>NC_044306.2:196297554-197560962 GCF_007474595.2 Lynx canadensis
ACAGGGTGTATCTGGGTCATATATCTAGTAATTTCCCGACATTGATTAATCAATAATCATTGTTATCTTTGGCCACTATTAATATAGTCATTGTGAAAATATCTCGCCCCTAAATTCACAAATTTCTTCCTTTCCAAGCAAAACTGTAACCACTCATTTCAAAATATGGTGTAGTCATTTGTTTGAAAATCCAATTTCACAAATGGCTCATCTGTTAAAGGAATATTTTAATGGATCTTTCCATTAGTGGAATCAGGTGAGTTTGTCCAAAGCACTGTCAGTCTGTTCTGTGGGTGCTTAGAAGTTTCCACAAATGATACACTTCTGAGTATCTTGGATGTCTTTAATCTTTTGTAGAATACCTACCTACTCGATGTATGGTGTACAAAACAAAACACCAATCGTACAGAACCTCTACTGAGATCTCATCGAGGGCCTTAAGTCATATTATCATAGTTTCATTGTCCATGAGCCTTCTACGAATGTCCTTAAAAAATGTTCATTGTTAAAAGAGCCTTTTAAAGACAGTTTCCACTAGTTAAAAAAAGCAATACACGAATATTTATTTGGATTTTTCAGCTTTAGCGTGAATGTTACGTGACATATAAGCAAAGCCTAGCTTGGAAAATATCCCAGTTTTTCCTACTATATGCAAATGGAAAAGTACACTGGACACGTGTGGGGAGTCCTGGTATCCAGTCTGAAATCTACCCCTGACTAAGCTCTAGAGGGTAACATTACAACTTTGGATCACTATTTCCTGTCTTCTAGGCTATCACAAAGGTCCTCTTCAAAACTAAACAGCTATCATCAGTCAGCTCCATGAATTTTAAGAAATACTAGCAGAAAATGACATTGTCCAGACGCTCAACAGGATGGTTTCCATCAGGTGGAAGCTTAACCTCACAAAATTTCAACAATGTTCGCCCTAAGTAAGGAGCATTGGATTCAAAGTGGAACCTGGGACGATTTCTGTCCAGGCGGTGTTCCCAGATGGAACAATACGTAGTTAGCAGCATCAGCGTGGATGACTGAAAAGGTCAATGTGGGAAAGGCCTTGACTCAGCCACTCATAGAGCAAGGGCTGAGCTAAAGTTCTAGGGGTTTGGGAGTGAGCAAGACACCGCCCCTCGAGATGCCATAGCAAATGAGGAGAGAAATGGTTTGCAAATGAAGAGAGACCATTGACTTGGCTCTGATTTCATTGTGAGACCCATTTAGTAAAGAAATGGATGATTCTTGTTATCATCCCACGCAGTATGGTGGTTACCAGTAATAAGTCTAGAACCATGCTTCCAGGGTTCAAATCCCTCCTTTGCCAGGGTCCAACTGTGTGATCTTGAGAATTACCTAAAAGTCCTCTGCCTCAGATTTTTCCTTATCCATAAAGCATGTGCAATAGTAATTAATATCTACCTCATGGAGTTTTCTGGGGATTAATTAGGCAGTATACATAAAGCACTTCATATGATACCTAATTGTAAGCACTTTGCAAGTATTGGTGGGTTTTAGTTCCCATTTTATTGAGCATTGTCTGAACAGTGGACATGCATGATGACATTTAGTCCTCACTAGGGTAGGTTCTAGTATTCTCACTTTATAAAGAAAGTGAGGGAGGGAGGAAGGATTAAAAAAAAACTTCTGGAATTTTGCAATCTGCCAGTAAGACCTGAAGAAAAGGATATTCTCTTAATTTTTTAAAAGTATTTCCTCCCAACGTCTAGGGTCTAGTCCGGACTATTCTCTTTTCTCTTTTCACTATTGCCTTTTCTCTTTTCACTGGAGCTCATAAACTCTATGAGGTCATGTTCAACCTTAAAGGAGAAATCTCATCTGGCTCTCTCATACAATTCTGTCATTTCTACTTCACCGCCAATTAATAACTCATAATTAGGTCCAGAGCTGAAATTCCTTAGTCACTGCCCCCTGTGAGGGGCAGTTGTCTGTAAAACAAGACAAAAATATGGCACACTTCCCACTTTCAGCCAGATAAAGCTCGCAGCAGTTATCTGGAGCGGTGATGTGAGCCCCCGTTACTACAACAGCCTACCTCTGAGCACTTTGTGACCTGGGTGAGAGAGACATCTGGTCACTTCCTTCGAGATTCACATGGCTTTTATTACACCTGTAGCAGCAGCCCTTCCATGCATCTTTATTTATAGCCTCACCCTATTCTCTGCTGACCTGTTTTCCCTCTCATGCCCTCATTTCCATCAGTATGTCTATGTTTTTTTTTTTTAACACAAATTACCTCCTCACATAATAGGTATATTACTCATTTTAGTATGTACCAATATTGAATTCCAGCTCAAGTCTTGGTGATTCTAAAATATCACATTGACCACATTTTGTCATTAGTTTCTTTTCTTTCTTATAATCTGCCAATTTGTATGGAGATTCTGAGACCCTAATTCCCACCTCCTTTAAAATCGTTCCTTCCCATAAGTCTCCAGACACATTCTGCATCTCCATTCTTCTCTCTGACTCATACTTGTTATCGGCCGAAGCAATTATTTCCATGAACGTTTCTCCCTTCCCATCTGTATTAGTTTCCTAGGGCTGCCTTATCAAAGTTCCACAAACCCGGTGGCTTAAAATGACAGAAATGTATTGCCTTACAGTTCTAGAGGTTAGAAACACAGAATCAAGATGTCCACAAGGTCGCTTCTTTCCGCAAGTTCTGCGGGACAATCCGTCCTGTGCATCTCTTCTAGAATCTGGTGTTTGCCAGAAATCCATGGTGTTCCATGGCTTGTAGAGACATCACTCCAATCTCTGTGTCTTCACATGGCCACCGTCTTCGAAGGATACCACTCACTGGGATGAGGGATACCCTAACTCAGTGTGGCCTCATCTTAACCAATTATATCTGCAAAGATCCTATTGCCAAATAAAGTCATGTTCACAGGTACTGGGGTAAAGACTTCAACATATGTTTTTGAGGAAACACAATTCAATGGAGAACATCATTGCTACTCACTTCAGATCCTTGTGCTTCAGTCGGCTGAACTACAGAACAAATAGCCTGTTCTTCATCCCCAGGGATGGAGCCAGCCCAAGGAGTCATCACCATCTCCTCCTGAGCTCAGGATGCCAATCCCATGATGGAACCCCATGTACACAGCCAGCAGTGCCCCTCCCAAAACTGCCACTCCCTTCCAAGATCGAAATACCTATCTGAAAAAATAATGAAACGCTGCCTGTATTCTCCACCTTCCTGGAAACCCTTCCCTGCTGATGCTGTTTTTCCAGACCAAATTAAGAGGAGCTGATAATGAGGTACAGCACGCCCTTGACCACAACCTAAACATACCCATCATGAAGACAACCGGTTGCCTTCAGCCAGATTGGATGGTAAGAATGAAGACTTTTATCAGACAGACCTGGTTGTAGGTAAATCTTGGCTCTGCCATTTACCAGCTTAACTCCAAGTACCACAGAGGGTGACCATGTTTGGAGGGGGGGCCTTTAAATGGTGATTAAGTACAAAATAGTGATTAAGGGGGGGGGGGGGCTTTAAATAGTGATTAAGTACAGATTGGTCGGCCTGAACCAATCTGACTGGTGTTCTTATAAAAAGCAAAAATTCACATGGAGAAAAGCAGAAATTCACAGAGAGATACCAAAGATACATGCACACAGAGAAATGCCCTGTGAGAACAGAGCACAAGACGGGCATCTGTAAACCAGGAGCCCCTGCCCACACCTTGATCTCGGACATCCAGTCTCCAAAACTGTGAGAAAAATACATTTCTGTTGTTTAAGCCACCCAGGAGCCTGTGGTATTTGGCGGGTTATTTTGTGTGTGTGTGAGGTAAACTTGACAAATAAAAATTGAATGTATTTAAAGTGTATCCTGTGATGTTTTGATATATGTATATATACTGTGAAACAGTTATCATGATCGAGCTAATTAACATACCCGTCGCTTCACATAGTTACCACCTTTCTTGTGTGGGGAGAGCACTTACGATCTACTCTCTTAACAAATGTCATGTGTACAATACGGCATTATTAACTGAAGGCGCTGTATTGCACATTGGATCTCCAGAACTTATGCATCTTCCATAACTGAAACTTTATACCCTTTTACCAACATCTCCCCATTTTCCCTACGCCCCAACCTCTGGAAACCACCGTTCTGCTCTCTGCTATTATGAGTCTGGCATTTATCAATTCCACATGTTGGTGAGATCTGTGATTGTGTAGCACTTGTTTTTCTGTGTCTGGCTTATTTCACTTAGCATAATAACCTCCAGGCTCATCCATATTGACATAAATGGCAAGACTTCTTTCTTTTTAAGGTGAATAATATTCCGTTGTGTGTATATATATATATATATACACACACACATACATATATACATATATGTATACATATATACATATTTATATGTGTGTGTATATATATATATACATACATACAAATACCACATTGTCTTTATCCATTCATCCATCAACAGACACTTAGGTCATTTTCATATCTTGCCTATTGCAAATAATACCGCAATGAATCTGGGGATGCAGATATCGAGATGGTGATTTCATTTCACACACATATATATACACATGCATATATATATATATATATATATATATATCTACACTTAGAAGTGAGACCGTTTTTTGATTTTTTGACAATCCCGCCCCCCCTTACTGTTTTCCATAGTGGCTATACTAATTGACATTCCCACCAACATTCCAGTTTCTCCACATCCTCGCCAGCATTTATTATCTTTTGCCTTTTTTGATAAGGGCCATTGTAACAGGGGAGGTGATATGTCACCGTAGTTTTGATTTGCACTTCCCTGATGATTAGTGATGTTGTGCACCTTTTCATATACACACTGGCCATTTGTATTTCTTTTCTGGGAAAATGTTTATTCAGATCTTTTGTGCATTTTTAAAATCACGTTTACTGTTTTGAGGCTCCTGGGTGGCTCAGTCTGTTAAGCGTCCAACCTCGGCTCAGGTCACGATCTCGCGGTTCATGAGTTCGAGCTCCGCATCAGGCTCTGTGCTGATGGCTCAGAGCCTGGAGCCTGCTTCAGATTCTGTGTCTCCCTCTCTCTCTGCCCCTCCCCTGCTCACACTCTGTCTCTCTATGTCTCTCAAAAAACAAAACAAAACAAAACAAAACAAAAAACGTTAAAAAACATCATGTGCATTGTTTTTATTTTTTAAACTGTTAAGTTGTTTGAGTTGCTTCCATGTTTGGGATACTAAGCCCTTGTCAGATACATGGCTTGCTGTGTTTTTGCCTTCTTCCCCCATCAATCAAACTCCAGTGTCTTTCAAACCTTGGCTAAAATTCTGCCTCCTTGATAAAACTTCCAGTGACAATCATCGGCCCTTTCTCTGCCACATCCCACAGGCTGGGAAACAGTCTAGATCCCCCTCAGCTTGGCTCCTCTGAGTTGCTGAGAGCAAGGCCCCACTGATAAATTCTGTTTGAACTGAAGGAAAGTAAACATGAATCTGCAGCCTGGAGTAGAGATGAGGTGTGCCAGGACATTGTCTACTTAGGAAACAGCTTTATGTTGGAAACGTGGGCAAAATTCAAAACAGGAAACCCTTACAACTGGAATTCCACATCCAATTGCATTCATGGGGAAGGAATTCTACCAACCCCGCTAAGAAACATGAATCCCCGAGGGCACGGTGAGGGAAAAGCCTTCTTGTCCGGTCCCCAGACTCTCAGCCTCTCCTGAGTGAAGACATGAGTGGCCTTTCTAGGGAACCACAGAGGAAGCTACAGTCCCAATTGTCCCCGCGGGGCTGAAGACCCAAGGCTTAAATGACTCTGAAGGGTAATTCAAGTGAAATTGAAGAAAGTCTAAGTGTTTCAAGAGACAAGTCGCACAAGGCGAAACTTCAGCGTGCACTGCCCACAACACACACGGAGGTACAGGGGACCCAACTCTGAGGCAGGGCAGCCAGCAATGGGCATCGTGGACAAGAACTGGATCTCATAACCACGTGGCCCCACTGTTTACCGACAGTGCAACTTTGGACAAGTTACTCAAGCTTTCTGGACTTCACTTTCCACTTATCCAGAAATAGAGCCACGTAAGTTAACGTTGAATTCTTAACCACACCTGGATAGACACTGTGCCAATTGCTTTCCATGCCGTATGTAACCGGATTGAATGAGTTAACGTGTTTAAAGGTCCTGGTTCAGAACGTGACACTGGGTAAGCGCTTATAACAGTGGATGGTGGTCATTGTTGCCGTGAAGACAGATATTATCCCTATAGTCTATGATCAGATGGATTGGTAGATTTTCCTTTTCTCAGAAAGTTCAGGCACTGGCTTTGTCCCCTGCCAGCTGTATGGCCTTGGCTAAACTTCTGAAGCTTTTCAACCTCCCTGTCTCTGATCTTCCAAATGTGCCTAACAGTCTCTGCTTCCCAAGGTCTTCGGGATTCCCAGGTGGGATCTGGATGTGAAGGGTCTTGAAACGATGTATTGTGTGCATGGATGAAATTATTGTGATTACCACCCCCACCAATCTGCCCAACCTCACAGAAAGTGGCTGTGACTTAATGCTTAAGGGAAGAGAATATGTAGACCAGACCTCTCCATGGGTAAGTGCACAGTGGCAAGCTGTGACTCCATGCTATATCATCCTAGAGCTCTCAGCCCTCTAAATTTAAAGGCCATCGATAGGCCACACCCTCGCACGGTCAACAGAGCAACAAGCGGGCCAAGGCATTTGGCCAATCTCTCTGTCCTCCTCATACTTGTCACACCACTCTGGCTGCAAGGAGGGCCAGTCTACTTAAAGGTAATTATGATGATGATGAATGGCAGGATAGCCTCACCAAACGATGGTAGGGTGAAAGTGGAGCAATTAGAAAAGGAATTATGGGACGCCTGGGGGGCTCAGTCGGTTGAGCGTCCGACTTCGGCTCAGGTCATGATCTCGCGGTCCATGAGTTCAAGCCCGGGATCGGGCTCTGTGCTGACAGCTCAGAGCCTGGAGCCTGTTTCAGATTCTGTGTCTCCCTCTCTCTCTACCCCTCCCCCACTCATGCTCTGTCTCTCTCTCTCTGTCAAAAATAAATAAACATTGAAAGAAAGAAAAGGAATTATGGATTTTAGGGACACACAAGAAATGTGCACTTCCAGCCCCTGCTTAAGTCGTTCCCCTGTAGTCTTTCCTGATCATGCTGTCTAAAATGTCCCACCTCTCCCCACGACTTTCTCGCTCTGTGCCTCAGTCTCCCTTTATTAAATGAAGATAATAATTATACCTCTTTTAGGATGACAGTAAGGGTTAAATGCACCATGCAGGTAAATGTTCGCAACAGGTATGCTACGTGGTGTTTCATAAATGTTAGCTTTCACCAATAGTATTAGTATTTTCATCTAATTGCTATTTTATTCTAGCCGGTATATTGTGAAAGCATTATCTTGGCTTTCCACCTCTTCTATGTGGTTGTTACCTGACTTCCCCACTAGGTCTTAACCTTTACAAGAAGGGGCCGAGGCCATCTGTGCACTAGGTGCCTAATAAATATCAGTTGGTTGGACGAATAAATGATTTAATGAGTGAATGAATAGACAGGCAACCCCCACACTCACCAGACTCATCTCTCATATCCCGACAACATATTTGTAGAATGCAGTTTCTTATGTAAAGTTTAGGCATGAAGAACCAGTGACTCTGAAAAATCGATTTGTCCGCATAGGAAGGTGGGTGAGCAGTTGGCTGCAAGACCCACTGATTGATCACTGATTGATTTATCCAGACTTGTGGTCATTTGTTCCACAAATATATCTTAAGTCCCTGCCCCGCACCATGCAATGGGCTCCCCAGTCCCATCCGCAAGGGAAGCTGTCTTTAAATCAGGGCTGCACCCAAGTTTTATTTTTTTTAATGTTTTTTTATTTATTTTTGAAGGAGAGAGAGAGAGACAGAGCATGAGCAGGGGAGGAACAGAGAGAAAGGGAGACACAGAATCCGAAGCAGGCTCCAGGCTCCGAGCTGTCAGCACAGAGCCTGATGCGGGGCTCGAACCCACGAACTGTGAGATCATGACCTGAGCTGAAGTCGGACGCTTAACCGACTGAGCCACCCAGGCGCCCCTGCACCCCAGTTTTATAATCTCAGTATACACATAGGAAAGCAAGACTCAGAACAAATCTCACAGTGAAGAGGAGACAAGGGGCCACAGTCCCCCAGGGCACCCCCTCTCCCCCCGCAGCATCTGAAGCACAGCTGAGTCTTTTCTCCCTGTGACACCTGATTTCCTCATCGATGACTGTCCTAGCCAGAGCTACATCGTCCCAAGGACAAGGCCATCAGGGTTCAGCTTCATGAGCCTACAAGTGTAGCTTTGTTTGTTCCAGTGGGGGCGGGGGAGGATGTTGATAAGCATCACCACCATCCATGGCTTACCGTTCATTTCCTAATCAGTCATCACATTTTGTTCAAGCTCGGTGCCGACCTATCGTATTTAACGCCGTGTTCCGCAGCAAAAAGCTACTGCTTGGGATTACTTCGCAAAACCCACCAGCTTCTGTCCTTGGCTGCTGCAGCAAGCAAAAGAAACTTAGGTTTTCAGGATATTTTCCCCCTTGCTGTCTAGGGGTTTTCATTTTGTTCAGACACTGTGTCCCCCTCCTATTCCTTCTTTCCCTCCACGGTGTGAAGCCAAGTCAAATTACTTAAAGCAGAGCTACCTTTGGCTACTGTCTGGACCTGCTCTCCCCGCTAAAGCCACCCCTCATGGCACGCACACACGCACCCACGTTATTAGTCAACAGAACTGTGGGACCTTGGGCCTCCATTTCATTTCTCAGCCTACATTTCATCAACTATAACGTGGGGAGATCGGACTAGGTCATCCCTTCCTGTTCTGAAATTACACAATTCCAATTTTGCCATGATTCTCAAATGATGACAATAGAGTCCCAAATTGTCTGAGATGGAAGATATGTTTAGAACTAATCCAATATGGAAGCGCCCGGGTGGCTTAGTCAGTTAAGAATTAAACTTCAGTGTAGGTCTTGATCTTGAAGCTTGTAAGTTCCAGCCCCCATCAAAATCTGTGCTGACAATGGGGAGCCTGCTTGGGATTCTCTCTCTCTGTGTCTCTCTCTGTCTCTCTCCCTCTCAAAATAAACAAATAAACATTAAAAAAGAAAGAAAGAAAGAGAGAAAGAAAGAAAGAAAGAAAGAGAAAAGAAAGAAAGAAGGAAAGAAAGAGAGGAAGGAAGAAAGAGAGAAAGACTCCATGGGGCACCTGGGTGGCTCAGTTGGTTGAGTATCCGACTTCGGCTCAGGTCATGATCTGGCAGTTTGTGAGTTCGAGCCTTGCACCGGGCTTTGTGCTGACAGCTCAGAGCCTGGAACCTGTTTCGGATTCTGTGTCTCCCTCTGTCTCTGCCCCTCCCCCGCTCGTGCTCTCTGTCTCTCGAAAATAAACATTAAAAACAAGAAAAAGAAAAAAAGAAAGAATCCAATATGGCATCCTTGTACTTCAATCATTTTAGTGCCGTTTCATTATTTGCCACATCTGCATACCACCTATCCTATGATTTACCCAACTATTTTTCTTCAAGTTGACTTTATTTCTTAAAGGCACGTATTTTAAAGGGACAACTTACCACTACCATAGACCGAAAACCGTAATCACTTGCCGTAAATAGAATCATAATTAAGGAAAGTAAAACAAGCAAAGAAAATTCTAGCTGGGTATGATTGCCCGCCCAAGGACACCAGCCAGTCGCGTGCACCTCTCCGTTGAAATGGCAGCATGGCTAGTGTCGAAAGGTTACTGACGTCGTGCTTGCACAAAAGGCGATTTCTCCCGGCCCCGCTCCACCTCGAAAAGGGCCACAGCTCTCTCCCAAGCTGTGCTGGTGTACTATCCATCACAGAGCCTGGACGCGGCACCACCCAAGATCAATCTCGCGTACTTCACTTTGGGTGAAATGTCTTCACCGTTGGTCTTTGCCCACCATTACACTTAGTCCGTGCAACGTTCCAAGGCGTCAGTGTCTGCGACTCGCCCACCTCCTTCACCTGCGGGCACTGCCAGGGAGCAGGGATGAGGAAGCGGAAGCAGTTCAAAACACGCACGAGCACGAAACGCTCCACAGCAGATTGCAAACGGCGCACCGCCTTCTCTGGCGCTTCCCCAAGTCCGAGGCTCCGGGGGTCTCTGACCTTGGGCCGTTCAACGTTCCTGCCTTTTTGAAAGGAATCGCCGCCCGTGCACCACCAAGAAGAGCTTCCACTGAGTATCTGGGGAGCCCCTGGGGTGGCTTCCCCTTCCCCCTTTCCTCTTTCTAGAGACACCAAGAGGATGAGGGAGAACAGGATAGAGACTGGGGGGCAGAGGCAGGAAGGAGAACACAGGGGAGGCACTGCCTTCATTTATTTAGATGGTGCGGGGGGAAAAGACACTCCGGTGTTTCCTCCTTGGACGCAGTCTGGCATCCGCTTCCGGTTCTATCATTTCTCGGCAGCATAGACTTGGGTAAGTTTCTCCCTCCTGAGCTTCGATCTCCTTTTTTGCGAAATGGCTCTGAACGCACATGCTTCTGTGGTGAAGACGTCAGGAGTTCTGGCAGGTGCGGGCCAGGCAGGCACACAGATAAACACTCGTTCTGTTCCTCTTTCCGTTATTCTTAACTTTGGCACCATTTCTGGAGATCCAAAATACGCCCTCTCTATATCGGTTTGTTTGTTTTGCCTTCCAAATCCTGGGTCTCGTCTACAGAGTAAAACAAAGTGAGAGACAGAGAGAGAGCACGTGCTGTGCATTCTCATAATTTAAGGGTTTTCTCCTACGGCCTGATGATGGAAAGGGATGGGTGGGGGCCAAGTGGCTCGACAAGGGAGCAGAGAAGAGGGAAGAAAGACTTTACACCAGCAAGCCCAATAATCAGTCAGCCCCATTTGAATAATCAGCAGCAGCCTGCTGAAGCTCCAAGTCCCCAAAAGGTTTTCGGGATGAGAGAGTAACACCATGAATCTAGAAAATGTGGTGCGTTTTGTGCATAGATTTGAATTAGAGGATTCGCGGTTGGTTTTGCATCTCAAGTCGGGGAGGTGGATGGAGGCATAAAGAAAAACAGAGAAACACTGCCCCCTGCTGTCCATACGGTAAATAGCAGCATCGATGTAAAAAAATTTCCACTCACGCCCTAAATATTTGCAAAGGATTCTCTATGTGCGGATATTTGAATTTTACGGAATGCCTTCTTCCATCTGAAGCTATCCCTCAAAGGTTGCAAAAGTGACCATAGGACAGAGGCCTGCTTTCCAATGATTATATTTTCACCGGACATTTTGCTGTTTCTTGATCTGCACAGGAAATGCATTGACATGATTTTTAAATCAGAGCACTATAAAGAAAAGTTATAAATTGAAAAAGGCCCCATCTTGTGGATGCCCTCCTTACCCATGCCCAGATGCTTTTATTCGATCTTTTATGTAAATATAAGCAAGTGTGGCTGTATAATCTTTTCTTCCTTCTTTCTCATAAAATAGGTACCTACTCACCACTGTTCCACATACTGCTTTTGTCACTGAACACCATATCTCAGAGATGTAAGCTTCCTTGTTCTTTTTCTCACTGAGCATTTCAAATATGGGGGGAAAAACACACACTGCCAGTTGGCAAACCACACACGTTGGTAGAATTACCGCAAAATGTGAATGATTTAAAATGGTTGGTATAGACATAACCTTCGGCCCACATCACCCACAGGCGAACACGGTCCATATTGTCCTTGGTAATAAACTTGTCTCCTGCTTAGATTTGCATCCTGGTGCTCCTGCCAATGAGCGTCTCTCACCTTGGTGCCCACTGGGTTCCACGCCAGAAGAGAGCTTTGTCGCTACTGAACTTTACAAGCTGGCGCTCAGAACTGAAACGGCTTTATGCACCAAGATTTCTATTAAAAACCCAGGGTGAAGAAGAAAGCCTTTCGCTTCAGCTGAAAGGCTCTCGTAAAGGGCAAAACGGGAAATACAAACACCACTGCCTTTTTGCTGGTTGGGTACCGCGGCCATCAGCACCTCCTGAACGTAGCAGTGGCAGCCGGCTTTGGCGTGTCGTGTTCGAAACAGTTAGAAAACGGTGCCTCCAGCGCAGACAGCAAGGCAGTGAGACTGTCAAGGTCAAAGAAAAACCCAGTTATCTATAACAAACACTGACCATACAATTAAATTATACCGGTCGGAAAAACGTTTGATCCCCTGCAACTGGCCTTTCCAGAAAATGCGCCCGCAGATCAGTCTGTGCAACTGACCAGCATCCAGCAGACCAACTTCCTTTTGTCACCCTGCATCCTGCGACATGTCACTAGTAAATTCGTTGGTGCCCACCCACGTTTCCTTGGTCCCACCCCGGAGGCCACCGGCAGCTTCAGGGGGAGTTCCCACGAGCACACGGATATCTTACCATCAAGGAATTGCTTCTCTCCACCCAAGGGCTTTTTCTGTCCACCGAAGTGTGCCCTGGACAGTCCAGGCACACAAGGCAGGACAGAAGTGCCAGGACGTTAGGGTCCCCATACAGCAACGCTCAACCAATGACAGATGGAAATTGGTAGATACATACCATAAATATCCAGGCCCCTTGCCTCTTGCTCGAGCAACGCTCAAGCGTGTGCTCCCAGACTCTCAGAGGGACACCAGTACAGTTGAGCCCCAAGAGCCCACAATAGTGAGCCACTCGTTAACACATCCTTTATTGGCTTTCTTCCTTCTCCATTCTCTTGCTTTCTTCCTAGGATCACCTCCTATGACAATCTGGATCCAAACAGGAGACAGAGACCACAAACTAACTCAAACAGAGCACGCTTAGTACAAAGAACCATTAACTGTGATAGAGTAACTGTCAGATACAAGAAAACTCTAGAAAGGCGCCCTGTGGCTTAGGAGGGGTACCCATGGAAGAACCAAACTTGCGAGGGGTCCAGACATCTTTGGAGGTGTAACTCTGCCCACTGGATAGCAGAGAAGTCTGCTGCTTTGGCCAGGCTGGGGCTGGTCCAGAGGCGCTGTAAGTACAAGAGACCACACTCCAGAGAGCGTGTGAGAAAGCGGACAACCAGCGACCGACCTTAGGGTGTGCAGTTGGGAAGCCAACAGGGCCAGGAGTCCTTCAGAGAATACGTCTATGTCCCAGGCTCTGGCTTCTGCGTCGAGGGGGCTGCACAAATGTCATCACCACCTTTGCCACGTTGCCAAAGGACCACATTTTGGCCCGTGGCTGAGGGGGGCCCCACTGAATGTCCTCACACCCTTAACAGTTGAGCCCCCTCTGGTACAAAAATGGCAGGAGACCTTCCGCTTCTGCAACAGCCCTCCAGCGCCCTCTACTGAGAAGCTTGACTCCGTGCTCACATAAAATGGAAATACTTAAGGGAATTCCGTTATCACAGAGCATAGATTGAAGGGCTGCCTCAGAGCTGAGAAGCAGTAAGTTAATCACACAGACTCCTCCCAAATAAACTACTTGCATCCATATCCTTTTCTCAGGGTCTGCTCTTAAAACAGCCCAAATCAGACTTGATTTCAATCTTGGCGCTGTGACCTCGAGGAAGGAACTTAGCGGCTTACAGTCCTCACTTTCCCAATTGGTAACCAGAGGTAATAATAAACAATATCCACCTCGCGAGGTGTCGAGAGAATGAAAAAATAAAGCACGTGCAACTCACCCGAAACAAAACAAGGGCTCAAAGATGTCATTATCTGTCTTCCTCCTTTTCAATCCAAATTGCAGCCCTAAGGTTTCTTCTTAGTTGTCAGGATGCTAGAGATGCCCAGCCCAAGACGTTTTTGTTCATGAACGTGCCTCAAGACAGCTTTCGTGGGGAAGGGATTAGAAGGACTGGAAAAGGAATTTGTTTTTAATGTCTATTCATTTTTGAGAGACAGAGCGGGGCGGGGGGGGGGGGGGGCAGAGAGAAGGAGACACAGAATCCGAAGCAGGCTCCAGGCTCCGAGCTGTCAGCCCAGAGCCCGATGCGGGGCTCGAACTCACAAACTTCGAGATCGTGACCTGAGCCAAAATCAGACGCTTAACCAACTGAGCCACCCAGCTGCCACCCAGAATTCTCTTGAGAGAATCCTAAGCAGGGCTTAGCGTTTGAATCCAATGCCAGTTCTCTAGTTCCAACCCTGAGATCATGACCTGAGCTGAAATCAAGAGACAGATGCTTAACCCACTGGGCCACCCAGGCACCCCAAGGTAAATGTTATTTTTAATCTCAACTTCCCAAATGATGAAACAGAAACTCAGAAAGATGAAGCAATTTGCCTAAGATCAGAACTAGGATTTGAACCCAAGTCGACTTGACTCAAAGACCCAGCTCCAGCCACAACTGTGGACAGAAGACCAAGGACATTTAGACCAAGGAGTCGCAAGACTGTGGTCCACGCCTAGCTTCCAAGTCCCTGTATGATCGGGGAAATCCCAAGATTTCCCCATCTGTAAAATGAGGGTGTTGAATGAGAACCGCGGTTCACATGGGGGTAGTCCCAAAGATATTTTGGAAATTTGGGGGGGATGGTTGGTATTGTGATAAGAGGGCCCCCACTGGCATTTCATGGTTGAGGACCACAAAGAGTAGACACTCTATGTGATGCTTGGGACAATCCTGTTCAATTCAGAATATGTGTCATGCCACAGAATGTTCCAGTAGTTGATGAAGTTATCTGAACCTAGACCCCAGCTCCATTTTACATAGAGAAAGCATTCTCGCACAGTTTTAATAGACAGTGACTTTTCCAGAACCGATCAAAGGAAGATTGTACTTTCCTTTATTAGAAATATTACCAAGAGCGGGTCACCATTTGGAAAATCACATCACCAACAACAGTGCAATTCAAGGCAGGAGTTAAAAGGCCATCAGACGTCTCTCACTTCATTCTGCATTTGTACTGATCACATGTGTAGTTGTGTCTGTGTGTCTCATTGTGTCCTTCTGAGGCAGTCATCCTCAGGCATTTGTATACTGAAATTCTCATTACCTTACTATGAATTATTTTCTTTTATTTTTTTCCTTTGAAGAATAGTTAGAACATCGTATTGATTAAAAAGAACATACATGTGTAGACAAGCTGTAAATATCTATGAACTTCATTTCCAGATAAATAAAAAGGCATTATAAAATATTTGTTTTAGAGGCTCCTGGATGGCTCAATTGGTTAAGCATCTGACTTCAGCTCAGGTCATGATCTCGTGGTTCGTGGGTTCAAGCCCCGCATCGGGCTCTGTGCTGAGAGCTCAGAGCCTGGAACCTGCTTCGGATTCTGCATCTCCCTTTCTCTCTGCCCTCCCCTGCTTGCACTCTCTCCGTCTCAAAAATAAATAAACATTTAATGAATTAATTACTAATTAAATATTTGGTTTAAAAGGGGGGCTCTGGGCACAGGGAGAGAGGTTCTGACCTCTCTGTTCACTGAAACAGGACAGCCCCAATACAAAGCCAAAAAGCAAAATGCACAATATGTAAATATTTTCATGTACTCAAAGACGACCCATTAGCACCGACTCAAAGCCAGAAACTTCTCTGGGTTCCAGGGATGCAGCATAGACGGAAAAGACCTAAGTCCATGACTTTATGGAGCTTCCAAGGAAAAAGCAAAGGCTCATATCGACTGAAGTTAAATAGTCACCCAACCCGTGGTCCAGTAATTCCATTAATAGTCACACACTCAAGGGAATTAGGGTATATGTTCACCCAAAGACATGATGAGAAAGCTGACGGCAGCTTTATTCCTAATAAGCAAAAGCTGAAAACAATCCAAACGTCCCCCAAGAGAAGAACAGATAAATAAATTATGGTGTTTTTGTACAACGGATAAAAAAAAAAGATAAAGTACTAATACGACATTATAAATCTCAGAGACATTATGTTAAAGAAGCAAGACACAAAAGCAAAATTATGAAATGCCATTTTTATGAAAATAAAGAACAGTCAAAATTAATCACTGATGGTAAGTATCAGAATAGTGGTTATCTCTAAGTGAAAAGGTTTTCACTGGGCAAGCACACAAGGGAACCTTCCAGAAAGGTGAGAAAGTTCTGTGTCTTAATCCAAGTGATGGTTATACAAGCTGAACACCTAAGATTAGAGCACTTTGGCAAACCTTAAAGTACTTAATTTTACCTCAGGTTTTTATATTTTTTTAAGTTTATTTATTTATTTTGAGAGAAACAGAGATGAGGCAAGTGGGGGAGGGGTGGAGAGAGAGGAAGAGAGAGAATCCCAGGCGGGTTCTGCACTGGCAGTGCAGAGCCCAACGTGGGGCTTGAACCCGCGAAACCGTGAGATCAGACCTGAGCCGAAACAAAGAGTCGGACGCTTAACCAACCGAGCCACCCAGGCACCCCATTACCTCAGGTCTTTTAAAGGACTCTATTTGAACACCCCAATTTACCAAGTTAGTAACTGCAAATAAAAGGCCTCTGGAATCAGAGAGATCTAGGATCAAATCTCATTTCCACCACTCCCTACATTGTGAGACCTGGAGGCACGTACTCGGCTTGGCTGAGCCTTCATTTCCTCATTTATAGAATGAGGATGGGGCGCCTGGGGGCTCCGTCGGTTAAGCGTCCGACTTCGGCTCAGGTCATGATCTCGCGGTCTGTGAGTTCAAGCCCCGTGTCAGGCTCTGTGCTGACGGCTCAGAGCCTGGAGCCTGCTTCAGATTCTGTGTCTCCCTCTCTCTCTGCCTCTCCCCTGTTCATGCTCTGTCTCTCTCTGTCTCAAAAATAAATAAACGTTAAAAAAATTATAAAAAAAAATAGAATGAGGACAATGACTCAATCCTCTCCAGTTTGCTGAGAGGGTTCGAGACATGACACCAGTAAAAGCGCCTACCACTGTCCTTGTGCTCAATAGCTATTCATTTCTTCTCCAGGAATGTTACGCTCCATTAGCTTTGACTTCCCCAAAGCAGAGCTGTGTCAGTGGTGGCACATGTGGGATGGGCACGTCCCCCACTGTCCCCTCCTGAGCCTGAGGACATGACTAACCAATGACACCCCTGTTCCCTGCTGGGCCCTAAAATCCATCTCCAAGGTTGTCCCTGAAGCTGCAGGTTCCACGAGGCTGGCACATGAAATAAAATGTGCCGTCCTGACCTAGGTCAAGTTCATCTCTGCTTTGTCTGTAGCATCTAGTACAAAGACTTGTCAAGCTTGCAGAAAATTATAAAAGAACTTGATATCTATTTAACATCTAAAACTCAACAGACTCGGACCAGGGTTATAGACACACAGGTGGGACCTCTTAAATCCTCACAAAGATTTTGTGAGAGAAGCATGATTCTTGTCGAGTAGTCAAAGAAAATGATACCCAGGCTTATTGAAGTAAGGAACACCTGTCTCCAGGTCATAGGTGGCTAAGCCAGGTTCAAATCCAGGTCTGCCTGGCCCAACGCCCAAAGTGTGTCCACCACGACGTGCCACACTTCGTCAACAGCAGAAAACCAATGCGCGTCTGACATTAGACAACAGACAATCATGGACGAATCACTCAGAATCCAGAATGAGGAAAATACACACATTATGCCATTAGGAGGGAGTTAAAAAGAGAATATAGGAAATGATTTCGTGACAAGAAGTAGGTAAAAAATAAGTGAGCTCTGGTGCTATAAACGAGCAGCACAGAACCAATGGTCTGCAACACTAACAATTCATTGGCTGCTGTTTCTGCAGACTTGCTTTTGGAAACAGGAGGGCCTGAGGTATTCTGCTAATGGAGCAGAGAGTCCCTTGGCTAATCTCAGGTGAAGCACAGCCACACAACTCTCCACAACACCGCGCCTCTTTTTCTTGCTTTCAGTTGGGTCTGCTTTCTTGCCAGTTTCATGTGCCTCATCAGAGACGGAGGTGGGACAACAGAGCTGACTCTTGACGAAACAGAGCTCTTGGCTGGGGAAGACGGAGAAGAGCCACCCAGCACAGTTTTGAATCTGGAAATGCATAATGTAATGCCCTCTCTCCTGGAGAGGCAGAGGAGACAGGAGAAAAGACGGGGAGGGTAAGAAGGTCAGAACGTCAGAGCCAGGAAGACCTGCAGAGGCCATTTTGCCCATTCCAAATATCAATCGTGACCGACATATTCCTATGGCATCGGTACTATCTTTGGCTTATTCTCTTCCTTTAAATAAGTCCGCTTACTTGACTACATTTACCTTCATCTTGGGCAATAAACAGTGAAATTAGACATTTCATGTGCTCGTTATATTTTTCCTTACAGATATTAAAATAAACATGGTAACCAGGAAAGCTAAAAATGTTCATCCAAAAACATGATGAGATACCACCTCACACCTGTTAGAATGGCTACTACCAGAAAGACAAGAAATAAGAGCGGGCAAGGATGTGGAGAAAAGGAAACCCTTGTGCACTACAAGTGGGAATGCAAATTGGTGCAGCCACTATGGAAAAAGTATGAAGGATCCTCAAAAAATTAAAACTAGTGGGGCACCTGGGTGGTTCAGTCGGTTAAGTGTCTGACTTCTGCTCAGGTCGTGATCTCAGGTTCGTGAGTTCGAGCCTCCTCTGTCAGCACAGAGCCCTCTTTGGAACCTCTCTCTCCTCTCTTTCTCTGCCCCTCCCCCACGTGTGCTCTCTCTCAAACATAAACATTAAAAAAATAGTAAGACACACTTATCATGATAAGCATTGAGTAATGTATTGAAGTGTTGAATCACTATATTATACATCTGAAACTAACATAACACTATATGTTAAGTATACTTCAACTAAAAAAAAGAAATAAAACATCAAATATAGAACTACAATACTATGCAGCAACTCCATTTCTGGATACTTATCTGAAGGAATCAAAACCACCATCTCACCAAGATATTTTTACCTTTGTGTTCATTGCAGCATTATTTACAAGAGCTAAGATGTGGAAATAACCCTACTGTCCACTGATGGCCAAACCAGAAAATGTGGTAGGTATATACAATAGAATATTATTCAGTCATAAAAAAAGAACAAAATCCTGCCAATTGTGACAACATGGATGAATCCTGAAGGCAGTATGCTACGTGAAATAAGTCAGAGAATGACAAGTCAGAGAATGACAAGTACCAAACGATCTCATTCATAGGTGGTATCTAAAAAACACGGAACTCATAGATAGATTACATTGGTGGTTGCTAGAGGCAGTGTATGCGGGATGGGAGAAATAAGTAAAGGTGGTTCAAAGGTCCAAACTATCAGATATGAAATAGGTAAGCCCTGGGGATGTAATGTACAGCATGGTGACTGTAGTTGATATGAAAGGTGCTAATAAGAAAATACATCTTAGAGGTACTCATCACAAGAAAAAAAATTATAATCATTGGGATAACGGATGGTAACGAGACTTACATGTGGATCGTTCTGCAATCCACACAATATCAGATCATAATGCTGTGGACCTGAAACTAATAGAAGATTATGTGCCAAGTGGATCTCCAAAAAAAAAAAAAAAAAAAAGGTCAGCCATCTAACACATGAAGTCAACATGTATCCCTCTAGTGGGGCATGCACCACACACATATGGACAAAATATTGATAAAGTTTGTTGGATTCTAGCCTTTTTTTTTTCTCTAGTAGCAGAAATTTAGTGGTACTAGGGGCCCCTGGCTGGTTCAGTTAGTAGAGCATTTGATTCTTTATCTCGGGGTCGTGAGTTCAAGCACTTTAGGCATAGAGCTCACTAAAAATAAATAAATTAATTAATTAATTAATTAAATAAATAAATATTCCAAGTTAGAGAAGCAAAGAAATTTCGTGGTAAGAGGGGGGTTTAAGGGACCCCAGCCTGTCCTGTATATAGCACAGAGCCACTCTGAGGACAGTGGCCAGGAAGCCAGCCCTTAAGTATCCACATTGCTGCCACCCTGTCCCAAGCCCCTGGCCGCCCCTTATAGATCATGCAGTGTGCAACGAGCAGCATTTGAAACATTGCTCTAGCCCTGGCCTCTTGTTGGACAGAGGCGGAAACTGAGGCACAGGGAAGAGAGCGGATGACAAAAGATTGCATGTGAAGTTACTGCAGAAAAGAGTTTGAGCCCAAGGCCTCTGACATACATCTGACAAAGATCTGGAGATCTTTGTGCTACCCCGTGCCCTGGACAAACTTCCACCCTGGATCAGAGATGACACATGGCCTGCCTCCTCCTCTCTCTCCACAACTTCTGGTCTGGAACAACCTTTGAAGTGAGAGAAGAGGCAATCTGGGCCAGGAAGAAAGGCAGCAAGGTGGCGTTCTGACAACCATGGCCAGGGTGATAGTGCTCCGAAAGCTCTTTGCACTGAGAATGTAACGCTGATGCAGGGTACTTGAGGGGAGCAGACACAACTCAAATGCCCCTGCACAACTTGGGCCCCCTGTTCTCCCTTCACAGACATTTCAGTTGATTGAAGCATCTACAAACACACCCACAAGCAAACCCCAATCCTACTCCAGAATCACTGAAGAATAATTTGGGTCAGCTTCCATGCCTCTGCCTCTTTCGTCCGTCCCCTCCCTGTTTCTTCTCACCCCATTCCTATTGGGCCATGCCCCTCCAGCATCCTTTCTCAGGATCTTTCTTTCTCAGGGGATCCCCAATCTTTTGCCTGGAGAGCATGCCAGCCCCTGCAGATCTCCCCACTTGTCAAGCTGCTCCACAGAAAACAGGCAGCACAACCCGCACCTGCTGGCCATAGGGTCATCCTCCCCCTGAAGGCTGGAGGTGGGATCATAAATGAGGAAATTTCGAACAATCTTGTTCTGTCCACCAGATTTTAGCTCAATGTAAGGACTCATTTTCCAGAACCAGAGATGGAGACAGCAAATAACACAGCACCCATAGCCTGCATTTCAGTGAAGAGCCCCATCACTCTTCATGTGGCTTCCCTCGCTGGTGATACTGTGAGAACCTAGGGTTATGGAGTCATACTGGTCAGGGGCTGGGACCACTACACTGACCACTGCATGGGGTTGTAAGAGGAGGGGAGATGAGTCCGTCACCGGGTGCTCACTGTCCAAAGGGGCAACTCTGATTAGATGCCGATTAGCATCACTAACTAGTAACAGAGATAACAATAAGACATTACGAGTTGCTCTTTCCACATCCTATTCTCAACCACCCTGCGAGGTTGCCTTTCACATCAACCCCATTTACATGAAACGGGCTGCCCGGAAGAGACTGAATCCTAAAATTGGTTGAAACGAACAAAACTACCATCTGGGCTGTGTTCTGTGGTTTCTCATGGTAAAAATTTGAACTTTCGTTTGGGGCAAGTAGTCCTTTGTCTTGGAAATGACCATTTCAATAATTCCTCTGAGTTATACATATGCAAAGTAAGTGCAGTCCTGCCCACCAATATTGGGAAAGGGGCTGCTTTAGTGGAGAGGAGGCTTGGAAAGAGCTTATGTTTAGAAGACAGAGGCTGATAAGTGATCATGGATCCTCTCTCATACATTTATATATATATAATGTGTGTATATATGCATATATATATATATATATATATATACATACATGAATCTACTCGGTGGGCCAAGAATCTTTCTGGGAGCAGAAGGTGGCCATTTAGCCACTAATTACATTTATTAGAACGCATCTGATGGACAAGGGTGGACCCATCTGAGGCCAGAGAGCGAGATGAAAAAGAAAGATCTCCAAGAGGAAATTCATCAAGAGGGAGGAGCATGGACTGAGCAACCACCGCATAGGTTGTTGGAACAGATTGTCCCGCTCTGAGCAGTGAGTGAACGATGTTGTCACTCATGACACCACTCTCTGGTTACGGGGCTGTGCCCTAGAAAACGTGGTTGCTCCTGTGTGACGTGGAAGACCTGACATCTGATGGGCGTGGTCCTGGCGACCCAGGGGAAGTATAAGGGAGTATCCGTAACCAAAGGTAAACCAAGAGAAGGACCATGGTCCATTGTTCTGAGCAACCACCGCAGCATTTCTGCTGGCCACAGGGCCTGCCCAGCTTCAGCGTGGGGATAAGGACGCCAATTATTGTTCTTCTCCCCTGCAGAGCACCAATGGGGAGTCTTGGGTGCCTCATGAAAGGCCCCTGAAGACAAGGGGTGGGGGCAGGTGAACAGACTGCACTGCCTGAACAGGTGGAGGACTGCAGTCACAAAGTGACCGTTCCCGAAGGGAGCTCATTTTGTACTTCTATGAGCTGCTGAGGTCCAGGGACTTCCAGGTTATGAGGACATGGGCCAACGGAGGCTTAGAGAGGCTTACTAAGAGGATCTCGGCAATTCTCCACCTTCACTGCTCACAGAATTGTCCGGGAGCTTCTAAGACGGACTGACGCTGGGGCTGAAACCCAGTCCAATTGAATGAGTCTTTTGGAGTGGAGCCAAGGAAGCAGTGATTTCCGAAAAGCTCCCTAAGTAGGTCAATCTAATGCGTGGCCGGGTTGTGAAGTACAGGACTAATCCAAGATCGAGGAATACAGGATAGAAAGGGGGAGAGAGACCCCCATTTTATGGATTAGGAAGCTGAGGGTCAGAAATTCAGATGAGTAGCCCAAGGTCATTCAGCCAGTCAGGAGCAGAATCATATATCAAATTTGGGTCTATCCAATTGCTGATCCCACATTGATTTTACTCTATCATGTCGCCTTCAGACTCTGGAGAATGAGGGAAAAAAGGAACCAAGACAGACAAAATAGAACAGAAACACCCTCCAAAACTTCAGCTTTCTGCCTGTTAAAAATATCTTTGCGGCACTGCTAGGAATTTACCCAAGGGATACAGGAGTGCTGATGCATAGGGGCACTTGTACCCCAATGTTTATAGCAGCACTCTCAACAATAGCCAAATTATGGAAAGAGCCTAAATGTCCATCAGCCGATGAATGGATAAAGAAGTTGTGGTTTACATACACAATGGAATACTACTTGGCAATGAGAAAGAATGAAATCTGGCCCTTTGTAGCAACGTGGATGGAACTGGAGAGTGTGATGCTAAGTGAAATAAGCCATACAGAGAAAGACAGATACCATATGCTTTCACTCTTATGTGGATCCTGAGAAACTTAACAGAAACCCATGGGGGAGGGGGAAGGAAAAAAAAAAAGAGGTTAGAGTGGGAGAGAGCCAAAGCATAAGAGACTCTTGAAAACTGAGAACAAAATGAGGGTTGATGGGGGTGGGGGAGAGAAGAAAGTGGGTGATGGGCATTGAGGAGGGCATCTGTTGGGATGAGCACTGGGTGTTGTATGGAAACCAATTTGATAATAAATTATATTTAATATAAAAAAGAAAGAAAGAAAGAAAATAAAAACATCCTTGCATTGAGTAAAAGGCGGATTTTTGCACTGTGACACAAAACACTCCTGTATATCAATGAAAAGCCATCCGGGCCAAAGCATCAACATATTTCAAGAAAGGTTTCTTTCTCCCCATTTCTCTGTAGCTGAACATGTTGTCAAGCCAGGAGCACTAGAGGTATCCCTGGGGGTGGGTACTGAATGAAAGGGTATGTGCCTGGGGCGGCTTGAAGTACCCCAGAGTCACGCCCGTGCCTGGGCTCCCAGCCACACGGTGCACAGGCAGGCAGAGACTGCCACCTGGTGGAAGAGATAGCACAAGCCAGGCTGGTTCCAGGGTTGCAGACATCGCCAGAGATGGCGGGGAGGGGTGGCCTCTGGGAACTAGCACTTTACAAGCGTTTCCAGGGCAGGGGGTCCCTGAGTGTCTGTGAATACCTGGCGAATTTCAATTAGAGCTTCATTTAGAATTTCAATTAGAGCTATCATATACTGAAAGCTTACAATGCACTAAGTTCTAAGCAAAGCCTTCCATGGACACCCTTTATTACCCACCCACCCCCAACCCCAAATGTCACACGCAAACCTTGGGGTTGGCAGTATTCTCTTCATTATAGTGAGGAGGAGACAGGCCTAGAGATGTGGATAGTTGACTAGCTCAAGCCACAGGGCAAGTGGCAATTAGCTGGGTTCAACCCTGGGGCCAGGGAGTGGGGGTGGGGGCTGATATTGACGCTCATTTGCTCTTAGGAATGTGGGGTCTGTCTGACTAAGGAACTCCTGGCAGAGTATGTGATGGGGGAAAATGCAGAAAGGAAATGAATGCCAGCCAAAAACCTGTCCTGGCAACTGTCCCACTGTCTTTCCATGTCCTCTCCTTGGTCTGTAACCAGTCGGAAAACAAGGGTGAACCAAAAGGCACTTGAGTGATATACTGGTAAATATTTAAACACTGGTTCCGGCGGGGGGGGGGGGGGGGGAGAAATACCCTCATTTGTGGCATTTTCCAACTTCTGGTATAAATACTTCACTGTGACCAATTTCAATCTACCAACTTGGCATCAACTACTTCGCAAAATTACCTGAAAATTTAACATGAGCTTGTTGTTTGAAACTGGCTCCAGGACACCTATGGAAGCAATTCCATTCTAAGAAAATATTTGTTAGTTAGAAGTAGGGACTCTCCCATCCTCCAGTCCAAAATAATCCAGAGTGTCTTAGCATCCCTCAATGGTCTCATCCAGGTTTCTTCTCACGAGGGCTAATGCGTAATTTACTTCAGTCTGGCAGACCCACACAGTCTGGTTGTGTGACTGGCATTGCACACAGAACACTAATGACTTCAAGCTCTGGGTTCCATGGACTGAAAATTCAAGCAAGGGACGTTCTAGACCAGAAGAATAGGTTTCATGAGTCAAACTGGAGAAAAAATCCATCCAAGACAAAATTGGGTTCAGTTAGTGAAGGAACAAATTTTCTTACAAATGAAAAGCAGAGTGGGAATAGAGGTGAACTACATATACCCTATGTCTAGGAAATGTACATATATATAGTATATATGTATAAATATATATGTATGTAGTGTGTGTGTGTGTATGTATATATATATATATATATATATATATATATATATATATCTCACCACCTTGGTGGGGGAGAGGAGGTCACAATGAATCAGTCTTTGAAAATCAATATAAACTTAAATAATATTGGGATTTCAATAAAAGAAAAAGGAGTGTGGAAACCAGGGGTCATCCTTTCCCTTGGGCTCAGATGTGCTTTGCTGCTTCTTAGAACTCTGGGTTAAGTTTGGTGTTTCTGGGAAGAAGTACGTGGAGTGCCTACCTGTGCAGGCTTTGGGAAGCAATCTGTGGCATTGATCAAGTTACTTAACATTTGTAAGCCTCAGTTTCCTCGACTATACAATGGGGATATTCGTGATAGCTTCAAAACAGCTTCTCAGATGAATTGTGTGGACATTTATCCACATTTTATTTCATTGTTAGGGGCGAGAGAAAAGACGTCAGAAAAACCAGTTCCAAGGTTTTATTTGGAGAGGAAACAAGTGTGATTTAAAGAACACTATCCAACTAGAGGTTTAAAAGATGAATGTGTGGCTTACAGATTACTAGGATAGCATCTGGCTTAAAAGAGCATTCTACCTTTGAATATCTGGTTAAAAGATATTGGGTACCTCGAAAGAATGAGAGCGGAATGGAGTCAAACTAAGTCCCCAGAAGGACTCTAAATCGTATTGAAGTCCATCAGAAAAAAAAACCAAAAAAACAAAAAACACCGGTGCTTTATCAGGAATGCTAGATCCTTCCCAAAGGGGCTGAAAATCACATCAACCCACCAAGTTCTGCCCCGGATGAGATTTGGAATGATTTCCTTTCATGGTAACCATCACATTGGGCTGGCATGAGGATTAAATGAAATCGTAATAGCAGTTAACAAATACTGAATGTTTAGCCTGTGCCAGGACCGGTGGTGAGCCCTGTACATCCATTAGGAAATCATGTCATTTACTGGTTTAAAATTCTCCAGGGGCTTTTCCATGCACTTAAGACAGAACACATTTCCTATCCTTGATGTCAAAGCCCTACATGATCTGATTCGATCTGCTACCTCTCTACCCCTTGCCTAATATCCTCCAGCCCCAATGACACTATTTCTTCTCCTCAAACACATTAAAGCTGATTCCTGCCCCAGGACCTTTACACGAACTGTTCTCCCTGTCAGGACTGCTCCTCTTCATGTTCTTATTGCTGACTTCACTAGGACATTCAGGTCTGAGAAAGACTGGACCTAAGCTGCTCTCCCCTCACCCTCTAGCCTATGGCTCTACTTAATCTTCTGCAGGGCACATATCTCTGCCTGATATTTTATTCATGTATTTGTTTGTTTGTTGACCAGACCAAGGGTTTGTCTGTCTTGCTTATCTGCTTTCTCTTGCACATCAAGAACATTTCCTGGCATGTAGCAGGAGCCCAAAACATACTTGTGGAATGAATGAATGACCTCACCCAAGCCCTACGGTAGCTCTCTTATTCTCTGTATTTAACAAATAAGAAAACAAGGCACAGAAAGGTGGAACAATTTGCCCACAGTCATTAAGCTTGAAAACAGCGAAGCTGAAATGCACACCCAGATGTGGCTCCAAAGCCCCCAGGCTCTACCCCTTCATCGTCATGCCTGTACAAACAAGCTTCTGCACTTGTATATTGTGATAGATATTACAGTTAGTCTAGAACTCTGCCCTTGCTTTAAATTGGTTCCCCTGCTTTCTTTTTAGATGTTTATTCCTTTTTTGGGAGAAACACAGAGCATGAGCAGGGGAGGGGCAGAGAGAGAGGGAGACACAGAATCTGAAGCAGGCTCCAGGCCCTGAGCTGTCAGCACAGAACCCAAAGCGGGGCTCGAAACCACAAACCGTGAGATCACGACCTGAGCCAAAGTTGGACACTTAACCAACTGAGCCACCCAGGTGCCTGTGGCTCCCTGCTTTCATTAGCAAAAGGGCTAATGTACTATTTTATGTAAATCAAAATTAAGGAAAATGCCCACTTCGGGAGTGAATATGCCTATAATTGTATGACTACACTGTTTCTGTGCCTGACCTTGAAAATTAGGCTGCTTAACAACTTACTCAGACCTTCCGGCCCCTCCCCCTGCCCATCCAGTGTCTGTTGTCTCTTTTAAAACCAGGTTCAAGGCTGCCTTCCCACAGAGTGTTTCATGGATTAACTGAGCCCAGCCCAGCACTGTTCCATATATGTACACATCCATTTCTTCCATTTTGCCCTCATTTTTACATGACCCAACTGCACTGATTTTATTTTAAATATGTATTATAATTTAAATCAAGGCTTTAAAAATATGCACGGTATGTGCATGACAAGCATGTTTTGTCTTTACAATGAGCACTCTGGCTCCCTGAGAATGGAACCCATGCCCACTGGGCTTCCTATCTTAGGCGAATCCACGTGGGGCCAACAACCCAGTAGAGAACAGGTGTTCAGGTGCCTATTAGCAGAAAATGTGAATATATAAATAAAAATGCACTTTCTTCTCCATTCCTTGTTGACATGTCCAGATTTGGGGAACACCACAAACGCTTTATTACAAAATTCACTGTTTAACCAGCATTGTAACTTGTTCAACATGTTTACCACATCAAAGCGTTTATTTCCAATAACCTAAAGTAGTAGAAATTCAAGTTTGCGTTCAAGCAAAAAGAATCTTGACAGCTACTCAGGCTTTTATTATTATTTTTTTTAAACGGTTACCGGAGTCTCACCTGTTAATCACGATCTCATCCTTGTCACAGAAAGAACATGTAAAACACCCGAACGATCGCCAGACTTACATCCGGAGAAGCGTAACTGTTGGTTTGGTATTGTCGAAATAATTGCTGATGAATATTTTTATGCCCTTTTCTTTTAAGAAGTGCACATTTGTCTTCTCTTGTCCCAACTAACTTTGATTATCTCTTGAGGCACATGGTTCAACCCCACGGAAATCAGTCTTGAGTCAGATCTTTGTAGCAAGAGACTTCCTGCCTTTAAAGAGATGCCCCCACCCAATCCACGGCCCCCCTGAGTAACTGCGGCCCTGAAGCGAAAAGAACAATTTGTCTGGCTGGCAGATCACATTTGTATGGACGCCTCGATGCTTGCCAGCAGCAAGGAGCAGGAAGTGCCGGGCTCAGCTTGTTTACAAAGGGGTAAACACTGACCGATGCTGGTGTTCATGGGTTCCCACTCACATGCTACCATTTTGCACCAGCCCTTCCCATTCTCGGTCTCTCCCGTGACCACAGAAAGGCATGCTCCATATTAAACAACGGGACTTTTCTTAGGATGTATTTTGGAGTTTGTTTTACATCATCAAATGATGAATAGGGACAAGTATAATTGGGCTGCAGGAACATGGTGGATGCAGGCTGGGCCTTTGTGTTCTCTGTGCTTTCCTCTGTAGGTTAGCAAGATTTTTTTTCCCCCCAGAGACCGGTTCTGACCACGTGGGAGATGATCTGGTGGTTGACTACTCCAGACATGTGTTTACCGTGTGGCCACCAGGAAGGGATACCAAAAGGGACTTCAAAAGTCCCAAAGATGGTTCTAATTAGTGCAGCTCGGATCAGGGGCTTATCTCTAGATTGTTAGCTGTTGTCAATAAACTTCTAGATTTTCCTCCTTGTCTACAAAGAACACGAGTCACCACTGCAATCAGTGCCACTTGAATTTAAAACCAATAAAATTGGCCAATAAAATTGGAGGTGACCGGAGATAGGCCAGTGGCCACCCATACTGCCCAAGGCAATGACTCAGTTCCTTCACCACAGTGTGGGCCCTGCCTTCAGGCTTGCAAGGTCAGAAGGTGAATATCAGTACTTAAATAATGTATCTGAACCCCAGATAGTTTCACAAGTAAACCAAGCTCTTAGAGCTTTATGCATAAAAATCATTCAGAGGACTGGAATTAAAATAAAAACTTGGAAAAAAAAAAAAAAACACCTTGAAATCATTCATGGGGAGAGACATAACCAAGTCAAGAGCTTCCCATATTTGTTGAACAAATAGGAAGCTAAATATGTCCCCCAAAGGTTGCCTAAGGATCAGAGTCATAAGAGGAACAACTAAGATCATTTAATTGATCTTTTTTTTAATGTTTTATATATTTTTTCAGTTTTTATTTATTTTGAGATAGAGAGAGAGCATAAGCAGTGGAGGGGCAGGGAGAAAGGGAGAGAGACTCCAGGGCTCAAACCCACAAACGACGAGATCATGACCTGAGCAGAAACCAAGAGTTGGATGCTTGAACCGACTGAGCCACCCAGGCGCCCCAAGATTCTCTAATTGATCCCAATGGCTGATACCTAAAGGCTGAGGGGGTTCAGAAGAAGTGTCTCCAAAATATGCCCCTTTGGCATGGGGATTATCTTTGATTTACTTATTATTATTTTTTTTTTTTAAGTTTATTGTCAAGTTAGCTAACATACAGTGTATAGAGTGTGCTCTTGGTTTCTGGGGTAGAGTCCCCGTGATTCATCGCTTACATACACACCCAGTGCTCACCCCAACAAGTGCCCTCTGACATGAGGATTATCTTGAACTAAATTCAGGTAGCCAAAACCCAGCAGATTTAGGAAAATCTCTTTATCTCCACCTCAGCTGCCTAAATTTACACTGGAAAGGGAGCCTATACCAGGAAGAGAACAATTACCAGAAGACATTTATTTTTTGATGTTTATTTATTTTTGAGAGAGAGAGAAACGGAGCACAAGCAGGGAAGGGACAGAGAGAGAGGGAAGCACAGAATCCAAAGCAGGCTCCAGGCTCTGAGCCGTCCGCACAGAGCCCGACGTGGGGCTCGAACTCACGAACTGCGAGACCATGACCTGAGCTGAAATCGGACGCTCAACCGACCGAGCCACCCAGGCGCCCCAGAAGACACTTTGTTGAATTCAGCTTTTTATTGAACACGTTACAAAACAGGTTTGGTCAAAAAGAGCAAAGCCCATCTCGCCATCAGACTCCTCAGATTCTTCTTTCTTTGCTTCCACTTTCTTCTCTTCAGCTGGGGTAGCAGTGGTAGAGGGGGCGGGGGCTCCTGCTGGTGCCGCAGCAGCTGCTGGGGCAGGTCCCCCAGCCCCGACACTGCAGCTGAGGCTCCCGATGTTGACATCGGCCAGGGCCACTGCAGATAAGCCTAGCCAGAAAGGTTCAACGTCTATACCGGCTGCTCTACTGAGGGCATTGGTCTTCTCTGTGGGGGTCATCTCCCCACCTTGCAGATTTAAGGACGGAGTGCAGGCAGGTAAGCATGGCCTCAGCTTCCTCGGAGGGACCGATCACTTTAGTGCCAGCTGAGGAAAGGGGCTAGAAGATCCCTTCTTACCTAAGAAACTTCCCTGGATAACAGGGCAAGCTTTGTTCTCCAAACATCTCTCCCCTTCCCGTGAATAGCATTCCTTCCCTTTGTATCCCCAGACCCCTACCAGCCTCTTCCGCTAGGATGTTACAGAAGCCTGTTACCTGGCTGTCCTTCAGGTGTCACAGGTTTGCGGCTCCTGGATGTGAAGAATTACACTAGTTTTTCTCCTGTTAATCCTGTCCAATCTCCATTTGGTTGTTTGACCAGCCAAATAACCTAGTGGGGAGGAAGGGAAAATTCTTCTGTCCCGACACAGCAAATATATACTCTCCGCGGAGACAATGCCGATTCCAGACACTGTAAATCCCTCCTTTTCAGAAACTTTGTCTGTCATCTCCCCTCTGAAAATATTCCTTTTCCAGAGGTAGAATATTCTCATTACTTAAGTATACAATTTCTTGCTTATAATTAGTATTTTCTCCTCCTCCTCAGAATTTCTAACTAGAATTTCTCCCTAGATTCCACTTAGACCTGGATTAGATTTAGGGTATTCAGATAATATCACATAATTTCTACAGATCTTCCTTTCATTTCTGCATTTCCTCGTTTCATTCCTGGAGGTGTGACTTTTCATGTTCAGGGCACCATGTACCTTCTAGACTATTCAAGGAACATATACACAAACTAAAGCTATTTTAAAAATAAAGAGAGTCTTCGTGACGACTAACTCACAAATGCAAAGTTCCTTTCCATCTTTATAAGCACATAAAGGAATATTTTTTTATTTCAAGCCATCTGCTATGTTACCCCAATTGTCAAAACAGCCAGCAACTCAGTAACATTAACAGATACTGGCTTCTTAACTTCATAATAAATCTTACTTTTGTTAATCTGATTACTGTCATTACCAGAAGTTTAAATCTTAAAAGCAAAGAAATATGAAAAAAGTGACGTTACATGCATTAAAGGAGTATTTTCTTATAAAAAAAAAAAAGTGTTCAAACTAGAAAGCAAGGAATAAAAATATGACAAAAAGGCTATCGCTTAAGGGAAAGATAAATGGCCATCAGAGTTCACAAGTGTAGATGAGAAAATTCCTATTTTAGAGTTCTAGGTTTGTATACCCAGCCCCTCCCTCCTTCAAGACCAACAGCAATTTCCTCACAAAGTAGCAAATCTCCATGTGTGTTAATGGACAGTTTAATGTTAACTGATGGGCTACATCACAGAATATTTCTAACAGAAATGAAATAAATATCCCATAATAAATGAACACCTGTTACATCCATAGTGTGTGCCCAGCACCATGCTAGAGACCTGGTTTTCTACCTTGATTATATTCTCAGTTATGGAGTGACTGGAGACTGAAACAAAGGCACACTCTCTTTTCCTTTAGAGCGTGTTCTTTCCTCAACAAGGCATAGCTTCTCCTTTCTCTCTCTATCCAAACTTCTTCCGTTTTGTTTTGTTTTGTTTTCTTTTGTGTTTTTACAGAGAAAGCACACCCACTGGGGCACGAGCAGGGGAGAGGAGCAGAGGGAAAGAGAGAAGCTTAGGCAGGCTCCATTGGCGGAACCCTGGGTAGGGCTCAATCCCATGACCCTGGGATCCTGACCTGAGGAGAAATCAAGAGTTGGACACTCAGTCGACTGAGCCACCCGGACTCTCCAAAACTCCACCCATTCTTAATAATTCACTTCATCTGGGCTGCACAGTACAAACCACGGTCATTTATAAGACTTGGCTTCCCTGCTAAGTAGGCATTATCTCCTCTGTTGGGAGAAGTACCTTGTTATCTAGTGAATGGCAGAAGTTCTGGAATACAGGCTTCCCAAATGGAAAGCCTCACCACCGCACCTTTGCGGCCTCCTTCCAGCCCAGGGGTTTGGCAGACGTTTTCTATGAAGGGCCACATGGTAACTAGTCTCAGCTTTCCCAACCACACAGTCTCCATCTCAACTCCAACCTTGCAGTGAAAGCAGCCAGACATTGGAAACCAAGCAAACCCAGTGGGCGTGGCTAGGTTCCAGAGAATACTTAATAAGGACAGGTAAACGGGACTAGGCCTGTGGGGTGTGGTTTGTCTATCCAGTGTTTCTCAGACGGTGATCCATCAGCATTTGTTGCAAACACGAGTCTCAGGCCCTGTCCCAGACCTACCAGATTAGACTCTGGGCCTGGATGGGGCCAGCACTGAGTGCTCACCAGGCCTCCAGGAGATTCTGGTGCATGCTAAAGTTTGAGCACCACTGCTAATCTTCCTGACTACCCACACAGGACTCTCCTATCACGTAAAGTATGAGTAACTAAGGTGATGGGTACGTCCTACTTCACCAGAAAGCGTCCCTTCCCAGCTCCCCTCACCGCACCCCACATCATGATTTCTCTCCTCTGGACTTCCTGCCCCAGTATCCCACGGCCCAGCCCTGGTTCTCAGTTGCCATCACTGCTATCTTGCTGTGCTAGTCCCACCCTCCACTGTCCTACCAGCTAGGACTCAGCGACCTTCTCGAACTCTGCAGCTCTAGCATATGCTCACACAGCCACCATTGCCAAAGCACCTCTACTCTTGAGCACTCCCAGACCGGCAAGGAACAAGGAACTTTCCAGTGCCTGCCAGCCAAATGCTGCCCTGGACAACCAGCCCTCTACCTGACCGTCTCCCCTCTGACACCCCATCTCCAGGTCCTGACCCTGGAGCAAGGGGCAATTCTTCGAAGTTCCTTCCAGAGAAGAAAGCACCCCCCGCTCCCCGCTTCTCACATTCACATTTTATAACGCTCTGTGCAACGGCCACTTCCGTCTTTACTGGGTATTTTATACTACAGCCGAAATGGAGGGCTGGCTGTGACTGCAGAGCTTGCTGCGGGGAGGCAAGCCACACATCCTTTCCTCTCCCCACAACCTGACAAAAACTGTTACAAAAACTTCGTGGGTGGGGCCCCTGGGGGGCTCCTATCATGATCTCATGATCTCACAGTTCATGAGAGTTCAAGCCCCCGAGTCGGGCTCCGTGCTGACAGCTCGGAGCCTGGAGCCTGCTTTGGATTCTGTGTCTCCCTCTCTCTCTGCCCTTCCCCTGCTTGCACTCTATCTTTCTCTGTCTCTGTCTCAAAAACAAATAAACTAAAAAAAAAAAAAAAAAATACAATAAAAAAAACCCCAACTTAATGGGCATTTGAACCCCACCTAAAAACGTGTTCTAGTGTCATTGAAAAAGTGAACTTTCAGGGTTTTAACTGGGCTTTGGGTGGGTGGAGGGTCATTTAAGAAATGACACTGGTCTTTTTGGATCATCTGTTTAAATTATAATCAGTCCTTACATAGAAAATATTTAGGATTTTCTAAAATGTTCACAAAACAAAAAATTTACTAGCCAATGAACCGATTTATTTTTAGTAGCAAAAATGCCTTATTATTATTTTTTTTTAGGTTTGATCACTATGACTGACTATATTCATGGAGTTCTGCTGAATTTTTATGGATGATTCGTACTTAGTTATTCCCCTAAAGCTGAATAAGTTTGGTGATACAAGCACCCATACATACCAAATGGCATGCCTTTTATCATACTAGACACACTTAATAAATAATATAAATATATTTAGCAAATTATATTGCACTGTTGATAACTAAGGGAAACATCATATTTGCATCTTATTTTCACTAATTTTGAAAATGGATAAAACAATTGTGTCTTACACTATTTTAATCTTTATTGCTTTTAGTAAATCTTTCACAATTCATTCAACGACTTTTTCTCTCCGCAGTCTTCATTACAATCCTCAAAATGCAAGACACTTTATTTAAACTGAAACAAGGAAGTCAAAGTGTTTCTCACGGAAACTAAATCCAATTTGGCTGGTTCGATGGCGAAAACGGGCGCTATTAATTAGGGTATATGACAAACATTTTCCATGCTTGACAAAGTTTCAACTGGAATGAGCTGTATAATTAGCTGCAAAGTCTTGACAAAACAAAACCGAGCTATCCGATAACAAAACAAAATTAAAAAAAAAATTTATCTGCAGCCACCTACGAAAATGAACAACGTCTAGATTTTCCCCAAATTTTGAGCGTGTCAGGTTACACAAGATACATCTCACTGAAGAAAAAAAAAAAAAGTCTAATTCATAGTCATTTGATATGTTGTTAAGCCTATTTGTTGTATTTCCCAGAAACTGAAAAAGTAGAACAATAAGGACTAGATACACAAATCCTTTGGCAAGTCGGGTGGCTTTCAATTCTTTGCTTTCAACAAAATTGAAGGAGGCTGAATTGAGTAAGTGAACTCATAAGTCATCAACTCTAATTTTTTGAGATCAAGAATTGAGTGACGTTGCTATAGTAAGACTCCATTCACAGGTATGTACTTGTTTATATGAACACGGTTTTTCAGGGCGTAGAGCTATAAAAACTAGAAATAACAACAGAAGTCATGCTCAGCCTTTCTCCTTCCAACAATGAAGCGTATTCATCCAGAGACAAATGAATTTGTAAAAGCAACAGTATCCGCTTAACCAAGATGTATTTTCCAATAAATTTTGCATTCTACTAAATAATTACAAAAATTTGTTAATACTTATTTCACTTGGTGTACTAATAATTTTAAAAAATAGATTAGTCTAGAATCGGGCGATTTGCTTGCTGTGTAACCTTAGGCAATTTACTTAACGTCTCAAGGGCCTCCGTTTCCTGATTTGCAGACCGATGACAGTACTAAGACCTAGTAGCTTAGTGTCGTTCCAAAGACTGAACTAATGAATGCATATAAGAAGCTTTCAGGGCCATGCGGGGCACACAGTGCTGCATGAGAGCTACAGGAGCGTTACCTGTTCCTATCAAAGTAATCCATAACAAACCGTTAAAACTAAAAGCATGGGGGCTTGTCTTCACGGGCAGGAAGGTGCTGTTGGGATGGAGCGAGTTCCAGACCACGGGCACATTCGGAGTAAGAGGGGGACGCCCACGGAAAAACCGGAGGGAGAGGGGAAGAAAGACAGGAGGCGGCTGGAGCTACCTGCTTGGAAGAAAACTGGGCCGGATCGTAGGCTGAGCGAAGACGGTTTGGGAGAGTTTAGAGAAGCACTTCCACCTACGGTTCGCATTACAAACGACTATGGATCTCGACTGCTCCGTGCAAGAGAAGCAAGGGCGTCAGGCCTAAATGCCACCGCGCAGGGAACCCGGCCGGTGCCGCGCGGGCGCCCAGTTGGCCCCCTGGCCCAGAGAGTCGCGTGGCTCGCACGCCCGACCACCCCTGATTCCTGACCTTGGTCTTTGGCCCGGACGCCGCGGCTCGCAGCGCCTGGTCGCCGCCGCTTCCGCCGCAAGCGCGCCTCGCGAGGGCGCCCGCGGGCGGCCGGAACTGGCCCCTCGCGGCTCCCGTCGCCAAGCCGCCGTTGCTATTGTCACCTCCTTTTCCTCTCTTCCCCTGGTTCCCTTTCACTTCCGGGGTTGCTCTGGATCCGCTGGTTCCGTAACAACATCCCGTTGGCTTCCCTCAGGCGGCGGGACCGGTGCAGCCGCCGCCTCCCAGGAGCGCCCGCCCGCCCGGGCCCGCGCCTTCCCCGGCCCAGGCCTCCATGGCCACCAACCCGCAGCCGCAGCCGCCTCCTCCGGCGCCGCCGCCTCCCCCGCCGCAGCCGCAGCCGCCGCCGCCGCCGCCGGGCCCCGGGGCTGGCCCGGGTGCGGCGGGCGGCGCGGGGGCCGGCGCCGGGGACCCGCAGCTCGTGGCCATGATCGTGAACCACCTCAAGAGCCAGGGGCTCTTCGACCAGTTCCGCAGGGACTGCCTGGCCGACGTGGACACCAAGGTTCGGGGCGCACGGGGGCTGCGGGGGCAGGGCGAAGGGGAGGACCCCGAGGGCGGCCCTCTCGGGCAGTGTCCCGCACTCGTCCGTCGGCCGGCTGCGCCTCGACTTCCCCAGCTGGGGCCCCTGCTGAGCGCGCCTCTCCCTCCCCAGGTTCCCTGGGCAGCCGCTTCCTCTTTGAGCGGCTGCTAGGGGCCGGGCACTGTGCGAGGCTCGGTGCGTTCATTCATTCGCCGATCCTGTCGTTCGTTTAACGGGCTCGTGTTAATCACCTGCCCTGCTTGGACGCGGGGAGTATGGTCGTGAGCAAGACTAAGTCATGGTTCTTCGGGAGACTCGTCTGGAAACACTAATGCTAACAGGGCTTTCGTCTCTGGTCTTTTTTTTTTTTTTTTTCGTGGTTTACTTTGTATCCAAGTTATTTTTGCGTGCTCTCTTGAAGATCTTTGGGCGGGAAGGGTCATGTCTGTGTCCTTTGGAGGAATCCAGTGGTAATGAATCAAATTATTAGCATTGTGCATTGCTGGTCACTGTGTGCGTGGGGGCAGAGGTAAGGAGACAGAGCCGGACGGTGGAAAGGTGGGCTAGAGAGACTGAGACTCTTGTTTCCACCGCTGACTGCCTGATTAAGGTGGCTCAGGCCAAGTCACTTCTCTGAAGTGACAAGGGGCAGGGGGATAGGGAGAACCAAGCCATTCAGTGAGGAAAGGTTGGAGGAGAGGTGACAGCAGGTATTGATTGAAGTGGAAGAAGGACAGGAAAGAAGAGAGTTCTGGAGAGTAATGGGAAGAGGGGAAAGGTCAGCAAGGTGCTTCCTTGCATGGAAAGAGTTAGGGGCTGGGAAGGGGAAGGATTTTGTACCAAATGTCAGAGTGAAAGGGGGTGGTAGCCGGAATGAGTACACTTTGCTGATTCTGCAAAGAATGAGCAGTGGACAACCAGGATAGAGCAATCAGTGAGGAGGATGGAACACAGAGTCTGGAATTCTGGAAATGATTGAAGCAGGAAGCTTCAGTTGGAAACAATTAGGAAATTGGGGTATTTGGTTTATATCTGGTTGGGTCCCTCAGATTGGCGTTTGCACGGGGTGAGGGTTTTCTCAACACATTCCTCACATTTTCCGAGGAACCTCATGTCTTTGAGACAAGGGGTGTTTGCATCCTTACACGGATTTTTCCTTGTGACTCTGTCCACCAGGATTTGATGGAAACTGCACACGATTCTGCTGTCTTCCCTGGGAAAACCCTCTGGAGAATCTGGGGATCTCTGATCCACCATGTGGACCAGAAGTAGAATGTGCTTTTTCGGGGTGTTGGGGTTTTTACACCACAGAGAATTCAAGATACTTGGAGATGTTCATCTGTGTAGGAAGTATATAGTTTTCTCACTTTGTTTCAGGGAATATGCACAGCCATCTTTTTGAAAATAATGTCTGTTGCCCTTTTTTAAAAAAAAAAAAAACGGGAGATGAGACAGATCCAGGTACGTGTCATGTAGATGACGCTGGTTATTTGTATCGGGCAAATAGAGATTTCACTCTGCTGTTCTGAGAAACCACATCTCTATGTTACCCTTGCGCAGGCACATTGGAAACATGAATATGCTAAAGGGGGCGCTGCAACACCTAAGGCTCAAATTTTTCTTCATCCCCCATCCCCACTAAATGTTATTGTTACGTGTTTGTAATGCCCCTGCCAGATCCTCTCAAAGTGGAGCCTGAAAACCTTTCTTGGTGGGAAGGAAGGGAGGACGATTGCTTGGACAATCTAATGAAGCCAGGACCTTCTCCCAAGAAAAAATGTACCTGTGCATATTAAAGTGAAACTTTCGTCATTCAGAAACGGTCGACTGTAGGCAGTTACATGTGGCTCAACCTAATACCCAGTTGCAAGGACTTCAGGGGCCGCAGAACAAGGTCCCTTGTTTTAATGTTGGAAACTAGAGAACTGAAATAATACCCCTTCCCTGACGGAAAAGGATGCCTGTGTGCAGCGGAAATTCTTTCCTCACCCCTCCTGTGCTTGCTTTCTCCCTCTGTCTTCACTCCTGATGCCTCCCCTCCTCTCTTTTTCCTCCTTGTCTTCTACCTCTGTGCCTCCTGGTTCTGGTTCTCTTTCCCCCATGAGTGTCTCCCTCTTCCTGTTCCTTAGCTTTACTAACGATTATGCAGATTTTAATCTGATTTAAAGTGTTTCTTCTTGTTTTGTAGCATTTTATATCCTTTTTCACATATACGTATATACGTATACGTACATATGACTTAAATTTGAAAGTCTCAAAAATCCTACAGAAGCCAAGGTTTTCTTTTGAGCCTGACATTCCTCTCCATGCGATGAGTGGGTCAGAGTAGACGTAAGATCCCCTGTTCATGCAAAGGAGCATCACTTTTAGGGAACCGTCGAATCTGCTCTGTAAGAACAACTTGTAATTGAGACCATTTGTGGTATGGTGCTTTTGATAATTGAACCCTGAAGACTGACCTGCTTTATGTCAAACTCTGACCTGCAGTACAGAATCTATAGGGTTATAGCAGTAACTGGCTTGTCAGTCACATGCATATTTAAGAATCAAGACATTTGACACCTATCAGGAGCTCTCCAAGAGCAAAGCCACCATCCAGCCCAGTGTGGTTACAGCAAGATGAGAAGTACGAAAGTCCGCTGGCATTCCTGCGGGCCAGAAAACCCTCCAGACTGCCCTGGGGTTATTGATGGCCTCTAACCAACCAAGAGAGGGATCTGACCTTAGCAAACCAATCAGCCCTCCTACCCAAAGAATGAGAACCTTAGTCATCCCAAGATCTAACTAAGGCTGAGGCTCCTCTGCTGTAGATTACTAGTTCTCAGATCCCTGCCGTTTCTGACCCTTTGGCTCTGAGGTCACCCTGGAGAGTGTGAAGAGGGAAGATCAAGAGAGGCCTGTCCTTCTGTCCCAGGCAGACAACTCACCAACCAAATAAATATGGCACCTTTCTCCCCAGGTAATAAAGGCCAAGTTTTGTATACTTTCTCGGTTACAAGTGGCTCCTGGTCACTGTGACTATTGCCTCTTTTTTTTTTTTTTTTCCTTTTTAGATTTGAAAGGAATATTGAAGACAGAGTATATAAACTTACTCACCCAACACGTATTCATTATGTACAAAGCACTGTTCAGATGCCAGGATACAGCAGTGAACAAAACCTCCCTGCTTTTATGGAGCTTGCATCCCAGCAGCGAAAAGCAGACGGGGGATAACGTGTAATAGGTTCTGTGGAAGAAATAAAGCAGGGTGAGGTTGGGAAGGGTTGCTGATTCGTTTTCAGTAAGTTGTCCGGGGAAGATTTCGAGAAGGTGTTACTTGAGCCGTCACTGAAGGAACCAAAGAGACCATCCAGCCAGCTGTGTGGGGCTCAGTGCTCTAAGTAGAGACCACAGCCAGTGGGAAGGCCTGAGGCAGGACCTGGTGAGGGAGAAAGTGACAGAAGGTGAGATAGGAGTGGCCCTCCGTCCCCCCTCCCTTCATGGATCTGGCAGGCCTTGGACGCCATGGTAAGAAATTGGCTTTTACTGGAGCTGAGAAGCCATTGGCACCTTCTGAGCCTAAGGACGTGGTCTGACTCCCCTTTTAGATGGGTTGGGTTTAGGTGAGTAATTATTAAGGGTGTCCCCTTCACACTCAGTCATGATGTAGTTTGGACAATAAATATATGATTACCCTAATTTTGGAAGATTAACCCGAGCCACTGTGTGAAAAATAGACTTCAGGTGGGCAAGTGGTCAGAAGTAAGGAGATGGGTTGGGAATCGAGAGAGGAGATGAGAGCGCCTTGGACCAGAGGGGTGGCGGTAAAGGGGGTGGAAAGTGGTCAGATTCTGAGTGTATTTTGATGCTACTGCGGACAGAATTTGCCAAAGGTTTGGAGGTGGGGTGGAAGAGAAAGGGAGGAGTCAAGGATGACTCCAAGGCTTTTGAGCAGAGCACTGGAAAAGGAAGAAAAGAGGAAAAGGAAAGCTTCTCAGAGGAGTAATGGGATCCAAAATATTGCTGAAGTCACTAGGCTTTTTACTGAAAGGAGAATGTGGCAACAAGGAGACTTACCTGTTGTAGTTCAGATTGGAGCTTGTTTGGGGCAGCTAGAGTGCTGAATGCTTTGTGATGATGTTTGAGTCCAGTGGTTCTGGGATTGGGGGATACTGGAGACAAGAATTATGTTTTAGAGTCAGCGGGGAGAAAGAATTCGTTTTAGTTCACGTTGATTTTGGATAAATGGAGAGGGATGTGAGACGGGATCTTGAGTGTTTCTTGTAGGACAGGAAATAGGAATCAGGAAAAGTCTGGAAATTGGGAGGGATGAGGGGGCATCACAAAGGGATGAAGTCTTATCATCTGTGCCTGAGATAGGTATCTGGCCGTCTCCGCGGACAGCTACTTTTTTAATTGCTTATCTGCCAAGCAGTGTGAGAAGCTATGTGAAAACAAAGATGAAGGGAATGTGAGGACCCAGCTTCCTCTTCAGTGGAGAGATAAATACCCCCCTCCCCAAAATACAGTACAGGGCAAGCATTGTTGGAAAGGGGGGATGTACACAGGATGGGAGGAACATGGGGGAAAGCCAGGGGTGACATCACAGATGAGGGTGAGCTCTGAAGGCGAGAAGTTTGCCAAATAGAGAGTAGAGGGAATGGTAGGTACAGAAGATTGAAGGCGTGAGAATGTTTCACTGGACTACGGGCTTTGAAGGGTAAGGTTAGGAGCCACAAACAGCAGATGAAGCCGTATGGCCATTCAGGGACTCTCACTCCCCTACATGAAAAGCCACGTGACAGACCGCGAGTGGTGGGGGTGGGGGGGCAGGCTCTAGGAAGGAGGGGTGCAGTCCTGATAGGGTGGTCAAGCACCCCTAGGCATGTCCTTTTAAGAAGTGACATGCGGGGATGTCACAGTCACTTAAGTCTGTGCCTGGATGGCACAGTCACTTAAGTATCCGACTCTTGATGTTGGCTCAGGTCACGATCTCACGGTTCTCTCGCGGGTTGCGAGTTGGAGCCCAGCATCGGGCTCTGCGCTGACAGTGGAGCCTGCTTGGGATTCTCTGTCTTCCTCTCTCTGCCCCTCCTCTGTTCTCTCTCTCTCTCTCTCTCTTTCTCAAAAATAAACTTAAAAAAAAAAAAGTGACATACCATGTGTTCTCTCTCCTGCTTCCCTTAACTTAGGGGTTCTCAGCCTCAGCACCGTTGACATTCTGGGCTGGAACGTTCTTTGTTGTTCGGGTTCCCTGTGCACTCTAGGGCACTCAGCGGCATCCCTGCCCTCAACACACAAGATGCCAGTGGCAGCTCCCTGAGTTGTGGCCACCAAAACTGTCTCCAGACAGACTTTAGTGCCCTGGGGTGGGGGTGGTGGAGGCAGAATCGCTTCTGGTTGAGGACCACCGCTTATGTTAGAGCGAATGCCTGCTTGCAGTGTTGGTTCAGCCCGTTTCCACTCCCCCGGTACACATCTTCATCGCTGCAGTTACTGCCTCCTTTCCGAAGTATATCGTGTGTCTCTTTACTCTCTCCCTGTCAGAAGATTACTGGGCAGAAAGCTCAGCCATAGCGTATCCCTCTGCTCACGTGCAGTGAGTTCCTGTCCTCTCAACCCCATAATCCCAGACGTCTACACGTCCCCAGAGCCCTCCAGCCTGTGGCCGCAGGCTGTCTGCAACCTCGTATCTCTGCTTTTTTATATTCTCTTCCCCCACCAACTTGGAGGCTCCCAGATGCTCCTGACCCCACATTTTCTCATCCACTTGCACTGCTTCTATTGTTGGCAGTATGTGCAAGGCCTGCGTCTCCGATGACCAGCTGCTTTGTGAAATTCGGAGGGTCCAACTCAAATGCCACATCCTCAGCAAAGACTTATTCCTCTGCTCCCCTCCCTTTCTTGGCTCCAGATCATCTGAAGCTAATCTAACCCAGATAGTTACTTGTATCTGATTTTCGAGTCCTTTGTCTACAGATGAGAGGTATGTCTTTCTTCTTTGTGTCCTCCTATCTCCAAACATCTTGGCTTCGACAAAATAAGCAGTATTTGCATGTCTCAGTTATCCTGAAGCACGAAGGTCCTAAGCTGAGAAACCTTGTGGCCACATTGATGCTGTAATGTAAAAAACGTTAACACTGTTAAGCATCCTCAAATTCCTGAGACTTAGAAATATTGATGTTATGTAACACTTGTGATTTTTAACATTTGTCTTTCCCCCCCACTTCCCAGCCTGCCTATCAGAACCTGAGACAACGGGTTGACAGCTTTGTTGCGAACCACTTGGCAACTCATACATGGAGTCCTCACCTCAATAAGAACCAGCTGAGAAACAACATTAGACAGCAGGTGCTCAAGTAAGTCTTCCAGACCCAGAGTCCCTAGGCAGGCTTGAAGGCGTCAGTCTGCTCTGTGGAAGGCAGAGACCATTTTGTGGAAGCTAGATGTCGTTTTATCACGTCTGGTTGGCTGTTTGGAGGATGATGCAGTGCAGTTTTAGAGGGGGCTCAAATCGCTTCACGTTTCCCCATGAAGTTTAGCAGTCTGACTTCTGCAGACCTTTGGAAATACCTGAAGGACCAGGATGCCAATGTGACTCCAGAAACAAAATACTAGGGTATAATGTTAATTGCTGGTAAGTGCCAGAATATCCCATAAAGATCAGGCTTTATTATTCTGCTTTGATAAGTAAAAAAGGCATTCTAGATCACGGCAGTTAAAATAATTTCCCCTAATTTGAGGCCATGTCTCCTATCTTCTAATACGACTCCCCTCTTTTTGTTTTTCTTTTGCACTTTACTGTGACTTTTAAGTCTGCTTCTTAGTGATGATATAGCCAAAAAAAAAAAAAAAAAAAAAGCAGGAAAGTGTGTTTGGACCTGTCAGAGCCATTTTGGGTAAGATAAAGAGAATGAGAAGAGCTGGAGTGTTTAGAGGGACCTATAAAAAAAATCATATTTGTTCCCAGAAAAGCAGATTTACAATACCATCTTGTTCTTGAATATAAATATTTGCCAAGACAGGAAGACCCGGACCTCGTATCCCTGCGTCACCCTCCCCGCGGAAGGGGTGACTGAGTTATTTAAAGAGTGCCCAGTCTTCCTTTCTTGACAAATATTTACGTTCAAGCTCATCTTTTAGAATGAAATGTGACTTTTAAACAGTTAAACAAATTCATCTTCTACCTCCCACCTCTTCAAACCCTCTAACCGGGTAGGAACCCTGCAAGCCTACCTGGTGTGCAGGCCCCAGGGAAGCCCCACAAACAAAGCTTCACACTCTGACTCAAAGACCCATTTAGCCACACGTAATACTAGACACCTGGAACCTGGGGGCTCTGACTGTCTCCTACTGAATAAGAGACGAGGGAAATTTAACAAAAGCTTTGTTGTCTGCATTTTAAAGGATGTTTGCGAAACCTATAAAACAGTCCCCGAGAGGTCAAAAGACGCCAGGGAAGGCTGCAGAGTTAATACCTGATGGGAAAAGCCAAAGACTTTCCTGAAAACCCAAAGGTCTGTGGCTGCCAACGTTTCCAGGCTTTTCCGACCAGTAGCCGGAATAGCAGGGGGTGGGGGTGGGGCAAACCTCGGGGCAAGGTCGGGGCCTGCCCTCGCTTCTACAGAGCACTCCAGATTACAGAGGGTGGAGCTGCCCCCCTTTTCAAACCAGCCATTACATCCCTTTGGAAGCATAGAGTTTTTACTGGGGCGGTGTGGGGGAGGTGCATTCTTTTTTTTCAAAAGTTGAGCGACCGAAGTCATAGGCAGATTTCCTGGCATTGTATTTATCCCTCAGCAGGCAAAACCTATCAAGGAGGGAAGCAGTCCTTCATTCTTTTCTCACCCCTGTAAAATCGAAAGCACTTAACAATTCTTAATAGCCCCCTTATAAGACATTTTCACAGAATCATGCTTAGTGAGGGGTTGCTGTACATTGCAGAAAAGGGTTCTTGTGACCACCAGCCTGGGTCTTGGGAACTATCTTCTAGAGACACTTAAATTTCTTTTTTTAATGTTTATTCAGTTTTTGGGAGAGAGAGAGACAGAGACAGAGCGCACGCAAGCAGGGGAGGAGCAGAGAGAGAGGGAGACACAGACTCCGAAGCAGGCTCCGGGCTCTGAGCCGTCAGCACAGATCCGGACGAGGGGCTCGAACTCACAAGCCCTGAATTGTGACCTGAGCCGAAGTCTGGCATTTAACCGACTGAGCCACCCACGCGCCTGTCTTCTAGAGACATTTTATAACAGGACAAACAGCTTCCCTTGGATAATTTAGGAATTGCTCTTCTTAGACTAACATCTGTAAATTCTCTGCTAGCTAGGTTATTATTTTTTTTTTAATGTTTATTTGAGAGAGTAAGAGAGCATGAGCTGGGGAAGGGCAGGGAGAGAGGGAGAGAGGGAATCCCAAGCAGGCTCCACGCTGTCAGCACAGAGCCCGACGCGGGGCTCGAACTCACAAACTATGAGATCATGACCTGAGCCGAAATCAAGAGTCAGATGCTCAACCAACGGAACCACCCAGATGCCCCATTAATTAAAATATTCTCTTACTGAGTAAAGTTACATATCACTTGAGTATATCATTTTCAAGCTTCCTTAAGGAAAGATACCACAGTATTTAGTTGTCCAGCTGTTGTTGTAGAGAGGGACCAGCCCCTATACATACAATTTCAAACAGTTTTTCTTACAAAGACTTTGAGAAATATTCAATTGACCATTAGCCTGAACCGTCTACAATTCCCATTTTTGTAGGACAAAAATACGGCAATTTCAAATGGTTCAACTTAATAATTGATCTTCGGACTCAGTGGTATTTTTTTTAATGTTTATTTATTTTGAGAGATTGCGAGTGGGAGAGGGGCAGAGAGAGAGAGAATCCCAGGCAGGCTTCATGCTCAGCGCAGAGCCCGACGTGGGGCTCGATCTCACGACCGTGACATCATGACCTGAGCCCAAATCAAGAGTCAGAAGCTTAACCCACTGTGCCACCCAGGCATCTCTCAGTAGTGTTCTTTTTATGCATTCATTTGAACAACAGAATCTAAAATGCCAGATAGCTCTAAATAATGATCTTAACAGAATTTGAAAGGAAAAGGAAGTAGCTTTAATCAGGAAAATACTACCTACTGGCATTTCGGCTTTGCCCTTGAGTCCAAGGCTGTAGCATCTCCCTCTGGTGAGGCTGCTGTGACCACACCATACTAGAGTGGGCCCACTAAGAGCAGTGTGTTCATTAGGATGGCCCCCACTTTGATTTAAGATCAGAGCTGACCTCGCGGGAGACTAGACTGAAATAGACGAGGGCCTGGAATAGAGGCAGAAAAACATCGGCTGCAGCAGTGATGTTAGGGTGAGTGGGTTTTATTTTTTATGCTGTGCCTTTGTAGTGTGCCTGAAAACATTTTTAAGATTGCTTGTCCTTATTTCTTTTACACCTGCTACATGTTAAAGGCACCTCTAAGATGTAACGATGTGTGCAGGATTTGCATTTTTTTTTTTATCTTAGAACTTTAAAAAGCAGGTTACCTACTTTGTCTGGTGTTGACTCATTTTTCTCTATGGCCCACATAAGTAGAATTATAGTATCACAAGGCTGCAAGGTACCTCAGGAAATGGAAATCAAATCCATCCTCCACTCAGAAAGAGCTGCACTCAAAAATAGCATTGTCAAGTGTAAGGAGAGATGGCTCCCCCGTTCTGCGGAGAGAGCCAAGGCCTAGAAGCTGGAAGAGACGGCCCCTGGCTCATCCAATACTGTCCAGAAACGTTGGCTCCTCAGGTGGTTGGTTTTGTTTTGTTTTGTTTTAGCAAGAAACGAGGTGTAAGTGCATTTCTTAAAACAAATCCACATCCTCTTATTTTACTCACGCTTTTGTGATTTTCTGCACATTTCAGTCTGTGTCGCCCCCTTTGCTCCTCCCGTCTCTTGCATGTATTTCTCTCAGCTCTTTCCTCCTCTTTGCTTCTATGGAAATCAAGGCTCAGTGGAAGTGTCTTCTCTTTGTGAAGCATTCCCAGATCACCTTAAACATATTTAGTACTTCCCTATTCCCCTCTTTCCTAGAGTAGACGGTGTCTTATGGTGCCTGCCCTCTGGTATTTTAATCGTGTCTGTCTCTCCCGCCAGACCAGAAACCAGGTCTGATTTGTAACAGACCAATCCCCAGCACGGTGCCTGTTATGGAGAAGACACTCGTAACCTGATTGTTGAATGAATAAATCATCAGTTTTTACAGCAGGAAGATAATGTAATAAAAAGAAAACGAGAAGTCTTAAGTTTTTCTTTATTTTTCTGAAGTTTGCTTTCTTTTCTTTGTTTTATAAGCTTGTTGAAATTACACTCTGTGTATGTACTTCAGTTTTCCTGGAGATTCTCATATTTCTAAAAGGCTTACATTTTTCTGCTAAAAAAAAATTTGTGGAGTCCATAGATTTATACCCAGAACTCAGCTTTAGTGATCATTTATTCCCATATGCCCTGGCCAGGGTTGGGGTAAGGTAAGCATCACCTGGAAGTGTGGGCTCTAGATAATGTATTGTGTCTAGTTCTTTTTTTTTTTTTTTTTAACGTTTTTTTTTTTATTATTGAGAGACAGAGCATGAGCATGGGAGGGGCAGAGAGAGGAGGAGACACAGAATCTGAAGGAGGCTCCCGGCTCTGAGCTGTCAGCACAGAGCCCAACGTGGGGCTGGAACTCACAAACCCAGTGAGATCATGACCTGCGCTGAAGTCAGACGTTTAACCGACTGAGCCACCCAGGCGCCCCGTATTGTGTCTAGTTCTAAAGGTGTTTTGTTTCTTGTTTTGCCTGCTTTAGCATTTCCACTAGTGACACCGCTGGTAGAAAGTATACAGACTTTCTTGCAGTGTGATCGACCTAAATGCTGCCTGGTGTGAAACTGACTCCCCATTGCCTACTCTTTCCATATATTGAGATGAGTGGATTGGGTAATTTCAGGTTGAACATATATGTGACAGGTACAATTTTATTTAAAAGCAGTTAATGTAAATCATATGAAATTGTGTTTTACCTTTCTGTAAAACTTATTTTGTGTTTCAGATCAGGAATGTTGGAGTCTGGTATTGACCGAATTATCTCTCAGGTTGTGGATCCAAAGATCAACCACACGTTCAGACCTCAGGTGGAGAAAGCTGTGCATGAGTTTTTAGCCACCCTAAACCACAAAGAGGAAGCGAGTGGCAGCACAGCCCCCGATGATGAGAAACCAGACTCTTCCGTCATTACACAAGGTGCTTTGCTTTTACTCTTGGTCAGTTCCTTTGCTTTGCTTCTTGAACTGGGTATCAAGCTAGGGATATAATTATCAATTTTGTTCCTTGGCTACTCTAGTGAAATTGTATTTATTTCAAATATCACATTCCTCAACTGATAGAACATTTCTTTTTGAGATTAATGCAAAATGGTGGACATTTTCCTGACGTGTTGGCTGTCTGTACGTGTGTGTGTTTCAACTGAGGGAATAATTAATATAACCGAAGAGAATTAGACTATTCTCAGGTTTGCATGGTGCCTTTCCTATGACACAGTGTTAGAACAGTAGAGGATTTAGAATGTGCTCGGTGTTAGCATTGGTATCCGAAAGTCTAAAAGAATATGAATGGTCTGCACAGCATACGTGTCTTATAAAGATGAGAGCGTCTTGTAGCATCGATTCATCAGAGGGGCTTACTTCTGCATAAGTTTTTTCTAACGCTCATTTTTCCCTCAAAGGTGTCCCAGTGCCTGGACCCAGCGCTAATGTAGCCAATGACGCCATGTCAATCTTGGAAACCATAACTTCTCTTAACCAAGAAGCTAGTGCAGCCAGAGCTTCAACAGAAACATCAAACACCAAGACCAGTGAGAGAGTGTCCAAAAAACTCCCATCTCAGCCCAGCACTGACACTAGTACTGAGAAAGAGAGAACTTCAGAGGACATGGCTGACAAAGAAAAGTCTACACCCGACTCTGCAGGGGAAGGACAGGAAACAGCCCCCAAGTCTGAAGAATTAAATGATCTCCCTTGTCCAGTTGAGGAAATTAAAAATCACACGAAAGAGAGTAATAGTTCAATTCTGCTAAATAAGGATGTTCAACAGGAAAGCATTGACCAAAAAAATAAATCAACGGACAAAGGTGAAAAGAAACCAGAGAGCAATGACAAAGGAGAAAGAAAGAAAGAAAAGAAGGAAAAGACCGAAAAGAAGTTTGACCACCCAAAAAGGAGTGAGGACCTACAAAAAGCGAAAGAAGAAAAGCAAGCAAAGGAAAAAGAAGTAGAGTGTTCAAAACTCCCGTCAGAAAAGAATAGTAATAAAGCTAAAACCATTGAAGGGACAAAAGAAGGTATATAAAAACTTGCAAAAATCTACAACAGTTTACAGATCAAAGAGTGTCAGTTGGGGGGGGGGGGGCAATTTTTTTGACCTGTATTTAATGCAGAGTATTTTAAACGTAATTTAGGAATTGGGTGCTGAGTTTGTTCTTATAACATGACTTATCTTTGTGTTTTATTTCCTCCTCGAAGATTGCTCTTTGATAGATTCTGATGTGGATGGACTTACAGACATCACAGTTAGCTCTGTCCATACCAGTGACCTTTCATCTTTTGAAGAAGACACCGAGGAGGAAGTTGTAATGTCTGATAGCATGGAAGAAGGAGAGATTACATCAGACGGTAAAGCATTTTACTTAATAATGCCTCTGGGAAGCTTCCTGTCGAGCATTGTTTGTATATTCACATGGCTGTATCGTGAAAGACAGTGTGGTATACTGGCAAGAGCATGGGACTTTGTAGTTGGAAGATGTGTTTCTGAGTCCCAGCTCCGAGGTTGTCTGTCTGAGCAAGCTTGGTAAGTTACTCCACAAGCCTTGGTTCTCCATCCTTGAACTCCATCCCGCAGGTTTATTAGAAGATGTAGAGGAGACAGTGTATATGACGGTGCTGTGGGTGTGGGTGTCTGTGGGTTTGTATGGGCGTTGTTGGGGGAGCACAGTCCCCAAGGCTGCTCTCACTTCTGACACCATTTGCGAAGTTGAGGTCTCCAAGCCTACCCTTAGGTTTGACGATTCTCTGGGAGGACTCCTAGAACTCACTGAAAGCTTTACAGTTCATGGTTGTGGTTTATTACAGTGAAGGGACACACATTCAGATCAGCCAAGGGAGGAGGCACACAGGCCAGAGTCCACGGAGCTTCCAGAAGCCCTTTCCCTGCGGGGTCACAGAGAGCATTACCTTCCTGGCATTGATGTCAGAAATATGTATATGGCTAATCGCCAACCAGGGAAGCTCACAGAAACCTTGATGTCCAAAATTTCTACTGGGGCTCCATCATGGAGACATAGCGTCAGATCTTAATCTCCAGCCCCTCCAGAGGTCAGGCTGATATGCCATGGCCCAAAGCTACTGACCCAGATCATCCCGTGAGTTGATTTAGCTTGATCCAAGACCCCCAGGCAGACAAACACTTGTGTCAGACATGACATTCCACAGACTTAGAGATTACCTCCCAGAAGCTACGGGCAAGACCATACTTCTCTGTAGAGTTTGTTTTTCACCCAGCCCTTACTAAGCACTTACTGTGTTCCAGGCACTGTGTACTATTCTGTGTCCTAGCTCCTGTAATCCTCAACAGTCCTGAGAAGTAGGTCCAGGTGAGGAAAGAGAGTCACCAAGAGAAGGTGTCCTATCTAGGGTCACGCAGCTATTGAGCTCCGGTGTCAGTTTCAACCCTGGTCTGGGCTTCTGACCAACACTTTGTGCTACTCTGTATCACATGATTAAGTTCTGCTTACGACCTTTGTTAAAAATGAAATATTATTTGCAACTACTTGTAAGCAGCATTTTGTAAATTTGCCGTGGGCTTTTGGATAGGACACCTAGAGAGAAAATCCTAGAGGAGAAAAAGTAGAAGCTTTTAATTCCACCTTTATTTTCAGTCCATCCCGGTTTGCATCCTTAGTATCCCCCTGAAACCGAAATGACCAGCCCAGAAAACAACATCAGGTATGCTTTTCATACCTCGTTGTGAGGTCAGTTCCGTAGGCCCTGTGTGTATGATGGATATCACTCATCCTGTGTGTACCCCACTTTCTGAAGCCTGACTAAAATTCTCATTCTAGGTGCTTTTGTGGGGCTTTCCACGTTTTTTCCTGGACAGGACTAGGTTTTATATGTCTGAGATCCAAGAAGTAAGAAGGTGACTGGTTGGAGACTACTAAGTGGTAGAAATGAAGACCTTGTTTACAGGTTTTCTACTTCACTTGCTGTGTTGTGGGAAACATACCCACCTTCCTAGGGTAGAGGGCTTTTAGTACATACTTGGTGTGGGCCAATTATTGACTCTTGCCTCTTGCGTAGCGAGAGACTCTCAGGTGGTCATTAAAATCTCAAAGTTAAAAAAAAAATCTCAAGCCTACTTTAAAGTGTGGGTTCAAGTGAACTTGTTCAGTTTTACAGTGGCAAAGCCACGTCCATACCAAGTCTACTGACGTACTAATGAGAATTAAGTATTTGTCAGGGAACCCTGAATGGTGACAGGGTCTAATTTTTTTTTGCCTTCTTTATGTGTGAGAAGCTCATTGGAAGAAGTAAATTTCGATATGGATGGGATGATAGCCTTTAAAAATGTTTATTTCTGATTTTTTTGCATCCTGATATTTTCCATTGGGCTGACAAATGCACTTGAACTATATCAATAACTGCTTTTGTTGCTTGATGTTGATCAAGCATGGTGTCGACTTTATTGGTAATTCACAGAAGCACTCCTCTTTCTGTTGGCTTTCTTCCAGATGAGGAGAAGAACAAGCAGAACAAAACAAAAACTCAAAACAGCGACCCCAGTGAAGGAAAAGCAAAAAGCGTGCGGCATGCGTATGTTCACAAACCATATCTTTACTCAAAGTATTATAGCGACTCTGACGATGAACTTACCGTAGAACAACGACGCCAGTCTATTGTAAGTCAGATTCGATCTGTCGCTATTTTAACCTGTCACATCAGGTTGACAAACCTGGCTAGTCTGTGTGCAAGGTACTGGGCAGCAGACAGAACCATGACATGGAGGTTCTGCCTTCAGCAGCCTGTCATTTAGGCAGAACAGACATAAACGTGTGACGTAGGTGTTTGTGTCATTATGGTTAATAGTGAAAACCGGGCAACAAGTGTTTCACGGTATGGAAATGTTTGAATCGAGTGTGGATCCAACCCATACAAAGATAGGATGTGCAGCCGTTAACATAAGATTAAGAGGAAAGTGCAGGTGGGTGGTTGAGTTGGTTAAGTGTCAGACTTCAGCTCGGGTCACGATCTCGCTGCTTGTGGGTTCGAGCCCTATGTCAGGCTTTGTGCTTGGAGTCTGGAGCTTGCTTCACGTTCTGTCTCTGTCTCTCTCTGCCCCTCCCTCTCTCATGCGCTCGCTCTCTCTTTTAGAAGTAAATAAACATTAAAAAACTTTATTTCAAAAAGAGAGAAGTGCAGTCTACAAATGTCCTAGGTACAAGATGTGTCATTGGATTAACAGCTTCTTAGAGAAAAAAATTTGCTACCTTATCATAGGTGTACGTCATTTTTAAGATGACTTACGGTTTTAGAAACATTAAAATATGGAGCTGCACATCTTAGAGCGAGGAAATGCTGTTACCTATGATGGTCATTTGAAGGAGGTGGAAATGCTGATAGTTGCTTGTCTCTGAGAAGTTTGCTTCATCAGAGGTTATACCAATGCTTAGGGTTTTTGGCCCTCTGAGACTTGGAGTTCTGGCTGGAAAAGGGTGGGGGAGCGTAACCACAATGACCAGACTCTTGTTTTTTTATTTTATTTAATTTCTTTTTTTTTTTTTTTTTTATACTTGACAGAGAGAAAGACACATCATGAGCGAGGGAGGGGCAGAATGAGAGAGAGAGACACAGAATCTGAAGCAGGCTCCAGGCTCTGAGCTGTCCGCACAGAGCCCGATGTGGGGCTCAAACCCAAAAGCCATGAGATCATGACCTGAGCCAAAGTCGGATGCTCAGCCGACTGAGCCACCCAGGCGCCCCTTGTTTTTTTAACATAGGATAGCAGAAAGTCCCATGTCCAAAACCTGGGTCCCAAGAGCATAACCCACAAGTCATATTTGTTGTAGAACTAGCCTGTCTCTTGAATCTGCACTTCAGTTTCTCCTTTAAGAATAATTTAAAAATTTGAGGTGCCCGGGTGGCTCAGTCGGTTAAGCGTCTGACCTCGGCTCAGGTCGTGCTCTTGCAGTTTTTGAGTTCAAGCCCCGCGTCGGACTCTATGCTGACAGCTCAGAGCCTGGAGCCTGCTTTGGATTCTGTGACTCCCTCTCCCTCCGCCTCTTCTCCGCTCAGTGTCTCTCAAAAAGTAAATGAATGTTTAAAAAAAATTTTTTTTAAGAATAATTTAAAAATTATTGTACACAGGAGATTTGCCTGTGTACATGTGATGTACATTGATGTTCATATATATTTTCACAGCCAGCCTTTTAATTGAAGTAACTGGTTTATTAAACCACCATTTCCCAAAATGATACCTTTCCTATTCCTTAAACTAATGGCAATCTGAAAGAGTAATGGAAAATTTTCTGATGTATCTCTTCTGTTAGCTTCCAAATTATATAATGTGTATGCACCTTTGCAAAGCCCATTATTTTGTAAGAATATTTGAAGGGTAAACATACTTGTTTTCATTGTTTTTGCTTTTGCCTAATAGTTGGTCAGGATAATTGTGAATATTTTGTGGTTTTAGGCTAAAGAAAAAGAAGAGAGGCTTTTAAGAAGGCAAATTAATAGAGAGAAACTTGAAGAAAAACGAAAGCAGAAGGCAGAAAAGACAAAGTCTTCAAAAGCTAAGAGTCAAGGTATAGGAGGTGTTAACTTTAATATTTTAAATTATCTTGTTTACTCCATTATTTTCTAGATATTCATATTACTTATGAGATGATATAAAATGATCTAAATTGCATCTCAATAAAGCTGTTGTATTAAAAAAATTATTCTTAAATATGGAAGGTTTTTTTTTTGTTCTGATGTTTCACTTTTTAAATTCTTTTGCTGTATCTAAGTTATACATTCTGTCAGGTACCAGCTTATACAGCTCTCATTAGCAATTTATTTTCCAGCCATTGTGGAATGAATTATCACTGGAAAATGGATTGTTTGCATGTGAGTAATCAAGCCTTGCTGGTGATATTAGTGGAATTAATCTGTGCTTTTTTGTTTACTAAAGTGTCAAACATTTATCTGGAATATTTCATTGAACAAAATTGAACTTTCTCTGGGCACTGATCCTTTGTAGCATACAAAAAAAAAAAAAAAATACACACACATAAGCATTTGAAATAAAAAAGCTAAGACTTGTCCATCTAAAATATTACTTTTCTTCTAGTACAACTTAAGGATATTAAAGCCATTCAGCACTTTTACATTGATCAGAAATTCTCAATGAAAAATAAATATTACACTGTTTATAAATTCCATTCTAAAGTACAGCTTATTGATATTGCTTCTTTCCTAGGCAAAAATAGTGTGGACTTAGAAGAATCATCAACGAAGACTTTGGAACTGAAAACCCCCAGAATTAAAGAAGTCCTTAAAGAGCGGAAAGTATTAGAGAAAAAGGTAGCCTTAAGCAAAAGAAGAAAGAAAGATTCAAGGTACATGTTGTATCTGGCAGTGCTCCCATTATAACTTTCCCCTGGCATACTTTCAGAAGGGAGGCATTGGCAGTGACAGTAAAGAACCTTACCTTGAAAGTGTGTGTTATTGTTGCACATTTATGAGAACCATGGGGATTCAGAACTCTTTATATCCTCATTCCTTGTGTTAGTATCTCTACTGTAAAGTAGTGTGTTTTAATGTTTTTGGGAGAGGGGGGCCCGGAACTTTTTCATAATCTGATGGCAGTTTCGGATCTCCCCAGAAAAATGCATGTGTATAAACACACAGTTGTTTTGAGAATTTCAGAGTTTATGGACCCTCTAGAATACTCAGGAAGTATCCCTACAGTAGCCACTTAACCACTTATTTATAGTGACTGCATCCATTTTCTTTTTTTTTTTTTTTTAATTTTTTTTCAACGTTTATTTATTTTTGGGACAGAGAGAGACAGAGCATGAACAGGGGAGGGCAGAGAGAGAGGGAGGCACAGAATCGGAAACAGGCTCCAGGCTCTGAGCCATCAGCCCAGAGCCCGACGCGGGGCTCAAACTCACGGACCGCGAGATCGTGACCTGGCTGAAGTCGGACGCTTAGCCGACTGCGCCACCCAGGCGCCCCAATGACTGCATCCATTTTCTAGTCTTGCTAGGCATTCCCTTCAACAGTGTCTCATGCTTCTCCCCGTAAACCAGAGGGCTGAACCAAATGCTTATCTGTCATTGCATTGTCATAGTGAATTCTATAAGAATTAGAAAGCCAAAGAGACTCTGAAAGTGGCCTGAAGGCCCATGAGCCATAGGCTACAGTCAAGTTGCATTGTGTACATTTGTCACAGACTTGGATTTAGCTGAACCAGTAATTAATCTTACTGAGAAATTCTTATATTTTATTCAAATTAAGCTCATATATGACTTTTTCTTCCCACTTAGGAATGTTGAGGAGAATTCTAAAAAGAAACAGCAATGTGAAGAAGATTCCAAAGAAACTCTCAAGACAAGTGAGGTGTGTCTGAATTAATAAAACCCATTTTAAATGTTCTTTTGTTAGATAAAGGCCATTCAGTCCTTCAGAGTAAAACTTGGAATGCAATTTGATCTTTTCCAAGTTAGATAAAAAATGTATCACCTTCAGCATTCTTGAACCCCCATCTTATTATGACCTGAATTCCTCATTTTGACCAAGTTGATTCATGTGATCTTTTATCCAAGTAATAGCTACTTTTCTACTTTCCTTTCCCTCATTCCCCAGCCCCCCACCCTCATTTGTTATATTAGCAATAGCAAAATTGCCAGTAATGATAATGGAAAAGAAAGAGGGTAGCTAAAATCCCTTCTCCAGGGCAGATTATTCACTTCATTCTCCTACATTCCTCCACAAATGTACATAATTTGTAGAGTGGGTGTAATCTTGCAAAATGATTTTAACATTCCCTCTTGCTCATTTCATGTTACCTTGTAAGTTTCTAGTTATTATATTTAATGACTGCATAGGGTTGTATTGAATAGACTGTAACTTAAGCATTCCCTTATAGTTGAGCACTTAGATTACTTCCAAGATCTGACCAATGTAAGTACTCAAGTATGTTTAATGAATACATTTTTTCCCCGTTTGGATTATTTTCTTGGGATAAACTTTTGCTTTCACTGGATTCAAATCCTTATTTACTCTGCCATATTTATAATTCTATAGCCAAACTATCTTTTTTTTTTTTTTTTTTGAGCAGACTCCACGCCCAACCTAGGGCTCAAACTCACGACCCTGAGATCGGGAGTTTCAGGCTCTACTGTCTGAGCCAGCCAAGCACCCCTATACTGAAACTATCTTCACATTTCCAAGGGAAAACTAATAATTTAGTGATTATTTATTCATAGCCAGTAAATAATCTTGATTTCTTTATTCAGAAATTAGAGGCATATTTATAAGTATATCCTGATGTTTTAATGGCATACTTTAAAATATTTAACTTCATTTTGTGATAAATTTCTTTTAAAAATGACTTCATAAAATTTTGTTCATATAAACTGGTTGAAGCTTACTGTAAAATTAGGCAATAAAATCCTTGTTCTTTCTTTGAGGAATTTCACTTTAAAGTGTTTTTTTAAGATCTTTCTGTGTCCTACTCCTGAATCTGTAGAAGTGCATTAATCTTTGTGTTAAATTGTAAGAAGTTGCAGTGATAAACTAACCCAGAGACACAGATCTTCTGAGAACTTCAGCTCATTATTTGAATGAGAAATTATAGGTAGTGGTCAATGAGACTGTAGTATGTGTGGTCTGCGTTCACTGACTAACATTAATAATGTACTCGGTGCCATACTGTGGGACAGGGAGGAAGGGTCGGATGCTCTGGTCCATCATTTGTCTTCCTTCGGATACATAAACGTACACGTGCTTGATATGTGATAAGGTTACTGTTACAGTGAGGTTTTGTGTGCATTTGAAACTTCCTAACTAGAATGTCCTTTAAGGAGCCTGAATTCATGAGGTTTCCACAAATCATTCAGGCTCCTAAATTAAAATGTAAGAAACCTTCATTTCAGTATAGAATTTTTAAATTGTCTTCATCATGTTTTGGAACTGAAAAGAACATTGAGCTCTCATTCATGCAGCTTATGTTTATTAGTGGCTGCTGGGTGTTAGTGAGCTTTAATGGTTTGGAGTTCAAGGAGGCCTCCCAAATGCAGGGACAGGTCTCAGGAGAGATAGCTGGTCTCTGCACAGATCTCTGCGGTGCAGTGGGAAGAGCCCTAGACTGCGAACGAATTCATCTGAAGTCGTTGGCCTGGGGACAAGGTCATCAATTCCCACTGAGCTTCGGTTTCCCGATGCACCAAGTGGGGTCACCAGTACCTACCACAGGCTGCTGGCGAGCTTAAGTGACATGTGACACGTGACGGCAGTCAGCATATCGGGGGTACCCAAATGCTAAGTTTGATTTTAGTATTGCTCATATTTTACCTTTTTTTTTTTTTTTTTTTACAGCATGGCGAAAAGGAAAAAGTGTCCTCTTCAAAGGACCTGAAGCATGTTCACACAAAAAGCGAACCAAGTAAACCTGCCCGGAGACTTTCCGAGTCGTTGCATTCAGCTGATGAAAACAAAAATGAATCCAAGATAGAGAGAGAACACAGAAGACGCACATCCACCCCCGTCGTGGAGGAAGGGGCACAGGAAGAGGCTGACGCAAGAGATGGGAAGAGGCAGGCAGAACGGTCAGAGGTTGGCACCGAAGAGCCCCAGAAACAGAAGAACACACTTAAAAATGAAAAGCATCTAAAGAAAGATGATTCTGAAACACCACATGTGAAAAGCCTACCTAAGAAAGAGGCAAAGTCCTCAAAGGACAAGCCTGAAAAAGAGAAGACTCTGTCAGAAGACAAAGTGTCTATGAAACATAAATATAAAGGTGACAGTCTGCATAAAACGAGTGAGGAGACGGAGCTTCACTCTTCTGAGAAAAGCTTAAAAGTGGATGAAAATACTCAAAAGCAAAGTCAGCAACCAAAACTGTCTTCGGATGATAAAACTGAACGAAAAAGTAAACATAAGAATGAGAGGAAATTATCAATTTTAGGCAAAGATGGGAAGCCAGTTTCTGAATATATTATAAAAACAGATGAGAATGTTCGTAAAGAAAACAACAAAAAAGAGAGACACGTTTCAGCCGAGAAAACTAAGGCAGAACACAAATCAAGAAGATCAAGTGATTCTAAAGTTCAGAAAGATTCTCTGAGTTCAAAGCAACACGGAATCCCATTGCAGAGAAGAAGTGACAGTTATTCAGAGGACAAGTGTGATATGGACCCAACTAATGTAGATAGTAATTCGAAACCAGAAGAGATGGTTCACAAGGAGAAGCGAAGAACAAAGAGCCTACTGGAAGAGAAGCTTTTGTTAAAGTCAAAACCAAAAAGTCAAGGCAAGCAGTTAAAAGTAGTTGAACCGGAATTACAAGAAAGTGTCACGAAACAGGTGACCACTCCAAAACCAGATAAGGAGAAGAATGCAGAAGAGATCAACCCAGATAGACAGCGAAAGTCTAAAGTTGAAGACAAACCTTCTGAGGAAACTGGTGTAGAAGCTGTATTGGACAGTGCCGCTTCTTCACACGGGGTACAGAAGGACTCTTCGAGTCACAGAGCCAAGTTACCATTAGCAAAGGAGAAATATAAGGCTGAAAAAGATTCAGGCCCCTCCAGACCTGAGAGGAAGTTATCAGATGGGCACAAAAGCAGAAGCTTAAAGCATAGCAGTAAGGAAGTGAGAAAAAGGGAAGAAAATAAATCAGATGACAAAGATGGTAAAGAAGTTGACAGTAATCACGACAAGGCCAGAGGGAATAGTTCGGTTATAGAAAAGAAATTGAGTAGGAAGTTGTGTGAAAACCGAAGAGGAAGCTTATCCCAAGAAATGACCAAAGGAGAAGAAAGATCAGCAAACACCTTGGGCACCACCAGTAGTTCCTCCATTCAGAGACCAAAAAGGAGTGGTGATACCACATCGATGCCTGAACAAGAGCCAATGGAAATTGATTCCGAGCCAGCTGTTGAAAATGTGTCTGAAGCACCTAAAACCCAAGACAACAGCAATACTGTCTCTCAACAAGACGTTGACTCTGAAAATGTTACGAAACAAAAAACCGCAGTCCCGGTTCTAAAGGATGAATTAAGAACTTCCACAGTAGACTCAAAAACAGCAGCTCCAGCCTGTAAATCAGGACGTGGAACAGGAGTTGTTAGTAATTCTGAAAAGCACGCTGACCATAAAAGCACCCTGACCAAGAAAGTGCATATCCAAAGTGCTGTGTCCAAACTGAACCCTGGGGAGAAAGAACCCATTCACCAGGGAACTCATGAAACAAATACAGACTCCGAAACTAGTCCTACACCGTTTCCTCGAGCCCCGTCCGACAATGACAGGGCACAAAAGAATTTGAAAAATACAACCAGACCCCCTGAAGAACATGCTGCCCAAGGAGATGCTGATCGTGTATATTCCCCAAATTTAGATCCTTCACCATCCTTGAGTTCAGTAACTGTCGTGCCTCCAAAACAGTCTCCTGATTCGGACGTAATTTCTTTGGTTGACGGGAGGACTGTTTTAGAAGGTGACCCAGCCAGCCCCTCACTTGTGGAGCGCTCTGGTATTCCTAACACAAGTTTGACTGCTAGGGAATCACAAGTCCTTATGACAGGTGACAGCAAAGAAAGTGGGGCAGTTTCCACAGTAGATACACCGGCAAAAGCAAGCGTGGATAGCAAAAGACACATTCCAGAAGGTTACCAGCCCACTGTGTTGCACAGTAAGCAGGGACAAGTAAATATGCCTGTTGGTAGCAAGTTAACTGATGTGAGGATGGAAAGTGAGAGTGTTAACACAGAAGATGGCTTGATGGGCGTGGCCAGGAAAGAAAGTGACTTAAGCACAGAGCCCAGTTCAAAGCAGACAGTGAGAGCTGTGCAAGAAAATGGCAAAAAGCATGGTGTCACTGTTGACCCAGTGCTCGGCACGCGGACAGACAAAGCTGCCGAGACAGTTGTGCTCAAGTGTAGTAGTGGCCCAGGTGAAATAGAAAATACATCAGTTGATGTTGAAAGAAGGACTGAAAACAGTGAGGTGGACACCAGTGTTGGATGTAATGCCGCTTCCCCAGTTTTGCAGCAAAGGAGTGGAAATGCTGAGGGTGTGACTGCCGGGCCTGGCAGAGCAGAAAAGTCTTCTTTTGCCACTAGTTCCGAAGGGAAGGGCGAAGGTGTTCCCTTCAATACCGTGAAGGCGGGGGATGCTACAACCACGTCCTCAGAAACAGGACAGGGTGAGGTGGCTGTGCCCTGCATGAGCATTGAGGCAGACGAAGGCTTCGTAGCAGGTGTCTGCTCTGGAAACAGTCCTCTTCACATCGGGGCAGAAGCCAGCGAATGCACTGTCTTCGCGGCGGCCGAAGAAGGCGGAGGCGTTGTCACAGAAGGGTTTGCCGAAAGTGAAACCTTCCTCACTAGCACCAAGGAGGGAGAGAGTGCAGAGTGTGCTATGGCTGAATCCGAAGAAAGGGCAGCAGACCCCGTGACTGCTCACGCAGTAACAATTGAAGACAATGTCAATAGTGGGGTGACAGAAGAGAAAGATGATGCTGTCACCAGTGCCGGCTCTGAAGAGAAGTGTGACGGCTCTTCACGTAGTGCGTTGGAAATGGCAGAAAGAACTGTCACCTTTATCAGTGAGGTTGAAAGCGATGGCGCGGTGACAAGTGCTGGGACAGAAGTAAGGGAGGGCTCCTTAAGCAGTGAGGAGGTGGATGGGTTCCAGAGAAATGTGACGAGAACGGGCCCTAAAAAAGAAACCGAGGGGACTGTGACATGCACCGGAGCGGAAAGGAGAAGCGCTGCTTTTGTCATGTGCTCCGTCACAGGTGCAGAGCGACAGGAGGAGCGTGTGGTTACAGGCGCAGCCGTGGCCCTGGCGGGTAATGACGCGCCACCAGGAACCAGCGCCCCCCAGGACGGAGACGCTTCTGTGAATGACGGCGCGGAAGGTGAGAGTGCCGTCACCAGCACTGGGATAACAGAAGAAGATGGAGAGGGGCCGGCCAGCTGCACAGGCTCAGAAGAGGGCAGCGAGGGCTTTGCTCTGAGCTCTGAATCAGAAGAAAATGGAGAGAGCGCAATGGACAGCACGGTAGCCAAAGAAGCCACTAACGTGCCGTTGGTCGCCGCTGGCCCATGTGACGACGAAGGCATTGTAACGAGCACCGGCGCAAAAGAGGAGGACGAGGAAGGTGAAGGTGTGGTGACCAGCACCGGAAGGGGAAATGAAATCGGGCATGCGTCCACCTGCACCGGGGCAGAGGAGGAAAGCGAGGGGGTATCGATTTGCGGAAGTGCTGAAGAAGGGGACAGTCAGATTGGTACTGCGGCAGGGTGCGTGGGAGCTGAGGCCGGAGCCACCATCACCAACGCCAACGAGAGCAGTGTTGACAGCTTGAGCGGTGCGGAGAAGGGCATGAAAGATCCAGAGATCTGCTCCAGCGCCAAAGGCGTCGTAGAAAGCAGCGTGACCAGTGTGGCTTCAGGGAAGGGTGACGTGGCCCCAGTTCCCGGAGGTTGCGAGGCTCCCATGACCAGTGCAGCTTCAGATCACAGTGACAGTCTGCTCACCAGGAAGGAAAAAGTGGACGACACCACTACTTCCACTGGCTTGGTGGGGGGCAGTTACGAGGCACTCGGGTCGGGTGCGGTCCCACAATGTGAAGCTGGGCACATGTCGCCTGGTGGGAAGGAAGACGAAGGAATCATCACCTCTGGAGAAAATGAAGAGTGTGATGGCCTTCTGGCCACTACAGCCAGTGACACCATTTCCAACCCAGCTGGCGTAGCTGGGGGCAAAAGTCCAGGCAAAGGCTTGCTGATTTCCACCAGCACGACAAACGATTGCACCCCTCAGCTAAGCACAGTTGCTGATGTACGGGAGGGTCATTCAAGCGCACTGAGAGGTGGGGCAGATCGGGAAGGTGCCGACATAAATGGGGAAGAATTCGAGGCCCCCATGCCCAGTGCGGTGTCAGGTGAGAGCCAGCTGGCTGCCGTGAGAAATGAGGACAAAGACGAGTGTGCCATGATTTCCACGAGCATCGGCGAAGAGTTCGAGGTGCCGATTTCTAGCGCGACGACCCTCGTGTGTGCCGAAAGTCAGCCGCCGGCAGCCACGGCAGAGGAGAGTGCCAAAGGCGCCGGCTCGGCGAGCGCCGACGACTTCGAGGTGCCCATGCCCAGCGCGCCCACGCAAGCTGAAAGCCCCCTTGCCTCGACCAGCAAGGAGGAGAAGGACGAGTGTGCGCTCATCTCCACCAGCATAGCGGAGGAGCGCGAGGCCTCCGTGGCAGGCACGCGGCCCGCCACCGCCCTGGAAGAGAAGGACGGCAGTGCCATCATCTCCACCAGCTCGGGGGAGGACTGCGAGGGCCCCGTGTCCAGTGCCGCCCCGCGGGAGGAAGGCCACCCCTCGGCCGTGCGGGCGGAGGAGGTCGGCGACACCGCCATGATTTCCACGAGCACCTCCGAAGGCCGTGAGGCGGTCATGCGGGGCGCTGTCCCACGGGATGATGAGCGGCCCGCCGCTGCAAGGACGGAGGACTCCAGCGACACGGCCATCATCTCCACCAGCACGGCCGAGTGCGTGCTGCTTCCTGCCGGCCTCGACAGGCACGAGGAGAGCCCGCTGACCGCCAGCGTCGCTGACAGAAAAGACCCCTCGGCCGCCAGGAGGAGCCGGGGCGAGGCCCCGATGCCCAGCCCGATGGCCGCAAACAGCCCTCCACACCCAGCGCCGCCGCCAGGGGCCAGAGCCATGGGCCCCGAGGACCGTCCCTGCGAGGTGCCACCGGCAGTGACAGAACGGAGCGAGAGCCCTTCGCCCCTCATCGGCGTGGCAGAGAGGAGCACGTGGCCGAGCTCCATTCATAGAGGGCGGGGGGGCCAGGGGGCCGCCGCGGCAGGGCATGACACCTGTTGGGCAGGGAGGGGCGAGCAGAGGGGAGCGGGTGCACCCGAGGATGGACAGGGGCGGACGGCCGGGGACGCCTCCCTCGGGAGCCGCTGTTTGCCGGCAGTGAGTCCCGGTGCCGGGAGGGCCGACAACGTGCCTCCTGTCCCAGGCGCTGCAGCGCAGCCGCCCTCTCCTGGGCACCGTGGGCCGGCCGTCCCCGGGAAAACCACCACCAGTGAATGTGTTAATGGCCGAGAGTCAGAAACTGGTCCTTCCCACGGGGTGCCCCTTCCAGCTGCCTGTGCTGTAACTCCGTCGGCTCCAAGACGTGAGCAGGACTTGACCGTGACAAGTGACCACAACGGCAGACGGACAATCCAAGGGTCCAGTGAGAAAGCAGGAGACAGTAGTGGCATGAGGAAATCATTCCAGGAGGAAAGAGACCTCAAGGTCATTGTTCCTCCTGAGGAGAATTTGCACGATATAGGTGAGACTCTCCCTAATTGCACATACTAGCGTTTTACAAAGGTGATTGCACGTAGAGTATGTTTAAAACCATCTTTCAAAAGGTGGTTTTGCTTCCAGGATGTCACAAAATAACTTCTCAAGTAGGAAGACTGAGCTCAGAACCATGGGTTTAAAAACTTAAAACCTTAGACCCGTTTCTCATGTGCCAGGAGAGCAGAGGCAGGAAGCTGGGGGAGGGGAGGTCAGCCACCCGTGTGTGATTTGCATGACTGCTGCAAGCTACTAAACCTTGAAGCCTCGGGTTTTTGTCAAAATGAACACTACCTTACAACAGCCCTGTGAAGTGAGCATTTTCTTATCACTCCATTTACACATGAGAAAATAGGTTCAGAGAGTTTAAATAACTTGCATGGTACTTAGGGCCCTTTAGAAAAAAATTACTTCTGAGCCTTAGTTTTCCATCGTATAAAAGGCGGATAATAGTGCAAAAACAAACATGATTCAGCCCTCATCTAACGTCCTATAGATTTGCGATGAGTGTCAGTTCAGTCCGGCTGGCTACTTGTCATCAGGGGAGCACAGTATTTTTTAACGGAGTTTTTCATTCAGGTAAAGTGAGCTTCTGGTTTGGAATTGGAAAGACAAAAAGAAACGTGTTCCCTCCTGACAGATCTCAGAGAGTAGATGTTGGTAGAAACAGTTGGTAACTTTCAAAGGGGTAACCTTTAGGCTCAGTCATTCACTGTGCCATCCAACTTGGGACACCCTGTGCCAGCCACGACTGTGCTGGGCTTTGGGGAAGGGGAGCAGCTGTGAATCCGGCTTTGCATTTTAAGTAGGCAGGGACGCTCTGATGGCAGGCGCTTAGATGCTGTGGGAAGTCAAAGGGACGTCGTGGGCTGGACCTGAGGGAGTCAGGGACGTCGACTTCTTTTCTGTGGGTGTGTGAATTAGAGTGTTCTGGACTTTTAAACTGCAACAGCCCTTAGATGTCATCAAATACAGCCTCAGGAAGCTGAGGCCAATAGATTGAGTCCTGTTCATTATAGGGACTTAAGGGGCATTAAGAAGTGTTCCAAGGGTTGAAATAAGGGACTTGAAATTTTTCCATTGCTTTTTGCCTAGGGAAATTGAGTGTTCTGCCAATTTTGTTTATTTTTGACAGAGAGACAGAGAATGAGTGGGGGAGGGGCAGAGAGAGGGAGACGCAGAATCCGAAGCAGGCTCCAGGCTCCTAGCTGTCAGCACAGAGCTCGACAAGGGGCTTGAACCCACAGGCCACGAGATCATGACCTGAGCCGAAGTCAGACACTCAACTGACTGAGCCACCCAGGCGCCCCAAGTGTTCTGCAACTTTTTATGCATTAACTATTGCTACAGTCTGCTACTCCTTTCTCCCCTGCTTTGTTTCCCTGAAGGAACTAGATAAGAGGTTTGGGGCGCCTGGGTGGCTCAGTCAGTTGAGCGGCCGACTTCGGCTCAGGTCATGATCTCACAGTTCGTGGGTTCGAGCCCCGCGTCGGGCTCTGTGCTGACAGCTCGGAGCCTGGAGCCCGCTTCGGATTCTGCGTCTCCCTGTCTTTCTGCCCCTCCCCGCTTGTGCTCTGTCTCTGTGGAAAATGAATAAACGTTAGAAAGAAAAAAAAGTAGAAGAGATTTTAGCAAGGAAAAGCCCGCATCCTCTTAGAGAAAGGAAGGATTTTCTTTGGAGGCTTCTGTGCGGGTGGATGAAAGAACTGGAGGCCACAGTCACAGAGGGACGAGGGCGAGAGAGGAAGGATCACAACAGGGATAGGACTGAGTCTTACCAGAGAATATGCCATTTTCTTTCCTTCTGCCTCCCGGTTTCCTAACTTTATTTTCAACTCTGCTGTGTCAGGGTGAAGCAAGCAAAGTGAATCTGTTCATAAACATGTTCTTTGTTGAGAATATAGCTCAGCGGCCCAGAGTTTTTTCTTTTAGGGCCAAACTTGATGCAGAACACTGTAGAAAAATATTTGGAAATATCACGTCTCCAGAAATAATCTTCTGTTATTCTTTCTGGGCAGCCATCTTAACAGCGAGAAACAATTTCACCCCCAAACTTAGCAAACGACTCCTGCCTTTCAGCCACGATTTTTCACACGTCCTCCTTTTGTTGTTTTCTACTGACAGCAAAATAAAACAGCGGAGGAAGGGGTCACGGCAGGCTAGGGAACAACATTGTTACCTTTTGATTCAGCATGTTTTTGTTTTTTTTTTTTTTTTTTTTTGCAAGCAAATTCTTAAATTGGTTAACGGTTTGGCTTTCTTTAGGCACTGAAGAATCTCCGTCGAGTGTTTTGGGAGGATGGGCACTGAAAGGCAGCTTGGAAACTGAGGTATGGCTGACAGTTCAGTTACACTGGGCTGCACGTGGTGTAAGTACTATCTCACCACGCGTAGACGTGTGCGTCCTTCAGCATCACACGGCTCCTGTTGCCACTGTACTTCGGACGTTTACACGTTGTCATGGTCGAGTCCTGTGCAAGGAAAGCTAATAATCTCAACACGTAGTGCCATCATCAGTTCCATGTACTCAAACCAGGAGTCACCCGCAGTCTCTCGGTGTCACCCTACATTTAAGCCATTGCCGGTTCCTACGCGTTCCATGTCCAAAATGTGACTTGAATCTCTGCAGCCGGATCTCACGGCCCCCTCTGAGTGTGTGAGACAAGGTAGCAGTAAGCACGGGAACGATGCACAGTGCAGAGGACGGTCAACTTACCAGCAGGAGCAATGGTGCGCAGACAGGAGGGCTTGCAAAGAAGACATTTGAGTGGTGGTTCACAAGCAGAGTAGGGGTTTACCAGAGGGGAACGAAACGGAAAAGAGCCTTGCAGGCAAAGAAGTGTGTTCTGGACGTGGAGCAGGAGGGCAGTTGTGAGCCCCAGAGCCCGCAGCGGGGCGGGAACGGAGGCCTGACGAGGGAGGGGACGTGATGGGGGCGGGGGGTCGTCTGTGTGTCATATTACGGTGGCGTTTCACTTTTAAGGGGACGGGGCAACCACTGATGGATGAAATATGAGATTAGACTGACTTTCGTTTTCAAAGTTTGGCATGTGTTCGCTTTCAATTCTGCACAGACTTGAACGTGGTCTTTTATATTGTTACAAGATGCAAGATGCCTTCATTATCTTGATGTTAGTCTTGCCTTCTTGTCGTCAGAACCTCAGTTAACTTAGTGTTTTATGGTGCTTTGGACTTTTTAGACATTTGTACCATCAGAGGAAGAGAAAACCCAGGAAATTCCAGCAGCACCAGAAAGTCTGTATGGGAGACAGCCAAGTGGAGCAGGTAAGCCCTTTTTAGTGGTTGTCCATGTTACTGTTTTCTTGGTCTACAGTTTTTACTTTCTGTTGCAGCTTAAAATCAATAGCTGATTCATAATTATAAAACACAGGCTATATGAATTTTCCTCTCACTTTTTAAAATAGGTTGGAAAGAGTTCTTTCCTATTTCATTTTTAGCATATACTCTTTCTTATCTTAGCATATACAGTTTCTCATCAAACTGACTCTTTGTCAGTTTCATGTAAGGTACTTGTTTAAATCTCTTCTTACCAAGTAAGTGTGCAAGGAGGCAAACTGCTCTGGAGCAAACTCTTGCTCTTTCCCCAGCTCTTGGCTCCCTGCACCTTCCTGCCACGGAAGATGCTGTCACAGGTCCTTTCCAAAAGCTGGAAAGCCCGTGCATCCCTTCAAAGCTCTGCTTGTTGTCCCTTGGACTCTGGCTGGGCCCCAGCGAGCACAGAGCTGCTCCCGGCACGCACAGGCTCCTCCCGGTCTCTGTGCGCTGTCTCCAGGGTCCGCTGCAGGCTTCGTAGGAGAGAGCCCCAGGATTTACAGCAGCTCCCAAACTCTGGTCTCGGGACCCCTTTCCACTCTTAAAAATTATTGAGGATCCCAGACGGCTTTTGTTACGTGGATGATACCCATTGGCATTTATCAAATAAGAAACTAAAACTGAGTTAATATCACCAGCTCACTATAGGTTAAGCACAAGTAACATTTTTTTCATGAAAAATAGCACATTTTCCAAAACGGCAAAATGTGCCAAGAAAAGTGACGTTGTTTTGCATTTTTGCAAATCTCTGTAAGTCTGGCTTTAATAGAAAGCAGTTGGTTACTCGGGGCTGTTTCTTTATTCAGTGTATTGCTGATGCTGTCTTGATTGAAGTATATGAAGAAAACCCAGCATCACACTGAAATGGTTGGCTTTTAATAGCATTTTCAGATAATTCTGGGAACATTACATGGCCTCTAGAAAACTCCATTGTGGACTCATGAATTTAAAAAGTTAATAACATCTTAGTGTGTTGACAATAGTTTGGACCTTGTGGACCCCTTGATGGAAGATCTCAGGAGTCCTAGGAGTCCTGGGACCACACTTCAAGAATCACTGGGTTAGGGAAATAGATATGAGAATGGTGACAATGGACAATTATTTCTGGTTTGTTTCTAATCAGTACTGTAACATCTCTTCTGGTTTGCACATCAACCAGGGAAAAAGATACTAGGAACTTGAGAGTATGTGACCAAATTTAAGTCTGTTCTTTTTTGTTTGTTTTTAAATGTTGGAATGTCCATATAAGCCACGTAGAACGGTCAAGGCGATTTTGGTTGCAAGTAACAGAAACCCTGCCAATGTTTATGGGGAATGTGTGCGCTCAGCATCTTAGGCAGTTCAGCTGCTAGAACGGAATTCCATAGACTGAGTGTTGAAGCGACATATTTATTTTTCATGGTTCTGGAGGCTGGAGGTCCAAGTTCAGGGTGCCAGCATGGTCAGGTTCTTGGTAAGGGCTCTCTTTCTGGTTATGTTCTCACATGTATGCATGCAGAGAAGGAGATTTCCTACCTCCTCTGCTCTCCACAAGGACCCCACTCCCATCACAGTGTTCCACCTTCATGATATTGAAACCTCCCAAAAGCCTCACCTCCAAATACTATCACACTGGGGACTAGGGTTTAAGTATATGAATTTGCGGGGGACTCAAACATCCAGTCCATAGTATTCACACAACTGCAAAGTTCAGGCAGAGCAAGATCTCGGAGCATGATGAGGTCCCCAAAGACCCAATTTCTTCCCTTTCCCTCAGCCCCCAACAGAGATAATTGCTTTCTCATTTGTGAGCCTTTAGAGAAATATCTTTGTCCTGTCATTCCTGGCCAAAATCCTGAGACTTACTCTGATTTCAGCTTACATACCTTTGTCCACTCTAAACTAACTGCTATGACCAGATGAATATGATTTGCTGGTTGACTCAAAGTGAATCAAGTGCTCTCTGTTCCTGGGGTAAAAGTAGAGTTAGTGTCTTTGGAAGCACGTAGTATCCGAGACCACGGTCTGAGTTCTTGGAGAAGGGGCTAAGAGAGCAGCTATTATATATACTATGAAGACCTTGGCTCTTTAAATTACTCCCCCGACAAACATTAGTAAGCGGGGTTCCTTGTGAGTACCAAGGAAATGGAGGTGAAGAATGTGGTTCCTGTGCTCAGGGAGTTTGCAGAAGTAACTGCCAGTGAGGAAGGTTCTCTGTGTAAGACAGATACATGCATGACCAGTGGGGCTAGCTCTGCTGGGAGGGCCTTGGGGAGGGCCTGGCTTTAAGCTGAACCAGTCTCTCTCTCCCCTTTAATTATAGAAAGTAAGATACATAGAAGTGCATAGCAAGGTTTCCCACATTTCATGATACCCACCTTAAATACAATTCTGTATTTAAACAAAGATGAAATCATAGTATTTGTAGTGTTCTGTAATTTCTTTTTTTTTTTTTTTAACTCAGTGTTAGCATATACAGGTTGACTTCATTTGTTTTAACAGCTGAAAGTAGTCTGTAACGCATTTTCCCATTTGTTAGAGCTTTAGTGGTCTCCAGTTTTTATGGTTTTTACTATTATAAATAAAGCTGCGATGAACTTTCATAGGCATATAGTTCTGTGTTTCCCCCAAGTATTTCCATGAAAGAGAATCGAAGGGTCAAAGAGTGTAGAAGGTTTAAATTTCCTTAAGTGCTGGTCACTCCCCCTAAGTTGGAGCCAAATTATGGAAGGATGAGCAGGTGTGCATTAGGTAGACAAGGCGACGGAGGAGGACGGTGTGTAGGGAGCGGTGTGTGTGGATCCTCACCCAGGACTGTCCACAGTGGTCAGAACAGGGACCCTCCAAGGCAAAACCATCTGAAGGCACAGCCTCCAGAGTATATGATCTCAAGAGCCTTATAAGCAGAAATATCAAATAGTCCTTGGGGATCACCCCAAGACCTGAGAAGCCATTCATGGTGACATGTTAAAAACAGTGACTGGGGCGCCTGGGTGGCTCAGTCGGTTGAGCGTCCGACTTCGGTTCAAGTCATGATCTCACAGCTTGTGGGTTCAAGCCCCGCGTCAGGCTCTGTGCTGACAGCTCAGAGCCCAGAGCCTGCTTCAGAATCTATGGCTCCCTCTCTCACTCTTTGTCCCTCCCCGGCTCATGCTCTGTCTCTCTCTCTCTCTCTCTCTCAAAAATAAATAAACGTTAAAAAAAAAAAAAAAGTGACTAATTTATCCAAAACCTAGATGCGTTAGTTAAAATTGGTCTGTATGTGTTAGAGTACAAATAATTAACATCCCCTTGTTAATTGTCAAGGTGACGTTTTTGGATTCTGAAGTCTTTTTTCCCACAGTGTAATCCAGATGACTTCACTGTGTTTAGGTACGATTCAATAAGAGATCTACTTACGTAAAAGGAAGTTGTTTAAAAGAAAAATGTGTGTTCTGTCATTGTTGAGTAGAAACAGTAGACCTTGTACTTCAAGTTTCCAGAGAATATAAATAGACCGTTGCTGTTTGAAGGGATAGAATCTGACTTTTTGCTTGATGACATTATTTTTAAATGAACCCGTGTCACTTTGCACCTAAACCCGTGTCACTTTGCAAAGGTCTCCCTTTCTTCTAAGCTTCAGATCACCAACATAGTTAAATAGCTGCAGCGATTTGATGGACCAATGCCATTATTATAAAAATGCAGACAACAATAATTCCTGTTTTTCTGGCATAATGGCAGACACGAATTGTAGAAAACAATTGGTCAGAATCTCATAGTTCACAAGGCAGCTAGGCCACTTAGCGGCATAGCCCCTACCTTACCTTAGAAAGTTCTCAATTTGTTTCTCTGTGGTTCAGAAACCGTATTCGGTTTCCTTATTTCTCATTTTTGTTTTTGAACAGCTGGACCACAGGGGGAGCCTTTCTCAGTGAATGAATCACTTAACGTAAGTCACCGTCATGGTTTGGGTTTTGTTGCGGGGTCTGGTGTTCTGAGCAAATGTATAGGGGCGTCTCGCAGAAGGGCAGTCCTGTACATTCTTTAGGAGACAGGAGGCTGCTTGTAATGTGCTCTCCACTCGAGAGCAGCACGCTGACTGCTCTCGCTGCACTGACTGCCAGCCAGCGTTCAACTGTGTCCCCTGAAGTCGTGAAATTTAGTTGTTTTCCTCAGAAGGAAAGGGTCTCCCTGAATTCAGCAGTACCGCGTGCTAGTGACTCCTTAGACCAGTGTCTTGAAGCATTTAAGGAAACAGAAGAAGGCCTGCATACCTCAGACTAGGAAACTCACCTGGTAATTACTAATGCAATCCTTCAAAGAACTATGAACTTTCTATTTTTTATGAATGGTAGCAAGTTTGATCATTGGAACGCGGCGTCTGAAATTATCCTGGTGCTGTGGACAAAACCGTTTGAAAACTACAGGGCGTTTTATGTTTGGGGAAAGCTTTTCTGAAGATACTCAACTGTGATTGTCATGCATACGTATTCTTTCCCAGCGGTGGCTGTCATAATCCCTTTTGTGCTGGGAAGAAATTTTATGTCTCTCTTAACGCACAAGGGACCTGATATCTTACCAGGAGAGAACATTTTGTAAAATGCTTGCAAGTTGCAAAGAGACACATTCTTTCCAGTGCCCCAGAGAACTGGGGGAGCTCTGCACCAGCAGATATCAGAGGGCTAACTTCACCCCTTTGAAACATCCTGTATTGGTAGCTGGAAACTCCTCCACAGTCAGCTGAGTGAGAAGGAAGAGAAAAAAGCCCACTGGGTTTGGTTCAGCTTTATCCTCCAAAAGGGTTCCAAATGTGGAGGCCTCCACCCCGCCTCATTTCCCTGAGGCCCCCCGGCAGCTGCCTTTCCCCAGTCAGGGCATCACTGTCCTTTCCAAGTATTCATAAAGTTCTGTAGCTAAGATTTCGAGTGTTGTAGGGTATTCTAAGACTTCCCTCAGCTAAAAAAATAAAAGCACAATTGACAAGATTTGCCAGAGAGAGATGATGACAGAATGACAGAATCCTTCAGCATTTTTAAATAAAGAGGGGGGAAAAGGTCATGAGGGATCATTGGATGGGAAGAGAATTCATAGAAATCAGAAAATTCTTCTTACCTCTTACACTTTTACCATAACCATTTTAAAGACAAGGAGAGTAAACACAGTGGGATGATAATTTGTTAAACCAAAACTTCTTCAAAAGCACTCTGCTCTTATGCCTCTGGGTGAAATTTAGTTTTTGAACTTTTTTTTTTTTTTCTGGGTGAAATTTAGTTTTTGAACGTGTTTTTTTTTTTCCTGGGTGAAATTTGAGCATGTGTTGTAGTCCATTTCAGCATTCCCACAGACTACCAGATTGTGCCCACTATCTTCCTTATTTGTTTTCTCTGCCTTTAAGACTTTGGTGACACAATCCATAAATAACCTTTCCTATGGTATGTTTAGGTCAAAAATTCAGGCTCCAGAACAAATGAAGAAATTCATGGCAAATCTCATAACCAAGAAGGTAAGTTAATGAATTTCATACTATTGACGTTAGTATTAATTGTGGTTACCATTTGTCGAGGGCCTTCTGTCAGGCCCTATGCTAATTACTTCACAAAGTCGCCCTTAGTCAAGTCATATCATTTGGTAGGTGTTAGCAGCATCACTTCTGTAGCTGAGGAAACTGAGGCTTGGAGAAGTCCAGTGTTTGTTCAAGGCCCTCTAGCAGATAAGTGAGTGGTGGCTTGCCGTAAATAGCTACTAGAACTTTGCCGGTAACTTCACAGTGGACTTAAATCCGGCGGGAACGCAAAACGCATAGTTCCCCGTGGTCTGTACTGTAAGAGCGGTTCCTAGTACTTGTGCTCAGTACTTGTGCTAAGTACCTGTGTTGCCTTCAGACAGACAGTCCCAGTTTGGTAGATCAGGGGTGCCACGGTTATGTGGCTCTTCTCCCGGGAGTCAGGCCTGCACGAAACCTATGGAGGCTGCCAATTGCAGAGGGATTATTCTCCTCTCAAGCAGAACATAGACTTTAGTCAATTCCTGCTGTGGGCACCTTACTCCAAGAATGGGGAAAGAGGTATTTTTGTAACACGTTATGTACCGTGTTTCAAACCAAAGTAAAGCAGCGGTAATTCTACACACTCAAATACTCAGCACCTACTTTTGTCATATCTTAAAATTTGGTATATCTGCTCTATCGGCTTTTTGGGAAAAAAAATGTTACAGATAGAATTGAAATCACATTAGTATTCCACTGTGGGACTAGACCACCTTCATCCTGTTTTGCTTTGGTTGGTGGACGTTTGGGTTCTAGCAACTTTTCCCAATTACGAAGAGTGCTGCCGTGCGGGATCTTGTACCTGTTTCCCAACGCGTAGTCGTGTGGCTGTGACTTGGGTGTGCAGTTGCTGAGCGGCTGGCCGCCTCCTCTGCTTCACAGACTGTGCCCAAGTGTCCCCAGGTGGTGTACCAATTATAGCTCCAAATCGTCTCCTATATTTAGTATTATCAGACTCAGGAATGTTCGCTAATCGGAGGACTGTGAAACAAGGACTTGTTTTCCTTGGATACGTCTTCACAAGATGTTGCTACATGAGCTGGAGGAAAATGGCGCTACTCTGTGTAGAGTCCAGTGACCTTCATCCTTCCACAAACCCATTTACTCACATTTTACAAATGGAAATCACGGAGCTTACCTGACGTAGTTGCCGTGAGGACCCCGTCACAAAGATTTATGAAGTCCTTCCCCCTGCCACGCACGCCCCTCAAATAAGTACCGGAATGAATAATTTAACCTTTTTTTTCTTTTTTGTTGTTTATTAATCAGAGATGTCCAATGGCAGAAAAGACAACACAGAAGCCTTAAGAGATCACAGTGTTGAAGCAAATCCTAAAGAGGTGAGTTTTCATAAGAAACTCAAGTATTTCACGGTTTGTACCTAGTGTTTTCACCGGTGCACGGAGAAAGGCTTCACTTTTTTGTATGTATTAAAAATTAAATGAATCTCCGTATCCCTTTTATCTGTTTATGCTCTTGTGTTGTGTAAGTAGTTACTGGGATGTGTCCACGTTGTACAGTCAGGAAGGTTAAGTGTTACTTCGTACCCTGCCTTTCCTTGGCTCTTTTCTGGGCCACTGAGGAGGAGAAGAGCCCTACCGATTCATTTATGACATGCCATTGATTGTAAGACACAGCTGGACTTCAGGGATGGTAAAAACGAGAAATACTTCTTTAAGAACATATTTTAGAGTTGTTGGATTACAGTATCTAACCAGAAACCGATTTAGATGTTTCGTATGGATTTACATTCAGATCCAAAAAAAAAAAAAAAAAAAGACTCAGGCTCACAAAATAAGTCTCATCCAAATCTAGATGCCAAAAATGCTATTCTAGATTTAAAAAAAAAAAAAAAATTGCATGAAAATTTATTTCAGAGGCTAGAAGCTAATATAATGTGCTGTCATTTCAATAGATGTGGTCCCAGATTGTATTGCCTTTAATATAGTCATTCTTCATTCCAGGTTGAAGAGGAAGAAAGGCAGATGCCTAAAAGAAAAAGAAAGAAGCATTACCCCTCTTCAGAAGATGAACAGGGTATGTAGAATGTATATGTTCCTCTTTTAGACATCTTTGACATATTATTTTTACATCCAAAATACTGGGCAAACATCCTAGAAAATTTTTGAGGGTGATAATTACTTACTTTACAACTCTTGAGTCCAGTTTGTGTCCAGACTGGCTTGGCACCTCAAGGATTTTTCTGGACTTGATCTAGAAACTACATGCAGAAGACCCAATCACTGGGACTGACATAAACCCTGGGTTTTATGGGTCCCCCTGCCAGGGGCCACCAGTTTCCTTATTTTATATCATAAACAGATGCCCCACAGAGCTCGTGAAGTGTGTTAGTGAAGCTTAAATACAGTAGCCCTTCTGTGCTTCATGTTGTTGACTTTCCCACGGTCTGTAACAGTGCCATCCAATAGAACTTGTTGCAGGGGTGGAAATATTCTGCATTTGTTTTGTCTAGTACAGTAGCCAGAGCCACATGTGGCTGGCTGTTGAGCAGTAAAATGCCGTCAGTGTGAACGGAAGACTGGATTTATAATTTCATTCAATTTTAATTTAAATTTCAACAGCCACGTGTCGCTAATGGCTACCGTATTGGATGGTACAGAGACTGATACCTGACACAAAATAGAAATGCAATAAATGCTTATTAAATAATATGTGAGAAAGAATATGTGAAAAAGAATTTCCTTTTTTGGTTAGGAGCATGTAATTGTTTTTTAATTCTCGAGTTCATATTTTAGGCACCATTCATGTTATTTTATACACGTTCATAATAACTGTGTGAGTTAGGCATCATCACCATTTTGTAAATGAATTTGTAAGTGAAGGTTTGGCGAGACGATGACTTCATTCCCACCAAGTAAATCTGATTCCCAAGCCCGTGGTCTTAATCCCTAAACTACACCTTCTAGGTGGTAACTCATTGAGGGTGCTAACGTATCTCCAGGAACTCCGTGTGCCCTAAGCCCTTTCCATGGAACCTGCTGCTTTTTTGGTGTCATCTGAGCACTTGTGGATTTCTTGTTTTATTTTTTATATTTTGCTTTCCTGGTTTTGCCAGGGCCACCATCAGTGTTCAGTGCTCAAGTCACGTGACATAAATACATTTAGAGTAACTTTTGGGTTCACTATATCACAAGACTAAAAAAGAAGCCTTAAAGTGTCTTAAAATAGAACTATGCATTTCATTTTTCATTTAGCTTTTATCCCTTTGTGATTCTGTCCAAACTGATTTACAGATGAAAATCCAGATGTCCTAGATTCCAGAATAGAAACAGCACAGTGTTCTGAAACTGAGCCGCAAGATACAAAGGTATTTTTTCCACATATTAATTTTAGGTTTTGGGGCAACCTAATTACATCATTGTGAATACTTATTATGATCTTCTTTCTCATTCTCGTATCCTTTTTACTTCATGTATCTCTAATAGTCACTTTATCATAAAAGGTATATTTTTTAGGATCCTGCAAAACAACAAATACTGCACTTTTTCATTTTAAGCTGTAAGGGCAGTAACATCACAGTTTATATGTAACCATTGCTGAGGTTTCTGTTCAGTCATATTCACTTACTTAAGGTTTCTAGGTGTTTTCTTCCAAAGTGTCATATGCTACCGATGTGCCTGCACCAAAACGTTGAAATACAGTGACGCATCACGTTATTTTAAAAATTCGATCTTCTGCCTTCTACTTGACTTCCTGGACTTAAAATAGAAGTAGTCCAAGGATTGGCCTCACCCACTGCCTCTCGTTCACATGGTCTTATTCTCCCCTGAGGACTCAGGGAGGCGGCTCACAAATTGGTATTTCTGCCCTTGCTCTCCAGGCCCCCGTTTCTGCATTTCCTGGCGACACCTCTTCTTGGGCACGCTTCCATTTCTGAGACTCAGTACTGCTTTTTGTCTCTTCCAAACTAGTTCCGTCTCCCTGTTCTCTCTTTCCCTAATTTATTTTTTCCACTTTGTTCCAGAAGTATTGAAGTCAACTTATATCCATACATGCAGTTGAATTCTAGCTTAGTAAAACCAGTTCAGTGTCTCTCTTTTCTCCCAGTGACCAATGAACTAAATAAAAAGTAATGGCAGGATTTTAACAACCAGAGAGGGAGCCATGTAATGTCATGAATTTCAATTGGTCATGGTGAAGGAAAGAAAGAGGATTTTAACCGCATCCCTCCCCCTGCCCTGTGCTGAACAAGAATCCTGAGACAGTACACCTAGATTTGGAGAGACCAGGTTGAAGGGGTACCTTTATATTGTCCCTTCAATTTCATGTAAGTTTTTTCATGTTAAATTTAGGTCAAAGTGGGGCGCCTGGGTGGCGCAGTCGGTTAAGCGTCCGACTTCAGCCAGGTCACGATCTCGCGGTCCGTGAGTTCGAGCCCCGCGTCAGGCTCTGGGCTGATGGCTCGGAGCCTGGAGCCTGTTTCCGATTCTGTGTCTCCCTCTCTCTCTGCCCCTCCCCCGTTCATGCTCTGTCTCTCTCTGTCCCAAAAATAAATAAACGTTGAAAAAAAAAAAAAAAATTTAGGTCAAAGATACCAACCATTTTCACTAAAAAAATCACATACCGATAATATTTTCAATGTAAGACAGAATTCCCATTTTATATTTTAATTTATGTGGTTTTGTTTACGTACTATGTTAGTATTACAGTATAGCATTTCAATGTTTCTTGCTCAAAACTTTTTTGCCCCTAAGGGATGACTTCATGTGTTGCGAGATCATTGCTCTAAATCAGCCCAGCTGGATCCCCCCAGATTCTCGCAGGCACTTTCCCCTTTATCCCTCCCCACCCCACCCCCTACCCCCTCCTCCACCTCCCAACGAACAAAAGAAATCTGTTGCAAATTCCTATCAGTTCTTCTCTGGAGTTTCTCACAAAAAGACAAAATCCAGCCTGAGGGAGGAAGAGTGATTTCTGTTTTGCAGGGGAAAAAAGAATGGCCTTGTTGCTGTAGAGTCTAGCCTTATCTCCTGTGGGTCTACCTTGGGAATTTGTATCTTTTGGTATAGCCTCACTAGCAGCAAAAACAGTTACTTTTTAAAAATTGTGCAACAAACTTCTACAAAAACTCCTAGGAAATACGTTTTGAAATAGAAAGGAAAACTTTGGGAAGGACAAAAGGAGGCAGGGTGAGGAAGCTTCTGGTCTTGTTCAACCTCTCCATAGGAGGAGAACGCAGGAGATCTGGAAGAATTATCTAAAATGAGCTCTAAGACGAACAGCACTGCCTCACGGGCCACGGACGAAAAAGGTGAGTGATACACAGACTTAGATACGTTGTTGGGAGAGACTAATCCTTCCGAGTGCCAGCGTGTCTGTCCCCAGGCTTCGCTGGCCACAGCTGCAGATGACTCAGCTGTCCTTCCCGGAGAATCCGGTGGCTCACACTTCATAGCTCCAGGGCTTGGGAATCGTTTTGAATTTGGATCTTAACTCTACCCAAAGTATGCTTATCAGTTAGCCAGACTGCAGCGCCTTAACTTGGGCGGCATAGGCCTGAGGATGACGTGTGTGCGCGTCGGTGACTGGGACCGCGTAGGCCACTTGGACGGGTGTGGTGGCGACGCGACTGCCCGGGGTCCCCAGCAGTGAACTGAGCTGTGCTCTTTCTGCAGACGAATACAGCGGCGGGGAAGCTGCTGGCGAAAAGACGGAGCAGAATGACGATGACACGGTGAAATCTCAGGAGGTAAGCAGTGTCCTTCCTGTCTTCTTGTTCAGATACGCGAGTACTAACGAGAGATAGAGTGAGTTGAAGGCGATTACCGAAAGGTTTTGCCAGGTGCCTTTGAGGTCGTTCGTTTTTTCAGCGCGCTGGGCCACCGTTTCACGCCACGCATCGTATCATCGGTGTCTTGTGGTTAATCTTGTTCTCTTCATTTTCACTTCATTTCATCCGAACATTTTAAGAGACCTATTTCTGTCACGACCATGTAGGATCAGCCCAGAGCTGTACCTCAGTGTTTAGGTCAGAGAGCAGGACTGCTGAGCCCTGGAGTCTAGACAGAACGAAACGGGGACAGCACAGCCGGGTGCACAGAAGGCCCACAGCGAGTGCTGAATGGGACCCACTTTCAGGAGGGCAGGCCGACCTCCAGCCACATCCCCCTCTACTCTGGGGGATGTGCAGAGCCTGGGGGTGGGGGGGGGTGGTGGAGGCAGAATCCCACTGGCCTGAGACAGGCCCATAAATCAAGGGAAACAACCTATACACCAGCCACATCCAGATGACTGTGACCAAGTTTGCCTGACTTGATACAACTTCTGACTACTTCTCTTTGTTTTCTCACACTTGTGTATGAGAAGATCAGTGGCCTGCTTTATTTTTTTTATAAGGGATAACATTTGGTCACAAGTGACTAGGACTGAATCCATATTTAAGTGCACATATATGTCGACTGCAGAAGTAAAAGCTGACACTAAGCACTCACTTCCGTTAGCTCATCACCTAATCCCCAGGACTCCGTGAATTAGTAGTACAGCTCTCCGTGTTTACAAGGTGACAGAATGCACGACTGGGAATGGAGCCCTGGGCCAGGCATTTTTTTTTAAGTGACGGAGCTGGGATCTGAGACCTACGTCTTAGGAGAGAACTCTAAATCTCATTTGGAGACAACAACAAAATTTTATTGCTCTTTGTTTCCTTCCCCCCTTAGGAGGATCAGCCAGTAATTATTAAAAGGAAAAGAGGAAGACCCCGTAAATACCCCGTGGAAACAGCGTTAAAAACAAGTAGGTATTTATTTTCATGTGTTCTCGGTTCACAGGAAAGACGTTTCCAGGGGGGCGTGGTTGGCTCAGTCGTTAGATTCTTGATCTCAGGGTTGTGAGTTTGAGGCCTGCATTGGGCATAAGCTTATGTAAAAAAAAAAAAAAAAAAAAAGGATATTTTCAAACTGATTTTCTAAGTGAGATTTTTATTTTTGTATTTTTTAGAAGAAGATTGCAAAACAGATCCTGGTGTTGTCACTGTGAGTAATTGCAGCGCGTGAGAAATCTGGGCGCATTTGCTCTGGACCTGGATAGTATATACTGCAGCATTCGTGTTCTTAACCACTTTACTTTTTTTTAATATTTGGAAAGCATTGAACGAGTTCCTCAAATAGAATCCTGAATAACCATTTAAATAACATTTCAGTTACCAGTAACTTTACGTAAACATACTATTTTTCAGTCCTATCCCACCCTCACGTGTGAGTTTGGTTATATAGAAATTACGTAGGGACTTACCTTCTTGTCATCCTTGATTAAGATGTAGAAAATGGCTGTTGTATGTGATTTTTAGATAATGGCTTCTTTTATGGAAACCCTCACTGTGTCTCACCTGTTACTACTCCCTATGGAGTTCCTTTCGTGATAAAATGCACCCCGATATCAGTGCAGGAAAATCCTCAGCGATACTTTATCTTTTCTTTGTCTTTGGCCCTGACATGTACCGTCCAACAAAATCATTGCGTCAAGACTTCACTGCATGAGTTTCAAGGGCAGCATTATTAGAAGGACAAACACACGTCCAGTGTTCTAACAAAACCAAATGGAACTGGAGTCTCCACTCTGCCACTTACTGCCAGAGCTGTGCACTAGGCTAGTGATGTGAGCCTCCAGAGACTCCCGTGTCTTTGGATGTAAAGAACCGTAACAGTACCTGCCGTGCTTCTCTCAGTAGAGTTATTAGAAGACAGCAGGACCGAGGAGCCACGTGTGAATGCACTTTACAACGTGTAAGATGGTTTGCCCGAGTTGGGGAATATTAACAGTGGGCCATGCCACGTCCCCTCCGGTGCTCCTCTCCCAACATAGCAGCAGAGCGGCCGGGGACGAGGCTCGTGGCAGCCCCGGTCCTCCTGTGGAAAGACCATGCGTTCACAAGCACGGCATCCATGTTCTCTTGGTAGACCTAGCCAACGGCAGGAGACAGGTTCCACAGATTCTGCCTACGTCGTAGCGATCTTGAACCTTCCTTACGTAATTGCTGACTTTCTTGGTGGTGACAACTAACTGCTGACTTCAGTTTTTTCTTTGTTTAAATTTAGGTAGAACAGTCTCCACCTGGCAGCAAACCAAAATTAACACAAGCAGGTATGCCTCGAGTGTTGCTCTGCACGGGATCTAGGGACAGAGCGGAGGTGGCCGCCTATGGGGGAAGGTTTCAGAGTTTCATTGTTTCTCAGTGAAGTGGGTTTCAACAGTTGCCCTGGTAGCCCTTGGGAGACTCTTGCTACTGGCCTCTCTTGTGACAGGAGCCCTTCTTGGCTTCAGGCTTCTTGAGGAAGCCTCCAGAGAGGAGGGTGAAGGCAACCAAAAGTAAAATAGGGGCGACACTGCCGTGTCCCAACCATAATTTACTAGGTATGTTTAAGGGAGAGATGGGTCAGGCTGGGGACTGGGCACTCGTACCAGGAAGATAGGAATTGGTATTCAAAAGCCTGTTGTTCTCACACAGTTTTGAAAGTAGCCTGTGCAGTTCTAGAGGCAGAGTGCAAGAGATAAAATTGCTTCCGTTATTTTGGTCCTCGTTCCAAGGAGAAAAATACTCCAGAATGTTGACAGTGATTGGCCCGGGGTGGTGGGATCATGGGAACATTCCGTGTTCTTTTCGTTACCTGCATTTTCCAGAATTTGTACAATGTGTATATATTACTTTTGTGGTTTAAAACTTTGTACTTAAAACCAACAAGACCCATTGGTGGGTTTTAAAGGATTGGCACAGGCAAAAAGATGAATGTGACCACGATTTGGGATCAAATAAACAGCTGGTTAGATCAGGAAAGTACATGTTCTCAGCAAGGTAAAGCAAATACATGATTTAAAAACTTCTCCGCATTTAACTGATCACATTTGATCTTGTGATCAAATTCCGGTTTTTCTTGTCTCTTGGAAAATTAAGATTGGCTGATTATTATTATTATTATTTTATTTTATTTTTTTTTTTTTACAAAGGGGACTTCTTATGTTTGGTTTTTAACCAGTTTTTATTCATAATTTTATAATACTTTGAATCCATATAACAAGAAACCTTTATAACTTGAATCCCCTTGAAAGAGTCTAATCTGAGCTGCGTGATCAGTGGTTTGGCAGCGATTTTCTGAGTCTCGGTAACGATGGCCGGTTGAGGCAGGCTTCTCCACTGCCAGCCTTCTTGACGTGACTTGTTCTATCTACATAACTTTAATAACTTCAAACAGCGCCTTAAACTAAACTTCAGATACACCGTCAGAAAGCTGTAACATCTACAGGAAGCATGTATGTAAAGACCAGGCACACACAACCTAAAATTGGCCTCTAATATGTGCTTTTCTCGTTGCTCCGATATAACTGTTTACAGTCAGAGCATTCCAGCTAGCATGCACTTGTGATGTGACTCTGAACAAATTACTCACATCAAGTTACTTGGGCCTCATTTTTCCTAACTGTAAAATGGGGATTATAACAGAGAGGGAGCTACACTGAGGTCTCTGTGAGGTCTCTCGTCCTGATGCGCAGCTCCCGGTGTGTCCCGAGGTGTCCCAGATGTCCCTTTCCTCCTCCTTTTCTGGGTTCAGAGCATCCGAGCTGAAAGGGTGGGCTAAGCCAGGTCCTCAGCTTACAGGTGAAACACTGAGGCTTGGGGAATTTAAATAATTTTCCCAGATGGCGCAGGTGACCTCTGACGGGTCTGAAGCACAGATTTGGAGGTCTCGACTTGGATTCAGATGTACTTTCTGCTGGGTATTCTGACTCGAGCTCCGCTTGCCTGATACAAGATGGTGACAGCTGGGGTAACAGGGCATTAATCAGCACTGGTACATTCGGAGACAACAAGCCAGACTGTTGAAAATTGATTTTACACCAAGTATTAATGCAGAGATTTTCCTTTTCTTAAAGATGAGTCCAATAAAGAAACCACTACCCCACAAGAAAGAAGTACAAGCAATGTAAGTGTTAATTTTCTCATCAAGGTCCATCTTTTAGGAATAAACTTAGTAAATGTTCAGTTAACCACCCTTTTCACTTTATCGTTACTGCTTCTAGGATGATGGTGAAGAAAAAGCAGTAGCGAGCGTGCGTCGGAGAGGAAGAAAGCCCAAGCGCTCGCTCACTCTGTCAGACGACGCTGGTATGTTTCTGGCACGTTCTTAATTGCGGAGTCTTACCATTTCAAAATCCCCTTTTTAAGAGTTTTTCTCTGGATGAGGGAAAATCCAGTGGGGCACAGCTAGCATTAATATTACATAAATATGTGTGAAATGGCTCTAATCCCATGTCAGAAATGGTACATCCCAGATGCTTTTCTGAGTACATGTGGATTTTTCGTGAACGCTGGCTGTGAACTGCCTAAGTAAACTATCGCAAATGTGTTTGAGATTAAGTTAAACAGTTCTGAGTTGCAAGTGCTGAAACAAAAGGAAATGGAAAACCGCTTCTTCTGCCTCCAAGTCCCTCATATCCTACGCTCTAAGCGCCATGACTCTCCTCTGGAAGTGTCTCGGGGAATTGTAGAATCCAGGTGTCACCCTTCTGTTTGAGCAGAATCTTCAGAGCCAGAAAGGAAACGCCAGAAATCAGTGTCTGAAGCCACCGAGGACAAGAAAGACCGGAGTTGAGGAGGACGAGGAAGAGGAGGAAGAGGATGAGCCCTCGGGAGCCACCACGAGGTCCACCACCAGATCCGAGGCTCAGAGGTAACGGGGGCAGAGAGCGTCCAAAGGCCTTCACCAGCTTCTCCCATCAGAAAGCAGCTTCGGGTTTCACGGGATTCTCTTTTCATTGACCCCCTCGTGCCGCGGTGTAAGCTGTGTCCTTTCCTTGTATCTTGAGCAGAGAGCACGTGCTCTCAGCCCTCGCACCCTGCAGTTCTCGGAGAAACCCACCTTCCACCCTCACATTCGAGTCTTTGCCAGGGTCCCAAAGCCCGTTTGGTGGAACCCGTTCGGTCCCGGTACAGCTCCTTACTGAGCGTCACTCGGTGTCTAGGATTCCGTGCTGGGCCGTGGGGGAAGGGAGCCGGCTCAGCTCCAGCGATGAGAGGAGGCAGGCACACCCGTCACTGGCGAGGCACGTGCAGCCGGTGGCCCGGACCAGGTTGACCGTGGGAAATTGCCCGCACGCGGCCATTTTTTCCTCACATAAGTTACTTCACGTTTCCCAGAGTTCATTCTCCCAGGCCCTGGGTCAGCCAGAAGCCTCTGGAAGACAGAGTGCCGTGGGCAAATGAGTTTGGGAGTGCCAGTGAATTCTTTGTCCTTCAGGAGTCCCAGTGCACATGAGAATATCAAGGGCTTGGCGCGGTCCTAGAGGAAAGAAACCTGTTGAACTTTGTCTGAACAGACATTATTCGCCTGTTATACCCCCACCCGCACCTGTTAGTATCAGTCAGTGTTCTTTTCCCCAGGGCACATTTGAGACCTGTTGCATCACTTTATGGTTTATTAACCTACTAAAGCGAGACTGTTTTCCATGTTTAAGGTGATTCACAAGCCGCTAATTGTGGCATCATCTTCTGTCCTTCCATTACCCAAGATTCAGCAAAAAGTTCAGGAACATTTATTTCAAGAGTGTCACTTGATTATATCTATCACCGTCGTGTAGCAGTAATAGTGACGTGTGTTTACGTGAAAACTTAAAATCAACCTATTTCTTTTAGTTTTTTGTTTTTTTTTTTAATGCTTATTTTTTTTTGAGGTAGAGAGAGAGCAAGCAGGGAAGGGGCAGAGGGAGAGAGAGAGAGAGAATCAGTGCAGAGCCCAGCACAGGGCTGGAACCCACGAACCGTGAGATCGTGACCCGAGCCCGAATCAAGAGTCGGACGCTCCACCGCCTGAACCAGCCAGGTGCTCCGAAATCACCGTTTCTGATCACTCCATACTTAACTCATCAGCAGCCACTGGCGCCACAGTTTGGTTTCTCCAAGAATCAGATTTCAGAGCCACAAGACTTCAGGAGCTCGCATGGTGAAGAGAGGTGGCGGGTGGCCTCGTACTTGGTTTTTAGCTGGAGCAGCTCAGATAAGCAGAAGAGCCAGAGTCCGGTCCCCTGTGCGAGGGAGAGGGCGGGAAGTGGAGCGCAGTCCCCTGCATCGGGCTCAGAACCACTGCAGGGCCACCGCCCTCCGCCGGGACAGTTGGGCCCGCCTCACGGCCAGTCTGCGGCCTTCTTGTGGTCTCTGAGTGAGCGTCTGCAGGTAGCGGTCAGGTGTTTCGAATTCATTCTTTGAAAACAACCTGACCTCGACTTCGGATTCCGTGATCGCCTATGTTGTCGGCGCTCTCCTTAACGTGCCTTCAGGGCTTCTGAACTTACAAAGGGATTCTCTTGTCTTAGTTTCGATTCCTTGGCATCCGTTGATTGGTTCCAGGCTCTGGCTCTGGTTAATTCCAGATGCTGGGGTTGGCCGTGGTCTCTGTGGGTTTAGTGCTGCTAACCTGTTGCGCCCAGGCGGCTTCCTCTCGGAAGGACTTCCCTCGGCGGGGTCCTCGGGGGCGGGGAAGCCCCCATGCTTGCATTCTGTTCCTGTGTGCAGTAGGAGCTGGCCTCCCAGAGGCGTCTGCCCTTGTTCTGGATCTGCCCCGGGGCTTCTCTCCAGCGTTTCCCTAAACGCTTGTGGGCAACTTCTAGGTGTCCTCTTACTTTGAACCCCTCATAATCCATGTGTTCCCCAGAGTTTCTGTGTCACTCCGGAGCACTTGCTCTGCACCACGTGTCCTGCACAACGTGTGGGCTAAGGAACCCGGGAGAGGATCGCCCCACCTTATCCTCGTAGGGACGCGCTGCAGCCAGCGTGCGCCCGGTCTCCGTTCTCCACTGAGCCGCACAGCAGCTCACACGAGCTTTCTCTTCCCGGGGCTTCCTGGAGAGCCAGCTCTCCGGTACCCTGTCAACTGTGCAGACCGTACTCAGCCAGTCCAGGGCCCATCCGTTAGCCTTGTGACTTGTACTTCTGTGACTCTGGGCCCTTACTCTCCCCGGGGAGCCCTGTGGGGGTTGCTGTCTTGTCAGCCAGTGTATTTGTTATTATCACAGATTCCTCTTCCTCTAAATCATGGAAAAACCTCCCACACAATCAAAGCAAATCCAGACCCGTGCGGGCAGTTCGTGGTAGACGACATCAGGTCCACTTTTTACCATCGGTCCGGGAAAACCAACCATTTTCTGCTTTTAGTCCCCATTCTCTGACTCACCCACGAGGAGCCTTGTCCTTTCGGGACAGGCCCCGGGACTGGAGTGCTGAGGTACCACTGCCGGTGTTTCTGTAATCTGTTTCAGAAAGCATCCTAGCAAGCATCGGCACCTGCAGCATCCAAACATGGCAGCCCAGAGACAGTTTCTTCTAGAAATCGCCAAAAATTAGCAAAGAGAAGTTATCTGCCAGCGAGAAAGTTAGTAACTCTCCCCCATTAGGAAGGTAAGTCCCTGCTTACACTCCAAGTCTTTTTAATGCCCTGAGCCTATTTTTGGTACGATAATGTTTCTTCCCAAGTTCCTTTAAGATCTGTCTTTTGGGATCATTGGTTTCCCAAACGGGAAACCTCCTCCAAAAGGAATTGGAGTGGCTGTGGAAGGAATGTCGGCCCTCCTACATGGACTTGCCTTGACCCTTGTGCGCCTTCCCTGCCGGCTCCCGTCCACCAGGGCCGAGGGCGAGGCGTGTTTCTTCCCAGGTGGCCACGGGTCTCAGTGCTTGGCTAACCCAGCACAGCACGGTCGGGCATCTCATAGCCCAGAACCATTTGTGTTTTAGCCGGAGCGTTGGCGAGGCGATGGGGTAACGAGCAAAACGGCCGCTTCTGGCTCAGCCCCCACCGTCCACAGCCCCCTTCGTCCTGCCGCTTCCCACAGGCTGCGCCGAGGCCTCCTTTTTGGGCCTTGGCTTGTGCTGGGTCTCCAGCGCCCTTGCCACCAGCCCCCAGTAAGCCAGGCACTGCCATCCTGACTCTCCCTCCTCAGGAGCACCCCCCCGCCCCCCTGCTGCTTCGGTGTCTTTGCTGTCCTTCCTGCCGCACCTCTCGCCTGCTGTGCGGAGGATAGCAGTGGGTCCCCCTCTGGACTGTAAGCTTCTTCCTTGAGATGCGGGGCGTGTCTTACTTTCCGTACGTCATAGCACCGAAAGATAGAAGACTCTTCACGCTGTACAAAGGCTGTCCGCGACATGTCCTACGACAGTTTGCTCCTCACAGCATACGGGTGTGTATGATGTGTACACGCGCTGATATCCCCACGTCCTGGAAAGGGAAAGCGGACTAAAGGGCCAGGCGCCTTTCACATAGATTCTCCATTTAATCTCATTATGTGGAATGTAAGTATTTATCCTTATTTCATCAGGGAGGGGATGAATCTCAGGAAAAGGCTGGCCCTATTTCCCAAAGCGGAACTGCAGGACCAATCGTGGACACTCTCGCTAGGAAGAAGATTGCCAGATTGCCATTCTGCGGGGTGGGGGGGGGGGCCGAGAGTCTGCGTTGCCAACAGCCCCAGGTGATGCTGGTGCCACTGGTCACAGACCGCATCCTGGGGGGCCCACCGAGCCCCCCCCGGCCGGGAAGAAGCACCCTGACCGAGAGCTGCTGTTCCCCGCCACATGGCATGGGGCACAGGCCCGGCATACACCGGCTGCTCGGCAAATAGGTGTTCACTTAGTGGCCGGCGGCTTCCCCGACTCGGCTCGAGGTGGCCGTTCGCTCATGCGGGCCCGCCGGAACCGCGTCCTGTACAAGCGCAGCTGACTCCGTTTGCGTTCTGTCCCTGTGCGTCAGAAGAACGATAGAGCAAACGCATTCTCCTGTCGGTGTGGCCCCCACTGGTCCGCCCCTGCAGACTTGGCTTCCGCGGTGTTCTCCTTCCCGGGTAGCACACGGACAGGCGCGGACACGTGCCTTCGTCCCCGGTACTGGACCCAGCAGCCGCCCTGGAGAAGCAGCCTAGGATGCGGACGCGTGGACGTGATTTTCAACTTTCCTTGGCCCCAACCGCGCCAAACGGCTTTGCAGCATCACCTGTGTTCACATTCTGCCACTATCACTGAAACGAGATTTTCGTGAACGAAATTTAATAGAAGCAATGCTGGTGGCATTTCCTGTTGAGGTCTGTTCACGTGTCGTTCTAGAACGATGACTGTATCCTCTAGTTGGAAGAGAGCAGCTCGCTCTGTGATGACGACGGCTTCCTGGAAGGAGTTGCTTTTGAACTGGGGCCTAAAAACGCGCACGTTTGCTAGACGGGAGGTGTGGGTGATTCTCCAAGAATTCACATGTCAAAGCACGAAAACGTAAAGGAATGTCGTGTTTGGGAACGGCAGGACTTCGGCAGGACCGTAGCCCAGGGTGGTGTAGAAGTCAAGGGCTAACTGTAAAGGACTTTTGAATTCTCGGGATGACTTTATCTTGAAAGCATCAGATAGTCAACAGGGACATCCATATAATACTAAACAGGACAGTGACACGATTCGTTGGGGTTTCCAACAGATCATTGTCACGGCAGACAGGAGAGCGAAGAGATTGGCCAGAATGCTCTTAGGAAATTCCAGTGCCTTTTTTTTTTTAAAAAAAAAAAAGTTTATTCATTTTTGAGAGAGAGAGACAGAGCATGAGCAGGTGAGGGGCGGAGAAAGAGGGAGACACAGAATCTAAAGCAGGCTCCAGGCTCCGAGTTGTCAGCTCAGAGCCTGATGGGGGGGCTCGAACCCATGAACCGTGATGTGAGCCAAAGTTGGACACTTAACTGACTGAGCCCCCCATGTGCGCCTCCCCCACCCGCCCCGAACTCCCCCTCTGGTGCCTTTTCTACCATTGCCAGCCCTTCTCTGTAAACTGGCCCGTGAAACACGATCAGGCCCTCGCCCAGACGTAGCGGACAGCCCTGCTGGGGTCCCGCTGGCCGTCTCAACTCGGGGCAGGCAGTGCGTGGAGGACTGGCTGTTGGTTACTTTGTAGACAGAAGAACTAGGACCCAGAGAAGAAGGTGCTTGGACCCAGGCGGGCACCCGGAGCGTGAGGGAGCTGGAAGCAGATTACAGGCCTCCGAGCTGCCCTCGTGCCGTTTGTATGAGGCGGTCAGCGGATGACCAGTCAGCACTGCTCCCCCCTAGAGCCGCCTCGTCCTGCGGAAACGTGACCCGGGCTTTCTCCTCCTGGCTCTAAAGTCCAAAACCTCCCCTTGTTTAAAGAACTCCCAAGTTACTGAAGCCGTTCCCTTCAGCTCTCATCACTGCCTTGACTTTTCTTTCCTGCAGATCGAAGGCCCAGCTCTCCCCTCCTAGCAAGCGCAAGAGGGAGGCCAGCCCCCCCGGAGCCCGAACTAGAGGCCAGCAGAGGGTGGAAGAAGCCCCTTCGAAGAAGGCCAAGCGGTGATCCTGGCCGCCGCCGCCCCTGGCTTGTGGAGGACACCGTGGAGAGAGGAGGGACGAGCCTTGGGGCCATAAGCTTTTTTTTTTTTTTTTTTAAACCAGGGAAAGGACATGCATGTGCTCTGAGTTTCTAGGTGCAAGCTTTTTCTTGTTCTGTTTTAAACAGCTTTATAAACTACTGTTCATAGAAGATATTATGTACATTTATTTCAGATAAAGGAAAATAAGTTTACTTTGTATCTGAACTCAAAACAAAGTAGTTGTATATTTTAACATGTGAAATTGGGATTTCCCGATGGGACACGTCACTAATGCGAACCCTTCCAGCCCATCAGACACCAGGCTGCCTACTGGTAATCTGTGTACAGTATATAAACATGTAAAAATAGGTTGTATTTTACTCTATGTATGATGCTAATCAATGAACACTTTATTTATTTTACAGAGAAAACTTATCTGTGAACTTTACTATATATCTGTTTATTTTATTTTATTATTTTTTTTTTATAAAAAAAAGGGGGTGGGGTGGGTTTCAATGCTATGCAGTCATCAGTAGAGATGTTTTAGGACGCTGCCTGCCTTGTAACTATATGAATATGACCCGGCAGGAAATACAGAATCTTCTCGCATGTATCCCAGTAAAGTAGTTTAGCTCCAGAAAGGGTCTGCATTGCTTTTCTGTTCACAGCTGTGACTGTTTTTAAGAATGTACCTTGTTTTTAGATTATGCTCGCCTGTGTGGCTCTCCTTCCAGCCCCACTGGCGTGCGAGGTCCTACATCCCGTCACCTGCAGCAAAAACCTCTCTGTCGGTGTTCGTTCCTCCCCTCTGTGCTACTCCGAGGCTTCCACCCATTTTCTTTCCATATTGTCCTTTCTCGGTGACGAGAAATGCATTGAGATTAGGTCACTCCTGTCTGTCGAGCTTCAGGATTTTATGTTGTTTTATACACAGTGATTTCAAGATAGAAACTGGCTTTATCGCCGGGTTCTTTTTTAAACATGTTTTAACTCCCATATGAACAAACTGTCCAACCTAAGTTTTTTCATAAGATTAAATTTTTCTTAAGATCAAATTTGTCTCTAGCAATGGATGTGATGAGTTGCCAAATAATTGAGATTATTTTAAAATGTTTTGTTCATATTGTTTTATAATTAAAATTTACATTCAGTGTGTGTGAATTTTTTTTTTGACTCTTAATGTAAGGTGGATATTTCTGTCATTTTACATGGTTTCTTACAAGATTTTATATATAAATTATAAGATGTTTCCAAAACTTGAGCGGTAAGATTTTTTTTTTTTCCGTATTTTAAATGTTCTTCCTGTGAAAAACACTTCTTCTCTTCAAATACTTAGTGTTGGAGATACTGTTCCATTTTCACTTTCTTTTTTTTTTTTTTTTTTTTTTTAAATTTTTTTTTTCAACGTTTATTTATTTTTTGGGACAGAGAGAGACAGAGCATGAATGGGGGAGGGGCAGAGAGAGAGAGAGACACAGAATCGGAAACAGGCTCCAGGCTCTGAGCCATCAGCCCAGAGCCTGACGCGGGGCTCGAACTCACGGACCGCAAGATCGTGACCTGGCTGAAGTCGGACGCTTAACCGACTGCGCCACCCAGGCGCCCCCATTTTCACTTTCAAATATGAGTCCGTGGTGGCCCCTCGGTAGAACTGAATGTTGGATCTGGAAGGGACCTTGGACACAAGAACAAGAGAGTTACTCGTTTTCATTTAAGTGGATGAATTTAACCAAAGCTCAGAAATGGAAAGTGGCTTTTCTTAGTCAAGGGAAGAAGCCAGAGTTGGTTCCAAGGCCCCAAAGTCCTGGAGCCACAGTCTCTGCACCGTGGGGTTTAGACTGGATTACCAGAAACACCTCAAACTATTCTCAGTGCGAAACCTGCGTATGCGGTTGGGTCACAGCCGTTCTGGGCATGGCCTGACAGCAACAGAGTCGTCGGACCAGGAGGAAATGCTGCCTCTTTATAAAGTTGGAGCTAAACATCGGCACTGGGAAATGCAGTTTTCTGGTGGGAACTCAGGCCATTGTGGCTTCCAGTTCTAAAAGCCAGGTAGGGAGGGGACACCATCCCATGGGGCACCGGAACTACAGGGGAGCAGTTCTCGGTCATCACGATGATTCAGTCCTGCTGGCGTTTAGAAGGGAGGAGGTCAGAACGCTGAACGTTCTGCAGGGGACGAGACCGCCCTCGCCTCCACAGAAACGTCTGTGCCAAATGCCTGTAGCTTCCCCTGGAGACCCGCACAGACCATCTCTGTGTTTGCCATACCCTGGTCTCCGCCCAGCTACCACTGTCCCCACCACTCTCTGCCCCTCCGCGAGCAACATGAACACCAGCACATCTCGGAGCTGAGACAGGGCTGGAATAAGCCAGCAAGACTTCCCGAAGGGGCAGAAAAATCCCCTGGTGGAAAGTGATGTGGCTAATTCCTCTTGAGCTAAAGCTGGTCGTGCACGACCACAGTCCTTCCCTGCCAACTTGAGGCCTCTGCACGTTATGCCCCCACCCCCACCACCACCACCTAGGCTGTGTAAAGACTACAACCTACTAACGATGTCCTGCCCTAAGCACCCCAATTAGGAATGGCCATCTAGTGTTCCTCTTCCCGGCGAGATCTCAAAGTGGGTTGGTGGCAAAGTTGGGACTCAACTCTCCTAACCCCCAGGTCGGGGTTCTCCGTGCCAGGCCCCGTGGGAGGGGGCCACTGATGGAATTCAACAGCAGGCCCACCGACCTCAGGACCATCCTGTAGTGGAGCCCAGACATCGAGCGACTGGTCAACCTACTAACCGATTTGAGACTGGCGGTTGACGATTCGAACTCAAATGCCGAAAGGTTTGCTTGCTTTCTGTGATTTTCGTGTCTTGTATTCATCCTATGTGCAAGAGCACTTTACATTTCCCCGAATTACTGCTTAGCCATCATGATGAAGTCAAGAATAAGGCGTTCTTCACCATCCACGGACACCTCCTTGAGGCGAAGGAAATCGAGGGCCTGTCTTCCCATCGAAGCCACCATGCTGGGGAATATGTATCTGAGAAGCTCCTGCACCAGGCCTGGCACCAGGGATTCGAGTCTGAACCCAGGTGTTGAAGGGTGACATCAGTGAAACAGCTGTGCTGCACAGAGATTGCTGTCCAGGCACAGGACCCGGAAGAGGGAAGCCAGATGAAGGACTAACTCCTGACCAGAGGAAGAGGTCATTATTTGCTTTCTTTTAAGTATAAGGCGAGTTTTAAGCAAGGTTAGAACTTAGAGAAGAGAGCATTCTAGAAGCTGACGAGCAGGGAGAACTGGAGGCCATGATGGGTGCCATCTTTACCACCAGGTCAACTTTCCAGAAAGTTCCTGGAGGCGATAACTGTTTCAATAGCTCCACATCACACAAAGCACTAGTTCCAGGAGAGACTTCCTCACCCTGCGGCCCTTCTGGAAAGTTCACTGGATGTATCAGCAGTGCACATAAATTTCCAAGAAATCAGGTTAGTTTAACCCGGAAGTTACTAAACCTAAAACCCCTGTTTCCGCACCCCAACGCACACACATACACCTGCACACCCAGAAACGTAATTCAACATCCACGGAAACTGATGAGGTTCAAAACTGAAAACTCCACTCGGTTCTTAGCCCTGTGAAGGATATCGGCCCCCCTGTTCTATGGCAAGGAGAGGTGACACTCAGGTTGTATCACTGACTTCTAAGGACACACACACTACGTGTTGCTGGGACTGGAACCGAGATGCCGTGAGCCTCGTCAGCGTCCACAAGTGTGGCCGTGACAGTGTCTGCTGTGGCAGGAGCCAGGTGACCCGCGGACACACGTAGGCTGGAGCGTCCTCGCTCCCTCTTAGTTGTATGCTTGACCTTTTTAAACAAATGATATAAAACCCGAATTTTGTTAAATAGTAGCATTTTGTTCTAAAGTAATGTCTTGGTTGTGGAAAAAATTAAAAACGAAACCAAGCAGGGGCACCTGGGTGGCTGTTAAGTCTCCAACTCTTAATTTCAGCTAAGGTCATGATCTCATGGTTTGTGGCATCGATCCCCTCAAACGAAGCCTGCTTGGGATTCTCTCCCTCTTTCTCTGCCCCTCTCCACTTGCACTTTCTCTCTCTCTCTCCCGCGCCTCTCAAAAAATAAATAAACATTTTAAAAAACAGGAGGCAAAGATGGAAAAAAAAAAAAACCAAACCATTCGTAAGCCCACAAGTCAGATATGTTACTACTTTGATTGATACACAATTCCTCCAGACTTTTCTTTTTACGTACATATAAAACTCATATGCCATATTTCATGAAATCTAAGATGCTATTGACTATAAAATGCATCATCATTACTTTATATACTAAGAAAGAAAAACTGAGAGTATGACACTCATCATAGTCTCACCAGAGGCATGAATCCATCATATCCACTTGTTGCTTTGAAATGAAAGGGATTGATGATTTCCTCCCACCGCTAGCTGTGTGCCTGGGAATCCACCACATAATCCTTTGAAAAATAGCTCAGGAACAAGATGGAACAGCCTCACCTGCTCTGGGATATCTTCCTTTCTTGTCTCACACGGAACTTGGTGGTTACTTTGCAAGAAAAGATGAAATCACAGGTATTTTTCCTCCAACACAGTATCTGCCTCCCTGATACGTCAGGTATTTCTTGCTGCCAGGTTCCTGGGACTTTCTGAATACACACTACCTCTGTTTTATTGCCAAATCATGATTGCCATCTTTGAAAAGACACTTTAAATGATGTTTAAAATCAAAGCACACAGAATCCATGATGCACATCATTCACAGCAGTATCAGTAGTTAGAAACGAGAACACATGACGATAACTATAGCCTAACTGCCACTTGATCAGTAGCAATTTTAAGATACTTTCTGGGGTGCCAGCGTGACTCAACAGGTTAAGCAGCTGACTCTTGATTTCGGCTCAGGTCACGATCTCACAGTTTGGGAGATGGAGCCTCGAGTCGGGCTCCGCACTGACAGTGTGGAGCCTGCTTGGGATTCTCTTTCTTTCTCTCGCTCTGTCTCTCTCTCTCAAAATAAATAAATACACTTGAAAAAAAAAGATACTTTCTAATTCCAGAGGTGTTAAAACACGGGAGGCAAAAGTGTGCCTTTGAATTAATGAAATAGGTAGATAGATTTTTTACGAAAATGAGATTTTACATATCTACATTTTTATATTCTTAAAATATTACGTATTTATGGAATATTTCTTACAATCAAAAGGATAGAGAGCTTTTATATATACATATATAAAATATATGTACATACATATGATATATACAAGTATATAATAAGATAATATACATAGTATGTAAGTATGGATATATGTATATACATATGCTATAAGATTATATATATAATGTATATGTGTGTATATACATACATATGATGTATGTACCTATGCTATAAAGAATTTTTTTAATTTGTTTAATGTTTATTTATTTTTGAGAGAGAGAGAAAGCCCAAGTGGGAAGGAGGAGAGAGAGGGGGACAGAGGATCCAAAGTGGGCTCCATGCTGACAGCAATGAGCCCAATGTGGGTCTCGAACTCACAAACTGCGAGACCATGACCTGAGCCAAAGTCAGACACTCAACCGACTAAGCCACCCAGGCGCCCCATGAATGGGTTTGTTTATGTATTTATGTATGTATGTATGTATTTTCGAACGAGAGAGAGTGCGCGCAAGTGAAGGAGGGGCAGAGAGAGGGAGAGAGAGAATCTTAAGCAGACTCCATTGACAGAATTGTTCTTTAAAATCTCATTTACTCACCCTTCAGCTTGAGACACAGAATCATAAATACCAACACCTCCTGGAAGTTCCCAGCATGCCCACAAGGTTACCATGACCATTATAAATACAAGTTTATCATTTTACTACATGCGCATACGACCCTAAACAACATTGCAAGTTGTGAACATTTTTACACTTTACATAAAGAGAATTTTTTTTTAATTTGTTTAATGTTTATTTATTTTTGAGAGGGAGAGAGAGACAGTGTGTCAGCGGGGGAGAGCCAGAGAGAGGGGGAGACACGAATCCGAAGCAGGCTCCAGGCTCCAAGCTGTCAGCACAGAGCCCGACGCGGGGGCTCGAACCCACAGACCGCGAGATCATGACCTGAACTGAGGTCGGCCGCTCAACCGACTAAGCCACCAGGCGCCCCTCACACCGTGTTTTAAAAGTCATCTCCAGTAACGGGTGTGGCTCCAGTTGGCTCATTTTCACCACTGTGTAGGATTCCAGTGAAAGACTTTACCACAATGTACTAAAGCCATTTAGTTGCCTGTTACTGGTCTTTGTGTCATTCCTGGGTTAAACATGCTTCCATGAGCATTCTATGAATATTTTGTGGGCAGACCTTCCCAAAGTTACTCATATCGGTGTACGCATAGAAAATTACATTTACCGCAGGGGCAGAATTCTGAAGTAAGAAGGACGAGGCTGGTTGCTGCCTGGGGAGACCATCAGCCTGCGAACCAGAGGACCAGCTCAGACCGACAACTTTGACGGCCAGAAGATGAGCGTACCCTCATTTTCCACTTCAAGACATGCCCAGCTTTTGGCCCCAGGGGCACAGCCGCTAACCTCTAAGATAAGCATGTTTTCAGCTTTGCGAGGTAAGGTCCAAGTGTTTCCCAAACGGGTTTACCACCTGTCCTCCTGTTGTACGCTTCCCTCTCTTGACCTTTTAGTTGAGGACTTCGTGATTTTTGCCTATTGGCGGAGGTAAAATATCTCACTGGGGTTTTTATTTGCACTGGTTTCCAGAAGGTGGAAGGAGTATCTTTCCATGGGTTTATTTTCCGTCTCATTTCCTCTTCTGAGAAATGCCTGTTCATGCCTTTTGTCCATCTTCCCATTCGGTTCTTTGTGTTTTGCTTATTGATTTGTGAGAGTTCTTCATATATTTTTATATAAAGATACAACATAGGATGCCTGGGTGGCTCAGTCAGTTAAGCATCCGACTTCAGCTCAGTCATGATCTCACGGTTCATGAGTTCGAGCCCCACGTCGGACTCTGTGCTGACTGCTCAGAGCCTGGCGCCTGCTTCGGATTCTGTGTCTCCCTCTTGCTCTCTCTGTCTCTGTCTCTCTCTCTCTGCCCTTCCTCTGCTCGTGTTCTGTCTGTCTCTCTCAAAAATAAGTGAACATTAAAAAAATTTTTTAAGATGTAAATATATAGTTCTAGTACTGGGGGCAATAATCTTTGTGTATATGTGTCACAAATATCACACTCTCAAACACACACACACACACACACACACACACGTGCACATATCGTGTAGATTATCTTTTCATTTCTTTGCACTACTTTTGGGTGAACGGTTTTTAATTTTAATGTCACTGAATATAAGTTTCATTTTGTAGCTAGCTATTGTCTTGAGATTCGAGATCAAATAGCTATTCTTCTACAAGTTTTATGTTTTGCGTCTCGCATTGGGGGTGCGGAGAGGAAAGCAAGGGCTGTGTTCGTGTGAGATCCAGGCAAGCCAAGTACCCAAAGAAATCTGGCCAAGTTCTCCCAGTCTAAAGCCAGAAGGTATCTTGCTGAAAACAGCTCTCTACCAATCAGTCTTTTGAGTTCCACTTCTCCAGTGTGGACTGGCAGCCCTCACGTCCTGGGCTCCTCTAACCACTGCCCTGGGGATGCCCTTTCGGATCCCCTAAGACCTGTATCACACACCTTCATCATATTTTGACAAAGCCCCGGTAACATTCTGAGAAATTTCTCCTGTAAGCACGCAAAGGACCAACTGTCAGGTCAGACTCATCATAAATGGGAGCTCTCGCCCAGCGTCAAGGGTTGTAACAACGTCAAGCACACGCATAGCTGCTGGGCACAACTCAAGCATGGCGATCTGGGCCAGGACACGCACGTACCCACGTTGGCAGATAAGGTCTCTAAAAACTACCTGTAGCTCCATCGCTTACACAGAAGGAAGACGTTTCAGTCATGGCACATCCCTCCCCAGATGGCGACACAGCCTGTGTGACATTTTCCAAGGAGCTATGCCCATAAATCACAAATTCCAAGGGGTGGGGTCGTTTGTTTGCTGTGTCGTTGCTACACGCGATCCTGGAGGGCCCGGGTACATCCCGCTAAAAGCATTCTGTGAGTATCAGGTCTCTAGCAAAAGCCGTCACTTGTTTGCCTGGAAATTTCTAGCTCCAGGTCACCTAATCCCTTTCTCAGGGCATCTCTCAGTATCGGATTAAAGGCCTGATGGTAATCATATTCTTCGTATTACGTTATAGCAAATCATTTTATTTTTTGATTTTATTTATAAATTTAAGTTAGTTAACATACCGTGAAATATTGGTCTCAGGAGTAGAATTCAGTGGTTCATCACTGACATATAACACCCTGTGCTCATCCCAAGTGCCCTTCGAATGCCCATCCCCCATCCAGCTCATTCCCCACCCACCCCCACCCCCATTAACCCTCAGTTTGTTCTCTGTATTGAAGAGGCTCTTACGGTTTGCCTCCCTCTGTTTTTACCTTATTGTTTCCTTCTATTCATCTGTGTTCACCTGTTTTGTTTCTTAAATTCCACAGGAGTGAAATCATACTATATTTACCTCTTTCTGACTTATTTCGCTTAGCATAATACACTCTAGTTCCATCGACATTGTTGCAAATGGCAAGATTCCATTCTTTTTGATCGCCAAGTAATATTTCGTTGTGTATATAGACCACATCTTCTTTTTTTTTTTTTCTTTTTTAGAGAGAGAATCCCAAGTAGGCTCTACGCTATCAGCATGAGACGAACTCATGAACTGTGAGATCATGACCTGAGTCGAAATCAAGAGTTAGACACTTAGCCGACTGAGCCACCGGGGGTGGGGGGAGGGAGGGGGGTCCCGATACCACATCAGTCGATGGACATTTGGGCTCTTTCCATAATTTGGCAACTGTCCATAGCGCTGCTATAAACATTGGGGTGCATGTGCCTCTTTGAGTCAGCATTTTGGTATCCTTTGGATAAATACCCAGTAGTGCAATTGCTGGGTCCCCGGGTAGTTCTATTTTTAATTTTTTGAGGAACCTCCATACTGTTTTCCAGAGTGGCTGCACCAGTTTGCATTCCCACCAGCAGTATAGAAAATCATTTGAGACCTGTTTCATCACGGTCCAGTCGGATATGAGAACCCACATCAGTTATTGTAATAAATCATTTAATATAGGGAACTGGCTTTGACTAACAAGCTCAAGAGGGAATCACACAGACATAACACAGAGTAACTTCAGAAAGCAACCGTCACCCCAGCGTGGCTTGGGGGAACGCAAAGACAAGACTGAGTGTGGCAGGAGACGGAGGGGAAGCCCTGCAGAGCTCAGGGACTCAGACTCAGCAGCAAGGCTGTCCGGGTGGTGCTGGCATGCCCGACACAGGACAGGGGGGCTCGTTCCAGGAGACTGAGGAAAAATCGGACACTGAAGCCAACGGTGACCCATCAGCTGCCACCGCTGTGGTGAAGAAATGTTGCAAGGGTAGAGGGAGCCAACAGGAAGCAGCAAATCCCTTCCCCGGCTTCAGCCTCAGTCTCTTTTTAGTGCCTCCAGCTGACAGACGGTGGAGAGCCAGCCGCCAAGGGAGAAACCGGGGCTGCAGACGGCCGGTCCCGATGCCACGAAGCAGCATCGAGAGGCGTGGCTCCGGGATGAAGAAACAGTAGCTTAGTAATTGGCACACGCCACACTCCTGACGACTCACCCCCCACACCCTGCTCTGCACCCAGGAACAACGGGCGGCTTGTACATTTCCCTCGTTCTCCAGCAAGCTCAGCAATGCACTTGACGTCTGCTTGCACTTGACGTCTGCAATCCCGGTATGTAATTCATCTAGCATCTGGGCGTTTCGTTGCAGTAGGGCCTTGCTAAATTCCTTCTGTGCCATGGTTCCTAAAGCGGAAACTCCAAATACATTTTTCAAAGCCTCTGCAGAAGTCTGTGTCCTCATTGACTCAGTTTATATCTCCTGACGGATCAGCCTCTCCGCTCGCTTTTAATAAATGTGTTTCCTATGACCACTCGCGGAATCCATGCAATGCTTTTTTTTTTTTTGTCATCTTTTCAAAATGAGTTTATCATCAAAACTCAGAGTTGTTTTTATTTGCGGAAACCAATTTGTCAGTCTTCCGCAAGCCTTACTTGAAATAGTCAACAGTTTTTCAACCGAAAAGAAGTATTCAACAAGACCTGCCTTTTCCTATTTTTGGCTCACGCGTCCCTGTTTGCCCTCAGACACCGTTGTTCATTTCACCCCCGTCATTGTGGGGGCCCTCTGGTCCTTTAAAAAATTCTTCCCCAGTAAACACGATTGGCGTTTTAAAAGGATACACTTAGCTGTTTTCAGGTTCTTGAAATTAAAAAAAAGCAAATCTAACCTTTAAGTGAAATCCATGTCTCAATAAATGTGTCCCCCCTCCAATCCCCGGAACCCTACTTCCTTCCGGCCTGAATCTAGACTGACTGCAGAGTCGTAGCTTAGACAGAAGATACCACTGCTTTGCCTTTGTGTACTTCACTAAGAATCCTTTCTGACCTACAAGAAGCACGTGTCTCCAGCCCAGGTCACCTGCACTTGTGCAGGGATTTCTCCAAAGCCTCCTCGAGCTTATTCCTTTGACAGTTCCCAGGACAGCTCAGGCCCATCTGTTCATCTGACATTCCATGAAGTCCACGTGCTACCACGACATCCTGTTTTCGCCCTTCCTGTTCCTCGCCACACTTACTCAGACAGAATGACAGTTCGCTGTAATTCTTTGACATAAATCTCCCCAGTGAGCTTTCTCCCCCACCCTACACCCCTTTCTCTGAAAGCACAGCCTTCTGGCCCTTTCCCTTTCAAAGCCCGGTCCAAAATATCTCATAATGGAAATAAACATCTCCAAGTTGGGCCTCAGAAGATGATTTAACAACAACAAAAGAAACTGAAATATGTTATTTGTGTTAAAAAGCTAGGGAAGAGCTGTGTAACTGAGGATGATGGAGAACTAACCCGTTTACAGAGCAGGCATCCCAATGCAGTGGCCATGCTCTGGATGACCTTGAATAACCACTTGGCTCCTCTGAGTCTCAGGTTCCTCATCTGTAACTAGAAATTCTGATTCCTGTCCCACCAGTACTCATTGTGCTGTATGAGGATCAAATGAGACCATACACTCAATAAATATTTGCCAAGGGCCTATGATGTGCCAGACACTCCAGGCACTGGGGATGCGACAGGGAGTCATTTAAAACACTGTGTTTAGGTCACTGAAGGTAAGGGAAACTATCCGACTTCATCAAGATAAAAAGCTTCGCACAGTAAAACAATCAACAAAACGAAAAGGCAGCCTATGGATGGGAGAAGATATTCCCAAATGACACATCCGATAAAGGGTTAGTATCCAAAATCTATAAAGAACTATCTAACTCAACACCCAAAACACAAACAACCCAGTAAAGAATGGGCAGAAGACATGAATATATATACATATATATATATATATATATACACACATATATATATAATACACACATATATATATATAAACACACACACACACGTATATATGAATATTACTCAGCCATCAAAGAGAATGAAGTTTTGCCATTTGCAATGACATGGATAGAGCTAGAATGTATTATGCTAAGCAAAATAAGCCAGAGAAGTAAATTCCACATGATTTCACTCATATGTGGAATTAAGAAACAAACAGATGAACATACGGAAAGTGGGGGGAAGAAGAGGGAAACAAATCACAAGACTCTTAACTATAGAGAACAAACCCAGATTTGATGGAGGGACATTGGGTGGAGGATGGTCTAGATGGGTGATGGGCATTCAGGAGGGCACTTGTTGGGATGAGCACTGGGTGTTGTATGGAAGTGATGAATCACTGAATTCTCCTCCTAAACGCAATATTGCATTGTATGATAACTAGCTAAAATTTAAATTTAAAAAAAAAGGAAAGGAAAGAAAAACAAACAAACAAACAAACAAACAAACAAACATTGTGTTTATGAGATTCATCCCCGTGGCTGCCTGTGGCTGTAGACTGGTGATTTTCATTGCTGCATAGAATCCTATTCTGGGATTACATCATACGTGATTTATCCATGATATTCTGAATGGGCATTTGAGTGGTTTCCAGGTTTTTGGAAACTAGAACACGAGGCTATGGACATTCTGGTACATGTCTCTGGAGAACGTACCTGCACATTTCTTTGGGTCAACTCCCTTTCAGTCTTCTTCATTAGGTCAGAGAGAGAGGCTCAGGTTGACGCCTGTACGTTGTATTGTCTCTCCAGCACACGACGAGCTGCTCCTGTAAGAGAGCCAACCTCAGGCCCCCAGTCTTCGGCATCCCATTCTACCCAGCTAGTTTACTAATGCTGTTTTATTGGCATTCCATGGTTTTTCAGATTATACTTGGCAAGAGGTTCCCAGTGCCCCATTTATTTACATACTTATATCCAAATACATGCTCTTTCTACAAAGGTTCTTTTGAAAATAAATCTTTTTCAAGTTTATTTTTTTAAATTTTTTTAAATGTTTATTTATTTTTGAGAGAGAGACAGAGCATGAGTGGGGGAGGGGCAGAGAGAGAGGGAGACACAGAACCCGAAGCAGGCTCCAGGCTGTGAGCTGTCAGCACAGAGCCCGGTACGGGGCTCGAACTCACGAACTGTGAGATCATGACCTGAGCTGAAGTCGGACGCTTGCTGACTGAGCCACCCAGGTGCCCCCTTTCAAGTTTAAAAAGTAGTCATTTAGGGGCACCTGGGTGGCTCAGTCGGTTAATCATCTGACTCTTGACTTGGGTTCACGTCATGATCTCACGGTTTGTGAGTTTGAGTCCCCTGATAGGCTCTGCACCTGTAGCATGGAGCCTGCTTGGGATTCTTTCTCCCTCTCTTTGCCCCTCCCCAGCTCTCTCTCTTAAAATAAATGAATAAACCAAAAAAAGAGTTTTTAAAAGTAGTCATTTAAATAAATCTATTAAGCAACTAATGATGACAGGTGGCTACAGATGGTAAAAAAAAAATGTGAAAAGGGTATCAAATACTGTAATGTAGGAAACGCTATTCTAAAAAAGCCACACTTTCGAATGAAATATCTTTGTTAATCATCGCTGGGTGGCAGTTTGCCCAGATGAGTTGCTCTAATTAAAGACAAAGTGCTCAGGGTCAGGTGTTCCCAGCAAATCATTCCAAAGCACTGGGTTTCCTCGTTTCCAGGAGGGAAAGGTCACAACAGGTACAGGTGGGAGGGGAGCAGAAGGACTCCAAACTAAAGCAATACGTGAGCTGAGCTTGGCAGGTGGAGGACAGTATCTTTGAAAAAAAAAAAAAAAAAAAAGTACATTTTCCTGCTTCCGTGTTCTTTGCCAACTTTGTGGGTCAGTGGGATCTCCACCATGAGGAATAGGGCAGACGGCGGGTAGGTGGAAGAAACAGGAGCCAAGGTTGGAGGGTTTCGTGGGAACATCACGGCAGACATAAGAAATAAGAAATATTGGGGGAAATAAGGCCGGAGAGCACCCTCAGTGATCAACGCCTCCACCGGACACCGTCACCCTTGACCTCGGTGTCACTGACAACTTGAGTACCTGTGAAGTCTTGACTAATTTCCCCAATCTGTGACTACGGCTCTTTCCAACTCATATCCCTGATACGCATGCTCCAGCACGCATCTTACTCTTCCAGAACTTCTAAGCCGTCGATCTTAAATCTATCCATCACCTTCCTCGTGTCGTCATTTTGCCCTGATCCAGCTTCGACTCCTTGGCTCCGAGCCTGAAATCCCCAGCTGTCTTGTTCTCTGTTCACGGCCCCGCAACACCCGAACCTCGGGAAGCCCAACTGTTTACCAGTCTACCTGTTTGGTTTTTTTTCTTTTCATTCTTTGGCTTTTGGGTTTGTTTTGTTTTGTTTTGTTTTACCCAGAGCCGGGGAATGTAGCTGGACAGAAGGACACATCCGTGCTAACCGGTCACACTTTTGGTGTAGGCATGTGAGTCCCAAAGACTCCCTCAATCCTGCCCAGCTGTTCTACCTTACCCTGGAATCTTCCTTCCCCGTTGTCCAAAATGACTATTTCTCACCTTCTCTCCCCTGCTCACACTCAGTCTCTCTCTCTCTCAAAAATAAATAAACATTAAAAAAAATAATGAAAAAAACAAAACAAAACCAACCACTTCAATGATGGGCAAAGGAGGAGACCGGACCCATCTCCAAAGAAGATACTCAGATGGCTAATAAGCATATGAAAACAAGCTCAATGTCCCTAATCACTGGGGAAATGAGAATCAAAACCACAGTGAAATGCCACCTCTTGCCCATTAGCATGGCTACTAGCAAAAACAACACAACACAACAAGAAACAAGTGTTGCCAACAATGTGGAGAAACTGGAACCGTGGCCACTGTGGATGGGAATGTGAAATGGTGCGGCCATTATGGAAAACAGCATTGGGATTCCTCAAAAAATTAAACACAAGTTACCATATGATCCAGTTACCATATGATCTTTTGGGTGTATACCCAAAAGAACTGAAACCAGGGTCTTGAAGAGACGTTTGTAAGCCCACGTTTATATCAGCAGTATTCACAATGGTGCCAATGTATAGAAGCAACCCAAGTGTCCACTGAGGGATGAATGAATTGTTTAATATGGGGTATATATGCACACAATGGGGTATTATTCAGTCTTAACAAAGAAAAGAAATTCTGACATATGCTACAACATGGATGAAACATGAGGCCATTATGCTAATGAAATAAGCCAGTGAAATATGCTAGTGAAATAAGCCAGTCGCCAAAGGACAAATAGTGAAGGATTCCGTTTACAGGAAGAAATTAACGTAGTCAAATGCGTAGAGACAGAAAGTAGAATGGAGGCTACCGAGGAATGGGAGCTAATTTCACGAGTACAGTTCAATGAGCTTCAGTTCTGCAAGAAGAATGCATTCTGCAGATGGATGGGGGTCATGGTCCCACAGCAACGTAAATGTACGGAAATGCCACTGAGCTGCAAACGTCAAAATGGTTAAGGTGGTAAATTGTATGTTATAATCATTTCACCATGACTTTTTAAAAGAAATCAGTAAAAGGAACATACTCCTGTGGTACTTGGCTGGTTCAGTCAGTGGAGCAGGTGACTCTAGATCTTAGGGTCGTAAGTTCGAGCCCCACATTGGATGTAGAGGTTACTTAAAAATAAAACCCATTAAAAAACATACTACCAGAACAGATGCCAAATCTGGCTTTCCCCTCCATCTCTTCTTCTATCTCTAGCACCGCCTAAGGGACTCACTAGCTTCTAGCTGCTCTCCCCAATTCTCCATTCGCCGCCGCCTGAATCTTTTGGTTGCAGAACAGCCAGATACAACTCATATTCAGTTAGCTCTGGGCCTCCGATCTTCCTGTGGCTTCCAATCATGCTTAGAATAAAGGTCACCCCCTTGACTGTGGCTTATAAAGTTCTGTGCTGTCTGGTCTCTGACCACTCTGCCCCTCCCCCCTCACTCTGGCCACAGGAGTGTCCGTGTCCGGGGCCTTGAGCTCACCGACTCTCCCCACCATGTGCCCGGGCACTAGTTTTTCCCTCTAAAAATCTCTTCCTCCATATCTCTTTCGGCTTCGAATCTCACGCCCAGTGACTGAGCTGAAGTCGGATGCCCAACCAACTGAGCCACCCAGGCGGCCCCGAACATTTTGTATTTTTTAATTTTTTAAACATTTATTTATTTTTTGAGAGACACAGATAGAGCATGAGCGGGAAGGGGCAGAGAGAGAGGGAGACACAGAATCCGAAGCAGGATCCAGGCTCCGGCTGTCAGCACAGAGCCCGACGCGGGGCTCGAACCCACGAACCGTGAGATCGTGGACCTGAGCCGAAGTTGGATGCTTAACCGACTGAGCCACCCCAGCGCCCCAGAAGACTTTGTATTTTACAAGCATCTCAGACTCGACCAAGCAGCAGCACATAACATCTTCCTCTTTAACTACTCAGACCTGCTCCTGTGACTTAACCTCCCCCCTCCTCAGATTATCACCATCATCACCCACCGCCCGACAACCCAAATGAGAAAAAAAAACCTGATGGACAAGATGGGTTCGTTTTAATGCCTGAACTTTCCGATGTTTAGGGCGAAATATCCCCAATTAGTGTCCTGAAGAAATTGGTTTCCGAAGAAACAGAAAAACCTTCCTACCGCACCATTTAAACACACTGAGAGCGTGTGCTCTATATGACCACCCATCAGGAGCCTGGAGCCAGCACTCTGGAGAGGCAGCCCGCGGAGCCAGCACAGAGGATGGAGGGGCTGTTAGGCCAGGAGGTGTCTGGGCTCTCCCCACTGCAACCACTTCGATTCTGAAACCGGTCCGTGTACGTCCCTCCAGGCTCCAATCTTCCCCTGGCCTGGAGTGGGAAAGTCTCCAGTGGGGGGTCCCGAACGCGTCTGCGTGAGTTTTTAAAATGGAACACCCCCACTACTACATCACGGACAACGTGAGGCTCTGGAAACAGAAAACTAGGAGCAAAGACATCCCGTTTTGTGAAGCCAACATTTTCTTCCTGCCTAAGCTGTTTATCCCGGCTCCTCTCTACACGGGTACGCCACACATCCCTCAGGGGCGCCCGCTAGGTGGCGCCCGTCCTCCACTGTACCCGGGCGGGTTCGGGAGTCCGCCCAGGGCTTTTTCACCAGGAGAGGTGATCTCCAGTCCTGACTTTTTACAGGTAGGAAAACGAAGTTCCAAAGTATCTTTCGTGAGGTCGTATCACCGCATCCCAGAGCCGCGAGCAAACACAGGTCCCCCTATTTCTGAACCCAACCAACTTCCATCACCTGGCTGTCTCCCTCTACGCACGGTTTAGTTTGTTGATTATAATGATAATGCTGTGTTTCTTTCTTTGTATACAACAAGGTTTAGGTTCAGATGTGCAGGCCTTAGCGTCCTTTATTTCCAAATGCCCGGAACAGAAAAAATCGTTAGACTTGCCTGCCTGGATTCTTTCTTTGATTTCCTTAAGTTCTGAGCTCCTTTTCTGATGAATGAGTAGCACAGAAATCCGTAGGGAGGGCCATGGAAAACGTTTAATGAGAATAAATGTGAAGGTTTGAGAAGACAACGGTTAGGGTAGAAAACCCAACCAGATTGGCTTTTGACAAAGTCAGAACTGAATCCTGATTTCGCCACTTTTAAACCCCGTCTCAGTTTACTAACCTATAAAATGGGGATAACAATGTTTTCTACTAACCACACGCCCACGGTTGTGTAGGTTAAATAACACAATAGGCCATGACTGCTGGTACACGTTGGTAAACAACACTTGTTTAAATGTAAAACTCCCTTGGTCCACAGTAAAGCTGCTGTCTTCGGACTGATACACCCGGACCACGTTTGTGAAAAGCCCTGACGCCGGAGGCCAGGAGCTGAGGTCTGCTGGCAGGAACGCGGCATAGAGCTTGGGGCTTGGGGTGCTGCGGGTGTTTCAAGTGCCCTCAGAAGCCTGGGGGAGGTGGAGGTGGACAAGTGCGGGTGGAGACAGGCGGTCAGTCCCCGGCGCAGCCTCTACCTAGACCTGGCTCCGCGGGCCTGCGCGCTTCCCCCCTCCCGCCTGCTCGCCAGTTCGCGCCGTTCCACATTGGCCTCGTAGGGCACCAGATACAAGCCCTCGTTTTGAAGGATTGGAGACCTTGGCCTAGAGAAAGCAGGTGACTTCAGTCAAGGTCATCGGCGTCTGAGGGCCGAGTCCCGCGTGGCCTCCCACTCCCTCGGGCCACTCCGGGCACAGAAGGCGGTCTCTTCCCCCGGAAACCGAGGCCGCCAAGGGGCGCAGGTGGAGGGGGGCAGGGGCGCGCCCCCGGTGGCCCCGCGGGAAAATGCCGGCGGACTCAGGTCCGGGGGAGCGCCGGGACGTGCGCGTCAGCTTTCGGTGCGCGCGGGAGAGCCGGGTCCCCCCTCCCCGGCCCCCACGTCTCCCGCACCCCCCCTCCCACCCTGCGCCCGCGGCCCGCGCAGGCTTCGCCGCCCGGCAGCGCTGCGGAGCAGTGCAGTGCCCGGGCGGGAGGGCGCAGCTGGGCAGGGGGCGCGCAAGAACCGAACTGCGGAGGAGGGAGCGGAGAGCGGGGTGGGAGGGGGGGAAGAAGGAGGGGAGGACTAGGAGAGAGCCGGGCGAGGGGCCGGGGGGGAAGGCTCGGGCGCGGAGCTCCCCGGCCGCCTCCTCGAAGGCTGGCCGGCTGCCGGGGCTCCCGGCTCCGCCGATCCGCGGGGCCGGCCCAGGCCAGAGCGCGGCGCCGACGGAAGGTCAGGCGCGGTCAGGCAGCCGCGGGGTTCCAGGAGCTCGCGGCCGCGCCCGGGGCCCACCGCCCTCCGAGCTCCGGAAGCGGGGCCCTGCGCCCGCGCGGACGCGCCCCTTCCCCGCCGACCCGCGGCCCTTACGCGCGCTGACCTGCGGAGCCTTGGCCACACGCCCCCACTCACCGGCCTGGACTCTGCACGTATCCCGGGCAACCTCAGCCTACTACTACGTCTGCTCACCGTCCCCCAAAGCCTTTTCACCCGCCTGCCAACGCCTTACCAGGAGCAGCTTCTAGTTGTAGCTCGAGACCGGTGTACTTTTACCCACCTCCCGGCCCAGCCTGCAGCCACTCACCAGACCTTCAGGTCCTCAGCCGCCGCAGTTGCCCGGAGATGACACGAGTCTCTGTCGCTTTCGCCTGCTGAAGTCTCGGAATGCGGCCACTTTCCTGCGCTCCGGGCACGCACGAAAAACGGACAACTCAAAATCACCGAACTGCCTCTTTAACGCCTTGTCAGCCTCTGCCGTAGACTGGCAAAGGGCAGATCCTGCTCTGATTTGGGTTTCTTTAAAAAAAAAAATAATAATAAATACGTGTGAGGGGCAAGGAAATAGTAGTTACTATTTTCAAGCAAGTGTTGGTGCAGCCCCCAAACTTACCCTGATACTAGGTCATTCGACCTCCAAAACATCTCGGTTGCCTGTGGGTGCGGAACTCTATTGTTTGTCCACGCCAAGTCCTGACCCCACAAACGCATAGCTGTTCTGGGACGCACAGTTCACACCTGCCCATCTCTCACCTTCTGGGCGACCTGTGTCAATGTCCTCCTGGATGCGCTCCCCAGAGAATAACAGGATGGAGGGGGAGGGAGGTCATTTACAGAGTAAATAAAGGTCAGCGGGAGGGAGGAAAGGACACGCTTTCTTTTGAAACCTCACGAGCATCCTGTTCTGTTCCCCTCCCGGCCTGAAGAGCGTCCGTTCCTTACACTGGCCAGATGCTAACACCAAATTCAAGCACCTTTCCCTTAAAAGTGATGTAATCCTAAAGAGCTGTAAAGGGCAATGATCTCTTCAAGTGCGAATTTTTCACCCAAGTACACTAACGGATCTGCACCGCCGTGTGTGGGATGCAACAAAGCATCATGTAGCTAAAGTGCTGGAAAAATGTAGACACGGCAAAGCCCTCCCAAACGTACACCCTGAGCCCGAAAATTATGAATAGTGCATGTATTTCACACTGCGGTGCACAAGAAGAAACAGCAAGAACAGGGGGAAATGTTATTTATTTTAGTGACACCAACAACACCAATCCCAGCATTTACTAAACCAAAATCACGGTTCTTTAAACATACTCAGTGGTTCAAATTGTGTCTCTGGCATTGTTACACCTTCGGTAAAATTATGGAAGACAGTAACATATGTCACTTGAGCAAATTTTTTTATTTAAAAATAAATAACGTAAATAAGTAACAAATGTTTCCATGCCACGATATTTGTGTTTCTTAGCTTGGTTCCTTCTGTTATGTAAAACAGTCCAGGACTTACTTTTTTTAAGAGAATTTCATGTCGTCAAGTCAAGATCATTGCCACAGTAATATCTATACAGTCCTTTAAGCAAACATATCTTTTCTAATCTCATTCAACTCACAAGTAAAAGAATATGTAAAGAACAAATGGAAAGATTTTTTTTTTTCTCCTCCATCCTGGTGCAAAATGTAACAAGCTCCAATTAGGTTCAGTATTAACCGTCCAGGGAAATGACCGCGCGATTTCCAGACACTCTCCCAAAGATGCCTTCTCATTTCTCGCCTGACTTTAGTCCTCTAACTGAACCACCTTTTTTTTTTATTTCTCTACAGTAATCGAATCAAATAAAGTAAGGTGTAGAAGGAAAAACAATATTTCTAATGATTTTAATTAACTGATTATTTCAGCGGAAAGAATTAGCAATGAGGAAGCCACCAATCTGTAACATAGAGGTTTTTAAAAAAGCAGCAGCAGAATCCTGTCCTTCTCTTTGGACCTTCCTAGAGAACGGAAAAACTGCGCGCGCGATTTACCGAACTGCGTTATTTTGGATTTCCCCCCTCCCCACGCTCCCACCGCCAGATCTCGACTATTAAATAGCGTGTTCCATAAGAGCGCTGGAATAGGCGGATCCTTCCGCAGCGGTAAGACACGTGGTTTCTCGGACAGAGTGTGTGGGTGGGTGAGCCTCCCAGTCGCCGGAGGATGCTTCGAGGACCGGGGCTTGGGAGGAAAGGGGTTAAGTCAGACCCTGACTTTCTCGGCGCAACGTGCCCAGTTTTGTCTGTTAAAGTCAACGTCGCCCAGCTGGAGCCAGCCAATAGGCGGCCGGGAGGGCCCGGGACGGCCCAGTGAAGGGGCGTGGCGCGAGGCTGTCACTCAGCGGGGAGGAATGACACCCGGGCGGGAGGGGGGGATACGGTGGAACGCCGGGGAAGGAAAGAGAGAAGAAACAGATAAAACCAGAGCAGGGGGTAAAAAGGTGCCCCGCGCCTCTCGGAATCCAGAGGCCGCCGTCGTCGCCGCCGCCGCTGGGGGTGGGCTCCGGAAGAGCCCGACCAACGGGGAGGGAAAGGACGGGCCAGGAGCGAAATCCTGCAGCCCGGGAAGAGACCGAGGCGCAAAGAAAAAAGTGACTCGGGCCGTGCGCCCCGGAGGCGCCCAGAAGGGGACTGCGGCCGCGGCGGGGGCCCCGCCGATCCGCCCTCCGCATCCTCGGAGGGGGCAGACCCCGGCCCGCCCCTAAGGGCGCGAGGCGATGAGATAATCCAGCTGAGCTGCGAAAGGAGAGCGTCTGGCGCTGGATTGGGGGGGAGGGGGGTCTCCGCGCGGGGTGGGCCTCGGAAGTGGGGGTGAGGGTCGGCGCTGATCCCGGGCCAGAGGGGGGCGGGGGCTGCTGGGCCGCGCAGGAGTGGGCTGCAGGGGCCTCGCGCGCCCGGCTCACTCGCGCTGCGGCGGCCCGCGCGCTCCGTCCAGCTCGGAGCTGCCCCGCGCCCCAGCCGCCCGGCCGGCCGGCCGGCCGCTCCGGCCCGCGGCGCAGATGGCTGTGCGCGGCGCCAACACCTTGACGCCCTTCTCCATCCAGGCAATCCTCAACAAGAAAGAGGAGCGCGGCGGGCTGCCCGCGCCAGAGGGGCGCCCGGTGCCCGGGGGCACCGCGGTGCCAGTGGCTGAGGCTCCCGCTGTCTGCTGCTGGCGACTCTTCGGGGAGACAGACGCGGGCGCTCTGGGGGGCGCGGAGGACTCTCTGCTGGCGTCGCCGGCGGGGACCAGAACGGCTGCAGGGCGGACCGCGGAGAGCCTGGTTGCTTGGGACTCGGACTCGGCGCTGAGCGAGGAGAACGAGGGCGGGCGGCGCTGTGCGGACGCGCCGGGGGCCAGCGGGGCCGGCCGCGCAGGGGGGACGCTGGGCCTCGGCCAGTCGGTCTGCGAGCTGCCCGCCGCCAAGGACCTGGAGGAGGAAGCCGCAGGCCGGAGCGACAGCGAGATGTCGGCCAGCGTCTCAGGTCTGCCTGGGCTTCGCGGGGAAGGGGGCCGGGCCGGGCGGAGTGGGGGGGGGGGGTCGGGCGAGGAGGGCAAACACGCCGAGTGGGGTGGGCCTGCTGTGTGCACCCTGCGCTCTGGGGCCCCGTGGCGGTCGGGGACCGAAGCTATTGGCGCTGGCAGCGGACTGCTCTGATCCTCCGGGAACTGAGCCCGAGAGAGAACCGAGAAACTCCGCATGGGCTCTGCGTCCTGCGGTGAGGCCTGAGAGGTCCAGGGACAACATGTGCCCTAGCCTGGGCTAGGAAGGAAAACGCCGCGCCCTGGCTTTAAGTGCGTCGCCAGTGCTTCGGCCGTGTCTGGGTCCAGATCCCCGAATCAGCGGCAGGGAAGAGCCGGGCCCAGAGACCTCGGGTAGCCAGGGCCCTGGCCCCTGGCCCACTAAAGGTCAGAAACGCCCAGGGCCGGCCCTCAGCTCAAGGATAGGTGGTGACGGCGCGACCCCTAAGTGGTACCGAGGTCGTCCATACCGCCCAGCCTGGGCTTTGGGGGGTAGGGGGGGGGGCTTATTTACCTCTCCCAGACCCCAGGTCAGGAGAGCTGGGAAGCGGCGGAGGAGCGGAAGACCTTGGCCACAAACCCTGCAGCTAGCTGACGACAGAAGGGCTTGGTGTGGGTCACCCAAAGGTAGCAGGGAGAGGAAAGCCTCAGCTAGGGCTGGCAGGTCCTTTGGTCATTGTCGGCCGTTCCTATCCCTGTCGGCCGACGCAATGTAGGCCTCACGCTGGCTCCAAGTAAATAGTGTTTGCCAGCAAGGCCGGAGCTCGGACCTCTCTGTTAGGGGGGCTGTGTGGAGATCCAGGAGGAAGTGAGGAGCTGGCGTCGTTTTTGGGTTCAGGGGACTCCAAGCGGGGGCACCTCCCTCTCTTCACCTCGGTCCCTAGCCCCTCCCCCTCATTTCCTTGCAATAAGAGAGAGAGAGAGAAGCCCACCAAGGCTTTGGAGCAGCCTGTTGCCACGGCCGCCGCAGAATTCCGGGTGCTTGGCGAGGTGGGTGGGGGGTTAGGTCCCGAATACTTCTGTCCGGGGATTACGGGCCCCCACCATCCCTTGTGTGCAGTGGACGCCTGGTGCTGCGACTGTGTGTGTAAGCGTGAGTGCGGGGAGGCGGGGAACCCAGGGAGGGGAGTAGTACTAGAAACCCTAGAGCTCAGCGCCGAGAACGGAGGAGGTGCTCGGGCCCCAGTGCCCCACGATCCCGAGGGGAGCCTGGGGCCCAGAGAAGGCGGGCAACTGATGTTGGCACGCAGCGCGGATGAGGAGGCTGAGTGCGTTTCCCTCGCAGGACAGGCCTAATGCGAGAAACTATGGGACAGGGTTCCGAGACTGATTGCCGGGGACCCGCGGCTTACACACCCACCCCAAGCGTTCTTAGGGGATCAAAGTGTACTTCCGTACCCTACCCCACCCCCACGGTCGAGGCCCGACCTCGCTTCTCTGCGGCGCTGACGGTCTGTTGTTTCTGTTCCCCCTGGGATCCGCAGGCGACCGCAGCCCGAGGGCCGAGGACGACGCTGTGGGCCCCGGAAGCGCACGCGTCCCGGCGCTGTGCGGCAGAGGCGGCGGCGGCGGTGGCGGCGGACCGGCGGGCGGCGCGGAGGAGGAGGAGGAGCCCGCGGCGCCCAAGCCGCGCAAGAAACGCTCGCGGGCCGCCTTCTCCCACGCGCAGGTCTTCGAGCTGGAGCGCCGCTTCAACCACCAGCGCTACCTGTCCGGGCCGGAGCGCGCCGACCTGGCCGCGTCGCTGAAGCTCACCGAGACGCAAGTGAAGATCTGGTTCCAGAACCGTCGCTACAAGACCAAGCGCCGGCAGATGGCCGCCGACCTGCTGGCGTCAGCGCCCGCCGCCAAGAAGGTGGCGGTGAAAGTGCTCGTACGCGACGACCAGAGACAGTACTTGCCCGGCGAGGTGCTGCGGCCACCCTCGCTGCTGCCGCTGCAGCCCCTCCTACTATTACCCTTATACTGCCCTCCCCGGCTGGGCACTCTCCACGTGTGCAGCCGCCGCGGGCACCCAGTGAGCCGGCCTGGGGCGAGGCAGCAAATGATCCCTGCGCCCCAGTTCCGGACGGCCGCGGACGGCTGTGCAGGTTGTGCTCTGCACAAGGGCGCCCCGCGGAGGGGGCAAGTGGAGGATGAAATCCAGCCTGGGCTCAGACTTCCAGGAGTGCGCCCTGGCAGCGGGACTGAGTCTGTCCAGAGAGGGCGCCTTTTTCTAATGCGAACAGAGGCACCCTATGGCCTAGGGGCCTTGCTCCCCCGTCGCCCGCCTGGAAGCTCTGGGACATTATTTATTATCACAACAAAGTTGGATGTGGATTGTACCTGCCAGGAGACCACGTTTCCCTGGAGCGGAAAGAACTCCTGGAGATCACTTAGCCTGAATCCCCAGAATTTCAGGCTAGCCGGGAGCTTCGTGCGCTAGGCCACAATAGTTCATGGTATCCATGCTACCAATCTATGTGTATCTACATATCTATTTTTTTGGAAATTGCATTTGTATCAAAGAGGGGCGGAACCCTGGCAGCCCCAAGGAGCCCCAAGCCGTGGGGTTGATTTGAACCGTGAAAGGTTTGGTTTTCCTGCCCTCTGCCCCACCCCTCCCCATGTCACAGCTCGGGTGGGGATGCCCTATTGGGTGCTGAATGTAAAGACGGGAGCCTCTGAGCACAGGGCAGGGCATAGACCCCCCGGAATCTTTCCCCTGCGAAGTCCAGGGCCGCCACCAACTGGGGAGCTTCCTGGGAACCCAAACCAGGAGACAGCAAACCCCAGCAGCCCTTCACAGAAACTTTCCTGTATTTCTTTTTATTTTTTTAAAGGAGGTTAAAACTTGTAGCACTTTTCAGTTGTTTGTATTCAAATAACGGTTATTTTTGTATTCAATGTGATATCGCTGACCAGCCTTTCCGTGGCATCCCTCACTGTTCAGCCACCCGGCCCTCTGTCCCTACCGACCATCCTCCGAGATTCTTGCGTTCTGACCCAGGATTCTGTCATCCCTGTCCCTGCCCCGAAGACAGATGATCCTGTCAACCTCGTCGCTTTTTGCCTCCTTAAGGGCACTGTGCACTCATCTAGAATATTAACTTTAAAAGATTTGTGAAGTTTGGAAGCTCTATTCGCTTTATCTTTTTTTCCTTTTAATTTATAAACTTTTAGTTTAACATCCCTCTTGGACGCCGTGTTTTCTCTGAGCCTCTCTCCGTCTGGCTTTGGGGAATCCAGTACCGTGAAAATGTCTGGGGCTCATTTTCCCAACCACTTTTTGGTCCTGGAACCAGGATGCCTCGCCCCTCGAGGAAGCGGCCGTGTTTCCAGCCCCTCAGAAAGTGCTTAAACCCATGTAGGTTCAGGGAATGGCGATTAGGAGATTTTGCAGAAGTCACAGATGAAATCCCACTAAATCGGGAGCAAATGCCTAGGATTCCCTTTTATTATTTTTTTTTTTTCGTGGGACTGGTTTCTGAGTCTGGAATCGTTCATAACGACCTGCACCCAGCTTCAATCCCCCTCCTAACCTGCGGACTTCTGCACCTGCCCATGTCCTCTGCTTTCGACTTTCCGAGCGTTTGTGTAAGTGACCCTGTCTTCATTTCGTTTGGAGAATAGGCTAGCAAGAAGCTGAAATTCTAAAGCGACTAGGGGCAAACAAGGCTATAATGAGGGGACCCCCTGGGAGGGTCAACTGAGCTTTGACCCAGGCAGGGTGCAAATGGCCCTCTACCTTGTTCCAGAGCGATTCCACTCTCTCTGTGACACGGTGTCATCTGATCCACACAGAAGCCTGAGGCGGAAGCAGAGAATGAGGGGGGAGAGGGTTATTTATTATTTACCTTTTACAGATGAACACAACCCTTCCTCCCCCCTCCCCCAGGCCCCGTTCAGACTCCCCAGGCTGTCAAGGACTGGCCAGAGCAAAATGCTCACTGCTGCAGTCCCCTCCCGCCGCCGGGTCCGCGTCGAGCAAGGAAGAGTTAATGCCACATTGGAGGCTCTGAGGCCTTGGGGCCGGCGGCCGCCCGGCCGCCGGAGCGGGGAAACGCCAAACCCAGGCCCCAGCTACTTTCAATTTTACCCGGCGCGGAAAGGCCGATCCGCCCTCCTCCCAGTCCGTGACCTTTTCCAGCCTCAAGACCCCTAGGCCTTTGTAGCCCAAAGTCCTTGGCCAGGGGTCTGCAGGCCGCTCGGCCCAGCAGGCAGCGGGGTGGACAGTCGCGACTTGGGCTTTTTACCCAACCGACTCCTGTTTGTGGACACAGCAAAGCGCAAAGGGAAAGGCACAGGCCCTCGGGATATGCACACCCTTGTCCCCGAGTCCAACTACCTTCTAAGTGGTTCCTGCAATCATTTTGTTCCTTTTTGGCATGTTTAAAAATTCCATTTTAACCTCATAATTAATCACGAATGCATTTTCCTTGTAGAAAGAACATTTCCGATAATGCCAGAGTCTCTGCCCTTCCTCTCCGCAGAGATCGCCACAACGAGAGGTTTCCCCGGCGGGGGTGGGATGGGTGGAGAGGGTCGATTACTTCCCTCTGAGAAAATGTCAGATACTTGTGACTGGGGCCCAGGGGGGGGTAGGTTTGTCTTCCATCCTTGCAGCTCTGGAGTTGACAGGACTGGGGATTTTCTTTCGAGTAGGCCCGGCGGCGCCTGCTCCCTTCGCGTCCCCTCTCCGCTCCCCGCCAGGGCCAGCGCTGCCGGGCTGGCTCCAGACGCCTGGGGAAAATGACTCAAACGAATTCAGTTTGCCCCGGGTTGTGGCAGTTTCCCTCTGACCTCCCCCGCGGCTGGCCCTGCCACCAGCGCCTTGTGATCTGATTCGTGGAGTCGGAGTCAGCCTGCGGGTCCAGCCGGGCTCGGGGAGGTTTCCCAACGCACTTGGGAGACCCAAGACCGGCACCTTTACCTGGGCCCCTGGCCGCGGACGCGGGACCTGTTGGAAACAGGCGGTACTACTTTCTCAGTTTCCTTTTCCTTCTCCACTCCCACCCCCGCCTTAAAAAAAAAAAAAAGGGAGAAACAGCCAGTCCTGCTCCCTGTCCACCTTGACGGAGGGGACCTTAGTCCACTCACTCTCTGCGCCCCTGGCGTGCCCTGTTCTCTGTCGGTTTCCTTGGGGCCTGATTTCCCAGCGGAGCTGCAGCTGAGCCCAATGTTGGGGGGGGTACCTTTTCGTCTTTCTCAATCCTTTGGGGCCCGTAGTGAATCTCAGCGCTGGCCTTCGGTACAGTTGGGGACGACGTGCACACTTACAGGGGTAAACTATAGCGGGAGGAATGGCTGGGAAGGGGGGCGAACAGCTGTACCTGCACTGAAATCGGCCCCAAGGATTCAGGCTCAGCCCACGATGATTCTTGGGCTCTGGGCAGCAAATTTGGGATGACAGGCTGCCAAATGTCTCGTGTGTGTGTGTGTGTGTGTGTGTGTGTGTGTTTAACTCCAACCCCTGGCCTGTTGGCCTTGGCTCTCCCAACCTTCCTCTAATTCCAAGCAACTAGGTTTGAGGGGCTCACTGACGCGAGGGCGTATCTCGGTAGAGCTGGGCCAAACCGGGGAGCTTAGGAATGAGTTCCATTTCAGAAAATAAATGGCTTCCGGGCCGCAGAGAATCCGCGCCCACCCGCCAGTCCTCCGCGCTAGGAAAGGGACAGGTTGACTTCGTTCGAGAAGGTCTGAGAAAGGCTCCCACAAGATCTCCCTTTTCCTCTGAGAGCCCAGTCTGGAGCCCCGGACCCCGAGGGGCTGCGCCCCTAGAGGGGTGGCGTCTGAGGGCAGCCCGGAGTGGGGAGCTTTTGCTGACCCAGAAAGTGGCAAGCGTGGGAGCGCCGCACCGAGCATCGCACAGAGGCCAGACCTCCTCCGAGGCCTGCAGAGGTCCCACCGCGCGGGGATCCTGCGACTCTGCGGCCGCCGGAGCTCCATCCTGGCCAGGCCGACCCTCCGCTCACGTTTCGTCGGTGTTGCCAGGAAAAGGTAGTCTCCGGCCTCTGCCTCCGGGGAAGCTGCCGCCGGCCGAGCCTGAGCCTCGGATTAAATTAGACGTCTCCCCTCAACCCGAACACTGGCGGAGGAGCTCCTGGTCCGCAAAGCACGAGGAGGGATCGAGGCAGACTTTGCGAGGCGCAAGGGGGCAGGGGGTGGGAGGCGCCCTGCCAGGCGCTGCAGGGCTCCAGTCTTGCGGGCCACCAACCTCACCGTGCTAGCAATCTTAATTGGGAATCACACCGAGCTGCGTGAGGACCGCGGGACACAGCAAACGCTTGAAAGCGCTTCGTAAGTTGAAAAGCGCTGCGGGCGGGTAGCGGCTGGGAGTTACGCAGGCTAGCTGCGCGTGGCTACTGCACAAGCCCTGGCTGAGAGTGAAGGCCGCGCCCAGACCCGCCAAGGAAGCCGGAGCTGAGCGCTCCATAATCCGAGGGAGGCCCGGGCGAGCAGCCAAACAATACATAATAACAACAACCCCAAACATCGATAACTACGGTGTGTTGTCAGGGACCTTACGCCTGAAAAAGTGCTTCCGTACCCTGCTGCGCAGCGTTTTCCTGTGGCCGCCTTAGCTGCGTGGGCTTGGTCTCCATTTTACAGACGGGGAAATTGAGGCTCAAAGAGGCAATGTGACTTGACCGAAGTTAGAGGCCATAAAGAGGCCTTTCGGGGTCATTCAAAGCTCAGAAGCATATTTTAGTATTTGAGGCTAGCAGTGTGGATAGATGGTCCTTTAGAGCAAGCATCTCCCAGGTTTGGCTTTGGGTGACTGGATGCGTGTGCTTTGAAAACCATTAAGCACGGTACAACCAGTGTGGACTCGCTACTACTGTGGCCATTATTATTATTATTATTATGAACTTCTGGGCAATGCTCGTAGGCAGATCTGAAACAGTCTCCCTGAACTCCTGCACCCTTCAGGGTTTTCCAAGTGACCTGGATGTGCTCAGCGATGGGTCCCTTAGAGGTGGAGAGACTCTGGGGCTTGGCCAGTTTTCAAGTCTCCTGATCAATATGTTGTTGTTGTTTTTTGTTTTTTGTTTTTTTAATGAAGAAATGCCAAAGCAGGCGGCAAAAAAAAAAAAAAAGTTATACTGTAAATGGTTACATCATGTAATAAATTAATTTTTTTCTGTAGTTACACATAGAAATTATTCAACATAAATTTGGTTGCCCAAATCATTAAAACGGTTATAAAAGAAGATTGATTCCCAAGGCCCCTCAAGCTGGGGTGGTCCGGTATGGAGTCCAGGTTAAGTTGAACGATGAACTTCTTTCCAACCTGTTGGGTGTATAGGAGGCTGTGGGGGGAACGTCAAACGTCCACATTTGGGGCAATTTGCGGATGTGAGAAATGAGCAGACGGCCCCACCGCCCCGCACCCCGCCGGGAACGCTGCTGTTACGGTTACTTTTTGCCTCGGCGCGGGAGGGGGCGGATAGGGGGGATGGGGGGCAGGCGCCCTCCTTCTGGCGGATCCGGAGCCGACCCAGAATCGGCAGAACTAGCACATGAAAGTTCCTGTTGGAATGTCAAGTTCAAAGGGAACACGCAGTAGCTGCGGGAGCCAGGGCAACACCTTCCCCGGAGTGTCTGGCTAGGTGCGCTAGATCTTGGGCTCAAAGCTTTCCTCCTTGCCCGCGGGAGAGTGCGTGTCCGGCTGTCTCCTCCCCCACCCCGGCCTCCACGCCCGGGGCCCGCGCACTCCAAACCCTCCCTCCCAGAAACACCCGCATTTTCTCCAGGGGTGCCCCGCCCCCAGGCTCCGGTGGAGCCCCCGGACCCAGCGGTTAGAGCGCCCGGGAGTTCAGAGCGCGTGATCTGGGCCTAGGCCTCGGTGCCTACATCAATCCCTTACTGTTTCTGCAAACAGCAACTTGAGTTCCAGGCATAAGGGGGGCTTCTGATGGCTTCTCGGTGAGTCCTTCCACTCCCCGGCCTGGCCCGCTTCCTGTCGCCACACTCAGGCATCCCGACTGAGCTCCCCTCCTAAGACTTGGGGGTGCGCCCTATCCTTTTAGGGGAGTGCGGCCCTGGACATCTGAGATGTTCAGGTGAGAGCTTCTCTCTCCAGCCTGCACAAATCGGACTCCATGGCCCCATAGATCATAGAGTGATTCTGCCTCGGGCCTGAGTCTACAGGCAGGAGTCAGCTCTGCCACTGACTTGATGAATTGGAGGCAATTAACTTCTCTTCTCCGCATCTATATTTAAAAAAAGAAAAAAGGTTGTGACATGCGCTTTAAATCTGGGTAATGTTTGGAGTCCACACTCACCTCTGGCTTGGAGCGGAGGTAAAAGGCAAAGCCTTTCTGCTTTAAATAATGAGCCGCGCCCTTCCTGAGCAGTCTTTTGGAGAGAGAGTTGTTTTGTGTTATTTTTTAAAAAGGAGCTAGGTCCCCCAAGTTGCCGCACCGTGGGTCTCCCCAAGGCCGTTATCTCTGGGCCTCCTCTGTCCACTTCCCAAGCCTGGGTGGTCAGCCGGGTTGGAAAGTCCAGCTTTTCCTCAGCTTGGACTTCTCCCCACCCACCGCGCTCTGGAGTGGGGGAGACCTGAGGCTGTTCCGCCTCTGTGGCCGCACTGAGCCTTGGAGAGTCCCCTGTCCTTGGACGGAAAATACGTTAAAAAAAAAAAATTAATGCCACTGGTGCCTTCTCTCCCATGGTCCACCAGAAAGCAAGGGTGGGCAGCAGGCTGTAAAACGAGCCAGTAAAGCCGATTATTTTAATAAGCTTATTAACATTTTTGAATGGCTCCCCTTGTGCGCGCCAAGGCCTCCCTTGGCGGTGTGGCCCAGCAATGCGGGGGCGTTTTTACGCAAAGACAAGCTCGCTGCCTCTCGGTGCTGCTGCCCTGGGTGCAGGGGGGCCTGGCTGGGCTGGGGCTGCGGGGGTGGGTGTGGGGGTGTCCACTGTGTTCTTTCAGGGACCTCGGTGTTCCCCTCTGGTCCGTGCCTTGCTGCGCACAGCCCAGCCCGACAGACTGCGTCCATTGAAGGATGCGGGACTGCTAGGTTAGAGGTCGCCAAGGAGCTGGAGTCACCTAATGTGTGGCCCCAAAGCGTGCCCACGGCTTCGATGAACCCGCAGGTCTGGCCTTTTGTTCCCGCTCTGCTACATTTTTGCTTGTGTTTTTGCAACGATCGATTGTCAATGAAAGTGGCACCTCTCCCTGAAGATCGAAAAACTAAATTGTAAAATCTCGTTCGTGTGCAGGTGTCTCTCGGTTTCCCTGAGGGCGGGCCGACAGGGGCTTGGGCGAGACCTGGAGCTGGCGTGTCCTAGGCTGACTGACTTCTGGGAATCCCTCCCTCTAGGGGAAGCTGAACAACTGGTCCTCCTTCCCCCCACCCCCACCCCGCCTTCACCAACTTCGTTGGAAAGGAAAGAGTAGACAGACCTCCTAGGACACAGAACAGGTGAAAGAAAAAGTCGACTAAAGGGAAGACCTAGCCTGACCAAGTTCATGGTGGCCCTTCAGGTCTCAACATACAGGTCTCAGGCCTTCCCTGAGTCAACCCTCCCGGCAGGTTTCAATTAAACGTCCCCCCTGAGGCTGTCCCACTGTCCTGTTCATTATCACTTGCTGCAGTGATAAGTAATATTGGGTTCAGTGTCGTGCTCTGGCATCATCTGACCTGGCCTTCCAACATCCGGGAAGACAGGGTCCCAGCGTCCGGAGGGCTTGCCCCTGCAGTGGCCCTAAGCGCCTCGCACGGAGTCTGTTGCTCTTTGACGTGCTGTTCATACTTGAAGGACTCTTGAATGCCGGTCAGGATCCTTAAAGCTTTGTCCCTGTCTGTCCCCGCTCCATCCATCCTTCCCTTCGGCCCGAGTGCGTATCCACAGGCCGGCTGCACTTTCCCCAACCTCACCAAAGTCTTGTTCTCCCAGCTGGGCTCAGGGAGGAGCCTCGAGGGTCTCAGGGTCAGGCTTCCAGGCCTGGGGCTCAAATTCTTCCTGGCGCCCTGGCAGCCACCTTAGCTGTGAGCAACCTGGATAAAGCCTCTCACCATCTCCTACTTCATCATATTAAAATGTACACAGTAGGGGCACTTGGGTGGCTCAGTCAGTTAAGTGTCCAATTTCGGCTCAGGTCACAATCTCATGGTCTGTGAGTTCAAGCCCTGCGTCAGGCTCTGTACTGACAGCTCAGAGCCTGGAGTCTGCTTCAGATTCTCTCTCTCTCTCTCTCTCTCTCTCTCTCTCTGACCATCTCCCACTCATGCTTTGTCTCTGTCCCTGTGTCTCAAAAATAAATAAACATTAAAAACATTTTTTAAAAATGTACACAGTACCTGACCAACTAAGGACTGAAAAAACCAGGGTCCTGAAAATATTGTGCTTCCGGTTTTTATGGGAGGGGGACTTGGGGTGGGGTGGGACACTGGTCCAATTTCAAAATTGGACAGGGGCTATGGTGGAGAGTGTCAGCTGACCCACTGAGTGCAGAGCCGGGCCAATGGATGGGGACACCCTGGGAGAGCTATTTTGGTGGATCCGGTGGGGGGCCTTAGCTGCGGGGGGGGGCTCATTGGCCTTGGGCACGACGGCTTCATCTAGAGGCCTTGAGATGAACTTGGTCTCCCCGTCCCCCGGGGAGCAGACTTGTGATCACCACCTAAAGGCTGTGCTGTTAGTTGGGACAACTGCTTTTGAGCAACTCTCTGGATTGTCAACTCAGGGCCTGGCACTCACATGTTTTTAGATGAAAGATTCCTACTGTCCAGCGGCTTGTGTTTCATGAACAGATTCTCCCGGCCCATTTCTGTTCAATGTCGGCGGCAAGCAGTTTTGGTTCCATGAGTAGCCTCAAAGAGGGAGAAGCTGGTGCCTGCAGAAAGTTCACAGACAGAAATGCTGAACCCCGGCATCCAAGTACATCTTTTTGATTCTCCAGGAGGGAAGGCGTTAAGAGCTTCCTCCTGAAAAACCCCATGGGAACAGAGACTTGGAACTAGACGGTTGATGAAGACCCACATGGAGTTGCTCTGCTGAAAATAGATAATTACCCCCCCCAACCTCCGCAAAGATGGGGTAGTCTAAGAACGGAGTGCTTCCTGAACAATAGGAACCATGAAATGCTCGCAGCCTGACTGATAATATTTTTTGCCCAGTTAAATAAAGACATTTACCAGTTAAAGAAACATATCTACAGAGATGGGTAGGGGTGGACAAGAGATGTTGAGTGATTGTAAAAGCAAGCAAAACGGTGAGAACAGTCAACCCGCACTGCAAACCCTGTATGCAACAGGTCCTGTGTATTTTTGCGACTGCAATGATGCTTCTAAAATAAATTCAGTGTGTAGACTTTTAAGGTTTAAAGAAGACATACATCAACGGCTTTCCAGCTGATTCCTTCTTTTTTCTTTTTAAGATTTTATTTTGTTATGTAATCTTTACCCCCAAAGGTGGGGGGCGGGGCTCGAACCTACGACCCCGAGATCAGGAGTCGCACGCTCCACGACTGAGCCAGCCAAGCGCCCCTCCAGTTGTTTCCTTCCGTCCACAAGAACTGGCAGAAAAGTTTCTTAAAGTAATTGTTTTCTAAGATGTGTATTACTTATTTGATTTCCGCTAATCCTTCTCTGCAATGCTGCCTACGGGGAAGCACTCCCCCACCTCCATGCTGCTGCTGATGTCTGCGGGAGGCTCGTGTCCTGCTTTATCATTCGGTCTGGAGAAGGCAACCCCAGAACACCCTTGGAAAGACAGCCACAGGATAGCAGGGAGGAGAACTGGGGTCTCACCCTTCACAGGTGTAGGTCAAGGGGAGACCTCAACAGCGCTGGGAGGGGAATTACAGAGAGAGTGTTTTTTTTTTTTTCTTCTTTCTTTCTTTCTTTCTTCTTTCTTTCTTTCTTTTCTTTTTCTTTCTTTAGAGAAACCTCCTTTTGTGGAACTGCTGACAGTCCCTCTTTCCTCTTTCATTCATTTGTTTGTCCAGATATCCAGCAATATTTGTTGGGCGGCTACTCTGTGCCAGGGGTGCAGAGGAGAGAGGCCCCGTCCCAGTGGGGTTTACCATCTAGTGGGAGGCAGGGATGCGAGTGCCGAAAGGAAAATAAAGCAGGCCGTGGGGTAGCGCGCGGCGCGCAAGGGGTATCATTTGCGAGGTTAGTCCGGGAAGGTCACTGGAATGTCAACCGTGTGTTAACAGCGCTTTCAGTGCGTGCCGTTCGCTGGGGCTGAGTCTCCGACTGGCTCCACCAGGAGGTCCCTTTCGGGCCAAGTCCCTGCCCCGTGGTGTCCCTTCCTTCAACCCCGTCTTTGAGTCTTCCCTATTCTGAGAGCGTGGGGGTGGAGAAAAGGCAGGGAGCTCCCAGCGCGGGCCGCTCCTGCCTTCCTCCCGTTTGAACAACTTCCTTCACCTCCCAGAGGCCTGCGGGAGGGCCCAGGAGGCGCAGCCCCGTGACCCAGGAGCTCTCGGAACCGATGTCCGAGTTCCCGATCTCCAGGGCTGGGAGCGGCTGAAACGCTGAGAAGTTTCCGGAGGGGGCTGGGGCCAGCCTCTGCTCCCCAGACAGCAGCCGTCCAAGCCTGCGCGGGCCAACCGCCGCCCTGGTAATCAGTGCTTTATTTAGCGCTTACTCTGTTTCCCTGAGTGCTTTCCTTGAATTATTTCATTCATTCCTCCTGGCAGCTCCATTCCTGTTACCCCACTTTGGGGATCGACCCTGCGCTGCGGCTACTGCTGGCGGAGATGGGGTTCGAACTAGACTGTCTGGCTCCAAACTACTTAGCGCTGGCCATATTTCCGCTCTGTTCCCCACCGCAGAGCCGTGGCCACCGGCATCCCATTTACGGAGGAGAAGAATGAGGCCCGGGAAGAGTGCGCTGGGTCAGGCACCGAACTGAACGTTTCAGTTTCGTAGCTCACTTCATTTCCACCACTTCTGGGCGAGGCGAGATTCCCCACCCCGTAGCAAGAGGCTCAGATGAAGGAGGGCCTCGGCCGCATCGCCCGGGTTAAGGCTCTGGAGCCTGGGCGCGCTTGGCTGTCACTTCTCCCGGCTTCTGTGGCCCCTGGGCGAGTTCCCTAACCTCTGACCCTCAGCTTCCTCGTAGGAAGGAACTCTGGAGACCTAGGTGTGGTGGGAGATAATGGGAGAAAATGTGGGCAAAGCCCACAGGAGCTGGTGCCTGTACAGAGCAAGCTCTCCGAGGTGACAAGGGTCCAAGGCAGGACAGGAACCAGCCTTCTTTCACTCACACTCTCACACTGGTCTCCCCACCCCCCCAGCAGAAGGAGGGGGATTTTCCCCAAACTCCCTACAGAGGAGAGCAGCGGATAGTAAAATGCCTTTTCATCTGGGCAGGGGACTGAGAGGGCTGCCTGTAAAGGAAGATTTCTTACTCTTGGTTCCCTTTACCATTTACTTCTCCTTGGTGACAGTGTGGTGTCCCATGACACCACGGATCCCTCTGGGCTGGTGGCTGGGGCACCCAGGGAGGCACAGTGGAGGACCCGGGGGCGCTCTGTTTCTTTGGCAATGTGATGGGGAAGGGGGTACGAGGTCTACCCAAGGCACACGGGTTGCTCTGAGTTTACCCCTCCGTGATTTTCAGAGATTCTGACTTCGTTTCTCAGGGCCTGATTGGCAAGGGCGTCTCAGCTGTGGCTACCCAACCCTAATCTCCAACCCTTCCCAGCACAAAGACAGGGCCTGTCACCGGGGGGCCCCCGTTGCAGAGCAGGGTGCTCCTACAAGGGAAAAGGCATCTCTCAGGTCTGAGGGTTTCTGGTGCTCGCTGGTGACCAAACCTGATCTCATTTAATCCTCAGGAGAACCCCATGAAGTGGGTGGGATTATCTCTCCTTTACAGATGAGGGAGCCAAGTTCAGGAGGGGTCAAGTGACTAGGGCAGGGTCACACAACTTGCGAGTGGTGAGCAGAAAACTTACCCCGGGGGGCCTGTGAGACTTCAAAGCTTCCAGCTACTGGCCAGGGACACTTGTGTGCCCCACTCCCTCTCCTGGGGTGGGGTCTGGGCGGTGGGGAGAGGTGAGGAATTCCCTGGTGGGGGGCGAGAAAGCGGGTATTAATTCTCTGGGCAGTTTCCTATTAAGAAAACACGGTGCTCTGGCCCGCCTCCTGCCCAGGGCTGCTGCTCGGCCGCCTGAAGGCGAGGCCTGTATATTTGTAGTTTGATTCCGCCCGTCAAGCCTAATTTCTCCCTACAACTTAATGGACTCGGCTTGACATGCGTAATGATTCCTAATCACGAACATTATTTTCGCTAGCGCGGAGACATGTTCCAGTTGTTGTGACAGATCGCGTTTCAGCCATAATGACGGAAAATTACCATTTCTAATTCTCCGGTTTTTGACACCTAAATCCACACACCATATGTGGCAGCGGGAACTGTGGGCCCCACGGTTCTCCCTCCCCGCTGGGGCAAAGAGATCTTGCGGCCCGCGCTTCCCCCCACCCCCTCGGCCGCGCCCAAGGTGGGGGGAGAGCTGGAGGGGCCCCTGGGGTGGGCCCATCTCTGCTGGCTGCTTAGTCTCCCGGCCTCTCCCTCCAACAGGAGGTTCCTCCAACTACCAATGGCAAACACCGGAACTTGGAAGGGACCTCAGAGGCAGATGCATTTTTAGGGACCCCTCCCTTTGCAAATGAGGGCACAGAGGGGCAGAGAGGGGAGTGCATCTTGTCCAAGATGTCAGGGCTGGTCATTGGAGGGGAGGTTCTTCTCAAAACCGTTTCTGGAGTGCTGAGCAGTGAGAAAGGGAGACCTGGCATGTTCCTTTACTTGCAAGCCTCGGACCGAGGGAGGCAAATTTTTCTAGGGAACGTTGTGGCGAGAATTCACGCAGAGGAAGAAGTTGAGGCACAGAGAGGCTAAGTAATTTGCTCCAAGGGCTGGTACAGATGGAGTCGTGCCCGGAACTCAGGCCCTTGACCACTTTCCAAGGTGGTGCAATTCACCTTGACCACTCACTCATATCCAGCGCGCACACCAGCAGGGTGCAGATTATTATTCCCACCTAGGGTGTGAAGAAATTGAGGCCAGTAGGCAGAAAGCTGAAACTGTGAGTCCCCCGTCCGTGTCTCGGGTGTTGCTCGTTTTTAGAGGCTCGGTGGACGCGGAGGACCTCTCTATTGTCCATCATTCTCCAGTTTGCTTCAAGAGTAGCTTCCCTTGTGCTCCTCGAACTACCCACCCCCCCCCACGTCAGGCGTGTGTCTTCGGGATACCTTGAAGAGAGAGAAATGGAGATACAGCCCCTCCGCCAGGGGGTCACAGTAACAAGGGTTCATCACACAGGCGTGAGGGCCTGATAGTGACTGATGCACTTTGTTCTAGGGAAGCACGAAGGTCCACCGGCCCGGGAGGAGTGTCTGCTCAGAATTGACTACCTGGCCTTGGGAGTTATGTCGTAGAACCTCAGATCCATTCTCTGTCCGATGGGGATGAAAACACCCACCTACGAATATGGTTGAGGGAGTGGTAGAGACCTCTTGTCCAGGCACTGGGAAGGCACCAACCTTCTCTGGGGCTCCATTCCAGCAAAGCCACTGTGCCACTTCCACGGTGGTGGGTGAGGGATGCTCCTGTCGCTAAGGAATGCAGCCCAATCTTGAAAGGAAGCCCCGAGCTTCCCTAGAGGGTGTAGGTGCCTCCTAGAGGTTATCTGCTGTCTGTGCAGAGTCCTGAGCCAAGGACTCGAGGGCCCAGAAGAAGAGGAGACCCCTGGTGCTCTCTACAAAGTCTCTTCTGGGAGGGACTGACCACCTGAGTTTGCAGACATCACTCCGATCTAAGTGCGCAGAAGCAGCGTAGACCCAGCAAGGTCAACCAGACCAGACGCCCACTCTGGAAACAGCTGGAGAAGGGAAACAACGCGTCCTGGTCTGAAAGGGGGGCGGGGTGGCTCTCCGCCTCCACATTGCCCCATCCCCACCACTCCACCGTCCCCGCCCCAGTACCCTCGGCTCCCTGCCGTCCCTACTGCCTGGCATCTCCCCACGGTTCCCCGCGGGTCTCGCCACGCAGGGCGCCTCTCCCTGCACCCAAGGTCTGCTGTGGACCGCACTCGGTCACCGCCGCAGCCTCACTTGTTGTTTCCAGGTGACCTTAAGCTAACAGATACTTAATCTGCTTGTGCCTTGGTTTCCTGTTATGTAAAATGATTTTTAAAAGATAGATGTAAAGCATTGATCTCACTGCCTAACAGTAAGAGTTCAATATTGTTAGCCCTTATTTCTTCTTGGTGTATGAACTGCCCTTACAGACACGTGTGTTCCCAGTATAGAGGAAGACGATATAATCGTGCTCTGGTGAGCGCCTGGGTATGACCGCTCAGAGACAAGGACTTTAGGGATTACCTGAGTTCAAGGCTGACCTGACCACTCACAGTTGGGTGACATTGTGCCCATTACGGCCTCTTGGAGCCAGCTGCCACCTCTCCAAGAAAGACAACAACTTCCATTTAGCAGTGGAAACTCCAGAATTTCCCAACAGGAAGGGCCGGGGAGGCTTGGGTCATCTGGAAGTTAGTCTTAAAGGTGTTCTGCAGAACAATCAGTCTCTTCTTAGATTGGATGCTGTGATCCACACTGGAAGGGACCCCGCAGGCCGTGGCTCCAGCTCGTCAGTCCACTGGTAGAGATCGAAGTGCTGTGCTAATACGCCTATCATAATCCCTCAGGTCTGCGGGTTCTTGCAGACACAATGGATGAAAGTCTGATTGACAGGGCACTTTCTGCCTAGCCCCTCACAAAAGGCCAGCGGAAGGGCCGAATTCATCTGGGGCTCCCGAACTCCTCCTCCGCAGGACAATTGATCAGAAATCCCCTTTACTTGCCAGATCTTAGAAACCACTTTGCGTTTGCCCGTGGGATTTAAAAGGTCCACAGGCTTCAGGACCTGTTTTGTAGATTTAGAATTAGAGCATGTGAAAGGTTTGGCAACTTGCCTAGCACACAGTCCTGGAAAAATGGAAGCCCCTATTCCTAAGTCAGATCATAAATGCCTGGAATAAAAGGGCCTAAGCGGGACCTTCTGGGACACATTCACAAGAAGCCTCCGGGGGCATTTTTAAGCCTTCCCGGATGAGCCTGCAAGAGGCTTGTGGTGCAACTTCTGTCCATTTCACTGAGGGACATCCCGAAGCCGAGAACTTTCCTGCTAGAATTCTTTCAGACAGGAGGCTATCTAGCAACTCATTTCGGAAGAAGCGAAGCCGGGGGGCCTCTTAGCACCTGCTCCTCCGGCTCCCGGGTGCCCAGCGCGGGTGCTCAGGGCGGGTTGGGATGAACCGTGCGCGCGGCTGCACCTGCGCCCGCGGTTTGCTCTGGGGCACCTGGTCCGCGCCGGGTGCCGGGCGCACTGCTGGGCCGCCTCGGGCGACCCACAACCCTGAGGTCTGGGAGAGCGAGCAGGATCTCTGCGCTTCCGGCTCTCCGGCCCTGTTGGCAGGGGCCGAGGGTCGGCATCCGCCGGGCTGGCGGCCGCAGTGCGGGCGTCTCCCTGCGTTCTTCACGTCTGCGCCCCTTCCTTCTGGTCCTTACGGAGAGGTTGCTGTCGAGACCGATGGATAGCACGCTCGCTGCACTCTGAAGCAGGATAATGGAAGTGACCGCTAACGATTTGGTGAGCTTTCCACAGGGGTCAGTCTCCATGGCAAGCTACCTATGCCCATTCGATAATTTGCCACATCCGTTCTCTGAGAGACGTATTGTTACCCCCCTATCGTAGCTACGAGGACTCAAGTGCAAAGAACTGAATTTTTCTGTGGTCCTGTAATTTCCCGAGCAAAAAAGCTGGGTTTGAACCGTGGCACCTCGCATCTCTGACCGCGCCTCTATGCTGCTTTCCGCAGCGTCTTTCCGGCCCAGAACGGTGCCTGACTACTTGCGGAGAGAGGAAGGCATTGTTCTTCTCTTGTTACTAACGGTGAGCAAGCGGACAGACTTGCTGAGCCAAGCCCGGGGCCCGGAAGGGGTCTGATGCCACGCTGGCGTGTCTTCTCCCCTGCGACCGAGGTGGACTTGAGAAAGGGGGACGGGGCCACCAGCCGGATCCACCCTGCCTTCAATACCTGGGTCTTTCGGTCCCAACCAGAGCAGGGAGTTCTGTGAATTAGGGGCTCTCAGCCCGGCGCGCAGAGGACACTGATTTAGTTTTATTTCCGAGCGCTCCAATCAGAAGGCCACCCCAATTCCGCGGACTAAACGTTCCCTCCACCTCCCCCCCCCCTCCCAAACACTGAGTCCCTCCAGGGTGCTGGAGGCCGAGGATGAAGAGCCCGGAGTGTATACGTGTGTGTTGGGGGGGGGGGGGGTGCTGCTCAGGGCGGCTGCGATCTGGATCCCGTCGGTGTCTCCTAGCAAGGCAGGCAAAAAGGATGAGGCCAGGAATCCGGTCCCGGGTTGGTGCCTGGGGCAGCCTCGCGGGTGGGAGGGTGAGGGGGCGTAAGCCGGGCCTGAGTGGAGTGTAACCGGGCAGGAGGCGCGGGCCCCCCGCGGGTGGGATGAAACGGCTTAAGGGCCGCAGGGGCAGCTTGAGTTGGGTGCGATGGGGTTGAGGGGCGCAGTCCCCACTCTCACGAAGATGGCCTGGCCCCCACGCACGGACACCTGCCAGACCAGTCCTCCCTTTGCCCCCTCTTGGCGAAAGCCACGCGGGGTGCAGTTGGCTGAACCAGCCTCTGCCCTCAAGCTGGGGGCTCCGTCCCCCCCCCCCCCCCCCCCCCCCGGCCCTGGAACCCCCCCCCCCCCCGAACGCCAGCCTCTGGGTCCCGGGGGGCAGGTGGAGGGAGCCGGTACGCAGGAGCAGTGGGAGTCAGGAATCTTCCAGGCCCTAGCAGCCCTGTGCTCCGCCCCACGCAGGGCTCGTGCGGGCACGGCCCCAGCCGCGCAGGGCCGCTGCCCGCGAGGGGCTTTGGGCGCCCCCGCCCCTCTTGGTGCTGTAGGTCCTCCTCCTGTAAGATGGGGTGGTGATGTCTCTCTCGTTGCGAAGCTGAAGATGCTTCTGAAACGCAAAAGCTGCGATCGGCCAGGGCCCAGCAAGCCTCCAACTTCAGCCCGAGTCAAAACTCAGCGGGGAGGGTGCTTGCTTTCACGGGGTGAGGGTGGGGCCCCGAGTCCGCGTTTTCGCCCCACGGGTGGTCCTGGTGCACGTGGTCCGGGGACCTCACAGGGAGACCCGCCGCCTGCGGCGGGCGGGGTGGGGGGGAGCGGTAGGAGCGTGCAGGGCAGTCCGGCCTGGGCCGGGTCAGCCCGTCCCGACAGCCTGGGTGCCGGGGGCAACGGGGGGAGCCAGGGACAGCCAGAGCCTCGCCCTCTGGGAGGTGACAGTTTAGCAGTCGAGAGTCAGGCCTGGGACCAGGACTCTGCCTTTGGGCTACTTCCTCCAGCCAGGCGGAGGTCCACGTGCCGCCACCGGCCCCAGTTTCCCGGAGTCGCTTTCGCGCGGTCGGTGTGGTGGCGCACGCGGTGGGGGTCCGGGACAGCACAGGCGTCCCCGGGTCCCGGCAGGGGAGGGAGCGGCCACGCGCTGCAGCTTTCCTGGGGCCCCGAGTGCTTTGGCGAGGGACCCAGCCGACACTCCATCCGGCGACGAGGCGTTTGCCAACTTGGGGAGGGCGGTCACCAGCTGGGGAGCCTAGGGTCCTGAGTTTCCCAGCTCGGGTCTTGCAGCGGTTTGTGCCGAAGCACTCGAGCAAACTGGGTCCCGCTGCAGCCGACCGGCGGAGGCCTCATTCTCCTCGCAGGGAACAGAAGCGTCGCTTCCTGCCACCCTGGGCGGGGGTCACGTCAGGCTTCCCGAGCAAGCGGGTTTGCGCCCGGCCTTGTGCCAAGGAGAGCCACCTGCGGAGGCCGCGGGCGAGTGCCGAGCTGAACCCACACCTGGGAACGTGCCCCTCCCCGGTTCCCTCCTCAAAGCCCTTTCCCGGCCGGTCTGAAATGAAGCGAGAGGTTCTGTCTCCTCCCTTGGGTACAAGGCAATGAGGTTGTCGGGGATTCACAAGCAAACAGTGTTTGCTCGCCTTTACCTATCCAGGTGAATTATTTGCGGTGACTTCTAATTTCCTTCCCCCAAAGAAAACCATGTCCTCCCACCTTTCCACCTTTTTTTTTTTCCCTTTAGCTTAAATGCTTATGAAAAATTGATGGAAAAACATCTTCAGTGGCCTTTGGGTTTCTCCTAGAAAAACAACCCAAACCCACACCTCACTAGTAATAGTGAAAACCTTAAAATTCAGCTCTTTATCCCATGCTTCCCCAGTTTTCAACTGACAACGCAAACATGTTTGCACTTCAAATGCCAAACTTGATATCTGGCTGTTTTACAGAGATGGCTTGGCTGAGAAAGGACACAAAAGGTAACATGTTAATTCTGATAGATATGGGGACCTTTTTCTTTTCCTAAGCCGGCCATCGGCTTGCTGAGTGACCAAGCTAGTCATTGAAAATTGTGTGTCAATATATTGGCGGTTTATAGGGAAGAAAAAGAAGGTGGAATATTGAGCTAATGAAACTCAGTAAGAATACCATTAGAATTTTCCCTTATTCGTCATTCCCCCTTGGTTTCTTTTACATGGAAATCCATATAAAACACAAACTATTTATATAAAAGTTTGCAGAGTGTTGCATTAACCAAAAATACAGGGAATGAAACAATTAAGGAGCACATACAGGCATATTAATTACCCCACCTTGCACATGCAGGTATATGTTCTACATGGCATTTTTCATTACTACATGAGCTGTTAAATGTATAAAGTAGGTACATTTGTGGGCACATTAACACACTATGAGAACTTGAACTTGTTCATTTCCTGGCTTTTATGGGCCTGGTTGGGCTGTATGGGCTTGCTTTACACAGGCTCACATGCCCTGAACTCCCATTGACTTCTGGAGTCCCCACCTCCATGGGCAGAGGGAGGCAAGTAGAAAATGGCACCGAAGGGTAAGCTGGCTAAATCTGTGTTGTCCTATATGCCCAGCAACAGCCAACAGACCCCCCCCCACCCCCACCCCACCCCAGTGGCTGTGGCTCTGGTCCCAGGGACAGAAGAAAGCTCTTGATCCCTCAGGAAACTGGGCCTGGGTAGTTTCTTCAATCAGTTTGTCTCTTCAGAGATCATTTGGCAAGAACATCATTGTGCTGGAGGGGTGTGTGTGTGTGTGTGTGTGTGTGTGTGTGTTTTCCATTGCTGTGCCTGGGCTGTTCTTCCAACTTTACCTTACAAATAGGAAACCCAAACTGAAGCTTCCTTCAATAGATATATTGATAGATAGATAGATTCCCTGCTCCCTTAACAGAGCATCCAGTTTTCTTCTTTGAAGTAAATGAGTATGAAATAATCCTCACCCCCCTTGCGGACAGCGAGCCACGTGGGTTTTATCTTGGGTTTCTCTACTCCTTTATTTGTAAACATAAGACTAAAAATATTGATAAGGCAATTAGACTCCCAGTAAAGAACAGGTAGATTGGCATAAACATAAATAATCTTGGGTCCTGATGGGTGTTGCAATTAAGAGAACTAATTTATATTACCTATATTGAAGAAAATTGCTTGTGTATGCAAGAGAACTGAAGGGGAAAAAAAGTACATACCTCTACCTACCATTCATACAGTTTTGTTTTTTTTTTAAGAAATCAAGATTCTAGCAAAAAAAACCACGTAGCTTATTTGAATCTGGAGTTAGAATAAAGAGCAAGGTTTGAGAACTCGACGGTGGACAATGAAAAGAAATTTTAAAATCAGCTTCAAGACAAATCTTGAAATAAATGTTTAAAATACAATTTGGTTTACATGCACATGGCATACGAAGGAACATAGCACCATTGTTTTTAAGATGGTAAAAGCCTTTGAAGAAAAGTGAAACATGCTCTTTGTCACTTTAAGTCTTGTTTACAGAAACAGATAACCAGAGGGGTGCCTGGATGGCTCAGTCGGTAAGTGTCCGACTTCAGCTCAGGTCATGATCTCCTGGTTTGGTTTGTGGGTTCGAGCCCTGGGTGGGGTTCTGCTCTGACAGCTTGGAGCCTGGAGCCTGGAGCCTGGAGCCTGGAGCCTGCTTCAGATTCTGTCTCCCTCTTTCTCTGCCCTTCCCCCACTTGCACTCTGTCTCTCTCTCTCAAATGTAAATAAATGTTAAAAAAAGAGAAACAGATAACCAGATATTTTGGAGGGAAAAACCTGACCTACATATGTGTGTGTGTGTGTGTGTGTGTGTGAAGTATTTTATGAATGGTCCAGGTTTTCACATTTTATCTGGTATGTATAAGCAGTGTATGATGGGTCAATTGAAATCTGAACTGAATACTGGTAAAGTTTTAAAAGATGTGACTGGCCATTTTTAGTCTAAAACTACTCCATCTAATTTTTAAAAATAATCAGGTTGAGCATGGAGATAACTACCATTAGGGAGGGCTTCCCAGGTGCTAGGCACTACGCTTGATCCCTTACAGACATTATTTCATTTCCTTCTTATGAAAATTTTTGATATGATCCCTACTTAACAGTTGAAAAGGCGGAGCCTTGCAGGGTACAGTTAACTTTCTTACGGTCATATGGGTAGTAAAGAGTGGACCTGGGATCAGTTGACCTTCAGATGCAAATTTTAGCCACTACTCTAAGCTACTCTCTCCATTGATATGAATAGCCATGTTTCACTGAACAGACATGAATTCACAGAACCTTGTATTAAAAAAAAAATGTTTACTAAATTAAATGGTTCGAGCTGAAATGGAAGAATTGGCTATGAACTTAGACTTTGAGAAAAATTACCTGGCTTTCAAGAAGGTGGTCTTATTTGCTAGGCCTAAAATGTTTTACTTTACTGTTCTGTTTTGAAATGTCATTTTTTGGAACAAAACCAGTGGTAAGGTTCAGAAATGGAAATGCCAATATAAAGGATGAAATGCTGGAACTTTTTCAAGTTGTAAACCGGAGGGGGCTGAGTTGGGGGATTTCATATGCATATCAATTTCGCATCAGACCACTTCATATATCTGATAGATTTCATGTGGCCTCTTTCTGTGAAAAACATTTTTCTTTAACATTTGTTTGCTAAAAAGTGTAACTCCCAGCACCAAATTCCCTGGCTTGTCTACTGAAGATATTCAGCGTTTTGAGTGTTAAGAACTGCGAATTAATCCCCGGGAAAAATTCCTTCCATTTCCAAGTCTGCCAATGCAGGATTTTCAGAAAGGATAGTTGACCAAGGAAATTAAACTCCCTTTTACTATGCAGATGTCAAGAGAGAGCATGCTCTTCAAAGCAAAACTATGAAACAGAAGAATTTTTTCTTCCCTTTGAAATGTATTTTCTTCTTCCTGTTGGTATCTAAATTGAGTTCCCTAGGAAAGGTCTAGTTTCTTTCTTCTTGGTTACTGTGTGGCACTGTTTTTTTTGTTTTTTTTTTTTTTTTTAATCACCCAGCAACAACTTTGTGTAAAGGAAATTTAAAATTTCAATGGCAATATCCAATTCTCTAAAATGGAGAGAGTAAACTGGAATTAACATACATGCCATTGAAGGTTGAAATTTTAAATTTGGTCCTAATTGTCCCAATACTTAGAATTAGCGGAATTATTTTGTGGTTAAAGACTCTTTAATAGTATTTCTAGAATGTGGTACATGCTGATTGAGCAGGTTAATGTGCTGCCTTTTTAATAGGGAGCTCTTGCTACTGGCTTACCTTCCATAAGGCATGCACTTGGAGTTGTTTTCCAGGGCTGTGAGCGCTAATGAAGGCCAATTTAAAGCAATTTTCTTGAAGATTGCTGTTCAGCGCCGTCTGACTTGTAATTCCAACACTTATGCCAGGCAGGAGGGTGTAGCAAGAGGTTAGTAAATACAATTATATTAATATTGGTGTTATTTTAGTTACTAAGAGTTCAGTTATCTTGAAGGCAGCCAGTCAACTAATATAGACCCGGTCTACTCAATGCACGCATTACACCAATAACCCTAGCATTTTAACAGACCTTGAAACTACGTGTCTGAGGAAGGGTCAGCATGTAAATACTCGTGGTCAGGCTGAGCTTGCTCTGAGCTGATGAATGAGGGCAAAAGATCCTTCTAGAGTGTAGTAGATGAGTTATGGGCATGTGTTACCTTAGATATGTCACTGCCATGTTTACCGTGCAATGATTATAGCGTCTGTTTTTTTTTGAAAGGTGAAATTGTTTTGCTCTGTTAGAGATATTATATTTGTTTATATTTTCTGAGCAGGATGCAATCTTTCAGAATGGACGGAATAACACAGAATCAAGTGGCTCAGTTGGACATACAGAATTCAGACAGAGGCTAGTTCAGTGATCTTTGCACCATGAAAACTCAGTAGGGTCCCTCTAGCCCAGTGACTTCATTATTAGGAAAATAAAAAAGGGAAAATACGGCTTTTACACATTCTTCTGTCATTTTGCAGCCTCCCAGCCATTTTCAGGTTTCACTTTTCATTTTAAAAACAAAGTTTCATAGGCTCCCTTCCAAACTATTTAATTCACTTCTGGCAACTAAAAGGAAAAATGAGGCATAAGTTGCTTTTGAAAACTTAGAAAGGTACCTGTATTACTGAACATAATATTGTATATGACTTAATTAGTATAATATTTTATACCTTCAATTCCTTTGAGACTAAAATGAAAAAAATGTTCTCTTTGAGGCAAAAGATAAAACTGATTTCAAATACAATGACTAAAATAGGGTATTTTTTTTTTTTGCTCTTTCTTATTTCTAAATTATTCCTACTTGATTAAGAGAGAATGAAAAGTTCCAGGGAGGAAAGCTTAAGGGTATCTAATATGCAATCAGAACTAATAGGTTGGTATTTGTACATTCTTTTGCAATTTTTGAGCTGTAGTATAGAGATTATTTGATTTATCAAAAACATTTCATGGAATTTAAATGGAAATGAAAATAAATGATGCGTGCTACATAAATTTTGACATTTGAAGAAAATTACTTTTTTTCCCCTCCAAGTATCAGCTTATATTGACATGTAAGAATGTGCCCTTTTATATGAAAGCCACAATTATAGAAATAATTTAAATAAAGTTTAAAAGGAGGTCATTTGAATTTCCATTGTTGTCAGTGATTTACATTTAGTTCAATAATTTAACTTTTAATATTTGAATAGTGGCAAGGTAATTCAGGATGAAGTTTCCACCTTGGGCCTTTTTCCCCAGTTTGTGTTTTGACTTGCATACACAACAAATGTATTCTTAAAAAAAAAAAAAAATGAAGACGTTGAGGTTGGCATTCAAGGCTTCTTTGAATGTTAAAAAAAGTGAGATATTTACAAGTGTAATGAGCACTTTTTTGGTGCTCACTTCAAAAGAATATCAGATTCATATTGATAGCAAACAATTTTAAGAGATTTTATTACAGTGGCCCTTGTAAAAGTGTGAGAACACATCCTCTCTCTCAGAGTTTCTCTTTGTCTTTCCATTTACGTGGAGAATAAGGAAGTGTGTGTAATTTATTACTATTAAGGAACTTTATGAATGGTCTTTCTCATATTTCCCCCTTGGAAGCCATTAGATAATCTGTTTTTGTAATACTGAGTCAAACATTTGGTTTAATATTCTTTTTTCAGAACAGACCACATAATCATAGGATTATTAGACATGTCATAATTTTTAGAGGTGTCTTAAACCCATGCATGGTTATTCCTGTGCTGAGTTTCCTAAAGTTACAATCTTTAATTCTTGTTCTCAAAAGCAAACAAACAAAAAATGTTACCCAAGATGCACATAAAACATGCATTAAAAGCGTTTCCTACTCTATGTTTTTTTATTATCCCTCTACCTTACCACCCACCAGTGTTGTGGATTTAAGAGAGTCGACATAATTGAGTAAGTAAATTACCAAAAACCTAGGCAGCTGCTGCAGACGCCTAGCAATTGGCTGTTCCTTGGTTCTAATGTTCTCGTATTAGCACATTAAAACAAGCAGAAAGGGGGCTCTTAATTACGCCTTGCTTTATGGGAGCACAATAAATTCCTTTTGTTGACCTTACTGCAGGCTCAATGGTGTTTTTGTGCAGCGTTGAATTAAGAGATATCAAAAGTCATAGATTGAAGGATTATTCTGAGCATTTCAAGAACGTGTAAGTAGGTAGTAATGAACCCCCGGTACAACCCAATCTGCTCGTCTGAATGCGAAAGTACCAGTTATTCAACATTTCACACTGACAGCTTGTAAATGTAAATTTTATTAAATGCACAGCAATAAAAATTTGTAGGTTTCTGTCACTTTGAATTTTCGTGGCTCAAAATGAGGCCTCGAGCCTTTTAAATCACAGCAGGTAAAGGCAGAGCTCTCAAGCGTTCAGCGTTTTCAACCGGGAACCTTTTTCAGGTTTCACGATGTGCATTTGCTCACATAATATCCTTTGCAGGATTCAAGAATGGATGTGTTATGTCACTTAACAGGCTTGCATTTTCCAGTGCCCTTATATCACAGTTCACGAAATGTTTCCCTTGCAACCCAGGAGAGGGAGTGAGATAAGAGAGAAAAAGTGTGTGTGGACGGGGGGTGGGGGGGGTGGGGGAGGTTGTTTACAAGGAAATGAAGAAATTAAAGAGATAAAAAGAAAGATTAAGAAGGTTATAAGAAAGTGTACCATATTAATGTTTTGCGATGTGAATTTTTTTAACTTGTCAAGCTCTTTCTGTTGGAGATGTGGAAAATATAAACCTGACTGAAGTCATCGAAGATAAACATAATAGTGAGGAAATATTGTGGGGAATAAAATCTTGGTTAAAATATCCCAAAGACTTGTAAAACCTAGAAGGAAAAATCAAAACCATGCATGTATCAAGGCTCAGTTTGTTGGACAAAATGATAATTGATGTTTCATTTAAGGAAGTCTGGTGCCAGATTTAAGTAACAATTGTTTCCTACGTTCTCACCTTGCTTAGTAACAGAAGTATTTCATTTCTCTACTTGTCCTATGGAGAAGGAGTTTCAACTGATAACCGGACAAACGTCAGAGTTTAAACTAGTACTTGACTAGGCAGTTTGTCAAATAATATTATTTTACCTCGGTGAATATTGTTGCCACAAGTGACTTTTCTGATGAGACTTACGAAAAGGCATTTGGCCACCTGCAGTTGTTAAATATCCCCCTGGCACTTTTCCTAAGAGTTGAAGTATTACCCCGTGTTTTGGCCACATTCCAGTTTGGGCTAATGGCATTCATCCTTTCGAAGTTTCCTTTGCAGATTTAATTGGGTCTGACCCTTTTCTTCACTTGACGGAGTCTTCCCCCCTCCAAACATTTCCATTCTGGCAGAAAGAAGACAGTCATCCCTTCTTCGACTAAATTTCTGAGAGTATGAGGATGTTCTGTGCATTATCAAAGTGGCTAAGGGTGAATTTCAACACTGTGCATGTATTAGGATTAGGCGACTTTTTCGCATTTATAAATTATAAACATCATTTGGCGGATGCATAGAAACTCCCTTCAAAAGAATTTACTTTTAGGGTACTTTAAGAGAGGATGTAAAGCAATTATTTTAATTTCAGAGTTTCAACAGCTTATTTTTATGTGTATTTTTTTTTTAGTATTTATTTATTTTTGAAGGAGAGAGTGAGAGTGTGAGCAGGGGAGGGCAGAGAGAGAGAGAGAGAGAGAGAGAGAGAGAATCCCAAGCAGGCTCCGGGCTCTGAGCTGTCCCCACAGAGCTCAACGTGGGGCTTAAATTCATGAACCGTGAGATCATGACCTAAGTCAGTTGCTTAGCCAACTGAGCCACCCAGGCGGCCCTCAACAGCTTATTTTTGAAGTGGGGAAATCAAGAATGCCTAATGATAATAATTTACACATATTAAAAGATTGTGATTATTAAGATAGTGATCACATGTCAGGAGGCTAACTTTCCTATCTGTATTAAAAGTCAAAATACTCAGGGTGCTTGGGTGGTTCAGTCAGTTGGGCATCCTACTCTTATCTTGCGTCCGGTCGTGATATCAGGGGTTCGTGGGATCAAGCCCCACATTGGGCTTTACGCTGATGGTGCGGATCCTGCTTGGGATTCTCTCTCTCCTCCTCTCTCTGCCTCTCACTCTCAGAAATAAATAAACTTAAAAAAAAAAAGTCAAAACCCTTTCTTAAAGACCCATGGGGACCAGCTAACATCTATTTGAAGCTGTTACAATTTTAATAACTCTTGTTATTGCTGGGTCTACTGAATCAAAACTAGAGTTAAGTATGGAGCACGTATCAGTCAAATGGTTCTTACGTTTTCTTTTTTTTTTCAATATATGAAATCTATTGTCAAATTGGTTTCCATACAACACCCAGGGCTCATCCCAAAAGGTGCCCTCCTCAATACCCATCAGCCACCCTCCCCTCCCTCCCACCCCCATCAACCCTCAGTTTGTTCTCAGTTTTTAAGAGTCTCTTATGCTTTGGCTCTCTCCCACTCTAACCTCCTTTGGTTCTTACGTTTTCTTAGCTAATATGTTTACATTTGAGAGGCAGTCACTTTTGAGAATATTTCTATTTATGGTTTCTCACCTTCCCTTGTCACTTCTGGTTGGATGTGCTTCCGACATCAACGCTCTGTCTTGTTAGGGTTACCAATATTTTGGTGGATAGCTGTTCAAGGGAGGGAGGTGGAATCAACATGGACAAGTGGCCTAAAATCATGGAATTTCAGAGTTAGAATTTCAGGACTCATACTTAGTCACCTTACTTTATTTTAACCTGCTTCATGTTGTTTTTTTTAAATTTCAAATTACATAGTGATACATGGCTATTAAAAATAATCAGTTATATAAAGTAAAATAATTTACTCTCCCTCCATCCCCCTCAATCCTAGAACCTTCTCGGTGGTGATTACTAATGTTACTTTGGCATTGATCCCTCCAGACACAAATGTATTTTTGTACATAATTTTGTTTTGTGTGAGTTATTTCAAACATAAATGGAATCACACCATACCTTTTATGCATCCTGCTTACTTTTCACACTTTAAACATTGTTTTAAAAGTTTTCCATATTAGGGGCCCCTGGGTGACTTAGCCAGTTAAGTGTCCGACTTCGGTTCAGGTCATGACCCCAAAGTTTGTAGTTTCAAGCCCTACATCAGGCTCTGTCTGCATTGATAGTGGGGAGCCTGCTTGGGATTCTCTCTCTCTCTCTCTCTCTCTCTCTCTCTCTCTCTCTGTCCTTCCTCTGTTCGTGCTCTCTCTCTCAAAATAAGTAAACTTAAAAAATATATTTAAAAAATTAAAAAATAAAGTGTCCCCTATTAGTACTTATAGATACACCTAATTCTTTTTGCCTGGGGCTTGTAAGTCCATACTATGAGTCACCTCCCAAATGTTGAATGTTCCATTATCATAACCATAAGCCCTTTGCCCCTCTTGATACACGTGTGGGATTATTGCTCTAGAGTAAATACCATGGACTGTGCTGCAATCCTCTTACAACCGAGGCACCCAGGCTCCACAGAGATAAAGCGATTTGCCTAAAGGATGCAGCGTTTTGGGAAAGCCAGGACCAAAGCCCCGGTCTCCTGACTTGTAGTTTACTGCCTTTTCTGTGACACCATATATGGTGGCTATATGCTGATGCTCTGCGTGAATCCTCTGTTCCCAGGAAACGCTCTCCTCCTCAGAGGCTGGAGACGCTTCTGGCCACTCACAGCTGCATTCCTCATGGAGAATTGCCCTTGGCTGCAGGAAACTGCTTTGGCCCAGGTTATATGCACCCCCCCCCCCGCCACCCCCCCCCCCAGAGGGTCTCATGGTGAATGATTGGTTGATTTCAGAATACAGGGACCTGGCTCTCCTCTTTCAATTCGGAACAATCCCAAAGAGCCACACCAGCCCCAGAGCACCAGGTTGGGTTAAGGCCTCAGCTGCAGCTACATTCAGGGTCAACTTCTCTTGCTGCCCAGTGCACACTTCCCTACAGGAATATCTCACTGGAGCGCCCAGCAATCAACCTCTTTTTTCCCCTCCCCAAGCCACCTTCCGCATGCGATTCTCTGGCTCAAAACGTGTTGTCAGGGAACCCCATCCGAGAAACATATAGCTTCATGTATATGTTCCTGAAATATGAACTTGGAAGTTCAGAGGCAGTGCGAGAAGTGACGTTCAGAACTAGGCGGTGTCAACAGCGTCAGCGGTCCCTGTAGGCTTGAAGGCTACGTGTCAGCATTGAAAGCTAAGCATTGCACATAACTGGTACTACAAGAAAAAGTGCAAAGATGGAAGAAGGAATGTGTGTGTGGGGGGTGGGGGGGGAGAAGTAGAGATGAGAGGGACTACTTTAAAAACATTTTTTTAATGTTTATTTTTGAGAGAGAGACAGAGTGTGAGTGAGGGGAGGGACGGAGAGAGAGGAGACGCAGAATCCGAAGCAGGCTGCACGCTCTGAGCTGTCGGCACAGAGCCGACGCGGGGCTCGAACTCATGAATGGCGAGATCACGACCTGAGCTGAAGTCGGAGGCTTCACCGTCTGAGCCACCTAGATGCCCCGAAAGGAGTTTCTTAAAATCATTTTTGGGAAGAGAGACGATAAACATCAATCAATGAACAGATGTATTAGGATTGAGAAGTCGTGTTCGCCAGAGTTCCTTTTCTAGGTACAGGACTATCTTTATGGGATAATGCAGTGATTAGTGTAATGCTCTCTCATTTCCCAACCTTCCCCCCAACATCCTCAACCTGAATATGCAGACATAGGTGGGCGCCAAGAGCTCAGAGGATAGAGAGGGAGGAATGTAAAGTTCGAAGGGAAATCAGTAAGGAGGAAAATGAAGACAGGGTCGCCGGGAGTTGGGTTGCTTAGAAAAGACAGACAGGAGGGACCTGGGTAGAAAGGGGGCTGAAATAGAGCCGCTGAGGGACAAACGTCTGAAAGGATTTCTGTCAAGTTGTTCCCTATGGACCATAGTCTATAGATTCCCCTCACCCTTTGTCAGGTAAGGGTCCTCCCCCTACCAGGGACCCTGCCTAGTGACCTTGGCCCCCAGCTTCAGTTGATTAGACCTGTAATGGACCCCTGAACTCATGTGGGCCAGTCAGAAATTTGGAGTTGGGATTCAGAGACAGAGGATTCATGTCTGTGTGCGGTTGGAATTACAGTAATGTAAGCCTGGGAGCTGAGGCATGGCTGTCTTCCAGACAAGGAAGCAAAGAGGACCAGGCTACATAGAGTGGACTCAATTATGTGCATAAAGAAAAAGAAATATGAGAGACAGGCAGAGGACTCTGTCTCCCTTATGGATTTCTAGGTCTTGCTTGAAGTCTTCTGTGAGGCTCAGTTCCATTCAGGTCCTTTCGTTTTATGGGAAACTCTTGTACCCCAATAACAAATTAAGTCTAGTCCAAGGTACATTTTACTACTTTAATTAAAAGAGTTTTCCAGGAGCGCCCAGGTGGCTCAGTTGGTTAAGCGTCCAACTTCGGCTCAGGTCATGAACTCAAGGTTCGTGAGTTTGAGCCCTGCATTGGGCTCTGTGATGACAGCTCAGAGCCTGGAGCCTGGTTCAGATTCTGTGTCTCCTTCTCTCTTTGCCCCTCCCCCGCTTGAACTCTGTCTCCGTGTCTCTCTCCCTCTCTCTCAAAAATAAATAAACATTGGGGCGCCTGGGTGGCGCAGTCGGTTAAGCGTCCGACTTCAGCCAGGTCACGATCTCACGGTCCGTGAGTTCGAGCCCCGTGTCGGGCTCTGGGCTGATGGCTCAGAGCCTGGAGCCTGTTTCCGATTCTGTGTCTCCCTCTCTCTCTGCCCCTCCCCCGTTCATGCTCTGTCTCTCTCTGTCCCAAAAATAAATAAACGTTGAAAAAAAAATTAAAAAAAATAAAATAAATAAATAAACATTAAAAAATTTTAAAAAAGGTGTTCACTTTCACTATCTGAAGAAAATGAAAACACTATCTCAAAAAGATATTTGCACCTCGGTGTGCATTGCAGTATTATTTACCGTAGCTAAGACATGGAAACAACCTAAGTGTCCATTGACAGATGAATGGATAAAGAAAATGGGGTCTACAATGGAAAATTACTCAGTCACATAAAAGTAGGAAATCTTGGCACTTGTGACAACATGAATGGCCCTGGAGGGCATTATGCTAATTAAAAGAAGTCAGACAGAGAAGAAAAATATTGTATGATCTCACATTTATATATATGGAACGTGGAATCTAAACAATGACAACAAAAACAAAAGAAAAAAGAAACAGCTCATAGATACAGAGATCAGATTGGTGTTTGCCAAAAGTGGGGGGCGGAGGTGGAGGAGAGGGGTAAAGGGGGTCAAAAGATACAAACTTCCAGTTATAAATCAAATAAGTCTTGGAGATGTAATGTAGAGCAGGGTGACCATAGTTAATAATACTCTACTGTTTATTCGAAAGTTGCTAAGAGAGTAGATCTGAAAAGTGCTCATCCTAAGAAAAATCACCACAACTAAGGGAGGCGATGAATGTTAACTAGACTTATTCTGGTGAGTATCTTGCAATATATAAAATAGCAAATCATTATGTTTTATACCTGAAACTAATATAATGCTGTATGTCAATTATACATATAAAAAAGGTCTGAACAAAGGATGGTGGTACAAGAAGTTGGGTTGCAAACAATAATAGTCCTTTAGAGAACATGTAGAACTGACTCTGTTGAAGTGATATAAAATGGAGTGAATAATGGAGATTTCGCTAGAGTGGGACAGGAAAGTAGCTTGATTTTGTAACTTAACAACCATACACATATGGCCCATGATTAAAGGGGAGGAAAGAAAAGTGTTGAGGGAAAACCATTTTGCAAATTCCCTTAGAGATCACTAGAAAAAAGAAACGGGTGTGGAAGGGAACACCCAGTGTATATCAGGTGAAAGAGTTCAGGAAGTGAGTTGATAGCAATACTTCTGTCTTCAGATGAAGAAAATGTTACAAAGAAGCAAAGCCAACTTTACATTTAAATGGGATTATATATGAGCACTTATAGACGAAAAAGGAAAAATGTAGAGTGGTGGATATTGTATTTGTGTCAAAAAATGGAGGTGTCGTGTGTTAGTTTTCCAAGGAACGCAGACCGAGTGACTTAAATCTATTGTCTCATGGTTCTGGAGGTGAGAAGTCCAAAACCAAAAACATGACCAGAGGGGCCATGCTCCCTCTAGAGGCTCTGGTGGAGAATCTTCCTTTGCCTCATCTCAGCTTCTGGTGGTTCCAGGTGTTCCTTGGCTTGTAGCAAGGTCACCCCAATCTCTGCCTCTGTCTTCATATGGCTTCCTCCTCTCTATGTGTCCCCGTGTCTTCACATGGCATTCTCCTCTTTTCTCTCTTATAAGAATACCAGTTATATTGGAATAAAGGCCCACACCAATAACCTCATTTTAACTTGATGACATCTGCAAAGATCCTATCTCCAAATAAGGTCACGTTAACAGGTCCTAGGGGGTGGGGAGCTGGAAGGTTGGGACTTCAACTTTTTTTTTTTTTTTTTGGTGGTGGAGGGAACAATTCAACCCCAACTGGACTGCATGGACATGTTTCATTATTCAGTAGACAAATGTTTTTCTTTTTTTTTTTATTTAAAAAAATTTTTTTTTCAACGTTTATTTATTTTTGGGACAGAGAGAGAGCATGAACGGGGGAGGGGCAGAGAGAGAGGGAGACACAGAATCGGAAACAGGCTCCAGGCTCTGAGCCATCAGCCCAGAGCCCGACGCGGGGCTCGAACTCACGGACCGCGAGATCGTGACCTGGCTGAAGTTGCACGCTTAACCGACTGTGCCACCCAGGCGCCCCAGACAAATGTTTTTCTACTGTAGATATTGTAGCTCATATCTTCCAAAAAAGGCCACCACGATGTCTCCCATTCTAGGTCCTCTTCTGCAGTGTGTCCTTACCACTCCTCCATTGATAGATGGAATGTAATTCCCCTCCCCAGAGTACAGACCTGCTTTAGTGAATCTTGTTGTAACCGATAGAATGCAGCACAAATGATACCATATGACTTCTGAAGTTTCTCCAGAAGAAGCCCGGTGGCTTCTGTCTAGGTCTTTGGGAATGCACGCTTTCCGGTCGCACCTTCTCAGGATGCTCTCTCTGGGCACATGGCCAGTAACCTGTGATAAGCCCAAGACGCAGTGAGAGGCTGCGTGTAGGTGCGCCAGATGGCAGCCTCAGCTGAGCCAAGTTTTCAAGTTATCCTTGCCCAGGATTTAGGCATTGCGTGAAGAAGCCTCCAGGTTACTCCAGACCTAAGGCATTTAGGTCATTCCCTGTCATTTGATTCTTCCCAGCTGTAGCCCCAGGCATTGCAAAACAGAGACAAACCACCCCTGCTGTGCTCTGCCCAAATTCCTGACCACCAGAAGCCCGGAGTATAATAAAATCTAATAAAATCGTACTTGTCTCATGCCACCAGTGTGAGGGGATTTGTGATGCAGCCACAGTCATTGGAATGCTGGGGCACAACTCATTAGTTGCGTTTCAACGTGAGTTTAGTGGGGCACTAAAAATTAAATTAAAAATTAAAAAGTTTGTATGCTATATCTTGATATTTTATATAAAAATATAAACAGCATATTTTTGTTGTTAAAGTATATAGTTACATTTCTTTAAAAAATTTTTTTTTAATGTTTATTTTTGAGAGACAGAGGGCGAGCAGGGGAGGGGCAGAGAAAGAGGGGACACAGAATCCAAAGCAGGATTCGGGCTCTGAGCTGTCAGCACAGAGCCGGACATGGGGCTCAAACTCATGGACTGTGAGATCATGACCTGAGCTGAAGTCGGATGCTTAACTGACTGAGCCATCCGGGTGCCCCCATAGTTATGTTTCTTAAATAGGATTGCCAGTATATCAATTAATAATCCCAGTGTCAGTGAGAACCTTTTTCCCAACCTCAGATGGAAACTTTCAATATATATATTTTTAAGTTTATTTATTTATTTGGAGAGAGAGAGGGTGGGGGGGGGCAGGGGACAGAGCAGAAAGAGAGAATCTCAAGGAGGCCCCATGACTGTTATGGAGCCCAGTGTGGGGCTGGATCCCACAAACTGTGAGATCATGACTGAGCTGAAACCAAGAGTTGGATGCTTAACCAACTGAGCCACCCAGGCACCCAGAAACTTTCAACATTGTAACAGTAAGTGTAATATTTGCTGTAGGCTTTCTGTAAATTGGTTTATCAAAATAGGAGATAAAGTATTTTATCCTGGTTGGCTAAAAGTATTTTTTAAATATTTTATTTTTATTTATTTTTAAAGTTTATTTCTTTCTTTTAGTAATCTCTACACCGAATGTGGGGCTTGAACTCATGACCCTGAGAATAAGAGTCACACGCTCTTCCAATTGGGCCAGCCAGCCGCCTCTAAAGGATTTTTTAAAATCATGACAGGATGTTGAATTCTACTGAATTAAAATCTTTTCCTCCATCTATTGAGGTGGTCATAATTTGTATCCTTTAATCCTTAAATGTAGCATAGGATATTATTTAATTTTATATTGTCAAACCAACCTTATATTCCCGTGAGAAGTGCAACTTCATCATGACTTTAAACCAAGTTACTCTATTTATGCCTTTCTTTCTCCCGCTCGTACGCAATTATTGTCATGTATTTTAATCCTACCCTTTTAAGCACTACAGGATATGATTGTTACTATGTTATATATTCAGCGTTCATTTGTTCACTAACTTATTTATCCCTTTCTTTTCTTTTCTTACATGTCAGTCCATATGGGATCGTTTTTCCTGCTTGAAGTGTATTCTTTAAAATTTTCTTTAGAGTGGGTCTAATGGTGGTAAATCGTTTCTACTAGCCTGGAAATACCTTCATTCTGTCTTTTTCCTTGTCCAATATTTTCTCTGCATATAGAAATCTAGCATGATGGTTATTCACTTGTAGAACATTGAAGGTTCAGTTCCTCAGTCTTCTGACTTCAACTATAGCCGTCAAGAAGTCAAGGGTCAATATACCTCTCTTTCAGTGGTAACTTTTCAGATCCTCTATTTGTCTTTGAAGTTCTGTGTTTCCACAGGATGTATTTGGGTGTGGATTTATTTTTACTTAACGTGTTTAGGATTCATTGTGATTCTTGAATCAGTAGATTAATGTTATTCATCAGTTTTTGGAAAACTCTTTCTGCCCTTTATCATGACAACTCTCCCCTCTTAGCACCTGCTGTTTCCTCTTTCATTGTGTTCTGGAGCTCAGATTAGATACTCGATAGATCTTTCCACTTTACCCTGTAGGTTTCTCAATTTTTATTTCATATTTTTTAAAAATCTTTTTTCTTTCTGTGCTACATTCTGGATACTGTCATCTGGACAGCCTTCTGATTCAAAGATTCTTTTATCATCTTTGTCAAATCTGTTGTGTTTTTAGTCTCAATTATTTTCATTTTCAGGTTATGAAATACTATTTGATTTTTTTTATGTCTGCTCTGTTGTATTTAATAAATTCTTTTTCCCCGCAAATATATTCAAGCTTTCAAACTTACCTTTTATCTCTTTAAAAATTTTTTTTTAATGTTTCCTTATTTTTGAGAGAGAGAGAGAGGGAGAGAGAAAGAGCAGTAGCAGGGGAGGGGCAGAGAGCTGCCCCTCGGAGCTCTAGGCTCCGAGCTGTCAGCACAGAGCCTGACGCACTGAGTCAACCAGGCGCCTCTCCTTTTATCACTTTAAACATACCAAGCAGATTTCTTCATTATCTGTATCAATAATTCCATTTTCTTTTCTTTTTTTTTTCTTATAAAACTAATTGTGGGGATGCTTCGTGCATAGGGTATGGGTGCTTACCTCCAGAAATGATTTGGTTTTGTTTTTTTCCATGTACCTAAGAACACTAAGGTTGGAGATCCAATTTAAGCTATACCCATGGCTTGAATTTTGTCAGTTATATATGTGGCATAGGTGTTCCCTCATAGCTTGCTTTTAACTTTGTTTACCATGTTTTTTATTGAACTAAAGTTTTTTTTTTTTAATTTTAAGGAGAGCATTAAAATTTTTCTTTGTCATTTTGTTTTAGAGGTCCCTATTCTAAGTCATATGTTCTTAAGAGGTCCCTATTCTAAGTCATAGGTTCTATATTTTTTACCTAAAATACTAGAAAGTTTGATTTTTATATCTGTAAATTATTTTTATTTATAGTGTAAAATAGAAAATTTATTTCTTTTCCTAATGAATATCCAGTAGTCTAAGTTCCACTTACTAAATGGTTTATTTTTTCCTTGCTGTTTTGAAGTACCATGTTTCAGTGTATGTAAGAGTCTATTTCTGGGTTCTCTCTTCGTTCCATTGGTGCCTTTACCTCCACATAGTCTGCTTAATTTGTTTTTCTTTTTCAAACTTACTTGACTACCAAAATTTAGGATCATCCTGTCAAGTATCACATTAAAACCTGTTTGAAAAATTAATTGAAATTGGGTAGAATTTTTGTAGATTTGGATCTACTTTACAGTAGTAACTTTAAAAAGTTTTTGAGTCTTGGGGTGCCTGGGTGGCTCAGTTGGTTGAGCATCGGACTTCGGCTTAGGTCATGACCTCATAGTTCGTGAGTTTGAGCCCTGAGTTGGGCTGTCTGCTCTCAGCACAGAATCCACTTTTGATCCTCTGTCCCCCCCTCCCTGTGACCCTCCTCTGCTCACATTTTCTCTCTCTCTTTCTCTCTCAAAAATAAATAAAACATAAAAAAATAAAAACAGACTTTATTAAAAAAATTTTAGTCTATCTATGAATACAGTATATATCTTTATTTCTTCAATGATGTGTTATAATTTTCTCAACAAAATTCTTGCAGATCTTCTGTTCCTCATTACATTTATAATTTTTGTGTTTGTATGTAGATGGTATCCTTTTTTTTCTTTATACTTTCTACTTGATTTAGCTGGTCTTTAGAAATACCATTATTTTCTGTATGTTGATCTTATATCCAGCAACTTTAATGAACTCTTTTTTGTACTCTAAGTTTATTGAAATGCTTCTTTGGCATTTCTATGTCTTTGATCATATCATCTACAGATGATCATATCATCTACATCATCTGTCTTTTCCTTTTGAATGTTTATTCCACTTAAAGTATTGATTAGTAAGCATTCTTGTTTATTTTTAAGAATGTTTCAATAGTTTTGCCATTTAGTGTGATGAAGGTTGTGAGAATTTTGAAGAATTTGAGAGTTATTTTTTTTATCAGATTAAGTAAGTTCTCTTCTATTCCTCTTTTTCCTAAGTCCCCCCATGAGTTAATATGGACTCTTGTTGAATGCACTTTTGATCTCTGTAATCTTGAAAGAGATAAATTCTTTTGTCTTTTCAAGACCTGAAGTCATTTATGCCCATAGTTTCAGTTCTATGGTCTTAATCTTTAATTCAACATGATTTATACCTTGAATTCTATTTGTATACTTCACCTGTATAATTTTATATGTACACAGTAGAGGAAATTGCCTCAAATCAAGAGGTTATAGAACTATTTTAACTAGAAGTCTGATCGAAAGATGTAGTACTCCTAAAAAGATATGTCTGGGACTTGTGAATGTGACCTTATTTGAAATGTGTCTTTACAGATGTTATTAAGTAAAGGATCTCAAGATGAGATCATCCTAGATTATCCAGGTGAACTCTAAGTCAAATGATAAGTGTCACTCTGAGAAACATACAGAAGAGGAAGGTGGATTCCTTACACGGTCTTCTCCCCCTTCTCTCTGTATCTCACGGCCACAAGCCAAGGACTGCCTGCAGCCACCAGAATCTGGAAGAGGCAGGGAAGGTTTCTTCTCTAGAGTCTTTTTGAAAATTTATTATTTTATTTATTTATTTTTGAGAGAGAGACAGAGCACAAGTTGGGGAGGGACAGAGAGAGACACATACACGGAATCTGCAGCAGGGTCCAGGCTCTGAGCTGTCAGCCCAGAGCCCGCCGCGGGGCTCAAACTCGTGAATCGGGAGATCATGACCTGAGCCAGTTGAATGCTTAACTGAGCCACGCAGGCACCCCTGCACTAGTCTTTAGAGGGAGTGCAGCTCTATGGACAATTTGGTTTTGGACTTCTGGCTTTCAGAACTGTGAGACAATAGATTTCTGTTGGGGCAATTTGTTATGACATCCCTAGAAAACTAATATATTAGGGGTTCTTTATTCTTGTTATTAATTCTTTCTCTATTTTATATGTTGCAAACCTCTTCCATGAGCCTCTTGTTTTTTAACTGAGTATGGGTGATCATCGTCTCTTTTCACACAGGGAGTCCCATTGTCTTCTGCGCTTTTCTTCCAGAAAGATTAAAAAAAAATTTTTTTGTGTGTGATTACGGCAAAGGTGGAGTCATAGCAGTCTCAAGAAAAAAGTATGGTTCTTATTAGAGGCACTGAAAGTGGAAAGTCTCTTGGTAAAACACAGATCAATTTTGAAATTGTTGTAACATTATTGACAGTACTAATTAAAGAAGGATTGCACCTTCACACGAAGCAGGAAGACATTTTTATTATTCTGGGACAATTAGACAGGGAAAATAAATCTATAAGATTTATAGAAAAGCAGCTGAAATCTATTCATTCAGTGTGTACTCAGATGAAAAATTCCATGTACATTTGTGTATGTGTGTTAAAGTATCATTGCTTATAGTATTTAAGATGTAGCCTTTTGTAATTTCCTGTACACCCTTTTCTTAGTCTGAGATATAACTTCATTTTTATAAATATTTCCCTTTAGAATGACTTAAGCCTAGAAAATCCCAGACCGATAATATGGTGCCACCCACAGTTATTATTATGCCATTGCTATTAATAGATACTATTCAGTAGCAGAGTAATTAAGCGCATTATCTAAATAGAAAACTGCTTTCAAGATTTTTAGAATAGGTATTACATTGCCATCATCTCTAAAAGCATGGACTTCCCCCCACCTTGGGTCACCAGTAGAGGATCTTCATATGCATTCACACGGATAAGTATTTTTCTCATTTGCTAAGAAGAAAAATTGATATTTTGCACGAGGGCTTTGGAGCAGAGAAGTTGGAGTCTCTTAGCTTGGCGTATCATACAGTGGAGCTCCGAGACAGGTATTTTCCCTCAAGTACTTCAGCAGTGACCTCAACTACTGGGGCTCAGATTCAACATAATTGCAGCACAGCAAGGGAGGCCCTTCTGGAAACCAGCTGCTTGATCAAGGATTCATTTATCAGGAGGATTATGACTCCACACATTTTTCTGAACTGTTGTGGCCATTTACAGGGGAAAAAAAAGAGAGGAGTCTGGGGAACTAATTAGGAAGGAGTGGCTCCCCTCCGAGTCATGACCTTAACCCCACTGAGAAAGTGTGGGATTTACTTTACCTAAGTAAGAAAAGAACATAAATAGTTGGCAAAAATGCTTTGTGCTGTGAGTTCCAGCAGGTAATGAATTGGCCTGATACAGAGAGAGAGAGAGAGAGAGAGAGAGAGAGAGAAACAAATTCAAGAGAAACTCCGAATGCTTTAACAATAGCAATTAAATGCATTATTATGGCATATTATTTTGCGCTTTCCTGATTACAAGAAAATAAATCAAGTCGGTGATTAGCATATAGAATATAACATGCAAACCATTTTCTTTCTTCTTTTTTTTTGGTCTTTGGTAGGTCATGAAGTTTTGCCACAATTCTGTTATTCCCCTCGGTATATTGTGTTTTCTCTGTCTGCATTAATGCCCTTCGTTAATTTGGAAAATCCTTAGGCTTCGCCTTGTAGAATATCACTTCTGCATCTCCTCTGCCCTCTCCTTTTCCAACTCCTGTTGAGTATTACACCTTCTCATCTTATTCTCCATGTTTTTTTTTTAATCCCTCTTTCATTTTTTTTAATCTCCCCAAATATTTGTGTTACGTTCTGAGTAATTTCATCATGTCCACCTTCCGGTGGCTGAGCTGTTTCAAATGTACTGCTTAATCCATTCGCTAAGATTTCAATTTCAATGGCTGTAGTTTTCCTTTCTTGACGGTCCGTTTTTAATAATACAAAAACCAAACAAACCCAGAGAGTTCATTTTTGAAAGTCTTTCGTTGTGTGTTGGGAAGACTTTCCATCTCTGTATAGTAAGCAAACTGGCAGACAGAAGAAAATGTAATAGCGAGAAAGTTCAAATTAACCACAGCGAGTACTTGCACATCTTTGTATAGTTTATAGAGTTCTTTAACATATTGGTATTTAGTTTGATCTTCATGGTACTCTTATGAGGTGCTTACTCTTATTTCCATTTTATGAGTAACAAAACTGAGGCTCAGAGACTTACCTAAGGTCTCCAAACTAGTAATAAGTAGAGCTGAAATTAACACACATGTTCTATGACTCTCGTTCTATCCCAGAATTCCCCAGCACATAATCCTTAAATTATTTTTGTGTACTTGCCATGGGATGGTGGAGGGCTGAGTGATTAGGGAAAGGTGTCTTTATTCCTTTATCTATAAATTAAACTTTCTTTGGAAGAAGCTAATCGGGCTCAGCCCAAGATAACTCCAAATGTTTCCTCCAAATGACAACGCCTTTTCAGAGTTACTTATTTTTCCTTCCTTATTATTTTTTTTACTACTTCCTGCTTTATTTTTTCCTATTTTATACCCCCCTTTTTAGGATCTTATGTTTTATACGGCAATTTACAAATTGCAGTTGATAATAATTTAAGATCTACTTTTTAATTTATTGGATCATTGTGAGGATGAAGTTAGATGATGTACATCCAAGTTCCTCATGGTGTCTGGTTCATAACGGGCATTCAAACAAACAGCCACTGGTAAGTTATTTTATTTGCAAAGAAAGAATAAGTGCTAATCCAATGAAGTCGTAATTCATCTTGTATCCCTTACAGCATGTATCAGTCGTGGTTCTCCAGAGAAATGGAACCACTAGTGTGCACGTGTGTGAGTATGCATGTGTCTGTGTTGAGAGGGGGGGAGGGAGAGAGAGAGAGAGAGAGAGAGAGAGAGAGAGAGAGAGAGAGAGAGAGACTGATTTTAAAGAATTGGCTCGTGGGACTGTCGGAGGCTGGTAAGTCTAAAATTTGTAGGGTGGGCTGGTAGGCTGGAAACAGGATTTCTATGTTGCCATCTTGAAGCAAAATTTCTTCTGCAGGAAACCTCAGTTTTTGAAAATTAGCCATCACACAGCGTGTAGTATTAATCCACAGCTTTGTGTAAACAGAGCCTACATCACATGTTTTTATTTTATTTATTTTTTTTTTTCTCAACGTTTTTTATTTATTTTTGGGACAGACAGAGACAGAGCATGAACGGGGGAGGGGCAGAGAGAGAGGGAGACACAGAATCGGAAACAGGCTCCAGGCTCCGAGCCATCAGCCCAGAGCCTGACGCGGGGCTCGAACTCACAGACCGTGAGATCGTGACCTGGCTGAAGTCGGACGCTTAACCGACTGCGCCACCCAGGCGCCCCATACATCACATGTTTTTATTGAATTCAGTTAAACTATTTTTTTTTTGGAGAATGTTTCTCATGTATCACACCAAGCTTTAATTTATCCACATTGCATCAGAAAACTTACTCCCTCCCTTTACTCACCTTCCAAAAAAGATATTTGAAAAATATTGGCATCACTAGCTTCACTGTGGAGCTTGCCATGGTGACGGCTTTTCAACAAATTTCAACTGAATATTTGTAGTCTAATGTGTTTACTTGGTATTAACATGAGAAGCTTTAAAATAGGTCCTGACATAGATTTGGTGTTGTACTAAATACTGTATATGTATTTTTAAGAAAAGATTTTACTTTTAAGTTTGGCTCAGTCATTTAAGCATCTGATTCTTGATTTTGGCTCAGGTCATGATCACCTGGCTTGTGAGTTCAAGCCCCACGTCGAGCTCCACAACAACAGTGTGGAATCTGCTTGGGATTCTCTCTCTCTCCCTCTCCCTCTGCCCCTCCCCTGCTCGTGCACACTCTCTCTCTAAGTAAATAAATAAACTTAAAAAAAAAAAGATTTTATGTTAAGTAACCGAGATCAAGAGCCGTGCACTCTACCCCGTGAGCCAGCCAGGCACCACTGTATATATATTATCGATAAGCTTTATAACAACCCTATTGAGTAAGTACTATTACTAGAATATCCATTTTATAGATGAGGAAATGGAAACTCATAGGATTTAAATTACTTGTCCAAGATCATAAACTTGACTACAAGTGAAAATCTGACCTATTTGAATGTAGGCTATAGCTTATAGGCTACAGCTTTAACCACTAAGTTTGGGCGCCTCTTCGTGTTCTTATGATACTAATTTATTTTAGTAATAATACCTAAGGCACTGGAAAAGCTTTAAGTACATTCTGAATCAAAGCATTTGTATGTAGTAACTGAACTCTTAATACATGTAGGAGAATTGAGGCCTTTTTCATATGAACCCTTCTACAACAAGGATGTAAGAACTGGAAATCAGTTTCTTAACTACTTCTAAGATTTCTCTCTTGGAACTTTTTAGTTTAAAAGTAGGGTTTCTGAAATAATGTTTTATGCAACATTAATTCTGTATGGTATCATTAAATATTACTTGGAAAAAGGGTTCTTTGGTCAAATAAACTTGGGCAAATCTGGGTTAAAAAAGTCCAAAGAGATTGTTTTCTTCAGTATTTCTGAGTGTGGCATGCTGAAAGGGCATGATCACTTTCCAAATGTGGAGTTAGCTATAGCCGGTCGCAAACTTTATCTAAGCAGCAATTCATGGGACTAGTGTCCCAAAGAACACACTTCTGGGAAATGCTGTCCCAAGGTTAAGATAACACTTTATAATAGCATCTTTCTTGTTGGAATGATTTAAATCTAAATTTAACAAAGTAGATAAGCTGGAAACCCAGACAGCCTAGGGACACCACAGGTAAAGCAGTTATGTTGTAGAGGAGAGCTGTGTAAAACAAGGTTCCATAAGGGATCAAAGTGAAGGATATTATGCCTCAGAGAACGTTTGTGCCATAACTCTCCATGGAATCTGGAAGTGCAGAGTTTCCTTAAAATCACTGACTTCTCTATGCTCCTTCTGGATGGTCAGGGAAATCCACATTCCCAAAGCTCCCACAATCAAGTTTCAAATAATATTTTGCATTTGTACCATAACTTCTCTTTTTTCAAACCATTTCTACACCTATTACCTTATTTAACCATGTCAGACTCACTGGTAAGTTGTGATAGGTCTGGTTTTCACAGCTGTAGAGGTGATTTGAGAATTCTCCTGCTTTACAAATTTTTGGTTTTGTCTGGAGCTATGCTTTAGGAATCAGTGAAGCACATCCCCAAGCAATGAGGCAGAACTATGGACAGCTGGGAAATTGCAGCTCGCACACCAGCTTGGGATTCTGTTACCAGCAAGGGTTTTTTTTTTTTTTTTTTTCCTTTTCAAACAAAGGCTCTTAGATGATTATGAAACTAACAAATTTTCTGTATGCATGGAATCTGCTCACATCACGGAGTTCTCATCTGCCCACTGTGAGAAGGACTGTAGCTATTTAGCGTTTTGTTGTTGTTGATATATTTTTCATGTTTTTTTTCTGATTATAACACACAGGCATGCTCACTATAAAGAATTCATACAGTGCAGAAATGTATAACACGGAAAGTGACAGTTCTTGACGATCTCATTGCTATCAATGGGTATTAATAATACGGTTTTTATTCTTCTAGGTGTAATTTTACTATTTATTTTATATACTATATTATGTTATGTTACATTATACTATTTTAATTTAAGAATAACGTACTTACAGAAAATTGCACTGTCTTAAGATTACACCCTAGTGAGTTCTAGGAAAGTGGGCACACTCATGTGACCCACGTAAAAAAATAGAACCTTACCCGTCCTCCAAAAGCTCCTCTTGTGTCCCGCTCTTGATCACTTCTTCCTCCTCCCCAGAGGTAACCATTTATTTGACTTTGAATTGAATACCTGAAGTTATTTTTTTGAACCCTGTGTAAATGGAATCATGGAGAATATGCTCATTTGCGTCTGGCTTCCTTTCATTCCACATTGTATTGATGAAATTGTTTCACACTGTAACATGTAGCCACCCGTTCATTGTAACTGCTGCATAATTTCCCGTTGTGTGAATATACCACAATTCGACTGTGGATGGACATTTGCAATGGTTCTAGTTGCGGGGTATCATGAATAATGCTGCTGTGAACATTGTTGTGTACGCGTTTCGGTGCGTTTCGGTCAGATAGACACTAAAAAATGAAATTGTTGGTCTAGTGGACATACGTTCAGCTTTAGGTGGTGATGCCATACTTGCTGCCAAAATGGCTTCAGATGGGGCGCCTGGGTGGCGCAGTCGGTTGAGCGTCCGACTTCAGCCAGGTCAAGATCTCGCGGTCCGGGAGTTCGAGCCTCGCGTCGGGCTCTGGGCTGACGGCTCAGAGCCTGGAGCCTGTTTCCGGTTCTGTGTCTCCCTCTCTCTCTGCCCCTCCCCCGTTCATGCTCTGTCTCTCTCCGTCCCAAAAATAAATAAACGTTGAAAAAAAAAATTCAAAATTGCTTCAGAAAAATATACTTCTACAAACAGCACATGGAAAGTTGAAATGCTCCACATCTCCACCACTTGGCAAGGCAGTCTTTCTCATTTTAGTCATTCTGGTGTGGGTGTGGCGACGGTTCATTGTGGTTTTCCTTCACATTTACCTGATTACTAATGAAGTTAAGAAACTTTTTTGTTATTGGTAATTTTCTCAAGTGTTAATCCAAGCCTCGTGTCCAATTTTCTATTGGGTCATTTGTGTCTTTTTCTTATTGAAATAGGTATACTTTCCAATTCTAGATACAAATCCCTTGTGAGTTATGTGTATTGAAAATACCTTCTTTCACTCTTGGGTTTTCATTTTTAATTTTCTTAAAGATGTCTTTTGATGAGCATAATTTTATTTTTTTAATGTTTATTTATTTATCTTGAGAGAGAGAGAGAGAGAGAGAGAGAGAGAAAGAAAGGGAGCGGGGCAGAGAGAAAAGGAGACAGAGAGAGAATCCCAGAATCCCAAGCAGGCTCCACTCTATCAACACCGGCTCCGTCACACGAACTGTGAGATCACGACCTGAACGGAAATCAAGGGCTGGTCGCTTAATGGACTGAGCCATCCAGGTGCCTCTTGATGAGCGCAATTTAAAAATGTTAATGTAAGTCATTTAATTACCTTTTCCCTTAAAGATTGGTTTATCTTGTGTCTTCTTTAAGAAATCTTCACCTAGCCCAAGATCATGAAAATACTTTCCTGTGTAATCTTTTGAAAGCTTTCTTACTTTATTTTATTTTCTATTATTTTTTTAAAGAAAGATCTACATCAAATATGGGGCTTGAACTCATGACCTCGGGATCAAGAGTTGCATGCTCTACTGATTGAGTCTGCCAGGCACCCAGAAAACTTTCTTACTTGGGACTTAGCTTTACAAAATGCCTGGAATTGATTTTTGAATATGGCATAAGGTAGGAGTCAAGATTCATTTTTGTTCTATATGAATATCTAATCGGCCCAGTGTTATTTTTTGAAAAGTCTTCTTGTCTCGGTGTTCTGGAATGCCAGAATGATGAATCGAGAAAAAAGGTATTATCTTTTGGAATGGCAATTATTTATTTTGAACATAGTCCGTTTGTCTTTTATCGTCTTCTCTGTATTTTCTATCCCACTGCTTTTGTGTCCTTCAGTCTAGATATTGTTTTTTGACTTCCATGTTACTTCTGTCTTCAACTATGTCTAACCTGCTATTAAACTTACTTTTGGGGTTAATTTCAGTTATTCTATCTTTTATTGCTACTTTCCATTTGGTCCTTTTTTTAGTTTCCACCTCCCTAACAAAATTCTCAATCTTGTCCTATAAATCTTTACACATATCAGCTACCTAAAGTCCCTGTAGCATAGCTCCATTATCTGGATATTGGTGGCATACTTGTCTAGCTCATAATTTCTTTTGAGTTTTAGTCACAAAGTCTTTCTTCTTATATCCTAAGTGTTTGACAGAGAGTCAGAAATTGATCATGGGAAATTGTAGAGCTACCCTGATATTCCTCCAGAGAGACTATAGCTTTGCTTCTAGTAGTTCACTTAAGGGCACCAGCAACCACCCCCCCCCCTTCCCCTCCTGCCCCCGTCATCTGAGTCCAATGAGGGATTGAGATAACACAAAACTTGACTTTAGTTTCTGTGGAGATGATTGTTTTCTGGTTCAACCACCCTCACTTCTAAAATGGAACTTTTCAGTGTCTTAAAAAAGATGGGAGCTGATGTGTGCTTAACTCTCATGTTTGCTCACACCTCTGTTCCTGGCTCTTTAGAGCACTACTTACCTATCGTTCAACTCAATTCTTTTTTGTTGTTGTTGTTGTTAAAATTTTTTTTAATATTTATTTTTTGAGAGAGAGAGAGAGAGAGAGAGAGAGAGAGAGAGAGATTGAGCGGGGGAGGGGCAGAGAGAGGGAGACAGAGTCTGAAGCGGGCTCCATCCAGTCTCTGAACTGTCAGGGAAGAGCCTGACATGGGGCTTGAACTCACAAACCATGAGATCATAACCTGAGCCAAAGTCGGAAGCTTAACCGACTGAGCCACACAGGTGCTCCCTTAAAAACAAACAAACAAACACACAACTTTAATGTTTATTTATTTTAAGGGAGAGGGAGAGAGAGAGAATTCCAAGCAGGCTCCTGTGCTGTCATCTTGAAACCCGACCAGGGGCCCGATCTCATCAGAACCATGAGATCATGAGCTGAACCTAGACCAAGAGTCAGAGGCTTAACTAACTGAACCTCTTAGGTGCCCCTCAAACTCAACTCTTGAATCAGCAGATACCTTCTGGGAAGAGTGGCCCGACAGCTGGCTTCTGCTCTTTGGGCTTCCTTCCTCCATTAGATCTTTGGTAACTCTCTGGTAACTTCAAACAGATTAAAATAAATGTTATGGCTAGCTTTTCCAGCTTTCCTCAGTGGGAAGATTGGTCCTAACTGACCTATTGTTGCTGGAAGCTTATATGATCCTAATGGTGCTTTTTGCCACATGGATATATAAAGTTTTAGGTACACAAATTATTGGTATGTAATTTTTTGACTTGAATTTTATGCGATGCTTACAGGAGCTATTTCCATCCAAAGTTATAAATATTGTCCCATTTCCCCCTAGTTTGTTATGGCTTTATTTAAAGAATATGCTTTAATTTCATGTGGAATTCATTTCGGGGTAATGGATGAGGTAAACATCCAGTTTTGAAAATTAACACCTAGTGGGTAATGACATGTCTTCCCCACTGACTAGAGATGCCACCTTTTCTATTTATTTAATGGCTTTATATATTGCAACCCTTCTGAACTTTTCTGTTGAAGGAATTCATCTATCTAGTCCAGGGTATTTTCCATATAATTTTTAAAACAATTTTTAAGTGTATTTATTATGAGAGAGAGAGAGAGCAGGGGAGAGGCAGAGAGAGAGAATCCCAAGCAGACTCTGCACGGCCAGCGTCGAGCCTGACACAGGGCTCGAACCCACGAATTATGAGATCATGACCTACGCCGAAATCAAGAGTCGGATGCTTAACCAACTGAGCCACCCAGGTGCCCTTTCACATGAGTTTAACTATAGTAGTTTAATAATACTTTAAAAATATCTGGAAGTTCTAATCTCTTTTCAGTATTTAAAAATTAAGCAGGTGTCACTTATTTTTTTTTTTTTTTTTTTAGATACTGATATAAATTGTGTTCCTGATCTGTTTTTAGTCAGCTTGGGCTACCATAACATAATATTGTAGACTGGGTAATGTAAACAACAGAAGTTTTTTGTTTTTTTTTTTTTTCTCCTCACTGTTTTAAAGGCCAGAAGTCCCAGGCTCAGCAGGTCAGTTTCTGGTGAGGGATCTCTATCTGACTTGCAGATGGCTGCCGTCTCGTTCATTCCTCATGTGGCTTTCCCTTGGCATGTGCAGATGTAGGGAGGGAGATCTCTCTCTCTGTCTCTCTGTCTCTGTCTCTCATTCTCTTTCTCTTCTTATAAGGACACCAGTCCTGGAGCTCCTGGCTGGCCCAGTTGGTGGAGCACGTAACTCTGCATCTTGGGGTTGTGGGTTCATGCCCCACATTGGGTGTAGGGATTACTTCAAAAAATATAAAAAAAAAATAAGGACACCAGTCCTAGGACTCCACACCAATGACCTCATTTAACCGTAATTACCTCCTAGAAGCCCTAATCTCCAAATGCAGTCACCTTGGGAGGTAAGATTTCAATACATGAATTTGGTAGGTAGGTGGGGGTAAGAACATAAGATTAGGTCTTATGTTGAAGACCTAATCCCCACTGTGATTGTTTCTCTTCTCTCTCATCCATCTTTCCATCTTGAGATTACCACTAACTAGAATTTTATGTTTATTATTATCTTTTGGGGACAATTTTTATCATGTATATACATATATGTGCATATACACTTAGTTTTGAGCTCTTGTTTTAGAGCTTTATAAATATGGTATCATGCTGTATGTAGTCTTTGGGGATTAGCCTTTTTCACTCAATATTATGTTTCTAAGGTTAATCCACACAGTTGTAGTTTATTCATTTTACCCTCCTATATGATATTTCCTTATGTGAGTATGTTAAGATTTATTCATTTTGCTGTCAAAAGATTTTGGATTATTTCTTTTTTTAATGTTTATTTATTTTGAGAGAGAGAGAGAGAGCGCGCACGCACACACACAAGTGGGGAAGGGGCAGAGCGAGAGGGAAAGAGAGAATCCCAAGTAGGCTTTGTACCACCAGTGCAGAACCCAACATGAGGCTCAATCTCATGGACCATGAGATCATGACCTGAGCTGAAAACAAGAGTTGGACGCTTAATTGACTGAGCCATCCAGACGCACTGGATTATTTCTCAAATGAAAATGAGCCTATGAAAATTCTTGCACAATTCTCTTGGTGCATGATGGGATTTTTCAGGATCCACACCTAGGGGTGCAATTTCTAGGTCACAGGGTATACAAATCTTTAATTATGCAACACAATGACAAATTGTTTTCTAAAGTGGTTTCATATACTCTCTACAAGAAAAGTACAAGTTCCTGTTGATCCGCACTCTCCTGAACAATTGGTGTTGTTCTGGTTGTAATATCATTGTTAAGCCCCAACCCCACCTTCCCTATGGACTTAGTATGATAAGGGCTAGTACTCTCTACTCGGCATTGTTCTTTTGCTCATTTTCTTCCTTTCAGTTTCTGCCAATGGCAGGGGTACTAGAGTTTGGAAGGTAGGAGGATGCAGAGGGGCTTTTCTTCCCCATTTTTGGCATATTCCTATCAATGTTCTTCCAACAATGACATTTCACCTCAGCAGCATTTCTAGTTTCCCACTTCTTTCCACACTCCTAGAATTAGCCTCATTGTGCTCACATAAAGGCACCAGAGCAGTGGAATGGTTTTTTTCTCCTCTGTGGGGAGTTCTAGCTCTGGAGGGGCCCCCTGTGCAGATCTTCCAATGCATGGCCTGTAGCAGCAAGTGGAACTCTGTCCTCAGAATTCTGACTCAGCTACTTGGGTTCTTTCTGTCCCTGAAGCACAGCAGCAGTGAGCCAATAGTCTGGGTCCCAAAGCCCCAGGCTTCCTTCGAGCTTTAATGTTATGATAACTCCTGACCTCTTCCCTTTATTCTCTGGGTCTTGGGGTAGCAACTGCCTCCAGGAGTGACTAACTTGGTGTTACCGCAGTGTTTCCTTTTTGTTTTTTTTTCAGTCTTTCAACACCATGCAACCAATTCCCTATGTTAAATTCTCTCTGATAACATTACTATGTGGTTTCTCTTTCCTTGACTGATAAAGATTTGTTGGACTTCTTAAGTTTTGCCAATGTACTGGGCATGAAATGGTATCTCATTGAGCTCTCTTTGTGTGTGTGTGTGTGTGTGTGTGTTTCTGCGGTTATATTAAGGAGATTGGACATTTTGCATAAGTTTATTTTCCATGTTTCATTTTCTGTAAAATAACTTTTTATGAATGTGCTCATTTTTCTACTGCATTTTTTTTTCTTATTGATTTGTAGTTCTTTGTGGATTCTGGATATCAACTGGTTTTAAGTTTTAGGTGTTGGAAATATCTTCTCCCAGTTTGTGACTTCTACTTTCCCTTTCTTTTTTTTTTAATGTTTATTATTTTTTAGAGAGAGAGAGAGAGAGAGAGTGTACAAGAGTATGAGTGGGGGAGGGGCAGAAAGAGAGGGGCGACAAAGGATCCAAAGTGGGTTCTGTGCTGACAGCAGAGACCCTGATGTGGGGCTTGAACTCGTGAATTGTGAGATCATGACCTGAGCCAAAGTCAGACGCTCAACTGATTGAACCACCCAGATGCCCTTCTACTTTCTTTATGGTATCTTTTCATTAGTCGTTTTAAAATTTATTGTAATTTTCTTCATGTTACCTTTTATGATGAACTCTTTGTGTCTTGTTCAAGAAACCCTTTCCTATCTCAAGATGAGAAAAGATAGGCACCTCAAATCATTTAAATTTTGATTTTCACATTTAGAATCTTGATTACATTGGGATTGTGTGTGTGAGAGACAGATGAGATGTAGGATTCCAGTTTCATTTCTTTTCCTGTATGGTTTCTAACTACTACCTACCCTTTTATCTACTACCATATATATTGTGTCATATATCAAAGTTCCATGAATATGGGAGCCTATCTGTGGCTCTCCATTTTTTTTTATAATGGTCAATTTGTGTATCTCTGAAATAATATACTGTATCTTAATTCATATAACTTGATGCAAAGTCTTGACGTCTGTAAAGCAAATTCTTTACTCTTCTTTTCCAGGAATATCTTCCGTGTTCTTGGATCTTTGCCTTCCATATGTACCGTTCCAAATTCCATGAAAAATTTTGTTAGTTGCATTTACACTATAGGTCATATGATAGAACTGATGTATTTCCAATATTATGTTTCTATACATGGACATGAGATATATCACCATTTATTGTTTATTTACTGTCTTTCAATGTTTCATAATTTTTTCCCCTATACATATTTGAGATACATTCCTAGGTATTGCATGATATAGTTGCAATGGTAAATAGTGTCTTTTGGAAAAATTGTGTTGTCTGGTGATCCTTTCATCTCTTGCCTCTTCCCTTAATTTTCCTCATTGCTCATTCTTTTGGGTGAACTTTAACATTATCTGCCATTTAAGACAGTCAGGGAGGTTTTGGTTGAAAATGAGCTCAATCTGTTTATTTGTGTGGAACTGGCATGTTAGAAACCCCTGTGTGAAAACTGAAGTTTCAGTGGAGACCACTAGATATGACAGATGAGCCACTCCAAAAACAAATCAACGCATCTAGATGTTACAAAGGTGTTCTCAAAAACCAGCTCCATGATTATTAAATGCTCCAACTATCTCAAGGCTATAAAACGTAGACGGACGATTGGTGTGTGTGTGTGTGTGTGTGTGTGTGTGTGTGAGCACTTGTGTGCATGTGGGAAAGGAGAGTGCTATTTTGTGGTCTGTGGTTTTCTTTGAGGGAGACATGAAGCGTTATTCATAATATCCCCAAACTTGAAACAATCTATTTGTCCATCGATGGTGGAGTGGATAACTAAATTGTGGTTAATTCGCACAACGGAATGGTATGCAGCAATGAAAAAGTACAAGCTACTGCCGCACATAACACCGTGGATGACTGTCACAGACTATATTTAGTGAATAGAGCCAGATACCAAAAGAGTACATACTATATGGAGTCTATTTATATAAAGTTCAAAACCAGGTAAAATTAATTTATGGTGCTAGAAGTCAAAGTGGCAGAGGAGGTAGTGATGGAGAGACAGCACAAGGGAGCCTGCTGGGATTCTGAATTGCACTGTATCTTGATCTCTGTGGTGGTTACATGTACCTGCAACACACACGTACAGGTGTGTATAAGCAAGGGAGAAGAGAATTTCAGGAAGAGAAACTTGCTATTATTTATTTATTTATTTATTTATTTATTTATTTATGTCCTCTAGGAATTTAACGGACCGATAAAGCCTATAGATCATTTCTATATTTTTCTTACGTTTTCAGCAGAAATACAGCCACAGCGCCCAAGCGGAAAGCATGGCCATTATTCTGCCTTCCTCAACAATATTTTACCTTTGTTTCCAAATCTATCCTCACTTGGGCTTTAATCCTAAGGCCTGCATCTTCAAAATTATGCAATATTTAAAAAGATGACAGAAAACTAATGGATGGCTCTTGGAGTTAAAATGATAGCAGACATGGGGGTTTTGAAATTAGTTTACTTGTTGATTCACTTACCATTTTTTCATCTTAATTGGTGATACATAGAATGTTCCGATGTTTTGACTCTTAATTCTATCCATTGAATGTTTTATTACCTATTTTACCTGAATCTAAGATTTTCCTGTTGATGTATGAAATATCTGTGTTCCTCCTTGGATTAGTTTCCTGTGGCCATTGTGACAAATTACCATAAACCTGGTGGCTTAACACAACACTTGTTCTCTCATAGCTTTGGAGTCCATAAATGCTAAATCCGCATTCACTAGACTGGCGTCGAAGTGTGGACAGGGCTGCACTCTCTCCAGAGGCTCTACAGGGAGAATTCCTTCCTTGCCCCTGCCAGTTTCTGGCGGTGGCTGGCATTCCTTGGCTTGGGGCTCTATCATCCTAGTTACTGTCTCTGCGGTCACATTGCCTTCTCTTTTTTGTTTGGGTCAAATTTCTTTCTGTCTCTCTTTCATAAGGTATGTATGATTGCAATTAAGACCCAACCCAATAATCCAGGATTATCTCTTCATCTCAAGACTCTTAATTTAATCACATCTGAAAGATACTTTTTCTGAACAAGGTAATATTTATAGGTTCCAGGGATTGGGACCTGATAGCTGTAGGACAGTCACCATTCAGTCTACTATACCTCTCCACCAAGTTGCAGGGACCATGGGAGCAGAGCCCTTGTATATTTTGGGTGCTCTCATTGCTTAAAACAGTGCAATGAGAATGTCTGGCACATAGTAGTCATTCACTTAATATATGAATGTCAGGTAAGTAATCATAATGAGTAAATTTGAAGATCTTCTTTTAGAATAGGGGAGATCTGTTTTACTCCAAAAGATAGCCAATACCACTAGTTGGGATTTATAGTGAAGGGCTTCAGTTCATCTCAGAAAGAATATTCTAATAACTAGACCTATCAGTCCACAGTTCGAGTTGCTTCATGAGGGAATAAACTCCTTGTATCTGGATGTATTCCAACAAGGTTTATCATCTGTTAGGGAGGGATGCTACAGAAGGTATTTTAAAATTAGTTGGGAAGGTGGTAGCAGAGAGCAGTCAAGTTTGTCTTGTGTAAGTACTTTTACTTCTTCATATCTAAAGAACCCTAATCTCCTGAAATTTCTAGAATTCCTCTTTAAGCATTTTGTTAAATTGTTGGTTTTATGACCACTGAAAAAGATTCCCCTAGTTTATGGCCCTGTTGTGGCTGTTTTACAGAGGCGCCACAGAAACATTTTTTTTTTTTTCCCATGGATCGGCTCTATGTCTCTGTAGACTGGTAACACCATACTGGAAGTTTTCAGTGCTAGCTAGCCTGAAAGAGGAATTTTTTTTTCTCTTTAATTTACAAATATGGCTCCAAGTCTTCAAATCTAATTTTCAACCTGGAATCTTGCCACTGATGTATAAAATATGGTCACTAAAATAATGCAATTGGCTTGTTTCATGTAGCAACACTGCTCAGGGATGAATCCATATGCAAATAAGTGAGGTCTCTCCATCAGGACAGTTGTCTCGAAAATTGATGATAGGAAAATGCAAAGTTTTCTTCTAAATTTCCTCTCACATGAAGCCACACACGATAATTGATCTTATGATCTTAACTAAATCGAGCTTTTGGCCAACGTAGTTGTGCCAGTTGGGATGTTTCTATCTGCAAGTAATGGAATTCATTGCCAAAGTGCCCCATGACAAGAAGCTTGGAAGATGGGCTGAAGCCAGTTGAGGCAGTTCCAAACATTATGTCCTCACCCAAATAATAACAGCAAGGGAAAGGAGGGGGAGATGTTTTTTCCCCGCATGTCGTCGTCATCTTCTACTTCTTCTTCCTCTTCTTCTTCTTCATCAGGGAGGAAAATCTTCTCCAGATGTTTCCCAAAGCATATCCTTTTCTGTCTCATTGGTCAGAACTGGGTCACATAATCATTTCCATTAAGGATGAGTAGAAAAGCAAATTTCTATAACATTAACTCCCTTCATTGACAAGAAGGGGTTAAATCTGTCCTCATTAGAAACAGATTCCTCAAACGAACATTTACAAATAACTTTGCAGATCCCTTTGAGGTACTTTTTCTGATTCTCATTAACACACCTAGTAATGTAGGAAGTTGTTGTTAGTGGTGGTGGTTGGGAGTAGGGAAGGTAAACTACTACCAACTGGGTATCATGGACTAACCGTATCTACAGATGAAGAGACTAGACTCTACATAAGAAACCTGTCTAAGGTCACATGGCTAGGAAGCAATGATGCTCCAATATGGACCATCGCTAATGATGATGATGAAGATGGTAATGACATCAGTTAATATTGCGTGCTTACTAGTATATGTCAGGCATTGCGCTGTTACTTTACATTGATTACTTCATTTAATTTTCAACCTTATGATGGAGGTAGTGCCTCTGTTTTGTAGATAAGGAAACTGTGGTTCAAGGTCACACATTTAGTAAGTGTGGGTCTACGATTAGAACTCCAATGCTCCCCTTAGGGCTCCCCTTAAAACTGTACTGGTTTCCTATTCTACTTCCTACATTCTTTCCAGGACCACTGCCTCTGAGCTAGGCTTTCTGTCCCTTAAGCTCACTCATCTGTAAAATCAGATAATTCTACCTACTTTATGGGGTTCCCGCGAGGAATCAACCGTGATAATCCCTGAAAAGTAGTTAACAACGAGACAAGCATAGGAGTAAGTTGGCATTATTATTGTAGAATTTATCCTACTATCTTGAAATTTTCAGTTATGTCTTTTTACCTACCCTAATGGACTGAGATCATCCAGGACAGCAGTTCTTGTACTTTTGGGACTCAGGGCCTGTCTACACTCTTAACAAATTATTGTAGACCCCAAAGAGCTTTTGTTTATGTAAGTTATAGTTATCATGACTGCTTTGCAATTAATACCAAGAAATGTTTGAAACTTCGTAACAAGCACACGCTTCCTTAACTGTCCGAGTAATGATATCATACACATCATGCATCCCCTGGAAAACGTACACTCGTGAGAGAAGGAACGCAGAAAAGGCAAAAAGGTGTTTGTATTGTTATGAAGATAGTTTTGACTTTATTGGGAACCCCCCAAGGGTTTCTCGTACCACACTTTGAGAACTGCTGTTCCAGGGTACTTGCTAGATTAATGAAACATCGGATTCTGTTCGGTCGAGAAAATCCATGGTTCGAGAGGTCAGAATAAGCGCTAGAGCTCCGTTAAACGGCAAGCCACTATCGCTGTGTCCCCGAAGACAGCGCGATCCCGAGCAACGTCCGCGGCGTCCACGCTCCTCTGGGGTCTCCACCCCCGGCGCCCACACCACTTTCAGAGGCCCCGCCCCAGTGCGCTGCCCCTCGCAACCGGCTTCCCGGGCGCCTGGAGACAGGCCCCGCCCCACCGCCTTCCATGGCAACCGTGGCGCGCAGCCCAGGCGTCTACGCGCCCCCCCTCCCCCTCGGGCTAAACCATTTGCTTCAGGGATCTTCTGAGGAGGTGATGGAAACACGGGAATATGATACGACGTCTGAGAGCTCCTCAGCTTCCACTTTTCTACCTGGTTGGAACGCTATATTTTAGTTTTATGCTTCACAGCTGCCCCTGCGAGAGGAGCGCCCATCTCTCCCTGCTCGGTCCGAATGCCTCCCCCATCCCAGGCCGGCGGATGGGTCGGCTCGCCAGGGAGGCTCGCGGTCGGCGCGGGTTGGCCCAGAGGAGGGGGAGCGCGACCGACGTAGCGCGTGGGGGGGCGGGGCCGCGCTCAGGGGGGAGGGGAGGTAGGCAAGATGGCGCCCGGCGAGTGATTCACCCCAGATACGTCCAGCGGCCGCTGAGACACCGGGGCGGGGGGTCCTGCCCCCACGGTCGCCCTTCCTCCTCTACCCCACCCCCGGAGACGCCCCCCTACCCTTCCTCCCTCTACCTCGGGGTGGGGGTGGGGGGGCGAGTCTGGTTCCCGGGACACCATGTCGGACTCTGAGGAGGAGAGCCAGGACCGGCAACTGAAAATCGTCGTGCTGGGGGACGGCACCTCCGGGAAGGTCAGTCCTCCAGCGGGCCCGCCGTCCCCGGCCTGCAGGAACCCCGGCGCGGCCCCGGCACCCCCCTCCCCCCCAGCCTTCTCCCCGCCGCTCTGCGTCGCCTCGTTACCCCAAGGGCGGGGGCCCACCTGGTCGTGTGGCCTGGGGCCAGACACGAAGTAGGCGCGGGGTGAAGGCTGACGGAGCTGTCCAGCTCCCATTAAATTGAAAAAAAAGAAAAAAAAGAAAAGAAAAAGAAAGAAAAAAAGAAAAAAAAAGTCACTCCCCAGCTCTCTCTGCCTGGATCTCGAACTCCTACTTCTTCAAGAGTCGGGCCAGCATCGCCCTCCTGGGAAGCTTTCCAGCTTCTCGCCTCCGACGACTGGCAGACATCTGCCAGGGCCTCTTACTTGTTCTTCCTTTAGTCCAGGTCGCACTTTGCCTCCGCGCCCCCCACCCCCGCCCCCCAGTCTCCGCGCCCCCGGCCGCTTTACGGTTTCGGATACCAGCACTGCGCTGGCGGCTGCCAGGAACTTGGCTCTGGAGTCAGATTCCTGGGTGCGCTTCGGGGCTCCATCGCTAACTGGTCGGGGCAGCGGAGGGCAAATTCTTAACCTGTTTGGGCTTCATCGGTCAGGTGGGTATGGAGAGGGGTCGCCTCAAAGGGTTTAGTGTGCAAATGCACAAGAGATGTGAAAAGCCACGTAAAGCTTTCAGAACGCGGCGTGCACCCAATAAACGCCAGTTGCTGTTTGATGGCGTCATACCTCGTCGTCGCTGCTGCTCATGCAGCACCTGTCCGCACAAGCATTCATTCAACAAGTACCTGGGCGCTCCTAGTGAGGGCCGGGTGCCGAGGGGTACGGCCGCTCTCCTGCCAGAGGGGATCCTTGCTTAGGGTCTAGCCTTTGGGGACGGTTGGTTGAGCCCGAGTGCGTGAGAACATCCGACAGCCAGTCTCCTGGCTTGTTAGGCTGAGGCTTTTAACTCTGGGTCGTGGAGCTCCGCAAATGGTATAAAATCCTCTCTCGGTGCTTGCTCTTTGGGGAGGGTCCACGGGATCCCGAAGGGTCAGTGACTCTCCCCCAAATAAAGCGAAGAGCTGCTGCCCGCGGTGCCTTCACACCTGTCGCTTCTGTCAAAGGCACCCACAGTTTCTGGAATCTTGCTGCAGCCTGTCTCCGCTCCTCCCCTCTCCCTGTTCCCAGCCAGAGTCTGCAGAAACGCAGGTGGTTATTGTCCACCAGTGTCCGGCTTCACCGATCCGTGCGACTGGTGTAGCTCGGACCCTGGCTTCTGTGGCGACGCCTGCTCGTTGCATCTTCCCTGGCAGTCGGCCCTGCAGGGCTGCCCCTGGCTTTGTGGGATTCGAGTTCCCTGGGGCACCTGGGAGAGGTGGCATCCACATGCGAAATGTGCAGCATTCCGTTGATTTCCTTCTGCCTTCCCGGGTGGAGATTTTGTTACTGATTTTTATTGCTGAGGAAAAGCGTCCTCGTACCCTCTAATGACCTTTGAAGGTTTTGGGGAAGCAACTTTTTGAATAGTTCGACTGTTTTAAATAAATCGGCATTGTTTCTAACACTCTTATTTAATAAAAAAAAATTTAAGTTGTGTATTTGTATGGTTTTATTCAATTTCCTTCAGAATACCTTCTAAGCTTTCATCTCCTAAATCTTTTACAGTCAGCTCATAACTGAATTTATTTCCTGTTTCAAGTTGTAATGACAGTCTATAGCCCCAGTACACTTGTTTAAAGAGACAAAAATTGCCCTTTATCCTGCATTCTATCATAAGTCTTTAAACTTTTGCTCATTTTTTTTTTTCCCTCCTAGTATATATCAGTCTTCATACATGTGTGACTCAGTTGAAGTTTGTTCATCATGTTGTATCTGGGCTTTTTATTTAGCCTGCCATATGTTTTTTTTTTTTTTTTCTTATTGCTAATTTAATGTGAATAATAGTTTTTCATCTCTTTATAAAATTCCGTCTAGTGTAGGACAGGGCATAATTTCTCTCCCTTCCATACTGTTGAATTAGGACTATCATTCTGCTTCAGAGGGTAACAGTGGTAACTCTTTATGGTGTTCTGATTGAGTCTCGACTAATCTATTTGGAAGCTGTAAAGGCATTTTCTGCCGGAGATTCTCAGACACAAACATCAGGAACTGAACGTTTTTTCTGTTGGTATACCAAGCTTTTTTCTCCTCCATACCCTGTCCAGCCCTCAAGTTACTGGCTGCTATCAACATCCCCATTCTGTTTCCTTTACTATCCTTTTATGAATTCGGCCTCTCTTTCATTCTTACTTGTATCCTGATTCAATGCCTGACTGTTTTTTCTAGCATTATTTTTTCTTGTTAGTTTTAACTCCTGGCATTTAGATACACATGGACGGAGGCAGTGGAATATTGAGATAATCACTAACAGTTTCTCCAGGAGAAATATAAGCTCCTCCTCCTAATAACATGTGTTTCTATTTCTTTCTGTTTTGATTCATACTTTTGATTTTATTACACATTTCTTAAGATTTTTTTGAGGCAAAATGTTCTTTTTTGGTCCCTTTTTTTTTGGTATTAGTAAATGTAATATTGGTAAAAATTATAAGCAGAAGTTCACCCCCAAAAAAGCAATATAAAGAATCAGATAAAAATGTTTCAGATGTGGTAGATGATTGTTTAAGAATGATATTTATATAATGACTTGTGAGAACTTATTTGTGTATGAAAGAGGCAGAAAGTCCAGAGGATTGAGGAAGTGCCTACCACTGATTCAGCCGATTCTCTGTTTGTCCAGAGATGGTATAAGAACACATGTTAATATTCTGTGTTCCCAGTGACCTATGCTTTTGACAGATTATACTTTATTCCAATAAAAATCCTAGCTTTACATTTGCCTCAAAAGTGTGAGGGTAGGGCTTTCAGAATCTTGCAGTCCTGTTTCCAAGAAAAGAACCTTCGAATTTTTCTAAATACTCATCAATGTAAAAATACTGAACTTTGAACACCCTAAATGAATGGGAAAAATTACCTTAAATGGCACGATGCTAATGCTATATGTGCCTTGAATTTCTCTTTGTCTTATAAAAGTATATCAACCATCCCTGTGTTAAACACTTTGAAACATCTGTACTAAATAGTGGTATTTTTCTCTAGAACTATGAGCCTCTTAACAGATTTTGCACTCTAAGTTAAACAAGCTCAGTGGCATAAATAAAGCTAAATGAAAAACAAAAAGCTTTAAAAAGGAATGCTTACCTTTTTCATTCTAATCTCTTAGTTTTTATACTATTGTTCAGGGAAGCCAAATAAATTTTCATTTGGGTGTAGTGAGTTTATTTCTCAGTGCCTGGCAGAACCTCTTTCCTATGGTGCTCAATAAATATTTGACCAAATATCTTAGAAATTTATTACAAGTTCTGAGTGTTTAAATAATAAAAGAATTGGAGTGAGGGTGTGCAAATTGTTATTTGTGTGAAAAATCTGGTTCTTGTGTCAAAAGGAATTTTAGGTCTTTTTGTTTGAAGGAATTGAAATGTGGCCAAGTTTTCTTTTGCATTACTGCACTTATGTCATAATTAATTATACTAAGTTATCTTTGAAATTTTATTTTAGTTTTCATTATTTTGGGAGTTGACATCTAATTTTAACTTTCAGAGTAAAAAAGGGTAATTTTCACTTAACTTTGGGAGTTTTGCTTAAAGAGCATAAAAGCTTCGTGAAGCTGCCTTTCTCCTTTTTGGTGAAGTGTACAAATAAAGAGTGCATTTAATGTTTAGGAAGCCTTTAAGTTATTGAGTTATTTCACTTGTTACCAGAGTGATGATTCTACTTTGATATGAAATGGTACTCTAGAGTTTTGAGTACAACTTTGAGTTTTTATTTAAAAAAAAAAAAGTATATATATATATATACACACATCTGTTCTGGTTATAATAATCTTGTGACTTTTAATCTTTATGGTTGTTGGATCGAAAATACTTATTTTTGCCTATAATATTAGTCTCAAAAATGCTTTTTAATTTTAAAGATAAATATTATCACAGTCATTCTATAGGATCATTTTCATTTAACATCTTTAATGTAGAGAAAATTAGATATTTAAAGACACTTTTTTGTGGGGAAAAAAGAAATTATATAAACAGTCTTTCCCCCTTTTTGATTAGTACTGCTTGTTATTGGCTGAGGGCACAAATACTCAGAATATTTAACCTCAGAAATGAAACTTAGAATTCTCTGAAATTTGTATTCAACTGATATCTATAGATATACATATCTTTAGTTGTGTTGTTTTAGTTTTCTTGTTGATATATCTCAAATTCTGATTTCCAGCAAGAAGGAGCTTGACTGACTATCTGGGGATTTAAAGAGATCCAACCCATTAGCCTGTTGTCCCCACTGATAGTAGTTGCAAGTGAATTTACCTGGTGGAGTGTTAAGTCCCTCCTCCCGTTGCAACTGATTAGAACTGCTTAAAGTTGCTTGTTGGATTAATGGGAGTGTAAATACTAAGATTACTTAATAAGGTTTAGTAGTGATTTTATGTTTACATTTCTAAAACAAAGACATTAATTTTGGTTTTCTATGCATCAATTTTTTAGACCTCCTTAGCTACGTGTTTTGCTCAAGAAACTTTTGGGAAACAGTACAAACAAACTATAGGACTGGATTTCTTTTTGAGAAGGATAACACTGCCAGGTAAGAGACTAAAAAATCTTAACATAGTAAATTGTATATATCTTACAATAAGAGACATAGGGAGACATGCAAAATAAATTTGGGGGTCGCTTCTGTGTGAAAATATATATAATTAGCAAATCTATCTTCAGAGGTTAACTTTCATCAGCATCTACCATGAAGACGAATTGTCTATGGGCGTGAGAGAAAAGTTTATATACTCCCCTACTCTCCTGCTATTTTTGACCACTCTACACATTTTTTTGAGGATACATAATAGTTGTTTATAAAATTCTAAAAAGTTAAAAAAATCAAATGCTGTACAATTATAAACAGATATTGTATAAACTAAATGTGAAAAGACTGGAAAGGATTATTTTTTTTAAATATTATTTTGATTAGCCTCTGCTTCAGTTTTTTGTTCGAGAGAAAGTTGGAACAGAAGTATAATGTAGCTATGGAACTTCTGTGCTCTAATATGTGAATGCTGTTTTATGCAAGGCAGCATGAAATTGCTGGCATTTAATAGACCACTAAAATTTAGGGTCCCTAGGCACTCATAAAAATACAGTTTGAGCATTCAAGATGTTTCAGTTCACCATGCAAAGAAACTATTTAGATGCCAGTTGCAGCACATTTTGTGGGAAATACAGGGAAATAATAACAAAAAGAGAGTGGTTTCTGTTTTAAGTTAGTTTCTGAACAATTGGGGCTTTAAAATGCTCTGTCCATTCATTTGTAATGGTTAAATTATATGTTTAAAGTATTTTATTAAAACCAGTTTATCTTGATTGACTTTCTGAACCAGTCCATCCCTCTCCACTCTGAGGAAACACGTTTGAGTAAAAACAGTTGCAAGTATAGCGTCAGATTCATATACTGGAGCATGAGTGATACAATGGGCAGGGGTTTAATAAATTCCAATATTATTGAAATATGTTAACCTCTCAAGCATCCCATCTATCAGACATCTCTCCGTGAAAGTTTTAGAGCAGCTAATGAAAACTCTTGGTAATTGAAGGTATTCTGCATATCTCACTGGTAATATGCTCTGTTATATTTTGTGACTGAATGCAGCTACCAATGAAGAATGCATTAAAAGGTACAGTGTGACAAAAGATTTCCAACTTTCCATTCTAAGTTATTGTTCAGCAAGAGGCTTAATGAGAAACATATGCATATTTTGTTTCGATTGTATTCACTTTTAATCTATTCAAAACTGAAAATCTCATTTTATTATTCTCACTAGTGTGGATAGGTCAACGCTACATTCAGAATTTTTACAGCAGTCACTAGCAGAATACATGCTCAAATCATGTAATATACATGCTGGAAGCTTATTTTTTGCAACAGCGTTTTCAGGGATGCCAATTGTACAGAGAACTTTAATATGCATATAATTATTGACGGTTTTTGATGCTAATCGGCAAAAGCATCAGCTTTCTGTACCATTAATATTAGTTTTTCTGCATTTTAGTTCAAAGGCTTAAATAAAGGAATAAGCACCACGCAGATATTAAGATATTTTAAGACTGGTTTTGGACATCATATATATATTATATATATATATATATATATATAATATGTATGTGATGATTTTGGATTTGTTGCACAGTGTGACCCATTTTAAAGTTTTGATGACTTTGTAAAAATACTTGGTATTTTTTGAAATCAACATTTATAGTATAATATTTTAGAGTTAGAGAGTACTTCTATTAAAAATGATGTTAGGAAATTGATAGTCCAATGAATGTGTATTTTAATATTCCTGATTAAGTTTTTATTTTGATGGGTAGAGTTCCAGAAAAAAAAAAAAAAAATTTTAAGGCAGTTGGTTTTATGCTGCTTAATAGACTCAAAATATGTTAGAAATTTCAGCAGGAAAAATTATTTTAATATAACTTGATTTTATACAATTAATAGTATATTAACAAATGAGATAAGTAAATTACAAGGTTCATAGTATATCCTTTATAACTTCAACCTTAATTTTAACTGTGTCAAATGTAGAATGATTAATATTTGTATCGTTAGCTAAAACATTATAGACAGCATTATTGAATTTATAGAGTGTACTAGGCAAATCTAATGTTTGTTAAGTATTCTGGTAAGTCTTCTGTCCATTCAGATTGTTAGAGGTGTAATACCTCCTGTCCATCTATTGACATTCTCTTCATGCAGGTTTTCAAGGTCATTACTTTGTAAATACTCATCCATTTTAGTATATTTCATGTTCCGGTATGCTGTATAGTCTGGATGCAACCACTGTGCAGATTTTACTGCTTAAAATAGTGTATCTGTTAGTCAGAGATTCTGCTGATAGAGCTTCTTAAGAGCCTTAGTCAAAATACTTTCAGGAAGCTTGTGGGTACAGTCCAGTAAACAGCGTTCTACTGTGAAAAGGATTTCTAAGTCTTTAGTACAAGAAGTGGGCAGACTTGTGTTTTTAGTTCCATCTTGACTATGCAGCACTTTAAGTAAGGTTAACCAAGGCTCCAAGTGTACTTTCACAAGGTCACTGTTGAATCCTCTTGGTGGCTTTGATTCATACCAAAAGCAACTTACCTGTATTTTGTCACCTCATTTATTTTATTTTTTTCCCTGGTTACATGTCATTTCTTACTGAGGAGCAGGAATTTTGTAGCATTTTACATTCAAGATTAGATTGCTGACAATTTCCTTCATGTTATTAGTTGGAAATTTATGTTAGATTGATTTTTGGTTTTTAAAAATTTTATAGTATTGATTACTTGAATACTCATACATAGGTTATTAGGTATGTCACTTTGAAAATATACTTGGAAGCTTTATATGTTTATGTTTGGGAAAACTAAAATGAATATTAACTTGAATTTCATCCGTATGTGATTTTGTTTTCCAAATAGAGGACTCTCATTTATTTTTATTTTTATTTGTTAATAAGCCTAAAATTCAAATGTGGAAGTTAAAAATATGTTTCTAGATATATGAAATGAGTATGAAATTAGTATCATTTGTTGAAGCTATACTGATAACAAAAGTGTTCCCCCCCCCCCCCCCAGCTTTGGCTAGCATTGTGGGTTATCAGTAATGCCTAACTATTTTTATTTCTGAGGCACTAGAATATGTATATTAAGGGAATAAGAAATAGTAAAGAAATAAGCCAACAACAACCAACACTGTTTATTTGGAAAGGTATGGATTTAAAAAATACCTGCAACACATGAATATAAATCAAAGCTTCTTGGATGGGAGACAATTGAATAAACAATGTAGTCTTGAAATGATGTCGTCAGAATTTGGAAACGTGTAATGAAACTCATGTTCCTAAAGTTGTAGTTAAGGTGTTCACAATAACTAATTCAGATAGGATCTCGCTATTAGAATTTAAAGAAAGAAAAGCTTTCTATTTCTTGATATAAAGTTAAGTGATAGGAGTTATTGACCTTGAAGAAAATGGGATTAAATGCCTTTTATTAAGTGTTGCCTAAAATCCTGTAAGAAAGTTAATTTTGTTAAGCACTGTTGGTTTGAAGTAAATAAATGACTGTAAGAGTGTGCAAGTAAACTGGATAGAGTACTGCCTGTTTATCTAGGGGCTTCTGAAGCTGTCTGACATAGATCTAGTGACTTCTGGCCCTTTCTCACCTGCTTAATTTGAGGCCACATCAGAGGAGAATGAGTTCAGCTTTGAATCTTGAAAAATTTAGATTTTTAGGTAAGTGGGTTTATCCCAGTTATTGGATACAGTCTTAGTTTGTGACATTTTGGTTTTCACATTCATAGAGCTTTAAGAACATTTTTGTCATTACTCTGTGAGCCTTGACAGTGTATGTGGGAATGATGACGAGTGATAAACTCCAGGAGCTCTCATTAATGCTCATGGAAGTTCCCCATGTAAATCCTTTGCCCATTGGCAGATGCAACAGACCCACCTCAAAATAATGGAAAGACTGTATTACAAACCCAACAAAACTTAGAGTCAAGGGTAAAACTTGGCTGGTTAATCCAGTGTTATACTTGCTTTTCAGTGGAATGGTGAAACTGACATTCTCCAAGTTGAGTGTTTTGCATTGGTATAAAAATTCATGTCTTTATAATCTTTTTTATTGTTGCTTTTGAAGCAAGACCATTTTTTTGCTGTCTTTAAGTTTTTATTTTGAGTTTTCCTTATTTGCAAATCATTCAGAAAGATACATTTGTAGTATGGGAGTTCATTTTGAAGGTACTAATTGAGACTTTGTCTAACTTTGGAGAAAACTGTATGGTTTTCTTAGGAGAAACAGTTTGAAATGTTAAAAGCATGTTGGACATGGTCTTTAACTTCTGGGGTTCTGCATTGATAAGAGAATAGCTTATCTCATAAATTTTTGGATCAGCCGAATATTTTGCAAAATAGAAAAAAGAAATTTAAAGATTGCTTTTTAGTATTTTTAAATGCTTTCATTATGCTTGTGTGGGGAAGATTTACACCATTTTATGAAGGCTTCAAAGCACATGTAATAGTTTGTTTCACCGGAAATTCTTTGAACAGTTATAAATGTATCATAATATTTAGTGAAATACTGGGTATCTATCCTGTCTGTTATGAAGATAGCTATCATATGTGTTTATATTTTATAGCTTAAATTTGAAAACATGTAGTTTTAAAAAAATGTGTTTACTATTGCATATAATAGGGGACATTCAAATTTTAAAGGTCCATTAATTTGAGTTGAAACTCTGGGTCCATTTTTGTACTCTATTATTAATCTATGAGTATTAGAAGCTATGGAGTTTAGATTACAGCAAAATTCATTATGTGCTATAGGGTAGGTTAGTATATACGGCTCTATTTTTATTTTTTAAGTATATTTTTTTTACCCCACATATAAGTGCTTTATTGTTCTATTCTCTGTTTAAGGAAATTACTGTTTTTTTAAGTTTTAAGAGGTTTATGAAATTAAATCTTTCTTTTGTTTTGAAGGTGATTATAAATACGGTTCTATAGAAATGGGGTAAAAGTATAAACCTAAATTCCCCCACTATAATATCTTTTGGCAACGTTATTTCACAGTTCCAAATATCTGACCATAGGAACATGCAGAATAAAAGGCAAAATAGATTCATAGTTTATCATTGTGACTTAGTGTTCTCTGAAACTGTATTCAGTTATTTTGTTACTTATCTTTTCTGCATTCTTATTTTTATATTCAAGGAAACTTGAATGTTACTCTTCAAGTTTGGGATATAGGAGGACAGACAATAGGAGGCAAGATGTTGGATAAATACATCTATGGAGCACAGGTATGACATTCTGTGATTATTCTAGTATTAAAATATCCTCTCCCAAGCACATATACCTGGGTACACGCACGTGCACACACACACGCATGTGCACACACACACGCACACACACACACACACACACACACACTATAACTTGGTTTTTATCTGATATGTGGAGAGACTGATTTTATCTTTGTGCTAATCCTTTGGTTTCATCGTCCCCAAATTATGTTTGGAATGATTTGGGTCAGGGAACTGGTGTGACTGTAATACCTTTTGTATGCTTACTTATATTGTTAGGTATTATGTCAACAGTTAAATAAATGCATGATAAGTGATATATTTATTAGCTGATTTGGTTATAGTGACTGCTTTCAGAATATTCAAACTGAATGAAAAATATAGAAGGGAAAAATTTAATTTCATTTTAAGTTGTAAGGACAAAAAGCATATTTAATAATTTTTGTGCTATAAAATGGTTTACTAAATATTTATAATTTTTCAGATTTAATACATATATGAATCTATTATATGAGCAAACTAAGTATGAAAAACTATATATATGAAGCACATACAATATCTTAACATAATATATGATATCTTTTCAGAAGAAAATCTATATAGAAGGAGAAAAAAATCACTCAAATAATTATATAACACATTTTTTTTTTGGCGACATGAGCTTATATGGACATAATTTATAAGTTGCTAAATTATTATACAAATAGAAAACGTGCATGGAGTGATATACTTTAAAAAGTTAATTATTGACATGCTATTTAGTTTTGCTTTTTCTTCCACTCTAGTGTGTGTCTTTTACACCATCATGAAGCATTAGAGGGGGTAATAGCCATAACCCTTCTTTGGTTCTCTATTGGAGTTTAATGTTTTAAGTGGGAGGATTTTACCTTGGTTATGTGGAACTATGTTTATAGGAAGTGACAAAGACAGGAGACAAAGTCAGACTGTTAAGCACTGTTCTGTACGCTGATGCTTGGCATGTGCCATTGCCTTAATTTTGGATGGAAAATAGATTCTGAATTATTTTCTAAAATATTCAGAGAAAAGTACATGAAGCTCATATGGTTCTGAGTCATTTGTGAAGGCCCTAGAGTATTGGTTTTTGCACTATTAATATATAGATTTGGATCTTAGAACTATTTTTTCTATGCCTTTTCTTCTGCATTGTTCTTTGTCTCCTGAAACTCTTGTTGCTTATTTAGCATTTTTCACTTGTAACGTATGACTTAATATTTTATGCGTATTCATTTTTCTTTTAAAAGATAAGTCTCAAGGTTTTTGTGTCTGGCTTTTTGTTGTTTAATTTTTTCTGTTTTAAACTGATTATATTTAAAGTAGGTATTAAGCTAAAGAAAAATTTGTGGACAGAGATGTGTGGGAAGCCATAGTTGTTATTTTACTCCCCTTTTTGGTAAAATTGGTTTCAAAAATAGTAGTCTTTTTCCTCTTTGTCCATTAAAGTATACCTTCAAGGGTGCATATTGGACTTAAAAAAAATAAATATTAGATGTGTCAAGCTTCTCATAATATTTGACTCTGAATGTCAAATAAAGTAACTTTTTAGTATTTAGATTTATCTAGAGAACAGGAAATTTTATGACTCTCAGGGCAAATAATAATATGAAATTCAATTAATGAATTTTTTTTGACTTAAAAATTGAGAGAATATAGTGCTCATGATTTGGATTCTCTTAAATTTACCTTCAGATCATTAAAAATTTATTATTTGATTTATGTAAATTAATTCGGTTTATTAATATAAAATTATATATAAAACTAATGATGTGAAATTGACAGGGTATAAAGTTAACCATTTTAAAAGTATGTAATCAGTGGCATTTAGTGCATTCACAATGTTTGTGGCCATTCTTTTAAATCATTTTTTTTTACAGTGCATATTTTATGCTATTTTGTAACTGCTTAAAAATCAGATATTATTGGTTAAATTTGTAGAAATTAAAAAATTTTCATCTTTTCTGAGAGGACCTGACTTCAGTAGGATGTCTTCATTCTCTTCTTGTACCTCATATCTTGTGAGAAAGAGCTTGTTATATTTATATTCCTTCTTAGAACTTGTCAAATAAGATTTCTGTTTTGAAGGTACATGGGAGGATTTTTCCTTTGGATGGTGCCTTATATTATTTGTATTTTACAATTTCTGTGAATGTTATAAGCATATGTCTTGTCTCATTAAACAACAATGTAGTACAGTATTTCTGAGAAGTTCATGAACATTTCCATGAAATTGTGCCAGGAAATGGGGAATTCTGAGGTGATAAAATGAATTATCATAAATTAATGATAACATAGTAAATTTTCCCTGCTTTCCAGAGATTCTAAACTAAATTATGCGTAATACATAAACAACATTTACTAGTAGTTTCTTTTGTAAAATATATGTAAATTAAAAAAATTTTTTTAAATGTTTATTTATTTTTGACAGAGAGAGAGAGAGAGAGAGAGACAGAACATGAGTGGGGGAGGGACAGAGAGAGAGGGAGACACAGAATCCGAAGCAGGCCCCAGGCTCTGAGCTGTCAGCACAGAGCCCGACACGGGGTTCGAACTCACAGACCGCAAGATCATGACCTGAGCCGAAGTTGGATGCTCAACCGACTGGGCCATCTAGGTGCCCTAATATATGTAAATATTTTATCTGGGCCAGAGAAGCTCAGACTACAATTCACTACCATAAATTGGAGGAATGTTACTTTTTAAAAATATTGCTTTCAGAAGCATTCTAAATAGTATTTTAATATACTCAATCACTTTATATTGTGTAGTCATATAATTATTCTTCAGAGTGGATCTGTACTTTTTCCAGAGTTCTTGTAGATGCTTATGTTGGTTATGAATACTTTGTATTTTGGTATACCTGCTACAGGATAGAAATCTTTCAGAAATGATGTTTTGACTGGCTGTTTTGAGGAAGGACATCAGTTTACTGTGTATTTAGGATTTTCTTTTAGGTTCTCTAACTTCTGTATGGTGTATGGAAAGCCTCATCTTATACATACCTGGGCTATTAAGCTAATGAATCTATTTTTCTTTTTTTTTTTTTTTTAATTTCTTTTAATGTTTATTTATTTATTTAACGTTTATTTATTTTTAAGACAGAGAGAGACAGAGCATGAACAGGGGAGGGGCAGAGAGAGAGGGAGACACAGAATCTGAAACGGGCTCCAGGCTCTGAGCTGTCAGCACAGAGCCTGAGGCGGGGCTCGAACTCACGGACCGTGAGATCATGACCTGAGCTGAAGTCAGACGCTTAACCGACTGAGCCACCCAGGTGCCCCAATGTTTATTTATTTTTTGAGAGAGAGAGAGAGACAGACACCGAGTATGAGCGGGGGAGGGGCAGACAGAGAGGGAGACACCGAATCCGATAAGCTCCAGGCTCTGAGCTGTCAGCACAGAGCCGACTCGGGGCTCGAACTCACTAACCGTGACCTGAGCTGAAGTTGGACGCTCAACCGACTAAGCCACCCAGGCGCCCCTTGAATCGATTTTTCTGAAAACATTTCTTAACATCAGAAAGAGGTTTACTTGTAGGCTGGGAATGAACTTAGATTCAAATGGAACTGATTATTTCACCCCGTTCACATTTTTCCCCTAGTAGCATTAAACTTCAGCAATCGTCTGTTGAACAGTGTTGGTTGAAACAAAATTGGATTGACACCCAAGAAAGAATTAATGAGGTATTTTGACAAGAACTAGTTCTAAGAATTGAAGTATTTCCCAGTTAAATTCCCAGATTTTAAATTAACTTAAAATTTTCTAGGAGTCTTCAGAAAGATGTTATAGGCTATTTTTCATAGTGGTTACGAGCAAACACACAGTACATAGTGTTTAGTGCCCTGTAACCTGTGGCTAACAGAGGCTAATAACAAACCTCAGAGAAGGACTGGGTGTTTCATTTTTGTAGCTCTTTCCGTCCTGGAATCTAAGTGGTTTGCAAACACTGCCCTACTGAGCATAAACTCAATGAAGTGTAGTCACTTGTAAGGCAGAACATAACTACTATTGTGTGCCAGTGCCCCCCACAGATGAGCTTGCCTGTTAACCAGCTACAAAAGGATTTGGTTGCCTGGATGGCAGCTGGGAAGAGAGCGCATCTCAAAGCTGGACTCTCTGAGACCCTCTGCTGTCTTTTACTATGCATTTTTAGTTGGCTATTTGCCAGCTTAGAACTGATTATACACCTTTCTTGGATTAGTGTTCCTTCTTACACAGCAAAGTATGTGTTGTTAGGACTGTGGTATAATCTGTATAATCTAATCCATTTCTGCGTATAAAAGGCTACTGTAGATTATTTGTCATACAAATCAGGGAGAAAAAAATACCTGCTTTGTGGGATTTGGGACCCTTTCACTTTTGGGAAGGTTAAATGGTGTACGTACTGTGTGGGTTGAATTTTAGAACTAAATCTATGGAGTCACCTACAGGACTTAAATGTTGCCACCAGTGCTCACGTTTCCTTGAAGACTTCAGTGTTCCTTGGAGAATGGTTTCTGCCTGGTTAATGACTCGTCGTGTTCATCAGATATGATGATCAGTAGAGAGATGAAAACAGAGTGCTGTGTGAAGAGACTTTATGTAATATTTACCAAAAGTGTTGAGGTTTATGAAGAGAAGGGTGATAGTATCTTCTGGGGAATAGTAGGTGGAAAAAGTGAAGTGAAGGCATAGAAAATATAGGGAATTTTTGTTGAAGAATTTGAAACTACAGAAGAATGTATTAAACTTGAAATCTGATTTCCAAAAGTCCTATCAAAAAGATTTGGGATGAAGAGGAACAGTTGGAGGGTAAGATGGGAAGAGCAAGCATGGGGCAGTGTGGGGAAAAGATGGAAAAAGATGAATGGTAGATAGGAGGGTGATAAAAGCCCATCAGGGACAGGAGACGTAATGATGGATTTGGATGGCCACCGGCTTGCCAAGAAAATGGCTTCCAGTATTTTCCAGCATTTTCCAGCATTTTCCAGCATTCTTCATGGGGTTCCCCTGTTGCCAAGATGTGTTGCATTTCTGAGGGAGTTACACCTTCTTGTGGCTGAGAGGATTCTGATAGTTTTCTGGAAGCAGTCAGAAGAGGTCTGGATTGATGGATGTGGGGAGATACTTAGGCATTGGGGGTGCTTGTGTTCTAGGCTCCTGAAGAGGTGAGTACTTAGAGGTCTGGCTCTGGAGTAGACTACAAAGGAATTAAACTGGAAATCAGTAATTGAAAGATAGCTGGAAAAACTCAAAATCTATGATGATTTAAAAACATGTTTTTCAGAAACACAGAAGTCTCCAGAGAAGTTTTAAAATATCTTAAATTAATAAAAATTGTGGGAGATAGCAAAAACAGTGCTTAGAGGAAAATGAATAGCAGTGAATATATATATTAGAAGAGAAGAATCATCAGTAATCTAAGCTTCTACTTTGAGAAACTGAGAAAGAAAAGCAATTTAAGCTTAATGAAAGCAGAACCAAAAAATAATAAAAACTAGAGGAGAGCTCAGTGAAATTTTAAAAAAAGAAAATAATGGAGAAAATCAGTAAAACCAAAAGCTGGGAAACCTCTAGCCAGGTTAACAAAAAAAAAAAAAAAAAAAAAAAAAAAAAAAAAAAAAAAGACAGAGAGAGAGGAAGGAAACACAAATTAATGAGGGACCATCGCTACTAATCCCATAGGCATTAAAAGAATAATAAGGGAGTAACATAAATAACCCTATGGCCAAAAATTTGCTCATGTAGATGAAATAGACCAGTCCTTTGAAAGACACAAACTACCAACACTCATACAAGCAGCCTGACTCCCAGGCTTGGTATGATTTCCAGTCTTATAAATTTGTTAATGTATGTTCTGTGGCCCAGAATGTCATCTGTCTTGGTGCATATTTCATGTGAGTTAATTGTGAGTTAATTGATTTTCTCCTTGCTTAATGTAAAAGTCAATGAAAAAGGGGCATTGAAGTCTCCAACAATGCTAGTGGATCTGCAGATTTACAGTTCTATCAGTTTGCCATTACATATTTTGATAGTCTGTTGTTAGGTGGGTATACATAAAGGGTTGTTATGTCTTCTTGGAGAATTAACTCCTTTATCATTGTGCCAATTTCTGTACCTAATACCTTTCCTTATTCTGAAGTCTGCTTTGTCTGAAATGAATACGAGTACGCCAGTTTTGTTTTCATTAGTGTTAGCATGGTATTTCTCTATTCCTTTACTTTTAATTTGTGTCTTTATATATAAAGAGAATTTCCTGTAGTCATCGTATAGTTGAATCTTGGTTTTTCATCTATTCTGATGATCTGTCCTTTAATTGATATATTTGGGTCATTCTCATTTAAAGTGATAATTGATGCATTTTGGTTCATTTCTATCATATTTGTTTTTTATTTATGTTTGCCTTTTTCCTTTTCTCTTTCTCTTACTGTTTTATTTGAGCATTTTACCTTCTCTCTTAGCCTATTAGTTATACTTGATCAATTTTTTTAAGCAATTGCTCTAGCATTTCCGGTATACATTTTTAACTAGTTTAAGTCCACCTTCATCTGACACTGTATTGTTTTGCATGTAGTTCAGATACTTCATGAACGCATATTCTCCATTCATCCCTCTTGTCCCCGTGACATTGCTGTCATTCATTTCACTCACCCATACGTTATAATCACTCAATACATCGTTAGTATTGTTACTTTAAACTGTTGTATTTTAGATTAGTTAAAAATAAGAAAATAAATGCTTTTGTTTTGTCTTTACTTATTCCTTTTCTGAAATTCTCCTTTTCTTAATGTAGAAATGAGTTTCTGACCCATATCATATCATTTCTTTCTCCCTCAAGGGCCTCTTTTCTTTTGTTTAAAAAAAATTTTTTTTTAATGTTTATTTATTTTTGAGAGATAGAGACAGAGCATGAGCAGGGAAGGGGCAGAGAGAGAGGGAGACACAGAATTTGAAGCAGGCTCCAGGCTCCGAGCTGTCAGTACACAGCCCGACGCGGGGCTTGAACTCATGAACCATGAGATCATGACCTGAGCCCAAGTCAGATGCTCAACCGACTGAGCCACCCAGGCACCCCCTCAGGGGCCTTTTTTAACAGTTTCTCTGGGGCAGTCCTGTTAGCGCTGACTTCTCTCAGGTTTTGTTTATCTGAGAAAGTCTATTTCTCCCCCACTTATAAAGGATAATGTTACATATAGAATTCTAGATTGGTCTTTTCCTTTCTTTCAACACTTTAAATATTTCACTCCATTCTTTTCTTATATGGTTTCTGATAAGAAATTCACTGTAGTTCTTATCCTTGTTCCTCAGTAGATAACATATTCCCTCTCACCACCCCTTCCCAACCCCTAGACTTCTTTCAAGATTTTCTCTTTGTGTTTTGTTTTACACAGTTTGGATGTATGCTGTGCCTACATGTAGATTTTTTGGGTATTTATCCTAGTTGGTGTTTTCTGAGATTTCTACATCAATGGTGTGGTGTCTTTAATTGATTTTGGCAATTTCTTGGCCATTATTACTTCAAATATTTCTTAAGCTCTGTTCTCTTTTCTCTTCTGGTGTTCCAGTTATATGTATGATATACAAATCAGAATTGTCACATCGTTTTTTAATGTTCTGTTTTATTCATTCTTTTTTCTCTTTGCATTTCAGTTTTGGAAATTTCTATTAGCTTATCTTCAGGCTCATGGATTCTTTCCTAGGCTGTGTCTAGTCTACTGATGAGACCCACCAGTGGCATTCTTCATTTCTGTTACAGTGTTTTTGATAGCTAGCATTTTCTTTTTGTTATCCTTTAGTGTTTCCATCTCTTTGTGTACCTTATCTACCTGTTCTTGCGTGTTGTCTACCTTTTGTACTAGAACCTTTAAAATATTTATCATTATTGTTTTAAAGTCATCATCTGATCATTCCAAAATCTGTATCATATTTGAGTCTTACTTTTTCTTTCTCTAAGGCTTACTTTTTCTCTTCAAAGTGCCTTTTAATGTGCCTTCTAATTTTCTGTTGAAGGCTAGATAAGAACTCAGGTAAATAGGCCTTTAGTGTGGAGCCTTATGTTAATTGGCCAGGAGTTGGTCTGCGTTTAATGTTTGCAGAGGCTCTAGGTTCCAGAGACGTCAAATTCCTCTAGTGTCCTTGTTTTTTTTCTCCCCTGTCTTTTTTTTTTTTTAAATTTTTTTTTTCAACGTTTCTATTTATTTTTGGGACAGAGAGAGACAGAGCATGAACGGGGGAGGGGCAGAGAGAGAGGGAGACACAGAATCGGAAACAGGCTCCAGGCTCTGAGCCATCAGCCCAGAGCCTGACGCGGGGCTCGAACTCACGGACCGCGAGATCGTGACCTGGCTGAAGTCGGAAGCTTAACCGACTGCGCCACCCAGGCGCCCCTCCCCTGTCTTTTTAGACATCTCAAAGCACTCTTCCTCAGTTGAAGTTTATGTTTTGCAGCTCTTTCAAATGTAGTATACTACTATTATGCTGGAGCCCAGTTGGTGTCGTGGTGAAGTGTAGGGAGGGGGAGGGAATTCTCTCATTCTGTGCTCTTATGACTAAGTCATAGCCTTATGGTGGGCCTGTGTCCCTGGGCTGTGACCTTCACAGGTATTTATTAGCTCTTCCCACTTAGGTGACACAGGATGGCTAGAAGGAGCTAGAGATGGGAACTTGTCCTACCCCCATGTGATATCAGACACTCCTTAAGCTTTATTCCTGGACAGTATGCCTTTTTTATGGCTAATACTCTGGGCATATTTACAGTGGTAATTTCTCCCTCCCCATGTCAGAGCCATGTGGGGATCTTTCTTGATTCTACCGAGAGGATGTGGTAGGGTTTCTGGAGGTAAAATCCATGAAAGTGTGGGGGTACCCCACAGACTGTGTCGCCTGGTAGTTGTTCATTCTCACAGTGGAACACAGGCAGCCTCCACCAGTTTATCAAAATTACCATTTAAATGTTCCCACCGTTTCCTGGCTGTGGTGGCTTCTGCGCCAGGTTAGCATATTTGGGCTGTGACTCTTTGGATTCACCTGTCTCCCCAGATTTCAGGGTGGCGATTTACCCTGCAAACTCAGCTCTCTGTTTTGTCCAGAAGAGTCATTGATTTTGTTTGTTTAGATTTTTTCTTACTGTAAAGACAGACATGATGACTTCTTGGGTCTTTACGTGTCAGAATTGAAGCTGACAGTTCTAGAACTTTTTTGTGTTTTGATGTCTTTTTGGTTTTCCCATTTCCCTTTTTGGATTTTGACCACATTGGTATAGGTTAGAACTGATGAAAAATTGCCATATTAGGAGCAAAGATGGAATCATAGTTTTTACATTAAGTGGTATTGAGAATGGGATATATGACGTTTGGTTTGTGGATAGCTAGATTAATGAAAGGCATTTAACCTTTTGCCTTTCTCATGACTTCTGGAAGATTCATACTTAGTGATCTCTGAAAAATACTGACACACACTGGTTTAGCTCTGGAATTGGCCAGCTTTTCCTTAGAGAGCCAGACAGGAAATATTTTAGGTGTCACAGGCCGTACTGGCTCTGTTGCAGGCACTCAACTCTCCAGTTGTAGTACAGAAGCAGCCCTTGATAATACTTAACCAGGTAAGTATGACTATATTTCAATAAAAGCTTATTCACAAATATGGGCTTTGAACTGAGTTTGACTTGGGGACCATAGTTCACTGACTTCTGGTATATAATAGATACCTATTCTAAGCTTAGTGTTTAGTTTTTATTCTAAGCTCTGGTCTAGTACTGATCATTAAGGGATTGTGGCCATGTTTTATTTGCATCATATGCACGTACTGGCCCATGTTGAGATGAAGATTTTCACATATTGATTTAGAAGGGTTCCAAACATCTTAAGGTTTAAGAGTCATCGTGGGTCAGCAGCTCAATCTATGAGTTATAAAAACTATCACAGAGTTGCCTTGAAAATGTGATTCTTACTCACACAGAATAATAAAAATTCCCAGTAGTTGTGTAGTATGTTAGTTTTTAAATAAATCTTTTTGTTACTTCCCATAATCGCTTAGACATGGCAGCTATCATCGAGGTAGATTACAGAAGCATTGCTCAAGATCAGTGGTTGGTAGGGCCAGGCCAAGACTGCAGTCCAGCGGCGATCTGACTTTCAGGGCAGAGCTCCTTCAACACAATATGTGGTATCATTCGAGTCAGCTGAAGGTGGAGTCAGTCGTTTGAAGATTAGCTTCCTTTCTTCCTCTCTTCCTCTCTATACGTGCTGCTAAAATGAGTACTGAAGATTAGTTTTCTTCAGAGGCCAGTTCTGGGGCGTTATTCTTAATAAGAAAAGTGGGCTTGTGCTGATTATTTCAAATAATTCTATTGCTGGGCATTATTTCAAAGCATTTAGGAAGACAGAAGTGTCTAAGCTACCAAAATGAATCAGACAAGTGATTTTGCATAAAAATTATAGAATATTTAAACTGGAAGGGATGTTAGAGACCATTTACTTTCAGTGATCTAATTTTAGAGGCAAACAACCTGAGACCCAGAGGAGCTAAGTGACTTAGGGGCCAGTGTAATTTAATAAAAGAACATGGTCCTAGAAGGTTATAATAGTAGTATGCTATTCTCTGGCCTGAGAAAGGCAGTTGTTAAATTTTCGGGAATTTTTGTGAGCCAGTCGTTAAATACATTCATGATTAAAAATACATAAACTCATCAATTATATTAAAAACGAAGATATATGCTCAAAATTCATCACTTACTAATCATTTTACCAGATATTTTCTTAAGTATGTTCTTGAAATTATTGATGTCTAATGTACCTGTATGGTTCAGATGCAATCTGGCGATGTCCTACCCAGCTTTGTTGAGTGAAGCGACATTGATAGCTTGAAAATGACCACAGGGGAGTATTTATACCACAGAAATAGGAAAATGAGACAAATAACACTCTACCCTTCCCGACCCCCACCACGGCGCTAGCCAGTTTATTAATATTTACCAGCATATCACTGGTCATTACTTTTGTGTTCTATACTTGTCTGTTTATGTGCCTGGCTGCAAGACTGAGTTTCTTGAGGTTTGGAATTTATATCCTTAGGACCCAGCACAATGCTTGGCATATAGTTGGCAGACAAATGCTTATAGAATGCATGAGTAGACTTTATATTCACACAGCCCTTGATTCAGATCTGGCTTCCTCACCTACCCTAGTGGTAGTGGTATGTGCCCTAAGTATGGTTGACCTTCGTTATTGTAGCCTCTCCTTATTAGTAAAATGAGAATAAGAGTTAGCAGCATTAGATGATTATTGTAAGGACTGATGAAAAGATCTAAATATACGTCTAGATGGATAGTAGGTACAAAATGTAGTAAAAGTTTGTGATTATATCCTAAGAAGGAGGAGACGTAAATGCTATTAGGGTCCAGACTTAGACTATATGCAGAGCTTTGTATTAAGTGTTTGACCACGAACTGGATGAGAATCAAGAATGTGGCACTGTTATTTTTGTGTGTGTACATACTTCTCCTTCCCACACAAAATAATGGGATATATTAAAAGGAATATGATATATAAGAGGCAGGAAGCAATCCCTCTGTTATATTTGGCTTTGTTCAGGCTCTTATTACAGTATCATGTCCAGTTTTACATTGCTCATTTTAAAGAGGATGTCAAAAAACTGTATGTAGTGTGTCCTGGGAAGAACCCAACAACTATGATTAAAGGGATAGAAAATAGGTCCTTTGAGGCAAGTTTAAGGAATTGAGTTTGTTTATTCTGGAAAGGAGATGGTAAAGGAGTCACTTAACTATCTTCAAGTACATGAAGGGTTATTACAAGGAGGATACCCCAGTGTTGTTCTCCAAATGCACAGAGGACCAAAAGAGGAAATCGACTTACTTCATTTAAAGAAAATTGTGTTAAACACTAAAATTGACTATCAAGGGATGTCATGGAATCTCATTTTTGAAAATATTTAGAAAGAGCAGCAGCAGATGGTTATTTACTGGAAGGTTTACATGTTTGACCTCATGAAAGTAACAGGCAGGATTGTAGACCTTTGCAGCCTTTTCACCCATGATAGGATTTTTTCGTGTTTGTGGTAGCTCACCACGTCTGTGCCAGGTATCTTACAAAAAGTTCTGTAACTCTTTTGTGACAGGGAATCCTGTTGGTATATGATATTACAAATTATCAAAGCTTTGAGAATTTAGAAGATTGGTATTCTGTGGTGAAGAAAGTGAGCGAGGAGTCAGAGACTCAGCCGCTGGTTGCCTTGGTGGGCAATAAAAGTAAGTCATTAATGCTTCTTTCTGTGTCGTTGTTTATCTGCCTATCCTTTAGTCTTTACAAATTTATTTAGTCTAAACAAATTTTGATGTGTAGAAACATAAAAGATACAGCTTTCCTGGAGTAAGTAAATTGCTTGAAGAGAAAGTTTGCATGGACGTATACGATCTTTTCAGTGACAGTTCTGATGCTTGATCTCACTGCCCTGCTGCTTTGGCCGATTCCCGTTAAGGTAAGTTCTGTTCTGACAGTGTGTGTTTTGGCTTCCTGTGGTCTAAGGAAGCAGCACGGACTATTAAGAACAGCAACACAGCTGCAGATTTTATGATATTGCACTGCAGCTTCAGCTCTGCCCCAGAGATTTTGAGAGAGAGATTTCATTAAATGATCACCCGTTGTAGGGAAGAGAGCAGCGGCGGGTGGAGTTTTGGGTGTGTGGTTCCTTGCTCCTGTTTCTCACAAACGTCTCTCTAAATTTTGAGATTAGTTCTAAAGTACAGATAATTTCTTGTGTTGTTTTGTATTTTGAGAAAGAGTGTATTGGGGGAGGAGTCGTGCGTGGTGAAAAGGGTGGATAATTTTTGAGATCTGTCAGCTGGGCATATAAAATTATAAGGCTGAATTTTGTACAGGACTGTTGGTTCATAGTCCTGCAGTGCAGTTACCTGGAAAAGGAGACCTTAATAAGGGTTTTGAAATATATAAAATATTATAATATGACCTAATCTTCTACAACTATTTGAGGTCACAAAAAGAGAAAATGAATTTAAATTATACCATGGAGGATTTAGGTCAGGAAGAGTTTCCTGACTACAAGCGTTGTTAAACCAATACCCAAGTATACTACCAAGAGAATTATCTTCTCCAAAGGTCTTTAAAAGTATAGTGCATTTTTTTGGTCTGTAATTATTTAGGAAATAGTACTTCCTGAAGGACTAAACCAAGATTTCTTCATTATGTGGTTTTGCACACTTAGATGAACATTTAATAAATCCAAGCCTTACTTTAAAACCATTACAAAACAGGTGTGGATATCATTTCTCTGAACAGTTAAAAATACAAATTTTATAATAGTGTCTAGAAAAATAGTATTACATATCATGAAATGGATGCCTTGGGTACAGTTTTTTTTTAAGTTTTAGGTGAATTTTACTTTTCTGTTCCGTAAATAATTCTAATTGAGTGAATCTGATGCTTTTCAATTCATTGAAATTCCCCTTTAGAAATCATAAGTTTTGGTGACCTTACCTTCTATTTCTGAGTGCAGCTTTTCATTTTAGGAGACCCATCCTTCCTTCCTTCCTTCCTTCCTTCCTTCCTTCCTTCCTTCCTTCCTTCCTTTTTTTTAACGTTTGTTTATTTTTGAGAGAGACAGACAGACAGACAGACAGACAGAGAGAAACACAGAATCTGAAGCAGGCTCCAGGCTCTGAGCTGTCAGTGCAGGGCTCGATGTGAGGCTCAAACTCATGAACCCTGAGATCATGACCTGAGCTGAAGTCGGACGATTAACCGACTGAGCCACCCAGGCGCCCCTAAAATTGTTTGTGTTTTTATGAAAATATAGTAAACAGAAATTTGGACTGAAGATTGAGGATACTCTTAGGTAAGGATGAATTACAGGTTTATTTTTACTAAAAATTGTGTTTTATTATGTTTAAATTTAAAGAGTAACTAGAGTAGGTTAATGAAGTAGCCAGTAGAGGAAGAGATTTGCTTTAATGAAATAGAATTAGCAATGACTAAACTATTTCAGTGTATAATACTTAAAACAAGTTTATTTTTTCCATATTCTGAAAGGCTGTAAGACACTAGTTAGTGATTTTTTTTGTAGTATAGAAGACTTTAAATGAAGTATTGAGTCATGGTTAAGGTCATAAGACTTTGAATTTAGAGACTGCTTTTACAAGGCCAGGTTTTTTCACTTAACAGCAGTGTGACATCAGATAGGTTACTTTATATCTTTATACCTCAGTTTCCTCATCTGCAGGGAAAGATAGTAGTTTCTGTCTGATAAGGTTAAAGATTAAGTGAGATTTACATGGCAAGTGCTTAGCATGAGGTCTGTATACTGTAAATACTCAGTAACTATTATCATCATTATTATTAATCATAATAGCCTTTAAAAAACACTGACTATAGCTTCAATTTGAGTGATCACAAATTACAAATTAGTACAGCTGAAACAGACATCTTACAAAAGTGGCCTGGAGGAAGTGGTTCCTAGAGAATTCCTTTGTCACTATCTTATGCCTCATTTATTTCTTAAAAAAAATTTTTTTTAAGTTTATGTATTTTAAGAAAGAGAGGCAAACGGGGTGGGGGCAGAGAGAGAATCCCCAGCACTCTGCATTGAAAGTGCAGAGCCCGACGTGGAACTTGAACTCACGAACCGTGAGATCATGACCTGAGCCAAAATTAAGAGTCTGATGCTTAACCGATGAGCCACCCAGGCGCCCCCCCTCCTTTTTTTTTTTTTTTTTTTTAGATTGATACTTCTTGTACCATAAGATGGGTAGGGCGATTCAGTTCAGCAAACACTCTTGAGTGCCACTTATGTGTATTCAGTTAGTCATTGTTAATTTGCACAAAGTTTGAGCTAGAGTGCTTTTAAGTAGTGAAAGGGCCTGTTAACCTTACTCTTAGTTTTTTGAGGTTGTTTTTATTTATTTATTTATTTATTTATTTTTAGCTGACTTCAAGTTTTCTAAAAACTTGACTGCCTTTCTTTTGCTCTGTTTGGTTGTTGGGATTAATAAATACAATTATGTCCAAATCTTCATGGAAGGCCCTACTTTTTCCTAGCAAGGTAAATATAAATTCCTGCTAGGTCTTTTCCAAAATGGGAAAGAGGGTAAGTCAACTGTTTATTCTGTGTATTTTACAGAAGTTCTGTTGAAGTTTGATCGTGTCTGTAGCCCAATGTGGGGGGAGATGACTGATAGGCACCTGGAAACAATTATATTACCATCTAAAGGCAATTTCTGCAATTCACAGAGCCATCTTTACCAGGTCTGATACCTGGTTTCCTGGTTTTGAAAGTCTTGGTCTCCCACTTGACCTGGGGGTTTTCCATTCATGTCCGCTTTATGGGCTTATTACAGGTGCACCTGGCCATGGCCTAACACTGCACCATCACCTCTCACACGAATACTGCGGTAGCTTCCTAACTGTCCTTCCTGCTTCTAGCTCTGCTCTCGTACTATCCAGTTCTCTAATGGCAAATCATGGTATGCCTCTTCTAGTGCTTTCTCATCACACCTAAAATGAAACCTAAACTCTTCATCCAGGTTTACCAGACACTAGGTGATCTGGCTCCTACCTGCCTCTTAGACTTCGTCGTGTGTTCCTTGCCCACTCTGTGCTAAGACACACTTGTATTTTTTCCTCTACTTTAACATTCCAAGTTAATTTGTATCACAGGGTTTCTTCTGCTTGAAATACTTTTCTCTTCTGGTCTTTACTTGATTGGCTCCATTTTATCATTTGGATCACATCTTAGGTGTCATCTCCTCAGAGTTGCTTTTCTTGACCACTCAGTGTAAACGAGCCATGTAGTCCCTTTGTCTCAGGACATTCTGTTTCACTTCTCTGTGTCACCTCAGTGCCACCTGATGTTTCTTGTTTGTTTCCTGTCTGTCTTTCCCTGCTAAAATCTAAGCTCAATGAAGCATAGGGACCTCATCGCTTAGAATAGTGCCTGAATGAATGAATACTGAATGAATGAATAAAAGCCTTTTCATGAAGCCTCTGTTGGAATTAGAAGTGTTTATGGCCTGGGATGTGTTATTAAGGGCAAATGGTTTTCTTAATGAGGAAAAATACATATGTAGATACAGGGAATCTATTAGATGGCCTTCAGGCCCGGCTGGCCTACTGAATTCCACTTTGGTGAAAAATGTCAGAGAGTTTCTTAGGAAATATTCTGAAGTTATATTATGCTGGATTATGTTCAAGATAAAATGTCATAGATTTTATATCATGATTTTAGGTTAAATGAATACAAAAGAATTAAGAATTTTGCTTTTTCCTAAAGTGACCTTTATGTAATGATAGAAAACCTACACTTTTGACTTTTTATTTATTTTTAATTTTTTTGTTTAATTTCAAAAACCATCTGCATTGAAGTAACAGTTTTCATGTTTCTTTCAGTGTTTCAGGGAAGGTTCACATTGAAATTAAATGAACATTCAGGAATATTCATTTTTTTTTGAATTAATTTTAAATTCAATCCATGTTGTTATAAGCACATGGCATTTTAATTTGTCATTTTGTTATTTTCTATCTTTAAGCTGTTATGTTTTCCTACTATCTGATCCATCAGCTAGTTTCTCCCCTGACTAGCTAACATTCTCTGTTGGATAGATTGTAAACAGAAATTAACAGGGGTTGCATAGAAGCTGCCCTCTTCCTGATTTATAGTTTCTTAGTCAGTGGAGGGGTGGTGGTTATCAGTAACTTGTATTGGGGGTAGGAATTATCACGCTCCAAGATAGAGTGGATAGATGAATGATTTCTGCTCTTAAAGATATTAACCAGATCCTTTCCCAAATAAAGACTAATAACTCAGATTTTTAAACAATCTTCATGACAGATGAGGGCATCGAGAAGAGTGCATCAACACTAATTAACAATGTTGAGTGTATATTCTTCTTAACAGTGATTGATTGTTCTTGGAGTACTATCTCTGCCCAGGAAGTGATGTGTTACACTGCGAGGTTCAAAGGTCACATTTTAATGTACTCTGTAGTTGTGTTCCCTGAACTCAATGGAAATGTATTAGTAAAACAAGTACATTTCAGGTTGGAAAATTTAACTGATACCCTCAATAAAATTATGATAATTTTTTTAAAGATTATTTTTAGTGATAGAGGAGTGTGAAGAAATGGTTATGCATCCGGCTTGAAAAATTTCATGGGAATTTACATGAAAGTGCTTGCCTATACTGTGACTTTTTGAGTCTTCAAAATCCTTTTTTATCTGGAGAGTAGAAATAGGAAACTGTGAGGTAGGGTGACATTTACTCTGATTCCTAAGTTGAAAGAGTTCGTATCAACTTCTGTAAAATTTACCATCTACAGTATTATAACAAAGTGAACGAGTGAGTCATTATTATCAGTTTGCTTAAGAGAATTTGTAATTTATAAAGCATGAATCAAAACTCTTGAAGATTTGAAAAATTCATTCTGTTTATACATTGTGAATTAAAACATTCCACCTCTTTGCCCATTTGTTTTAATACTTTTTGTTCTGGGAATAGTAATCCAAAGTATCAGATCCAAGTGTCTTTTCAGATGGACTTTATATTTTTGTTTCTATTGCTTCTTTTTTTTTTCCCCTCTCTTTATATGTAAATTTGTTTAACTAGAGCTATGGTTATTTGCTAGTAGGTGCTGATAGCATCTGATTCTGATAGTGACAGCATCAGTATTTTGTGTACTGAGAGTGAGCAGGGAAGGGGCAGAGAGAGGGAGAGAGAGAATCCCTGTGTTGACAGCCCGTTGCCTGACACAGGGCTTGATCTAACAAACTGTGAGATGATGACCTAAGCCGAAATCAAGAGTTGGATGCTTAACCAACTGAGCCACCCAGGCACCCCTAATACATGCTCTAAAACTATTCTTTTACATGATACTTCACACTTCTGCTGAACGTTCAGAACATTTTGATAGTATTTCCAGTTTAAATTGGTGGAGTTGTTTCCTCAAATGCATAAGCTTGCATTCAGACTGGTGTTAGGACTGGTAATTATTGGGGAACAAATGTCAGATGAGTGCTTTTTCCATGATACTAATCAAAATCATTTCACCTGACAATTGTTGCAGTGATGTTACTATGTCATTTCAGAGTAACTTTTTTTAGATAGTCTACTTTCAAACCATTTGACAGTATTGTAATTTCCTTAGCCTGAGAAGTATTAAGATTTTCTGTGGTTTTGCTTTGTTTGGGGCATTATGTAAGCATTGTATATGTTATAACAATCGGTTTATATGATTTCTGTCCATCTTCTTGTCATGATAGAGTTATTAAATGCTAAAGAAGATCATCCACTTTACTTTTATTTCTTTGTGATGAATCTCTGATTTTAAAAATTAGAAGACATAAAATATTAAACTTAATTTTAATCTATTAAAAGTTAAAAAATAGATAGCATTGTAAAATGTATACATTAAACTTTTATTGTATAAAACAGATTTTGTGAAAAGATTTAAAATTTTCATTAATGTAATTTAAGTCCCTTTACTAATTTAAATTTATTTGCAGTGATTGAGGAACAAATCCAATACAGATTAAAGGAACATTTATAGGGAAGATCAGAAAACTTTAGTTTCTGTGCTAGGGCTGTCATTTTATCTGGTTATGTCACCTTGGGCAGTTTACCTAATCACTTAGGATCATCCTCATGTATAAAATGAAGGATTATACTCGGTAATCATAAGCACCTTCCATTCCTAAAATACAATGACCCAAACATGTCCAGTAATAAGTCTGCTTAATTGAACATATTTACTGCCATATATATATTTTTATAATTTGTTTAATGTTTATTTATTTTGAGAGAGAGAACACTCACATACAAGTGAGCAGAAGCGAGGCACAGAGAAAGAGAGAGAGGGAGAGAGAGAGAATCCCAAGCAGGCCCTCCCACTTGTTAGTGCAGAGCCCAATATGGGGCTTGAAGTCATGAACCATGAGATCATGACCTGATCCGAAATGAAGAGTAGGATACTTACTCGACTGAGCCACCCGGGCATCCCTGCCATATAATTTTTTTTTTTAAACGTTTATTTATTTTTGAGACAGAGAGAGACAGAGCATGAATGGGGGAGGGTCAGAGAGAGAGGGAGACACAGAATCTGAAGCAGGCTCCAGGCTCTGAGCTGTCAGCACAGAGCCCAGTGTAGGGCTCGACCTCACCGACCGCGAGATCATGACCTGAGCCGAAGTCGGACGCTTAACCGACTGAGCCACCCAGGTGCCCCCCTGCCATATAATTTTAAGAGAGTTTAATTTTAACTTTATGTGTATTGTAAACACTGTCTTCTTATCTTTGCAGAGATGGTTTCTTAGGTCATTTTATTCACTTGTTAGATTATTAAGAATCTATTTTCTTGATACATGGATAAGTGCCCATACCTAATAATAACAATAATAAATCTAGCTAAGATTTATTGACCTTCTTACTACTTGCCAAGCACACCCTGGAAACTATGGTCAACTTTGGAGTGTTTTGGGGGCTCTAAAAATAGCATCTCTTCTTAATTTAAAATTGTTCTTGAAGTTAGATTTAATTATTTTTTATATTCTATGACATTTTCTCACATTTCACATGAATGTGTAGTTTTGCAGTATAAATAGAGCAATTCAGCATGTATTTCCTTTTTTTTGCTTTCTTATGTCTTCTTTCATTCATTTCATTTAAAAGTTAGTGATTGAGCCCATACCTGTGTAGGTGTTAGGGATACAGAAATGAAGAGACAAACTTTTTGCCCTCATCTAGCCTGGTTCCAGTAGAAGAAGATAGTAAATAAGTAAATCAGAAAATATATAATATGTTAAATGATGGTAAGTTTTGCATAGACAAAGCAGGAAAGGGAGAAAAAGGAAGACTTGGAAGAGGGTGTTAAGATTTTAAATATGGTAGCAAGGAAAGTTTGAGAAGATGACATTTGAACAAAGAGATAAAGGAAGAGACAGTGCCATGTAGATATTTGGATGAAGAGTTTCCACGGCTCCTGGGTGGCTCATTCGGATTGGGTGTCCGACTTGGCTCAGGTAATGATCTCATGGCTCTTGAGTTCGAGCCCCGTGTCAGGCTCTGTGCTGAAAACTTGGAGCCTGGAGCCTGCTTCAGATTCTGTGTCTCCCTCTTTCTCTGCTCCTCCCCTGCTCATGTTCCTCTCTCTCTCTCTCTCTCCTCTCATTCTCTCCTCTCTCAAAAAAAAAAAATAAATAAACTTAAAAAAAAAAAAAAAGATTTTTCCAAGTAGGAGGAAGAGTAGGAACAGAGCCCTGAGGTAGTATTTTGTTTTGATTTTGTTTTTTCTCCCTAGGAGCTATAAAGAGGGGTGTGTGTGTGTGTGTGTAGGTAGGTAGGTAGCAATTAGTAGGGAATAGTCAGCAAAAGAATAGTGTAGGACATGAAACTAGATATAAAGAGGGAAGGATCTAGGAAGAGACAAATCAGGAACAGCTTTGTAGGCCATTGTCAGGGCTTCAACTTTTACTGTGTGTGAGATGGAAACCCACTGAGGGATTTCAGCAGAGTGAAGTGATTTAACTTGAAAGGATCACTGCAGTTCTTGTTTTGAGAATTTACTACAGTGGGTAAGAATGGAAACAAAGTAAACAGATAGGAGACTGGACATATTCAGGTGAGAAGTAATGGTGGCATAGACTAGGGTTACAGCAGTGCAAGTGGTGGAGAAAATGAGTTGGTTTCTGGACATATTTTGAAGGGACAGGTGATGGATTTTCTCATAGGTTGGCTGTGGAGTAGAGGAGAGAGGAGGCAAGATAATGCCAGGAGTTTTGGCCTAGGCGTTTGGAATGCTGAAGTTCAGGTTACTGACATCAGAAATTGAGTGAAGGAAGAACAGATTTGGGTGAGGATCTCAAGTTTCCTTTTGGACATGTTAAGTGTGAGGTACTTCTATTAAGCATCTCTGTGGAGCTACTTAATAGGTAGTTGGATATATGAGTCTGGAGTTCAGAGGCAAGAGAAGGTCTAGAGATAAAAGTCTGGGAGTCAACAGCATATTGATGATATTTAAATCCTTGAGACTGGATGAACTTTACATAGGAGTGAGTATAAAAAGGGAAGAATTACAGAGATTAATCCTTGGGTTACAGCCATGTTTTAAAGCTTGGGGAAATAGAGAGATCAGCAAAGGAATTGGCATGTGGCTAGTGGAGGTACGAGGAAAGTCTGAGAGTGAAGTATCCTGGAAGCCACATGTGAAGGTGTTTTAAGAAGGGAGTGATCAACAGGTGAGCTCTAAGAATGGTTATTAGATTAAGCACGCTGACGTGATTGGTGATCACCTTGGCAAATGGATTGATCGGAGTGGTGGGGGTGAGAGCTGAGTATAGTGAGTTGGGGAGAGAAAGGAAGACAATGAATTGTAGACGACGAATAGAAGCAACATGTATATGTAATGCCAGTCTACAAGGGAATTGACACATGGGGCAGCAGCTGGTGGGGAATGTGGGTCCGAACTCTTTGGTGTTGTTTTTAAAGGATGGGAGAGATGACAGCATGTTTTGTGTTTATGGGAGGAGAGAGACAGACATGGAGGTATGTGTGCAAACACTTGATGATTAAGCGTGTCTTACGTCTTCTTTTGTTGTTTTAGCACTGATTCTATTTTTAGATATAATTTTGAATGAGTCAGCTCCACTCCTTAATCTTGAGTCTATTGCACTGATTCTGATTTAGTGAAAAAGTAGAACATGAGGGGTTTGTGAGGACTTTCCCAAATCTTAAACTCATCTTAGAGGGTTGAGAGACACGAACAAATAGAATAGGAGTAGGACAGAATGCTAGGTAGTTTCTTGCTTGATTTAATAATTATTAGCTATTTCTTGCTTTTAAACTCTGAGATTCTTCTGAAAAAGTCACCTTTTTTTCGAATACACGTTTCCCCCCCACCCCCTTTGCAGTTATCCAGGTGTTCTGTAATTGAAGCTCCATGAAGGCAGAGACTGCTTTGTTCACAGCTGTCTCTCTAGTATCTATCTAGCTTAGTCCCTGAACACCCGAAGTGCTCAGTAGATACTTGTTATGAATGACTTGAAAAGTATTCATTCTCTACCTCCGTGAAAAAACGGAACTATGGACTTTTTGAGATGATAAGTGAAAATAATACTGTTCTTCTAGCTTTTGTGTAATGCTGAGCCCAGGTTTTTGAATCAGAAGAGGAGTTTAATAATGACAGACTCATTTCATGCTTATGAGTCACTATCACATCAGACCAGGCAAGACACCTGCTACGTTACACATGTAGTTCTTTTGAAAACCAGACTCCTAACTTTAATTAATCTCTTAATTTTCACACAAAATTTTAGTTTAAAAAAGATGAGAAATTGTATTTTCCCTTATAGATATTTACTTTATAGTGCGTTCTGGCACGTTAATATTGTACATACGGTGGTTAAGGGCACAGACTTCTAAGTAAGACCACTTAAGTTCAGATATGGGCTCACTTATTAATTGTTGACCATGGTAAGGTACTCACTTCTTTGTAGCTCGATTTTCTCATCTGTTAAGTGGGAATAATTTACAGGGAGGTTGTTGCAAGACTTATTTATATAAAGCTCCCAGAACCAATGCGTGTATGTAACAGGTGCTATGTGTGTTAGTTGTCATTATTGTGTCTCCCACTGTGTCCTCAAATTCTGTCTTCTAATTATGGATAATGGGAGGAAGTATTGCTAAGTACATATAATTTTTTACTTTAAGGATTTAAAAGTCAAGACCATTAAAAATCATGTGAAATGTCTCTGAAATACATAGTGATTAAAATTTCAGTTATAATTAATATTTGGAAGCCAGTCTTCATTTAGCTTATATTTTAGAAATACATTTTTCTGAAAAATTATTTAAACCCGGTGGAGGTGATACGATTTTGATATCTAATCTCAATGGTGAAAGCTGGTGTATAGTTGCCATGAATTTTATCTCAAGTTTATTTTGCTATGTAGACATATGTCTAATAAAAAAAAAGATGCTGCATAAACCATCGTTTGAGTTTCAATGTGCTTCTGTTTTTGGTGGAGGTATAAATGTTATTTCTGGCCGTGTCCTTCATACTTAGCTCTTCTTACAACAAATGGAAAGGCCTTAATTGTACCTAAGGGAATAGTTAATCCACAGTGGACATATGGTGGACAAAAGCCGAGTCTAGTGAATGAATAAAATTATAAATGGTAAACATGTGAATGCTTGCAAAGTCTGGCAGCCATGAAGGATGGAGTATTGTTTGAGATTAGCAAATTTGTGTGCAGCATAATAATTCTTTTCTTGACATGTTTGGATTGTACAGGTTTATAGAAATTCGATTAAAAGATTCTTATCTATAAGCATATTTGTCTCTTTTATTGTTCATTAAGCTTTGTGATATGACTTTGGTGTCAACAATAGAGGCTGATGATCTCACATTTTTGGAAAGTTACTGCTCTTTTGATTGGGGGCAGTTAATTAGCATTAACCCAGAACAGCTCTTGGGCTTTATGGATTTGAGCATTATATGTGGTTGCACTGCTCCAGCAAAAGGTTAAGTATTAATGGAAAACGGTCACAGCCCTTTTACTTAAAGAAAACATGTTACTTGTACGTTTTCTTTTGATTTTACTTTTACAGTTACATTGAATGTCTTCATTCATTTAGCCATCCATAAAGCAAATATTGTTGCACACGCAGTGGATAATAAGTCTTTTTAGGACTACTTGTGTGGTATGTCACAGATCATTAACTGCAAGTAACCACCTGACTTGAGGGAAGCCTGGAAGCATCATTATAGTGAAATAAGCTTTTATTTAGGTATCACTGCAGCACATTGATTTATTGAAATGTCACCAGTTGCTACTGTGAAAATATATTCTCATTATCATTCAGGGAAGGGTAGAGATTAACTGCTGTAGACTGTAAAAGAGATATATTGCTGACAATGGAAAAAAATAAAAAAATGAAAAAAATGTTATGTGGTCTGTATTTGATCTAATAATCACTTTTAAAGAAGTAATTAGGCTAAATTAGGTGATTCTTTAGGATGCTTTCAAGTCTGTGTGTGCTCTAATATATGTTTTGCTTTCTCCCTAATTTGAAATACCTTTAAGTTAAGCAACATAGAAAGGCAGCAGCAAACTTCATTATAACAGTCCATAAAGTAGTAAGTTCTTTCTGTGAGCACATGGCTGCTTTCTAGGCAAATATATCATGGATCCTACTTTCAGGAAATTTCAGGTCTTGTTGTGGAAGTGAGATTAACATAAAAAGTAACAAAGAAAGACAACATATAATTTGGTACTGTCGTATCAGTGGGAGGGAAAAATTGCCACCTAAGGATTAAGAGGAATGTGTAACTCACACTGAGTCTTTGCAAAAGTAGTAGGGTTTGGATATATAAATGGAAGGACTGAAATTCAGGCAAAATGTTAACATTTTAAGATAAAGTGTATTTAGGGAGAATTTGACAGAATCTTGAATCCTTAATTATTTGATTCATTTAATAGAGTCTATGCCAGGTATTTACTATTTTTCAAAGCAGTATAAGCTATGTGTCAATTTGATTTTATTTGGGCTTTATTATTTAAATTATAGTAAAAATTACATTATAGGTTTTGGCATTTTGCTGCCATACACACACACACACACACACACACACACACAGTGCTTAGGTGGGTAGCTTACTGTTCCTTTTGGACTAATGCTGAGTTGTTTAAATATAGTGATGGTATGGTGTTCCCTTTTATAGAACATTTGTTATGTGCCAGGCATTCATGCGAAGTGATATCCCTTTATGACTGAGGAAGCAATCTCAGAGACGGTAGATTGGTTGTTGTTAGATAGCTAGTAGGAGGTGGAGCTGAGAGTTGAACTCAGCTGTTTTCCTCTTGAAGACCTTCACTCCTTTCCATTTTGTTACAGCTGTTTTGTGCCATTTCAAGGATATCTATCCATATGGAACTTAATGTTGGCTCTTTTGCAATTGAATAAAAAAAACACTAAAGAAACATATGTATACGTATACCATAACACGAAAAGCTGATAGAAAGTTAACTTTTGCTTTAGGGATGTGGAATTTACTATTTCTAAAGCCCTGCTGCACCCAAAACAGTTCAGCTTCTTGGGAAGGATGTCCAGGGCCCTTTTACACACTTACATCTCCAAAGAACTCATTTTAGTTTCTTGAAATAGGAGTTCTATATCTTTATTTTGTTTTTGTTTCCATGCTAAGAAAATCTAAATAACTGAAAAATATTAGAGCCTGGGTTAATTTGGCAGGGTTGCCATAATGAAGTACATCGGACTGGGTGGTTTAAGCAACAGAAACTTACTTCTTCACAGTTCTGGAGACTACAAGTCCAGAATCAAGGTTTCCTTTTGAGACCTGTCTCCTTGGCTTGCAGCTGGCTGGCAGTCATCTCCCTTCGTCTTCACACGTTCTTGCCTCTGTGCACGTCTGTATCTTAGTCTCCTGTAAGGACACCAGTCAGAGTGGAGTAGGGTCCATCCGTAGGACCTTGATTTTACCTTCTTACTTTACAGGCTCTATCTCCGAACAGAGTCACATTCTGAGGAACAAGAGAATTAGAACTTGAACATATGAATTCATGGGGATTGGGGTGACACAGTTAAGCCCCAAACAGAACCATTATGTTTAATATGTTGGAAGTAAATCTCAAAGAATTATAGAAGTTGAAACTAGAAGAATCTAGAACTTTTTTAATTTTGTTATTTTACTTACTAATGAGAAAACCAAAATTAGAGCTCTTTTAGAAACATGAAAATTAGTGGGAATTAAATTTACAAATTACCTTTGAATATTTAGTATATAAAAATGTGGTTTATTGTGGTGATGAATCAGATTATTTAAATAACTTTTTTTTTTTTTGGTATTAGGAGAATCAAATGCACATACTTTGCAAATTAAGGAAGAATACTTCTAAAAGTAAATGGTGCCCTCCCTCTTTTTTTCTGTTCCAGTACTTCTAAAAATATAATGGAAGCCAAAGGAAGGGTGATAGTGAATTGATTTACAGAAATACAGTATTACATATGACTTTTAGAAACATATTTAACATTCAAATGTACTTTTTTTTTTAATGAGTATGTAGGTTTAATTACAGAAGCTTGGTTATTTTACCTCTTTTTGAACTAATGCTTTTCTATGAATTTTTCTCAAATTTAATAAATGTGTAATATGGAACTATAAATTTTAAATAATTTTTGGTAGATGATGAGGTACAAATGAACTATACAAGAAGCTACTGGGTACTTACTAAAAGTAACTGTGTTTTTAAGAAGTACTTCATATTATAATCTATCAGTTTCTGTATGATCAAAGATTCTGATGTTGATCCCTCCCCTCCCCTCTCCTCTCCTCTCTTCCAGTGTAATGTGTAGTGTTGTATAACTGTCAGGGGTACAGTATAGCAGTTCATCCATTAGTGCCCATATATTACTCAGTCCCCATCAGGGTACGTGTACGCTTAATCCCCTTTACCTATTTCACCACCCCCTCCCCCATCTACCTCTCCTCTAGTAACCCTCTGTTTGTTCTCTATAGTGAGGAGTCTATTTTTTTTGGCTTGTCTCTTGTTTGTTTGTTTTGTTTCTTAAGTTCCACATATGAGTAAAATCACGGAATTTTCTTTCTTTGGCTTATTTCATTAAACCATCTGTATAGATCCACCCATGTTGTTGCAAATGGGAAGGTTTCATTCTTCTTAATGGCTGAATTATTTATATATGTGTATACACACACACACACACACACACACACACACACACACACCACATGTTCTTTATCCATATTCATCTATCAGTGGGCATTTAGGCTGCTTCCGTAATTTGGTTATTATAAATAATGCTGCAGTAAACATAGAGGTACATATATCTCTTCAAATTAGTGTTTTTATATTCTTTGGGTAAATATCCAGTAGTATGACTATTGGATCATAGGGTAGTTCTATTTTTAATTTTTCAAGGAACCTCCATACTGTCTTTCACAGTGGCTACACCAGTTTGCATTCCCACCAGCAGCGCACAGGGGTTCCTTTTTCTCCACATCCTCACCAACAGTTGTTTCCTGTGTTTTATATTTTAGCTATGTATGATATCTCATGTGGTTTTGATTTGCATTTCCCTGATCACAAGTGATGTTGAGCATCTTTTCATATATCTGTTAGTCATCTGGATATCTTCTTTGGAGGAATGTCTGTTCATGTCCTCTGCCCATTGTTTAATTGGATTATTTGGGTTTTGGCTGTTGAGTTGTAAAATTTTTTTTTTTTAAGTTTATTTATTTTGAAAAAGGGACAGTGAGTGGCGGAGGGACAAAGAGGGAGAGAGAATCCCAAGCAGCCTCCCTGCTGCTAGCGTAGAGCCCAATGTAGGGCTCAATCCCACGAACCATAAGATCATGACCTGAGCTGAAATCGAGTCAGATGCTTAAGCAAGTGAACACCCCTAGTTGTTTAAGTTCTTTGTATATTTTGAATGCTAATCCTCTATCGGATATGTCATTTGTAAATATCCTCTCCCATTTGGTATGTCATCTTTTGGTTTTAGTTAGCTTTTTATTTTGATGTAGTCCCAATAGTTTATTTGCTTTTGTTTCCCTTGCCTCAGGAGACATATCTGGAAAGATGTTATTATGGCCGATGTCAGAGAAATACCTGCCTGTGGTCTCTTCTAGGAATTTTATGGTTTCAGGTCTCACATTTAGGTCCTTAATCCATTTTGAGGGTGTGTGTGTGTGTGGTGTGTGTGTGTGTGTGTGTGTGTGTTTGTGTGTGTGTGTGTGGTGTAAGAAAGTGGTCCAGTTTCATTCTTTTGCACGTAGCTGTCCAGTTTTCCCAACGATATTTGTTGAAGGAACAGTAGTTGTTTTTTCAAGTAAATCATCACAGAAAACATTTTCTGGTGCAATAAAGGCAGTCATGGCACACTTGATGTAATCAGTTGTGCTCTGTATTACAAATAATTTAGTAATAATAAGGCAGATCTATGTATGTAATATATGATAACTATATAATGTACTATATGTCTATATAAAGTATTACCTTGTATTCTGATTGGCTTTCTAAAGAGAGAGAGAAATGAGTGGAGATTCAGTAAGTGCTTTGGGAATTGTGCATACATAATTGTGTTTGATGGCATTATTCATCGCATATTGTATTGGAAAAAAATATGAGGATTAAAAGAGGCTCTGGGAGTCTTGTATGCACGATTTAAAGTTTTGTTGTCCATGTATTAGTTCAGATTGTTAAAATAGGAATCAAAACACCTCTTAATAGTCCAAGAGACCATATAGTATCTTATGCTTTTATAGTTTTTTTCCCTTTATTGTTTTTTTTTTTTTTAAATTTTTTTTTTTTTCAACGTTTATTTATTTTTGGGACAGAGAGAGACAGAGCATGAACGGGGGAGGGGCAGAGAGAGAGGGAGACACAGAATCGGAAACAGGCTCCAGGCTCCGAGCCATCAGCCCAGAGCCTGACGCGGGCTCGAACTCATGGACCCGCGAGATCATGACCTGGCTGAAGTCGGACGCTTAACCGACTGCGCCACCCAGGCGCCCCTCCCTTTTATTGTTTTAAGATGCTGTAGTTTTAGGATCTTTTTTGTTTGTTTTGAGATATAATTCATATACCATAAGATTTGCCATTTTAAAGCATATAGTTTTTAGAATATCTACTAGGTTATGCAACCATTGTCACTATTGAATTTCAGAACATTTCTGTTACCCCAAAAAAGAAACTCTTTGCCCATTAGTAACTCATTGCCCTTTTCCCTTCTTCCCCCTTCCATTCCTAGCCCCTGGCAAGTACTAATCAACTTTCCATCTCTGTGGGTTTGCTTATTCTGGATATTTCTTATAAATGAATCATGAAATATGTGGCCTTTGTTTCTGGGTTTTTCACTTAATGATGACGTTTTCATGGTACTCTGTTATAATGTGTATCACTACTTCATTTCTTTTTATGGTTGAAGAATATTGCTTTATATGGAGACACTTTACCACATTTTGTTTATTCATTTATCAGGTGATGGACACTGGCTTGTTTCTAAGTTTTGGCTATTATAAATAATGCTGTTATGAACATTTGTGCACAAGTTTTTGTGTAGACCTGTTTTTCATTTCTCTTGGGAAGATCCTTAGGAATGGAATTGTTGGGCCATATTTGAGGAAGTGTTTGAGGAATTGCCAAACTACTTTTTACAGCAGCTGCCCCATTTTACACTTCTACCAGCCATGTATGAGGGCTGCAGTTTCTCTACATCATTACCAGCACTTGTTATTATGCTCATTTTTTAATAGCCATCCTAGTGTGTTTTCTGAAATGATATTTCATTCTGGTTTTGATTTGCATTTCCCTAACAATTAATGATGTTAGGTATCTTTCAATGTACTCAATGTCTATTTGCAGATCTTCTTTGGAGAGATACATATTCAGATCATTTGCCCATTTTTTAAATTGGGTTAACTTTAAAAAAATTATTTCTTTAAATTTAAGTGAGTTAACATACAGTGTAGTCTTGGCTTCAGGAGTAGAACCCAGTGAGTCATCACTTCCATATAACACCAGGTGCTCAACTCAACAAGTGCCCTCCTTAATGCCCATCACCCATTTAGCCCATCCCCCCACCCGCATCCCCTTCAGCAACCCCCGGTTTGTTCTCTATATTTAAGAGTCCTCTTATGGTTTGCCTCCCTCTCTGTTTTATCTAATTTTTCCTTCCCTTCCCCTATGTTCATCTGTTTGTTTCTTAAATTCCACATATGGGTGAAACCATATATTTGTTTTTCTCTGACTTATTTCACTTAGCATAATGCACTCTAGTTCCAGCCACATTGCTGCATATGGCAAGATTTCATTCTTTTTGATCACCAAGTAGTATTCCATTTATTTATTTATTTATTTGTGTGTGTGTGTGTGTGTGTGTGTGTGTGTGTGTGTGTATATATACTTATGTATTTACGTGTATATATAAATTTGTATGTATATATTTATGTATTTATGTGTGTATATTTATGTGTATGTATATTTATGTATTTATGTGTATATGTTATATATTATAATTATATATAATATAGTCACATATATACACATAAATATATATTCACACACATATATACACATATTATAATATATATTCACATACATACATACACATAAATACGTAAATATTTACATACACACAAATATTATATTATATCACCTTCTTTATTCATCAGTCAATGGATGTTTGGGCTCCTTCCATAATTTGGCTATTGTTGGTAGTGCTGCTGTAAACATTGGGGTTGCATGTTCCCCTTCGAATCAGCATTTTTGTATCCTTTGGATAAATACCTAGTAGTGCAGTTGTTGGGTCATAGGGTAGCCCTGGTTTTAATCTTTTGAGGAATCTCCATACTGTTTTCCAGAATGGCTCTACCAGTTTGCATTCCCACCAGTAGTGCACAAGGGTTCCCCTATCTCTGCATTCTCGCCAACATCTGTTGTTTCCTGAATTGTTAATGTTAGCCATTCTGGCAGGTGTGAGGTGGTATCTCATCGTGGTTTTGATTTGTATTTCCCTGATGATGAGTGATGTGGAGCATCTTTTTATGTGTCTGTTAGCCATCTGGATGTCTTCTTTGGAAAAGTGTCTATTCATGCCTCCTGCCTATTTCTTTACTGGGTGGTTTGTTTTTTGCGTATTGTGTTTAAGTTCTTTATAGATTTTGGATGCTATCCCTTTCTCTGATGTTTCATTTGCAAATATCTTCTCCCATTCCATCTGTTTGCCTTTTAGTTTTGCCGGTTGTTTCCTTTGCTGTGCAGAAGCTTTTTATCTTGATGGGGTCCTGATAGTTCACTTTGCTTTTATTTCCCTTGCCCCTGGGGACATGTCTAGCAAGAAGTTGCTGCAGTTGACTTTTTATTATTGAGTTGTTAGTGTCCTTTATATGATATTATACCCTTATCAGATACATGATTTGTAAAGATCTTCTTTGATTCTGCAGATTACCTTTTATTTTCTTGTTAATCCCATTTGATACACAGAAGTTTTAAACTTTGATGAAATCTGTTTTATCTTTTTTTCCCCCCTTTGGTTGCTTACACTTTAGGTGTTATATCTAAGCAATTGTTGCCCTATCCAGGGTCATGAAGATTTATATCTATGCTTTCTTTTAAGAGTTTTATAGTTTTAACTCTGTAGGTTAGGTGTTTCATCCATTTTGAATAAGTTTTTTTGTATTCTGTGAATAGGAGTCCAGGTCTATTCTTTTTTGCATATGTGTATGTCCCAGCATAGTTTGTTGGAAATACTCTTTCCCCATTGAATGGTCTTGGCACTTGTTATGGTCAATTGACTGAAGATGTATGAGTTTATTTCTGGACTCTTATTTATATTCCATTGATCCGTATGTCTGTCCTTGTGCCAGTACCACATTGAGTTATTACTGTAGCTTTGTTTGAAATTAGGAAGTGTGATTCCTCCTATTTTTTTTTTTCTTTTTCAAGATTGTTTTTTACTATTCTGAGTTCCTTGCATTTCTATATGAATTTTAGGATTTACTTGTCATTTGCTACAAAGAAGTCAGCTGGAAATTAGGTACATATTGTGTTGAATCTGTAGGTCAGTTTGGGGAGTAATGCCATTTTTAACCATAGTAAGTCTTCCAGTCCATGAAATTGGAAGTTTTTTCGTTTATTTAGTTTTTCTTTAATTTCTTTCAACAATGTTTTATAGTTTTCAGAGAGTAAAATTTATACTTCTTTTGTTAAATTTATTCCTAAGTATCTTATCCTTTTTAATGCTATTGTACTATTATAAGTAGAAATGTTTTCTTAATTTCATTTTTGGGTTGTTTATTGCCAGTGTATAGAAATGCAATGATTTTTGAATATTATATTCTACAGCCTTGCTGTGCTAGTTTATTATTTCTAATAGTTTTATGTGTGTGTGGATTCTTTAAGATTTTTAACACATAAGATCATGTCATCTCTAAGTGGAGATAGTTTTACTTTTTTGCTTTCCAACGTGGATGACTTTTAATTCCTTTTCTTGTCTAATTGCCCCAGCTAGAATTTCCATTGAACAGAAATGATGAGAGCAGATATCCCTGTTGTGTTTTTATCATGAAAGAGTGTTGGATTTTATGAAATGCTTTTTCTGTATCTGTTGAGACAATCATCTCTTTGTTTTGTTTTAGTTTTTGTTTTTCTGTATTCCAGTTTGATTATGAATAGCCTCAATGGACCTGTCTTTAGTTTACTCATTTTTCCTGCCTGCTGGAATCTGCTATTCTGTTGAATCTGCTATTTTATGACTTCAACTTCTCTAGTGAATTTTTCATTAGTGCTTGTTAATTAACCCCATGATTTTTATCATTTCTGAATCTGTTTCTCTGGCTGGCTTTTACCCTAGTATTGCTCAGATTTTCTTGTTTCTTTATATAAATACTTATTGGGCTTGGACAATTTTGAGTGCTGTATTTTATTACCTTCTTTTGTGCTTTGGTAGGCACTTAAATTTTTTGTAGCTTGAGTTTTTAAGCTTTGTTAGAGTCCCTGTACTCTAGGGCTAACTTAGTTCCATTCCTAAGGTGCTACCCTGTTGTGCTCTCTACTTAATGCCCTGGGTATTCAGTGAGTTCCATCCTCTGTAGTTGGTTGGAAGTTGAATATCTGCTAGATCTAGATCTGTGCATTCTGGCAATCTTTCTGGTTCTTCTTTGCCCAGCCATATGGAATTTTGCCCTATACACATGTGCCTTAGTCCAGAACAGGCTCAAAGAGACTCTCCTAAAGATTTCTGGACTTTTTCTCCTTGTAGAATTGTCCTTTTCGGTAGTCTGCTGCAGAGTCCCAGGTGCTTCTGCTGATTTGAACTGTGTTCCCAGTTTTCACTCGTCAGTGAGCTGATGGTGCTTACTTCAGTTCTCCCTTTCCTTTGTATGGTCCAGAAAGTCAAAGTGACTGTAAACTCACTTTATTTGTATCTCATCTCTCAGGGGTCATCCGGCCTGATGTTCAGTGTCTGCTGAATGTATTTTGTCCAATTTTCTAGTGGTTTATGGTAGGAGAAAAATCTCGTCCCAAGTATTCTATTGTAACTGGAAGTAGTAGTACTTTAAGAAAGTCATCAAATATTTTATATCTTCAAAATGTTTTGTATTTTCAGATTTGTATATCAAATAAAACATAGATTATACTTACCAGTGTTTTATATTAGGTTTTTTTATGAAGAGAGTTTCAAGATTAAAAATAATTAGAGAAACTCAAAACTAGATCAGTTCAGGGGCACCTGGGTGGCTCAGTTGGTTAAGCATCCGGCTTCAGCTCAGGTCATGATCTCGCGGTTCCTGAGTTCAAGCTCCACTTTGGACTCCCTGCTGTCAGCCTGTGAGCACAGAACCCACTTTAGATCCTGTCCCCGTCTCTCTGCCCCTCTTCCACTTGCACTCTCCCCACTTAAAAAAAAAATCAGTTCATTTCAGAATACCAGTCTATAGGGAATTTCACTCATTTGGGTCATGAGGCTGAGCCATTTTCTTACACCGTACATACCTTGATTTCATGGAAAGTAAAGAGAAAGACAGTGTTGATGATGATTAAAAAAACCACACAAACTGATGTTTTTTTTAAGAAAGTGGCCTTGAAAATCAAAACCTCTGAAGTACATGTTGTTACCCATAGGGTAAAAATATTCTTGTTAGTGATACTCTTTAGAGTAAAGGTTACTAAGACTAATAGTTAAGTACTTTAAAGGTCAGCCAAATATTTTGACTAATACTATTGAATAACATGAGTATCATCTCAGCAGTGCAATATGGTAATATGCTTACTTAGCAAATATCTGTTAAGGGCCTGTTATGCCTAGAAATCATACTAAATACTGGGAATACAAGAAGATTAAGGTGTGGTCCCTATCCTTAAAGACCTGATCGTTTTCAAGAGATGGTCATAAAATTACAAGGAAAGTTGGAATCATAAGGTTGGAAGTATGGACAGTCAGGGGAAGGTGGGATATTACATGGAGATCAAGGTAAAGGATCAGTACTATGTGAAGACTATGGAATAAAAAAGGCATAGATGTGGATGACATATCATTTGGGGTTTTATGGCATCATTTATGTTTTTTTCCTCATGGTTCTCATTGTATTGAGGCCTCACTTCAGGTTCTCCTCCTCAGAGAGTCTTCCCCAAGGTTGCTTCTTAAATTGCACAGGATTCCTGTGAGATTAGGTGAGACCAGATGGTGACCTGAGGTGAAGAAGAGGATGAATTCTGCTCTGTCCTCTCTTCCCCATTAAGGCTTTTGCACTGAATCTTTGCGGAGTCTCCCAGGAATTTTTTCAAAAGATGGGAATGTCAAAGAGAGGGGCTCCAGGTTGAAACAGCAATCAGGGCAAATTTGTGTCCTCTTCAATTCGAACATTATCTCGAGTTTAAATCTCTAGAGAAAATAGATTTGATAGTAATATGATAGTCATGAAACTTAAGCCAAAGTTATCAGTGTGACATTTGAAATCAAATCTTGCCTTAACCTAAGTTTTAATTTCTTCTTTATTAAAAAAAAAATTTAGTGTTTGCTTATTTTTGTGTGTGAGAGAGACAGAGAGAGAGAGAGAGAGAGAGAGAAGAAGAAGAAGAAGAAGAAGAAGAAGAAGAAGAAGCAAGAAGAAGAAGAGCCGGAGGTGAGGAGAGGAGGAGGATGAGGAGGAGGGAGGGGGAGAGAAGGAGGAGACATCAGAATCTGAAGCAGGCTCCAGGCTCCAAGCTGTCATGACAGACCTGATGCGGGGCTCAAACTCACAAACCATGAGATCATTACCTGAATCAAACTCAGACCCTTAATCGACTGAGTCACTCAGGTGCCCCAAATTCTTTTCTCTTTTATTTATTTCACTACTGTAATACAAGTAGGTGTTGAGTGGGAATGGAAGGGGAAAGTAGTATCTCAAAGTGATAACATTATGAGGATAGTCATGTATGTATTGTTTAGAATTGATTCAGCTCCAGAGTATGACTATTGTACTGTTACGTTTTTCTTGCCACAGAACTTCGTATACATGTGGTAAATTAAAAAATCAAAACCCAGAAAACTTCCAGGATGTATTAAAGCCAGGAACTTTGCTAGAGGTTAGAAATTTCTATTGATTTGGGGCACCTGGACGGCTCAGTCAGTTAAGTGTCTGACTTTGGCTCAGGTTATGGTTTCACGGTGTGTGAGTTTGAGCCCTGCATTGGGCTCTCTACTGTCAGCCTGGAGCCCGCTTTGGATCCTCTGTCCCCCTCTCTCTCTGCCCCTCCCCTGCTCACTTTCTCTTTCTCTCTCTGTCTCTCTCAAAAGTTAATAAACTTAAATAAATCCTTAAGAAAAAGAAGTTTCTATTGATCCTCCTATAATGCCAAATTCAAGATCTTGAAAAAAATATATGTGGATCAAATTTGGCTTTCTTTAAGAATTCCTCCTGCTTAGTTGCCTGTGTATACACCCCCTGCAACCTCCACACCAACAGCTTTAATGTAGGATCTTGAGTGCTTTTCATATTGTTTTTAAGTTTATTTATTTTGAGAGAGAGTGCAGTGGAGGATGGGCAGAGAGAGAGAGAGAGAGAGAGAGAGAGAGAGAGAAAGAGAGAATCTTACGCAGGCCCCATGCTGTTAGCGCAGAGCCTGACACAGGAACTTGATCCCATGAACTGTGAAATCATGACCTGAGCTGAAATCAAAAGTCGGGCACTTAACCAACTGAGCCGCCCAGGCGCCCAGTCTTTAGTTTTAGTAATATCCACGGAAGCTTATTTAATTCCGGAATCAGTTGCCTGCTTACTGATACTCTTTTTTTTTTTTTTTTTTTTTAATATCATTAAGACTGATTTAGAGCAGTGTAAGTAAGATTCACAGGAAAATTGAAGGGAAGGTACACGGCTAGCTTCTCCCATTTTTCACACTCCAGAGTGGTACATTTGTTACAGTTGATAAATCTACACTGAAACATCATAATCACTTAAAGTCCGTCGTTCCTTCTGTGATTCATTCTTGGTATTATGCCTTCTCTGGGTTTGGAAAAATATGCAGTGACATTTGTCCATCATTATGGTGTTGTACAAAAGCCATATTGGAATCAACAAGTTTAGATTATTCTTCTGAGGAGTTTTAAGAAAGCAGAGAAATAGAAGTAGGGGATGCTGAAGAGTTTTAAAATTATTTTTGCTTTTGTTTTTTCAGATGGGAGAAATACGTTTGTATGCTGATAGAAATGAAGTAATAAGGTGGAACTGATGATGTAGGGGAGCGAGGTTAGAATCGCTGGACTGATGTCATTAGATGGTTGAAAAGGGGTAGGATTTAGGGTGCAAATGTTTGGCTTGAGGTATGAGCATGGACCGTTTATCAATTCATAGTAACAGGAGTATAGGCAATTTCTTATACCATGTTTGTGTGTGGAAGGTCTCGGCTGTTTCCAGTTTCTCAGTGAAATAGGAAGCATAGTCTTTGTTGTGGGTTAAACTGTTTCCTTCCAAAAAGGTATATTGAAATCCCGACCTCCAGTACCTGTGACTGTGACCTTATGTAGAAATGGGATCTTTGCAGATGTAATCAAGTTAAGGTGAGTCACACTTTGATTAGAGTTAACTTTAAATCCAATGATGTATCCTTCTAAGGAGAGAGAAGTTTGGACAGAGACAGACAAATGAGGAAGAAAGCCGTGTGGAGGTGGACTCAGAGTTTGCAGCGATGCAGCCGCAAGCCAGGGAATGCCAAGGTTTGCTGGAAACTTCAAGAAGCTAGGAAGAGGCAAGGCACCGTTGTTCCCTGTAGCCTTCAGAAGGAGCACAGCCCTGCCAGTACTTTGATTTCTGACCTCTAGCTTCCAGAATTACGAGAGAATGAATTTCTGTTGTGTTAATATAAGCCACCTAGTTTATGATACGTTGTTAATGGCAGCTCCTGGAAACGACCAGCCTTTAACTGACGGGGAGAATGGAAGAAGCCCTGAGGTTTTGATTTCTTCTGGATGTCTCTTAACTTTTCTTTCTTTGACCTAAGACTTCATATGATGTCAGGCTGCGTTGACATTTTCATTGGCTGGTGGGTAGAACGTTTCTCCCCACTTTTAACGGACAAGGCATCTCTTCAGGATTCTCGGCTTCACACTAGAGTCTTGATACTAGTTTTCTCTCCGTTTGCATCTCCAAGCACATGAGTTTTCTTCTGGGCAGGTTTTAGAAAAGCTGACTACAGCACTTAGAAAGGATGGAATCTCCCTTCCCCTCCTGGTGGGCCAATGTAGAATTAGTTTAGAGTCAGTTAAAAGACTGATTTTATTATTTTATTTTTTTAGCATTCTGTTATAAAAATTTCAAACACAGAGAAGTTGAGAGAAGTTTTCAGTAAACACTTGTATACTTACTGTCTAGAGCAAGGGATAGTAAAATTAAAAAAAAAATTTTGGGGGAGAGAGAGAGAGAGACAGAATGTGAGTGGGGGAGGGGTAGAGAGAGAGGGAGACACAGAATTCAAAGCAGGCTCCAGGCTCTGAGCTGTCAGCACAGAGCCCACATGGGGCTTGAACTCATGAACTGTGAGATCATGACCTGAGCTGAAGTCGGACACTTAACCACCTGAGCCACCCAGGTGCCCCAAGCTTTTTTTTTTAAAAGATCCAGATAGGGGTACCTGGGTGACTTAGTTTGGTTAAGCCTCCGAATTCAGCTCAGGTCATGATCTCACAGTTTGTGGGTTTGGGCCCTGCATCAGGCTGTATGCTGACAGCTCAGGGTCTGGAACCTGCTTCAGATTCTGTGTCTCCCTCTCTCTCTGCCCCTCCCCTGCTTGAGCTCTGTCCCTTTCTCTCTTTCTCAAAAATAAATAAACATTAAAAAATTTAAAAAAAGGAAAAGATCCAGATAGTAGATATTTTAGCCTTTGCAAGCCATTCAGTGTTTGTTACAAGTGTTCAACTGGCCCATTGTAGGGCAAAACCAGCCACGAACGATATGTAAATGAATGTGTGTGGTTGTGTTCCAATCAAACCTTATAGATGCTGAAATTTGTATTTCATACTTCATATTCATGTCATGAGTTATTCATTTATTTTCAACCTTTAAAAAATGTACAACCATGTCATTAGCTCATGGGCCATAACATAAACAGGTGGCAGACCACATGCGGCCCACCGGCTATAGTTTACTGACCCCTGATGTAGAGTTTACAATGACTGTCTTGCTGGTTTTACTTTACCACATATCTGTCCATCTGTCCATCCCTCTATCAGTCTAGCAGTTCAGCTACATTTTGATGCATTGCAAAATAAGTTGCAGACGGCGCTCTTTAAACCTAAACATTTCATTGTATATATCATTACTTAGAGTTCCTTTTTTTTTTTTTTTTTTTTGGTGGTGAGATTTAATGACAGTGAAGTGAAAAAAATTTCAAGTACCATTTGTTGCTTTTGACAGTTCACACACCTGTAAAACCTAAATCCTTATCAAATACGGAATGTTACTATCCCAGATGAGCCCGGTCTTCCTCACTGACGTCCACACCCCGCTGCAGCCATCGTCTCTACCATGATGCAGAAATGAAAGAAGCGGAATTAGTAGCAGCAGCCCCCAGAAGGCAAACAGGAAGAGACTGGAGATGAGAAGGACAGGATGCTTGCATGTTTTATTTTTTGCATTGTTGTTCATTTTTTTTATTGACTCTTTCTTGAGAGCCAATAGCTCTGTGGCCTCACATTCATGTTTTTGATTCCTTACGATCTATGGATGCTTGCTTCTTCCTATTTAAATGTGTAGATAGAATTGAATGGTATTAGTAGCTGATCCGGGTTTTAAAATGTATGATGAAAGCCAATTTGGATTTTCTTAGCAGTTGTTATGAATGTGAGGACAGATCTCAGGGCTTGCAGTATATTTCACCCTGAACATAGTGTATTGGTAGGATGTTGAAAGGTCAGGCTTAATTTAATTTAGATATACAGGCAAGCAATAGCTGAGACACCCCCCGTCCATTTTGAAGTTGAGGAATTTCTTTGCACCGATTTACCACTGATTTCCCAATCTGTATAGCTGTCTTTCACTCTTTATATCTTTGTAAAATTTGAGGTTATGTGGAGTTACTGATCTGTTTTCTCTCTCTGCTGGTCACCTTGGCTGACCTGAAAACATTCCCCCAAATTTCCTTCCGTGTTTTGTTTTGGATAGTACTGGTTACATTTTGCACAGGAAGTGACAGGCATGCTGCATGCTTTTTGTCTCTCGTAGGGTCGGTGCTGAGTACCAGGCACTGTGTCAGCTCTCTTACAGTGTAGTGTCCCTGATTTGTTTGCTCACGTTGTAGGTATAGGATTGCACATGGTTTTCTTTCTTTGTCTCTCTCTCTTTCTTTCTCTCTCTCTTTTTCTTTCTTTCTTTCTCTCTTTCTCTTTTTTTCTTTTTTTAATGTTTATTCGTTTTTGAGAGAGAGAGATTGAGACAGAGCTCAAGCAGGGGAGGGGTACAGAGAGGGAGACAGAGTCCAAAGCAGGCTCCAGGCTCTGAGGTGTCAGCACAGAGCCCGACGCAGGGCTCAAACTCATGAACTGTGAGATCATGCCTGAGCTGAAGTCGAACGCCTAACCCGCTGAGCCACCCAGGCGCCCTGGTTCCAGTTTGTTCTTGTGTTTATCGGTTCTAGCTCATCCTCACAGGTTCCAATTTGTCTTTGCTCCTCTTCTTGTCCAGTTCCCTTGCTGACTGCTGGTGTGGCTGACGTGTAGTGACTTCAGGCTCAAGATTAGATGCAGAGGCAGCATACTGCACCTACTGCTCCAAGAGCTTCTGCACCCAAGGTCTAACTCCTACAACAAACACTTCTTCTTTATCACCAGACCGGTTCTGCCTCTTTGATGCAACCCTGATTGATACACTTTACCCGTTCTAGGATTCATATAGAAACCTTTTATATTAGATCCCGTACTTAGAGAGTTGTTTCTACCAGCTCATTTTATCTTCCGGGAACTTTTTTTCTCTTCTACTCTTGGCACCTTTTCCTTACTTTTTAAAAATACTGCTATGTATTCTCATTTTTAATATTTCATCTGGCATATCAATGGTACTTTGAGCCTTAAATAACAGTTTGGATTAAAAAATCCTTATTGTGCTTGAGGGCTGGTTTTAAAAACATTTAACAGGCATATTTTATTTTATTTTTTATTTTATTTATTTAAAAAAAATTTTTAGTGTTTATTTTTTTTTTTTATTTTTTTTTTCAACGTTTATTTATTTTTGGGACAGAGAGACACAGAGCATGAACGGGGGAGGGGCAGAGAGAGAGGGAGACACAGAATCGGAAACAGGCTCCAGGCTCCGAGCCATCAGCCCAGAACCTGACGCGGGGCTCGAACTCACGGACCGCGAGATCGTGACCTGGCTGAAGTCGGACCCTTAACCGACTGCGCCACCCAGGCGCCCCTAGTGTTTATTTTTGATGGAGAGAGAGAGAGAGAGAGAGAGAGCATGAGCAGGGGAGGGGCAGAGAGAGAGGGAGACACAGAATCTGAAGCAGGCTCCAGGCTCCAAGCTGTCAGCACAGAGCTCGACGCGGGGTTCGAACTCACGAACTGTGAGATCATGACCTGAGCCGAAGTCAGACACTCAACCAACTGAGCCACCCAGGCGCCCCAACAGGCATATTTTATTTTTTTTTTATTTTTTTTTATTTTTTTTTTTTAACGTTTATTTATTTTTGGAACAGAGAGAGGCAGAGCATGAACGGGGGAGGGACAGAGAGAGAGGGAGACACAGAATCGGAAACAGGCTCCAGGCTCTGAGCCATCAGCCCAGAGCCCGACGCAGGGCTCGAACTCACGGACCGCGAGATCGTGACCTGGCTGAAGTCGGACGCTCAACCGACTGCGCCACCCAGGCGCCCCCCAACAGGCATATTTTAAAGATAGTTGAAGTCTTTTTTACCAAAAAGACTCATGTAACAAAAACATTGAGCTGGGGAAGGTACAAAAAACCCAAAGAAGTCCTCACATTTAAAGGGTCTAGAGTGAGACACAAGTGTCACTTTAAATCAGCTCTGTGTGGCAGAGGCATAATGAAAGATGTTTGACAACTGACATTCAGACATAGCTTTGCATTATGCTATAGCCATATAATGTGATGTGATGTGATGATCAGCATGAAGTTTTCTTTTTGGCAACTTTGAAGTTTGAACAGCTTTCAGTGACATGTGATTGATTCTTCATTGGAATTGGCTTGCATATCTTTTTTTTTAGCATGATTATTTAGTATCAGAGGTTGAATGTTTTGACTTTTGAGGTTGACTTTTTTGTTGGCAATAGAATTGTTTCTGACCACTCAAATTAATTGATGCCACTTTTGCCCCACGTGAGATCTTATTGTAATGCTTTATTTTTTTCCAAGACACATTTAAAAGACAATGTAGTAAATAATTATTGAATGAATTAATTCCAAACGGGGAGATCTGAAAATATTATTAAATTTTAATAAAATATATTATTAAATATTAGTGGAGTAACTTCATAACTTCTTACAGTGCCATTGATGCCAAAGATGCCATTGATATACTTATTTAAAAACTCATTTTTCCGTACATTTGTGTCTCATATTGAAGTTTTAGCATAGTGGAGTATTTAATATATGTCACTGTGTAATGTATTCTAAGGTATTGTTATAGTGTTATTCTAGAGTTATTCTACAATTACTATGTAACAGATATTTTGTAGGATTTTAAAGTAAAGAATGATCATTCCTGGGTGGCTCAGTTGGTTAAGCGTCTGACTTCAGCTCAGGTCATGATCTCACTGTTCACGAGTTTGAGCCCTGCGTCAGGCTCTGTGCTGACAGCTTAGAGCCTGGAACCTGCTTTGGATTCTGTGTCCCCCTCTCTCTCTGTCCTTTCCCCGCTCATACTGTCTCTCTCTGCCTCTCAAAAAATGAATAAATGCTAAAAAAAATAAAAATTAAAAAAAATTATCATTACATACTCGATTTAGAAAATGTGGAAAATGCAGAAACCTATGAAGACAAAAAAAAAATCACTCATAATTCTACCTAACAGAACCGACCACTTATTAATATGTGCATGTATTCTTTCAATCTCTTTCTGTATATGTATTTTTTCACTGACGGTTTTAAACCTATGTATTTTTCTTGAATGCAGACTTGTTTTTTAAAGCTGTGTTTTGAAGAGCTACCTAAAATTTTTACTGATTGGATGCCTTGTAGGTTACTTATTTTTTCTATTTATGATTATTTCTTTGTGATTATTTCTGAATTCAAGAACCATGACTTTTATAATGTTCACTATTATAAGAGAGACAGTGAATCAAGAGTCCAACTTAAATGAATAATAGATCCCAGTAAACTGAGAAAGTGATAAGAGGAATGGAAAGAGGAATGGAAAATTCTTATTAGGTTCTCTCACCTAAAAAGCTTTAATGCTTATTCATTCTAAATTCTCAAGGTGTAATCTTCATTTATTTTTGAAATAGTGAGTATTCTGAAAAAGGGGAATCAGAGTTCAGTAGTTTCCTTTTCATTGCTCTCCCATGATTACAATATTCATTAAGAAATCTCAGAATTTTATCCATAAATATTGGTTGCATTACTGATATGTAATTAGAAGGAAGGCTGTCAGCTTTTCTTATTAAAAGTTTTTCTTTTAAAAGAAGTCTGTTTTGGGGCGCCTGGGTGGCACAGTCGGTTAAGCGTCTGACTTCAGCCAGGTCACGATCTCGCGGTCCGTGAGTTCGAGCCCCGCGTCAGGCTCTGGGCTGATGGCTCGGAGCCTGGAGCCTGTTTCCGATTCTGTGTCTCCCTCTCTCTCTGCCCCTCCCCCGTTCATGCTCTGTCTCTCTCTGTCCCAAAAATAAATAAACGTTAAAAAAAATAAATAAATAAATAAAATAAGTCTGTTTTTTGATAGTCTCAGAATCAGATGATTCATTAACATAAGTAAAGTTACCTATCTAAAGATACACTGATACACTGTAGTTTTCAGTTGGATTTTCTGTAATCTCTAACTTACAGTATAATTCATATAGGCTGACAGCTTTCTTTTGCCTCTTTTGGGTGTAAACACGTGTGTTTATTGTTTCAGCTTCATAGAACATATTGCACCCATGAGAGATATTTCTGAGATTTATGTTTTTTTTAAGATTAAAAAAATTTTTTTTAAATAATCTCTACACCCAACATGGGGCTCAAATTTACAACCCCAAGATCAAGAGTTGAATGCTCCACTGACTGAACCAGCTAGGCACCCCTCTAGGGTTTAATTTTGAATAAGAAGTACGCTGTGCTGTATTTGTATGTATTTGAATGCCTTTTATTTATTTTTATTATTTTAATTTTTAAAAAAATCTTTACTTATTTTTTTTAGAGAGAGAGAGAGAGAGAGAACAGGGGAGGAACAGAGAGAGAGGAAGACACAGAATCCGAAGCAGGCTCCAGGCTCTGAGCTGTCAGCACAGAGCCTGATGCGGGGCTCAAACTCATGAACTGTGATATCATGCATAACCTGAGCCTAAGTCAGACACTTAACTGACTGAGCCACCCAGGCACCCCATATTATTTTAATTTTTTTAATGTTTATGTATTTTTGAGAGGGAGAGAGAAAGAGAGTGAGTGGAGGTGGAATAGAGAGAGAGGGAGACACAGAATACGAAGTAGGCTCCAGGCTCCGAGCTCTCAGCACAGAGCCTGATGCAGGGCTCGAGTCACGGACTGTGACCTGAGCCACCCAGGCGCCCCTGTTTGAATGTATTTTAATGTTAGGATGTATCATTTAGTTCCATACCCCAATAAAAGAAAGACTGATAGTTTTAAGTCAGATAGTCTTAGATTTGAGATTTTGCCTAGGTGGTTTGTTTCCTCCTCAGCCAGAAGGTTTTCACTGAATCTTCCAATACAAGCATTGACTTCTCACATATGGGTTTACATTTTTATTAGGAGACACAGATTTTCTACACAAAAATGATAAATTTTTTGAAAATGAATACCTGAATGTAGAGTTTTAAGAATCTTCAGGAGTGTTTATTAAATCCTACTTTAGAATTTTTCTGTAATTTGGGACTAGCCAAAAAGTAGAAGTGGTCTGTTCAGTCGTAACAAAAAAAAAAAACCCCAAATGGCAGATGTCTGAAAACAAAAAACAAGTGAGTGTTGTTAAAACTTATCAACTGAATTTGCCCGTTTTAGTTTCAGTTTAAAAACGTATTTTTTGATTTAAAATTGAACACCAAAATGATTGTATAATTTTGTTTCATTTTTTATTCCGTCTTCTTCCTCACCACTGCTACATATAGCCATAGAGTTACACCTTGATCCACCAATATATTGAGACTGGACTGAATTCTTTGTCAGTGGAGATTAGTGTTTTCTAGGTTTGCAGTTAAGCTCCTTGTTTCTTCGGGATCTCTTTTTTTTAAGCATTAAAAATTACTGATCACTATTCTGTAAGAATTTATACGAATTGATTAAATTTTACATTTAATCTTAGGTTCGGGAGTGAAATTTTCCTCTTTCAAAGGAAGTTTTCTGTTAGGAATTATCTGTATTCTTGCTTATTGACATTTGGGCTAGCACCACCTTCTGAGAGTTTGTTATAGTTTAATATCAAAGTCAAAGGGACATTTTATAATTAAGAAAATGCTTTCAGCTTTTATGAGAATTAAATTTTTTTTTCTAAAATCAGTTTGGTTAAAACACATGCTGATGACCATTAAAAACAATTGTGTGTTAGAATTTGACTGTTATTATTGTAAGTATTTGCACACATTCAATTTCTGCTTACATTTAAAAGTATCCATTCATTCATGCCTTTGCTGTACCAAGCACAATGGTGGAGGAGCCATATGATAGTGTTGTCCTAGAGTGATGTGCTTGGCACACAGGGGCACTTTACAGCAGAAGTAAATACGTAAACAGAATCTTAAGGGATATGTCTCATCCCTTAAGGAATGTACCATACAGAGAAGGCCAAGAAAGACCAGTCCAGGACTTTAGAAGCTAGGAAACAGTCTGAAATATAAGGGAAATTTACATTTGTCCCAGCTGGAAGTTAGGGTGTAAGGCAAGGAGAGTTGAGAAACAGAGATAATGTTTTAGGGAGTTTAGATTTTCTCCTGAGAGCTACAGAAGAGTGATTTGACCAGTAGTGTAGAGCAGGGGTCAGCCAGCTATGGCCCATATCCTCTTTTTGTATGGCCACTAGCTAAGAATGTTTTTTATATTTTTAAATGGTTGGAAAAACATCAAAAGAATGATATTCCGAAAATTATATGAAAATCGACCATTAATAGTTTTATTGGAAGAGAGCCACACTCATATTTTACTGTGTTTGTGGCTGTTATTTTCACCACAAAGGCAGAGCTGAGTAGTTGCTATGAAGAACGTATGACCCACAAACTCTAATATATTTACTGTCTGACACTGAACAGAGAAAAGTTTGCCAAAACCTTGTCTAAATACATAAATTAAAATATAAAGATATTCAAAATGGATAAAGACACAAGGACCACTTATATGCTATCTGTAAGAAACCCACTTTAAATATGAAGATATAGACAGGTTAAAAATAAAAGGAATGAAAAAGATATATTCTGCAAACACTAATCAGAAGAAAGTTGGAGTAGAAAATTAATAACAAGGAATTTAGTTCAGGGATTAAAAAAAGATATTACATAATATTCAGAGGGTTACTTCACAAAAAAGTAATCATAATCCTTAATGTGTATAAACCCACAAACATAACTTCAAAATACTTAAAGCAAAAACTGATAGTAAAGAAAAATAGGCAAATGAACCATTGCAGCTGAGATTTCTTACTACTGGCAAGACTTCTCACTCCTCTCAATACTGACAGGGCATATACACCATTAATCAGTCAGGACATAGCGACATGAACAACATTGACCAGCTGATTGGCGTGATTGACATTTATGGAACATTCCATCTGACAATGGCAGAGTAAATGTTGCTTTCAAGTGCACACGGAACAAGACATTATATTTTGGCCTATAAAAAAAGTCTTAAAAATTTAAAAGAATTGAATGTGTTTACTGTCAATAATGGAATGAAACTAGAAATCAGTAACAGATATTTGTAATATCCCCAAATATTTAGAAATTAACTCACTAAGTAACCAATGGGTCAAAGAAGAAGTCACAAAAAATTAAATATTTTGAATTTAGCAAAAATGAAAATACTGCATATCAAAATTTATGGGATGCAGAAAAGTGTTAGTGTTTAGAGAGAAATTGTTAGCATTGTTAAATGCTTATATTCGAAAAGAAAAAAAAAATTTCAAAAAATCAGTGATCTAAGCTTCCTCCTTAGAAACTAGAAAATGAAGGGCAAATTAAGCCTAAAGCAAGCAGAAGAGAGGGAAAAGTGAAGGCAAAAGTAGAAATCCAAAGCACTAGAGAAATCTATGAAACCAAAAACTGGTCCTTTGAAATCAGAGCAGTAAAATAGATAAACCTCTAACCAAACTGAACATGAAAAAAAGAAGACACAAATGACAATATCAGAAACAAAAGTGAAGAATTTACTACACATCCTGCAGGTATTATAAGGAGAATAAGAGAATATTAAGAAAAATTTTATTTCCATAAATTTGGCTACTTAGATTAAATAAATTCCTATAAAGATACAAACTACCAGAGTTCATTTGAGAAGAAACAGGTAAACTGAATACTGCAGAAATCGAATTCATAGTTTAAAATGTTCTCACAAAGAAAACTACAAGCCCAGATGGTTTTACCTGTGAATTCTACCAACACGTATGGAAGAAATAATACCTGTTGTATATAAAGTGTTCCAGAAAACCAAAGAGGATATAACACTTCCCTATTCACAACAGCAGCATTAATCTGGTACTGAAATCACGTAAAGACACTATAAGAAAACTACGGACCAATATTCCTCATGAACACAGATGCACACACAAAAAATCTTTAACAAGATACTAACAGTGAATTTAGCAATATACAGAATAAAAAAGATACTACGTCATGTCCAAGTGGGGGTTTATCCTGGAAATTCAAGGCTAATTCAGTATTCAAAATCAATTAATATAATTTGCTCTATTAATAGGCTAAAGGAGTTTAAAGCCGTTTGATGATTTCAATAGATATCTAAAAAGCATTTGATAACATTCAACATCCGTTTTAACTCTGAGCAAACTAGGAATGAGAAGGAACTTCTTCAACCTGGTAAATGGAACTTATGAAAAAGCTGTAGTCAATATCATACTTAGTAGTCACAGGGTGAATACTTTCCTCCTGAGATCAAGTACAAGGCAAGAATGTCTACTCCCACGACTCTCGTATTCAACATCATTCTTAAGGTGTCCTGGCTATTATAAAACAGTAAGAAAAAGATATAAGATGCACAGGTTAAAAATGAAACAAAATGACCAAATTCTGAGATGTGATTAACTATGTTGAAAATCCCTGTGTTGAGGGTCACTCTGACAGTGACAGTGAGGGTCACCCTGCTTAGGATTCTCTCTCTCCCTCTCTCTCTCTGCCCCTCCCTTGCTTGCTCTTTCTCTTAAAATAAATGTAAATAAACTTTAAAAAAAAAAAAAAAAAGAAAATCCCTGTGTTGAGAACAGTGTATAAGCATAAAGAAGACCCAAATAAGAAAAATACTGTATTCAAGGATACAAAGGCTCAGTATTATAAAATTGTCAGTTCTTCTCAAATTGATTTATTGATCCAGCATCATTTCAGTAAAAGTCAGATGGTATTTGTGTGTGTGGTGTTTAAGTAAGCCAAATCTAAAATGTATGTGGAAGAGTAAAGGACCAAGAATAGTCACTATGCTTCAGAATTAGGTGAGGAACCTTTGCCCTGCCAGTGATCAAGACTTTTTATAAGTAGCTTTTAATAACGACAATGTGAGGGGCGCCTGGGTGGCGCAGTCGGTTAAGTGTCCGACTTCAGCCAGGTCACGATCTCGCGGTCCGTGAGTTCGAGCCCCGCGTCAGGCTCTGGGCTGATGGCTTGGAGCCTGGAGCCCGTTTCCGATTCTGTGTCTCCCTCTCTCTCTGCCCCTCCCCCGTTCATGCTCTGTCTCTCTCTGTCCCAAAAATAAATAAACGTTGAATAACGACAATGTGGAGTTCATTCCAGGAAACACAGTAGAGGTACTGGCAACGAAGCTCACGTAAATGGAACTTTGATGTTATTTTGAAAATGGTCTTGGAGACCTTGGAGAAAGAGTAGAGTGTTTAATAAGTAGTCCTAGGACAGTTGTTTACTTGAAAAAGAAAATGGATCGCTATGTTATTCCCATACACAAAAAAACTGTTCACTTGGAATGAAATGTTAATGGCACAACTGTTTATTTATTTATTATTAAATTTTTTTCTTCTTTTTTTAATATGAAATTTATTGTCAGATTGGTTTCCATGCAACACCCAGTGCTCATCCCAACAGGCACCCTCCTCAGTGCCCATCACCCACTTTCCCTGACCTCCCACCCCCCATGAACCCTCAGTTTATTCTCAGTTATTAAGAGATTCTGAGTTATTGAGAGTCTCATATGGCTTGCCTCCTTACCTCTCTGTAAGTTTTTTTCCCCCCTTTCCCTCCCCCATGGTCTTCTGTTAATGTTTATTCATTTTTGAGAGACAGAGAGAGACAGAGTGCAATGGGGGAGGGGCAGAGAGAGAGAGAGGTAGACACAGAATCTGAAGCAGGCTCCAGGCTCTGAGCTGTCAGCACAGAACCTGACGCAGGGCTCGAACCCACGAACTGTGAGATCATGACGTGAGTCGAACTGACTGAGCCACCCAGGTTCCCTGGCACAACTTTTTAGAAGAAAAAAATAAAGGAATTTCTCTCTTACCTTGGTACATAGAAGGGTTTCTTAACCAAGATGCAGTTAAATATTGAATATATCAACCACGTAAGATAAACACATTTGCCTCTCTCAGGTGACACATTAGAGAATTCAAAAGATGAGCCACAAACTGGGAGAAGGTATTTATAATAAAAGTAAATGACAAAAGGTTAGTATACTTTACAAATATATGAGGAAAAGACAACTCACTAGATAAATGGAAATGAAACAGAAATAGGGACTTCACAGAATAAGAAAGACAAATGACCCAAAGAGGTGAAAATAAGTGCAGTCTCATCACTAAGAAGGAAATGCAAAATAGGACCACAGGTAAGAAATGAGATACAGATCAAGAAGCCTCAGAATAACAGTGATGGAGACATAATATGAATCTCTAAGAATTCATACTCATTACTGGGTGGATTATAAGTTGGTACAATCGCTTTGAAAATGACTTGGCGTTAATCTGTGAAGAACATTCATAGACGATGCTTGGTCTTAGCCAAAAGGCCGAGAAGCAGTGAACATTCGTAGACTATGATTCAACAGTTTTACTCTGCCGTGTATCTTAGACTGCTTCCCATGTGTGTCAGGTGACGTGTACTGTGAATGATCACAGTGCTTCGTTGTTGGTAATAGCCAACGACTGGGAGAAGCTTGCATGTCCATCAGCGGGCGGAAAGATCTCTAAGTTGTGTTGTGTCTGTCCAGAGGTGTCCTCTGTGGCGGTGAAAACAAGTGGACTGTTCGACTTGGGATACCATGCCTGAAATGACGCGGTGTGAGAAACAGACCGTCTCGGAACACTACACGTGTGAAGGGCAAGTTGTACGGGAGTTGAGAACGCAGACTCTGGAGCTGGATTGCCTTGGGGTGGAATTCTGGCTCCCCTCCTCGCTAGATGTGTGTCCTTCCAGAAGTCCTAAACCCTTTCCGTGCCTCAGTTGTTTCATCTGTCAATGACGGACGGTAGCTGTGAGGATGAATGGATACGATATAGGAGTAAAGCACGTGGAAAACTGCGCTGCTGTGTGTATGTTAGCTGCTCCTACTGCTCTCTGTTCTTTTACTGTTTCCTTTTTGTTGTTATTTGAAATGATGTTCTTTCATTGCGCCTCTCTCAGTAGATCTAGTCTGTGGTGGGGAATTGGAAAATATAAAGAAGAATTGGATAACCGTAGTGTCATTGCCAGTTGAGGCAATTCTCACTGTGGCTTCTGTTCTTTGCAAGATCCCAGGGTATGCTGGTATCTAGGCAAGACAGGTATACTTTTTTTTTGTCCCATGCAAGTCTGTGTATGAAAGGCATAAGTGAACTTGGACCTTATTGTGTCTATTATACCTATCTATTACATATATATCATGCAGAATTTTGCAAACAAACCTATATAGTTCTGTGCAGGTATGCGATTCCCTAGTGAGAATTCCTATGGAGAATGTTTAAAACGTGAATTAATTTCCCAGTTCCCTTAGGCTTTTGGCATGTGGGCTAATGCTAATCTTCATGATTTATGCACACATGTTCTAGAAAGCAACAGTAAGTTGTAGACAGCCACAGATGTAGAAAGATTTACTTACTCTGCGGTGCCGTGTTCTCATTTCGACCTATTATTTCATTTTAGCATGAAGTTAGAGGAGAAGTAGTTATCCATTATCTATCGCCAGAAAGAATTTAGGTGATCTAATGAAGCTAAATAAGTTGAGGAAATAATATGAGTTCTCACATACTCCCTCCTGTCCTGTTGATTCTGGCTGCTGTTGGTGTTGGTCTCGTGACTCCACGGAGTTCATGTTCGTTATCACTTCAGAATTCTTATACGTTGCTTTGTGATACGTATGTGACTACAATACAAATGCAATGCAAAGGGATTAAGCAAATTCTGTAACAATATAGAGAATCTGTGAACGTGTTGCAGGATTATTAGAAGCAAAGTAGGTAACAAATGAGGCTCTGGCAGAGTCAGGTGGTAAATAATTGAAGAGAAAATCCACAGGACTCATGGCGCATATAGGAGGTCAAAAGAATAGGCTTTGATAAAGGATTGATAAAGGTCCTTGGGAAAAACTATGAAAACTGTCAGTGTTTTTGCAGCAATGAACCTTCTTTATGATCATATGAAAAAATAGGTTTGAGGAAAAGACTGTCATGATTATCATTTTAATAGGAAGTTTTATATAATGAGATCTACGTACATAAGAATATGTAAAATCTACGTACAGATGAGAGAAGAGCCATTCCCGGGTTGGGAGACAGAGCATTGTATTGCCGAGCACCCCAGAGGCCCACGAAGTGTCTTTATCAATCCTCTTTCTAGCTCTGGAGGCATCTATTATCCTTCGTCCTAATCTTTTCCTTGCTGTTGTTTGTGGTTTTGTCATCTGATGTTCTTCACCGGCATCACTGTCCTGGGAAGTGTGATGTGCAGGTAGGTCCGCTCCTTGTACTGCCGAACAGGTGCCAGCGCTCAGAGGCCCGGCAAGGCTTAGCTTCTGGTGTCTTCAACATTGCGGGACAAACCTTAGCTGCCACTGCAGCCCAGGCCCCGTGACCCCTGACTGGGATGCCCTGGCTCTGCCACTGGCCAGAGCTGACTTAGCCCCCATCCCCAAGGTCTCTGGGACTTGGTGAGACATCATTACCTGATGTCTCCTCTCTGGTGCCCCTAATACCACAGCCGGGACTGCCGAACCTGACGGAGGGGTGTGGGGCATCCGTGTGGGGAGTGCAGTGTGATTCAGGCACTGCTTCCCTTCCACCACCCCCCCCCGCCCCCCATAGGTCATACTACTTACTGCCACCTCTTACTCCAGCCCAGCCTCCCTCTGCTGTGCCAAGGCAGTGGCTTTGGTTATTTAAATAAAAAGGAAGTGGGACTGGAACTCAAAAAAGAAAAAAGAAAGGCCAACATGCAAGTGGACGCATGCAGCTCAAACTCAGTCCTTCAAGGGTCCACTGCGTATTATTTTAGACACAGTTGATACTTTGTATTTCTTTTAAGAGCTTAAAAATGTTTTTGTCTTTATTCAACACCTACTTTGTCAGTGGCTCTTGTGTTCTGTGCTTTCCTGTGCTCATCTGCTTTTGTTTTTAGCTGCACGTACCGAAAGAACCAAATTAGCAGGTCTTAAGTAATGAGTTTGCCATCTCAGTGTATTTGATTTCATGAAATCCGAATTTCTGTGTTTCTAAAGCATCATGAAACAATTGAAAGGAAAATCCTAACCTGAGGGGAATGTTTGGAACAAATTTGGCAAATGTCCTTATCAAAGAAAGTGCTTATACACATTGATAAGGTTAAACACTTAAAACACAGTAGAAAATGGAAAAGAAAGGAAGAGACATTTGATAAATAAATATAAGAACTAGTATATACACACACACATACATATATATATATATACACACACATATAAAACATCTAGTGTACAGGAAAAATGGTAAACTGCATTGAGGTCTTTAAATTTATACTAGAAACTAAAGTAGTTTCTTTGACACCTTTTTTCTTTATCTGTGGAACACAGTGATTTCCAGGCAGTTATGTTTTTTTAAGAAGGTTGGTTGGTTTAAGAATCTACAAAGTCAAGTTCTGGTAATTTTTTATTTTGTGGCATTAGCAATTCTTCTAATACAGTATGATTTACTGTGTCATCAGAGAAAGACAGCATTAGAGAGTGTACATGGCAGGGTAAAATTAAACACATGCTCACAATCAAATTAATGTATTTCATCTGTCTTCAACTAATAACAATCTGTCATGTTATCTATCTGAGTAGGGGCATAAACAGTTTATTTTGTGTTTGGAGTAACTTCCTGGAGGTAGTTAATGTGACAAGTAGTTTGTTTGAATTGAGTATAACCAGATCAACACTCTAGATGTTTCCTTGATACCCTAAAAATTACTGTGAAAATCTGTACAAGTGCTATGTTTCTATTTTGCTTTTACTTCTTTAAGTTAGACAGCAACATATTTTACAGTCATTTCACGGAGAATATTCTGTTTCTGCCATCATATATGAACTGAGGGGCAAAACCAGTTTATCCTTTTAATGCTTTCTTTCCACTGATAGGGAATAGACATTAATATTTAGCATCTATCTAGACAATAATAATTAGCATCGTAGAGCGCTTTCCCTTTTTGTAAAAACCTGTAGTAATACATTCTGGCTTGGATGAAAAAGTCATATTCATTATAGAATATGTTTTTATATCATATTTAAAAATGAATATTAGGAAAATAGGAATATTGTAAAGTTTCAGACCAAAATAAAAAAAATACTATTATGTTTTTTAGATTTTAAAAATCTTAAAATTTTTCATCGCTTAGTCTCTTATCAGTAGCTCTGATTATTATACATTTGATATGTTTTTTTTAATATACCTAGTTTTTAAGCTATTTATTACATTTGGTACTGTAACTTTGAAGACTGCTCTGTTCATTATATCAGTAATCCTATTGGTAGATGTAGTGGAGGTCCTGAATAAGGATGCCTGAATGCCAGTAAACAAATAGGACTTACAAAGAGAAGTTCTCCTATACTTGGCTAATTAATATTAGTGTGTGTGTTTTAGAAGTCAAAATATATACATATTTTAAGCACATGTAAATCAAATTTAGTACATTATTAAAGGTATTTTACTTGTCATATTTGGGATAATCATGATGGATCATTTTTAAACATTATGTAATTTCACAATTTGTACAGCTGCAAGTACTTTGTAAAAGACTTTATATAATCAAGTGCTAAGGCAAAGAGTATCTTAGTTTATAATGTTGATGGGCTCAATTTTATGATTTACTGTTAGTAATGAATACTTTTAAAGTACTAATAAGTAGTAACCAGGTATTTAATAGTTTACTTTTTTATAATGATGAGAATTTAAAGTTTGTATATCTACATTCTTTTAACTAAATCTCTGTTAGGTTGATGTTAGATAAAATAAGGAAACATCATCCCCAAGGCTGATGTTCATTCTTCTTTGCAAGACATTGAATGGCTTGGTCCTAATTCTGGTGCTACTGACAACTAGCATTGGGTCTGTGGTTAAGACACCGTGAGCCTTGGTTCTTCTATGTGTGAGTTAGATGAGTGCTTTACCTATTTGCCAGGAGTGTTGCCAGGTCCGAGTGTTTTGCAGATTTTGAAACGGAGTTTAGATTGTTTCTGGAGTCTCGTAGAATGGTTTCTCTCTGTTTTTGCCCTCCCATCCTTTCTCCTCATCTTTTCTATCCAAGTAATTTTTTCAAAACACAAGATCACATCGTGTCATGGGCTATGACCCTGCAAGGGCTTCATGTTGCTGAATTTGGCTCCTATCCTCCTGTTACACATGCCACATGTCCCCACTCTTGATCATTATGTTTCTTGGTTTTCCTCAGTTGTACACAGTCATTTTCCTCTGTTTGGTTTTGTCCTAGTTCCAGTCACTGCAACATTTCTCTCCTCCAGCCTCCTCTTAGCCTGATTGGCTTGTTCTCATCCTTTATGTCTCAGATGAAAGAGGTCTCCTATAGCCATCGTATGAAACTGTCATCATTACTCTCTTGGCTCCTGTCACTCCCCATCTGCTCCTCCTCCCCCAGTGAGTCATCTGTAGGTTGATTAATGTAGGATTGTTACAACTTTGGGGAGGAAGAATCATCAGCTGCACATGTGTAACACTTGCCACCTTCTATTTTGAAAGTTACAGATAATGGTAACTATTTCCATATACAAGCTGGCTAAACGGAAAAAAAATGCCATATTCATCAAATCTGTAGGAGTGCACCCTTTTTTATCATTTGTAATTTTCTTTTGAATGGTCTCTGAATTTGGAAGCAAGGAGTTGTCACTGTATAGTGAATGGAAGTGCTTTGAACCCAACAGGGGAAAGATGAGGGTTTGCTAATATATGTCACCCAGAGGGATTTCCTTTTTGTGCCTATAGTTTTGCTCAGGTGGACTGGAATACATAAGGTAAGATGGGTGAAAATGTGGCTGTGTAGATGGAACCTATATGTGTATGAACTCCTTAGCACCCCATACAGGACCCTCATGTCCCAGCCCTGCTGATTTCACCAGTTCTTGGAAGCCAGGTTCTTCCAGATGCTCATGAACATTTTTTTTTTTTTTTTTTTTTGCTGATGTTGTTAAGGAATGTTCATCCTCTCTATCCCCAGGGTTGTGTGATTGTTTTTTCCCCCTCATAGTTTAGGAGGCAACTGAAGCATCATCTTCTCTGTGACATCTTTCCTAGCCCTCTGAGCAATTCTAGAAATTTCATTTCTCTTTTCTCTTGCTGTACCTTGTCTTATACAGACCACTATTGTTCTCTTGGTCTCAGAATTCCATTGTATAATATCTGTCTACATGTGTTTCTCTTAGCCTTCCTAGCAGTTATAGCACTTACAAGGTGCTGAGTAAATAATTCACGAATAAATGAATGGATAGACAGACCATAATACACTAATACTTACTGAGTATGTGCCAGTCACATAGTATGCGCCTTTCCATGTACCAATCAGTGCTGCATGTGCTTTATACGTATTTCCTTATTTTATCTATCACAGTAACATTATGAGGTAGGTATTGTTATTGCCTCCTCTTATAGGTGAGAAAACTGAGATAAAGGGATTGATTTGTTCAAAATTCCACAAGTGGTAATCGAATAGGAAATCAAACCTAGGTAGTCTGGCTTTGGAGACTGCATTCTTTACTTACCATGTCTTACTTCTTGACGTAAATCAGTGAATTTTTGAAGAACCATAGTTTTTTTTTTCTCCCCTATATTTGCCTTAGTGCAAACAATTGAGAATTTCAGAAAAGTTATTTCTTGTATGAGAGTAGTTCTTATATGTAATATATCACTCCAGATCAATAAAATAATAACAAAGATCATCTACTGGTGTATGAATAATTTTTTGTAATAACTCTTTATGATGATATTTGATGTGATGTGACGTATTAGAATAATTGTTTATTAAACATCATTTACTTCTTGTTACTCATAAAATCGGTCTCTGTATCCTAATATACAGGCCACTTTATCCTGAAAGTTACCCACGTGGATAAATTTTGAACCATCACATCAACTTATGGAGTTAGTATTCCGTTGGAATTAGGGCCAAATGAAGGATGAAGTGACAACTTTAGATTCAAGATTGGGTCTTGAGTTGTTAGCTCAGTTAACTAATGATTCAGGACCCAATACCTAAAGACCCATTATCTACCTTATCAGTAAGGACTGGAGGTGGGATAGGTGACCTTGTTCATATGCCTCTTTTCAGACCATTCTCCTTTGTCTTTCCTAAAACCCTTAGATTTGAATATCAAGCCATGTGATTATACCTCTTGCTACTTGTATTTGTTGGCCTTATCAGCCAACCCCTGCCTGAATCATTCCTTGAATTTCTCAGAGAAATTTCTCCTGGATTACAGTCACACCATTGCTGTTACTGTCACCATTCTTGGTAGTTTCAGTATCCATATGGACTGTCCTTGGTCTCTCATGTTCCATGAATCCTTTACCTCCAGTCATCTTGCCCCCGATCGACACCAACAGAGTTATTCTGAAGACCTCGTCATTAACAGTTTCTGAGCTTTTCCCATAGTATTGATATTAATTTCGTATATCCCAATCTGTCCATTATCTCCTGTCTTTCCAACTCAGCTTCTTTAGTAACTCAACTCCAGTAAATTTTAGACCCACACAAAACCTTAACATCAGTTATCAATTACATCTTAACAGTTTTCAATTTCCTGAACCTCTCTTTACCCAACTTGGATTTCATGCTTCATCAAAATAATCACTTCCTTACGTTTACTGTCCTCAATTTACCTGGCCTTCTTTGCAGTAATTGTACGTGGTACAGTTTCTCTGTTTAATTAGTAAGTAATTTCTCTGCTTGAATGCACCCCCACCCATGTAGCTGAATGTGGCTGGAATAAGACCTGTAATATACTGTGTCTCATTTTAAATCCAGGTTACTATCTGCAAGTGATTTCTCAGAATCTCTCACATCCCACATCAAATCCATTAGTATTTTGTATTTACTTTTTATTCCAAAAATATATTGAGAATCTGCCCTACTTTTTATCATCTCTACTGCTACTAACTAGAGTATTGTCCAAAGTACCATCTTCTCTTTCATATATATATATATATATATATATATATATTTTTTTTTTTTTTTTTTTTTTTTTTTTTTTTTTTTGACAAGATTAGAGGGAATTTTATTGCCTTACATAACTGAAAAACCCAATAAGTATGCTGTGTTCAGGTGTGGTGTGATCCAGGGACTTAAAAAATACGTACAATCTCTGCAACCCAGTCTCTCTTGGCTCTGCTTTCTTTCCTGGTGGTTTTGTTTGTTTGTTTGTTTTCTTAGATTTTTGCAGTAGCTTCCTCAGTGGCTTCTCTGCTTTACATGTGACTCTATAGTTTATTCTCTGCAGAGCAGCCCATATTAACCTTATACAATGTGACCTGCACACCCTTTGTGATCTGGTTCCTAGCTTTTTAAACCTCATTCCCTACTGTTTCCCTTTCTTGTTAACTCATTTCAGCCACTCTGGCCTCCTGGCTTTTCTTTTACTGCTATGCATAATCTTCCTTTAATGCCGTTGCCCTTACAGTTTCTTCTGCTTGGAAGGCTTTTCCCAGATTTCCTTGCCCCTTAGCCTTCTGAAGGTCTTTGGCTTACCTGTTTAAAATAGTACTTCCCCTCCTGTGCCCTTTATTTTTCTCCATAAGATCTATTAGCAGTTGACATACTATGTTATTTTATTTGTCAGTCTCTTGCCTTTACTAAAATGTAAGCTCCTTGGGTCCCCAGCACCCAGGACAGTGCCTGGCCATAATAGGCACTCCTAAATAACCAAATGAATGAATGATCAATAAAGTGGCTGTCCTTAGAAATTGTTAAGCCCAGGGGAGCCTGGGTGGCTCATTCGGTTGAGCATCCAACTTTGGCTCAGGTCCTGATCTCACGGTTTGTGGGTTCAAACCCTGTGTCGGGCTCTGTGCTGACAACTCAAAGCCTGGAGCCTGCTTCGGATTCTGTGTCTCCCTCTCTCTCTGCCCCTCCCCTGCTCACACTCTGTCTCTCTCTCCTTCAAAAGTAAACATTTAAAAAATTAAAAAAAAAAAAAAGGATTGTTAAGCCCATGTTTAAGCAGCGTTGTAGTGTGGTTGAGGTGAAAGGAATTGCACGTATGTATGATGTGAATGCCTTTGTCCTTCAGTTGCTTAGATATTGGAAGGATATATGCCAGAATGTTTGGGAAATGAGTATGTATTACTGTTATTAGGAAATTTTTATTCCATTTTCAAAAATAAAATATGAGAACTGGAAAGATGATGTAGCTCACTGAAGGACATAAAAGAAATTAAACGGTAGCAGTGAGAGTATTATCGCATGTATGATAGATGACTACTGGATAATAATCTTAAGGATGCTCTTAAAAGTGAAGAAAGGAAAGATTTTAGCATTGTCTCACCATAACTTTATCTTCAGGGTGTACATTTCTGGGTTATTTAGAATTAAGTATTCTAGTAACTGTGTCCTCTTCAGGGTTGCCCACTAAATTCTAACAGAACAGAGGGAAACTTTGTGGTGAAGTTCTGTGAGGGCCTTTTCTTGATTTGCTGTATCCTTTGTCAGACTCTCAGTTATTTAAAATAACGTTTCTGATGGTCTTTTATGTTCTTAAAGTAGGGTGGTGGCTTTTTTAGGACCTGGATTGTATAGTTTTCTTTTTGTCTTTTCTTTCTTTTTTATTTTTAATGTTTATTTTTGAGAGAGAGAGAGAGAGACAGAGACAGAGACAGAGACAGACAGAGTGTGAGTGGGGAAGGGGCAGAGAGAGAGGGAGACACAAATCCGAAGCAGGCTCCAGGCTCTGAGCTGTCAGCACAGAGCCCGATATGGGACTCGAACTTGTGAGCCGTGAGATCATGATCTGAGCCGAAGTTAGACAGTTAACTGACTAAGTCACCCAGGCGCCCCATGGCTTATATATTTTTTATCTTTGGGTTCTCACTGCCTCCCACAGTGCTTGGTATATAATAGGTACTCAATAAATGTTTGTTGGATAAATGTTGTTGCTGTTTTCAGTTGACCAGTGATAGTACTAGTTTCTCATGGTTACCTTTATTAGGAAAAAAACTCGTACTTGGGTGGTTAATTCCCCAATGCTATAGATAAATGTAAGTGGTAGTTAGGGAGTTGGGGGGCAGGTGGTAGGGAGGAAGAAAGAGAAAGAAAAAACAGAACACTGATAGACTATTCCATTTGAAAAGACAAATGCACACACACATTAAGTGACAAACTTCATGTTTGTTTCTTTTTAATTGGACAGTGATTTCATTGGGTAATTTTCTTAGTGACATGATTTGTTCTTACTCATGTTGCATTAGGAAAGCATTTTAGCCTCAATATTATGATAAACTAGATGTATAAATGTCAGTGCTAATAGCTCAGTATTTTAGTCTTCTACAAATTGATGCCTGTGGTATCTGGACATTTTTTGGCTTGTTCTTGTAAATAAGGTCTCAGTGATGTTTAAGGAACAGCACTTGTGGCCAGAAAGGAAAAAAGCTCCACATTATCCAAGCTAAGCAGTGTAAATGGGACTCAGAAATCCCCCCACTAGATCAGGAATCTCCTAGAGAAAGATCTGTTGAGCCTACAAACTAAAGACCTTCGATATAATATTAAATAAAGCCTTTTATGTAGTATGAGAGCATTTTTTAGTTGATAATCAATTGCCACTATTATGTAGGCTTAGTAGATTTGCAAATTTACAAGTTTTTACAAGTCAGTTGGGTCCCTTCCTCAGGAAATCAGTTTAAGTTTTTTTTTCCTATATTGACTCAAAGAGCCTAGTTGTCCTTAAATCCTGTGAATATATTTGCCTTATAATTTGACGGCATTGAGTCAACACCCTTATAGGGTCTGTAGTGTTGTAAAAGGAGAAACTGTTCAATAAAGGATCACATTTGAAAAAATAGACTGTGCTGGATAAAGCCAGTATTGGCTTTGGTACCGTGCTTTGCTTTAAAGTACCTACAACTTTCAAGGAAATATTCGCTTGCCCATTACTTTCAAAATGTACACTTTAGATTTGGAAAGCAACTGAGCTGTATCTTTGTGAAATCAAACTGTGGCTATAAATAAAGTAAACATGCAACAAAATATTGTTATCTTTTGGCACAAAATTAATTTTGTATTTGTGTTAACATTAAAGTTTCTAGGGATTATAGAACTATTGTAATTATTAAGGTAATTAAGTTGTTTCAAACTAAATATGCTTGGGGAAGTGCATCTTGCTTTCAATTACAGTGACCTTTGAACAACATGGGGGTTAGGTGTGCCCGTCCCTCGCATAGTCAAAAATCTATGTATAACTTTTGGCTTCCCCAAAACATAACCACTAACAGCCTGCTATTGACTGGAAGGCTTACTGATAACATAAACTGTCAATGAACACATTTTTTATTTGCTATATGTATTATATATTCTTTCAGTAAAGTAAGGTAGAGAAAAGAATGCTATCAAGCAAGTCATAAGGAAGAGAAAATACATTTAGAGTACTATACAGTAGAAGTCCACGTGTAAGTTCAAACCCATGATGTTCAACAGTCCACTGTAATCATTGTGTTTAAACATGTGATGCCAAGATGAGATCTTTTTCACGTCTCATCAGTGTGCCTGAGGCTGTAGATAATAGGAATGAGTACTTTCCGTTTTTTGAGCACTTTTCATGTGCTGGTCATTGTGCAATGTTCATGGAGTCATTCTCAAATAACTCTATATGAGGGAGGTCTATTTGTTATTCTCCGTTTTTAGATTTATAGACTCAAGCATAAAGAGGTTAAAGAAATTGCTCAAGGTTACACAGATAGTGTCTAAGCTGGGATATAATATTGGAAAGTAAGTCACAGTTAAACTTGTTAACAATGTATTGATTGACTCTGATACTGAGTTTTGTTCTGTTTGTTTTTGTTCACTTTTCTAGTTGATTTGGAGCATATGCGAACAGTAAAACCTGATAAACATTTACGGTTTTGCCAGGAAAATGGTTTTAGTAGCCACTTTGTCTCAGCAAAGACAGGAGACTCTGTAAGTAAAATAATGAATACTGCATATTATAAGTGATCTTTTGTTTATTAATAATATTCATAGGAAGTATACTTCCCAGACATAACTTTTGGAACAAATTGATTCCTGTTGAAGATATAAAATAGATATAATGTTTAATTGGTCTGTATTACATTTGCAATTCATTTAACGTAATTTTATGGATATTTTAGGGAATTTAAAAATATGAGAGTTAAAAAGAACATAAGAAAAGAAAAAGAACGTATAAATCATACATTATCTCAGCATCCAGAGGTGACCACTCACAACCTCATATGATTCCTTATAGTTTTCTTTTTCTGATGCGCACAAATACTCAACATTACTGCTGTTGCTGCTAGCGAATTGAACTCACTGAATGCTTGCTTCGTGACTGCACTGTGGTTCTCTCATTCTCTCGCTATCTCTGTGCTAAGGATGAGTCCTGGAGAGATGATGTAATGGGGTCCAGGGTGCACAGCTAATGAGTGGTGGGGATAGGATTTGTAAACCCAAGCGGTGACACTCCAGCGTTTTCAACTGCACTAAATGTTTATTTAAAAAATTAAGATCATAATGTAGAAATAATTTTGCGTTTTACTTTTATTTAAAAATTTATATGCAGAAAGTTTTGCCATGTCACTTAATATTACTAAATAGATTTAATAATCCATACTACCACCAACATTTGTATGAGTGCCATATCATGGCACTATTTTTTAGCATCCAGGATTTATGTATTTACTTTTAAATCTTTGTCAATTTGGTAGGCAAAAAAAAAAAAAAAAGTATTTTACTATTTTAATTTCTTTGATTGATCAAGGTTAAACTTTTAAAGATTTCATTATCTATTTATTTTCTGATTATTATCGGAACCCTTTTCCCCAAGATAATGCAAACATCAGCACATACCCACACATGCCACTTAAAAATATACAAAAATCAGTACTCCTTGGTAAGTCTATCCATGGGCTGGGCTTCTACTCTCATTTATCTTCCTTGGAGTCTTTTGTCATTTTAGAATTATTTTAACTTCCAGTATTTTAGTTTGTGTTTAACCACTCAGTATTTTTTGTGTACTTATGTTGAGCCGCCACTAAAAATCCTCATTATTTTCTTTTTAAATGCAACTTTGAAGTCGTTTGTTCTTATGGAATCACTTTGACACTTGTAGTTCACTCCATCTAGAGGTTATTCTCCTCGTTGCTTGAGGAGTTGCATTCCTAATTTACTGTACTTTTCTCTAATACTACCTTGGTCATAATCCTCGGTGATTTCATGTTCTTTATTCTCCACTCCACCTCAGTCACTGGCTCCCATGCTCTGTCATTACAAATCACTGCAGCTCTTTTGTTACCTCTGTCTCAGTGTCAGACGTCCTAATCACTGACCACACTCCCATCTTTCCAGCTCATACCCCTGACTGCCCTAATCCAGTCAATCTGCAGTCCGGGCAGGACCTATAGACCCTGATCTGAACATATTTTTAATGTTCCTCACCTCCTGTCATGTTCTCATTTTCCTCTTTTCCTAACTTAAATCTGAGGTGCAATCAAAATTATGGTCGTGTATATGCCCTTAATTCCATTTCCCCACTTTGAGAGTATCAGACTCACTTGGCTAAGTCTTCACTCTGGTTTAAAGCAAGCCCCCACTGTTTTGTGGCCGTACCCAAGTATTTGAACAGAGGCATGCTAGCTGTTTCACTCAAAATTCATACTCATCAACCTGAGTTAGGCCCTCAATGCTGCCCAGTAATTATGCCACGTGTCCCCAGGCCATGTCTCTGCTGCTCACCTAGGATGAGCTGTTGACTGTTTTTATCACTTCTCTTCTCTCCTCAGATCTTCAGCATTTCCTCGTCCATTCTCTCTGCTGATGGCCTTTTTTCCTAGTTTATAAGGAATTTGAAGCCAACAGAAGACAGCTGCATACTCTTGCCACATTCACCCCTACTTGCCATGTTTGCTGCCTCTGTTCCCATATTTCCTGTCTTCTCTACGATTACTGTGGGAGACCTTCTGTGCTCCCAGGCTCAGTGTGTGTTAGTCCCACTTCTCCTTGCCTAGTGAAGAACATTGCTCAGCAGTTCTCTCTTCTTCCTACATCATTGCTTGTTTTCTGTCTACTGGATTATTCTATCTGCGTATCAAATATTATGACTTCTCTTATCTTAAAGACAAGGAACTGTGGAGCCCACATCCTTCTCGAGCTCTAGCTTTCTTTCTTTCCCCTGGTTTCAGTGGGATGTTTTGAAAGAGTAGCTCCCAGTTCTCTCTTTGCAGTTTCTCTTGAACAGTTGCGGTTGGACTTTTGCCCCCAGTATTTGATGCACACTACTGTTATTAAAGTCACCAGTGACCTCCTTTTTGCTTAATGCGGTGGTCAGTTCTTAGTCCCCATCTTACTGGACTTAGTTGTGGCATGTAAAATAGCTGATCACTCTCTCTTCTTTGAAATACTTTCCTCATTACCTTCCAGGATACTGCCCCTCCTGGTTCTCCTCTTCCCTTGCTAGCTACTCTCTTTCATTTCATTTTGCTGATTCCTTTTCTCTCCAACTTCTGAATATTGGAGTGCCCTAGGGCTCAGTCCTTGGGTATCTTTTTCTAAACTTACTCCCTTGGTCATCTCATTTAGGCTCAGGGCTTTGACCAGACCTCTTCCCTAAACTCAAGACTCATATATCCAGTTGTCTGCCCAGCACCTCCACTTAGATGTCTAATAAGCAGCCCTAACTTAATTCAGGTTCAGAACTGAACTCTTGATAGTCCCTCCTAAAATCCCTCATTGTCTTCCCCAGTTCAATAAACGGCAGATCTTCTACTGTTGCTAAGGCCAAGAAAATCTTAGAATCAGTCTCAACTCCTGTCTTTCTTTTACATCCCACACCCCACATCTGTCTATTGCCAAGTCCTATTGGCTCTACTTCCATGATATGTGCAGGATTTGGTGACTATTTTTTACCCTCTCCTTGCTGCCACTTCGTTTCAAGCTGCCATCATCTCTTACATCCGTGTCCTTGCTGGCTTCTCTTTTTGTACCCTTGATCTTCTACAGTGAGAATACTCAATACAACCATCAGATTGACCGCATTAAAATAGAAGTCACATCAGGCCATCTTCCCATGGCTTCCATTTAACTCGAGTAAAAGCCAAAGTCCTCCATAGCCTGCCGGATCTTGTGATTTGTATTGCCTTCATCTCTTTGCTCATTTTCTTCCACAAACCCTCTCTTTGTCTCCATTCCAACATACCAGCTTCCTTGTTTTCCTTGACTGTTGACCATCAGACTATAATGTATAATGCTTTTTAGGATGTAAACAACATATGCCTGTTAGGTATATGTATATCTTTTTTTTTATTAGAAATCAAAATTAAATTTGTTGCAATAAATATTCAGTAAGCAATCATGAGATAAGTAGGAGTAAGAATATGATAAGACACTTATGAAGCAAGACAAGTTATACATCATAGTCAGTGTGCGATTGGAGCCCTAGGAATCATAGTGGGCCCATTATAAGCCACATATGTATGAAAGGCTATTTATAGAAAAGTATTGTTGATTTCTGTTTAGTGATAACAGTTTACTGTTCTTTTACTCTGATAAAATACAGTAGACATTACTAAGTTGTTTTGCTCAAGATATATGGAGGATTTATTGAAATCCATGAGAGCCACAAAGATTATTAAAGGGTTGGAAAGTAAGACCTTTTGAGATAGGCTAAACCCAGACCAAAAACAGATAGAGAATTGGCAGTGAAAAACCTGGGTACTGAAGTATAGGCTAATTTATTTTCATCTTCTCCAGGACTTCTAGGAGTTTGTTATACTAGTAGTTTTTGTTTGTTTTGTTTTTAATGTGGTATCTATAATTAATTGTTTTATGTTAAAATCTTAAAAATTAAAATTTTTAGGGATAAATGTCTTTATGTTTAAAAACTTTTTTTTTTTTAATGTTTATTTATTTTTGAGACGGAGAGAGACAGAGCATGAACGGGGGAGGGTCAGAGAGAGAGGAAGACACAGAATCTGAAACAGGCTCCAGGCTCTGAGCCATCAGCACAGAGCTCGACGCGGGGCTTGAACTCCTGAACCGCGAGATCATGACCTGAGCTGAAGTCGGACGCTTAACTGACTGAGCCACCCAGGCGCCCCTTTATGTTTAGATCAATTTAGTGAATTGTATGATTTTCAAATTATGATTCAATATTTAAAAAAATTATTACTCTTAAAATGTTAGTGTATTTGACAAAGCTAGTTTTGGAATAACCTGGTACATCATATTTTTGCAATTCTTGCTGTTTATCATTTTTTAGAAAATTCAATTTATTTGAAGGAACTTAAGCATGCCTGTTTTAAATCATTTAAACCTATTTTTGTTATGTAGGTCTTCCTGTGTTTTCAGAAAGTTGCTGCTGAAATCCTTGGAATCAAGTTAAACAAAGCAGAAATAGAACAGTCACAGGTGATTATATTTGAACTTTATATTTTTAAAAAACAATTTATTTCCTAAAAGGCATTAATTTTCATCACTGACTCCCTTCACATTTATGCATTCTATGTACATATCCCTAACAGCCTTAGGAATAAATTGTGTGTGTGAATCAGTGTTTATTGTGGAAGGTGGAAGATGTGAATAATTTTGCCAAATTATGATGCCCTTCAAACTCCATTTTGTCCTAAAGTTGAGATTAATATACAAATTTCACCAGTGATTAAATAATGGGTTAAGATGTTGATCATACTGTTTTATACTTCCTTATTTAAGTTCTTCCAGGATTAATGCACTATAATATTTTTTGTATTTCGTATAAAATGCCAGAGATTTATCAAAGTTCAGTCTCAGCATTTACTCCGTGTTTGCTTTGGTGAAACATTATGTTTTCTTTATGTCTCTGTTCTCCGTTCTTCTCAAAAACATCCCCCCCGTAATGATATTAATTCTTGATGTTATTTTATCGTTAATTTAATACACAGTTTAATGATGGTATTATTGAGAATTTCTGAATTCTTTCACTATTTCTAGAAATTCTTAGACTAAGAAACAAACGTGAATACCAAAAATCAAGCATTTAAAATACCACCATAATATTATGCAATTCACATGTTTGATAGAATGAAAAATCAGAGAAAGAGCCTATCGTATAACGTTAAGCTTTTGGTTTGCTGAGAAGGCAACAAATAAATTACATTTTTCCTCAATCCCCTCCGCTCTGTCCCCACCCCATACAGCTAAAAGGGTATAATTGTCCTTTTCCCTTTTTATATTTTTCTTTAATTCTTTCAGTGTTCTGTTTCTTATTTTTATGGTCACTCTGTGTGCGTGCGTGTGTGTGTGTGTGTGTGTGTTTTAAAACCGAGCAAATATCAATTGAAAATTGTCACGCTGATGTGGCTGTTTCTAGGATTTGATTATAATATTGAAACTGTGGAAATCTTTTATTTCTTAGCTTTCAAGACTTATTATGGTAAGGCACAGTGTTAAGATATTTTATGCCATGTAAATTGCTCTCAGACATATAAAAATAGCTACAGTTGACTCTTGAACAGCACGGGAGCTAGGGGCACTGACATCACCCTCTGTAGAGTCGAAAATCCACGTGTAACTTTTGGTGTTCCCAAAACTTAACTACTAATAGCTTAGTGTTGGTTGGAAGCCTTACTGATAACATAACCAGTTGATTTTCGTATGTTATATGTATTATATACTGTATTCTTCGATAAAGTAAGCTAGAGAAAAGAAAATGTTTTTTAAGAAAATCATAAGAGGAAATACATTTATATTACTGTATTTATAAAAAAAAAATCCAGTATAAGTGGACTGGTGCATTTCAAACCCAAGGTCAACTGTGCTTGGCTTTGGCCCAGGAGGATGGCTACAAGAAAGAGCAATGACCATGACTTGCTTGATTGAACAGAACTTGGCAGACTCCAGAGCTCGAATGATTTCCTCTCCTTTTTAGCTACTTTTTTTTGTTCTGTTTTTTAAGTTTATTTATTTATTTTGAGAGAGAGAGCACACAAGCGAACACGTGCGCATACATGCACAAGTGGGGGAGGGGCAGAGAGGGAGGGAGAGAGAGAATCCCAAACAGGTTCTGCCCTGTCAGCGAGGAGCCTGACGTAGGGCTTGATCTCACGGACCATAAGATCGTAACCTGAGCCGAGATCAAGAGTCAGATGCTTTACTGACTGAGCCACCCAGGTGCCCCTAGCTTCTCTTTCTAAATGATGTTTGTCTCTGGTTAATTAGAGAGTCCATGAGTGATTATCATATTGATCATATAGATGTGGTATAGTGGTGGGTCTAAAGAAGATTTAAAGGAATTTAGTTTCTGCCTTAAGTGAAGAAAATTATGATCATGTACTAGGCATTGTGTTACCTCATTCAACCATCTTCTTAACTCTGTGGGGCAGGCAGTATTTCATCATTTTATGGGCAGGGTATGGAAACTGTTGAGATTGAGTAACTTGATTTCACTGACCTATGATTAGGCAGTGGTGGAGGCAGGATTTGAACTCAGGGTCATTTGAGAATGACGCTGCTCTATTGGAAGATTTGCTGGGCAGGTTGAAGTAGGAGGAAGAAAATGACGGAAAGAGAAGCTCGTATGGACAAGCTGAAAAGCTTAAGTTATATTTTAGAAGCAGAAGGGCAGTTTGGTTAAAATAAATGACCATTGCATTGTAGAGTGAAAGGGATTTGTAAAACGATTATGGAGATTTATGAATGCCAAGTGGATACATTTTATGTAACATGTAGATAGTAGGAAATCATTTTTTAAAGCTGGGAAATAAAATGAAAGCAGTTTTTAGGTAGGAGTAATCGAATGGCTGTGTGCACACACGTGTGTGTGAGTGTGCGTGTGTGTGTGAGAGTGTGTGTGGTTGGTAGGGAAAGAGATTGAAGCAAGGAGACTATACTGCCTTCATGTGATAAGGACCAGACTCAGAGAGGAAGGGAAATAATGGATGTAAGAGAGCAGAATCAACAGGGCTTGTGGATCGACTGGATGAAAGAGACAAGTCCAAGATTACTTTGCAATTTCCCTCCTAAGGGGATGGACAAAGGAGAGCCCTGGTGACTGGCGGGCCCTCCCTAGAATGGAAGGTGTGCTGATACATCGCAGGCAGCCACTCCGGGAGAAAGTTCTCTGTACTGCCTCATCTTCACAACAGTGGTCAGTTTCAAGAAAAACTCCAGAGAGATGGACTAACTTGGGATACTTTTGACGGCAAAATTTTAGGGAGGCTTTAAGTTTCTTAGCTCCCTCTCAGTCACCAGAGCCAGATAGCTACTATTTTGACGTTAGAGATGGATTTAACATCTAGGCATATTTTTTAAAAAAAATTTTAATGTTTATTTATTTTTGAGAGAGAGAGAGAGAGAGAGAGAGAGAGAGCGAGCCCACCCAAGTTGGGGAGGGACAGAGAGAGAGGGAGACTCAAAATCCGAAGCAGGCTTCAGGCTCCGAGCTGCCAGTACAGAGCCCGACGTGGGGCTCGAACCCACAAACCGTGAGATCATGACCTGATCTGAAGTTGGATGCTTAACTGACTGAGCCACCCAGGCACCCCCTTTTTTTAAAAAAAAAATTTATTGTTTATTTTTGAGAGAGACAGAGCACAAGTGGAGGAGGGGCAGAGACAGAGGGGGACACAGAATCTGAAGCAATCTAGGCATATTTTAACTGCGGAGGTATCCAGATGTGTAAATTACATGGCTCTCTATACTTCCTGTACACCTTGTAAACCTTGTTTGTTTAGTGCACCCTGTCATCTTGTTTATTATGTGACGACATTTAATTCAATCTTCAGTTTGTTGGTGGCGTTTACTTTGAATTCATTTCTTTGAGAAGGAATTCAAGTTACTAGAGCCCTCCTTTGTTGTGTTTGTCAGAATCCTTTGTGTAGGGAAGCCTCATTTTTCTTTCCTGAACCTGACGAATTTGGTGTCTTTGCCAATTAAATTACTGATTGCACAATGAATGTTTCTCAGTGGAAACATTTTTGAAAGTTTATTTTTTAAAAAGAGATTTCTAAGAACCTTACTTGCAAGCCAGCCAGCTGTGGTGAGCCCAGAGTTCTTTCTTTCTTTTTTTTTTTAATTGAAATTTATTTGGTATATAACATTGGATAAACTTAAGGTGTATGACACATTAATTTGATACATTTACATATTGTAATATGGTTGCAGTTGTAGTGATAATTAGCACCTCTGTCACATTACATCATTATCCTTTCTTTTTAGTAGTTGGAATAATTAAGTTCTAGTGTCTTAACAAGTCTCATGATTATAATACAATACTGTTGTCTATCCTCAAGGTACTGTGCGTTTCATCTCTAAAGTCTATTTACTACTCGTTGAAAGTTTGTACCCTTAAACGACATCTCTTTGGTCCTCCCCATCTCCTATCCCCTGACAACTGCCATTTTATTCTCTTTTTTCACACGTTTGACTTTTTAAAATTTCACACATAAGTGATACCACACAGTGCTCATCTGGCTGACATCTCTCATTTAGCCTAATGAGTTCAAAAGGATATCCATGTTGTTGCAAATGACAGAATGTCTTCCTTTTTCGTGGCTTAATAACACTCCATTATATATATTTTTCACTACATTTTTTTTTATCCATTCATCTATTGATGGACACTTGGGTTGTTTGAGTATCTTGGGCTATTGTAAATAATGTTGCAATGAACATGGGGATGCATATACCTTTTCAAATTAGTGTTTTTCTTTGGCTAAATACCCCGAAGTGGGATTACTAACTCATATATATGGTGGTTCTGTTTTTAATTTTGGGGGGAACTGCCATACTGTCTTTCATAGTGGCTGTACCAATGTACGTTCCCACCAATAGTGCAGAAGGGTTCCTACTTCTCCACATCCTCACCAACATTTATCTCTTTCTTCTTGATGATGGCCATTCTAACTGGTGAGTGAGAGAGAGAAGGAGAGAGAGAGAGAGAGAGAGAGAGAGAGAGAGAGACAGACAGACAGACAGACAGACAGACAGAGGTGGGGCATGGAGGCAAGGCAGGGTGGGAGAGCCCACGCACACTTGTTTTCTGGGTTTTTTATGCCATTTGAAGGATACCTGGGGGAATTTAGTATAACATTTGATAGTGTTTTGTATTATTTTATGGAGAAGGAGCTGGATGGTAGACTCACCAGACACATGGGAATTGATACTTTAGTAATTGAGTTTGTGACATAGGTATTTATAATCAGATTAGAGTCTTAGTTCCATTCAGTGATTATGTAAAGAGATTCTGCTATTTTAGTTCTAACCTGCATTGTTCCTCTCAGGAAGTTCTAGAAAACAAGTTACCAGCACGTTTTGCAAGCTTTGCAAGGAAGGGAAAGGGAAAAAGGGAGGAAAGAAAGGGCACACAGTTCATTAATACAGCAGACACTGTTTGATGGCCTCCTTCATGCCAGGGACCACAGCAGCGTCTGGGGATACAGAGAGAAATGCATTAAAGTCCTTGTCCTCAAGGAGCTCCCAGAATCAGCGGGGACAGACAGCTATTTAGACACTTAATATGCACTCTGGATGCCTTTTCCACAATCCCTGATTTAAGCAATAGCTGCATTTGTATCCTTTATCTGTTCTCCGCCCTGCCCCACCCTTCCCCTCAACTCTTCTCCTGTAGCATCCTATAAAAGTTAGGACTCGTTGTTAACAGATGTCCTCATTTCCCATGTTGCTTAAGTTTTTGGTTTGTTTGTTTACAAAGTAGTCAGACCTTTAGGGGAAAGAACGAATTTCCAATTGCTGTTCTCTAAAACGTACAGCATTTAGCTTTTCAGTAATCCATCAGATCATCTAAGAAGAAAATACATCGTCCTGTGTCTTCCTTCTTTCAGTCTGAATTGCAAGAAGGCCTTGCCATATATACTTGGTGTTAAGAGTTCTTAATACATTTTTAAGCCTTGACATTTTTCACTTGCCAGTTAATAAACTGTTGTATTTCTGTTTGGTTCGAACTTGGTAAGCATTAGTTTCTTTAAAACAAAAATTTCTCTCATGTCTGAGATACTAAACTTGCTAAAAATATATGTATTCCTTATGTCCCCTCTGAGTATTTTCATAATATATATGAACTTACCTAGTATAGGACCTGGTATGTGGTAGGCATGCTCAAGACTTAACTAAAGTCAGCACATGACTGTACGACTCAAGCACTGTTTGACCCCTGGTCCTAGGGTCCCTCTCTTCAGCTGTATCTGAAAACTGATCTTCCTTAAGGAGCCATGAGGAACATAGATTCTTCTTAACCTACACGTTAATCTTTATAAATTTTTTCAACCTGTTCACAAAAACTGCACTGGGATTCTTTTCTTACCCTGAACATCCTTGTCTTCCTTGTGAAATGTATTTACTCACTTTGTACATACTACTCTAATTCTCGGATACTGAACATTGCTTCATGGATCTCCATATCATATCCCATGTTTTTTGTTCTCTCCTCACCTTTTAAAGTTACTTTTCTCGTATGGTGTCCAGATCTAAAGGTGGGACTTTAGAGACCATGTATATAAACCTCGTGTTTTATAGACCGGGAAGTTGTGAGCACCAAAGCGGTAAAGTAACTTTCACCCAAAGTAATGAAAGCTACTGGCAGCATCTGATGGCACATTGTATGGAAGAAAAAGAAAAGTAGTTTCCTTAAAATTCCTACGGTGTGCAAAGTACTGTGCTTTAAAAAAATGCAATATCCATGCTTTAAATGGTACTCTACAGTTTTGTTCCACTTTGAGTGTTTATCCATCATGATATTCTTTAATATTTTACGTACCTGTGTTCCATGCTAGACTCTTAGGCATCTCAAAACCAGAGATTATATATTATTTATCTGAATGTCTTCGATATCTAGAATAGTGATTGGCTTTGAATGAGTGATAGTGACAGGTGTTTTAGCCTTCAGGGTATGTTTACTCCACATCCTGAACATGACAGACTACGAGTTTTACCATAGTAAACGTGTTGCTGCTGTCTGGATAAGGACACAATTACAGAATTGGCCAAATTTATCTTTAGTGTCTTCCCACGAGACTATCCACTCCTTACACCGTATGGCCCCAGCTCCTGGGTTGCTTTCTTGCTTGCCCTCTACATAGCTACAAGTTCGTTTTCAGTATCCACTCATAAATACTCTTCGACAAATAAGGGTTAAGCTGGTGTTCTTTCCCCTTAGGGCCACTTCTTTATTTTGACTCCATTGATTAATAGCAGAGAATAATAGCAGAGTGTACTTTGTGGCTCCACAAGTAGAAGTTGATGTTTTGTAGGTAACATTTTCTCTGAAAACATCACTGAGTGGCTTGTAAACAAGCTGACTACTATGAAATCACCTACCATGAAGTTTACTGCATGGAAGTTATGTTTTTCTCCTCATAGAAAGCAAAGTTTTGAATCTGCAGAGCCTTGGTCTAACTTCCAGTTCAGAAACTTCGTATAAAGCTTTATGTCGGACAGCCAATGCCTCCGAGAAAGATATTGCCTTGTTAGTTCTCCGTTAATTTGATGAAAATTAATGGTGAAAATCCAATTCATTTATGTTAGTCAATACTTCAACCAAAATGTTTTGACCACAGGTCAGTAACCTGGTTGTGTTTATAGGATAGGTTTTAAACAACATTGCGGAGGATTAATGAGTTGCTTACTGATTATGAAAATCCCTTTTCTTTATTGTAACCCATAGTTTGGCCTGAACCGGTTAGGTTTGAGGAGGTCAGATAATGGTGTTCAACGTTAATACCTCTTGTGGCAGTTGGTAATGCTTCTGTTGATAGCATCAGGCCAAATGCCTAGTAAATCACGAGTCTTGTCCAGAAGTTAATGCTGCTTGCTAGAGAACTGGAGCGGAGCCCATCCAAGGCTAATAAGAGCGCCCTCTTTGTTTGCTTTCAGTTGTTTGTCCACAGTCTCTAGAAATGTCGTCACAAACAGCTGCCCAGATTAACGTGCTTTTCAATATGTGTTAATAGATACTATTATGAAGAGAGTTCTTCTGAAATCAGGTATTTGAAATCATAAAACAAGAGAGGATAATTTCAAGTCTACCACACTCGAGGGGATGTTTATCATACCTGCTTGTGATACGTTCTCTTCTCATCTTCAGGGTCATAGCGATCCAAACCGAGCAAACTAGTTGTGCTTTTTCATTCAACCAAACACTTAGATATTTGAAACAACAGCTCTTGGGCTTAAATATTGTATGTCAGGAGTTTTTTTTTTTAATGATAGAAAAGTATGCTTTGCAGCTTGTTTACTTCTATATGGAATTTGGAAGCGTGAAGGTAAGGGTTGTGTGGGATGAGGGAATGAGCCTCAAAATTAAATCTTTGACAAGGAATAGACATTATTAAATGTAAAGATCGTGACACATGGCTTCCTCGGATTTATGCATCCTCTCCCCACCTTCAGAGAAAATTAATTACTCCTTCCCCTGTGTTCCCACAGCGTAGTATAAGTCCACTAGTAGAGCACTTATCTTGTATGGCAATTAGCTGTGTACGTGTTTCTCTGCCCATTAAGTCCAGAGCTCCTTGTGAACAGAGGCTGTGAACTCCCCCGCGCATTCCCAGTACAGGATGACTGGCACAAAGAGGGGTCTTCAGTAATGTCGAAGGAGATGGAATTAAGTACTTTCACTGCGCTTAAGCATAGAAAAGCCCTGTAATTCCTTGTTGTCCTCTGAAATTCTGGGCACTACGTATATTATGTGTAACTGTGACACCAAAAATAGAACTCACAGCTCATCTGGGAGGGTCAGTAGCCATGTCTATTTCAATAACTAAATAGAGTTGCAAAGAACTACGTTTCCTGGGTCTTGGTTCATTTTCTTTCCTTTTATGTGCATATATTCTGCTGTTTCTTTTGTGACGTGTTGAAAGTTATGTGTGTATTTCTTTTTCTCCTTTGATGCCCCCTTCTATTATCGTCATTGAACATACTTTCCATTTTTTTCTTTCTTTCTTTCTTTCTTTTTGTTTTTCTTTCTTCCTCATCTTGTTTGTATCGTACGGAATTGGCAGCATATTGTCAGGGCAGAAATAGTGAAGTACCCGGAAGAAGATAATCAACGTACCAACTCTGCTCAGAGTAGAATCTGTTCAGTACAGTAGTGCAGGTATTAATGGGCAAATGATTGCAACTTGGGGGAGGAGGGCGGGAGAACTAGTGGTTGCTATCTTGTTCTTTATTCTGAAGTTCAAATGATTATTGTACATTATTGGGAATTAATATTGTGTGAGTCCTGTTTTAGAACTTTGGAAAATTGATTCTTTGCCAGGAGACCGACAAATTAAACAAGGAATTGGAACAAATTAAAATAAAATTTCGGTTACTTTCAAACATATTTGTCTTTATAGTTGTGTTTATTGCATGTGCAGTGAAGTGGAGAATTGAGACAGTTATTTCATTATTCACTCCTTCCCATTTTTCCTGAAGTAGCGTGGTAATCAAAAGAGTATTTTTAAAATTTGCCTTGAATTACCTTTCTTTGTCTGCTCGTGTGTGCAGACTTAGTAATAGAGTTGAGAACAGTAAAGGAGCTGTTTTAATTTAAATTATTACTTAGGGCATAATTGCTAAATTCATCATTGAAGATATTCCTTGAAGTGTGGGTTAGAGGGATGGAAAGAAGAGTTAAAAGTGTCTTTTGGTTGAAATTATTTTAAAAACACGAATCTGAGGTAATCTTCTAAATTTTTCTTTCTGTATTTTGTTAGAAACATTATTCATAACCCAATAGTGAGCTCTTTGGAAGTAAGTTAGGGATTTGGGAGGAAAGTTTTAAAAATTGGGCTGCTCAAAACATTTCTCCTTTATATGTGACTCCTATTTAACATTTACACATTTTCTTACTAACTCACAAATTGCTGCAAACATTCTAAAAAAGTTAACGGCCGGAAATAATGGTCTATTTAAATATTAATAAATAATGACTTTTTTACTTCGAAATTATGAGGTCTTACCTATGAATTAAAATATGCTGAATGATTAATTTTAATTCTTTTGCCTTAAATTATAAGGCATGTTGATTTGTCAATTTTTTATTAGACTTTTGGTGACCTCAAGTTAGCGTCATGAAACCGGGGAAGACTCGGCAAGGGAATTAATATTCCATCCTTAAAAAACAAAAAACAAAAAACAAAAACCCACATCCCTCTCTCCCCACCGTCTGAGCTCTACATGAGTTTGTTCTCTGATTGATTCTTCTAATATCCGCTCCGGCTTCATTTATGATGTCTGTCATCAGGAGTTCACCAGAGTTCAGAAAATAAAAATATACTTTAAGGAGCTCTTTCTAAATGGTCTGATGTCCTGATAATGACTCTGTTTTCTTTTATGACAGAGAGTGGTGAAGGCAGATATTGTAAACTACAACCAGGAGCCCATGTCAAGAACTGTTAACCCTCCTAGGAGCTCTATGTGTGCAGTTCAGTGAGCACAGCTTGCTTTTGTCCCCGTAGTCCTGGCTGCCCCTCGCCTCTGTGTGGGCCCGGCGCCTCTGGAAGCTTGTGTTCTCCGTGGCCATCTCTGTTGTTCAGTTAACGCTTTCCTCTCAGCTCCCTCAGTCAGCCGCAGGCCGCTCCCTGGCCCGGACGGAATTCCACTTCTGGACGGCACACTTGGAATCCGAAATGGCCCTTCTCTGGACTTAGACGGCTTCACTGGAAAAGAATAACGTTGGTCCTCTTTACGTTCTCCCTTCTCTGTCACCTGACGTAAACTTTTTTAGACAAATCTGAAAACTCCACGAGTCTTGGTCAGCAGCCAGGATTTGGCCACGGCACGGTTTCATTCTCTTCTCTGAACTCCTACCTGGCAAAGTACGCGTCAGACTGCAAACATTTAAACAAGTAACGTATTTTATCTACAGATACTTCAGAAGGCATTCTTTTGCTGTCTCTTGTGAGTGAAAATATCTAAAGTTGTATCCACCTGAAAATGCTTGAAATAAAGCTCTAATAGATCTATTTTTTTTCATTTTTTAAAAAAAGGCCTAAATGGTTTCTATAGTAGCTATAGTTCACAGAGTAGTGAGTATTTGATATTGTATTTTTATTACTGTATCATGCTCATGCTATATTGTGTACTACTCAGGTTAGATGGCTTTGTGAATTTGGAGAACTGTCCAGCTGGTGCTGCACGCGGACGTGGTCCGGCGACCGTGCAAGAGCCCTCTCAGGACGTGTCACGACTGCTGTTGGATCATTGTGGGTCGGACTGTCCCTGATGTTCAGACGTTCTTCTGCAAATAAACTCATTCCAGTTACTTTTCGTGGGGGTGTTTTCCTTCTGCCGTTTGCCTTGTAGTGACAGTAAACGGTGTGTTCGGGTACTGGATGAGCGATCACGTCGCGTTTCCTAAGCGTTCGGTCACTTCGAATTGTTAGGTTGTTCTGTTGGACGGATTCGGGTCCAGACCCTGCAGCCTGGCAACGTCAGGGGCTCCACCCTCCACCCGTCTGCCTTTCCTCCCGCCGCCGGCCCGTGCCCTGCCCACCTGCGCACAGGCCGAGCGCGGGCTCGCTCCTGTGTGCTTCTGGAGGCCCTGCCCTCCCGTCTTGAGGTCCAGGTCCCTCTGCCTGGCCTCCCTCCCGCTCCAGATGTCTGCCTCCTGCCAGCCGGTCTCAGGCACTGTGAGGGCCTGGCTCTGTTTCTCTCAGGCCCGGTTGTGTGGTGTTTTTCGTACTGAGGCACGCTGTCTGGCGTAGTGCGTGCTTCGTATTCACCACCCGGAGACAGGCACGGATGCCGCCCCGCCACGAAGCTGGCCCTTGTCTGCACGGCCCACATTCCGCGTGAGCGCCTCTTGGATGGCCGTTCCCCCTTCCCACCTTGAATCACAGTCACTTGCATCCTTGTGTTTTATTGCTTACGAAGCCATGAGCCTGTGGAAGACAGTCCAGGTCTGTCCCGGGAGTGTCTAGCGGGGGGGGGAGGGGGGGGTGCCTCTCTCGGGGGAGACTTACTGCCACAAGTACGCGCAGAAGTCTTGGACACCTAATTTTACAGCTGTAAGGGATTTTAGAAAACTTGTTCTTTCGTATCCTGTGTGGTTGAGGAAACTGAAGTTTGGAGAGAAGAAGGAGCTTTCCCAGAGGTCATGGAATCAAAGCTAGACCCGATAGGAAACCTTCTGTCTCGAGGCCAGGGTGACCCTTTCTCAAGAGTGATTTGAAGTTGAAGAAATTTAAAAAAATCGTGACTTCTGTAGTCCTCAGGCAACAAGTCCACGCTTTCTCAACGGTGGTTTCTTTGTTTTTTATTTTCTAGCAATTAAGCAGCCTTTTCAGCCTTGCAAGGCAATAAGCCCTTCAAGGTATTTCATTTTATCCTTCCCTTCAGCCTCTCCTACCATTTTGGCCAGGCTTCGATGGACATTGTATTCTCCCTATGTTCCTCAGGAGAATAGAAGTTTGAATAAAAGAGAGCTCAACTCTCAAGGATCTTACAATCTAATAGGAGAAATGTTTGTTGTTGCTGCTGTTGTAAAAGCTGTGATTAAATCTACTATTAAACTAAACTTGCCCAAGACGGTACGTTCAGCAGGAGATGAAGCCATGCTCCTGCCGTCATTTCGTGTTGTTTTTACGTCCGTGTGAAAACTGGAAGATTTTTCACAGTTTTTTTTTTCCCCCTAATCCAATTACTGCAGCACTAAAAGGTATGACTTGAAAAATATATATGATTGTACAAGCTGAGTGCTGCACGCATTCTAGCAAAGGCAGAGAGAAGTTATGAAAGGTCTGTGATCACACCAAAGCACTTTAGTTGTATGTTTATAAAGTTAGAGCCACTGAAGGGGACTGAGCCGGGGCAGGAGGGAGAATGGTCTTTGTAGGGTTCGCTTTGTCCTGGACATTTTCAGGCACTTGTCACATGAGCTATTTTTTTTTTTTAATTTTTTTCTCACATCAGTCTGCAACATGAGTATCATTGCCCTCATTTTACACACGAGGGCCCCAAAGCTGAGAGGGAGTGGTTATAACCAATTCCCTCCTTGAGTACGTGGTAGAGCCAGGATCCGCACAAACCATTTCTGAGACGGGATGGACAAGGCTGGGTACTGATTTTGGCTGCCTTCCATTTGTGCAGATCACAAAGCTGACCTCCTTGTGGGGAGTTGACCTGGCCTGAGTGTCTCGAGAAGTAGTGATGTCCACCGCTGGTCCCTCCACCTTCGCACACCGACCACCTAGACCACTAGTGTCTAAAGAGGCTGGTGGTGGTTAAGTTTGCCCTCTGATCCCTGACTTGAGGACAGAAAGTGTGCCCCCACCCCCACCCTGCGCCTTTGGTCCCATCGATTTTGTCTTCCCCACCTAAGCTTGACCCATCATTGAGAGCCTTTTGGCCCAAGGAGAGCAGGCACAGCGAACATGCAGTGTAACATATGGCCAAAGCAGATTTCTGAATTCCATATTACAATTTTCCCCATACCTCGGGTTTTATTTTTGAAAGAAAAAAGTAGGATTCATGCTTATTTTACTTTGACTGTTACCTCTCCTGTCTACAGTTTTTAATTTAAAAAATTACAAGTCTTTCCATCTAGTTTTAGGCACTTCGTCTCCTGAAGACACATGCTATAAAGTTTCAAACGCATTGTGGTCACTTCTGTTGCTTATTGAACTTTCAAAAAACACAAAAGTTTTCAGCCAGAACTGGTCATTGGATGCTGCCTTTCAAGTGCACCCTCTATTATGTGTGGCAAACCGCTCTGGAGTGGTTTTTGGAGTGGCCCAAAGAACTCCTGCGACTGCTTTATTATTCCAGGAGGAGGTAAGCCAGGGCCCTTTAAAGTCGATCGCTGAAACAATGTGATGGAGCATAATAATTTGTGTGTCAAATTTAAAAATAGAAAAGTTTTCTGGCCATCGCCCAGGCTAGTGATTGCTGTAATGTTGGCCATCCTGGAAGACCGTTGCAAGACTCAAAGGCCGCGGAAATGCAGACCTACCGAGCATTGTGGTAGACATCTGTTCACTGCCTCCCCAGCAGCCACGCCACCACACCTCCCACAGTATTCCCTGGTTGCCTGGTGGAGCCCTCCTCCATTTCCAGTCACTCAAAGCCCTAGGAGTGGATCCTCACTGGCTTGAACCCATTAGGATATTAATTTTTCCTGGCCTCGGGGATTGGCTCAGATATGAGTGGATAACTCCATGAAAGTTAATGAAACTGGAGGGGACATTTGCTGAGGTTTCGGAAAGAGAAAAGAAAAGAAAAAAGTTTCCATCCCCTGAGGTTTCCAGATGACTCTTTGCCCACTGGACTTGAATGAGCAAGGCTATGGCCCCGAGCAGCCATGGCAGCCGTCTTGAGAACACAGAGCGGGGGGCTGCCCAGATACAGAGCTGATGTCAAGGGAGCAGAGGTGACGAGCAGGAGGGTCCCAGTCCCGGAAGCGGAGCCCCGGATCCAGTCATGCCACAAATTGTTTTAACAGCGTGACTCAATTTCCTTTCTCATTTCAGCTGTTGATTTATTCTTTTCTTAATTCTTACATAAGCAACTGTTACGTACCGGGGCCTTTGCTTGGAACCAAAGACGGGGTGAACATGATCTGTGTTTTGTCCTCAAGACCTTAGTCCAGGCACATGTACGACTCTTCAAAGTGTAATGACCCTGTTGAACGCTTCAGTGAAGCCAATATAGGAAGATGTGGCTTAGCAGTGTGTGTGGCAAAATAAGGATTTCAGATAACAGGAATCAGAGTCAATGGTGGGACATAATCACCTTCAAAAGCTAATGTTATCTTAGGCTACATTAATGCCAAGAGAGTTTGTTCTCAAGGTGGTTTGTGCGTACAGATCATCCGGAGGATCTTGTTCCAGGAGACCCCAGGTAGGGTGGTTCAAGGTTCTGCATTTACAACAAGCTCCTAAATGGTACTTCATGCTGCAGGCTTTTGGATTACACTTCGCACTGTAAGGAATTAGACCATGCCTGCAGCATTTTCCCCCTTCCTAGTACCCCTCTTTAAGAGGATGACAGGGCATGTTCTGATAATGGTGAGGGGATCCAGTGTCCTGTGAAACAGTTGAAGGAAGACAATATGCTTAATATGGAAAAGGGAAGGCCTCAGAGAGACTCTGATCATACTCTCTAAGTAGGTGAAACACTGTAGTTTAGAAAAAGATGAGTCTTATACTGTAGAACCTATAGGACCTCAGAAGTAGGATGGGTAGGCAGAAGCTATAGAAAGATTTCAGTCCAGGTCAAGAAAGAACCTTGCAAACAGCTGCTTCCCAAAGAAGACATTGCTCTGGGGAGTGTGCCACATTGCAGGGCTGCAAATTCGTGGGCCATCAGGGACTAGGTAGGTAAATAAATGAATAAAGAATGGTTAAGAATGTATGACAATAGGGAGTGGGTATTAAGCTGGGGTGCTCTGTCTAAAGCCATTCCAATCCAATTTTTAAGTTCTATCTGCCCAATAAAACCTAGGTATAGACAGGGCCAATTCTAACCCATCATAGAATTGTTGGGCCGATTGGACAAACAAAATGTTCCTTTCTCAAGTCACTTTGCTTCCGTCTTTCTTTAAGAAAGACGTCTTTTGTTAGAACAAGGCATTTTACTGTCCTGGAAAATGGGTGATAAATCTACTATACTTGTGATATGAATGGCAGCTCATGGCGGTGGTGCATTCAGTCCTTTGGTGGCCAGATGGCCACCCTTGTGACTGTAAACCTTAGCGTCTGGATGTAAAACTGACGGAATTAGGAGGGAGAATTATTTGTCAGACTTCTACTTAGCAAAACCCTGGTGTTCATACTGGGCCCTAGGGACATGCGATGCCCAGGGATGGGTTCTCTGCCCTCAAGTTACCAGGGCGTCACGGCATCCTGGGTGTCAGGAGAGAAGCCGTGCTGCTAAACAGTGTGAGGGGCGCTGAGGGTAAGTTCTGTCTGGACGGCGTGAGGGAGCGGTCAGGACAGATCTGATAGGGGAGGTGAGGCTTGGACTGACAGCCTGGCCTGGGGCACCCTCCCTCCCAACACCATCAGCCCGGGGAAGTGAACCTTTCTGTAGAGTGGGGCCTTTGGGCCAAGCTCAGAACCGCATACATTCCATTCTGTCTGGTCCTTCATCGCATCGGTTTTCCACCCCAGAGAGCTGGAACCGAGAGGAAAGGCAGACTATTTGTTTTAAAGTGCTGTTTCCAAGTTGTGTTGAATGCGCCTGGGCCTCCCACACTGTAGATTGAAGTGAGGCTCAGGGCTGGAAGTTGGGCTGGAGGGGCAGATGTCACCGGTACTGTGCACAGGCCAGCTCAGTGAGCCACTGTCACCTAATCCTGGTGACCTGGCCACCTCAGTCCTTAACTAACCTGAATCCACAGGTGACACGTGGCTAGGACTCCTAGCTACCGTATCTCATCCCCTGATGCCCAGATTGCTCCAACAGCCTGCTTCCTGCAGAGACCTCCACAATGTGCTGCACACAGCTGTGAGACTGAACTTGACCCATGGGTCTGAATTAAGTTACTCTTGTTCCAAACTCCTCAGTGGCTCCCCATGGCCTCTTCCATGACAGGACAATGACCTCCTCAGCCTGACATTCAGAACCTCTGACTGCCTCCCCATGCTTGCTTCTGTGACATCCATTCGTCTTCAACTCTGGTGACTGCTTCATTCTAGCAAGTGGTCCCTCTCCTCTGGGTCTCCACTGGGATTTTCTCAGTGGAAAGAGAGACCCTGAAGAGGCAAGTTAGAAAACCCATGGCTTCTGCTGGCTCAACAACCAATGGGCTGTGTGATGAGTGGCACCACTTGACGTCTCCAGGCCCAGTTTCCCGGGGCCCATTTGTGAAGCACGGTTCTGTTTGCTCTTTGTCGTCACCATGGCTCATTATGGATGCAGAGCAGGTCTACTGAGCTCTTTGTAGACATCTTCTCAGTGCCCTGTGTGGTGACCAGCCTTTCAGATGGCCCCGTGACCATCGCCTCCTGGTATTCACATCCTGTGTCCTCCCCCCCTGTGCCGAATCGGGGCTAACCCATGTGACCCGTAGAATACTGCAGACGTGATGGAGTTCAAGAGGCAGTACAGCCTCCACCGTGGTCCCTCGAGTTGTTCCTTCTGAGGGAAGACAGACACCATGCCACGAGGACGCTCAAGCAGCAGTGTGGGGAAGGCCACTGCGAGAAGACCTCCCCCCCACAGTTAACCGCCCCTTGCCAGCTTGGAAGTGAATCCTCTGGCTTTTCACTGGGCTGCAGCCTCACCAGAGACCCTGTGCTAGAAGCACCCAGCTGAGGTGTCTCCAAAGTCCACAGAAACGAGGAGAGATAATGAGTCATTAATGTTGTTTTAGGCCACTAACTCTTGGGACAATTTGCTTCACAGTGCTGGGCGACCAATACTGTGGGCATTTGTATTCTCTCTGACAGATGGAGAAACTGAGGCTTAGGGCAGTTTAATAACTTGTTGGAGGAGGTTGTACAGTTGGGGAATGATGGAACAGGGATCCAAACCCAGGTCTGCTGGGCTCAGAAGCCTGACTTCTTTTTTCTTTTTTAATTAATTTATTCTTTCCACCTAATGTGGGCCTCGAACACACAACCCCAAGATCCAGAGTCACGTGCTCCTCCAGCTGAGCCAGCCAGATACCCCAGAAGCCTGACTTCTTAGGTATTGTGTGATACTCCTTACTTATTAGCATCCCTGTGGCTGATTCACAGTACGTGCTTACTAAGCAATTTCAAATGAATGAACAAACTTCTTTCATGACTGAACATTTAAGTGGATTGCATGTATAGATATATTAAAAATAATGAATATTTGCAATCTCCATTAAGTCAGGTTGGAGTTTCTTATTGCCTAAGACTAAGTTTAGTCTCCAAATGAGAAGACCTCTGTCATTTTTCTGATTATATAGATATTCTAAAATACTCATGCACTGTTGGTGGGAATGTAAATGGATGCAGCCACTGTGGAAAATAGTATGGAGGTTCCTCAAAAAATTAAAAATAGAACTAGAATGTAATCCAATAATTCCACTTCTGGGTATTTTTCTGAAGAAAACAAAAACACTAATTTGAAAAGGTATATGTGACCCTATGTTCACTGCATCATAATTTACAACACCCAAGATCTGGAAACCAGCCAATGTCCAGTCGATGGATGAATGGATAAAAATGTGCTATGTATATATGTACATACAGTGGAACATTAGCTGTAAAAAAGGATGAGGTCTTGTCATTTGTGACAGACCTACGGGGTCCTATGCTAAATGAAATAAGTCAGACAGAGAAAGACAAATACCATACGATTTCACTTTTGTGTGGGATCTAAAAAAACAAGTGAACAAAACAAAATAGAAACGGACTCTTAGGTGCAGAGAATAAGCTAGTGGTCGCCAGAGGGGAAGGGGGTGACAGGATGGGATAAATAGGTGAAGGGGATTGGTAGGTAGAGACTTGCAGTTATAAAATAAATAAGTTGTGGGGATGGAACGTACAGCATAGGAAATACAGTCAATAGTGTAATAATTTTGTATGGTGACCGATGGTAACTAAGACCTGTCATGGTGATCATTTGATTGTGTATAAAAATATCGAATTGCTATCTCGTACACCTGAAACTACTATAATATTGTATACCAATGGTAATTTTTAAACAATATGAATAACCTTCCTATTTCTCAGCAATAAGCATTAGATGACTTTTCAAATCAGTGGGGAAAGGGTGTTATCACTCAACAAGTAATATTAGGAAAACTAGCCAGCAGTAAGGAATAAGTATAAAGCTGGATCCCTGCCTCATAGCACAAGTCCATTCATATGAGATAGAATTTTAAGAATTATTTTAACATACTGTAAAATACTTAATACAGAGGAAAATAAAGAGGTTACAGTCACCCCTGCCCTGCTCATTATCATTGACATTTTGATGAAAAGCCACATTCTAGATCTCTCTGTGCATCAGTCCACAAGTCCAGAGGCTATACTAATAATGAGTTGCATTACATTAAATAACTCGCTTTGCGATGTATGTTTTTCACTAAGTGCTATCATAGGTAAACATCCATAACATAAACACACATCAGTTTTAATGGCTTCCTGGTCTTTGAGTGGATAATCCAATTAACTTATGTAATCATTCCTCTATCTATGGACATTCGTTGTTTTCCCAAGTTTTCACTGTTACTGGAAACTATGCTTTGTTGAGCATCCTATGTATAACTTTCTGTATTTGCCTTTATGTTATTATCCACGGACTAAATTTCCAGAAGTAGGATTCTGGCTCAAAGGGTATTTTGAAAACAATTTTATATTCTCATAAATTTTGCCAAACCGTGTTTCGGAAATACTGCACCACTTTTTCTGCTAATGGCAGGTGACACTGTCCACTTCCCCGTGACCTTGGCAACATCAGAGTACGATGAGTTCCTCGTGTAAATGTAGCGGGTTCACTGACCTGCCTAGTGCCCTCCACAGCACGGGTGTGGACGGACTTTCATCAACAACCGTGAGCAAAGGCAGATATGGTCTGTGTGCGACAGCGAGGACTCACGTCTACAGGAACGCTTCCCTGCTGCCTCTATTTCGGTCCTAAGTGTTTTAGTATGTCAGATTGTTCCTTGTATACCCAGTAAATATCCTTGGAAAGCTTTCATTCCGAATCGTTTATCCTAACTCGAGTTGTATAAAATCACGGCACGCAAGTGGCTTTATTAAAACAAAGATAGCCAGCCTTCCATAGAAGGAGCCTTTGTTTCCTTGTTTCTCTCTGCCTTCCTCTGAAGTCTTAGTCCTCCCTGGCCGCAACCCCCTGCCATCCGGCAGAACTTACTAAGCCCTCGTGCCCCTGTCTCGTACATGGAAGGGAATCCTGCAGCTTTTCATGGGACCGCGGCCCCAGCAGAGATCCCGGGCTCAAGCGCCCGGCCAGCTCTGAGCAAAGTAGGAGCACCGAGCCGTCCCTCGGCCAAGTCTCTCCTGTTCACTCCTCTTCCGACCTTGAGCTCTCCTTGTCTGAGCCACTCGCCAGCTGTGTGACCTTGGGCAAATTCCTCCACCCCGTCAGGCTCCGTTTTCTTCATCCACAGCGAGTTTGGTACATGTCGTCCGTGGTTCCCAAACCTGGCTGATTGTCAGAATTACCTGAGCGGCTTCACAAAATACCGATTCTGGGGCTCGACCTCAGCTGCAGGGCCCTGGATTCTGTTTGGAAATCATCAGACAGGGGCGCCTGGGTGGCAGAGTCGGCCGAGTGTCTGACTTCGGCTCAGGTCCTGGTCTCATGGTTCATGGGTTCGAGCCCTGCGTCGGGCTCTGTGCTGACAGCTCGGAGCCTGGAGCCTGCTTTGGATTCTGTGTTCCCTCCCTGCCCCTCCCCCACTAATTCTCTCTCTCTCTCTCTCTCTCTCTCTCTCAAAAATAAATATTAAAAAAAAAAAAAGAGGAAAGCACTGGACAAACTCATCTCTCAGTGTATCTACTGCTCCCTTATGTGACCCAGAACATACTGCCAGTTTTGAAGCCTCAATCTGCAAATCTGTAAAATGGAATGATAATCATGGTGACTGTCCTAGGGGCTTCTTGGGGCTGACGTGAGACCCTAATCACGGGAGGCAGGACTTTAAAAACTTACAACAATTCCAAACAAGCATGTGGACTGTTGGTCTTTTCTGTGTGCTTTTCTTGGTGCAACTTGGGAGTCCAGTTTTGGCTCACCAATCCTGTGAGGGCCCCCCCTTGTTACGGATAGGCAATCTGCTGAGGCCCCTCTTTGGCTTCTCCCACCAGCAGATTAGATTCCCTTGAAATCTCCTCATTTGTTTCTAATTTGGGGATGGGGGTGGGCGGTGTGGATTGTCTCCTCCTGGCTTCCCAAAGACTCTTGGCCGTTGAACCAGCTTAACCATTTCCTCTCACGGCACCCCACCCCTTGCTCTGTCGCTTGTTCTTATCCTCTGACACTTTCTCAGATTTGTCTTCCAAATTGGCAGGTGGCCCACTAATGGATTGGCTAGCTGCCCTGTGTTTGGGTCAGGGTGGAGGAAGATGCCATCGAAGCTGAGTGAACCAAGATGTGCACCCCATCCCACACCTCCTTCCCCAACCGAGAAGAGGGGGGACCTAGCCTGGTTCATCTTTGGAGGCTCACTCTTGAAGACAGTGGAAGATGAGGGAAGGTAGAGGGAAGACATCAGAGGTTTACTGAGTAGCTACTCTGCACCAGGTACCGCGCTCGGCACTTTGTATGTATATTTCTTTTTTTTTTAATTTTTTTTTAACGTTTATTTATTTTTGGGACAGAGAGAGACAGAGCATGAACGGGGGAGGGGCAGAGAGAGAGGGAGACACAGAATCGGAAACAGGCTCCAGGCTCTGAGCCATCAGCCCAGAGCCCGACGCGGGGCTCGAACTCACGGACCGCGAGATCATGACCTGGCTGAAGTCGGACGCTTAACCGACTGCGCCACCCAGGCGCCCCATGTATGTATATTTCATAACAGGCAGCCTTTCTATCGCATCTGCTTTGCCAGGCAGTATTACATAGGCCATCTGGTTTAATCCTCATCCCAGGCCCGCAGTGGCAGTTGTGACTGTCATCTTACCAGGAAGCAGAGACCCAATGGAGCAATGGGTCCTTGTCCAATATCACGCTGTCAATAAGAGGCAGGACCAGGATTTGAACCCGGCTCTTAGTGACTCCAGTCTGTCCCACCCAATGGCAATGGAGTTCATTCACGCTCCACATTTAGCCTTTCCATTTCCAGGGACATGCTTGAACCTGGAATGGGGTTTCTCTTAAGTTTTTGGAGCCAAAATTATTTTAATTTTATGGCTAGGAAAAATGTAAACTTACATTTTCAGCAGACCAGAGATGATAAAGTATGCATTTGTCAAATAAAATTCTTTGCTGTGATAAAGTAAATCATTCCTTGGCCTTGTAAAAAATGAGGCCTCACTTGAACTGTTTTCACTTCAGCCTTTGCTAATATTTCTGTTATCTCCATTAGGGATTACAATGATGAATGCCTTTTATTCGCGTCGTTAAGCACTTCAGCGAATGTGTGAACACACAGGGCATCATAAGTCTTAGGGAAATGAAACAACATGGTCTCCTGGAAAGAAGGAAAGTCTCGAGAGTCTGACAGATCGGGGCGGGCATTCTGCCCCCTGCCACTCTCTAGCTATGCAAACTTGGTCAAATTCCTCAGCTTCTCTGGGTCTCAGTTGCCTAATGTGTAACACATAGATAATACTTATCTCACTGGGTAATTTTAAGGATGGAATGAAATGACACACTTCAGGCACTTTGCGCAGTTTCTGGCATGAAGTAAGTGCATAATAAATGTCAGGGTTATTATTGGAACAGCTCTCAAGGTAACTAGTTATTTAATGACACGCCCCAGGGCTCACGTTAGTTATTAGTCTTTTGGGCAGCAAGACTGGGTCTCACTAGGCTTACTGTCTGGGGGGGGCCCAGCTGCTGATGTCCTTCTGCGCCTGTTAGACATGGCTCAGGCAGTAGGCAGGGGAAGCTCACTAGTGGGTATATCTGTGGAGATTTTTTGGCTGCAAGTAACGGAACGTTTAACTTCAAGTGTCTTAGACAATTAAGAATATTAATCGCCTCTTACCACATGTATTCTCAGGGTAAGCTGATTCCAGGATTGTTGAACAAAGCTGCTCAAAGATGCCACCAAGTTCCCAGATGCTTTCCTTCTTGCCTGTTGGCGGTTAGGCTGGCTACCTCATGGTCCCAAAATGGCTCCAACAACTCCAGGTTTTTATGTCTTTATACTGCAAAACCCAGGGGTCAGAAAGAGGAAAGGGGATCCATCTTGTTTTCATGTCTCCTTTAAAGAAAGAAGAAAAATTTCCCCAAAGCCCCACCTCCCAGAAGACTTCTCATTCCTTTCGTTGGCCAGGATTTTATCAAATGCTCATCCCAGACCAGTGGTAGGGGGAATGGTTAGGGCCGGTGACTCTCAATTCTGGTGGAGAGTGAATTGGGAAGTCTTTAAAATATGTTCAGGTGTCTAGGTTATGCCCTTAGAGATTGATTTAATTGGGCTTTGTTCATGTCCTTTTGTACACTCAGGTGAGCGTGTGTGTGTGTGGCACACGCATTCCAAAATGAACATCTAGGGTTAGGAATCATTGGTGTAACTCTACCAAGTTTTAGCTCCTGGTATGGGGGGTACCTTTTTGGAAAGGGAAGTGTGGCTATCTGAGTAGACATCCAAAAGAATCTACCAACATAGGTAGTTCCAGGGAGCTAGGAAAGCTCTGGAAAGAGGGACTGGCATAGGAACTGAGAGCCCCTCCCACCTGAGACATGCACGGGGCCCTCGGCAGGGGTAGGTGGTGGAAGATTTTCGATGGCCGTGTAGAAAGAGCAAAATGTCAATCCTGGGTGGATTCTAAGCTGTACCAGAGCCTGAAGAGTCCATGCTTCATGGCTTAATGGAAGCTCTGGGCATGGCCAGCCTCCCCTGTGTCAACCCGGCAGCCTCTTTATCTGCCCACCATCCAAGAAAAAGAGTCAAGTGTAAAGTAACGGTTCATGGAAGTGCACCATCAGGTCACTGAACCAACATGTTATAACCGGTTAAAAACAGCAAGCTCCCTTCCCCGTTTATAAACATCTCCTCGATCAGCTCTTTATAGCATATACAACCAAGGAAAACGAATGTCCCTGTGCCCGTTGCCCTGGAATCACTGTCCCCTGTGCTTGTCCAGATGACCCTCCGATTCTGCTCAGTCCAGCACCCGCCCGACGCTGCTCACACAGACTCACCTGAGCAGAGTTCTGTGCTGCTTCTGGGCTGAGGGCCAGGGATTTCCCAGGAGGGACAAGTTGGGTCCTCCAGCTTTAAACGGCTTAGAAAATGGGGAAAAGGCAACTCCGGGAGATGGCGGATAGGGGAGTGATCATGGACTGAGAAGTCAGGCAACCCTGGGCTCAGATTCTGGTTCTCAAGTTCAATGTGGTGTGACTTTGGCAAGTTAACGAGTCACGTCGTAAATGTGTTGAATTTCTGAAGCTTTAAGTCCACACACTCGGTAAAATGGCATGAAAAGAAGAGAACTACTCTCAATAGGGTGGGCGATGGTGGGTGATTTTGCCCACCGGTCCCTTCAGGGAGACCGTACCCTGAGCGAGAGGTGGGAGGTATGGATCTGTGCTGAGTCAGTTTTGTTCTGGGGGTTTCCTGCTTCGAGAATCTTGTTGTGTTGGGTGCAATTCAGGTACTTAGGGCAGTCATATTTGACCACAGACCTTTTTTGCTTTGCTTACTAACTTCAGAATCCAATCCAAGCCCTGTGCAAGAAGAGATTTCCCCATGGTGGTAGCACTGCTTCGGCCCTATTAGGTCACTCTCCCTTCCAAAGTGGGAGTCTCCTGGAGAGAGGAATCTGTTTCCTCACCAGCGTTTTGTTTCCCTTGCTGCTCTTCTCTTCCAGAGCCTAGTACAGAGCCCTACACTTAATAAATACTAAAATGAACCCTTGGTGCCTGTCTGTTCCCAGCTCATCCTTAAATGACGGCAGAAGGCATTTAATTGTGACTCACCCTCTCTAGCCAAGCTGGTCAGCTCAGGGTGAGTTCTTGATCCAAACAGACCAGTGAGTTCCTTTTCCAGGATTACTGAATTGAGGAAAGGAACAGTGCCTTAGAAATGCAAGATGGAGACAGAGTTTTTGAAGGCATTCAAACCCCTAGTTCCAATGCATCCTGGAGCCCAAAGACGTGTCTGGTCTTGAGCGAGAGCCAGAAACATTCTTATAAGAAACTCACATGCTGGGGTGCCTGTATTGGCTCAGTCAGTTAAGCATCCGACTCTTGATTTCGGCTCAGGTCATGATCTCACAGTTTGTGAGTTTGAGCCCCACATCGGGCTCTTTGCTGACAGCGTGGAGCCTGCTTGGGATTCTCTCTCTCTCTCTCTCTCTCTCTCTCTCCCTGTCTCTCTGCCCTTCCCTTGCTTGAGCTCTCTCTCTCTTTCTCAAATAAATAAACATTAAAAAAAAATATAAGAGGCTCACATGCTTACCTAAGCTAGTTCAAGGCATGCACTTTTGGCCAAAGTAATCTTAAGCCACACAGTAATTTAGGTAGAAAATAATCCAAGGTCACTTGGGTTGAAGGTGCAGAGATTCTGTCACATTGGCAGACATTCTCACTGGCAAGCCCCTGCCTTAGGAATGAATGCTGCTGAGCAAATTGTGACATGAGTATATACTCTATAGATGATAGTCTATTGGGTCAGTCAGTTTGGATGCACTGGTTATGTGTCCTCAGATGTAACTGAGGAGTCAGATGAACTGTAGAGACTGTTGGCTTTGCTTTTCTCCTAATGACTCTTCCTTCAGGCAACTGCAGTTTGGGCAAATGGCTCAGCTTCCGGGCTTTGGTTCTGCCCAACCTAGGGCATCCCATTCCCATTCTGTTGCTTTTGGTAAAACCATAACAAACTATTTCAGCAGGCAACGTGAGCCTGAGATTTGGAAGACCTCAATTCTAGTTTGCTCTGTGATTAAGAACAATTTGCTTCATCTGTCTGGGCTCCCACTGAGTGCTTTGTAAAATGAGAATATTAGATCGGGAAGGAAACATAGGCTTGTCTTGCCACCTTCCTCCACACTACTAAGCAGCTAAGTCCACTTCTATCTTCCCACCCAAGTTACCATGCAATGTTCCATGTGCAAACTTAGGAGTATTAGAAATATACCTTTATTTTTCTATTACAACAAACTTAACTTTGTTTTTTTTAAATGTGTATTTTTGAGAAAGACAGAACATGAGTGGGGGAGGGGCCGAGAAAGAGGGGGAGACACAGAATCTGAAGCAGTCTCCAGGCTCTGAGCTGTCAGCACAGAGCCTGATGTGGGGCTCAAACTCACCAGCCATGAGATCATGACCGAACCAAAGTCAGGTGCTTAACTGACTGAGTCACCCAGGCGCCCCAACAGTTTCACTATGATATGTCGTGCAGAAGATCGATTCAAGTTACGTCTGAAGGGAGTTCTCTGTGCCTCTTGGATTTCAATGCCTTTTTCCTTCCCCAGTTCAGGGAAGTTCTCAGCTATTATTTCTTCAAGTACCCCTTCAGCACCTTTCCCTCTCTCTTCCTCCTCTGGGATACCAATTATGCGTATATTATTTCTTTTTAGTGTATCACTTAGTTCTCTAATTTTCCCCTCATACTCTTGGATTTTTTTATCTCTCTTTTTCTCAGCTTCCTCTTTTTCCATAACTTTATCTTCTAGTTCACCTATTCTCTCCTCTGCCTCTTCCATCCGAGCTGTGGTGGTTTCCATTTTGTTTTGCATTTCCTTTAAAGCGTTTTTCAGCTCCTCGTGACTGTTCCTTAGTCCCTTGATCTCTGTAGCAAGAGATTCTCTGCTGTCCTGTATACTGTTTTCCAGCCCAGCGATTAATTTTATGACTATTATTCTAAATTCACTTTCTGTTATATTATTTAAATCCTTTTTGATCAGCTCATTAGCTGTTGTTATTTCCTGGAGATTCTTCTGAGGGGAATTCTTCCGCTTGGTCATTTTGGATAGTCCCTGGTGTGGTGAGGACCTGTAGGGCACTTCCCCTGTGCTGTGGTGTATAACTGGAGTTGGTGGGTGGGGCCGCAGTCAGTCCTGATGTCTGCCCCCAGCCCACCACTGGGGCCACAGTCAGACTGGTGCGTGCCTTCTCTTCCCCTCTCCTAGGGGCGGGATTCACTGTGGGGTGGCGTGGCCCGTCTGGGCTACTTGCACACTGCCAGGCTTGTGATGCTGGGGATCTGGCGTATTTGCTGGGGTGGGAAGGCAAGGTGCACGGCGGCAGGGGGGGCAGGCTTAGCTCGCTTCTCCTTAGGTGATCCACTTCAGGAGGGGCCCTGTGGCAGCCGGAGGGAGTCAGATCCGCTGCCGGAGGTTTGGCTCCGCAGAAGCACAGAGTTGGGTGTTTGCGCGGAACGAGCAATTTCCCTGGCCGGAACCGGTTCCCTTTGGGATTTTGGCTGGGGGATGGGCGGGGGAGATGGCGCTGGCGAGCGCCTTTGTTCCCCGCCAAACTGAGCTCTGTCGTCCGGGGGCTCCGCAGCTCTCCCTCCCTTTGTCCTCCGGCCTTCCCGCTTTCCGAGCAGAGCCGTTAACTTATGACCTCCCAGACGCTAAGTCGCCCTTGCTGTCGGAACACAGTCCGTCAGGCCCCTCCGCTTTTGCCAGCCACACTCGGGGGTCTGCTTGGCCGGCGAGCCGCCCCTCCGCCCCGGCTCCCTCCCGCCAGTCCGTGGAGCGCGCACCGCCTCGCCGCCCTTCCTACCCTCTTCCGTGGGCCTCTCGTCTGCGCTTGGGTCCGGTGACTCCATTCTGCTAATCCTCTGGCGGTTTTCTGGGTTATTTAGGCAGGTGTAGGTGGAATCTAAGTGATCAGCAGGACGCGTGGTGAGCCCAGCGTCCTCCTACGCCGCCATCTTCCCTTCTTTTCCCCAGGCGCCCCAACAAATTAAACTTTTGTCTCAAGCTCCTTTTACACTTGAGTCACGTGTCCCGTCTTTCATCAGGGTCACGGACAAGTTCTGGAACCTTTTGAAAGAGACTGATCGATTTGCTCTTTACTATATCTATCCTCACCAGCATCCATAGAGATGTCCCCCATTATCCTGTCTCGTCCTCAGTCACTGGTAGTTAAGTAACATGCTCAAAGTCTCAGATGGTTTGTAAATGACCACATGGAATGGCAAGCCCCAGACTGTGAAATTCTAGGTCAGTAAAATGTAAATATAGACATTTAGATACAGATAATGTCATATATAGATATAATAAGTATACACACATATGTGATGCTTTTTAACGATTCTCCAAAGTCACTGAGGTAGGTTTCATTACCCCCATTTTACAGATGTAGAGACTGAAGGTCCGTTTTTGTAAGTAGCTTGTCCTAGTAAGAAGAGGGCACGGAGAGTCTAACCCAGTTCTGTCTCACTCCGGTACCTGGGTTCTCCCCGTAAGGTGCCTGTCTCAGTTATGTTTGCAGAATTAGGTGAGACCTTCGGCAAAGTATCCAATGGAACACGGGCTGACTTCAGGGCTGCCTGGCACATCTGTCCCATGGTGAGGACAGAAGATTTCCTGTGGTCTGGATGTGGTTCTTTGGACACAGCAACGAAAAGCCTGTGTTCATGGCAGGGGCGGTCTTTGGATTCTCCAGGGGAAGGGCAGTGAAGGAAAAGGTGAGAACTAAATTATGAGGCAGATGGGATGGTCCCATCAGGTGTAACTTGAAGAATGGGAGAAAGATTTCTAGCAGAGGTCAGAGGTATCTGGAGCTCTGATTCTTGGGTACATTTATAGAAGGATGAGAATTATCGCCTATGGAAAAACTTAGCTGTTGTAAGTCCTACTGTATTATTTAAAAAATTTTTCAGAATACATTCAACGAACTTGTAGAAAATCACAGACGCGGTACTAAGAGGCACCCACAAAACCTCCATACCTTAACATGATCACAGTTGATGTTAATAACTTAGACATATTTCTGAAGTTTCTTATAAAAATAATTGTGACTTAGGGGCGCCTGGGTGGCGCAGTCGGTTAAGCGTCCGACTTCAGCCAGGTCACGATCTCGCGGTCCGTGAGTTCGAGCCCCGCGTCAGGCTCTGGGCTGATGGCTCGGAGCCTGGAGCCTGTTTCCGATTCTGTGTCTCCCTCTCTTTCTGCCCCTCCCCCGTTCATGCTCTGTCTCTCTCTGTCCCAAAAATAAATAAAAAACGTTGAAAAAAAATTAAAAAAAAAATAATTGTGACTTGAATTAGGAATCATTCATCTTTTTTGTTCAGCATCGTTTTATAACTCCTTTTTAAATATGGCCACATCATTTCATGACTATATGTGAGCATAAGATATTTTGTTTTATTTTATGTGGATATAATTATATAGCCCTTTCCCCCTTTTTGGACATGGAGGGATTCCCCAACTTTTAAACTCTAGCAAATGGAGCAGTTTCTGTCCTCTGCTCTTGCAAAGGAATCTCTATGCCTCGCCATACCTTCTCACAGTCTCAGGTGAAGCCACAGCACCTCTTCTGTCCACTTGGGTTGCCAGTCTCCTTCCTGGGCACCTTCTATGGCATCTTAGAGGGTGGATGACCCCATCTCTCTCCCATCTTTTTTTTTTTTTCTAATGTTTGTTTATTTTTGAGCATGAGCGGGGCAGGGGCAGAAAGAGAGGGAGACACAGAATTAGAAGCAGGCTCCTGGCTCTGAGCTGTCAGCACAGAGCCTGGTGCAGGGCTCGAACCCAGGAGCGGCAGGATCATGACCTGAGCTGAAGTCAGACTCTTAACCGACTGAGACACCCAGGAGCCTCTCCCATATTTTCAACCCATTAACACTTCCAACCATGTGTAAGTTGTTTTTTTTTTCCCTAAAATATCCCCCCTTGACCTTGAGTCCGCCGATTACCCCACCTATTATCTCTCTCCTCACCCAAGAATACCCGGGGTATTCTGACTTCTATCTCCTCCATTCCACTGGAATTGTTCTTGCAGAGGCCCCTGGATGGTCCCTGTAGACTTTTCTCTGGGTGTATCTTTAGGATCCTGCTTCTCCACCTGATTTCCTTGGCTTCCATGACGTCCCTGTCTTAGTCCCCCTCCAAGTTCTCTGTGCCTTGGTCTCCATCCCCTTGTACTGGTATGTCTCATCCATTCCTGCATGTTGGTGCTCCCAAGGATCTCATTCTTGGCTCTCTTATCTTCTCACTTTAGAGACCCTCTCTGCCATTTCATCCATTGTCAGTTTTAACCACTTTCAGTAGTTGCTAACCTCCCCCCACCAAACCTCTGTTACTATCTTGAACCATTCTCCTAAGTCTTCTATCCTTCCAATTTACAGACACTTGTCAAGATCTTTACATGTGCTAGGATTTGCTCTAGGTTGGATTAAAAAATGAATAAAGCATGGTCTCCGAAACTCATATGTCCATTGGTTACTAGATGTCTCCACTTGGATGATGCACACATTCTACAACTCTTCTCTTCTCCAGATCCGCTCCCATGCCTGTGCTTAGTTACTGGTATCACACCCAGCTAGGTGCCCAAGCAAACTCAGGGCTTATCCTAGACTCAATCTCTATATCCTGTGACTCTGTCAATGAATGTTTCTATATGTATCTATATGCTGCCCTTTTCACCTCTCACTACAGCCCCATCCTTGGCCCTCATCTCCTACCTATTCTTTTGCAGTTACCTTTTAATGGACTTGGGGGCCTTCAGGATGTTTTCTGATAACAAATATGGCTATATCATCCCTTGGTTGAAACTTCTGGTGGCTTCCTATTCCGTATGGAGTACACTTCAAGTGCTTTCCTGGAATATCCTTGTTCCCTACTCTATTGGGCATATCTAAGGGCATCCTGGTCCTTACCCCTTTAGCTATTTTTTAATGCCACTCTGCATGTTACACTCTATGCTTTATAACACCGAACTGCTTGTAGTTTAACCATCTTAATTCCTTAGTAGAGGCATTACTCTCTTTACCTGTAATCCCTTACATTCCTGTTTCATTTCTCCAGCTCCATTTTTTCCTTAAATCTAACCTCAGTGTTCGTCATCTCAGAAAGCCTTGCCTGGCCTCCTCCTCCACATCTCATAGGCTTGGTCACCCCAGGTTCTGTGCAATCCTAGCAGCCTGTACATGTCTTCTTCACTATATACATCACACTGTTTATCTGTTCACATGCCTATCTTCCTTAGGAATTCAAACAAATGTTGAACAAATTAATTAAATATCCCATGTATGTACCTAGAAATTCTGTGTTAGTTGCCGATCACTCTAGTTCAGAATAATTTGTGCAGCTTCCCATCATAAAACCAAGGGAGAAATGTATCCTCAGGATTCTCCAAGGTCCCTAGTTGGGCCAAGAACTGGGATTTCACCTTTGACCTCCTGACTTGCCATTTTAGGCACTGACTTTTTGACCACAGCAAAGCTCCCAGAATTTCAAGGCACTGGACAAACTCTCTGCCCCACAGATTAATTTTAGAGTCATTGAAATTCTGCCAGCTCTGGGGGCAATGATTGGGAGCCAGGCTGACAACCAGCAATGGAGGAAATTGCTCTGTGTCTATTTCAAGATGAGAGAGTTGTAACCACGGTCCCTCCCCCAGTGATGCTGTTCGAAAAAACATAAATTTAATACTTTCATGAAACTCAATCTTCTAACCATAAGAGTTTCAGGGCTCTCTTTGATGTTCAGGAAAAGTAGCTTAGTGCCAATGTCTCTTGCACATATGGTGTGAAAGCTGCCTCGCACATGAGCTCAGCATCTTGGGTCCCTAACTATTTGGAAGGAGTAGTTAATATCTGTTTCAATAACTCAACAAGTATTTATTCAGTGCGTGCTATGTTCAAAACATATTGTGTTGCTGGAGAATGAGTATAGATTTCTGGGTCAGATGAAAGGGTGTTCACATCCTATCTTGGCCCCTAACTGGCTGGACATCATTGGCGAACCCTGCTTCCCACTGAGCTTTGGTTTTCTCATGTGTGTGAAATAGGTGTAGAATATTTACCTTTCAGGGATCTAGGAAGGATTATGTGAGGTAGAATAAAAAAGAATCTGCCTAGCACAGTGTCTGGTACCTAAATGGTCATTTAAGAGAGAGACCAGGAGAACCCAGTTTCCTACAAGTGTAATTCGAGTTGACAAGTTGAGGTCCTTATCTTATTACAAGTAGCATGAAAAACCATTAAGGATGCATCCATTAGAAATGTGTTTGGCTGTGGAACACAAAACCAGTGGCGAGCCAGTAAATGATTAACAAGTGACACTCTGGGGAAAATTAAATGCTGATTTGTAGTTTTTGCTCATTTCTATGGTGGAAATACTCCCACCATGGCTGCTTTCAAGCTCCCATTATGATGTCAACCAATGTGGAGTTGAGAAGATATGTAGTACCTGGTAGAGTGTGTACTATCACGTATAGTATGGTGTCAGGAGATACGTGCCATCCCCACACTCAGATACAATACATGTCCATAGCCTCATGAGCGTAGATAATAGCAAAATTTGTAAAATATTTGGGAATTGATGAGTTTTCAGTATTTACTGCCGTCAACCAATTTATTTGAGTGTAAGATTATATAACTTAATTTTTTATGAGAGTCTATATTTTTAATGTTTATTTTTGAAAGAGAGAGAGAGAGAGAGAGCGCAAGTGGGAGAGGGGCAGAGAGAGGGAAACCCATAATCTGAAGCAGGCTCCAGGCTCTGAGCTGTCAGCACAGAGGCCGATGCAGGGCTCGAACCCGTGAACCAGGAGATCATGGCCTGAGCCGAAGTCGGACGCTCAACCAACTGAGCCACCCAGGAGCCCCTATAACTTAATTTTTAATAATGTTCAAGTTTAACTGGCTCACTAAGTTTCTGAAAATTTAACGATTCTCTCTCAGGATCTGGTTCAGTCAGTTCTAGCACACTGCTGCCCAAAGTCCTACTCTAGTGCCTTACACACTCACATTTTATTTGTGTTGTGATGAGAAGTTCAGGGATGGGCATCTCAGGGCTGGTGGCTTGGTGAGGTCATCAGGGACCCAGACACTTTCTGCTCCACCATGCTGAGAATGGGTCCTTCATCCTCATGGGTATTGCTGCAAGATTGCAAGATGGCTGCCATCCCTTCAGACTCCGCATCCACATCCTATGCAGCAAGAAAGGGGAAGGAGAAAAAGGGTGACATGTGTTTATTTGGGAAGAGACTCAGTATACTTTCCAATTGCTGCTGTAACAAATTATTACATGTTTAACAAAAAAACAACAGTGGCTAAAATCAGCACAAATTTATTACCTTATACTTCTGGAGGTCAGAAGTCCTTAATGATTCTCACTGGGCTAAGGTTGAGGGGCCGGTAGGACTGTGTTCTTCTGTGGAGGCTCTAGGCAGTCACTGAATTTCTTGGCTTATGGTCTCATTCTGTCCTCAAAGCCAGGAATAGCCATTTGGGTCTTTCTCTACTCATATCACTTGGACTCTGCTCTTGTCACATCTCTTTCTCTGATTTCCCTACTCCCCCCTTGTTCATTTATGAGGCCCTTGTGGTGACATTTGACCTACCTGGCTAATCTAGAATAAGCTCCCCATCTCAAGATCCCTACCTTAATCCTATGTGCAAAGTCCCTTTTGCCAGAGAAGGTAACATTCACAAGTTCCAATGATTAGGACATGAGCAACTTTGGGGGCCATTATTCTGCCTACCATAGACACCTTCCCAAGGGGCTATTTCCTACCTCCCTCTGCCCAGATCTGAACTGTCACAAGGCCATCCTGAGTACAAGACAGGCTGGAAGATCAAGTTTTAGCTTTTAGAACAATATAGAAAGCTTGAATAAGGAGGCAGCAGTTGGAAATGACAATTGTGTCCGCCAACCAACAATGTCTGCCATATTGGGAAACAGAAATTAATAGCCAAGCAGGTCTGTCCGGAAGTCTGCTACTTGACTCAATGTAATTATTATTATTTTTTAAATAGGCTGCTATCCTGAATTAGTAATTGGTGGGTTTGCTATATGAAAGGTCATTGTTTGAGCATACTTCCTTGCTTGCCTGTCCTTTTGTCTTCTTCTCTTCCTCTGTGGGTTTATCTCAGGTTTCTAGCCTATTTCCTGGCATGTAGTAGACAAAGGAGATGAGTTTCCAGGCTCACTTTCTTGTCTTACCCAGGATGGGTGAGAGGTTGACCACTATTCTCTTCAAATCAAGGCGGAGGGGATAGGGATGTAGCATAATCCAGTTGCTCTCACCTATCCATCGTCAATCTTGTTGGACAATTTGTCCCACGTGGCTCTCCCATCCATTTTTCAATTGCTTAGACCCTGTAATGGGAGGAGTCATGGGCAAGGAGTTAGGTAGTCAGATATGTTGACATGGAGACTAGAGTTGCCTACAGGGAGGAAGGACTTCCTGGTGCAAGAGGACACAATGGCTCCTCACTGGCTTCACCACAGTACCTGACGGGAAGCAGGTCATAGAAAAGTTTGTAACTGGGAGACCCGTTCCTCCCCATCTTGGCCACTGCAAAGAGGATAGAACCCAAGAGCAAATAGTCTTGTGGTGTCACTCAGGTAAACCTCCAATAGGCAAGCAGGGGAAGTTGGAACAAGACCGTGTCACTCAGGGTCCCATTTATAAGGTAAGAAATGGCAGAACTTCACTACCCTCAAAAGCTTTGTTGCGCTTAGAAACTTCTAGGCTTTTTCATTTTGACAGAGATAGCTAATGTGACAGTGCATCTCTGAGGTGAAGCTACAGCAGCTATGTTTTTTAGAGTTTAAGCATTTTCGTTCTCCTTCCACAGTCCTGATTATGTGTACTTTGCTAACTTGCGTATGTATATGTGCTTCACCAATCTTTTGGGCGCACAGGTGAAGTAAAAATAAATGTGAAAACGAACAAGAGATTGGGCAAGCAAGAGGCAAGCTAGGAAATCAGCTCTGGGCGTCCGAGGGAAGCCAGGACGGTCAGAGGGCCGGGGGACTGAGAAGCCACAGGAAGCAGGGGGCGATTTGGATAAACACTTGATGTCTCTATATGGTGCTGAGGTCGGAGGAGGCCCGGAAGGAATTTCAGGGAAGAGATATTATAGACTAAGAACTTCCCTTTTGAGCCTCTCTAAACAAGGGCTTCGTATGCATATGGAGTGGTGTGGTTTTTCTCGCTGCTGCTTCTCTTTTCTGTAAACCGCATGTGCTGCATAAATGAAGCCTGGCGTCGTCCAGATGCCGTTGAGCTGGCTGAGAAGCTGCCCGAGGACACCCGGGAGCCCTTGGAATAGGCTCCATGCCTCTCTTTGTCCCTTCCCGTGCTCTGCCTCATGGTAGTAGCCTGGATTGTACAGGATCTTGTGAATGCACTTACTCCTGTCTGCCCACGGGAGCCTTTGGAGGTAAACTTGATTCATCCAGGTGATTCAAGGCATGTTTTGTGACAGGGCATCTATCTTCACACGTGTGGGGCCGGCACAAACCAAAGGCTCTCCACCTCAATACACGATCATTGTTCAGACACGCATGGGAAGCACACGTTCTTTAAAAAAAAAAATGTGGTTAAGTATATATAACATAACACTTGCCATTTTAAATAACCTTTTAAAGTTGATTTATTTTGAGAGAGACAGAGAGCGTGCATGAGCGAGGGAGAGGGGCAGAGGGAGAGACAGAGAGCATCGCGAGCAGACGCCGTGCCCAGTGCAGAGCCCAGGGCGGGGCATGACCCATCGCATGACCATGAGATCATGACCTGAGCCGAAACAAAGAGTCAGGCGCTTCACGGACTGAGCCACCCAGGCGCCCCCCCCCACCCCATTTTAATCATTTTTAAGGGCATGTTTCAGTGGCATTAAGTACATTCACGTCATTGTTCAACCATCGATACTGTCAGTCTCCAGAACTTCTCCAGCTTTCCAAAGGGAAACTCTGTTCCCATTAAACAGTGGTTCTTCCTGTCCCTTCTTCCTCGCCTCTGGCGACCACCATTCTGTACCATCCCACTGTCTGTTGCAATGAACGTGACTACTCTTGGCACATCATGTCAGTGGAATCGTGCAGTATCTGTCCTTTTGCACCTATATTCTTTCACTTTGGGTAATGTCTTCAGGGCTCATCCATGTTATAGTACGTGTCAGAGTATGTGTACTATGTGTCCACGTAATTGTATGTATATATCCTCTTTTGTTTATCCATTCATCTCTTGCCAAGTGTGTCTCATTCCGGTTTTGATGTCTGTTTCCCTAAAGATGAGTCACTTGGGGTATCTTTTCATGCATTTACTGCCCATTTGCAGATCTTTGGACAAATGTCAACTAAGGTCTTTTGCCTCTTTTTATTCTTTTTAACCGAGTTGTTTATTTTTTGTTGTCAAGTTGCATACGTTATGGAATACTTGCATAACAGACCAGGGAACAGTGATAAGTGTCACGTTCAGAGTCCTCACTCGCCAGTAAACGGGCCTGCCCACCCTTCCCTCATTTTAGGTCAAGGTATTAAAGTTTCATTTACAACCGTTTGTGTCTGGAATATTCCAGTCTCCTGTTGTCACCTTGGCAATCACTGGGCATTTCAGCGAGAAGATATCCATGCAAATGGCATAGCATTGTTTTAGAACTAAGGAATCCAGAGAGAGGAGAGTTGGAAATCTGGCAGCTGGTCTATTGACTCTATAATGTCGACTTGGGCAGAGGGCCTGAAATGGTAGAACCCAACCCAAGTTTTCCATGTTCTAATTATCTTTTGACCACTGTTGGGCAAAGCTCCATTTGGCTTACCTTACTGGCACTTCTGCTGCCCATGCCGTCTTGAGGGAAAATAGGGTGGCTCTCTGAAGAAAACGCCATGGAATGTTAAAAAAAAACAAAGCAAGTCGGCCTTACGGCGAGGGGTGGGGGGATGTGAGAGTGGAGTGAGAAGGAACTCCAGCCTCTGAGTACCCCTCCAAGTCTTCAGAGAAGCCCAAGAAGCGACTACATCTTCAGTCCTCCAGGAATTTGCCCTGTCAGCGTTGTGTGGCTTCAGTTTTATTCCTTTGCCACTCTTGATTTCTGGAGCCATCCATCTTCTGGTCATTGCTCGTCGACACTGGCCCCAGGGCTGCCGATACCTACTAGTACCTGCTCAAGGCTGCTGGAACTGGCCTCAAACACACCACATCCACTTGGTGCTCTTGGCATCAAGGTTCACAGGTACCCTGCCCTGAAGCTGTCCCATTCTTCTCAGATTTGCTTTTCTATGGCAACCCCCTTACTGCAAATCCAGCCCGAGCCCTGTGTACAGGACCTTCTGGCTCTCTGTCTACCTGACAACAGGAGCTCTACCCAGACCCACCCCACAGATGCAGACAAGGTGCTCTCTCACCACACTTGTGTCCAGGAGCTCACTCTCTTGAGGGCAAGCTTTGCTCTTCCAGGACAGTCTTATCTCTCTTCCTTATTAAAATATATCCCGTTGGGATGAGCCTCCATCATTGCCAGCTGTGAATAAACCTCAGGGTGGGCACAGATGAGGCTCAGACTAGGATCCCAGTGTATTATTATTCTTAATTAATTAATTAATTAATTAAAGTTCAAGTTAGTTAACATACAGTGTAGTCTTGGTTTCGGGAGTAGAACCCAATGGTTCTACTTGCATATAACACCCAGTGCTCATCTCAACATGTCCATCACGTATTTTGCACATCCCCCTACCCACCGCCCCTCCAGCAACCCTCAGTTTGTTCTCTGTATTGAAGAGTCTCTTATGGTTTGCCTCCCTCTCTGTTTTTATCGTATTTTATCTTTCCTTCTTTTCTCCTATGTTCATCTGTTTTGTTTCTTAAATTCCACATATGAGTGAAATCATGTGGTATTTTTCTTTCTCTGACTGACTTATTTCACTTAGCAGAATATACTCTAGATCCATCTATGCTGTTGTAAATGGCAAGATTTCATTCTTTTTGATCACTGGGTAATATTCCATTACACACACACACACACACACACACACACACACACACACACACACACCAATCTTCTCAATCTTCTTTATCATTCATCAGTCGATGGGCATTTGGGCTCTTTCCATAATTTGGCTATTGTTGATAGTGCTGCTATCAACATTGGGGTGCATGTGCCTCTTTGAATCAGCATTTTTATATCCTTTGGATAAATACCTAGTAGCACAATTTCTGGGTCATAAGGTAGTTCTATTTTTAATTTTCTGAGGAACTTCCATACTGTTTTCCAGAGTGGCTGTTTTCCGGTATATTCTTTTGAGGAGAAAGACACTATATTTCAGCCTCAGTTATTCATTCACTCGTTTTCTCTGGAGATGATTCTAACAAAAAAGTACTTTCATGTTTCAAGTTGCAAGGTCTAAATTTTATTCCTTCACTGGGAATACTTGGGCATTGTATCTTAAAATGTTTTGCTCTGTTCTTAAGTATACACACACACACACACACACACACACACACACACACACACCCCTACTAACGTATTCATTTCTGAATCCTCCTGGGGAGATTGAGGAACCTAGAGAATTTAATTGAGTTTAGAGTCTTCCTGGAATAACTAAAAGAACAGCCATTAAAGGCTAATGGGATGCATTTATTATTCTGCTAGGCTCTTCTGTATACAGTTGTTTATCTTTCAATAAACAACTCCAGTGGAGAAGAACCCAGAGCTAGGCTGTATAACATTGGGACTCACGGACGGGGAAGGCAAAGTGCTGTGCTCATTGAAGAAATATTTCCTTTTTTTCACATGGCTTTAAATGGCATTATAATCAAAGATGGAAGAAGCACTTGTGGTTAATTTAACAGATCCGTTAGTGAAAGGACCTTTGGACACATGTCCAAACTTTTCATTATATAAATAGGGAAACCGCTCAAATGGGGAAAATAACTTGCTTGAACTCAAATCCTAAGAGCCAAGTGTCACTTGTCCATCATCTGTGGCCAAATAAGCCTATGCGGGTAGTTCTGAATCATAGTTATTATCCTCAAACTGTTTGTAAATGGTTGTTACTGACTAGTAATGACTCGTGGTATTTACCTTTCCAGGGTCTAACATTTTAACATGTCACAGAAACTTGATGCCTAGGAAGAAGGTTTTGATGGTAAAATCAGCTCTATTCTAAGACCATCTAGAAAACGGGCTGGGCAGGGCTCTTTACCTAGGGTCTTTGGAAGGACTTCCAAATTTGGAAGGACTTCCAAATTCCACTGATATTATATGAATTATTTTATGCACGGGTAGGTTTGTGTGTTTTCTTTAGGGAGAGGATCTGTTTATCCTGGACTCTCTTGGTTGTATAAGACAGAAACCTTGAGCATAAAGGTAATTTATTGGCTTATTTTTCATGGGCTTATACCCAGGGCACTAATAGCTTCCAGAATGGCTGAATATGGTTATTCTGTTTCTCTTTTCCACCTCTCAACTAAACTCGCCTGTCACTTCATTTCTGATTTGATGTTCTCTCTCCTTGGTGGACAAAAAAAAAGCCATCAACAACTCCACACTCACCCCTCCCAGCTTAGTACTTCCCGATGGTAAGAGAGTGACTTAGTCCCCAGCATGGGTCACACAGACCAGCCTTCACCATCCCTGGGGCTAGGGCCTTGAGCTCCTCTGGCTGATCACCCTGGGGTTGCACACACTGATACTGACAGTCTTACTTCTAGAGCCATATGTGGGGAGAGGTCCACACAGAGGGCAGAAGGAGGGGGCCGGTAGTGCACATGGAGCATAGGCTGCCACTCACCAGATTTTCAAAGGGTCTGTGATCGAAAAGTTGAAAAACTAGGCATTTCTAAGAGCAAAGGCCATATTATGGACCTCCTCCTAAACACTCTCCTGGTCTAACTTAAGGAGATAGGATGTTTTATTTTTATCCAGGAACACATGTTTTGCTTCATCCACACAGGTGTGCTTTGAGTTCTGACTCTTCGATGTAAATGTGTTTGCGATTTCAGTTTCTTATTCGGAGACATTTTGTGTCTGGCTTGGCTTCCTCTGTGCAGTCTACAGATAGGGTCCCTGCCAATTTACATGGAGTAAATAAAACAGTTCTGCTCTCTGTAAGATGTAATTTGCACACCATGTGATTTTGTCACAGCCTGACCGCTGTGACTGTCATCCCTGGAGGAGCTACACAGTTCTCGTCCATCAGGACCCAGGAGCATCTTAATCCCCGGAGATCTCACAGCACAACCTTGCTTCCGTCAGCCTCGGGGCCTGGGAGCCCACCCAACTAAGTGCTGTACTGTGGGCTCAAAACCTTTACAGAATCCCATGAACGTTCAACTTGTTTGGTCTTCCTTTCTTGGGGAATTAAAAGAAGTAATATTTGGGGCCGTTCTAAAGAGGGGAATCATCCTCCCCCGGATTGATAGAGAACACCTACCCAGGAGAATGGAAAGTAGACAAAGTGTGGTGCTGATGAGGAACAGAGGGAATGAGCTTTCATTAGGTGTGCATTAGAGAATTTGTGTTAGTGTTCCCCTGAGGCTCTTTCTGATGGCCTATCAGGGTGTATTGAGGGGCTATTAAACTCCAGGGCTTTCCGTGTGGGAAGTCAAGTGGGACGGGGGTGGGGGTGCCGGAGGTGCAAGGAGTCGGGGACAGGAGGGAGTCCTGCTCAGCTCTCTTGTCTCAGGGGCCATCCTGCTGGATCAATAACCCTCCACCGACCGCCTCCCTAGGGAGCTAAGTTCTGCCACAGGGAGTATTCTCCCAGAATTCTACCTGCTACCTTCCCTCTGGTCACCTGTGAGGCTCCAGAGAACTAGGAAATAAAGCTCTAGTACTATGCTAGAAATGTTCACCTGAGCCTATCCGCATGCTTGCCCAGGGCTGAGATGCTGGGGTAGGGATATTATACGAGTCACATTTGTCAGTTGAAGAGCACGGTGAGTTGACTGTGCAGAAGAGCGTCTTGTCAATGTGAGCACCACCATCTCCCACCATGAAGATTTCATGCTCCTCCCTAAATCACAGGGCCTGGAGCCTGGGAATGACCCGTCCCAGAACTCCTTGCAGCCAGCCTCCAGCTCGGATTTCATTATCGACAATGGGCCCCAAGGGGTGACTTACAAGGGGGAACAGAGGCCAAATCAGTATCATTGCTTCTCTGGCAGCAGTGAGGGGTGGGTTTGGGCAAGTGGGGGGCTTTGTGGTGGCTTCCAGGTGTTATCCTGGAGTTAACCCTTTGCTGCCTGTGGTTTTCATCGTGGTCATTCTTTGACTCCTTCAACTTTGGCTCCTTTCGAAGTTAGTAGTGAAGCAGGGGGCTGGTGGAAGCCGTCCCTGGCTCTCTCTTCTTCAGGTCTCCCTGTGGTTTTGTTCGAACCGATTTCCCTTTCTGTGTGAACTACCTGCAGTGTATTTTTCTGGCTGTTCCGTGACTGCTACTGAAAAGTGTTTGTATATGCAAAGATGTCTGTGCGTGAGAGGGAGTGTGAAAATTCAGAGTTTTTGAAAAGCCCAAAGCCCGAAGTGGGCTTGGGAAGAATACCACGTGCTGTAAGTGTTGCCTCAATAAAGCGGTTATTTGGGGACCGAGTCTGATGGAATTTCTGGGCAGTGGCTGTTTGATTTAAGAGAGGATATTTAGTATTGTAACATACTATTATCTTCAGAATGCTAAGAAACCAAAACAAAACAATCCAAGATACTATTTTGTTAATGTGAATTCCTTGAAGTGGAGCTCAATGAAATCTTGGTTGGTGGCGGTACTTGGAAGACAGGAGTGATTCTTAAGGATTCGAAGGAGAGAGGCCTGAGCCCCCCAGAGGGAGGAGCTTCAGGTTCTCCACTGGGCTTGGGCTGCTCCCTCACCTTTTTGGGTCTATGCTCAAATGTTATCTTGTCAGTGAAGTTCTCTATGAGTGAACGCCATTTCAAACCACCTTCACCTCCACCCTTCTGAGCCTTGCCTTTTCCCCATTTCTGCTTCCTTGCTCCCTTTTTCATCATGGTGCAAGGTGTCTGACAGACTGTATCTTACCTGGTTTGCTCTTACAGTGCAGAACCGGCTTGGGATTCTCTCTCTCCACTGACTCCCATAAAGGCAGACAGGTTTGTCTGTGGTGTTCACGGCTCTACCCTCAGTGCCCGAACTCTCCTTGGCACCTACTCGACACTCAAGAGGTAGTTGTTGAACAAGCGAGTCTCATTACCCACAGGTAACCACAGGTAATACTTTCTTTTCTTCTTCTTACATGTATATTTAATATAGCTCTATATGGAATCTTAGATTCTTGTTTATTTTTTTTAAATTTTAGTCTTTTCCACTTAGCCTGAAGGAGTGCATCTCAATGGAAACGAAAATGAAGATGCACACGTTTTTCTCCAGGGTTTGAGGTGTGGAGGGCGGGGTGGGTAAAGCCTGGTATGTAGCACTTGGCTAGTCTACTGGCTCTGCCTCCTGCTGGGGGCTCTTGCTGGTGTCTGAAGGGAGGAAAGTGCCACAATGAAAACAACAGTCTTCACCGCACATCACTGAAATATCTGAAAATGTCACTGAAAGAGACAAAGCCAAGAGGGTGGCAGATTTTCCCCAGACTTCCCTGGGCTGGGGAGGGGGCAGCACAGTGGTCTCCTGCTTCTGGGGCAGTAAGTGGCCCAGAGATGTCACCTGACCAGGCCCGGCGGGAGAAGACGAAATGGCAGGTTCTGTCCCTCAGCCAAGAGGGCCTTGTTTCCGGCCAACAGTGTGTGTGTCCTCGGGCACACAGGGGACACCGGGTGGGGACTTTCTGAATGGATTGGGAAGAAGTAGGAGGCAGGGGCTCCCGGAGAGCCTGACGATACTGTTTTTACACTCGGATTGCGGACTCTGTTTTACTCTCAGGCTGCGACAGCCTCAGAAGCCACGGATTATACCTCTGCTCCTCCAGCTCCCTGGTTGCAGAGACCATGACAGGGACCCCTTCTGTTCTTTCCTGTCCCTTCTCCTCTGTGCTGAGACGACAACTTCAGTACAAATATAGTACGGCTGTCACGCCTGCTGGGAACAGGCACGTATCACATTAATTAAGTTGTTTTTTCAGCCTTAGCCTTTGTCAAGTGGTATTGGGTGGCTCTGATTTAGTGGTAAAGACAAATCATACTCAGAAGTCTTAAATCTTGGGGCGCCTTGGTGGCTCAGTCAGTTAAGCGTCCGACTTTGGCTCAGGTCATGATCTCACAGTCCGTGAGTTCAAGCCCTGCGTCGGGCTCTGTGCTGACAGCTCAGAGCCTGGAGCCCGTTTCAGATTCTGTGTCTCCCTCTCTCTCTGCCCCTCCCCTGTTCATGCTCTGTCTCTCTCTGTCTCAAAAATAAATAAATGTTAAAAAAAATTAAAAAATAAAAGAAGTCTTAAATCTTATGAAAATACTTGTTGATGAGACAGTGATCTAGAACACCATCATCTAAGAGAACTTTCTGTGCTGTCCACTGTGGTGGTCATGAGCACATAGAGTGAGGCTGGCGTGACTGAAGAACCGAACTTCTAAATTTCTTAAATTCTTATCAGTTTGAGGGATGCCTGGGTGGCTCAGTCGGTTGAACATCCAACTCTCAGATCATGATCTCATGATTGGTGAGTTCGAGTCCTGCATCTGGGTCTGCGCTGGCAGCCTGGAGCTGGCTTGGGAATCTCTCTCTCTCTCTCTCTCTCTCTCTCTGCCCCTCCACTGCTTGTGCGCTCTCTCTCTCAAAATTAAACATTAAAAAAAATTATAAAAAAAAAAACTTCTTATCAATTTGAATTTAAAATTTTAGTAGTCTAGGGGCACCTGGGTGGCTCAGTCGGGTAAGCGTCCGACTTCGGCTCAGGTCATGATCTCACAGTCTGTGGGTTTGAGCCCCGCGTCGGGCTCTGTGCTGACAGCTCAGAGCCTGGAGCCTGCTTCCGATTCTGTGTCTCCCTCTCTCTCTACCCCTCCCCTGCTCATGCTCTGTCTCTCTCTGTCGCAAAAATAAATAAAAACATTAAAAAAAAATTTTAGTAGTCTTGTCTTGATGAGCACCAGGTGACACAGGGAAGTGTTGAAACATTGTATTGTGTACCTGAAACTAATATTAGACTGTATGTTAACTAGTTGGAATTTAAATAAAAAGTTAACAGAAAATTTGATAGCCACATATGATCGATCTAGAATATACTTATATGCTTTTAAAAAGACTATCATGAAAATGAAAACACAAAATTTAAATGAAAATTTAGTCCTCAGAGAACAGTAGTCTCAATGACATGTAGATTCAGCCTTTCTGTACTTTTGCTTTCATTTTGCTTTTTATGTGATGATTTTGATAACTAACCCTTGATATTTAGGCAGGGATCCCAGGGAAGGATTGACTTCTTATATCCTCTATCAGTAAGAGATTGATCCTCTGGGCATGCTGAACCAGACTAAGGGCCAGACCCTGGTCCAGATGCATTCTCAAAGGATGTGTCCACTGAGGGCCACCAACTAGCTGGCCATCTTTTGATGTCACCTCTTCCACCTAGAACCTTCTTTCCAAAGGTCAGTGGTACTCACTGTAACTAAGAAGACAGGCACAACCTATTGAATGGTCATTTTAGGCCAGACACCATGGTAGATATTTCTGTAGGTATCATTGCATTTCATTCAACTTTGCATGAGCAATATTTTCATCCTTGTTTTATATATGAGTAAACTGAGCCACTCTCTTCTGGTCACATAGCTAGAATGGGACACTTGGCCTTGAGCTTAGGACTCTGTTTCCCAAAAGACAGTGTTCTTCCTCTGTGCCACCCTGTCACCATAGCCAGGCTCAAAGCAGCCTGAGGTAAGGCAGGAAATGTAACTTGACCCACATGCGCTCAAATGAAAGGGATCTTCCTAAGCAGCAAGACATGAACTTGGGTGATTCTTGAAAAGCTTATATCCCTTGGGCTTCTGGCTTCCATTTTACAGAGAATATGTTTAAAATGAAATCCCCTTCCACGTCTTCTTGTTAAGCACTATGATTGTCTATGCGAGATACTTGTTTCTGTTCAGGTCTTGTCTGCAAAGGAAGCCTTTGTTCACAAAGATTCTCAGGACTGGGGACCCACAGAGTCACATTCTAGATAATCTAAGTGAGCAGAAGCTGGTTCCCTCCACGCACAGGTTACAGCCCATCTCTGGCTTCACTCAACTGTAGAAACACCAGAGCAACGATAGTGCCTTTTGCAGCTGTCCAGTCAGAGACATAGGCCAGATCTTCAGTTTGACTGAAGATTAGAGAACAAAGCAATTGCTATTTCCCAGGAATCCTGGCCCCAGGAATTGTGGGTGGTGGTTGGCAATAACAGACGATGCTGTAGACAAGAGGCATTCCCAGAGCATCACACACGATGTCTTTGCTTTGAAGACAAGATCAAGTTACGTTGGTCTTTATTCTGGGAGAATCCCCCCTTTGACACTCGATGTGTGATCATGTTTTTCTTTTTTTTTTTCCTTTTTTTTTGTAAAGACCTGATGAGAGTTTATTATAATGCAGTTGGTAAGCAAATTCAATTATTTAGCGACACACAACATTTCAATAATTGTAGTGTCGAGTGATGACATTATACCAGGACATATTCAAACTTGAGGAATTTCATATAATGTTTGGAACACATATAGCATCTACCCCCATAATAAAACTTCAAGTTTATCATTATTGGTCTGACAGTTCTCCTCAGGTAACTCAATGTACCGAATAAACTAGATTAATTAGTCTGATTAATTAGAAAGCTCCTTTGTGCTTCCTCTGAACAGATTGTGGGTGGTGCCCTTGGAAGAGCTTCCAACTCCGAGTTTACACAGCAGCCAGTTGGGGCCCGAGAGGAGTTTTATTTGCTAAGGAGGCCTTTGTAGCTGGGTGGGATGTGGTAGCGTTTTGGAGGTGGGCAGACCTTGAGTCCATCCTGTCTGTCCCTGCGTAGCCATGTGACTCTGGGAAAGTCATTTCTGAAAGGACTTCAGGTAGCTATTTCTGGTGTCACCCACATCTGAATTTGGGCCCATGGACCAGTCTGCTGGTAGTAAGCCCACAAGAGATGCCTCACCTCCAGGCTAAAGCATTTAACCACCAGCATGAGACCGTCCTGCCCTCGTTTCTACAGCTGTGCCCACTCTGGAAGCACCCTGTGAGATGCACCTTCCAGACAACTGGGCAGGATGAATGTCTGAGCCACCACAGGAGGCCATCCATTCTGGTCATCTGAATCCACAGAGGACTTTATGGGAGGAAGAAAAGCTAATGAGATATGAGGGTGTTTCCTACCAAAGCATGATCTTAGCCATTTCAACAAATACACCTTTTCCTTTTCTGTCCTGAAAACACTGAGAAAGGGCCAGGAGTTGTGTTCTAGATCATGCTGCACTGGTACTGAACCTTGGATCAACATGGTTTCCTTCTGCCTCAGCATCGCTTTGCAAGTAGTGGGTGCTTTTGCGTGGAGAGGCTATTTTGATGATGAAATTAGATAAGGAAGAAAATACGATAGAGATTCTCTACCTGGCGGGCCCAACAGCCCAGTGCCACATGGAAGGAACAGCCACATCCTGGGGCAGGCCACTTTCGTTGGAAAAAATAATTCAGACCAAACTTTGGGAACCACTGTTACACTATTTCAAATCTGTATGTGCCTCAGGGCCTTTGCATAGTGTTCTCTCTGCCTACTTTGCTCCTACCAGGTATTTTAATAACTCCCTCTGTTAGCACTTTTGGGTCTTTGCTAGCTTTCTTGATGAAGCCTATCCTGAGTGCCTCATTTAAATCACAGTGACTGCTGCTTACCACCACGGCCATTCAAATTGTTCCTTACTGTGCCCTGTTTTTTTTCACAGCACATATCACTTTCTAAGATCATATTATTTACTTATTTTCTAATATTATGTAATTTATTTATTTACTGTCTGACTCCTCCATTAGGACACAAGGTTCATGATGGATTATTTTGTTCATATATATGTTCCTAGCACCTAGAATGATGTCTGGCATATAGTAGGTGTTCAACAGATATCCTGGGAAGGAAGGAAGGAAAAAAGGAAGGAGGAAGGAAGGACAGAAGGAAAGGAGGGAGGAAGGAAGGACAGAAGGAAGGAAGGAAGGAAAGGAGGAAGGGAAGAAGGAAGGAAGGAAGGAAGGAAGGAAGGAAGGAAGGAAGGAAGGAAGGAAGGAAAGGAGGAAGGGAAGAAGGAAGGAAGGAAGGAAGGAAGGACAGAAGGAAAGGAGGAAGGAAGGAAAGAGGGAAAGGATGAAGGAAGGAAGGAAGGTAGGAGAAGAGGGAGGGAAGAAGGAAGGAAGGAAGGAAAGGAGGAAGGGAAGAAGGAAGGAAGGAGGGAAGGACAGAAGGAAGGGAGGGAGGAAGGAAGGACAGAAGGAAGGAAGGAAAGGAGGAAGGAAGGAAGGAAGGAAGGAAGGAAGGAAGGAAGGAAGGAAGGAAGGAAAGGAGGAAGGGAAGAAGGAAGGAAGGAAGGAAGGACAGAAGGAAAGGAGGAAGGAAGGAAAGAGGGAAAGGATGAAGGAAGGAAGGAAGGTAGGAGAAGAGGGAGGGAAGAAGGAAGGAAGGAAGGAAAGGAGGAAGGGAAGAAGGAAGGAAGGAGGGAAGGACAGAAGGAAGGGAGGGAGGGAGGGAGGAAGGAAGGGAAGGGGGAAGGTAGGAAGGAAGGAAAGGAGGAAGGAAGGGAGGAAGGAAGAGCTCTGTGGGACCAGACACTGGCTTATTAACCACTAGACACTTTGATTTATTAACTGCTATTACCTCCAGGACCCAGAACATTCATGAACAGATTGGCGGGCAAGTGGATAAATCCAGTGGATCTCCAGACTCTTTATGTTGCCAGAACTCCCGCTCATGACCTCTAGGTCTTAGTGACAATTTGGGATGTCCTTGGGCATCACACCTCATGCCTCCCTAGTGGCAGGATAGACTAAAAGGGTTTTGGTGTGATTTGCGTGTCTTATTTTATTTACTTATTGATTTATTATCAAGGGAGCTTATACTGAAAGGCTGCATAGGTCTGCAAGGGAGCCTGGACCCCAGTGGTACCTCCCTTTCTCCTCCCTTCCCGCCCCCTCCTCTCTCAGTGCCTTGTGCTGAGGACTGCATCCTGAAGGGGTGCAGGCCTCTTTAGGAGCTAATGCCTTTGAAGGCTGAGCAGTGAGACAGGTTGAGTCTCAGGTGTCAAGCCCTGTTGCTACTGCCCATCTGAGTGGTCTGAGCCCACGTTGAGAAGCAGTTGGGAGGAGTGAAGAGTGGCAGAGCCAGTCTACCCCATGACCTCTCCCTGTTCATCTCCCCCCTGATCCTGGGGGCAACTCCCAGCAGAAGCCAGTGTTGGCTGGTGGGTGTCAGGTACATAGTCCTGCAACCATTTGTCAATTACTGCCGTGGGTGTTGGCCATGGCATTTCCACGTATGTTAGGTGCCAGGAGCAAGGACCCTTTTGGAAAAAGCTTGTTTAAAATCCACGGTCTGATTTGATCGTAGCTTTTATGATCCTTAGATTCTTGATATTTATCTTTTTTTTTTTAAATGTTTATTTTATTTTTGAGACAGAGACAGAGTGTGAGTGGGACGGGGCAGAGAAAGAGGGAGACACAGAATCCGAAGCAGGCTCCAGGCTTTGACCTGTCAGCGCAGAGCCCGATGCAGGGCTCGAATTCATATACTGTGAGATCATGACCTGAGCTGAAGTGGAACTCTTAACTGACTGAGCCACACAGGCTCCCCCACTTAACTACTTTTTTGATCTGTCTAGTATGCTGTAACAGAATACCCTAGACTGGGGGGCTGAAACAACAAACATTTATTTCTCAGAGTTCTGGAGTCTGGGAAGTCCAAGATCAGAGTACTGGCAGATTCCCTGCCTGGTGAGACCTCTTCCTGCCTAGCGGCTGGCTGTCTTCTCACTGTGTCCTCACAGGGTGGGAGGGGCAGGGAGCTTGCTTAAACCTCTTTATAAAGGCACTAATCCCATTCACGAGGCCTCCACCCTCATGACTTGATCACCTCCCAAAGACCCCACCTCCTGATGCCATCATCTTGGGGATTAGGATTTTGCCACATGAATATCGGAGGGACACCAACATTCAGTCTGTAGCAACTACCAAGGGATGAATAAATGAAAGACTTGAATTTCACTTCATTGGCAATCCGACTTTCACGTGGAAAGTTGTGGCACTGAAGATTATGACCTGAAAAGTGAGCAGGCTTGGACGAGCAGAGATGGGAGGACGAAGGACACTTGAGATAAGCGTTGTCCAGTAAAAACTTCTGCAGTGTGGGAAATGCTCAGTATCTGAGCCACCCAATATGGTAGCAAATAAGCACAGGCATCCATGAAACATTACAACTTCCGATTTCGTTTAGTTTGAGTTAACTTGAAGGCTACTAGCCACATGTGACTGGTGTCAGCCATACTGGTCAGTGTAGCCCTGGGGAGCTCCTGCATCAGGGTCATGGTTATGAGCATCACAGGGGATTGTGAGGCCTTCACTTCTGGGGGAGCGGGGAGGGGTGGACCAAGTGAAGGGGTAGAAGAGGTCCAAGAGAGATGTGAGATGCTTGTCAGGTGATGGATGTCACCAGAGGAACTGAGCTTTGTTGTGAAGGCTTGGAAGACTTGGTCAGGAATCTCAATCTGGGAAATAACTTGACAAGGGGAAAGGAGCAGAGGGGGCAGGATGAGTGGGCACTGGGGAAGCCGGAAGGCCAGATATTAAGCTGTTGCAATCAGCATTCCTTATGAGGCATTTTAATACTGTTTTGAGGACGTTTGTGCCAGCCAGGGAAAAATAATTAGTAGATAAGTTAATCAGGGTCTTCTTTGTGATGGCTTGGGTCAGGGTAGACTTATTTGCTCAGCTATGATTTTACCCTTTAAATTCTTAGCTCAAACTTTATTTGCGGCAATAACCGGGTTGAGCTGGCTTACATAAAAATGAGTCATGGTAAGAAAGACAGCTAGATGGCTCACGGTGTCCGGGTACCTCTGCGGACTGAAACCGAGAACCGGAAAATGAGCAAGAACAAGGAAGTCCTCAGTCTCCCCTGGTTTCTGCTTCTTCGTGCATCCGTTTTGCTCTTCTCTCTGCAGACCGCTTGCTCCCATGATGGGAAAACACTGCCTTTAGGGGCTTGAGTCTATATCTCCTCAGCTGCAGCCACATCTGAAGACTCATGGACTGTCCCGGAATCCTCAGAAACAGGGAGTTTGCTTATTGCCCATTTGTCAAGGGTTGTCCCATGGGTCATAACATCCTGTACAACTTCAGGTTGCACATGCATGAGTCTCAAACAGTTCCTAAAGAAACCCCAACGCAGGCGATTTGGGTCACAAGCTATCAGCTGGATCTCTAGAGGAGGTAGAGGCTGAGGTCAGCCATGTAGACAGTCAACCGTGTCTATATAATGGAGACTCTGGACACAAAGTCTCAGGTGGCTAACCTGGTTAGCAACACTCATTTGTTTTGTCACAGACTGCTGTTGGGGAAATCAGTGCTGTCCACAGTTCCACTGGGAGAGGATAACAGGAAGCCCTATACATAAAATTTTCCTGGACTCTGTCCTATGGGTCTCTGTCCTTGGATGATTTTAATCTGTATCTTTTCACCGTAAATAAACTATAACCATAAGAAAAAAAAAAAACAACCCAAACAAACAAGGAACTTGGGTCAGGTGCCCACTTTGATTCAAGTGGCCACGGCCAGAAGGGCAAACAATAGCCAAGGGCAGCTGGGCGGGGAGAAAAATTTCCAGAAGCACAAGGTCCCTGCGTCCTGGACAGATACACAAAGGGTGGCCATCACAGTTAACTCTTGCCACCCTCATGTGAAAATATGGGCGGAGTGGGTCCCATTTGAGAAATGCAGAACCGACAGGCATTAATGCCAACACTCAAACCGTGATTAGAGTTGACAGTCAGAATGTAAACAGAACCCTGACTGGTCAGCTCTGCTGATTTTTCTTTCCCGTTGAGCTCATTAACTTCTCTTGGGCCCACCTTCTGTTAACATGCGCTCCAGACCGAGAAACAGCAATTTCCCTGGGCTAGGATAAAGAGGGCTCCTTCTGTTCTGTAAGGTACAGGGAGAGGTTCAGGGCACTTAACGGCACAGCACGACGAGAACAGAGATGACTGGTCGTCATTTTGTAACAAAATTGAAGAAGGGGTAGTGAATTGCCCACGTTGGTAAGCATACCTTATGTTCTCGACTGCTTTTTAAAAGGTGCCGAAAATTAACAATCTGGTAAGAGTAGTGAATAGAGACAGAATGGTGGGTGTTTTGTGACATTAATCAAAGAATGGCTATAGTGGAGGCCACTCTGGTGTTAATATATACCGTGATTCCCCCACTCCCCATTTTGGAGAAGAGACAGTCACTCTCCCATTTGGATGATGCTGCCTAAATCCTGTAGAATACCAGCTGGCAAAGAAGACAGATCATCTGGCAAGGTGCTACCCTTGCTGCTCATAGAACTAGCTTTTTTTTTTTTTTTTTTTTTTTTTGGTCAGAGAACATAGATTCTCAGGGTGTGGGCTTTGTAAGTGTGAGGTCAAGATGGGAAGGGTCCGAGAACAAGGAGAGAATGTCGAGGGTAAAGGACCTGCCTTTTTTGCTCTGCCATATCCGCATAAATGTTATCTATACTTTGCTTTACCTCAATTGCTCTCACAACCTGTATCTATTGCCCATGTCTTGAACATCCACTATGTGTCAGGCACTGTTCTAAGTAGTTGTGAGGGATCAGTGAGTAAGACAAAAAGACGCCCACCTCCTTTCTGCTTCCGTTCTAGCGTGTTGGCACAGTGGGAGAAGACAGATGATAGGTATAATAAGCAAATTACATAACTGGTCTCAGAAGCTAACAGACCTGGCCAGTACTTTGATGGGAGACTGCCTGGGAATACCAGGTGTTGTAGGCTTAAAAGAAAAGAAAAAAAACGTAAGTTATATAGTGTATTAAAGGTGAGGCCGTAGAAAAAGAAAAAGGCAGGGCAGGTTCAGAGGCTAGAACTTATTGAGCAAAAACTGGAAAGAGTTGAGGGTGAAGCCCGCACTATTCAGGGAGATGCAACAGCCAGTGCAGGGGCTCTGATGTAGGAGAGTCACTAGAATCCTCCAGCAACATCAAGGAGGCCAGTGTAGTTGGAAAGGGGCGAAAGAGGAAGGGGTGAAGATGGTGTCAGGATGGGCAACAAGTGTAGGGGGTCGTGCAGGGATCTGGGGGGCACTGAAAGGTCAGTTTTCATCTAAGTGACATGGAGAGTCACTGAGAACCTGTGAGCGAGAGAGTGGCGTGCTCTGACCGTGTAAGTTTTGGAGGCATATTTTACCTGCAGTAAAATGCACACAGCTCTGAAGAGTCTTAAATTTTTTTTTAAGTTTATTTATTTTGAGAGAGAGAGAGAGAGAGAGAGAGAGCAAGGTGGAGGGGCAGAGAGAGGTGAGAGAAAGAGAGAATCCCAAGCAAGCTCCGTGCTGAGAGTGAAAAGCCCAATGCAGGGTTCGATCCTACAAACCGTGAGATCATGGCCTGAGCTGAAATCAAGAGTCGGACGCTCAACCGACTTGAGCCACCCAGGTGCCCCTGAAGAGTGTCATTTGATAAGTTTTGGAAAACAATGAAACCATCTCCCGGGTCAAGATTTAGAACATTCTCCTCAGTCTTGAAACTTCTGTCATGACCCTTTCATACTGATTACATTTATTATTTCCTTCTATTTTATTTATTTGGCTCTCATTTTCTCTTTTTTCTACTTTGCGGAGGTGGTGGCTTAGATCAGGGGCCAGCAAACATTTTCTGTAAAGGGCTAGGCAGTAAATGTTTCAGATTTTGGAGGCCATACACTCTTTGTTGCATTTACCCAATCCTGCCCTTGTTGCACAAAGCTGTCATAGGCGGTCTGTAATCTAGCCAAGTGCGGATGTCTTCCGATAAGACCGTTAACAGCAAGAGGCAGCAGACTGGATTTGGCCCCTGGGCCATAGTTTGCCAGCTCCTGGATGTCATGACTGATTTTGAAGCTTCCTTCTTTTTTTTATTTTTGCTATTGTGTTGTTCAATTCTAAGATTTTCATTCCTCTTTTTTTATTTCTTTGTGTAGACTCTGTTTTGTTTTTATTTTCATTTGTTTCAAGACCCTAATTGCTCACTGAGGCATTTTTTATCATGGCTGCATTAAAATCTTGGGGAGATTTTTTTGTCTTATCTTGGTCATCTTGGTGTGATTGTCTTTTCTTATTCCAGTTGAGACGTTCCTGGTTTTTGGAATAATGAGTGAATTTTTTTTTAATCGAAACCCCGACATCATGGGAATTAGGTTATTGCAAACTTGTGTCAGCATTGGCCTCCTCTGACTCTGCTCTGGTGGGAGAGGGTGGCACCGCCCGATGGCTCCTGGGTGGAGGGAGGAGTCCGGGCTCTCTGCTTGACCTCTGCTGATGCCATCCAGGCTGAGAGAGGCGAGGTGCTTAAGGTTCGCTGTTCCCCAGCCGCCCCCCACCCCCCCGGGCATTGCAGAGAAGTGGCTTGTTACCCTGAGCAGTGAAGGAGATCCGGGTGTTCTTCTGGGAGCCCCCCACCACATGTCCCTTTACCTCCAGGTAGGGGTAGAAGTTCGACCTCCTGGAGCCCATTACTGCCTAGCAGAGATGACCGTTCCATTCTCCAGTTTGCCTTCTCTGACACCATCCTGGTGGTGGGGGTGGCAGTTTTGTGACAGACTGATGAAGGTAGGGGTCTTAGCTCCTCCTTGGCCTCTGCTGGCTGTGGTAGGAGTGGGGCTGTGGGCTTTTCTTTTCAGCTGGAGGAGAGCAGTTAGTGTCTGAAAGTTCCCTATCTGGTTAGACTGCACTTTACCTAGTTCTCTCTCTGTGTGTGTGTGTGTGTGTGTGTGTGTGTGTGCATGTGCTTCTTTCTTTCTTCTTTCTTTCTTTCTTTCTTTCTTTCTTTCTTTCTTTTCTTTCTCTTCCTTCCTTCTTTCCTTCCATCCATCCTTCCTTTCTCTTCCTTCCTTCCTTCCTTCCTTCCTTCTTCTTCCTTCCTTCCTTCCTTCCTTCCTTCCTCTCTTTCTCTTTTCTTTCTTTCTTTTTCTTTCTTTCTTTCTTTCTTTCTTCTTGTCTTTCTTTCTTTCTTTCTTTTCTTTCTTTCTTTCTTCTCTTTCTCTTGTCTGTGCCTCTTGGGGTTTGGGATTGTTGGCTTCTCTAACCAGTCCAGAATATCCAAGGCAAATAGAAAACCCAGGGACCTCATTGTTGCATTGTTCCTTGGGGCCTGAGCTCTCCAGCCAGTCTGCCTTCTCTCCATCTTCACACACCTCATCGCCTGCTCAGAGTTGAACTTCAGTCCCCATAACTCACGTACATGCTTCCCATTCAGCCATCTTACCTGGATCTCTCCGGCCCTCACCACTTTCCTGCGCAGAACCACTATTGTGGTTTTTAATGACTCCTAGATCTCTACACTCCATGTCTCTCACCTCCTAGTCATGACTTAGATTATTTTGTCTGCCTTGGAGGGACTTCCTCACCAGAGAACACCTCATCTTTCAAAAGTCTGCTTAGTAGATCCTTCCATGATGCCCACTATGAAGGAGGAATTTCTGTCTTTGCTCTTCCCCTGCAGTGCTGTGTAAATATCTCCGTTATTGAACCTCAACAGGGAGGCCAAGAAAGTCTCCACCATGTGCTGGGCACTGTGCCAGGGGCCAGGACTCACTGGCGAATACTGCTTGGTCTCCTCTCTCAAAGAGTTTGAGCCTGGCCTTCTCACCACGTCGTAACGGAGCTCCTAGTTTCCAACCCCAACAGTCTGTCTCCTGCTAGACCCAACGAGGACAAACCTATGTCTTCGACCACTTCTGTTCTGCAACCATCTAGCATCAGACATGACATGTAACAGGAACTTCAATGCCTGAAAAATCAAGTCATACTAAGAGCAGGACCTTCACTCTTAGGGCTTGTTACCATCAGCAGTGGGGTTGGAATTCCACGGACACCAAGCAAGGGATTCATCACCGGGGATGTGCCAAAATCCCAGCCACAACATTTGTATCCTCAGGAATTAAAAGTAGTTCCTCTATGTTGTGGCATCACACACTGTAGGAACTTATCATAGAGACCAACTAATTAATCCAAGGTTTCCACAAGCAGGCATATGTTGGACCGATGGAATACAAGATGACTTAGGGTATAGATTGATTCATTTTTTAATAGTTTTATATCTTGAAAATATTTTAGAAAAATACGCATAGCATACGCATGATAGTATTTAACAAGTGAATACATTTAAAGGCAAACATTAGATAATCATGTGTTAAGTAAGAGAATAGGTAATATGAAGAAATGGTAAAAATCATGAAGGTGGGTACAGGAATGAGAACAGTTTGCTTATTTTACAGATGACTACAGCCAAGGCAAGGAAGAGTTTTGCTCAAGGTCCTACAGCTCGAGAGTGGCTAAGCAGGAATGAAGCCTCTGACCACTTTGGTCTCCAGCTGGAGAAATTTCTAGGTTGCGTTCCTCGCTCCAGGTGGTTGTAGAGAAGGACAGACTGGAGAGTAGGAATTTGGGTGTGGGCACCAGGTGGCCTGTTTGGAGCCATAGAAGAGTGTGGGAAAGGAGGAGGAAACCAAAGGGAACAGAGAGGGCTGGAGTGTGATAATAAGCCCTCAGTTGAGCCTGGGCTGCCGACAGCAGTGGGTGGCCTCGCTCTGGTTCCAGCTTCTCTCTGCGGGGGGCAGGGTGGAAGCTTCACTTCAAGAGAGGCTCCTGCCCTTAGCTGCATATTAATGCCAGTGGACCCTGGTACCAGAAAAGGGCCAAGTAAGGAATTTTTTTTCCATTCATGTCCAGACAGTGTCTCTTTTTTATTTTGTTATACCATGTAGTACTCTTTGGTGCCTTTGGATTGGAGGTATGTTTTCATCCCACTGGGGGAACTTTCTTCGGGGAGTGGATTGGAAGGGACAGAAGAAAGGAATCCCGCTATCCTTCCATGTTCTGCTCCCCAGCCTGCCCCGACAAATACTGCAGCAAAGAACAAACTTGACTCTACCAAGAAATTAGTTCTTCAGAGAAATTCGACCTTGTCTGCACAGAGGACTGGGAGCTATCAGTGTGCTGGAGTTGGCTGGCTGTCCTTGGAATGAATGTTGTTTAGGGTTCCTTGATTTCCTTGGAAGGATATCTTCTTGAATGGTTGGATTTTTTATGCCAGGATTCAATGCAGAGAAGACTGCCCCCCAGGCTCCCCCACAGAGCATTAATTTTCCCTCTTTATTCAGCAGATGTATACACACACACACACACACACACAGACACACACACACGTGTGTGTGTGTATGTGTGTGTATTCAGCATATATATATATATATATATGGGGCATATATATATATATATATATATATATATATATATATATATAGGGCCCCTACCGTGTGTCAGATGCTGCTTTGGACCCTCGAGACACGGTGGAGGCAAGGCAAGCAAGACCCCCACCCTCTTACATTCTAGTGGGGAGACACCTACACATGCGTAAAGGCAGATTGTGATGAGCACTATGGAGGAGAGACACTGGAGACTGCTAGAGAATGATGGGTGAGGCCTCATTTCAAGGGTTGGGCAGAGCAGCGCCACAGGAAGAAGTGACAGTACATTGAGACCCGAAGAATCAGGAGGCAGGCACCATGGGAAAAGCTGAGGGAGGAGCCCTGTCCACAGAGTGAGCAAGCACACAGGATTGGGGGGGGGTGGGTGGACAGAGATTGGCCCCCTTCTGGAAGGCCAGTGTGGCTGAGTGTGGTGGTGCTGAGTGGATGGGAGGAGAAGCCTGAGAGTGGGCAAGAACCAAATCATGCTGGTCTCTACAGGTCATGGTGAGGAGTTTGGACTTGCTTGGGAGAGCAGTGGGGAGCTCTGAAAAGCTCAGCACCAGTGGCCAGTGTCACGGATGAGGTGGCAGTCAGGGCAGCCCCACCTGGGCTGACTCAAGCCTGAGCCTCAGCCAGATCCACCAGGGAGGATACGGGGGTGACTGCCCCACGTGTCATCCTGTCCTCTCTGTCCTGCCGGATTGTGATTAATACGTCCATGTTTTCTAGAGGGACTCTCGAAGTAACAGCTTTGTAGACCTCATGATATACAACAAATATGGGCCAACACATAAAACTTTGTTTGAAATAACTCCAATGAGACATTTTCTTTACAATGCAATATTAGGAATAGGTAATCTACCTTCTGCAGAACAGCATGTGTTTCTTCCTTCTCTCCGACAGAAAGATTTATGGAACTGCCTCTGGTTTCCTTTCCCTTTTGGTTGCCAGCACACGCAGGGTAAAATCTCTGGACCTCAAATAGGTGGGTGTAGCCTCATGACCTGAACACTCTGATCCTATTCTCCATTCTTGGTCTTGATGTCCGCTTGAAAAAAATATAGTTTTCCTGGTCCTGACTTTTTTTTTTTTTTTCAAATCCTTTCCATCTATAGCAAAGTAGGTGTGAATTAAAACGACAACAACAGCAACAACAACGACAAAACTCACTTCCCCAAATGGCCCTCTTGATCAATATGCTGCCCTGCTGTGGTCCAGGCCAGTGGCCCACCCATTCTCTGGTTTTCCTGGGTCTCCTCTGGGGCCCAGGCAAGTCCCACCTCCTTCAAAAGCTCTTCCCCACTGTGACTCTTCTTCAGACTTCTGCAGCCCTTCCAGCGGGTATCACACTGTTTCTTCTCAAGCCCTGACTCACATTTTTCTTGCATGTTTGTCTTCTCTCTTTATTTATTTTTTTAAAAAAATGTTTATTTATTTATTTTTGAGAGAAGGAGAGAGAAAGAGAGCACAAGCGGGGCAGGGGCAGAGTGAGAGGGAGACCCAGAATCCGAAGCAGGCTCCGGGTTCCGAGCTGTCAGCGCAGAGCGTGACACGGGGTTCGAACTCACACACTGTGAGATCATGTCCTTGAGCCCAAGTCGGACGCTTAACAGACTGAGCCACCCAGGTGCCCCTAGTCTTCGCTCTTTAATTAGATAACATTTTTGACTTCAGGGACAAGAATTTAATAAAACTACCATTGACTGAGTGCCCATTGGGTGCGAGGTCTTTACAAAAATTTGCCTTCTAAAGCTCACAACTACCTATGAGGGAGGGATCATTTCCATTTTACAGACAAAACTGAGGCTTAGACATTTGACCGTGAATGAGGCTTGAGGGCAAGTGGGTAGAGCCAGGATTCGTCTCCTGTCTGGCTCCAGAGCTTGTTCATTGGGGCCAACTATTCCTTATGTTTCTGAGCACACTGGGCCCCTGATAAGAGCAGCCTCTCACACCACCATGGGGCCATCTCCCACCTGCTGTCTGTGGATCCAAATTCGTCCCATAGAGAGTAGGTTGCCATTTAGGGCAAGAAACTAGATTTTAATGCAAATAACTCTCCTCAAATCATATTCAGCACTTCAGCATGGAGTTATCAGGCATGGAATGGGCACCATCTCAGATGCCCGGGAGGATATAGAAGTGCCTGGCCCAGGGTTTCTGTCCCCAAAGAGTCCACAGTCAAAAGCTCAGAACAGATTCCTTCCCGAGCCTCGCTTTTTGGTCGGGGACAGTGCCTCACCCTTGTTCAAGTGGCAGAGAGACAGGAGGAGGGAGAGAAGGTGTTGTTCAAGGCTTCGGCTTTTCTTTATTCATTCAAGAGAGATTTACTAAGTGCCCACTGTCACTGACATTGTTCCCGGCGCTGGGGAGCTGATGGCCAAAGTGCACACCCTCACACCTGCCCTTATTGGAACTGATGGTCTAGAGAAGTTGTTCACGGAACAATTAGATGGACCATATAGCATGTTGGGAGGTGATAATTAGATAAACTATATCGTAATGGAGAGAAAGATTAGGAGGTCAAAATAAAGTGGGGAAGGGCTATGAGTAGTGATGGGGTGGCAAGTTTAAATAGAGTTTAGGAAGACCTCATGAGGACAGCGTTTGAGTAAAGATCTGAGGAAGGTGACAAAGTGGCCACAGGGATCTCTAGAGGAAGAGCATTCCAGGCAGAGGGGAGAGACCGTGCAAAGGGCCTGAGGCAAGAGGATGCTGGGAGAGATGGAGCAGCGGCAGGAAGGGCATGCGCCTGGACTGGAGGGAGGAAAAGAGCAGTGGGGAGTGAGGGCAGACGGCGTGGCCTGGTAGCCCCTGTTAGGAGTTTGGTTTTACCCAGAGTGGCTGAGAGTCACTGGAGGGCTTGGGTGGAGGCAGGACATGATGTGACTTACATGCCAATAGACTCATCGTGGCCACTGCATTGAGAATGGACCTAAGTGGGGGCCATAGACTAAATTGTGTCCCCCATCAAGTTCATATATTGAAGCCCCAGCCCCCAATGTGATGGCATTTGGAGGTGGGGCCTTTGAGAGGTGACCACGTTTAGGTGAGGTCATGAGGCCCTCGTGAATGGATTTGTGTCCTTATGAGAAAAGGAAGCAAGATCAGAGCACTACTCCCTCCCTCCTTCCCTCTTTCTCTCTCTCCCTTTTCCGGCCGAGTGAGCACACAGTGAGAAGGTAGCTGTCTGAAGGCCAGAAGTGAGCTCCCAGAAGTGAGGGACCAAACTGGCCCACACCTTGACCTTGGACCTCCAGCCTCCAGAACTGTGAGAAAGAAATGTGTGTGGTTTAAGCCACCCAGCCTATGGTATTCTGTTATAGCAACCAGAGCTGACTAAGACACTTGGACAGGAGTGAGGAGAAAAATGATGGTGGAACAGAGTAGAGCAGGGGATGTGGGGGAAGTTTGATACTGGATATATTTGGAAGGAATTGATGTGGATTATACATGAGTAGATTAAGGATGGCTTCAAAGATTTGGACCAATGACATGAAGGGTGAAGTCACCATTAATGGCATGGAGAAGTCTCTGGGAAGAATCTATCTGGAGGTAGAACAGGAGCTGCTCTGTGGGCATGCTAGGTTTGGACACACATGAGCTGTGCCCAGCAGAGATGTCTACAGGCTGGGCATCCGAGGCCTCATGTCACTACCCTGAGCCTTCCGTTCCTCTTTCGTCAAATGGAAATAGTAGTACCTTTAATGAGAGAGAGAATCAGAGAGGGTGGCATGGACAAATGGATGTGCAAGTGCTTGCAGAGGATTGAGCAGATACAAAAATATGGATATTTCCCCAACGGGTCGTGTACTGGTGATGGCATGTGGGGACTATTTAAGGCCCTGCTGTTCAAAGAGCATCCCAGCTCCTTCCTCCACTGGAACCATCCACCATATGAAATGCAGATTCTTAGCCCACTGTCAATGTATAGAATCAGGATTTCTGAAGATAGGACTCAGGAATTTATTTTCCAGCTCTCCCCAGCTGAATCTCCTGCAGCTAGAAGCTTGAGAATCATAGGTACAGAGGAAAAAAAAAAAAAAAAAAAAAACACCTCCACTATTGGCCAGGCAGGGTATCCTGAGCATACCAGGAGTGGGTGGAATCCAAATTAAATTTACAAAGTGAGCATGAGGTTGGAGACTACAGGGGCAGCTGTTGAGATGGAGAAAGAAAGCCAAGTCAGGAGCAAAGTGAGAGGGTCTAGAAGAGCCCAGAGAGTGGGCCTGGAGAGAAGGCAGCTGGTGGTGCTTGTGTTGGTCTCCATGGACACGGCTCACGTAGTGGGCGTGGCTGGTGTAAGGACTCGAACAGAAGCCTTCCAAGGGCCTAGTTCCACCTTTAAGGGATTAACCCGGGGTGATCTGTGCTGAAGGTACAAGTTTGATTCACTCTTTCCTCTCCAGCCCCAGGCTGGGAAGGAGGCCCAGTGGTTGGGGCCTCCCTCTGCAAGACCAGCCTTTCTTTGTTCTCACCAATCCCTGCCCTCTCGCTTCTGAGTCCTCCTCACCACCATGTAGGTGGCAATCGATCCATAATGGACATGTTTTTATTAGAGTAATGGTACCACTTTCTGCAGAAAAGAGCAATGCAATTTTGTTAATGAAAGTCATGTGTTGAGACGGGGTGGATGGGAACTTCTGGGTCTGGTTTGGCCCTGGCTCAAAACCTTCCGGGAAAACACAAACTTTCAGGGCCACACCCAGAAAGTCCCATTTACCTCTGTCAGGCCCATCTGCTTTGGATTAGAGAAATAATAACAGTCCTTTCTCAGTGCCCTTTTGTAAATATAAAATGTATAATAAAATAGTTATTAGGAGGTAATCAATGGTGCTTATGTTTTCTTTGGGGAAGACATTGATGGTGAACTTGCACATAATCCCATGACCAACTGGAAGGGATCATTCTGTGTGACTGGCCAAAGTCCATTTTGCTCCTTGGCCCTTGGAAGGGCAGAGGGCAGAACTCCTTCCTGTGCCAGAGAAGCATCTTTCTATGGATCCTGACACTGGAGAACAGAGAGATGATTAACTCCAGGATTTTCCCGGGGAAAAAACCCACACCTGCTTAGTAGCTTTAAGGTTGGGATTAAATAAACTCAAATTGATAAAGGGTATAAATCCAATGTGCTTTATATTGCCACAGCTTATTCCCTGTTCCCTCACCTCTCCATCTTACCTGGCTTGAATATTTCAGAGAAACTTGTACAATAGTGAGAAAACTAACAGAACTTTTTAAGAAAGTCGTAATCTTTTCCTGGAGAAAGCCCACATGATTTCCTCTTTCTCTCCTAAAGCATTCACTGGAGGGCCCTCACAATTTAGAACTTGATCAAATAAGATAACCTGGGAAAGCTAGCAGGGCCCGGTCTAGGTGTTACTTTATAAAAGCTGTGTTAGTTTCTTTTTTAAGTTTTCATTTAGATTCCAGTTAGTCAACACATGGTGTCATATTAATTTCATGCGTATGCTAACAACACTTCCGTACATCTGGTGTGCATCACAAGTGCACTCCTTAAGCTGTGTTGGATGTTGTCATAAACTGATTAATTAAAAAAAAATTAGCAACATTTCTCTTTATCACCTGATCACAAAATACCTTGGAAGTAAGAACTATGTATTTTTTCCACTTCTGCCTTTTTCAGTTCCCAGAATAGTATCGGGTGCTTATTTGGAATTAATAAGTGTTTGTTGACCAGTCGGTGATTGCAACATCAACGTTTAGTTACTAATTGATGGATTAACTAATTTTTTATTCATCAAACTTTTATTGCCAGGTACAGGAGAAACTGATACGGTAAGAGTAGCTAACTTCTTTTAGGAACCTACGCCATGCTAGAACTGTGTTAAGTACATTGTGTGCATTAGCCCTTTGATCCTTACACTAGTCCTAGGAGTGTCTCAGGTTTACAGACGGTGGAATGAAGGCAGGCTAACATGGTCCTGGTACTCTTAACCATTGCCACATAGCTGCCTCATGAGCAAATGATGCCTCGTCCCGACTCTCAAAGGGTTCCCACTAAAGGGAGGTTAGGGCGGGAAGTGGAACTGATGAGTAGTAGATACGTCAGGCAATGACCAGACACTGAGGGCACAGAATGATGAGGGAAACGTTGGACCAGGTGGCTTTCTAGAAGTTCCATAGAATGAAGCCCACACCTGCAGAGATTCATCTTTATTCGGTAGGGATGGGCCCCGTTCCTCTCTTCTGAAGTCAATTGCTATAAGTAATGGGTTTGCCTGGGCGCCGAGCTGGGACCACAGACTCTCAGAGCTGCATGCCTGGAAGGTGTGGTTAGGCTGCCACCCAGTTCCCTGGTCCTGGGAGAACGCCACCCATCTACGTGTACGTGTACTCGCTGCTGCACCAGATGGCCCATTCCATTAGTGTTGAACTGAAATAGTTTTCCTCTCACGTTGACACAGTGGTGTTCTCCCTGTTTCCATAGGTCAGCCCTCTTTGGGTGCCTTGAGCCATGTCTTCTCCAAGATAGCATTTACAGATTCTTCCATTGTTTCTCAGAGTTCATTTGTTCACGTACTCCTTCAGTAAACACTGGGTGAGATGTGGGGGATACAAAGATGGCTTCAACCCTGGCCCTATCCTCGGACAGTTCACAGTACTGAGGGGGGCAGCTTGTTGGGAGCTATAATAGAAGGTCCTAGAGGAGCACAGAGGGGCAAACATGAGTGTCAGAGGTGTTAGGTTCTGGGTCATTCTAACTTGTGGTTCCTTCCTCACCTCTTCCCCCCCCCACTCTTCTGTCTATATCTTCTCCATGGGTGTGGCCGGGCATACCAATGGCTGCAAGAAACACATACGTGTAAATTAACTCCAGAATCCCTCTCCTTAGCATCCCCCCCCCCCACCACCCCGAGCTCCAGCCCTTGTTGTCCATGTGTCTCCTGGGCTCTTCCATTGGCAATCCCAAAGTCACTTCCAACTCAACATAACACCACCCTAATTCACGGTCCTTCTCCCAGGCCATTCTCAGAAAGGTTAGGGAAACTGACCTCTCATCCCACAGCAAGTAACGGTGACCAGAATCAAGGCCAACACTGTCAAAGTCCATTCTGGTTCTGCCACCAGCTACAGTCTTCGGGACAGGAAATTTGAGAAGGAATGTACAGTCTTTCTCTCTTGTGTTGTCTTTTCTCCACGGTGCCCTCTTCTACCATCTCCACTGGTGGCTTGGTGTTCCCTTCTGGAGGGCTCTTGTCTCAGTAAAGAACCTAGCTCTGTGGACTTTTTCCCTAAGGCCACCACACCTTAAGCCTCAGCTTTTACATGGGACTCATGACACTGGAAAGATTCATGCTCTGGGAACAGAGGTTCTCCCAGCCCTCATTGTATAATTAGTTCTATTATGTGATTCTGGTACCTTTCCGCCAGAGATGGGGTTGGCTTTATTCTCGATTGTATCTCTGGGTCCTAAAGTAGTACTTGGCTTATGGTCGATGCTCAACAGCTGCTGACTGATCGGATACATACCGTCTCTACACGAGGCCAGAATATTCTTTCTGGAAATTGCATTTAAAGATTAGCTGTAGACTGCTAAGTTTGAAAGTCAGTTCAGTTGTTCCAAATGCAACTAAATTCAACATCCATTTATTAAGCATCTGCAGTATACTAGGAATTGTGCCGGGCACTGGGGTGTCAGCCAGGAATAAGACACAGCTACAGGCTTCAGGCAGCTCGGCGGGGATGGAAGGTAGGAAGCAGAAGCAGCGGTAGGTGGTGGGACAGAAGCAATGCAGCCATGGCAGTGTCACTGGTATGGACATGAGGTGCCACATGGGGCAAAGTAGGGGGCAGCTAGCCCCGCAGGAATGAAAGGGGCAGGGGAGGGGGGGTGGCAAGATTGGGTTCTCCAGACCCCGAGATCATCCGCTACCTTTCCAAGGACTAAGAGTGCCTTTCTTGATCTCTCTTGAGTGCAAGTGAAACTTCTTCCAGCGCCTCAAAGAGAAGTAAAATCCAGACTTGCAATATCTTGGAGCTGAAAGAGTTACCAGAAACATCTAGTCCAGTGGATTTCCAACTTCCTTTTAGTAGCAGAAACTTCAGCCTGAATCTTACCGGGACACCCACTTTGTAAAACGGATCCAGAGTCTCGGATAGGTGGAAAACCATGATTTAGGCCAAGACTTTTTATTTTTAGGTGAGGAAACTGAGGACCAAAGTCCCAGAGCCCATGAGTGGTGAAGCCCAGCATGGGTCCCCGGTCTCTGCTCTGTGTGGCCGGTGTGGGCTGTTCGGAGGAGGGACTGTCCGACAGCCCGGCCGGCCTGAGATTAACCATCAGGTGCGGGAAGCAATTACATTCTGCACAGGCGGGATCTGCTGGTCCCATTCTCCCTCCCTGCAGGCTACGTCAAAACACTCCGGCAGGATCCTGCTTCTTCTCACGTTTTAAAAACACACACCGGACTTGTGTTTACAATACTGTGAAGGGGCGTGGCATACCAGTGGAACAGAAAAACCCACCGGCCGAGAAGAGCCTCCCTGTCTTCACCAGCGGGCTCTCCGTCCAGACCGCAGGCTCTTGAAACGTGCCCCTCTGGGCTCCAGTTCAGAGAGTCTCACCAGGGGATGTCCCTGAGCTTCAGGCCTCAAACAACGTTCCACGTTGTGCAAACAAACAGCACCAACAATGATGTGACCCTTGGATCACAGCCACATCTGTCTGGGCCACTCGGCCTGGGATCCTTGCAGTGGTGCAGAGGGAAAACAGATTAGGCCTCTGATTTCCAGATCCAGACGCTGCTTTCCTGCTTCTGTGGGACTGTAGGTGGGCTTTTGGGTTCTCTTTGCCTCCACTTTCCCATCTGAACAATGGCACAAGCGAGGTAGCTCTGAGCTCATTCCCTGGTGTTCATACTTGTGTGTGTGTGTGTGTTGCAGCGAGATTTCTTTCTAAAATAGAATCCTGCAGGCAAATCCAAAATATCAAATAGATGAAATCCAAGCCCTTGGGGCTTACACAGGAGCACTGTGCGAACCAGGTCACTACATCTCCTATGCTAGGGGAGCCCTTGAGGCTTCTCTGGGGATTCCTAGGGTCCTCAGCATGTGGTTTGAGGTCACTTGGCTCCTTGATTTCTCGGGTATTTTGGGGCCCAAATATTCTGTGATCTCACAAAGAGAACTGTAAATGCTAGGTCACAGTTGTGAGTGCAAAACTATGTATGTGCTATGTGCAGGAAGAGGGATTACAATTGGGCATTTTATTTTACTTTGATCAAGGCATTGTATCTTTCTTTCTTTCTTTCTTTCTCTCTCTCTCTCTCTCTCTCTTTCTTTCTCTCTCTCTCTCTCTCTTTCTTTTTAGGTTTATTTATTTATTGAGAGAAAGAGTGAGAGAGAGAGAGAGAGAGCGCACAAGCAGGGTAGGGGCAGGGGAGAGAAGGAGAGAGAGAGAGCCTCAAGCAGGCTCCACGCCGTCAGGACAGAGCCTGATGTGGGGCTCAACTAACAAACCGTGAGATCGTGACCTGAGATGAAATCAAAAGTCAGATGTTTAACCGACTGAACCACCGGAGCACCCAATCAAGGCATTAGATTTTTAAAAATGAAGACAGTTTAAGGTTCACAGCAAAACTGAAGGGGAGGTAGATTTCCTATATTCCCTCTGCCCTGGACCTGCCAAGCCTCCGTCCCCCCACGTATCAACACCCGCCACCAGAATAGCACGTTTGTTGTAACTGATGACCCTACACTGACTCATTATCATTACCCAAAGTCCATCATTCACATTATGGTTCATTCTTGGTGGTGGACATTCTATGGGTTTGGACGAGTGTGTAATGATACGTATCTACCATTATGGAATTGTAGAGAATATTTTCACCGCCCTACAAATCCGCTGGGCTCTGCCCTACCTATTCATCTCTCCCACTGCCCCTCCTGAGAGAGACGTCATATCTTTCACTTATTTTTTTCTTGATTGTGAAAGTAGGACATACTCCTGAAATCGCTATGAAACCCTATGAAATCCCTATGAAATCCTGCCCCTCTGAATTGAAATTATATTGAAAGACCACTCGGCCACTCGCAGAACTTTTCAAGTTAAATAAGCTTAGCTCAAAAGGCAAACAGGTGAAGCCACTTGGCTTTGCCAGTTAGGAGGTAGTCACAGTCTTTCTCATGTGTGCATCACTTAATGGCACAAATAAATCTGGCCCACGTACTGTGCCGAACTGATAGTCAAACCAGAGGGAAAAGAAAAGTGAGGAGAAGTGATTTTTAGAGAGGCAGGGAAGATGCCTGAGACCTCTCTGTGAGGATGGGAGGGACCAGGAGTGAAACCCCTTGAAGTGGCTTTAATCTGAGAAAATAACATTTCACCTGCTCTCTGCAGCTGTGAGTCCATATTTTCAGCTCTCTTTCGCTTTTGCTGCAATTTTGGGAAGGAGCTTTGTGTCTTCATCCTGGACCCTGTTTGCCAGCTCCCACCCCAAATCCATCCCTTCACCGATTCCCTCCCCCATCCCTAATTCCCCAGCTCACAGACCCATAGAGTCCCGAGGAGACTTTGATAACCTCGTTGACCTCAGGGTGAATGATGAATATGGCCTTTGGCACTCAGCATCATTACCACCCTCCTTCTGGCTTGCCATCCTGTAGTACAGAGAATGAAAAGCCAAGAGAACTACATTTCCCAGACTCCCTTGCAGCTAGAGTTCTAGATCCCGTTCAGTTAGTGGATGCGCTTGCTTGAGATTTGGAAGGTGAAAGTGAAGCATGGGTTCCTTAGAATCAAATGCATAACAATGATTAAGTTTTCTACAGCCCTTTTAAGGTTTTTGATTGACCCCTTGGAGGTCATGGTGTTGAACAACCATCCTCCGCCGTATATGTCATCTCTGAGTTTCCTCAGTTGTACTTCGTTTCCCAGGTGTGCAGTAGAAGTATGGGGGTTCTGAAGATTAAATGAGCTGATGGGAAGTGGGAAGTACTCACCATCCACCTGGCACAGCGCAGGGACTGATCCATTTCCTTCTTTTTCCGTTTCTTACTCTTCATGAAGCCTTGACACATCTTACCTGCCGTGGGATACGGAACTTGCCTTAACGTAAACTTACAGTCAACGCTAGACTGGTGTTTCCCAAATGGACGCAAAGAACACCCATTACCTTCTCCTTGGATCCTGGGGTTCCAAGCACACTGTCTGGGAAATGCCATCTAGAATATTATTCCCAGAAAGAATCTTAGAGATCTTTGAGTTTACAATCTCCCACTGCAAGGAGCCTGAGGCACAAAGGGGGAAAGGTGACCTTTCTAACTTTATGTAGCGAGTGACTTGCAGGACTTCTCCCTGGTTGGAAGAAAAAGTCACTACATCTCTGTGGGGCTCAATTTTTCTGTCTGTAAAATGGTGATAACAAAGCCCAGTCTTGCTATCTTACACGGGACATGTGACCGTCAAATATTACTTGTGAAACGCTTTGGAAAGTTCATCTCTCTCTCTCTTTAACGATATCCATGTACACATTTATATTTGGAAAGTCTTTATATGAAGGGAAGACAATTTTTTTCTTCCAAGATGTTATTTAAATTCAAGTTAGTTAACATATAGTGTAGCATTGGTTTCAGGAGTAGAATTCAGTGATTCATCACTCACATATGACACCCAGTACTCATCCCAACAAGTGCACTTTCTCCACCCATTTGGCTTCCCCCCCACCTCCCTCCATCACCCTTCAGTGTGTTCTCTATGCTTTATGGTTTGCCTCCCTCCCTGTGAAGGGAAGGCATTATTAATTATCAGTGTTTGTTGATTAATCAACAGAAAGCTTACTGAGTACCCACGAGGTGCCAGTGAGAGTTCTCAGTGCTGCGTACACAGTGGAGAACCAGACTACCACGATGGCTCCCTCCTGCAGCTCGCACTCTGGGTGAGCTGGACCTTCAGGGACAACAGAAACACACAGAGGACGAAGACACAAGTGAATAAGCAAGATAGGTTGGAAAGTGATAAGCGCCATGAAGAAGTAAAGTAAGACATTGTGATCAAGAACAATGGAGGCTGTTTTAGACTCTGGGGTCATGGCTGCCTCCCTGAGGAGGCTGCCTTAAACTGGCCCTGGATGACCGGATGGGACGGAGCTTGGGGGTACCTGGGAGCAGACCAGGCAGGAGGTGTGCACCAGAGGCTTTAGGTGAGGCAGGAGTGGTGTGGGACGATGAGGTCCTATGGTGAGGGCCCATGTCACTGTTGGGGGGGGGAGGGGCGGGTACAGCCCAGAGGGAGTAGTGTGGAGGAAAAGAAAGAGGTGGAAGTTTTGGAGACCTGAGTTCTGTTCCGGGCTCTGCCCCAAAGCAGCTAGGCCATCTTGGACGTGCCATGACATAGGCCTGGCCTCAGGTTCTTTATCTGTCAACGTGGAACATAAATCCTGCCCCCACCCAGAGGCGTGCTGTGACAGGGACATGGCCAACAGTGGAGCTGCCCTCAAACGCCCCTGCTTGGAAACACAGTGATAGACGCCAGTCCGGCTCAGGCCGTTCCTGGAGTTGGGGCTGCAGGGACGAGGGGCCCACAGACCATCCGCCCTCACACACAATGGAAGCCCTGTGCTGGGCCCCACGGACAACAGGCGCGGGAGAGAGAGGGTCTGCTTTTTCTTCTGGAGGACTCAAGCCTTCAAGTCTTTGGACTGAGTGCCAACAATAATTCATCAGGAACGCTTTACAACTCAGCATTACAAAACCTGTTAGGAGACAGATCGCCCACAGGACGGGATTGAGAAGGAAACGTGTTCAGGGCTGGTGACCTCAGGATGATTAATGATTTTTCACAGGGTGAACTCTGTCCTCCGCCTCCCACGTGCTGTTGCTCCCTCCCTCCTGGCCAGCTTGTTTGCAGGGGGAGGAGGGGGGGGGCGCTGGAGGGGGAAACCTGCCATCCTCGCGAAGACGGCGCTGAGCGAGAGCGCTGTGCTGGGAAGTGGCGTGGTTTCTTGTTATTATCTTAGTTTTACTCTTCTCAAAACCCCAGTGCAGGTTCTACATCTTGAAATGTGAGTCTGTCCCTTAACTCTGAGGGAGCTCTTCCCCGCTATGTATTTTGCACAGCATCGTGCCCTTTTAGCTGCGGATCTTGGGATGATCCCCTCTTCCATTTCCGTGGACCCAAACCCTGACTTTATGGAACATGGGATGGAGCAGAAGAGGAAATCGTGATTGTATCGTTTGATTTCCGAGCTCATGGTAACCTGATTTTGACATGCTTAGATTAGAAAATATGCAACGCTGTCGTATGCTGTTTTAACAAATGTGCAAGAGTGTGAAAGTACAGAGCTATTATTGGAAGAGACCTTTCTGATCCCTCCCTATGCCCTTCTTTGGCCCCACACCCCTGAGATCATCAGTGGCCGATCAGTGCCACTGGAGCAGTAGTCTCAAGGAGCTTCTGCGTGACATGAATGTCCAGATGCCAACCGAGAATAATGGCAGACCTTTCCGGTCTTGTGGCAAAAGCAAATTGGTGATGATGGGATGAGAGCTCGTGTTTACTGACTACTTAGGTTGGAGGTATGTCACATGTGCTGTTTAATCCTTACAATAACCGCGGGAGGTACTTAGGAATATTATCCCCCTTGCACAGATCAGGAAACTGAACTGTGGGTATGGCTCGAATTAGTAGAATCAGAACCGGCATCCAGGAGGCCTCGTTCCAGGCCCCCCGGCTCTGCGGGATGCACTTTCATCCGTGTTAAGTCTTTCTCCTACAATCTTTCCCAAAACCCTGTCGGCTTCCCTGAATGTCTCTTGTAAGTCTTTACATGGCAACCACATAAAGGAGAAGTCTCCAGTCTCCTGTGCTCACTGTCAGCTCCTTCCTCTATGGATACTTGTGCTGGGTGAGACTTAATGTCATGAACACATGTATGTTTCTGCTCACATTCCAAAAATCTAGTTAACTGTGTAACCATGTTTAGGATGTTGCCTGACTCTAGTTACTCCAACAACACGAGTGAGCATGCTTGAGAACCACTGAACTTGACCCTGAGGTCTTGTAGGAAGTATGTAAAACTTGTCAACACGCATCTTGTGATTGTATTATGAAAGCGGTCAAAAAGATCAGCATATAGCAAAGTATTTAAAAACACAAGCTTTGGAGTCAGAGCCTTGTTATAATTATGCAACTTCCACATGGCAATCATATGGCCTTGGGCCTCAGTTTCCTCACCTGTACATTGAGGATGATTGCACCACTTACTTTATGGGGTTGGAATAAAGTTTATTTGAAATACTCTCTAAATAAAACATGTAACACAGTGCCTGGCAGAGAGTAAAGGACTTAGTGCATAGCAGCTGCTGTAATGAGAGCAGCGATGTATTATATTTGCGCAAATTCTTTCCCTCATCTCCACTAATTCACTAGGAAGAATCATTATCTGAAATGTATTGATAGTTTCACACTAGACAGGGTTGATATTACACGGCCTTTCTAAAGTTTTATGGAACCTTATGAGAGTCACGCATTCTAGAAAAAGAAAAGGAAAGAGAACACTGGACAACTTGTAAAACACATCACCTGCATCAATTTAAATAGAGGAGTCAGATGGGTTTCCACGCACAGGCCAGTTCTTGTCCAATAGACCAGTTGAGGTGGGTACATCGGTCTCTTGGTTAGATGAGAGGCTCCTTTTCTTACAGAGAAGCTACTAGGCTGGGCCACCCTTTGGAGGATGTGGGAGTCCAGCTTAAGTCCCAGGCATGACCGCCATGACTCTCTGGGATAAAGGGCTGGGATGGATGAGAGTCTTAACCAGGGTGTCATGGTTACAGCGGATAGAGACCCATCCCGACTACTCTGGCGATGGAGGACAGACCCTGACGGGAATCTGAGTTAGCCAAACAAGCAAGCTGTTCTGATTGCACAGCCCTACCAGTAAACATACATCAGTTTACATCGAATACGCCAAATATAAACATCGAATGTATACAGGTTAGTTTGCTACGGCTGCCATAGCAAAATGTCAAATATTGGGGGGCTTAAATGACAGAAATGAATTTTCTCGCAGTTCTGGAGCCTGAAAGTACAAGATCAGAGCTGGTTTCTCCTGCAGCCTCTCTCCACGGCTGGTGGGGTCTCCCTCTTGCTGTCTCATATCTCTTGGAACCTTCAAATAGATGTCTCCATCTCCAGGATTCATGCTCCACACAGCAGCCAAGTGATCTTTCTAGAATGGAAGTCCACCTCACCGGTCCCTGCTTTGTTGTTCAGTCAGCTGTGGGAGCTATGGATGGCGGTGATATGCGCTGCTGCTCGGATATGCTGGGCTGACAGCCCTACTGCCCCCGAGTCCTAAAAAGCACATCAGAATGTAGGCGAAAACAAGTATCATCATAAGAGGGATCCCCTTAAATGTACTCTAATTTACTAAAATAAATAAAGAAGTAAAAAGCTTTGCTCCTTTGTTTATTTATTGATTTATTTTTTCGACACAACCTCATAACTAACGAGTGTGTTACAGCATTGTGGTTGAGAACCACCTGCCTCAGCACAGAATCCTCAGGTTGGCCAAGCACGGCTTTCACCGTTCGGTGACTGCTACTGCTGATACCTCGACTTCGGTGACCTCCCCCCATGGTGAAGCATGTCTACAGGTATTTGCACCTTTGTGCAGTTTCCCTCCCGTTCCCACTTGGCCCCAGGCTGGGTCTGTGACCACTCTGACCCATAGAATATACATGGCAAAGTGATGCCATGGTGGTTCCAAGGGTGGCCATTGATGGGCCTGGCAGCTGCCACACCTTCCCTCTTGGGCGCTTCTGTTTGGAATGAAGGTGCCATGCAGACACGTGGGGATGCCCACCAGGAGGAGAACGGGCGCTCTCGGCCATAGTTGAGCTTCCACTGGATCCCCCAGAGGACTGTAGCCACCTCAGGGGCCCAGGGGGCACCAGGTAGAGCTGAATGACCCCCAGGAACTTGTGTTGCATGGGAGAGAAGACATTACTGCTTGAAGCCATTACGAATTGTAAGGGTTTGTTACTCACCAGTACACACTGAAGTAGGGTCACATGGCCTTCTGCTAGCACCTCTGTCCCTTTCTGCTCATACTGTGCCTTAGTCAACCCCAGTGCCTTGCTGGGTCTCACATCAGCCCTCGTCCTTTTTACCTGCCCTTCCTCTTCTGGGATGCCCTGCCCTGCCTTCTCTACAGAGACATTTTCTAAACCCCCAAAGGTCGCCTCTCTTTTCTGAAGCCTCCTTGACATATCCCCTTTACTTTCAGGCAGAGTTAGTGTCCCCACTCTGTGCTCCTGTGGCAGTGTATGTCTTCCGGAACGTCACACAATCCATTGTAAAATCTGCAGTGTTAAAAAAGAAATACATTGAGTGGTTTGTCCAGCCTCACAGGGAGTGCATAGAGGTCACTGTGTCATTTTGGGGAGCAACATGGGCTTCGGGTCAGACACATCTGGATTTGAATCTCAGTGCCTAACCTCATTCTCAGAGCTATCTCTGGATGTTTCCCTTAGCCTTTGGGTTCTCCCTGATTGCCCCCCTCAGGGTGGTTGTGAAGACTGAAGGGCACTGCAGTATGTCAAACACCTAGGATGCTACTGGCCTTGCTGATGCGAGCAGATTCCAGAGAGATCCTCATGCTACAGCATTAAGCCTGACCACACATCCCCAGGCACATCTCCCTGGCTTCTCCCTCATCCCACCTGAGTTAGGTGTCCTGCTCTGTGATCTTAGAATAGCTCTTCTTACTGCCATCACAGTGTTTACGACTCTGCCAGCCTTCCCCACGCATGTGGAGGCCCTGTGGGCGGGCACTCACTGTTTCCTATGACTAACTTATTCCCAGCAAAACAGCACAGCATCTGATGCCTAGTAGATGTACAATAAGGACTCGCTGAGTTAAGGGTCCCAACATCCGGGATTTCATTTAGGACTTCAGGGTAGTTAGGGTATAGTTGCCTTGGTTTTGACTGAATGTAGCTTGGTGTTTTCTGTTGACCATCACTGACTGCAAACTCATCACGTTTGTTGAGTTGCCTGAATGTACAACAGTTCCCTGGGGTCGGGGGCGGGATTTTAAAGGTACCGTCTGCAGAGAAGGAGCTGTGAGGCTTTAAGAAAACGTCATAACTCAAGGCTCCATTTTTCTCATCTTGAGGTGTATGAGATGTGAGGCCTCAGCTTACAAACTCTGGGGTACAACTGTTTTAAATTTGGCGAGGCCTGTCTAATCTTCCATCCCCCTGATTAATTTCCTTGCCTTTCTTCAATCCATCAGGAGCTTTTCAGAAAGGGATCTATAGCAGGGATCCTAAGTTGTCAGAGTGTTTTATGACATTAAACAATGATGATACGTAAACTATTTGATATTTTACAGAGCCTGAGAATATCCGCCCTATGCAAATGAGTGGAAACACAGACAAAGCTTTGTGAATAAGCTATTTAACAGCGTTATTTATCCCTTGAGAAAAGCTGAAAGGAACATTCAAGTCCAGCATTAAGGAGATGGTTCCATCAATTTCTAATGTGTGAATCAGAATGTTCAACATTCATTGAGGATCTGCTCGTGGGGGGTGTGTCCTAGGAGCCATTGAACACGGACTCCCTTTAAGGGTCTCGTGGTTCGGTGAGGATGACCTCAAGTGCTTCGTCAAGTACACAGGGACAAATTTGCTATGAGAGGAAGTAGGGGATGTTATGGGCACCTTTCCTAGATGTCAGGGAGGGGGAGGCAATATGGCGGGAGGCGGGTGACACGGCTACGCTTCGGACAAGCAGGAACGTGTGCTCTGGATGAGGGAAGAGCTTTAGCAAAGGCCAGAGACTGAGATGAACTTACGCAGGAGGGGAACTGGAGAGCCCTGACCGGCTGCATTTCAGAGTGTAGGGCTTTGCTATGGGAAGAGATAGGGTGGCAGCAGGAAGCCATATTGAAACATTTGAACTTCTCCTGTGACAAATGGAGAGCTGAAGATGCCTTTTTTTTCTTTTTTTCTCTCAGGAGGAGAGAAAGCCATGTTTGCAGAAAGCTTTCGAGGACAAAGGAAAATAAGCAGGAGAGAATATTAAACAACCAAAGAGTTTGCACAGTTCTACATCGTTGTAAAGACAAACACACACACACACACAAAGCATATGGGTAAAGTCCGGAAGGAAAATACGGCAAAATGGCAGCAGTGGCCACCTCTGGGCTACAGGATAGTGAGGAACTTCTCTTGCTGCATCTTCACTGTTCCTCATACTGTCTAAATCTTCTCTTGTGAGCACATAGGGTTTGAACGATCAGGAAAATACAGGAAAAACCTCCAACCTTGACGTCGATGAAAGATACATACTGTCCATATGTGCGGTGGGGCCTCAGTGTGGTCTTGTTTTAGACCCTCCCTGAACTGATTTCCCCCTGGGGAAGGGGAGTCGGGGCTCCTCCCTCAGGCACGCGCCTTCCCTGCTACAGGGCTGGGCTGGGCTGCCCCGGCTCCCGCCTAAAGAAAACATGGGAGATTTACACTGACCTGCGGACTTGATGAGAAACGGTCACGGTGCCTATGGGGAGTTCAGGGAGAGGCTGACGGAAAGGTCACGCTGCGGTGGAGTCTGTCCCCGTGGGCCCCACGGATAGAGGGGAGAGATGGGCCCCGAGGGAGAAGGTCAGACAGACAGAGACAGATGGATGGAGACAGAGACAGTCTTGGGCACACGAGATGCTAAGACAAGGCAAGGAGCCAGAGGAGCAGACAGAAGGAGAGAGACAGGGAGAGAGACAAAGAGGGGTGGGAAGACGAGAGAGAAAGACAGTGAGGGACCGGGAGGGACAGAGGAGGAAGTACAAGGCCACAGAGAGAGGGAGGCAAAGACGGAAGGACCAAAAGAGGCAGACAGACAGGAGACAATGGGAAAATCCAGGAACCGGAAGGTGGAGAGACGCACACAGATACTGCAGCTGAGAGTACTTGACCGAAGAGCTAGAGGGAAACAGAGACCTGCAGAGACACGGAGACCATGAAGAGACTGCAGCCGAGACGGGAGAGGCAGAGGTGGAAGAGAGGTGAGGGGGAGACATTCGCGGCAGGTGCCTTGGAGGACCAGTGTTGGCCCGTGATTCCTGCTCAGAACTCTTTCACAGATGTGCGTGGCCTGTGCCCAAACCCGTTTCTTCCGGATTATGTTCCAAACGTGTAAGTAACATTAAGAAAAGGTGTAAGGGGTGCCTGGGTGGCTCAGGTGGTTAAGTGTCCAACTCTGGATTTTGGCTCAGGTCACAATCTCATGGTTCGTGAGTTCAAGCCCGGCGTCAGACTCCAGGCTGACAGGGTGGAGCCTGCTTGGGATTCTCTCTCTCTTTCTCTCTCTCCTGCTTATGCCTTCTTTCTCTCTCTCTCTTTCAAAATAAACAAGCTTAAAAAAATAGATTTAAAAATCATGGGTATAGCAACGTATCAGTTTCGAATCCCTTCTCTACTCATGATTTCACCATCTCTTCGCTCAACCAAGCAGCTAGTAATATGGTCCCTCGATTTGATTTTTAATGCCCATTTTACATAGGTGGGATCTGAAGCCCAGAGCGGCTCAGCGCCTTGTCCTGGTGACACCTCGAGCAAACTGCTGAGCAGGGATTAAGACTCGCGCTGTCCCGGCTCCTGGTTGCTGTTCCACGCCCTTTGGGCCATTATCTAGTCTTCAGCGAGCTGTGCTGGGTGGTGCATGGGAGGATGTGAAAACAGCCTAACGCATCAGCAGACGTTAAGCACTGACGGTGTGCAAAGGCATCGGGTGCTGCTGATGCGGTGACACCCAACGCTTGACGGCTGCCCTCAAAAAGTCTATACTTCAGTTGGGAAGACTCAGCTAACAGAAACACACAAGGGGAATTTCTCTGTCCCCGGGGCTTTTGGAAGCCTTGGTCGGAACACCCAGTGTTTCGATGCCAGAGTCCTCCCTTCAATTTCTGCAAATTCCTCATCTTCTGCCTGACGGCCTCTGTTTCTGCTCCTGTAACTCTGTGTACCATCTTGGATTGGCTATGGGCCAGGTGGGAAACAGACCTGGGTCCCTTTGCCGTTTTATTTACCGCCCCTTCCCCCCCTCCCCATTTTCTACCCATCAGGGTAAATGTTGTGAGTTTAGTAACTTTAATAAAGATTTGAGAGTGAGAGACAGGAATCCTCTCTCAGCGCCCAGCTTTGCCCCCACCTGGAGGGCTTCCCGCCTTAGGCTTGCTGTCTCCCAAATCTCACACCCCGGACGTGTCTGCCCTTGCGGTGCGTGGCCCCTGGGACACAAAGTTCGAGGTCCTTCCTTTGAGGTTCAGCCCGCCCTGGCTGCCTGGCCTTCCCCGGGGCTCCCGAATTTGAGAGGCAGGCATTTGTTTTCTAGATTCCTTATACACGAAACGATCAGAGATTCGCCAGGCCTCAGTTTTGAGGTCCCTGTGGGGCAGAAGGAAAAGAGGAGGGGGAGTGGAGTCTGTCAGGGCAGAGCGTTGGAAGCAGTGGCTCTAGAGATGGGTTTCTGGAAAGCTCCAAAGCTCGGGCGAGGGAGGTGGCTATGCTTCTCGCGGCGACGCGCGGGTTGCTGGGACAACACGTGAACCTGTGCTCCTCTCTGCATTTGCTAGAACCTGACTGCAGAGTAACAACAGCTGCGGCTTCTCCTTCGCCCTGACCTCGAGCCCCACCCCTGCCTAAGTGGTTGGCTAGGGATGCTGGGAGGTGGCAACAAAGCTTGTATTGATCTATCTGGAGAATCCGGGTCCTTTCTTTAAGTGTTCACTTCGTTAGAAGACAGAATGTGCCCTTTCACTTTCCGGACTAAGAGCTCAACCACTCTCCGGACTAAGACAGAGGCGCGAAGGTCTTTATATCGCGTCTGTTTCCAGCCGCCTTTGGGCATAGCTCATCCTTCTCCACAGCCGCTCGGTTCATGTTTATCAGATGCAACAGTGCACGCAGCCCTGAATGGAAACCACAACCGCCCGGCTCCCTGTCTCCTGGGCCCCCTTCCCCGGAGGGTATGCTCTCACTCGGGGGCCCTCGAAGTCCTTGGGCACATCTGTCTTCTGTGTGCAGCCCGAGTGAATTTTTCATTAACACGTGTGAAAAATGTTCCAACAAATATGTGCATAGGCTTTCCGCTGACTTTGGCTAACACAGGTGTTATGTCTTCTGGCCCGGGCCAAGTTCACCAGTCTACGTTCTTATTTTTCAGCTGTTCACTTTGATAGATGCTGAAATATTCGCCCATCACAAGTGAATTTTTAAAAATAATACCTCTGGAAAGAGAGGGAGAAGGGGAGGGAGGACACGCAGACAAGAACACTGGGTTAGAGCCCGAAGGCCCAGCTCCTGCCAGACTCACCCCGTGTGACAGCGCGGGCAGCTCGATTTCCAACAGCTTCCGTTTGCACATCTGTAAATGTGGATAATAATCACCCCCCCATTGACCTTATGGGTTTGTAGGGTGGGGGTGGGGCTCATACGCTGATGGACTTGACGGTGCTCTGAAAACTGTAACACAGGAGACAGACAATGGCTATGGACTGAGAATTCTACTCTGTGCCAGGCCTGGGGGGGGCGCTCTGCCGGAGATTGTTTCACTGAATCTCCACAGCAACCATGTGAGGCAGGTACTATTAGTCCTATTTTATAGGTGAGGAAACGGAGACCTCATGGGATGAAGTAAATTACCCAAGACCACACATCTTGTTAAGAAGACGTAAGCCTTCGGAGCGCCTGGGTGGCTCAGTTGGTTAAGCGTCTGACTCCTGGTTTTGGCTCAGGTCACAATCTCACAGTTCGCGAGTTCGAGCCCCATGTTGGGCTCTGCGCTGACGGTGCAGAGCCTGCTTGGGATTCTCTCTCTCCCTCTTGCTCTATGCCCTTCCCCCACTCATGCCGGCTCTCTCTCTCTCTCAAAATAAATAATCTTAAAAAAAAAGAAAATTTAAGCCTTCTTATCTCTTAGTGCAAGCAGTTTTTAATCTTTCTTCTTCCTTTTCTTATGGTTTTTCTCCATTTCCTCCTCCTCCTTTTCCTTCCCCTTCTCCTATTTCTTCTTCTCTTCCTCCTCCTCGTCTTCTTCCTTCTCTTCATGTGAACTGTACAGGGAAGTGTGGTGGTCATTAGGGCGGTTCCCTAAATTCTTCTCCACGTGGTAAAGTTTTAACTTCCCTGCACTTTTGGAAATCAGCTACGGCCATGTGACTGGTTTTGGCTAATGAAATTGGAAAGACGTGGCAGGTGTCCCTTCTGGGCAGAAACGAGAAAAGTCCATGTGTGAGTTTTCGCATTCCCTTCCCACTTTTGGAAGCACGTGTCTAGCTGATATGCCCACCAACCTGGAGTGCCGAGTGATTAGGATAACAGAGCCCCCCCCGCCCCGCCTGCCCACCACGTCCATTAGCATTGGAAACGCACGTAAGGCGAAACTGTGCGCGTGTGGTCGCATGTTTCAACCTCTGTGATTTGGAGGTCGCTCTTACTGCAGCATAACTGAGCCCATCCTGACTGACGTGGGAAGCAAACCTGTTGGGAGGGCGTTAACGGGGAAAAGAGCAGATTGTAACAGACAGGAACTGCACTGCCTGGGGTGGAAGTCTTCAAGTTTGGGTAGTCTGTCAACTTAATGTGGTAAACTGGGATGTCTTAGTTCATTATACTGGAGAACAAGGGAGGTAGAGTCACATCTCTCAGTCACGTCCAGGAGACGGCGCTCGCAGAAGTCACGGTGTTTCTAGCGGCCGGGAAACACTGATGTGTTACATGGAAAATAACTGTTTATTATGCTCTGCTAGGTGTCAGACCATCTAACATGAGATGGAGACAGAGGCAAGTAAGCTAGAAAAGCCGGTGCTGAGGCCCTGGAAGGCACTGGAGTCCTGCACAAAGGGGCTGCCTGAGCAGACCCAGGCCTGAGCGCTGGCCTACAGTTTCCAGAAGCAGCAGGACCGTCCGGATTTACGATGCAGCCACACTCAGGTCATACTCTCTGCCCAGTCTGAGCAGCCGTGTGTTCACCCCCGGGGGACTGAGACCAAGCTGTGATGAATGAAGAGCCACGTCTCGTGGCCCAGAGCACCAGGGAACCTGGCAGGGGACTGACCCAAGCACTCTCCCCTCAGCTGAATACGGTTTACTAACAGGATAAGAAAAGGGAGAGGAAGACAAAGACTTGGCTTTTAGGATCCACTTTGTAAATCCCGCTGGGCTACGTTTCATTGGTTTCCCCTCTTAGTGCTTTTTATGTTTTTCTAACTTGATGCCTATTAATGTCACAACGGCAGGGATTCACCAGCTTCTCAGATCCAGGTCTAGTTTTAATGAACATAAAACTTATTTTATTTATTTTATACTTTATTTTATTTTATATCTTATTATATTTTATTTATATTATATTTTGTATTTTATTAATCTTATATTTTATTTATTTTCTTTTTTCTTTTCTTTTTTATGATAATAATATCTTTTATTTTCTTCTAGGGCTTCAGTAGTTTTGTTCCACTTATTTCTTTTTTTTTTTTAAATTTTTTTTTTTTTTCCAACGTTTATTTATTTTTGGGACAGAGAGAGACAGAGCATGAACGGGGGAGGGGCAGAGAGAGAGGGAGACACAGAATCGGAGACAGGCTCCAGGCTCTGAGCCATCAGCCCAGAGCCTGACGCGGGGCTCGAACTCACGGACCGCGAGATCGTGACCTGGCTGAAGTCGGACGCTTAACCGACTGCGCCACCCAGGCGCCCCATATTTCTTTTTTATTCTTATTTATTTTATTTTATTTTTTTAATATGAAATTTATTGTCAGATTGGTTTCCATACAACACCCAGTGCTCATTTTATTTTAGTACACTCCGTGCGCCACATGGGCCTCGAACTCACGACCCTGAGAACGAGCGCTGCATGCTCTCCTGACTGAGCCAGCCAGGTGCCCCGAACATAAAAAATTTTACATGGTCTGTAAGGGTTATTTGAAATTTCAAAATAAATATCAACGGGGGGCGGGGGAGAAGATAGAGGCAAACACACTAAACAGTTGAGAAAAATGTTTTTTAGCAACACTTGAGTGATCTTCTATATATTTATTTAATGCCCTTTCACCAAGTCACATTACCTACAAAATAGAAAGGTTTTTGATGAGTTTTGGATTGTTTTCACTGCAACACCTTGCCCAGGCCCAGACACCAACATTCCGTGGGTGCATGGTTCAAGAATCTCTAGAATAATTAACGTCTTCCTGTTTCTCTTCTGCTATAAAGCCCTCAAATTCGGAGCCTGTGAGCCTCAAACCTCTCCTCACATCTCTGGGAGCCCTTTGCACCCAAAATGCCAGTCCTGGCTCTCGAAGTGATAGGTGGCTAAGGTAATGAACTCTGGAGGATAGAAACAAAAGGTTATAAACAAGCAGTTGACGCCAATGAGAAGGAAAGCCAGTGTGTTTTTAGGCAGACTGAGTGAAATGTGTGCAACGCCAGCTGGAGAGTGGGTTTTGTGGGTTCTAGGTCTCCTGGTATCTCTCAGATTGGCCCTCTTGGGGCCATTACCAGGATGGCTATCAACTCCGGTCTGAACTCCTTCAGGTCTGAACTCCCCCAAAGAGTATCCCTGGGGCCCCAGGCCCTGAGGCAACGAGGACTTAACATTTAAGGTGGCACCCATCCTCCGGTGTGGACTCCTCGCTCGCCTGGCTGGGAGAGGGAGTGCCTCCTTAAATGTCTTTCCGAGATGCCTCCCTGGCCCCCTCTCTTTGCAGGCTGCAGCCAGGCTTGCCCCCCTCCCATCATTGTGCACCCCACAATCGTGCTGGCTCCGAAATACTGTATGAATCTGATTATGTTCCTTTGTTGCTTAAAATCCTCGAAGGGCTGCTCACTAGCTCCAAGATGAAGTCACACTTTCTTGTCCATTCGTCAATTCATTGAGGTTTTGATGGATTGGTTGATTCATCCCATCATTCCAGGGCCAGACATGGTGCTAGGGGCTGGGATTAGAATGGTGAGCAAGGCCAGCAGTGTCCCTGTCCTCCTGCTGCTGACGGGGGAGAAAAACAGATGGGACGTAGTGAACGCACTATGTGTAAACTCTGATAAGTGCTGTCGAGGAAACCAACGGGGGCTGCGATGTGGAGCAGATGAGGATGGGGCCTTCATCAGATGGACTGGACAACGAAGGCCTCCCTGAGGCCTTCCAGTCAACAGACTGGAAGGTGGGGCGGCCAGATCTCTGACCACTGGGAGAATGGATCCCAGATGGAGGGAACAGCACGTGTGAAGGTCCTGGGGCACAAGCGAGGTTGGCCGGTTCAGAGAATGGAATGGAAGCTCGTGCAGATGGTGTTTAGGGGGAAGGGTGGGAGGTGGGAAATAAGGGCCACCCTGGGTGAAATCCCAGGCCGAGAAGTAACACGGCTAGGTGACTACTTTGAAAACATGATTTCACCCGTTATGTAGAACATAGCGTGGAAAGGGTGTGGACTGAATGGGAGAGATGGATGTGGAGGCCAGAGTGGCCCTGGAGGCAAGAGATGTGGGTGGTGCAGGCCTGCAAGGAGGCCGCGGAGACGGAGGAGGGCAGATGCATGCGTCTTTCGGTGAGCGATGGGCGGAAGTCGTTCATCACTTGGGCGTGAGTGTGCACGCGTGCCCGCACGTGTGCATGAATCGGGAATGGCTGGGGAGGGATGGGAAGGACCGGGAAGTCCTTGCACAGTGAGAACACGTGCATCCTGGGGGTGGAGGAGGGGAACAGGTGCGGGGGGCTGGGGGGCAATAAATCAGACTCTTGCCTTGCAGGTGTTGGGTCTGATCGGCTATCAGGCATTTGGAGGAGGGTGCTGGAGCGGCGGCTGGGGTGTGGGGAAGAGGCAGGGCCGGAAGTGCTCGCCTTCAGACACACGGCATTTAAAGGGATAGGAACCGTTCCGTTTCCGGCGTTACCGGGAGCCGGGTTTACCCTCCCGTCTGAGAACGCGAAAAGCCAGACGGAGCGTAAAAACTCAGTTCCCCACGCTCCCCATCAGGCAGTGCGGGGCAGGGGGCCCTGCGAGCAGGGAAGCCCGCCAGGTGAGCTCTGGTTTCCCCCACCTACTGCGCGGAGGGTTTCCAGGACGCCGCCGTGTGGGGGTGGCGAGGCCCGCTGGTCAACTTGGGCTGAGAGGACAGAGCGGAGAGGCCCGGGAGGCCGTGGGGGTCGGGGCCTGGTGGAGAGGAGGGGGCGCGCCGGCTGCAGTGGGCCCAGCTGGCCTCGGCTGCCCTCGCTCGCGGCCCACGAGCCGCGGTCACAGGCCGGGCCGCAGGCCGCGGTCACAGCTCTCTGGGCCTCCTTGCACGGGTGGAAGGTTCCTCTCAGCCTCGGGTTCACGCATTGAGCCTGACGCTGGCCCCCGTCACGCCGCAGGGCCTCTTGTCGTGTGGGTTGTCGACCTCTGGCTGCCCCTGCAGGCCTCGCTTCCCTTCCCACTTGCTGCCGTGTGTGTGTTTCACTTCCTGGTGTGGCCTGCAGGGCTACAGGCCTTGCTTCAGAACAGGGTTACTTTTATTTATTTTTAAATTTATTATTAATTGTTTTTAAAATTTAAACCCAAGGGAGTGAACACACGGTGTAGTAATGGTTTCGGAGTAGAATTTAGCGAGTCATCACTTGCATAACAACACCCAGCGCTCATCCCAACTAGCGCCCTCCTTAAGGCCCATCCCCCATTTAGCCCATCCCCCCACTTAGCCCATCCCCCACCCACCTACCCTCCAGCACCCCTCAGCTTGTTCTCCGTATTTAAGAGTCTCTTCTGGTTTGTCTCCCTCTCTGTGCTTATCTTATTTTTCCTTCCCTTCCCCTCTGTTCACCTGCTGAGTTTCTCAGATTCCCCCTGAGTGAAATCATAACCATATCTGTCTTTGTCTGACCGACTTATTTCACATAGTATAATAAAAATAGGGTTACTTTTAAGAAAGTCTTTTATGGTCTATCTCTTATTGCTGTTTGTAGTTTCGTGTTTTACTCTGGCTGGAGAGCAGCGGGACAACCCCAGTGCCTGTCTTCCCACAGAGCATCGCGGCATTGAACCGTCTTTCCTGACACACGATCTTCCTTTGACTTTTGTGACACCATTTCCACAAGTTTTCTCCTCCCTCCCTGGCCCGTCTCAGTCTCTGTGGAGAGCCCCAGGGATCTGCCCTTGGCGTTGGTCTCTACCCAGTGGTACGGCAGGTGCCACCGACTCCAGCCCAGGCCACTCCATGGGCACGTCCACCAGGCACTCCCAGCTCAACACGCTCAAGATCAAACCCTAAAACTGTCACCCAAATCTGCTCCTCCACCTGTATTACCTGGTGTGATAAATGGCACCCCATAAAACTAGACATTTAAGTCAGAAACCAAGTGCTATCACAGATGCCTCTTTTTTTTTTTTTTTTTTTTTTTTATAACTGGCACATCTAATAAATCACCATCTCATAAAGTGTCATACCTACAACCCACATAGATCCTGACCTGCTGGTTCTTGCTGTGAAGTCAGCCTTGGCTTAGATTCATAGAAAAAGAAAAAGGCCCAGGGGTCTGGCAACAAAAAACAAAAACCTAAAACAACTTTAGCCTTTACTGAGTCCGATAAAGAACTAAAGAGGTCACATTCATCTTACACAGCAAAGCTTGATGTCTGTCCTTCTCATTTTTGTCCTTATCTATCTATCTATCTATCTATCTATCTATCTATCTATCTTAACTATACCAGAGTACCTCCTTTCTTGTTTTTTCCAGAAAAGCTCTAACATTCTTTGAACCCAGCCTGCCAGTATCCCCAAACCCAAGGATCTTGTATTCTCCTTCGCTTCTGTTGTTTTGTGATCTACTCTGGGCTGTTTTTGATATAAATCAATACCATAATTGTCTGTACCTCTCAGCTTTCCCCTGATTCATACCTCTTTCAGCACCACAAAGGACTAAGAATTGAATAGATTCACAGACATGTCCTTGGAAAGGAGGGAGGATCTTGAAAAGGGAGAACGCATTTATTTTGAATCAGAAATTTGTTCTTTTCTTGCTGCCAAAACCTCTGAGATTTCTTTCATATCCATTCTCTTGTCTTCATTCCTGCTGTAACAATTATATTCCAGTATCAGGGACTGTGAAGGCCCCGGAGATCGATCCCTAATTGTAAGTGAACAGCTAAGCCTGCCAGTTTCATGGGTGCTCATAAAAGACACAGACTCGTGGGTCAAAGACAAAAGACAGTGTATTGTTCACAGCAATAGCATGACTCAGAGCATCAGCGTTATTGTGCGGCTTCCCTGAACCCACAGGACAATTCAGCGACAGCCAGAAAACACAGGCACATGGTGAGCTGCACTGCAGGAGAACTCTCTGCTTAGGGAACCCAAATCTTTTATAATGGGCAGTGGCCATGCCTTCTCTTGTTCCAGGAGGGAGTGGGGAGACACCACCTCTATCTTCTTCTTGCTGTAAGCAAACCTTCCCTTTGTTCTTGAGGGAGACGATCTCTTCCAAGGCTGTTGGATATGCGAAGGTCCTTGAAGAGACACGTGCCCTCTGGCACGGAGGGCAGTCGGTGCCTCACTCATAGGATGTGCAGAGACATAAGAGGCCCAGGGAGAACTGTCTCCTCTCACCTCCTCTGGACAGTCATCATTTATTGTTGGAATATCACACCAGCCACCCAATTGGCCAACCTGCTCCCAGTCTTGCTTTCTTCCAACTGAATCTCCCTCTGCGTCCAGGATTGTCTTTCGTAATGCAAATAGGGCCACACAACTACTGTTGCTTACAATTATTCAGTGGCTGCTTTTTTTTCTTCCCTACAGCATAATTTCCTCCCTGTGCCACATAAAATATTTTCTGATTTGACTTTTACCTGCCCTTTCAGCTTTTTTCCCATGCTGAAAATGGCCTTTAAACAGTGATTATCATCTTGCATTTAATATTTTAATAATAAATTTGGAATTACCTCCTACATGGAAGGGAACCTTCAGGTCAATTGGCCTGAGACATCCTTTATAAATTACTTTATAAACTGATAAACTATTCTTGATGAAGTGGATCTCAAATTCTATTTTTTTCTGTTTTATGTGTCCATGTGTGTCTGTGTGTGTGTGTGTGTGAATGACAGGGAATTTAACAAGAGAACTCTTTTGTAAGTCCAACAAATGGAAGTATATATTCTATTTATTTATATTTATTCTGCAAGGATCTAGGCCTTGCATAGATCAACCGCAGTTGAACTTGTCTCCTGTCTGGTTCTCACAGTGACCTCTTGCTCTGACTTGCAACTGGGGTTTCAAATCCCCTCTCTCAGGTTCATAAACTGTCCCTTCAGGGGCTTTGCATTTTCTCCCAGTCTGAGCTCTTTTAGACAAATGTCAGTTTTTTGTCATTAGCCTTGTGAGAATTTCTGAAAATAAATAAACAGTTTGGAGAAGGAAACCCGCTCTGGGAGTGGAGAATATGAGTCAGTGCCACGTTGGGAGGAGGGGTGCAAAGACAAGGAACGTTTGGCTTATGTCTTGGGGCTCTTGCATGGAGACTTGAACCGGGGGTGGCCTTACGGCAGTTTTCTGGCATTTACTGGGGAAGAGAAGTCCATTCCAGGAAAGGGATGCTACTGAAAAGTTTATGAGGACCATTTATGATATACTGAAATATATATATGATATTTATAATGACTTGAAAATTTCCAAATTTATAAGGGACTGCAGGGGCGCCTGGGTGGCTCAGTCAGTTAGGCGGCTGGGCTGACTTCGGCTCAAGTCATGATCTCACAGTTGGTGAGTTTGAGCCCCGTGTTGGTCTCTGTGCTGTCCATACGGAGCCTGCTTGGGATTCCCTGTCCCCCGCCTCTGCTGCTTACTCACAAATGGGAGTACCAACACCATGGGGTTGTTGGGAAGATTGAAATAAAGTAAGCAATGTTAATGGAAGAGTATTTGAAGTGATAAAATGCTGTAAGAAAGTAGGAACTTGTATTCTTTGGCTGGTAAAGTCCAATCCTTCCTCTTATGCTGCTTTGTTTGGACTTCAGGCTCTAGCGGATTTATATACACAGAGCAAAAGTCATGAGCATTTATAAGAAAGTTGTTTTTGTCTTTAAATCAACTGTGGTTGCAGATGGAAATATTTAAAAATACAATTAAAAGGTTTGCTATTTTTAAAAACTATGGGCCAGAAATCAACAACAACAACAACTACAACTGTGTGTTGTATTAATTCTAGTCTTTGCCCTGGAATGGTGTGAACCTGGGCTGGTCATTGCCCCGAACTGCCTATTCACACCCCTTTGCTAGACTGTGAAATCCTCAAGGGCACCATGTATTATTTGTCAGCCCCTAAGTTCAGCACGCTGGGAGTGAGTAGACTGGCAGTAAATATTTAAAAAAAGGGGTGGGCCTTGGTTTCTTCTTCTTTGCAGAATGAGAGCTGGACTACATCATGGTTCTTGTAAGTAACCTGACTCATTGGTGGGCTTTGAAAGGAATTTTGTGGGTACCACTAGCATCTGAAGATGCGATGGGAGGGAACAGCGTAAACGCTTAGAGTAGACTATACATAATATGGTGGATATTGCTTTGTGAGACCTTGGTTTCAGGTGTCTGTGTGTGTGTGTGTGTGTGTGTGTGTGTGTGTGTGTGTGTGTTTGTATAATAGGTCTAGACATCAAATATATTTCTTATTGGGGCACCTGGGTGGGTCAGTTGGCTGAGTGTCCAAATCTTTTTTTTTTTTTAAGTTTTTTAATGTTTATATATTTTTGAGAGAGAGCTAGAGACAAAACATGAGTGGGGGAGGGGCAGAGAGAGAGGGAGACACAGAATCGGAAGCAGGCTCCAGGCTCAGAGCTGTCAGCCCAGAGTTTGACACGGGGCTCGAACTCACGAAACGTGCATGAGATCGTGACCTGAGCCCAAGTCAGAAGCTTAATCGACTGAGTCACCCAGGTGCCTCTTGAGTGTCCAAATCTTGATTTCAGCTCAGGTCGTGATCCCAGGGTCATGGCACAGAGCTCCCCCCCCCACCCCCCCATAGGGCTCCATGCTGAGCATGGAGCCTGCTTGAGATCGTCTCTCTCTCTGTCTCCGGCCGTCCCCCACTCGTGCGTGTGCACACTCCCTCTCTCTCTTTAAAAGAAAAACCAAACCAACCCAAACCCAAACCAAATGTGTTTCTCAGTGTCCTTGTGGTTGAAATGTGTGAAAAACCCTGGACTCGCCCCCTGGCCTCCAGTGTCACACTGCCTGCCACCACCCTCTAAAGCATTGTGTTTGATAGGTCTCTGCCTTCTGGGGAGAATGTTCACACCCACGCCTCCACAGGGTCCTCCTCAGAACCTGGTGTGGGAGGGGACATGTTCTTGCTGTTCCTAGTCTTCTCGTGGAGGAGGAGACACTTGTATCCTCCACTCTCCCTTCTAGAAGGAACTGTTTGGAAATTTTGTTTTGTTTTGTTTTGTTTTGTTTTGTTTTTTGTTTTTTGAGAGAGGGCACAAGTGAGCAAGGGGCAGAGAGTGGAGACGCATGATACCGGGGCCTGGGAGACATGGCTACAGCAGAGACGGTGACCGGATTTCTCGTGGAAAGTCTGGCACAGGAGCTGATTTCTGCACCAGTTGTGGCCAGAGTCACAGCGGAAAGAGCATGTCTGGAGGAAATGACCTGAGCATCTAGCTTACATATAGACAAAGAGACTGAGGGTCAGAGAGTTTCTACGACAGCTTACCGAAAAGATGCTAAGTGATTGACTTGGGGCTCTCAGAAAGTTTAGAATCGGATGAGATGGAACGACAAGACCACCCAATTCTGCTCCTTTTTTTTTTTTTTTTTTAAACTGATGTGGCTTTCTATGTCATGCCCATGACAGTGTGGCCTTGAGGCTTAAATGTGATTCTGGCTGTGGAGGAGTAGTCTACCCGTGAACACACCGAAAATGGTCAGCAAGAAAGCCAGAGGATACCGCAGACAGAGAGCATGCCTCTGTATTTTTCTTTTCTTTTTCTTTCTTTCTTTCTTTCTTTCTTTCTTTCTTTCTTTCTTTCTTTCTTTCTTTCTTTCTTTCTTTCTTTCTTTCCTTTTTTTTTCCTTTTGCAGTACAGGAAATAACACAGAGTCGTTGATGTATGCACAGTGAGGCAGAACTTTCTGCTAGTGCTAAAATATCAGGGCTAGGGCTATTCACATCATGTTTCCCATTGCTACACTACAGGGACAAGTAGATCGACGTCACCCTCAGTTACAGACACGTGCAGTGGGCACCTTCATAACGTGTCTAGAGGTAGATGACGGGCGTCTCCAAGATTTGGTATTACAAGGAGCTGCGCTGTCACCATTAGGAAAGCAATAGTGAGAACCATAAAAATACAGCTGAGAAAAACTAAGCAATTGCAGATAAGGAGACGGGGAATTCTTTTCTTTTTAGTCTTTTAGTATTTATTTATTTTTGGGAGGGAGAGAGACAGAGCGTGAGCAGGGGAGGGGCAGAGAGAGAGGGAGACACGGAATCCGAAGCAGGCTCCAGGCTCCGAGCTGTCAGCACAGAGCCCGATGCGGGGCTCAGACCCACAAACCATGAGATCGTGACCTGAGCTGAAGTCAGACACTCAACCGACTGAGCTGAGCCACCCAGGTGCCCCAGGAGACTGGGAATTCTTGTCAATTAAGCATTCTAGTCCCAGAGGGAGGAAAGGTCTGTTCCCGTGCAGGTTGGGTTAAACCGATCATGATAGGGCGAGGCGCGGGCCAGACACTGATGTGGTATCGAGGTGGCCAGAGAGGTACAGGCACTGGACAGGGTCCCCTCAGGGCGACAATGCGAACGCCAACCCCACCCTGTCCTGCAGGGCGTCTCATCTTGGATTAGGGGGCTGAGTGTTGGCACCTCCGACAAGGCTTTGCTCAAGAACGTCTGCCCACCCCAGCAGATGTTAATGAAGTTCTCCCTTGTGACGTCCCTTCTCCTTCCCCTTCTCTCCTTATTTCAGTTGCTGAAAATTGCTACCTGCAGGAAGTATTAACAGATGGCACATGCTGGCGTCTGAGAAAGTCTGGGACGTCGTGGACTGCATCTGTAAGGTACGCACCAGTTTATATCTTGTGCGTGGAGATCGGCATGTAGTTCTTTTTTCCTTCCCCATAGTCTGGATTCAGTTATTCTCAACTTTTGTCAGGTATGAAGGTCTTGATGGAATATCAGAGTTAAATGTCTCGCCTCCAGGGTGGGCACGCCAGTACATGGCTTCTGCCACCGGACAGTCGCACCTGAGCAAGACTCCCCCTTGTCGAGGCGTTCTAGGCATTACAAAAACGCCTTTGTAAACCACAAAATGCTCTTCAAATGTAAGTGGAAATGATTTCTGCCCTGCCCCGACAGACTTCTACACTCCATAAGTCACTGCCTTCACAGTGGCCTCTTTATGAAATTCCCTGTTCCCCCATTTATGAGCCAGTAACTCGATATAGCTTTTTGGTGCCTTCTTTGTCTGTAGGTAAATAGCCCAGGGCGAATTTACAAAAGCCCCTCTCTCCCGAGAATGCTCACCAACCTGTGAGTGTGGGAGGGAGCTTTCACATCTTTGACTTCCGAACCTCATAGCAGGTCCCGTGGGGGAGGGGAGGTGATACCCATTTTATCGTTGAAGAAACTGAGACTTGGAGAGGCCAAATTACCCGTCCAAGGGCTTTCTACTGAGGCCACCTGACCCCCAGAATGCCCTCCAACCAGGAGACTATCAGTGCGGTCAGGGATGACGTCTGTCTTGCTCACTGCTGCGACTCTAGAATTTGGTATGTCTCGGGCAGTGCTCATTCACGTCTGCTGAGTGAGTGAGTGAGTGAATGAATGAATGAACGAACAAATGATTGAATCGGGATTAGCTGCAATATTTGGATCCTCCGGGGCCTAGCATGGTTTCTGGAATGCGGTAATGCTCAGTGGACACTTGCTGCCGGCATAAGTGAGTGAATGCGTGAGTCGGTGCCTCTGTGAGGCTCAGATGTGGGGCAGGAGGTTGTGTGCTCTTTACCTGGGCTCACCTCTGGGTTCTGGGACAAGGACATTTCTTCGGGTCCTTGTCTACTCTTCCTGACAGTTCTAGAGGAAGCCCCGCCTTTGGGGTTCTCAGCACCTGTCAAGAGCCTTCTTCCTCCACAGAAAGCGGACCCAGAATGTGACTTGAGTGTTCATACGTGGGCATCGCCTACCCCACAGGCCAGCGATAAAAAGCCCGCTCTGCCCCGCCTCTCTGAGAAGCGGCATCTCAGCGCTCCGGGACCATCCTCCTGGGTCTTATTCATTGTAGGTCTGTCTCAGAGCTTTCACAAATCCCAGGGAGGCCTGAGCGCTCTGCTCTGGGCCTTTAGACGACCGTTGATACTTGATCTCCTGTCCTGATTAATCAGGTGCTCTGTGCACTTGAAATGTCATCCTTGCTCGCATCTGTGTCATTGGAATGTTCTGTTTGTCACAGCTTTGCCTCTTCTAGGCTAGAGCAATAGAAAGGAGATGCACTCTGCTTTTGTCCTGTCCTTCCTGTCTCTGGAAGAAGCACATCTGTTCACGCGAGAACAGCCCCTGCCCTCCATCCTCACCCACTGTGTAGGGCTTGGTCTGACTCTCCCACTTTCTGGCCAGTTGATAACTCCGTTTCCTGGATGTACAATGAGGACCTTAAGACCTGTCCTGCCTGCCAACTAGATGTCATTTTTGGCTTGAATGAATCCTGCTTCCGAGATGCATTCTAAAAGCAGCTTGTTTGTTGGGGCACCTGGGTGCCTTGGTCAGTTAAGTCTCTGACTCTTGGTTTCGGCTCACGTCACGTCTCATGGCTGGTGAGCTCCGTGCTGACCGCATGGATCCTGCTTGGGATTCTCTCTCTCTCTCTCTCTCTCTCTCTCTCTCTCTCTCTCCCTCTCCCTCTCCCTCTCCCTCTCCCTCTCCCTCTCCCTCTCCCTCTCCTGCTCGCCTGTATGTGCTCTCTCTCTCAAAATAAATAAATGAACTCAAAAAGTAGTAGCTTGTTTGTTGAAATAATAGCTCTCCTTATCATTTCCCATTTTCCCCCCAAATGGTATAATTTAGGGAAGATTTTAAATAATATACATTAATTAAAAGAAACCCAATAAAAAACAAAATGGAATACTCGATGCTAACTGAAGGTCAATATGTACAATAATCACCCACTACCTACATCCAAACTCTTCAATAAGCCACTTCCAAAAAGCCCTTTGCTCATTCTTTGTGTCTTCTGGGCGGGGGGTTGGCAGGAGGCCGTTAGTACCGCTCGCACCTACCACGTGCTGTATGTCTTAGCCCCTTTGTGCACAAGCTCTTGCTTAACCCTCAGGGCGTTGTCATTGACAGCACTACGATCCGTCATGCAGCTCAGAAACCCGAGGCTCCACTGCACCAGTCAGTTGCCCAAGTTCATGCTTTTATTTGGGTAAAAGTGTGGGTAAAAGTGTGCCCACTTTTCCCTCACGTCAGAGGTGCGGCTCTTGTCTCTGCCTCATCCCTCCTTCCAGAAAGAGATGGTCAATAGAAAACACTTAACGGCCCATCATCGTCAAAGTCACCGGTCTTTGTGCCCAAGAGATCTTAGATACAAAACTACCATACAAGACTTTGAAATAGGGTTGTTATCTTATTGATCGTGTTGCCCAAAAGTAAGTCTCTGTACATTCACAAAAGAGAAGGTGCTAAGAGTGCGTGTCTATGTCTGAGCTCATGAGTTAGTAAAATTAATAGTTACTGAGCATAGACCATCCATCTGTCATAAGTATCTCATTTAATCCTCTCCATGATCTTCCCAGATAGGTATTCCTTTTTCATGACATTTTGGTTTATTTTTACTTTTATCATGAAAATTTTTAAAGATATATAAAACTAGAAATAATATGGGGCACCTGGGTGCCTCTGTTGGTTAAGCGTCCAACTCTTGGTTTCAGCTCGTGTCACGATCTCTCAGTTTTGTGAGTTCAAGCCCCATGCTGAGCTCTGCGGTGACAGCACAGGGCCTACTTGGGATTCTCTCTCTCTCTGCCCTTCTCCCGCTCATGTTGTTTCTCTCTCTCACTCAAAAAAAAAAAAGCCTAAAAATAATATAACACCAATCCATATTTCCTTCATCTAGGTGAGCAGTAATGATCAATTTTCTACTTTTACTTTCTTTTTTCCCCTGCTTAATTATTTTTCAAGACATAGAGGTTTCATGACATTTCATCCCTAAGTATTCCAGTATGTATCTCCAAGACATAAGGAATTCTCCAATATAATTATGACATCACTGTGACGCAGAAGAGGAGGTTCCCATATTCAGATGAGGAAGGATGCTCAGAGATGTGTGGGGCCTGGGCAGATGATTCACTTTTCCCTCCTCATGCAGGTGCTGAGTTAAAAAGCTTAAATTTTGGAGTGCGAATTCCTTAAATGCCAAGTTAAGGGGCTGGGGATGGTGTTTGGAGAGACGGTGAGCCGACTGCAGGCACCAGGTAGCATCTGCGTTTGGAGTCTTCCTTATCCCGTTTCATACACATCAGTGCCACTCAAAGTGCAGAGAATGTTTAGGCTCCCGTAGCCAGTGGGATCTGGGGGACATAGCTGGGCATGGTCTACTTCAAAGCTGAAATTCTTAAGAGTTCTGTTTATCTTTTAAAAAATAGGAATTCTGTTCATAGCCTCCGTGTGTCTTGATACGTATTCATGAATTTCTTCATTCTTTCATGCAACACATATCTTTTGAGAACTAGCTCTCCCCAAGTACTGGGTACATGCTCATGAGCAAGTTGGACCCAAGAGGTGGGATATTTTTATCCTCACTTTCCCACTCCACTTTTCCAGTGAAATTAGCATTCCATAGGAGGTGCCATGCTGATCCCATGGCTTCCTGTGTTCCCTTTGGTCTTTGGCACACTTAGCTTCGTAGGAGCACCCAGGTTTGAGAGGTGAAACTGTAAGGTTTCAGGCCCCCAAACTAGGAGGTGTCCACGGGCAGTGACTGGTGCAGCTGTCTGGTGAGACACAATGCTTGCGAGGTGGCTGCTGGCCCTTCACAGTCTGGTTTGCAGAGAATCAGATTCAATTAGTGTCCATTGTATACCTACTGAACTTTAGTGGGTTTACAAAGATGAATTAAGGTAGGTTCCGGGCTATGGAGTAGAATGATGTGTAGCAAACTATATCAAATTGTTATGGGGATCTTTAATGTTCACGACCTCTGGTCCTATATTCTATAAGAACCAATTATTCATTCATTCATTCATTCATTCAACATATATTTATTGTGAACCTCTATCTTAAGGGTTGGAGATGACGAGCAAGACAAGACCGAGTCCCTATCCTCAGGAAGCTTACCTTCTAACATGGGATTCTAACCCTTTCCATAAAACTTAGGTTTGCCCAGTGGCTTATCGTTTCAAAATATCTTTTCATCATGTCTAATTTTGATACAACATTTTATGGAATAGGCAAGTCTTCTTATTCCAATTATATAGGACAGGAAATCAAAGTGTAGAGAAATTAAGAGGCTTGTGGATAAAACAACAGGTCTGGAATTTCAAGGTCGTGCTCTTTTCTCTGTATGACATGCTTTCAAGCTACTGAGGTACGTAGGCTGTGTATAGCACTGCACTGAGCCCTGGGGATGGAAAGATGAAGGCTCCTGTATATGTAGACTAGTCCTGACTCCTACCCTGAGATCCAATCTTTTAATAAAGCCAGAGGAGAACAACTAAATTTCTTCCGCTCCCCTTCCCTCCATCCATTCCTTATGCATCTTCCTCGTATCAGCGAATAGTACCACGATTCACCCACTTGACCAAACCAACATCCTAGGGATAATGTTGGTTTTCTGTTTACTGCATTCACTCCCAGATCTTATTAGCTCAAGTTCCAGAATATATTCTAAGTGTGTTCAGTTGTCTCCATCTCCACTGTGACCTACACAGTCTGACCACCCCTTTTTCCTTTCTGGACCTTTAAGATACCTGTCCGGTTCCTGATCTTACTCTCCAAAGAGCAGACTGAGTGAACTTTGAGAAACCTTAAATCATGACACTTCCCTGTTTCATATCCCCTAATGGACTCAATTCCTCTTAAAACAACATCCTGCCTCTTTCCTGGCCTACAAGGTACTGTGTGATCTAATGTCTCCCTTCCTCACCCTCATCTCCAGTCAACCCCTCCTCACCCTGTGACCCCAGTTGTGCTCACTCACACCAGCCACACTCATGTTCTTTCTATTCCATGAAAACGTCAAGCTGATTTCCATTTTAGGGTCTTTGCCTTTTCTCTTGATTCTCCTATGGGCAGGCCCTTCTAATCAGAATAAATGTTCTAATATTTAATCTGCTCAGATTAAATGTCACTTCCTCAGGAAGACCTTCTTTGACTTTCTCCCAACATTCTAGCAGGGCACCTTATTTTAGTCTTCTGTGTAATACTAATCTCTATCAGATATCACTTATTGTTTATTTGCTCATCTACCTATTGTCTGTATTCTCCAGTAGAGAGTAAGCCCCAATAGAACAAGAATCTTGTCCATCATCTTTATTCCTGTACCTTCAATGCCCAGAACAATGGCTGGCATATAGTAAGTGCTCAGTAAACATTTCTGATGGAAGGAATTAATGAAGTCAGGGCTGTTGCTTTCCAACTTTGGATAAATTTACCAAGTCAGTGCTCAAAGCAGCTGGTTGTAGACTATGACAAGGTAAGGACCCATGGGTATAAATATCTCAGCCTGGTAAAAGCGTAAGGCGAGGAAGTCAAGTGCTAATCCTCTAAGTAAGTAAAGTAATGAATCCAGGGATTGTTCTCTTGGCAAACCTTGTCTTTCAGAGGCTCTCAGGTAGTGAATATGCCACGAGGACCCAATTTGGGCTCAGGGTTTTGCAGTCTGCTCTCTTAGTACCCACGGAATAACCATGTGATGTGAAACTTCACCACTTTTTGGTACAGGTGAGAAAATGACGTTCAGAGAGACGAGTTAACTTAATCAGTTACCTGTCCAAGGAGAAGCAGAGATGCGATCCAAACCCAGGGCTGTTTCGTTGCCGAGTCTTCCTCCTGTTCCACGTCTCTGGAAGCCAGTGGCACACTTGAGAGCAGGGCCTTTTCAAGATTAAAGAAAGAAATATGTAGGTGACTGGAAAAGTCATGACATATCTGAGTGGTTGATGTTCAGACTCGTGGTGAGTGGAGGACCAGGCTGAGACAACCCTCTGTTTGAGTGTTGTTTTCTTTTAAAAAGAGCAATTTCACTATGAGGTTTGGAAGAGCCTTCCTCAGAGAGAGCCCAATTATAGGGGCGCCACATTCAAAATGCAAGAATGCCTGATTTGTGCTTTTTTAAACAGTAAAAAGAGCTCTGAAACATATTAAATTTTTATGAGGTGTGTTGCTGACTAAAATTTTTTTGAGCAAATAATCATACAAAAAGAGTAGACCGCATACTTAAAATTAAAACCTCCAAATAAGAAAAATATTTATTAAATAAACTTACACCAAGCCACAGTGGCCTTTCGGACGGGCTTTCTCCTTGAAATATGAGGCCATTTCAATTCTTGGAATAATTTTAATCAACACATTGATGGGTCATTATTCGAGAATGGCAATCTGTGAGGTACAGCCCATCGTATAGAGAGTCCTGGGCTAAGAGTGAGAAGACCTGGTGAATTAGTCTCCTTACTAACTGTGTGGGCTTGGGAAACCAGAAGACTCTTGGGAATATAGTGCCGCCATCTTTCAAACAGAGAGAGTGGTATATCTCCTCATTGCCTCTTAAAGTGATTGTGGAAATCATATGACTAATGGCTGTGAAAACACTTTGAGGTGTGATGGAAGTGTAAAACAGCTATTTATGATATTAACGGTATGAATTATCCCAGTAATGCTAACAAGTAGACTTATTTGCAATGCCCAAGAGAAGGCGACTTTTCTCTTAGAACTCTTTTCTCTTGTCCTTCCCGTGTAGCCCATTCCTAAGAACTTTTAAGTCTTTCACCCTAGAATAGACCATATTTGTTATTTTCTGTGGCCTCTGCTACAAATATTGTCTCTTCCCTTGGATCCACCTATTAATGAGATTTAAAAAAATCATGCCGTTAGTTCCTTTTTCTTCCAGGCCATCTTGCTATCATTCACCAGAGCGAAAATATTCCATAACATCCTGCTGACCATCAAAACCCACTCTTCTACTATACAAACATCCAATTTGACCTACGCCCTCCACCGTTTTATTCCTATACCTACATTCCTATGAGAAGGCTTAATTTGTAAGCTAGACACAGTAACAGATTAACAACAACAACAACAATAAAATGGAACAGTTATAACCGTGTCCTGTAATAAAAGTTGTGTGAATGTGGTCTCTTTCTCAAAATATCTTGTTGTCCTGTACTCACCCTTCTCTTTGTGAGGAGGTAAGATCATCAAATGCCTGCATGATGAGATGACGGAGGTGAATGATGTGGGCACGTGACGGCATTAGGCTACAAGTGACCTTCAGGAGGAGGATCACCTACCTCTAGACCAGGGTTGACCTTTGATTAACAAACGGTAGAAAGTGATGCCGAGAGTGAAGAAGAGGCTACTACAATGCATTTAAGTCTTTCACAGTCTTGTCACCTCTGATCTGAACCATGTTCTCAGCTGGAGCTCCTTTATCTAGTCCATTGAGAGGTGGGGCAGTCAGACTCTTCCTCAATGTTTTCCCAAATTCATTATTTGTGGCAGTGTCTTTCAAATCCTTGGCACAATTCATAGTAAGAAATATATTTTACGTTGAGGCCCAATATATGCACACGTGCATGCACATGCATGCAAAATAAAAATTTCCACAACCAAAAATTATCCGTGTCTATGTAATGCATTCTTGAGTTTTATTCTAGTCTAGTCTCTCATTAAAAAAAAAAATCGGGGGCTACCTAGGTGGCTCAGTTGGTTAAATGTCCAACCCTTGATTTCGGTTCAGGTCATGATTTCACGGTCTGTGAGTTCGAGCCCCACATCAGGCTCTGCACTGACAGGGCGGAGCCTGCTTGGGCCTCTTGCTCTCCCTCTCTATTTGCCCCTTTCCTGCTCACTGCCCCTATTTCTCTCAAAAAATAAATAAACTAAAAAAAATTTAAAAAATCTCCTTGCAGCCTACTATGTTGATTTCATAATCCACTAATGGATTGCAGCCTGTAGTCTGAAAAATACTGGTTTATATCATTAACTTTATGGACACAATATTTTGGGCACTGGCTCTTGATACTTCAAGGTAAACTTTTGGAACTAAGACAGAGTTTTGATACTGTACTTTTAAGCCTTGGCTTCAAGACCATTTTCTCAGTATGAGTTAATAAAAAAAAATTATTCAGAAACTTCATTCACTATCGATTGCCCCCTGTGGTAACAGATGCCACTGAATCAAGAAAGTAAAGCCTCAGTTATTTTCTCAGTTTCATCCTGTCACATATTCATCATTGGTGTTGGGATTTGACAAGTTCCAGCAAATAGCTTCTTTCTTCCCTGGGCAAATCGTAAACTGATGGAGAGATAGACGCAAGAATCAGGAAGGATAGCCACTTACCATCTTCATTTCTTGTAAAATGGTTGAGAGCGTGGCTTGGGTGTGACAGCCACATGAGCTTGCAGACATGGGCACGTCACTCTGAATGAAACTTACTTCCTTAGGAATAGGCAGCAGGGGAAACCTCCAGCCTTGTCCATTCTCCAAACCAGGTTCTTGGCACCAGTAAAACTTGATATTTTTTATTTTCTGATTTAACCAACCCTAGAGTTCTCCCACCTCCGGGCTTCCTTTGTGTGAGATAATAAAAATATTTTTTTACTTAAGCAAGTGGAATTAATGTTTTCTGTTACTTGTAGCCCAAAATATCATGACCTATTTACTTAGGTCTGAGAAACCATTGTGGACGGACAACTTTGGGTATTACTTAATGTTATCTTGAATGGAAAATAAAGGTACATTTTTCTTGATTAACCCAGTATAACTAATGCCTGACTGTATGAGCTCTGAATGATTTACTCACTACCTTATTTAATACATATATATATTATATATTCATATATATAATACATATATATATGTGTATATGGGATACGTGGGTGGCTCAGTTGGTTGAGCATCGACTTTGGCTCAGGTCGTGATCTCACGGCTTGTGGGCTCTGTGCTGACAGCTTGGAGCCTGGAATCTGTTTCAGATTCTGTGTCTCCCTGTTTCTCTGCCCCTCCTTTGCTCATGCTCTGTCTCTCCTTCAAAAACAAATAAACATAAAAAAAAATGTATTAATTGGGGGCATGGCAAAGAGAAGGGAATCTTCCTTGCTTTTTGGATAAGAATTCTCATAAAACCACTATGAGACGAGGACTGTTATAGAAAACACCCTCTCTGGACGCTTACCACCTATATATAATTAGAGCCTCATAACTTCCTTTCCTCTTCATGGACAAATCTCAAAAAAGTTTTCTTCTTTTGCTTCCTTATCTGTTTATCTACTTTAGTTTTCAACTTATTTATCAAGCAAGTGTTGCCAATATTCTTCTGATTTTTCTGATTTCTGGTCTTTCAAAGTCTCATGTTATTTAAGCGCTCCCTGCTGTTAGGTACAATTAATCGTCATCTGTAATTTCTGTGACACCATGGCAGCCTGCTTTTCCAGTTGCCTCTTGGGCCACTCCTCCTCATATTCCTTTATGGTTCTTTCTTTCCTGCTGAATGTTGAATGTTGCTGATCCTTTAGAGCTCTGCCCTTGTCCATCTTCTCATCGCTTTTTATCCATTGTCCCTTGGTATTCACCTCTAATTCTTGAAATTATATAGGCTGATGACATATCAGCCAAGTTTCCTCCTCCTTACCATACCTGTTGCCACTCTTCTAGTTCAGAGCCTTACCATCTTTGCCTAGAATATACCAGTGGCCTCTCAACTGACCTGCCAGCCTGTATCATTATCCCTGCCCTTTGATTTTCCTACGGTCAAGGTGTTCATTTGCAAATGGTAGTATGCCAACATAGTATAAATTCTATAGATAGCATATAAGCACTCTTAATATGAATCCAGAAAATTTCTTTTTAGGTCTAGTCATAGGAATTTAAAATATTTTTGTTATGTAAACGGGATCTTACATCTTAAAATTTATTGTTGTAGATCGATAGGGAAAAAAAAAACTGTTTTAAAATACGTACTTGTAGCCAGTCACGTTATTGAACTGTCTTGTTAGCTCAAAAGGTTTTCATTCAATTTTTATAATTTTTATTTGAAAACGTTATTATTGAAGTGTAGTTGACGTACAATGTTATATTGGTTTCAGGTGCACAACATAAGTGATTTGACAATTCTGTACATTACTTAGTGCTCACCATGGTAAATGTAGTTACCGTCTGCCACCGTACAACATTATTACAATATTACCGCTGTTGTTTTTGTTTTAAGTAGGCTTAATGCCCAGCATATAGCCCAACGCGGGGCTTGAACTCATGACCCTGAGATCCAGACCTGAGCTGAGATCAAGAGTCGGATGCTTAACCAACTGATCCACCCAAGTGCACCCATTATTACAACAGTATTGACTATATTCCCTATGCTGTACTTTTTATCTTCATGACTTACTTATAACTAGAAATTTATACCTTTAAGTTTATTTATTTATTTTGAGAGAGAGAGAGAGAGAGAGAGAGAGAGAGTGAGCATATGTGCACGCATGTGTGCAAGCAGGGGAGGGGCAAAGAGAGAGAGGGAGAGAGAGAATCCCAAGCAGGACACGGGGACACAGGGCTCACAGTTAGTGAGATCATGACCTCAGCCGAAATCAAGAGTCAGACACTTAACTGACTGAGCCACCCAGGTGCCCCAGAAGTTTATACCTTTTCATTCCTTTCTCCTATTTTGCCCATTCCCCCACCCCATTCAATATTTTTTTGTGCATGTTTTCTTTTTTTTTTTTAATGTTTATTTTTGAGAGAGAGAGAGAGAGGGAGAAACATAGTGTGAGCACGGGAGGGATAGAGAGAGAGGGAGACACAGAATCTGAAGCAGGCTCCAGGCTCTGAGCTGTCAGCACAGAGCCTGAGTCAAGGCTCGAACTCACAAACTGTGAGGTCATGACCTGAGCCGAAGTCGGACGCTTAACCGACTGAGCCACCCAGGTGCCCCTGTGCATGTTTTCTAAGTATACAATGATATATATATTCTTCAAATAAGTAAAGCTTTTAATTTATAAGCCATTTATAAAGCATACAAGACATGCCTAAGTCTTGTTTATCTTATTGTTTTATCCAGAAGTGAGGCAAGAATGGTAAATAAAGTAGGGGTACCTGTTGTTCTTGTCTTACCTTTGGCTTTCATAGGAATTCATCTGATATACTATAGTTAGGGATGCTTCTGTCAATTAATTTTGGAATCAATATCCTTTGTCATAAATGGGTAAGGGGCTTAAGGAATCTACTCCTGAAATCATTGTTGCAACATGTGCTAACTAACTTGGATGTAAATTATAAAAAATAAATAAATTATAGAAAGTAAATATATATATATTTATATAAATATATATATATATATATATTAAATATATATATATTAAATATATATAATAAATATATATATTATATATATATATACTTTAAATAAGTAAATATATATATATTTATATAAATATATATATTTACTTTAAATATATATTTATATAAATATATATTTACTTTAAATATATATATAAATATTTATACATAGTCTTCTATTCACTTTTACTAAGATTAAACAACAGCAGAGTTTGAATTTTATTCTACATTGTTTCAGAATTTGTTAAAATGAATACCTAGTTGTATCTATTAATTAATTGATGTGGTGAATTATATTAAAAACATCCTGTTAGAAATAATGTATGGATCTCAGTAACATTATGGCAGTTGATCAGAGGAATTAGGAATACCTGAGTCCTGTCTCAAGTTCCCGTCACTCCTGCTAATGAAGTTCCTGAAGAGGAAATATGCACAAGGAATAATTACAAAGAAGATCATAATCCAATTTAAACAACTCTGAAAAGCAAGGCTGGGCCACAAAGAACACCAGTGGTTTCCTTAAGCTAGTTCGGCTTCAGACTAAAGTAGGCAAAGGCAACTATTATTTCTATTCCACTATACCCAAGCCCAACCCAAGTCTCAAATCTTTACACTCTGGTTCCATGAAAAAACAAAGTAGAGGACAGCTGGCCTTTATTGGAGAAAGGCCTAAGTTAGCTCGTGATATCTGCTATATGGATAGAAAGGAAGAAAGTAGAAGTCAGGTTTGTTTGCAAGATTTCCCTAACATTAAGACAGCTTCACATTCTGGAATAAACCCATTAATAAGCACATCCAGAATCTGATATACTCTCACCGCCCACCATGAACTCCTGCTGGATTATAAGAACAGCCTCCAAAGAGCTTCACTGCTTTTGTCTTTGCCCTAAAATCTATTGTCCACTGCTCGAGAGTGATTCTTTCAAATTAAAACATAAGGCAGATTATGCCACTTCTCTGTTCAAAATTGTCTTGTGGCCCCCACCTCACTTGGAGCCGAACCTGAAGTCCTTCCAATGGTTTATAAGTCCCTACCTAAGCTGTCCCTTGCTGCCATTGTCTGATTTCTCCTCCTGCTGTTCTGTCCTGGATCACCAGAGCCACACCAGGCCTCTTTCTGTGCCTCAAACTCTTCAGGCACACTTTCACTACCGGATATGCTTGTCCCAGCCTTGGGATGTTTCCTCGTGTGCGTGTGCCGATCAGTACTTGGCTACATACTTGAGGTGGACCCTCCGAACATCTCCAGAGTTTTCTCTCTGACTGGCGCTGTCCTCTCTGGTACTTTGTCCTGGAAACCCAGACTCTCAGCAACATCTTCCGAAATCAGGCAGTACCCTGGGCTTGACCTGGGTTCCTCCTCCCTGTGCTCCAGCCTAGAACCTCTCTCCAGGCAGTACCTCGGCTTTGTTTGTTTCTTGTCCCTAGTCTGTCATTCACCGCCTGATATCTGATGACTTGAAAACCTTTGTTTTATATGTTTTGTCCAGATTTTATGGTTGTTTTAAGTGGAAGGGTAAATCTGGTTCCCGTTACTCCATCTTGGCTGGAAGCAGAACCTCTCAGCACTTCTTAATTCCCTTTCCTGCTTTAGTTCTCCTTCATAGCACTTAATAACGTCTGACACATTCTGTAGGTTACTTATTTATTTACTCGTTGTCCGTTTTTCTCCCCATTAGGAGGTAATGCTACAAGGGATCTTTATTTGTCCACTGATGTATCTTTTGACCTAGAGAAGGAGCTAGCACATTGTAGATACTCAGTAGTTATTTATTAAATGAATGAAGGTAGAGAGTGGCAGCATCAGGAAGAATTTTCCAGGACCATCAGGCTGTGGTTGTATTTCTACAAGAAATCCTCAACGCAGCAGGGTCTGTGTGGGCTAGATACTCAGTTGCAAGAGTCTATCACCTCCTCAGTCAACACCCCTCTTTGTGGAACACTTTCTCATTCCTCTTGCCCTCTCCCTTAAAGGGCTTTGTTTACCCAACACTCCTTAACTGCATCACAAGACTGAGAAGCATGGATGGAGGGTTTTAAGTTTCTTTTTAAAATATAATCATTTTACAACCAAGCATATATGTGTTTCTTCTCCACACCAAACCTTAAGCAGCTGCTACTTAATCCTCATCTCTTTCTTTGTATAAAACATGAACGTTAAAGCTCTTTTTAGCTCATAAGGGTGGAAGTTCAGGTGGGAATGAATCCAAGGGAAACTTTGGACTCACTCAGCAGGGGTGGGCCAGCTACATAACAGCACCTTTTCCCACAGACTTCCCCTTGTCATAGCTCCGCGCAAGGATTTCCCATCTGTCAGCTGGTCCGTTCAGCAGTTACTCACTTTGGGAAAGCAAGTTAAGTGTGCGCATGTGTAAGCATGTGTGTGTGTTCACTGGAATGTGTGGAGGTCTGGGGGACAATTTTTCTCTGTTTTAATTTCTATCTGGGTTTCATTTGGTCTCAAGGCTTTTGCACAGAGTCTCTTCCCTTTCATGTCTTCTTGGCTTCTTTAGGTCTCCACTCAAATATTTCCTTTTAGAGAGAACATTCCTGCCAAACTGATTAGTTCCTCTTACCCCATGTAATCTCCTCATTGAAGTTATGGCATTTTGTAATGATCCGGGTTTTTTTTTTTTATTATTATTAATTTACTTGATCATGGTCATTTCTTCCTCTGATGTGACATCTTCCTGTCTTGTTTGCTTCCTTTTACCCAGTGCCTTACATACGACCTCACACATAGCAGGTGTTTAGAAAATAAGCATTGAGTGAATGAGCGAATGAATGAATGGATGGATGAATTCACTAGGAGAACAAGCGATAAAAATGCTAATGAGAGAGTGCAGGATTTATGTGGAATTTCATACTTATGTACGGCAGGGGTAGGAGCTGCGAGGGTAGAGAATCGATTTAGGGCCAAATCAAGAGGGCATTGTATGTCCTGCCATGAGAATGACTGGACTTTACCCTGAAGATAATGTGGATCTATGGAAGGGCTTAAGCTGGGGAAGACAAAGTCATATTTATATTTTTAAATGATCAATCTAGCTCTGGGATGGTGAACAGATCAGAAGAGAATAATACAGGCTGCAAATGGGCCAATTTGGGCATTATTGTACCAGCCTAGAGGAGAGATGACAAAACCCTAAGTACAGAATATTTGTAAGGTTTGAGATCTGACCAAAAAATAAATGTTTTGATTAAAAGTGGGAAGGAAATGAAACCAGAATGGAAAGGAAGAGAAGCAGAGCAGCCAAAACTAAAGTGGGTCAAACAGAGCAAAGACACCCTGATATAAAATCATTCTATGTTGGACTTCAGTGAAAATGATGGAGTAAGAACCTCTGAAGATCCTTTATCCCATAAAAACAATGAGAACACTGGCAAAATTTCCATAATCAACTCTCTCAGAATGGTGGAAATTAACCAAAGACTTGAAGCTATCTGTGGAGAACTATTTATTCAAGAAAAAGAGCTGACTCTATTCTATGAAAAGCTGGTATGAACAAAGGAATTTTAATTTTCCCCATTTTCATCCCCTTATCTAAGTCCATGGTAACCTTGCAAACCAACAGCCTATAATCACAGTGAAAGCTAGCAGCCTGCCATCCACTAGAGGGAGCAGAGAGAGTTGGAACTCTTTCAAAGCCCTATTTTTAGAGAATTGTCATTTGATCTGTCTAATGGTTTCCTGGAAGAGCCCATTTTCAAGGCTGATCTTATTTAACTAATTCAGAGCTCACCTAGTGTGAAAAGTCTTTTCCATGGGGGCACTTGTTGAAAACAATGAGGGACAATTGCTTAATATCATGGCTGCCTGAGATACTGGATAACAACTGGGGCAAATAGTAGGGTATCCCAAAATCTTAAAAGGAAAAACTCAAGAACGATAGCTCCATAAATGGCTTTTAAGAACTTTAACATATTCCTGGGAGTCTGGAAGCCCATGTGCATGCTTTGGCCTGTGTAAACGTTCAGGAAAGACCTGAGAACACTTTCAGATTTCATTTGTGGCTGACTTTGAGGCTCTTCTCAGGAAGAACTTATAACTAAAGCAGAGTTGTTAACTACCTTAAATACTCACCTGCATGTTGATAGAATGGTCAACATGCACACAGAACCCCTTGCAAAGACTGGGAGACTTATTGATTCTAGGAACTTAAGGAAATATCTGTCTAATTATTAGCTGAGTACTATGCTAACCAAGCAGAAACTTCAGTATTAATACATATCAAAGAATGCAGACCTTACTGAATTAGTTCAGTAAAGTCACTAAACCATCAGTAGTGATAACAATAAACAGACCCTGGCTGGAGGGTGGGGAAAGAATTTGATTTCCAGAACTGTCACATTATTTTAAGTATTCAGTTTTGACAAAATGTATGAGATATGCAAAGAAACAAGGAAGTATGACCTTTACACAGGAATAAACAGAGTCACTAAATACGGAGGAGGCCTAGATGTTAGACTTACAAGGCAAAGACTTTATTTTTTTTTAAATGTTTATTTATTTATTTTGAGAGAGAGAGAGACAGTGAGAGCTGAGGAGGGGCAGAGAGAGAGGGAGAGAGAGCGAGAGAGCGAGAGAGCGAGAGAGAGAGAGAGAGAGAGAGAGAGAATCCCAAGCAGGCTCCACACCATCAGTACAGAACCTGATGCAAGGCTCAAATGTATGAACTGTGAGATCATGACCGGAGCCGAGATCGAGTCAAACTGTTAACTGACTGAGCCTCCCAGGTGCCCCACAAGGCAAAGACTTTAAATCAACTATTTTAGATATATTCAAAAAGCTGAAGGAAAACATATTTAAATAACTGAAAGAATGCATGAAAATGATGTGTCACCAAACATAAAATATCAGTAAAGGGATAAAAATTATAAAAAGGAACCAGAGAGAAATTCTGGAGTTGAAAAATATAATAACTGAAATGAAGAATTCACTATAGGGTATCAACATATGAGCAGGCAAGCGGAAAAAATCAGCAAGGCTGAAGATAAGGAAGAGAAATTATTTAGTCTGAGGAAAAGAAAGAAAAGAAGAATGAAGTAAAATGAATAGAGCCTGAGAGACCTGTGGGACATCATCAAAAATACCAACATAAACAATAATAGGAATCTGCAAATTTGGGGATGGGATGTTGGATGTGCAGTGGGAAGAGAGGGGTAGAAAATGTATTTGAAGAAATAATGGCTGGAAATTTTCCAAAAATGATGAAAAACTATATAAGACACTTAACTCCAAAGAAGCTAAACTTAAAGAGATACATGATTTTATACATTATAATCAAAGACAGAGACTCTTGAAAGCCCTAATAGAGAAGTGATCGGTCATGTAGGGAGGACTCCCAATAAGATTAACAGCTGATTTCCCATCAGAAACCATGAAGTCTGGAAAGCAGTGGTATGGCATATTCAAGGAACAGACAGAAAATAATATCAACCAAGAATTCTTCATTTCACATAACTATACTTCAAAAAATGAAGGTGAAATTTAAACATTCCAAGATAAACAAAAATTGAGAAAAAATTTTTCTAACCATTCTGCCTTATAAAAATACTTAAAGAATCCTTCAGGCTGAAATAAAGGAAAGGACACCTGAGAGTAACTTGAATCACAAAAAATACAGAATGTCAGTAAAGGCAATTACATAGATAAATATAAAACATTCTATAAATGTAGTTTTGGTTTGTAACTTTTTTTTCTCCTGCTTGATTTCAAAGGCAACTGCATAAAGCAATAATTACAAATTTATGTTGATGGGCACACAACATATGAAGATATAATTTCTATGACAATAACAACACAAAGGAGGGGAGAAGGATTAGCATTATGTAGGAGCAAAATTTTGTATATTGTTGAAACTAAGTTGATATTAATCTGAGCGAGATTTCTATAAGTGAAAATATATATTGTAATTCCCAGGCATCCACTAAGAAAATGAATTAAATAGTGAAAGAAACAAGAAAATTAAAAATACCTCTTTAACACAAAAGAATGTCATGATTTAAAGGTAGAAAAAGAAGAAAAAAAGATACAGGACATACAGAAAGCAAATAGCAAAATAGTGGAAACAAATCCTACCTTATAAGAAATTACATTAAATATAAATGTATTAAATGCTTCAATTAAAAGGCAGAGCTTGGCAGAATAGATTTTTAAAGATGGTTCAAGTATATGCTATACACTTATATGTACTATATACTTAAATTCAGAGACACAAAAGGTTGAGAGTAAAAGGATAGGAAAAGTTATATCATGCAAACAGTAATCAAAAGAGAGATGAGTGCCTCCACTAATGGCAGATAAAATAGACTAAAGAAACAAAACAAAATTAAAAACTGTTACAAGAGACAAATAAGGGTATTACATACAGGAGAAAAGGTCAGTGTATCAAGAAGATACAACAATTGTAAACATATAATTAAAGAAAACCTAACATTAGAGCTCCAAAATACATGAAGCAAAAAGTAACAGAACGGAAGGGAGATATAGGCAGTTCACAACCACAATAACTGGAGACTTCCATGCCTCACTTTGAATAATAAATGGAACAACTAGGAAGAAGATCAACGAGGTAATAAAAGACTTCACCAACACTATAAATCAACTAGATGTAACAGACATCTACAGAACATTCCCCAACAACAGCAGAATCAAAATAAGTCTCAAGTATAGCATTGGCTAGAAGACATATAAAGAGGTAGGACTGGACATGACAGAGAACGCAAACTACAAAGCCAGGGTGCACTTAAGGGCATATGAAAAATACAAAGTGGGTTTGCATGTGTGTATCCCAGACATCAAAGACACTCAGCTCAGCTATTTCTGACATGAATCTTTTTCATCGGGATCTAACTTCTCAGTCACTCAAAGTCATGATCTCTCCTTCCACCTCACAGGCAAAACCTTGGGTTTAATACATTCTCTGATTCTTGGAAGACTGAAGACAAATGGTTTAAAGATAGCAGAGATGAAGGAATGTGTGCAGTTACGGGTCATTCTGAAGATGATGGCACTTGAGCTGGTAGTCAGGGAAGAGTGCCTTTGTAGAAACCTGGCTTGTATCTGAAGAATAGGTTCTCGCTCTTAAACACAGAAGTACAGCACTGTCCATTAGTATAAGTGCCTGAACATTTTGACACAACGGTGAAATGTTCTGCTTTGTCTGTAGCACCAAATGGATCTAATCCTGACTCTTAACGTGTGTAATATTGTACAGCTTAACCTTAGCATTTTTATTTGGAAGATGGTAATGACAAAAGTATCTATGTTCTCATCATAGGGCCATGATGAGAACAAATGAAACAATAACACTGAGTCTTTAGCTCAGTGCCTTCTGAGTCCAGTACTTGGTAGATTAAGTGATTTTCAAAGTTACCAAATCTCATTAGGCTGGAGTCCAGAGTGCTTTCCGGGGAAAACATCACTCTTTTAATTTAGGTAAATTATTTTCTGGAAAGTTATTGCACCAGATCAAGCTATATTAAAAAAAGAAATCCCAACAGCTCCCCATGGTCATACACTTCCCTGGTAATGTTCCACGGAGCAGAGGCATGAAATAGTTAAGCAGGAAATACCCTGACCTGCTCCACTTAGGGTGAGTGTTTATTATTACACAGGAAATAACAAGTCACCCTGCTTCCTGCCAATGGATCGGATCCATTTGCACATTGGAACCCCCCTCCCCCATCTAACCTCTTTGTAGAAAGTTATCAAATATAGAAATAACCTTTTATTGCTAGAGCAAAGAAGCTTGGAGAAAAGTATAAGCTGAAGCTGAAAATTATGAACTTGACTCAGGAAAGGAAGTGGCATTCGCAAGGGAGAACTGTGGGGCCCTAAGAAGATTCGCGTAGCCTGGAAGGAGACAAGGACCCAGAGTGGACCAGGACAGAGAGTTTTTCCTACCCTTTGTAGCTCAGGACTTCCACCCGTTTCCTAGTGAGGAAGAACAAGAAGCTGATTGTTTTTGTATGACTACAAGCTTAGGTTGTCACTCAAGAAAAATATAGCTAATTAGTTTTCATTTCAGAGCAAGAGGTCAGTGCTTGCTTGCTTGCTTATTGATTGATTGATTGATTGGAGAGAGTGAGCACAAGTGGGGGAAAGGGGCAGAGGGAAAGAGAGAGAATCTTAAGCAGGCTTCATTCTCAGCACAGAGCCCAATGCAGGGCTTGATCCCATGATCCTGGCATCATGACCTCAGCTGAAACCAAGAGTTGGACACTCAACTGACTGAGCAACCCAGGCGCCCCGAGGTCAGTGCTTTTGAATGAACTCTGTTGTTAGAAGATGCTGAGTTAACCACCCCCCCCCCCCCCCCACACCCACCCCCTGCCCCACAGGTATTATTCTGTAGAGATGCTTCAGCTGTGTGAGCAGAATTGCCTATTTCAGTCAAGCTTCTGGTGCCCAGGGTGATCTCAAAACCAGGTGGGAAGTGGCTTTCAGAATGCTTCTGTAGCCAGTTCACTCACTTCTGCTTAGTGACAGCAGAGGGCTCATTCCTGCTCATTCCCTGGGAGCCCCCCCCCCCACCACTTCCTCCTTTGTAAAGTGAGAAACTCAGATAGATGACTTTTTCAGGTACCCCTGTTTCTAGGAGCCTCTGATTCTGCCACAGCACATAACCCCCAATCCCCACCTGTAGTGAATCTGAGTAGCAAGAACTGAAACGTAAAGTGTGTTCCTTTGTCCTGAGGAAAGGGAACCCTCACAATTTCCTAGTGGCCTCACACAGCCCGGCCATGGAGAGAAGGAGTACGGAACAAAAGGAGGCAGGAATACGATTTCCAGTGATATATTAGGTGAGGGTTCATGGCCACCGCCCACCCTTTCAGCAGGGTTAGAAGCTGCTAGAAGCTATTTTACCAGCTACGACGCATATATGTGAGAAGGAGCCTCCTATTGGGAACTTTTCCAAAGTGTAATAAAGCTGTGCTTTGCTCCCTCTGACCTTGGCCCAGCGACAGGTAAGTCCCACAAGTTCTACCAGCTTATAAACACTGAGATGGGCTATGAGAAAGGACTATAGAGGCTCTATTTAGAGGCTTAGGTCAGCAAGTAGGCAGAAAAATGTCAAAACCACTAATCTAATTTATTGATGGTTTTAATGGGAGCATATAGGAAAAAAATTCTTCCTTGCACTGCAAATACTGCTTCAATGTCTTCATTTCCAGTACCCCAAGTTAAGACATGGCTTGGTGAATACGCACAGCTGCTGTCAGAGGGGGGTAGAGGGTGGGAATGACGTAAGAAGGTACAGGTGAGCTTGGGTTAGGGGCATCTCGACCTTTTTTTTCTCTCTTTTTTCCCCTCTCCTCTCCCCTCCCCTCCCCTCCCCTCCCCTCTCCCCTTCCTTCCTCTTCTCCTGCTCCCCCCTTCCCTCTCCCTTCCTCCTTCCCTCCCCTTCCCTTTTACTCCCTTCCACTTCTCTTTCCTTTCCCTTCCCTTCCAGTCCATTCCCTTCCACTTCCTTCTTCTTCTCTTTCCCTTCCCTTCCACTTCCTTCCCCTTGTCTTTCCCTTCTGTTCTCCTTCCCTTCCCTTCCCCTCCTCTCTCTTCTCCTCTCTTCCTCTTCCCCTTCTTCTGTTCCCTTCCCTTTCCCTCCTTTCCCTTCCTCTCCCTTTCCCTTCCTCTCCCTTTCCCTTCTTTCCCTTCCCTTCCCTCCACTCCCCTTCCCTTCCCTTCCCTTCCCTTCCCTTCCCCTCCCTTCTGCTCCCCTTCCCTTCCCTTCCCTTCCTTTCCCTCTCTCCCCTCCCCTCCCCTCCCTTCCCTTCCCCTTTCCTTCCCAGCCCTTCCCCTTCACTTTCCCAGATGTAATTTGGGTACTTAGCATACGCTTTGGCATTATGTTAGGAATGAGAAATGGAGATATTAAAAAATCTTGTCATTGATTTGTTAAATGTGCTAAACAGTACACAATGTTTAGTTTAGCAAATGCTGCACAACATGCTAGATAAGTGGGTAAATTAACACAGGAATAGAGGAAGCTATAGTTCACTTTCTTAGGAAAATGGTGAATCGTTAACCGATATGATGACAACTGAATGTGTGAGGGTGACTTGGAGATTTCCAGGTGGAGGTATAGGGAAAGGCATTATGGGTGTGTGGAATGATATGAAACAGGGTAGTGAAAAACAGTGTGGCATTTGGTCTCCTTGGGTCACAGGGCCAGGAGGAGGGTTGTGGGGAGTGTTGAAAGGTGAGGCTGGTAAGGTCAGCTGGTGCCAGTTCATGTAAGGTCCTGCCAGTAAAGTTCTTCAAAATTATTTCTGGCTAAGGAGGCCATGAGGATGACTTCAGTGGGTCGGGTAGGGCAGGGGTCCTGTTTAGATTTGCATTTTACAGAGATTATTCCAGTGAGAGTGGTGGCTGGAAGCGAAGAGGTCAGCTGGAGAGCTGCTGGGATGGGCTGAGGTGACAGTGGAGATAGCTCTTCAGGCCCGGACCCAGAGAGTGTGGGGCTGAGTAACTGTAAGGGTTTGGAGAAGCCACATGGAATTAGCCCCGTGTTGGGACATCTCTCACAGTGAGGTCATTTTCAAGCCACTCCTAGCAGGCAGATGCCATCTCAATGCGGGGAGCCAAGTGCAACTGCTGACAAGTCTTAGACAAATTTCAACACGGTAATGCCCTGAAAGTTCTGGAAAGTTTTAAATTCCTTTGTACAGCGACCAGATTAGTAACAAGGATCTCTTTGCTGGTGTGAATGGAGTTGCTGTGGCAATAACAACAGACAGCATGAAACAAAATTGATGTTTTCTCCTTGGTCTGGGGGGGCAGAGGGAGACAAGAGGGTGGACAGAAGGTCTGTGTGTCTGAGCTGACCTGCTCAGCTCCTGAGCCTTAGGCCTCAGTTTCCCCAGGGGTGTGAGTGGTCAGCACAGAAGGTTCTAGTCCAAGCTATCTCCAAGACTGCTGTATGGCAAGAGAGCGTTGTAATAGGTGATCTTTTAGACTTTCTCTAGAATTTTTGCTAGTTGCAGAATACTGTTAAATGTTCATTGAATAAACAAATGAATGAATGGAGCAGGGATCACATGAAAAGTGTAAAATGCCCGCCTCACAAAACTCTAGGGCAGTCTCCCTGGTGGCAGGTCCTTAGAGTTTAGAGTCTGATTTCAGGGTGAGGCTCTTTTCCGGGGGTGATGGAGAGGGAGGAGGTGAGTGAGTGCAGTCCTGAGTCATGGAAAATGACCACCCTGAAATCAGATGTTCCCTGCCGGGTGCAGATTTGTTCCCAGGGGTCAGCCTGCAGAGTTGGTCCTGGACAGCTGGGATGCAGTTTTCCTGCAACATTTGGTAGAACGTTTCAGGCTGGGTTGGGGGAGGATTATCTGAACCAGATGTTTGGGGGCCATCTCTCTGACACAAGTGAGTAATTAGTTCTAAGTGATTATCCATGTGACCAGTCTGGGAGTGTGCTCGCCGCTCTGAGCTGGGGAAGCGGACTTGGCTGGTTACCCCGACGAGAGAGAGAAGCCAGAGGTGTGGAGGGTTGTGTGCATGTGTGTACCTGTGCCGGGAGATTATTTCAGAAAAAGCTGCATGAGTCAAGTGTAAATGGCTGTGTGCTGTGCCTAGGCATATGGGTCTGTGATGGCCCTGAAGGATTCTAGAGACTGTGTGTCTGAGCAATCACAAAATGCTTCTGTGTGTGCAGAACAGCACAGACTTACAGGAAAGTCACTCAGGGTGGAACATGAGATGGAGTGTCCTATAGGAACCGGTCACCAAGGGTCCTCCTGATGCTGGACATGCCCACTGAGGGTGTGGCTTGGTGGCAGTGAAGACCTGCCATCTCCCGTAGCCTTGGTTCTACGTCAACTCCAAGTTGTGTGTCAGTCTCCAGGCAGAGGAGTAGGATGCCCTACACTGCTGAAATGGCCTCATGGTGGGACTAGGGGCTCAGAATAAAGATTATTTTGAATTCTAGAAGAGAAAGGCACATTTCTAGCACATATGTGTGCATGACCCTCGTGAGACTTATACATGCAACAAAAATGAGTACAAAGAAATGACAGAATTGCTGTCACTGGAAGTCCCTGTGGGGTGCGGTGCGGACACAAGAGAGGGAGGGATAGTACTCCCTGCGGAGGCAGGAGCAGTTTCAGAGACAAGACAAGATCAAGATCCAAAGAGCTTGCGCTCATCTATTAACAATAGGCCAATAAAAATCAGCTCTTTTCACATTGATTTGACGCCTCAAAAGGCTACAGAGAGAATGACCCAAACCTATAGTGGCCTTTTTGACTTCCGTGGGAGGGACCCAAGAAGCATCACGCCCTCGGTCTCCGTTCCCCGTGTCCTGTCTGGTCTCACCCCCACAGGTTCCCATTCTTCGGGGAGGAAGTGTGAGATGTTTTGCTTGAGAGAGACAGCTCATGGTGGTGAGGGGTCGTTGTCCTCATTGGGCCTCTGTGGGTTTGGTTGCCATCCCTCCATCTGCACCTGAAATGTAGGGTGTGGTGGGTGGACGGAGAGGTGCTGGACCTTTCTTCCTCCAGCCCACAGACAGGACTACTGCTTGTCAACACTGTAGACTTTGTCTCTTCACCAAGACCAGAGGTATTCCAAGTCTTCTCTGTGTGTAGAACACTGTGCTTAATTCTTTTTATTTTATTTTATTTTAAAAATTATTTTAAATTTATTTTTGAGGGAGGGAGGGAGAGAGAGAGAGAGAGAGAGAGAGAGAGAGAGAGAGAGAGAGAGAGAGAAAGAGAGAAGGGCAGAGAGAGAGAGAGAGAGAGAGGCAGAGGATCCGAAACAGGCTTTGTGCTGACAACAGAGAGCCCCATGTGGGGTGTGAACTCATGAACCATGAGATCATGACCTTAGCTGAAGTTGGACCCTTAACCAACTGAGCCATTGCTTAATTCTTAATATGAGTTAGCTTCCTAATCCTTTAAACAACCTCATGCTGAAGACACAGTCGCTACTCAAAGCTATCAGGTAAGGAAACTGAGGCACAGAAAGTTTAATGATACACTTCTATAGCCCTTATTTTGTCTCAGGCCCTGTTCTAGTCACTTTAGGTGAGTCAAATGTTTAATTCTCATGATAGCCCTGGGAAGGCTATTTATTACCCAATGTCTATAAACAAGGCAAATTTGGATTTCACAGTCTCTTGAGATCATACTCAACATTGTCTAACAAGCCCACTGTGGAGAACATTGGCTCCCCAAAGATGTCCACATCTTAATCTCTGGATTCTGAGACTTTATCATGTCCCATGGTAAAAGGGAATTTGCAGATATAATTAAGGTTATAGAATTTCAGATAGGGAGATTATACAGGATTATCTGGGGCAGGCACAATCTAACCACCGGAGCCTTTAATAAAAGCAGAAACACTTCGGGGCACCTGGGTGGCTCGTCAGTTAAGTGTCAGACTTCGGCTCAGGTCATGATCTCACAGTTTGTGGGTTTGAGCCCCGCATCGGGCTCTGTGCTGACAGCTCAGGGCCTGGAGCCTGCTTCGGATTCTGTGTCTCCCTCTCTCTCTGTCCACCCCCCCCCCCCCCCGTCTCTCACTCTCAAAAAATAAATAAAACATTAAAAAAAAAAAACAAGCAGAAACCCTTCTCCAGCTGTTGTCAGTCTGAGATATGCAGCAGAAGAGGAATCAGAGATATCTGATTGACCTGTGTTGCTAGAGAAGGCCACATGGAAAGCAGGAGAAGTCCACAAACAGCTTCTAGAAGCAAGATCAGCCCTGGATGACAGCCAGCAAGGAAGTGGGCCTCTGTCCTACTTTCCACCTAATGGAGCTTGGGGGTGGAGTCTCCCCCAGCCCCCCAGTAAGAGCCCAGGTGGTGGCTGACACCTTGACTTTGGCCTTGGAAAACCTGAAGCCAAGAAATCAATCGAACTCAGATAGGCTTATGACTTAAAGAAACATGAGATAAATTTGTGTGGTTTTAGGCTACTAAATTTGTAGTAATTTGTTTCTTTAACAACAGAAGGTTGGAAGGTACTACTGTAGGAAGAAAGGTAGGAAGCTACTGTTGATTAGGTAGGGCCCAGACTCTCCAAATTACCTGTCAATGTGTAGGTTTTGTCTGGTAAGACGCAAAAGTTTTCTGTGGAAAAGTGAAAAAGATAACTCCGAAGGTTATAGAGTTATTGCCTGTAAGACATTAACTAGTGTTACAGCTAATCTAGTGGTCTTATTCTGATATTCTCTTTAATATCTATAAAATCTCAATCCTTTAAACCATTTTTACCAACCTGTCAGCCCCGTATTTAATGACTTAGAAAAAGCTTTGATAGCTATGTACCCTACACGTGTGTTATGTTTTTTAACTTCTTGGAAATGGTGCTATTATTAGATATTATATCATTCTCATTTTACCAATGGTGAGACTAAGCTATGAAAATGTAGATAATTTGTTCAAGGTTCCCTAGCTGATGCGGATTGTAGCCAGCAAAACTCCAGAGGCTGTAGTTTTAACTTGTGCAAGAAAACGTCTTCGTTTATTTGGGCACCGATCCAAAAACACAACATCACAGCCTCTTGGAACTGGCTTGGGGGAGTCCTGATAAGTGAATATGCACAGGGCAGAGAGATGCCTGGATGTGTGGGGTAGCAGGAAGTACACAGGGGCTAGTAGGCATGCGTATGAAAAACCATGCCTTGAAGGGCCGAGGCTACTTCCTGGTGGCCACCAATCTTGATTCCTAGGGTTAAGTTATGTTTGCTTGGTTTCTGTTGAGGAATAGAGAAGGTACCAGAACTCTCAGAAAGTGACTTGGCTAGTTTCCCATTTCAGATATGTCTAGCAAGGTGTCCACCTGCAGACTCACACCCGTTAACCGTTGGAAAGAAGGATTCCCTCTCCCACTGTGATAAGGTCATATTAAATATGAGGGGTTTTTTTCCCTCCGGGAGGTGGTAGATCTCTGTATGGGCCACAAGATATGTTGCTGTAGGCTTATGACAGGAGGCTCCACCAGCAGTGAAGGGGGCGTGCTACTTTCCCTATACTTAGCCTGGTGTTGGGTTTCTCCAGAACTCCCAAGGATGCTTTCAAGTCAGGATTGCTGGGTGGCATTTCAGATGTCTGTCGCTTCTTCTTGGAAGAAGCTCCCAATTCATTATCCTTTTTAAGGAAAGCCATCATGAAACGGACTGTGCCTTAAAAAAATAAGAATGGATTTGTGAAGAATGTGGACTTATCCCCATTTTTGTGAAGGTTTAAAAGATGGAGAATCTTTTATCGTAAACAAATGGTGTCAATGATTCTAGCTACTACTTTTGAGCTTATACTATGTGACAAGCATGTGATTGCCATTTTATATACATTGCCTTCATTACTCCACCCAACTACCCTAAAAGGTAAACTCACTTTTGCTCCATTCAGTAGACGATGGAACAGACTTGTAGCAGCTGACATGATGACAGAGGCAGGACACATCCCTTGATCTGTATGACCCCAAACCTGTGCTATTCTGAGTTTTAGAAAACATAAAGCTTAATGCCTTCCATTTTTGTGTCTCTGATATCTAACACATTGTCTGAATTTATTGATGCTTCATAAATATTTGCTAACCAAGTGAGTACTTTGTGATTGGGAAAAAGTATACAACAATTCATTCTTTCATTATTCCATAACTATCTTTCGGGCACCTGCTGGGTGTTGACTGTGTGCTATGGTGTAAGGAACTAGGGATATAAAATGAAAAAAAATACTTTCATGGGATTACAAAATGGTGCAACATATTCTTACTATGTGGTAACATATAAACATACTCTTACTGTATAGTCCAGCAATTGTGTTCCTTGGTGTTACTCAAAAGTGTTGAAAATTATGTCCACACAAAAACCTGCACACAGATGTTTAGAACAACTTGATTTACAATTGCCAAAATTTGGAAGAACTGAGATATCCTTCAGTAGGTGAATGGATATATAAACTTTAGTACATCCAGACAATAGAGTATTATTTAGCATTAAAAATATATGAGGTACCAAGCCATGAAAAGACATGGAGGAAACTTAAATGCATATTTCTAAGTGAAAGAGGCCAATCTGTATGATTCCAACTATATGAATTTCTGGAAAAGGCAAATCTGTGGATTCAGTAAAAAAAAAAATTAGCAGTTGTCAGGGGGCTGGGGGAAGGAAGTATGAACAGATGGAGCAGAGAGGTTTTTAGGGCAGTAAATTTCTTTGTATGATAGTGGCATAATGGTGGATGCACATCATTATGCATTTGTCCAAACCCATGGAATGTACAACACGCACCAAGAGTGAACCCTGATGCAAACGATGGACTTTGGATGATTATGATGTGTCAGTGTAGGTTTATCAATGGTACCAAATGTACTATTCTCATGGTGGATGTTGGTAATGGGGAAGGCTGTGCACGTGTGGGTTCTGAAGGGTATATGGGAAACCTCTGTACTTTACTCTCAATTTAGTTGTGAATCTAAAACTGAGGGCTTCATGGTCTAAGGGTAGGGCTAGGTTATCGAGAGCTTATCACTTCTCCTTGTCAATGATAAGAGAACTTGCCAATGACACTAATTCTGAGATCATTGTTTCATGGAGGGCTGAAAAAGACAATTTTCAGTGGACTGATACACTGAAGTGATCTCTCCACTAACTTGTATTTCATGGTTCACAATATGTTGATTATACTTATGGCTTGTGATTTGGTGGGGGGTGGGGGAAGAAGACATTTTTTTTTCTTTTTAACTGTCTACCTCTAGTGAAGTTTTGAAGAAGTTTTTTATTTAAAAGGAAAGATTTCAGAACTACCTAAAGAGATGTGGCATTTTATCCTCAGGCCCAGGAACCACATCATGGAATCTAAGTAAGTCTAGGAAGTTGGTGTGGCCTTTATCACCAGAGCTGGCTGAATCACAACCAAAGATAGTAGGCAACACACTGGCTTTGATATCAGAGACTTGACATAGAAATTTGGCTCTGCCGTGTATTAAATAGTGAGCTTTGAGAAGCTATTTACTTTTGTTGAGGGTCAACTTTCTCATCTGTGAAATGCATCCGTCTCAGGGTTACTGTAGAGAGTAAATGACAATTGGTGGAAAAAAGTATGGCACTACTTAGGCACAGTGTAAGGGCTCCATCAGTCATAATGATGATGATTGTTACTTTTATTACCCCTTTACTCTTCATCTCCAATCTTAAAGTCAACACCATGCTTCCCAGACTTTCACATACCAATTAATAGCTGGGGATCTTGTTAAAATGCAGTGTCTGACTCCGGAGGTCTGGAACAGGGACCAAGGGGCTGCATTTCTGACCGGGTTCCCAGGGGATGCCAGAAGCTTCGAGCCTCTAACGAATCTTCAGGAATTAAAGTGACAAAGTGTCCCCTTTCATGCTGTGCAAGTTCCACCATTTTTTCCCCCTTTTCTGGGGAAGATGAAAATACGATACTTGGGATAGAAACCTGAATTGAAATATCATGGTTTCATTGTTTTCTCAGACATAGCTAAAAACAATACTGACATTCAAGGGCCAATTTTCTGTCAATTTGCCAGGCTAAATTTTTGGTATTTTGCTGTAAAAAAGAAACCTTTCTCCATTGTGTGGTGTCTCAAAACATTTGTTCCTCCTTATGTCCCCTGTGAGCCAACCCCCCACAACCTCTTACCATCTTGAGGCCAGTGGCTTCTGACAGAGGCCTATCAGGCCAACTCACTTTGGGCCTGGAGACCACATGTCCAGCATCCGACTGATACCCATTTTTAATCGAAATATGCCATTTTATTTTTGGTAAAAATGCTCTTCAAATGAGAATGAAGATTACAATGGGAAATTGTGTCTGTCAAGGGAAAAGAGCTATTTTGAATAATATCTCTCATAATTGGGGTAATTTTGACAAACTCAGACATTATAGAATTTCCATGCATCCTCCCCACCACCAACAGGTGAGGGAAGAGTACTTTCTACCAGGCAAAAGCCTAAGCTACTCTCCCCTTCCTAGCCTATAGTAGTGATGGTGAGTTTCATGGCAGTCAAGCTTACTGCTCTCTAGAAACAAGTTTTATTCCACCCCTGGTGAGCAATTAGAAATTTATGGCTTAAGCCAGGAGAAGGATAGAGCTGGGGCTGGGGAGTTGGCCATGGTAATTGAATCATAACGTTGGTTTTGGTTTTTACACTGATGAAAAATATGCACAACATCCTCTGTCCTAGAACAAATTGATCAATAACTTAAGTCTCGAATAGATGTAGCAGATTTCTTGTACTCTCTGGTTACATACTGGGGACAGCTACCAAATGGTTTTTCCTTTTAGGATATTGGGTTACTCTGTGACTACAGTTTGATTCAGGGATTGGTTCCCTTTTGTGATGCTGTGTGTGTGTGTGTGTGTGTGTGTGTGTGTGTGTGTGTAGGTGTGGACTTGCCACACCTCCATGCTACTCTACTGGGTTCCTGTGCCTGAAGCCACCCTTCAGGGATGTCAGCTCTCAGGATTCTCTCAAGTGGAAACTCGTCTTTTAGAACCAAGTATCATGGATAGAGCCGCTTGTCTCCACAACAGGATAAGTGGTGTTATCCAGGGCTTTGGAAACAGATGGACGTGAGTTTGAATCCCACGTGTACCACGGCTGTGCTGCACCGGACAAGGACGCGGTGAGGTAAAGGAGGTTCCTAGGATGTAAATTTAAGGTGGAACTCACACTCAGGTGAGGGCACTGGGCTTGTACCACCTTGAGAGTGAGTACCTCCTTAAATGCTCTACTCTGGTTCCTCTCTTTCCTTACCCTGGTCTGGCCCTGCTGTGTGACCATGGAGACTGTTTCCTAATCTATAAAATGGGGGCAATAAGAACTATCGATTGGGATTGCCATGAAGATTAAATAAAAGGATGTTGATAAACTTCTTGACATGGTGCCTGGATAAATGGTAGCTGTGTTTAGTTTTAATTCACCCATTAACCGAGCATCTTGACAGAACTCGCTCTTAGGATAGCTAGAGTTAATCCCTTTGTCCTTTGGAGGAAAACAAGAATCAAGGAATATTTAGAAATGTCTTCACTTAGGACATGGTTCCTTTTGAGTTATTCTTTAGGAATTCATTTATTTAAATCTCTCTTTACACAATTCAATTTCTCACTGTTGAAGTATAAAGTGAGCACTAGTAATGAGAAACTGAAATTTGAGCGTATCTAGTTACATGCAGACCAGAGCTGGGGGCTCCCCTGTGATCGAGCACTTCATTCTGGGGAGACAGAATGTCTCGCCCGGAGAGTGAAGGAACCAGTGATTTGGGCTGTGTGTCTGATGCGCCTGCTCACTGCCCGGTCCCGGATGGAGCCAGGAGGCTCTGATCTTGGTGCTCCATCACTGTGATCACTCACTTAGCACACACTCAGAGCAGCTTCAGTTTCTACTTGCAGGAGCATGTACTTTCCCTGCTCTGTCTTCTCCCTACGTGGTTTTTCTGGTGGGAGGGTGACCTAGGCATTCATGGCCAAGATGGAGGGGAACCTGTTAGAATACTGGCTGGTAAGATGAGAAGCTCCGAGGGGCTTGATTCTCCCAATTGATATTCTTGCCATGTTGTTCTAAAGAAAGAAAAAAACTTGTGATTTAAAAAAATTCCCTTCTTCACCTAGAGTTAACTAGGTGAAGACCAAGTATTACTGATTCTACCAGATTCCCCCTTCCTTCGTTTGAATATTGCTTCCAACTTGGTTGCTGAGGGATAATGACAACGTATTTTTGACTTCTGGTTCCATCTGAATGTCTTTTTAAAAATTTTAATTTCAGTGTAACTAACATATGGTGTTATATTAGTTTCAGGGGTATAATATAGTGATTCAACAATTCTTTATATTGCTTACTGCTCAACATGATAACTAAACTCTTAATCCCTTTCACCCATCCCCTACCCACCTCTCCTCTGGCAACCATCAATTTATTCTCTATAGTTAAGAGTCTGTTTTTTTTTTTTTTGTCATTCTTTTTTTCTTCGTATGTTTGTTTTGTTTCTTAAATTCCACATGTGAGTGAAATTCTATGGTATTTGTCTTTCTCTAACCGGCTTATTTCACTTAGTGTTACACTCTCTAGCTCCAGCCATGTTGTTGCAAATGGCAAGATTTTACTCTCTTTTATGGCTGAATAATGTTCCATTATCCATTCATGATAAAATATAATGATATTTTATATCCACTATATATACAAAATCCCATACATGTATATCACATCTTCTTCATCCATTCATCTATTAATGGACATGTAGGCTGCTTCTATAATTTGGTCGTTGTAAATAATGCTGCACTAAACATAGAGGTTCATCTAGCCCTTTGAAATAGTGTTTTCACATTCTTTGGGTAATAAGTACCCGGCAGTGCAATTAATGGATCATAGAGTAGTTCTATTTTTAATTTTTCGAGGAACCTCCATACTGTTTTCCACAGTGGCTGCACCAGTTTGCATTCCTACCAACAGTACGTGAGGGTTCCTTTTTCTCCACATCCTCACCAGCACTTGTTTCTTGTGTTTTAAAAATTTTATTTATTTTGTTTTAGCCATTCTGACAGGTGTGAGATGATATCTCATTGTGGCTTTGATTTGCATTTCCCTAATGATGAGTGATGTTGAGCCTCTTTTCATGCATCTGTTGGTCATCTGGATGTCTTCTTTGGAGAAATGTCTGTTCATGTCTTCTGCCCGTTGTTTAATTAGATTCTCTGGGTTTTTTTTGGTGTTGCGCTATATAAGTTCTTTATAGATTTTGGATGATAACCCTTTATTCAATATGCCATTTGCAAATATCTTCTCCTATTCAGTCGGTTGTCTTTTAGTTTTGTTGGTTTTTACCTTTGCTGTGGAGAAGCTTTTAATTTTGATGTAATCCCAATCATTTATTTTTGCTTTTATTTCCTTTGCCTCAGGAGACATATCTAGAAACATGTTGCTATAGTTTATGTCAGAGAAATTACTTCCTGTGCTCTGTTCTAGGATTTTTATGGTTTCAGGTCTCGCATTTAGGTACTTAATCCACTTTGAGTTTATTTTTGTGTGTGGTGTAAAAAAGTGGTCCAGTTTCGTTCTTTTGCATGTTACTGTCCAGTTTTCCCAGGCCCATTTGTTAAAGAGATTGTCTTTTTACCACTGGATATTCTTGACTCCTTTGTCAAAGATTAATTAATTGTGGGTTTATTTCTGGCTTTATATTCTGTTCCATTTATTTGTGTGTCTATTCTTGGGCCAGTACCACACTGTTTTGATTACTACAGTTTTGTAGTATCTCTTGAAATCCTGGATTGTGATACCTCCAGTTTTGTTCTTTTTCACAATTTCTATGGCTATTTGAGGTCTTTTGTGGTTCTATAAAAATTTTAAGATTATTTGTTTTAGTTCTGTGAAAAATGCTGTTGGTATAATGATAGGGATTGCATTAAATCTGTAGATTGCTTTGGGTAATTAGACATTTTAACAGTATTTGTGCTTCCAACCCATGAGCATGGAATGTCTTTCCATTTGTTTGTGGCTTCTTCAGTCTCATTCATCAGTGTTGTATAGTTTTCAGAGTACCTGTCTTTCATTCCCTTGATTAAGTGTATTCCTATGCATTTTATTACTTTTTGTGCAACTGTAAATGAGATTGTTCTCTTAGTTTCTCCATCTGCTGCTTCATTATTAGTGTATAGAAATGCCATGGATTTCTGTACATCGATTTTGTATCCTGCTACCTTACTGAATTCACTTATCAGTTCTAGTAGTTTTTGGTGGAGTCTTTATCATGTCATCTAAAAATAGTGTAAGTTTTACTTCTTCTCTACCAATTTGGGTGACGTTCAGTCCTTTTTGTTGTCTGATTGCTGTAGCGAGGACTTCCAGTATTATGTTGAATAAAATTGTGAAAGTGATCATCCTTGTCTTGTTCTTGACTGCAGAGGAAAAACTCTATTTTTCCCCAATGAGGGTGATGTTAGCTGTGGGTTTTTCATATATGACCTTAATTATGTTGAAGTATGTTCCCTCTAAACCTACTTTGTTGAGAGTTTTTATCATGAAGGGATGTACTTGGTCAGATGTTTTTTTCTGCATGTATTGAAGTGATCATATGGTCTTTATCCTTTTCCTTGTTAGTGTGCTATGTCATTTTGATTGATTTGTGAATATCGAACCACTCTTGCATCCTGGAAACAAATCCCAGTTGATTGTGGTGAATGATTTTTTAAAAATGTACTGTTGGATTTGGTTTGCTAATATTTTGTTGAAGATTTTTACATCTATGTTCATCAGAGGTACTGGCCTGTAATTCTTTTTTTTTTTTTTTTTTTTTTGTAGTGTCTTTGTCTGGTTTTGGTATCAGGGTAATGCTGGCCTCATGGAATACATTTAGAAGCTTTCTTTCCTCTTCTATTTTTCAGAATAGTTTGAGAAAATAGGTATGAACACTTCTTTAAATGTTTGATAGAATTCACTTGTGAAGGCATCTGGTCCTGGGCTTTTGTTTGTTGGGATTTTTTTCTTTCTCTCTCTTTTTTTTTTTTTTACTGATCGAATTTCGTTGGTAGTAATTGGTCTGTTCCACCTGAATGTCTTTTAGCTATCTTATTAAGGGCTCTCTATATCAGTTTCTTACTCTGTAAAATAGAAGATTTAATTTCTGGGCCATCTTTTCATAGAATGAACCGATTCTGAGGCCACTGTGTGTATGTATTAGAATTGAAGGCTATAACATAAGAGACTGTTAAAAACTGAGAACAAACTGAGGGTTGATGGGGGGTGGGAGGGAGGGGAGGGTGGGTGATGGGTATTGAGGAGGGCACCTTTTGGGATGAGCCCTGGGTGTTGTATGGAAACCAATTTGACAATGAATTTCATATATTAAAAAAAAAAAGAATTGGAGGCTATATTAAGTCTAAACACATTGCTTGATTCACAAGCTGTATGTTCAGTTCTAGATGACACACAATTTAAGGAATGTCAGGACACATGTAGTCACTGCATTTTCCTACCAAGCCTGGATTCTTTTTATCTTGGAGTCCCAGGTAATCCCTACCAACTGATCAGAGTTGTTTCATAGAGTAGGACCTATTTGGTATTCTTAGTCTAGGGGATTAACAAAAAGGAGGAAACTTCTTTGACCTGGAGAATCTTAGAAGCTGGATTGATAGATGAAGCCTGAGTGAGTTGAGGAGGATCTGAAGAAATCCACAGTGAACATATAAAGACTTGGGAGGTTGTGGGGCGTAAACTAACACTCCTGTAGGAAAAAAAAAAATGATCTGACTTGGAGGATTTAGGTGGCCGACTTAACTGAAATGTTTAAGATGGTTTGGCGTTGGATTGAGGGAGGGCCAAATGACCTCCCAGACAGGGAAAGCTGTAGCAGGAAAGAGCCCTTGGGGGGATGAGTGTTAAGATAGAACATATAACACTATGTAACTTCAAAACACATAAATCAGATGGATCTATTTTGAATGTTACTAAATTAAAAGAATATGCTAGATTTATCTATATTAAATGCTTATTTAATTCTAGACTAAATATAAACTTATTCTCACACTGTTGAAAGAGCTTCTGGCCAATGATACAGGTGGAATTTCCCAGCTGGGTATCAGAATAATATAGAGCAAAGAGTAATGGGCCTTGAGTTGGAATTGAAGGAAAGCTGGAAGACACCTGGTGTGTGCAGTTTACACATGTCATTCAATTGATTACTTATCTGTCAAATATTTGACTGCCCCTGCGCCAGGTGCAGGGATAAAAAGAGGAACGAGGTAGGGGCCTTTCTCTGAGACTGTCTTAGTCTAGTGGGGTAGGTAGACTCATAAATGGACCAATGTAATTTTAAGTGTGTGTGACAGGGAAAGCCATGCTTCCAATGTTTCTCCTTTCCACTGACACCACTACCACAGTCACAACACTTTTGACACCAGGTGTGGGAGTTTTCTCCACCAAGTTGGGTATCCTATAATTTCACGTCATCCTGACACCATCTACCTGGAGAGCGTCAGATCCCACAGGCTAAGGGCTCAAGTGTACAAGACCTTTCCCTCTTCAGGCACTAGTCCCAAGGCCAGCTGGTCACCCGTGCTTCTGACATATCAGCTATAAATCAGAGGTTCTTACCACCGCCTCCTTGGGTTCAGTTAATTTGCTAGAGGGGCTCACAGAACTCAGGAAAACAGTTTCCTTACTGTCTGTGTTTATTATAAAAACCCATGATAAAGGATACAGATGAACATCCACATGGAAGCGATGCATAGGACAAGGGCACAGAACTTCCATGCCCTCACTAGGCATGCCGCTCTCCCCAGATCTCTGTATGTTCTCCAACCTAGAAGCTCTCTAAGCCCAATCTTTTTGGGATTTTTATGGAGACTTCATCACATTTCCAGCCCTTTCCCCATCTCTGGAGAATGGGGGTGGGGATTCTAATCATGGCTTGGTCTTTTTGGCGATCAGCCCCCATCCAGGAGCCCACCAAGAGTCCCCTCATTAGAACAAAAGACACTCCTATCACTCAAGAAACTCCAAGGGACTTAGGAATTACAAAGGAACTCTGTGACAGAAATGGGGAACAGATACCAATACAAGCATTTTTCTGTGATGTCACAAAGTGGATTGTGAGCAATGAGAAGGACATATTATGGGAATATAAACTTCTCTAATGGTTCCATCAGTTCCATGTGGGTAAATGGTACTATCCCCATTTTACAGTTGAGGATGTCTATGCTCAGAGAGAGCTGAGGCCATTCAAGGCCACTTTGGCAATCCGTCATAACTGGGAACTGACGCTGAACCTGAAGCTCTTTCCTAGAGGGGGTCATTTGAACCCTCACGAGAGGCCTGGATTCAGGTCTAGCTGGGTGATTAGCAACCCAAGATAGCTCAAGCATGTCGTTTCACCTCAGTGGGCTGCAGTTCCCCCTGTGTAGCCAGAGGAGCTGAGATAGGAGGCTCCTTCCACTTCTGGCATGGGTGTGACTTGATGACTTGCCTGTAGTCTTCAGATTTGACCTCCATTTAGCTCTGCTGGTGAGGAGATATTATGGATCAACCATATACTATATAGACAGTTTCTCTCTGCTCAGACACCTGGTAGTTTGTCTCATAAATTGCCTTGTGGAACGTGCAAAGACAGTTGCCTTTGGTGAGAGGTCCAGTCCAGGCTCATTCACTTTCTTGCCTTGCTCTACTAGTATGTAAATTGGAGATAAAAATACCGGATTCTGGAAGTTTAAACTGCTTATGAGTTAAAGCTTTATAGCTTTATGTTTCTTTTCTACATTCTGTCCTTTTTTTTTTTTGGCTTGGGGTTTGCCCTTATTGAGAGCTTTTGGTTTAGAATGTCGTATCTTTGCGCCTGGAGAAATGGGACTTTTTAATGTAATAGCAGAATACGCCACAGGTGGCTCAGGACAATGGATCAGACTTTCCCCTTAGGACTCAGGTTGTAATTGGGGTTATAAATTAATTGTAACAAGGCGTCAGAAAATCTGTCACAAATAAGCACGACAAACTTAACCCATTGAATTACAGAAAGTTTAAATCAGATCCCGGAAATGACAGATTCTGTGTCCTAGCTGAAATCGAAACTTGTGTGCACATGTTTGCGTGAAGGCAGTCCCAGCTGGCAGGAACTTGAAACACAACCAAATATGCCACCTTAACCAAGAAATACAACAGGCTGCTTATTGGGGTCATTTGAAAAGAGACTATATAACCATTTTCTGATCTCTCTGATATATATTTCTACAAATAACACTAGGGAGAAGTGAAAACTGTTTTATGGTTCATAAGGAATCAACTCCATGAAACATGAGTTTCAGATGGGGCTGGCCTACACATGTCTGAATCCCTGTAGAATCTTTAAAAATAAACATACGCTTCCCTAGCATTATCAGAGGTCTCTGATCTGCTCTGTGTTCGATTCTCCTTCCTTTCTCCAACTGCTCTTAGAAGACAAAGACAGCCAAAGAAAATCAAGCCAGTTCCACATTTGCTGCACTTACTCTTCCTCTCTGATTAAACATATTTTCCTAAATATCCCCTCTCCTCTTTTGGTTTGGCCAGGATGGACCTACAATGAAAACGCCAACTCATTTTAAAGGGAAAGTAGGGCCGTAAATGGTAGTGTGGTGTTGTGGAAAGAATACGAATGGCTTTGTAGCTGTGCCTGCCCTAAAATCTTAGTTCCTCTGTCTTCTATTTGTGGGGTCCTCTGCATGCTACAGAGTATGTCTGTGCCCCTATTCCCACATCTGCTCATTGGGAAAGGTAAAAACTAGTTGGTAGGGTTGATGTGAGCATTAAAGAGTGTTGTAAATCATGTAATCGGGAGTTATTTTTTTGAGTTGCCCTATCCTGAAAGTTCTGAGGGTTGTCTACAGTAAAAAATGGCAGCAGGAAGGGGAAAGGGGCAGAAATGCTGGAAAATGGGCATTAGTAGGATTAAATTAACTAGCCCCCATGTGACTGAGGACGACCTTGGGTTATGAGTGGAAGAGACATATATACTCTCTGGACTGGATATTCAAATGCTATGTAAGACCCTCCCCCCACCCCCCATGTCCTCTTACTCAGAACTGCCTATTTTTGAGGTGAGACTGCTCTGTTAACCTAGTCTCCAGGGTGACTGTTGAACAAAACTCTGTTGAGCAAAACCCTCTACTGATTTTTGATGAATACACGGTGGGATTAAAAAAAAAAACCAAACATGTATCTCTGCTTCTTTAAACCACTAGTATTTTGATGTTGGCTTATCGCAGCAGAACCTAGCTTATGCTGATGGACATCATTCCTCTTCAGATTACTGAATTTCTCTTTTGTGAAACTCAGATATCTCCATGGTTAAGACCATATTCACCGTCTTTCAAGTTTCTGCTTAAAAAGTCTACAGTTATTGTTTGGAACAGTAGCATCAGATTTAGTAGTGATGCCCAAGAGAGCTTTTCTTAACTGCAACATCTCTTTCATTATTTGGTTTCAACAATGTTGACTTTTTGGCCGGTGCTGGCTCTGGGGAGGCCCAATGTTCTCTGAAAAGACACCACATTCTGACTTCACTTGTTAATGACCCTCAGCTTTGTATCTCTGGTCTGAATCTTTTCTCTGAAGTGCAGATTTGCTGTCCAGCAGCTGTTTGATGCTGCTGCTTGGATATTAGCCATCTCACATTTAGCTCGGCTGAAGCACTATTGATTGTTTCCTGATTTGTACCCCAGCTACTCTGCACTTGCTTCCCGCTATCATTCAAGTGGAATCTCGATTCCTAACCCTGGCCCACGAGACCGTGCCTGCCTCTCTCATGCCTTCATCCCCCGTTCCTCCACCTAGGGTACTTGGGCCCAGTCACATGCAGTTTGCTTCTGATCCTTAGACAGCCATTTTCCTCTCCAGCCTCTGGCCCTCTGCACTTGCCAGGCCCTCTGCTTGGATCCCCTGTTACAATCTTTTTCTCATTACTAAGTTCTCTTTAGGTAAGTCTCCTTGCCACCTTAGCAAACACACTTGTTAGTACCTTGCTTATAAGACAGGAAATTATCTTACATATTTGATTACGTGTTTACTCTCTGCCTCCTCATTCTCCCTTAGAACATAAGCTGACTGAGGGCAAAGACTCTCTGTTGGTTTTGCCCTGCATCCCCAAGGCCGTAATAGTGCTTTCCTAGAACACAGAAGGCACTAAGTAACTAGTGGTGATGTAGGCTGGAGTGGGCATGGGAGTGGGGCTGTGCTGAAGTTAGGTGTTTATGTCCCTTTCCCCCATGAACTCTTGAAGGCAAGGGCTCTTGTCTGAGGTATAGTAAGAGTTAGTGAACTTAATTAATGATAGTTCAGTCAGTTAAAGGAATGCCTTTAAGTCACTGAGCTAAGTCATTGGCATGAAATGAATTTCATCTCTGCCTTCCCCCAAGACTCCAAGGACCCAACCACAGTCTGCAGTATGCCTTCTATGTGCCACGCACTGTGAGAAGCACTTTCTCTCAGTTCACTCCCACACTTGCTCTATGCTGCCATACGACATGTTTTCCCAAATATTTCCTGCTCCTTCTCTTCCAGGAACATGGTATCATTATACTCCCTGGCCCCCTTACTGATGGATGGAGACTTATGACTCGTTTTGGCTAAGAAACTTCGAGCTAGGGTGACATGCACCACTTCTGGGGGAGAGCACTTGATTGTCACTGAGAAGCCCTACTGAACTCACGTTCCCCCTGGCGTGGCCTCCCCAAATGGCTGGCAGGTAGGCTGCCCTGTCAACCTGGGTTCCTGAAGGACATGAAAAGCAAAGCTCCCTCGCTGCCTCCTGACGGGCATGTTATGTGATCAAAAAGTACCTTTTTGTTGTCCAGGATGTGGAGAATTGGGGACTATTTGTTACTACAGCATAACCTAACACATTCTGACTGAGAGATGAGTTACGATGGTCCCATTTTACAGGTGAGATACTTCATATTCAGGGAGGTAACTTTCCCGGAGACACACAGCTGGCAAGTGGGGCACTCACCCAGACAATACTATTTTTAACAGATGCATAATTTAGCCAGTGCAAGCTTTACTAATTGATTTTTCAAGATATCTCATGTGTCTTTAGTTTCTCTACATCAGTCTTAATCTGACTCAAATCCCCCATCACGTGTGGTGGTGGAAAACTCAGTCTCACCTGGTCATTTTTGGGTCTCTGATTTTTCTTCCTTAGACTTTTAAGAGTAGCCCGGGTGTCATCCTCATGGTTACTCCTACTGCACTGCATGGTCCTGACACACCTGGAGGTTTTATTGATTCAGTGGCATACTTAGATGTCGGAATCAGCTCAGTCCTGGGTACACCTGAGTCTCAATAGCTACATCCCTCAGAGGTCCTGCTACCTTTCCCACTCCTAGGACTCAGAAGGAGACTCTTTACATATTCACTACCCTGGGCATCATAGATCTCTGGACTCCTGCCTCTGTTCTTCCTTCTCTCTCTGACTCCCTTCTTTCCTTCCTTCCTTCCTTCCTTCCTTCCTTCCTTCCTTCCTTCCTTCCTTCCCCAATATTTATTGAGTGACTACTATAATCAGGCACTAGCCTTTGTGTTGGGGACAGAGAGGTGAAACAGACAAAAACTCTTGCCCTCAGGATGTTCAGTGAGAGAGTCATCGAGAAATTGACCACAAATACAATAAATGAATTATATGGAAGCTTGGCAGAGTTTGGAGCTATAGAGAAAGCAAAGTAGGGAAGAAGGGTGGGTGGTATTGGGAAGAGGTCAGGGTGAACCTTGCATTTTCCCCAGAGGCAAAACAAACGATAAAACAAGCTGGTGGCTATCTGGAAGGAGAGAATCCCTGGCAGAGGGCAATGGGCACGTCACTGCTGAGGGCGAAACGTCCTGCCTGGTGTGTGCCTGGAACAGTGGGGGCCTGCAGTGGAGACGGGCAGATGGCACTGGGGCAGATCGAGCCTCACTTCTTGCTTGGAGCGAGATGGAAGCCACGTGAGGAATCTGGCTGGCAAATGGTGTGATATGATTTTCCTTCTAAAATGCAGGCAGGGAGAACAAAGGGCAAGAGTTGAAGCAGGGAGACCACTTAGGATGCTATTTCAATAATAGTTTCTTTCCCGTATTGGAGCACCTCCCTCCTCTGTCCCTCTGTTCAGGCAACACCCCTACCTCTTCCAGTGTGCTTCTCCCTGCCTCCTCTTCTTTGCTCAGGGAAGTCTGACTGCACTTATCTGGATGAAGACAACTCCTTGGAAGACAGAAGGACCTCAGTACATGCCAGCACCTTCTGAATTGGTCTGGCCCCTGAAGTTAGGGGACACAGAGGCTCAGCTGATCTTGGAGGGGAGGGAACAGTGCAAAGACCAAAAGAGAGATAGTATCTGAATATTTTATGAATACTTCATTGCAGCAAACAGCTATCATCTCAATAAATATCCTGCCCCATAGGCGTTAAGTGTTAGCAGGTGCTTAAAGTAGGTTGGAGTACATGAGAAGGCAGAAGGCGAGGTCAGGAAGAAAAAAGCATGGGAGTGTGTGCATATGTGTATAGGTGGGAAGGGGACATCTTCTAGCAATTAAGGTGAAATTTCTGGGGGCAGGAAGAGGCAGAGGTAAAGCCCTTCAGATGGTGCTGCCACATAAAATATAGAACATCCCGTTAAAGTTGCATCTTAGATACACAATGAACAGTTTTCAAAAAAGTGAGTATGTCTCAGATCTTACATGGGACATGTAACATGGGACATGGGACATACACTGAAAATATTTTTTTTAAAATTTTTTTAACGTTTATTTATTTTTGAGACAGAGAGAGACAGAGCATGAATGGGGGAGGGGCAGAGAGAGAGGGAGACACAGAATCGGAAGCAGGCTCCAGGCTCTGAGCCATCAGCCCAGAGCCCGACGCGGGGCTCGAATTCACGGACCGTGAGATCGTGACCTGAGCTGAAGTCAGATGCTTAACCGACTGAGCCACCCAGGCGCCCCTGAAAATACTATTCATTGTTTTCTAAGTTCAGATTTCACTGGCCATACTGCATTTGTATTTGCTAAATCTTACAACTCTGATCTCAGATGAGTTTTGAACGTAGCCATGGTTGAAAACCGTTGCTTGATTCCCCAAAGATGTGTGTTCTCTGGACAAAGAAGTGGGGAAGAGGAGGGTGAGATCTTTGGTGGAGGAATGCTATGTGAACAGTGGCAAGGCTTGCGATAGCCTGGCTTACTTTGTGCTGAGAGAAGGAGTGCATCATGGGAAGTCTCCTCGCCAAGTGCCTAATGTGTAAAATGTGAGTCAGAACCATTGGTTTACTTCTTTGTTACCCTCTTTCCATCCTGGAGAAAGATGTATTTGTCACTGATCGCGGCTACTATCAATCATGGCGTCATTTATTTCTCTTTACGTTGGATTTTTCAATTTAATTCCATAGCTGGGATGTAGTTATTTCACGAAAAAAAAAAAAAATCATCCCTCTTTTTCCTCCGGGCCCTCAGATGGTGTATCATAAATTAAACATTCACATAATCCCTGTTGACACAAAAGGGAAGTTTTGGACTCAAAAGACCCCAAGCTGAGAAAACGAGACTAACGATGAACGGGGTGTCTCCCTCTCTGTTATCGCAGGCGGGTCTCCTAGGGCTATTTATTGCTGAGGGGTGCAAACAGCCATACTTCAGGCTGGTCAAGATTGTCCACCTACCAGGGAGCCCATTCCTAACACACGTTTCAGATGCTTCCTGCGCAGAACATTCGTCCTTTTAATACTTGACCTACAGCACACATGTGTGATGACTCTCATCTATTACGTGTTTCGGCTTCATGGACTTTTCTTTGCTCCAGTGGAAACTATTTTAATGGACTTTCTTTGGACTCATGAAAATACTCAGAGTTTGGAGGAAAGTCCCTGAAGGGTCTGCTGCCTTAAATTCTTCACACTATAAGGAAATTGGGTTTTGCACATCTTCCAGCTTGCTCTACTTTGGCTGGGTAAATATTTATTGAATACCTTCCAGGTGTGAGCCCCTGGCCTTGGGAGGCAGCCGGGGATGGTGGGAAGGACGTGGCACTTACATTTCACAGACAGGGATTCAAATTCAGGTTTCAAAGACACTTCCTTGGACACTACCTCGCTTCCAGTGTCAGGATATCAGCCCTAATTCTATTTTTTTTTAACGTTTATTTATTTTTGAGACAGAGAGAGACAGAGCGTGAACAGGGGAGGGGCAGAGAGAGAGGGAGACACAGAATCCGAAACAGGCTCCAGGCTCTGAGCTGTCAGCACAGAGCCCGACGCGGGGCTCAAATTCACCATGAGATCATGACCTGAGCCGAAGTCGGACGCTTTAAGCGACCGAGCCACCCAGGGCGCCCCAGCCCTAATTCTAGTAGTGATGCTCGTACTAGACCACTGCTAATGTGACTCCTTATACTAAGACTGAGGCCAGTTCCAATAGTGACAATGCTTGCAGTAGTGATACCCATTCTAATACTGTGTATCAGTCAGGGTTCTCCAGAAAAGCACAACCAAGAGGGGGCGTAGATAGAAAGAAAATAATTTATTTTAAGGTATGGGCTCTCAGGATTATGGAGACTGGCGAGTCCGGAATCTACAGGGTGGGCCAGCAGGCGAGAGTCTCAGGAGAGGCTGATGCTGCAGTTCAAGTTCAAAGGCCATCTGCTGGCGGAATTCTCTCTTGCTCAGTGGAAGGTTAGGCTTCATTCCACTTAGGCTTTCACCTGATTTGAGGGGACCCACACCATTATGAGGGGAATTCTGCATGACTCAAAGTCCACCGATGTAAGTCTTCATTTCATCCAAAAATACCCTCCCCAAAACATCCAGAATAGTGTTTGACCAAATATCTGGGGGGTGCAGCCCAGCCAAGGTGACAGATACAAGTAACATATTGGTAGTGATCCTAATATTAAAAGGTCCTAATATTAAAATGCATCGTATCGGGGTTCTACCAGCGAAACATAACCAGTGGGAAATGTGTGTGTATCTCTCTATCAATCAGTGTATGGATATATAAATATATATAGAGAGAGACTTAGTCCTAAGACCTGGCTTATCGTGAAGGCTGGCTCTCCAAGTCAGAAGCCCATAGGCAGGCCATCCGGAAGTACATGCTGGGACTCCCAGGCAGAAGGCTGTTGCTGCAGTCCATAGATGGGATTTCTCCTTCTTCTGGGAAGTCTCAGTTCTACTCCTCAGACCTTTCAACTGGCTGGAATCAGACCATCTGGATTATCAGGATAATCTCCTTTACGTAAAGGCAATTGGTTATGGGTGTTAATCACATCCACAAAACACAGTTGGACACACAAAACTGACCATCGCAAAGATATGTAGCCATAAGCACCTGACTTGGCGCATAACGTGTCCAGTCATTTCTAGCTAGGGCGGTGAGAGATTCAAAGGCAAACTATGTATTAATCCTGATACTAAGAAGCTTATGATATAGTAGAAAGATATGGCTAGACTCAAGTATTTATATGACAAGGGAATAAGCAAAACAACTTACATTTACCGAACCGTTAGGATGTACCAGGCGCTGTGCTAAGAGCTTCACGTACATTTTTTGGCGTCCCGTTAACACTGTGAGATAAATATTATGATTTGTATTTTTTAGCGGAGGACACTGAGTCGCAGAAAGTTTCAGTTATTTGCTTAAGATCACACAGCTAACAAGTCCCAGAGTGAGGATGGCCGCCTGCTACAAGCCAGCAGTCTTAGCCAAGATAGAAGTAAGTTCGGTGGGAGGGGAGCAGAGGACGTGTTCAGCGGAGTCAGAGACAGGGAGAGTCTTGGGGATCAGTGGTGTCAAACCAGGGCTTCCAGAGGACCAGGTTGGTAGACCTGAGGATGAAGGGCTGAGAGAAAGCAGGTGATGCAGAAGAAGGGAAAGACCTGGAAAGCGGATACACACATGGGGCCCAGGGGTGGTGTCCTCCATTAAGGGTCCGTGAGAGAGGAGACAGATGCTCAGACAGGGCAAAGCGGTGGAAGCCATCAAACTCGGGACATCTTTGGCTTGAGTGGATTTCCCAGGAAAACCACTAAAGATGCTGAGTTTGATTTCTGGGTTAACAATGGCCCTCCAGCCACCCCCCCCTCCCCTCCCCCCACCAAAGCATGAGTAGAACCAGGAGCTCCAGAGGCAGAAACCATCAGTGATACGGTCAATTAACATTAATGGTAGTAGTGAGAAGAGGGAGAAGGGAAGGGAAGGGGGAAGAAGGAGGGAGAATTCTGAGAAGGTCACTTTTCTTCGCAGAGCCTGTCACTCTTGTGGCTCATTTGTAGGAAAGTGAGCTTATGGGCGGTGCTCAAGTAACTTTTTGGGACACGTTCTCATTGTTTTCTTAAGTCCCGAAGCCGTGAGGAAAATCACGGAGGAGAAATGGAGGAATTGAATATCTGAAAGCAGCAAGTCCAACTTGGCTGGGGCATTTTTTTGGGTGCAAAATTTATAAAATGCCTTGAAAGTATTTTCCACGGCACATTCAGTGACTTCACTCCGCCTCGCTTAGACGGTCTATTTTGGTTTCGAGTTCATAAAGCCCCTCTCTCTCCCCCTCGTCTCCCTGCTCAGGGTTCACGTCCAGATAAAACAGCTAACTCAAATATGGTGTAAAAATACAAGCCCCTTTTAGCCTGGCTTTTCATGCTGCGCCCCAAAGTGTCCCTGCGTGTTGAAAGTGAGAAGGGGCGGGGCCGGGGTGGGGGGGAGGGTGTTTTTCCAGCTCCAGTTCTGAGAGCGGGCACCTTCTGGAGCCGGGAGCCCGAGCCCCTGCGCCCTTGCTGCCGTGGAAATCACTCAGGGTGATGCCCGCATGCAGCGGTCGCTTGAGAGCTGGAAAACCTGCCAAAGTCAGCAGCTGGAGTAAGTTGAGTAAATCAAGTTAAGAGGGAACGGGACAAGATTTTGGAAAAGGAGAGAATGCATGGGTCAAACCATTAACCAGGCCTGCAGGGTTAAGATGATGAGATATAAATGGACTGGTATTTCCTGGGTTTAGAACAGGAAGTCTGGATGGGATTTATATCTGGTCCTCTGGCTCTGCTGCTCGCGGGAGCCTTCTTTCCCAGCCGCCCGCCTGCCCAGTGGGCCTCAGGTGTGGGGCATTGAGAGCAGGATGGGGCACACGCCAGAAAGCTCTGGGTTTTGCAGCTATAAATACATTTATCCAGCCCGTCATCCTCAATTAGTGCTGGAGTGTTCACAATACAGCGCTCTTCCCACGGGCTGCATCGAAGACCACGCAGACCTCCCAAAACTCTCCTTTCTGGCCTTTTAAAACCTTTTCTCTTCTCATCCTGACAGATACCTGGGGCACAGATTCCCTGCCTCTTTTGGAACCGTGATAGTCACAAATAACCGCCATGGGGGACTGGGTGAAAAGGGGATTGTGCCTCCAGGCAAGTCCAGATGTTGATTTGGTCTCCGGGGATCCCTGTCTCTCACCGGGCTTTGCTGGCTCAGGTTGATGGAGGAGCTTTGCCCCAGTCTGTGATGTGACCTGGAAGGGTGACCTGGAGGGTCCTTCTGTCCCAGTCTCTTGTTGTTCTATTTTACCTTCCAAGCGCCCTGCGAGAGAGGGAGTAGTGGTTATTTTTTCCGTCTTACAGATAAGAGAAGTGAGGCTCAGAGTGCTTAAGTGGCTCACCCATGGCCATGCCAGCCATGTGTATCAGATGCAACACTATGAGGTTGGTACAGTAATCCCCATTTTACAGATGAAGAAACCAGGGCTTTGAGACCCTGGCAAGGTAATACAAGGACACCCAGTGAGTGAGGGGTGGGTGGAGCTAGTCTTAAATACAGATCTGTCTCACTCCATGACATCGATGACCTCCACCTGCTCTGAAGCCCTGTCCTCCCCACTGCTGTCCCTGTGAAGTCCCCTAGAAAATGCCTGGTGGGACTTTGAGAGTTGGATAAGATGGCTGCTGCCTCCCCTGTCCACACCCCACACACAGAATTGCTCTATCCTCTGCCTCTCACAATCGTTCTATCCATGTATTCATGTATCCATCCATCCTTCCTTCCTTCCTTCTTTCCTTCCTTCCATCCATTTATCTGTCCATCCATCCATCCATCCTTCCTTCCATCCATCCTTCCTTCCATCCATTTATCTATCCATCCTTCTATCCTTCCTTCCTTCCTTCCTTCCTTCCTTCCTTCCTTCCTTCCATCCTTCCTTCCTTCCTTCCATCCATTTATCTATCCATCCTTCTATCCTTCCTGCCTTCCTTCCTTCCTTCCTTCTATCCATCCATCCATCCATCTATCCATTCATCTATCCATTTATCAAAACATCCATCCATCCATCCATCCATCCATCCATCCTTCCATCCATCCACTCAAATAATTGCCCAGTGCTTATTGTGTCGGGACCCGAGCAGGGTGCTGGGAACACACCTGTGAATAAGCCCCAAACTTGGGAACCATCCTTGATCCCCACTTTTCCTTATTCTCAATATCTCCATGCCTGGTCCATTACTGATCCTTTCAGCTCCACCTCTGACCATTCCTTCTCTCCCCTCCATGGCACCATCCTATCCTAAGACCCTGTCTTCTCAGAGATTACTTCCTATTTTTTTTCCCGTGCTCACTACTCCATTCCCCACGCAGCAGCCAGAGTGGGTTTTTTAGAAAGCTAGATCAGATCGCTTCACTCTCCTGCTTCAAATATCCCAATGGCTTTTCGTGGCACTTGGAAAAAAAGACAAACTCCTTACCACAGTGGGTAAGACCTTTCATAATCTGGCCCCCATCAGTCTCTGACCTCATCTTCTACCGTTGCTGCCCATTCTTTCCTTCTTCCAGCTCCAACCATACTGGCTTTACTTATGTTCTCCCTACACCCAAAAGTCACTCCTGCTTCAGAGCTTTGGCCCGGTATCCCTCTGCCTGGAAGGCAACATCCTGGAGCTGGCTTCCTCCCATCAGTCCTGTCTCAGCTGTGGTGTTGACTCTTTCTCAAAGCGTTTCTTGGCATCCCATGGAAGGAAAACGCCCTATCTTTCTCCATCACATTCTTCTATTTTAATTCCCTGCTATCACCTATCACTCTCTAGTAACGTTTGTAATTTGTTCATTTTTTCTCTCTACCATTGGCATGCAATCCCACGACTATCTCTTCTCCACTGTTATGTTCTCAACACTTTAAACAGCGCTTGCATGAGGTAGGCACTCAGCAAACATTTGTTGAACCAATAATATGGATAGATATGATCCCTGCCTTTATAGAGCTTCCAGTCTAGTGTGTGGGGGGGGGGATGAAAACATTTGAGTGTATGTTAATATTACCAGATGCCTAATGGCTCACATGATTTCGGAATCCTCTCCCTAATTCTGCCTGCCATGTTCAGCAGCTGCCCTTTATCTCTGGGGTCCATGCTAACTCACGTGCCCTCTGTCCACACTTCAAGAGAGAGAGGCCAGAGCACAATTGTTCAAGAAATGTTTTCATTGGTCCATCATTGGGAGAGACTTCTGGGGATCACAAAACATTATTTCATTTTATTTCATTTCATTTATTATTTATTTTTTCATGGGGAGAGGGGCAGAGAGGGAGAGAGAGAAAATCCCAAGAAGGCCCCTCCCTGTCAGTGCAGAGCCTGATGCGGGCTTGATCCCACACCATGAGATCATGACCGGGACCAAAATCAAGAGTTGGATGCTTAACTGACTGAGCCATGCAGGTGCCCCTAAGGATGACAGAATTTTACAATGAAGACTTCTGTTATCCCTGCTCTGCAGGACATTGAAGACCTGAACCTTGTGTCTTTTGTGAGCTTTCACTGAAGAGTTCCAGTTCTGGACTCTGGAGTCTGACTGGCTGCGTCTGGCATCTTTTCCCTTTTTGAATTAAGATGTATCTGTTTCAAAAACTTTGGAATATCTAGTCAAGCGTAGGGAAGAATATAAAATTACTCGAACTCCCAAACATCAGATATAAAGGCTATTAATACTTTGGTGTTTTCTCTTCCTGTATTTTTGGTACACTGTGTACAAATCCATTCATCTCTATCTGTCCACCTAGAACTTTTCACAAATTTGGGACCGTGGAGTAAACATAAATTGGCACGTCTGCAGAATAGGAAGAATCCATGAGGAGAGACAGACAAGGGATATGGGACCCTGTAAACTTCCATGAGAAGGTGGGCTTTTGTGCTAAGGGCGATGGAAAGGCACTGGAGAATTTTAAGAAATGGAGTGCCGTGATGCGGTACGATTCATGCTTTGGGCAGACCACCCTTTATGTTCTGCCCACACAGAGGCAGGCAGGAAGTTGGGGGGCTGTGTCAGTGACACAGGTACAAGATGGGGGTGGGTGCAGGACAGGGAGACAGATGAGAGTGGCAGGGTGTCGAGGACCTGCCACTGGCTTGGGTATTAGGATGTGGAAGGAAGGGAAGGATTCTTGTACGAGCGAGGCTTTCACATACTGTTGCCCTAGGTATCCATACTATTTTAAGTATGGCATCTGGTTAAAGACACATTCAAAGGCATCAGAAAGGGTTTATGAACCTAACAGACAAGGCTAGAAACCGGGCTGCAATAGCATGATATATTGCCATGATTAATTGCTTTCATAAGAAGAGATGATGATTATTTGATCACTTCATCTCAAGGAGGGGGAGGTGCCCAGGTGTCAGTGAGTTTCCTTCTGTCTGAACAAGAATGATTAACTTCAATTATGGCTGCCTTTGGAAAACTGTGCAGGTCTTTTAGCGCGTTTTAAAGTATTTCATTTAGACATTTTGGAAAAACATACATCTCTATTCATAGCAATGGTTACTGTTCTGATTTATAAGTCCTGCTCCACTGTAAATCATTCAAAACTCAAAAATTAAATTTTATGGCATAACACTTTGATGGCTCTATGCCTGAGCAAAGGGCAGGAGGAATGCAATTTTTCTTACTACCTATTACGATCGGACCTCTTTTCATTATGTCTTTTTTTTTTTCTTTTTTTTTTTTTTTTTTTACATAGAGCAGATGGTTCAGGTCCCATACATAGAGAGAGAAGTACACTAATGCTCTGTTAAGAAAAACATTCAAAACTTGACTTTAAAAAAGTGGTATGCTTTTCATCATAAGTTCAATCTTATTTAGTTTTAGAATTATGTATCCTAAGCTTGCTAAAAATTAAAATAAATTCCCATGTCTGAAGCATAGATGGATGTCTGTGGGGCTTGGTCATTTAATTGCCTTAGGTGCAATCATGAATTATTCAGTTATACTCACATGAGCAGGAATGGGTCTTCATACAAATGTGCTTGCTCTGTCTGACACTGCTCAATTCCGTTTCGTATATTTTCCCCCTCTCTCCTAGGAGGATGGGATTAATTTGGTTTCTTCATTTGGGGGGATGGAAAGAAGCCACATCTACTAAGTGACCACTGTGTTACAGGGCCTGGGTGCTCTTATGCACGTTGGTTGAATCTTCTCTATAATCCTTCCTAGTTCTAGTTTTGCAGATGATAAAACAGACTCAAAGAGGTTCAGAGACAGAGTGTCACACAAATTCCAAATTACGGAGTTAGGATTCGAACTCAGACCCCTTTGGGGCCACACTGTGCTTTTTCCTCTTCACCACAGGGAAGAATGAAATGTGTCCTTGTAGCCTTTGTTCTCATGCACAGCTGAAGACAGCACATGTTTCTGCTTATTGGCCTGACACATAATATTTGATGATTCCTCCCTTTGAAGAGTTTTAAGTGTTATTTATTATCCAAGTAGTTAGCAAGAAGAGGAAAACTGGAAAGAAAAAAAGGCATTTAATAAGTATTCACTGAGCAAGTTCTGGGCATCAAGCTCGCTGCTAGGGAAGGGTTCCCAGGGGTGAGTAACATGGGTTCTAAACAGTCCCTGCTTCCAGGAGCCTGTCAGAGGAAGCACTGAATGCAGAGAAAGTTCTGTGACAGAGGCTAGGTGCCAGGAGAAGATGGCTGGCCATGCTGCAGGGATGTGGGGAGGGAGGCCTTATGGAGGATGAGACGTTTGGGCTAGGCTTTGAGCATAAGTAAGATTCAGACAGGCAGAACACAGAAGACAGGATTTCTGGCTCAGGATCAGCTTGAGATTGGCTTGCCTCTTAGCGTTGTAGGTTGGGGTGACGTGTTTGTCTGTTCCCTCATTTCTAGCCTGTGGAAAATTCTGGCCGGCCCTTGTCTCAGAACAGAAGGTAGCTCAGAGCTTGGGGACTGGACTGGGGATTCTCTCCTGGGGGTACGTGGGGGTCTAGCGAAGCAGGTTCATCTGGTGAGCATTTGGGTCAGCCACCAGGGGAGGCTGAGTCCCAGCAGCTGGGGCTGACCCAGAGACCCAGTGAATGGCATGAGTTTACCCAGTCTTGGGCATATGTAGCTTGTTTTGTTGTAGCTTAGAACCCCTGTTAGATCTTTTGTGAGAAAAGCTTTTTATAAATCTGTGTTCTACTTTGATATGGATAGAAATGTTTTGCATGAAGATAATCATCATCACAAGCACATCTGGACTTTATGTTGTCCAGCAGTTAAAACTGTGATATATGTGTGTGTATGTATACACATACACATATACATACACACACAATGGAATATTACTTGGTGATCAAAAAGAATGGGATCTTGCCATTTGCAACAACGTGGCTGGAACTAGAGGGTATTATGCTAAATGAAATTAGTCAGAGAAAGACAAATATCATTATTTTACTCATATGTGGAATTTAAGAAACACAACAGATGAACGTAGGGGAAGGGAAGGAAAAATAAGATGAAAACAGAGAGGCAAGCCAACCATAAGACACTCTTAATTATAGAGAACAAACTGACGTTGCTGGAGGGGAGGTGGGTGGGGGGCTGGGCAAATGGTTGATGGGCATTAAGGAGGGCACTCGTTGGGATGAGCACTGGGTGTTATACGGAAGTGATGAATCACTGGGTTCTACTCCTGAAACCGATACTACACTGTATGTTAACTAACTTAAATTTAAATTAAACAAAATGAAAAAAAAAGTGTGCACATTCATGCATACATCAGCCATTTACAGCCAAGCACGTGTTTATGAAAGCTCCTCCCAGGCATGCACATGTCCATTTATTTACAACCCTCTTTGCTCTAGAAAGGATTTACAAAGATTAGACAATATCTCTGGAGAAAATAAACCTAAAACAAAGGGGGAAATTTAGGCCAAAAGAAAAAATGTAGGAAAGGAGGATGGTACCGTGAGCAGAGATGGTGGGGGCAGGGCAGAAGGAAAACAGCTGATGTTTTTGTAAGAGAGAAGGTTACAAGTTTGGTGCTACATCTTTGCAGCTGATGATACCATTGCGTCTGGGCGTTTCATTTTCTTTTTAAAGGTTATTTATTTTTAGAGAGAGAGCGATAGCATGAGCAGGGAAGGGGCAGAGAGAGAGAGAGAGAGAGAGGGAGAGAGAGAATCCCAAGCAGGTTCCATGCAGTCAACACAGAGCTCGATGTGGGGCTTGATCCCCTGAACTGTGAGATCATGATCTGAGCCAAAACCAAGAGCCAAACACCCAACCAACTGAGCCACCCGGGCACCCCCGTCTGGTGGGTAATTTGATGTGACACTTACCGCTCTCAATGAGAATGTTATTTTTCCACCTACCCATCTCATCTCCCTTTCTGACTGAGAAGCCTTCGTGGGAAGGCGCCTATGGTGCATTCACTTTTGTGCCCAATGCCTTATACATTAAAATGATTGGAAGAAATGGGTCACCTGCTGAATGAAGAAGTGATTTTGCCAACAGAAATAGTAGGGGTCCCACTTTACAGATGAGTGAAAGGAGAGGGTCCTGTTTTACAGATGAGTGAAAGGAGAGGTAGATCCAGACCAGGAGCGATGCCTTTTGACTCCTACCCCAGTTCAGTGCTTGACCTTCTGGATCCTGATGCTCCTTTTCTGTCCTTGTTCAGCCTTTGCAAATTCTGCAAGCATTGAGGAATGAGGTGTTACTCAGACAAGGCTGAGCGGCCCTTTGTACATGGCTGCACTTGGCTGAAATGTGTATCATGGGACAAATTGCCCTTTGATATTTTCATTTCCTTTTTGGTGTTTCTTTTCTTAGAACTGAGAAGTTGGTTTCTCTCGGCCTTTGTTCTTTTTCCATAATCACACTATTGCCCAATAGCTTTCCACTAATGACCATCACACCAAATAGCAAATATTAAAGAGGGAATATCAATGAGTCTGTGAATCATGTGGTATTTATGCAGGGAGTCTTCTAAAAATGCACACCACCAAGTTCTGCAAATGATTAAGGCTCCACTGTAGTTATTATCTTTTCAGCCAGACTTGGGACTCTGCTTTGACTCCAATGACTAGAAATGCCCTTACACATTAAGTACCTTGACACAATGGCCTGTGGCAGCTGAGGTATTGCAAATACTCAGCCTCCATGTTTGATTCTTCCAAGAAAATATCTGGACTCTGGGCTGATGAATCAAAAGTGATTTTCCATGAGCAGAAAACACGGTGGAACTTTTAACCTTTGCTTTATACATTCCAAGCAAGGAACATATCCATCTTTCTGTATTCTTAATGCAAAGGAAGTATTTATTTTATGAGGACTATTAAATGGGTTTCCTATGCAACATGCCTTCTAGAACACAGACCATGTAGGCTACATAAAACAGACATATTTCCATCCCAGGGGAACCTCTGGTCTTCTTGCTTTTCTTCTCACCTCTCTGAGCTTTGATCTTGATGGAGAGATGCTTTTGCCTCTAGCTGGAAGATTCATAAATCTGAGGGGAGGAAGAGGTTGACTTCTTGGCTCTTCCCTCTCTTAGAGACTCATGCTCAATTTATCAAAGGCCTCGTCTCTAAGAACACGCCTGTAACACCTCAACATCCTTGTAAGATTTCTGCGAGCTTTTCCCCTCTGCCCTTTTGGTTTTTAAAGGCTGATGCAGCTTCTGGTATGTGGGGGATTTGTGAGGTTAATGGGATGCTTCCAGCTGGTTTAAGTTTCTGCCAGAGTGATGTAAGAGTGGGATTTACTCTTGCTACAGGGGACACTTGAAGCTGAGATGGGGCAGGGTAAGTGTCTGTGTCTTCTACATTAGGAGATCTTTTTCAGGCAGTGTCCCAACAACAGGGTAGCCCAGCCCTATGACAAGGAACCACAGACTCCTGGCTCTGGAATTTTACCCTTGAGTTTCAGACACCTCTCACAAAGTCCACTGAAGCTTACCCTGGAATTAATAAACAAGATAATTTTTTGCTGAACTTCCATTTCTCCAAAGATATGAGTAAAGCTCTCCTAAGTGAGACATTGTGCAGAAACATTCCAATTTTCTCTTCCCCCTCGTTGCTTTGAACTTCCTTTTCTCCGAGGTTATCGGGTTAATCTGTCCGTTAGTCTGGCTTTAGCATTGCCCTAATTCTGCACCAGGATGCTTTGGGTTTTTTGGAGACACAGGTGCAGCAGGAAAGTTTTGAAGCCAGACACTTTTGGCCCCAGTTCTGACTTGTCCCTTTCTAGTTTTGTAGTTTTGAATAAGTTACTTAATCCTCCAATTTTCTTGTCTGAAAAGGGGGTTGGTCACCTAACTTTGCTGGATGGATAAATGGGTTAGCACATGAAAGCCTCAGTCACCAATCAGATGATACAACTTTTTGCTTCCTATGACATTTAAGAAAGAGATTGAATCTGAGGACGGTCACCATCATCTAAATGGTTAGATGGTTAGGTTTAGCTTGCCATGTTTAGCTTGCAGAGGAGGAGTGTGTTAGTTATCTATTGCTGTATAACAAATGATCAGTTAGTGGGGTAAAGTAACATACGTTGTTGCCTCACCGTTTTTGTGTGTCAGGTATCCAGACATAACTTAGATGGGTCCTCAGTGTCTCTCATGAGGCTGGGGCTGAGGCTTCGTCTGAAAGCTCCACTGAGTGAAGATCTGCTTCTAAGCTTATGTGGCAAGTGGCAGGATTTGGTTCTTTGCAGGTTGCTGGACTTCAGATCTCAGTTCCCTGCTGGCTTTCAACTGGAAGCCACTTTCGATTCTTCGTCATATGACTCTCCATGGGGTAGCTCAAACATGGGCAGCTCAAACAAGGCAGCTTGTTTCAACAAAACCAGAAGAGTGAAAGTCCACTAGGAAGACAGGAGCTGGAGTCCTCTGTAATCTATTCATGGAAGTGACAGCCCATCACGTTTATTGTGTTCTATTGGTCAGGATTAAGTCATTCAAGGAGAGGAGGATACACAACGGGAAAGGATGTCATCAGGAGGTGGGGATCCTTGGAGGCCATCTTGGAGTCTGTGCGCCACAGAGGGCATCAGCTAGAGGTACATAAATGAAAGTTGGAAGATTTTGAGTTGTGAAGTAAGGGATGGCAGCCAGAGCAGGATGGTGACAGTCCATGTGGACAGAGGGACACATACTTCTCATCTATTTAGGGGACAGAGGAGATGGGAATGGTAAAGCAGGGATAAGGATAACTCCCAGGTGGCTGGCTTACTCAGCTAAAGATAAAAGGTGGTGAGAATCTCTAAGAAGGGGAGCCAAGGAGGTTTCATGGGGAGGCAAGAACAATGAGTTTAGTTTCAGTTATGTGTTTGAGAGACTTCTGCTCTCATCTTTACTGTGGGCTGGTCAGCCTGGGGCTCACTCCTGTTCCACTGGGATTTTATGCAGAATCCTATGACATAAAACAATGAAAAATGGAGTTTCTTTGGTTGAGTCTAGGATAGGGATGCATGGGAGTAAAGCCAGCTGAGGCACCTCTGCAGCAACTCCTTAGGTCCCATACTGGGTTTTGGTTTGAATATACTGACTTGCGGTTTTAGCCATTCCATGGGATGGAGATAGATATATGTGTATATGTAACATATATAGTATATGTGTATATATAATATATATAACATATAGTATATATACTAATATATTAGTATATATACATTAGTATATATATTATACTATATATACTAATATATTAATATATATACATTAGTATATATATTATACTATATATACTAATATATTAGTATATATACTAATATACTGTATATACTAATGTATATATGTAGTAATATTATATATTACTATATATAGTATAATAATATAGTATAATTAATATATACTATATTATTATTAATATAGTATAATATATATCATATTATATATAAATATATAATATATAATAATATATATAATATAATAATATATATATAATATATAATATATAATATATAATATATAATATATATAATATATGATATGTATGGGACATATATATATATAATATATATATGGGATATAAATATATAAATACAGTTATATCTCATGTTAATTAGAAAAGGATTTATGGAATGGCTAAAACCCCAGTTCAGTATATTCAAATATAATCTCTCTATATAGTATCTATCTATCTATCTATTCACGCACACATATATTTAAAGTCTATTTTATTTATTTTGAGAGAGAGAAAGTGAGTGGGGCAGAGAGAGAGGGAGAGAGAGAATCCCAAGCAGTCTCCGCACTGTCATTGCAGAACCAGACGTGAGGCTTGATCCCACAAAACGCGAGATCATGACCTGAACCAAAACCAAGAGTTGGACATCTAACCAACTGGGCCACTTAGGTGCCCCTAAATTCATATATTTTAAGTAGTGCATATGCAAGGGAGAGTACTGAAAATTCATAAGGTCTTCTGTAATCTGAAAATATAATTTGTGTGATATAACATAACCTTTTCTCTTCTCTCTGTAGAATCCCATGGCAAATGAGGCTAAATTTATGTGACTTTGACTGTCTACCTCTTCATTAGTCCTGTGACCCTAAGGCGACCATAGCTGCCTTAGAGAGATTTACAACTACTTTCTGGATCCTGATTGTAGTTCCCCTACTAATGCTACTAAGCTTTAGCATTAGTTCCTGGATTAACCTTTTGCATAAAGTCTTCTAAACTCTTCGTGTAGCTCTGATAGGTAGAAATCATTCCCCTGTGGTTATTTTGGTGTGTCCATCAGCCATTACTAAATAAAAAACAACAAAATCCCCATGCCATACAAAATAAGCATTGATTTAACTTGCATATCTGCAGCTCAGCTGGGGATAGGGTGACCTAGATTGGGTTGAGCTCACTGGTGCTAAGCTACAGGTTAAGATAAGGTCTGCTTCATGCTTCATGCATCTCACTCCCTTAAATCAATGGGCCAATCAGAGTATAGTTTTCTTGTTGTGATGGTAGGGGCGTATGAAGGCACACAATGTTACTTAAGCACATTTCACATGCCTGCTTATAGTCCGTCTGCCAACGTCTCACTAACCAAAGAAAGTCACGTGTCTAAACCCAAAGTTATGGATGGGAAAGTGTACAAGATCAACATTTACCAAGCACCGTTTACATGCTAGACCCCGACTTGTTGTCCAGGTTACGCACTGTAACATATTTAAACAGCTTTGGCTTTGTTTCTTTCATGGGTCAAAGCCTTGGGTCCAGGCCACATCACACTCCTTATGGTGATTGCCACGGGATAGCTTCTCCACCAACCAATCTGGAAGCCCCCGAATCCTCACCCAGTCCTATGGCATAGGTGGTCATATCTGCCCACCAGAGATGAGGACAGGGAAGCTTGCGGGTGCTCCCCCCATGGGAGCAGGTGTGCCTGCAGCGTTTGTCGGGCAGAACTGCAGTTCTGGGGGTACCAGGCCTGCTCCCCATCTCAGGCCCCAGGCCTGGGCTTTCCCAGGCACATGTTACCTCTGATTGATATCGAAGGTCAGGCAAGGTCTTTTATAGGCCACGGGAAGTGAAGCTCATTTCTTGCCAGGGGAGTTATTACGGCTGGTATCACAGGGTTTACAGGCCCCAGGAACTGTGTCAGGGGGCTTTTGAGTTTAAATGGAAGCAATTCATAGGCTCCAGAAGACCCGTAATGTTTATAAGAATCGCACAATTCCATGTAACTCTCAGGTGCCTAAAATCCAAGCTCGCGTTTCTCAGTCGGTGCAAGATCCAGGCTATCAAAGTGAGTACCACGCTCTAATGCTGGGGGAGAGACCACAGAACTAAATAAAATCTCAATATGGAACTTAAAACACAATTCTCTGGACGACTCTGAAAATGTGAAAAATACTCTTTGTTCGGAAGGTTACCCTAGCTCATAAACTAAGACAAAGTTTTCCTCTGATATATAAAACTTGAGAGATTACAGTGAAGGATGCATTTTTAAGGGGACAAATGAAACATCTCATGTTTACTGGGAACCAGCCTGGAGGGTGAAGCTGATTCTTTACATTTATGATGGCTTAAACCTGTGTGTGTGTGTGTGTGTGTGTGTGTGTGTGTGTGTGTGTATGGGTATATGTGAGTGTATGTGTGTATGTCTTGTGTGTGATTGCGTGTCAGTGTGCATGTGTGGGCATGTGAGCGTGAGTATGTAAATGTGTATGTGTGTAAATGTTTGTGTGTGTGAGTGTGTGTGTCTGCTTTCACTAGGGACACTGGGGAAACCATCTGTGAGAAGCTGACACTTTATTTGTTTTAATTTAATTTTTAATGTTTATTTTTGAGAGAGAGAGAGAGAGACAGAGCACAAGCAGGAGAGGGGCAGAGAGAGAGGGAGACACAGAATCCAAAGTGGGCTCCGGGCTCTGAGCTGTCAGCACAGAGCCCAATGCGGGGCTCGAACCCACGAATGGTGAAATCATGATCTGAGTCAAAGTTGGACGCTTAACCGATGAGCCACCAAGGTGCCCTGAGAAGCTGACACTTTGTTGTTGTTGTTTTTTTTTTAATATGAAATTTATTGTGAAACTGGTTTCCATACAACACCCAGTGCTCATCCCAACAGGTGCCCTCCTCAATACCCATCCCCCACCCTCCCCCCTTCCCACCCCCCATCAACCCTCAGTTTGTTCTCAGTTTTTAAGAGTCTCTTATGGTTTGGCTCACTCCCTCTCTAACCTCTTTTTTTCTTTTCCTTCCCCTCCCGCATGGTCTTCTGTTAAGTTTCTCAGGATCCACATAAGAGTGAAAACATATGGTATCTGTCTTTCTCTGTATGACTTATTTCACTTAGCATAACACTCTTACAGTTCCATCCACGTTGCTACAAAAGGTGATATTTCATTCTTTCTCATTGCCACGTAGTATTCCATTGTGTATATAAACCACAATTTCTTTATCCATTCGTCAGTTGATGGACATTTAGGCTCTTTCCATAATTGGGCTGTTGTCGAAAGTGCTGCTATAAACATTGGGGTACGATTGTCCCTATGTATCAGCACTCCTGTATCCCTTGGGTAAATTCCTAGCAGTGCTATTGCTGGGTCATAGGGTAGATCTATTTTTAATTTTTTGAGGAACCTCCACACTGTTTTCCAGAGCAGCTGCACCAGTTTGCATTCCCACCAACAGTGCAAGAGGTTCCCATTTCTCCACATTCTCGCCAGCATCTATAGTCTCCTGATTTGTTCATTTTAACCACTCTGACTGGTGTGAGGTGGTATCTCAGTGTGGTTTTGATTTGCATTTCCCTGATGAGGAGCAACGTTGAGCATCTTTTCATGTGCCTGTTGGCCATCCAGATGTCTTCTTTAGAGAAGTGTCTATTCATGTCTTCTGCCCATTTCTTCACTGGATTATTTGTTTTGCGGGTGTGGAGTTTGGTGAGTTCTTTATAGATTTTGGACACTAGCCCTTTGTCTGATATGTCATTTGCAAATATCTTTTCCCATCCCATTGGTTGCCTTTTAGTTTTGTTGATTGTTTCCTTTGCTGTGCAGAAGCTTTTTATCCTCATGAGGTCCCAATAGTTCATTTTTGCTTTTAATTCCCTTGCCTTTGGGGATGTGTCAAGTAAGAAATTGCTATGGCTGAGGTCAGAGAGATTTTTTTCCTGCTTTCTCTTCTAGGGTTTTGATGGTTTCCTGTCTCACATTCAGGTCCCTTATCCATTTTGAGTTTATTTTTATGAATGGTGTAAGAAAGTGGTCTAGTTTCATCCTTCTGCATGTTTCTGTCCAGTTCTCCCAGCAACAGTTGTTGAAGAGACTGTCTTTTTTCCATTGGATATTCTTTCCTGCTTTGTCAAAGATTAGTTGGCCATACTTTTGTGGGTCCAATTCTGGAGTCTGTATTCTATTCCATTGGTCTATGTGTCTGTTTTTGTGCCAATACCATTCTGTCTTGATGATTACAGCTTTGTAGTGGGGGCTAAAGTCTGGGATTGTGATGCTTCCTGCTTTGGTCTTCTTCTTCAAAATTACTTTGGCTCTTTGGGGTCTTTAGTGGTTCCAAACAAATTTTAGGATTGCTTGTTCTAGCTTCAAGAAGAATGCTGGTGCAATTTTGATTGGGATTGCATTGAATGTGTAGATAGCTTTGGGTAGTATTGACATTTTAACAATATTTATTCTTCCAATCCATGAGCACGGAATGTTTTTCCATTTCTTTATATCTTCTTCAATTTCCTTCATAAGCTTTCTATAGTTTTCTGCATACAGATCTCTTACATCTTTGTTTAGGTTTATTCCTAGGTATTTCATGAGAAGCTGACACTTTGAATGAAGGAGACAGCCATGCAAAGACACAGATGATCAAGCTCTAAGTCCTAGAGTTGGAGAGTGTAATGTGTTCAAGGAACACAGTGAGGTTGGTGTGGCTAGATCCTGGTGTTCCAGGTGGGGTCCAGGGAGGTGAGATCAGAGGAGTAGGCAGGTTCTGATCACACAGGGCCCCATGGGTCAAAGGACTTTGATTTTGGACTAGGATTTATGAAACACTGCTGGAGAATTTTGATCAGCAAAATGATATATCCTGACTTACACTTAAATATGGAATGAACAAGTCATGGGAACAGAAGGTACAACCTAGGGAATATTGTCAAAGGTATTATAATAGTGTTGTATGGTGACAGATGGCAGCTACACATGTGAGCACAGCATTACATGGAGAAATTGAATCACTGTGTTGTATGACTGAAACTAATGTAGCATTGGTGTGTCAACTATACCCAAATAAGAGAAAGAAATTTAAATATCCCTTTAGTTTTTGTGGGAAAGCTAGAGAGGAGGCAGGAAGGCCAGCTGGGAGGCTGCTGCAGGAGTTCAGTAGGGACTTGGGGAAGGATGGAGCATTGATGGTAGTGGGGAGGGTTGGATTTGCTTTCTACTTGGGAGTTCGATGACTATGCTGGTTAATTGGATGTGAGGGGTGAGGGGAAGAGAAGAATGTGAGATCATGCCTAGACATTGGTCAGTGGAGCGAAGTAGTCAATGGTACCTTTGGCAAATATGGAGAACACTGGAAGAACTGGTTTGTGGGTGGGCGTGACCAAAGTCAAGTGTTCTTTAACCATGTTAAAGAACATGGTGAGAAGCATATTCCCTCCCCTCCCTTTCCTTTCCTTCCCTTCCCCTCCCTTTCCCCTCCCCTTCCCCTCCCTTCCCTTCCCTTCCCTGCCCTTCCCTTCATGTATCTCTCTCTTCTGCTGTTTCCTTTTTTCTTCTTCCTTCCCCTTTATGAAGGCCTAAGCACTGTATTAGGTGCTGGTGATAAAGAGGAGAAAGTGACAAGATTGTTGCTCTCAAGTAATTCACACACATAAGAGCAGTTGTTGCAGTAAGTTACGAGACATTAAGAGAAATGCTCTAATAAACATTTGCCCAACTGCCATAGAAATAGAGGGGAAGTACCTAGCTGTAGCATCTTCAAGGAATCACATAAGAGACAGCATTTCTCGAATTGTTTGAGCTTTCCTATCTTGTACCCAGGTCCTCATTTTGTTCTCTTGACTCTTAACCTGGAAGCTGGTCATTGGTTCTCTGGTTATACATTCTTGCTTCCTGGGTCGAGGCTCCCTTCTTGGCTGCAGTTTTAGCCTTTAAACTTGATGTATCGATAGATGGAGAGTGACAGCCAGCTGAACCCACTTTCTGTTACAAGTGCAGTTGACCCTTGAACAACATGGGTTTGAACTATGCAGGTCCACTTATACGTGGATTTTTTTTCAATAAATATACTGGAAAATATTCAGGAGATTTGGAACAATCTGGAAAAACTCACAGATGAATCATGTATCCCAGAAATATTGAAAAAATAAGAAAAAGGTACGTCAGGAGTGCATAAAATAGATATAGATAATAGTCTGTTTTATCGTTTACTGCCATTACATTTACACAAATCTATTATAAAAAGTTAAAATTTATCAAAACTCAGCACGCCTGGATGGCTCAGTCTGTTGAGCGTCCGACCCTTGATTTCGGCTCAGGTCATGATCCTACTGTCATGGGATGGGGCCCTGTGCTGGGCTCCATGCTGAGAGTGGATTCTCTTTCTTAATATTTTCTTTCTCTCTCTTTCTCTGCCCCTCTTCCTTGCTCACATGCATGTTCTCTCTCTAAAAATGAGATGAAATGAAATGAAATTTATCAAAACCTTCACACGCTTACCATATGTGGTGCCATTTGCAGTAGAGAGAAATGTAAACAAACATACGGTATTAAACCATAAGTGCATAAAATTAACCATAGTACATACTGTGCTACTGTGACAATTTTCTAGCCACCTGCTGTTGCTATTGCGGTGAGCTCACATGTTGGGAACATCTGCTTAAAACACCTGTGACACTAATCGCCTTCACGTGAGCAGTTCCTCCCTCCAGTAAATTGTGCATGGTGATAAAAAGTGGTTCTTTCTATTAGTAAATTTTGGAGGAGTCAAAAGTTATGCATGGCTTTTTGATAGCAACGGGGTCAGCACCTCTAACCCCGGTGTTGCTCATGGTCAAGTGTCCACGGTTCTGTAAGCAGTTCCTAACTGGTCCTGACTTGACCGGCAGGGTGCACACAGGTTGTACCTTGGTCTGGGGAAGGCTTTGTGGAGGTGAGTGTTGAAGGAAGGGTAGGAACAAGCCTGGCAATCAAGGCAAAGTTCTGACTACACTTTTGGGTGTAACAGGAACACAGCACATTTCTTCTCCAGTACAGCTTCTCCTGGCCAGTTGCTGGGGAGACGGATGAGGGGGAAGGCACTGATTAAAGTTGTAAGAAGGTAAAACAGTATAATCTGGTAGGTTTTAGGCTAAGTATAGCAGGGTGCTCATAAAGGTGCCTAAGATCTTTCCTGTTTGTGAGGAGGTCAAAAGCCAGTGGCGGGAACAGACATGGAGATCCTGTGACCTGTGTTGCCTATGGTACTAGAGGCATTTATATGATGCCTGGGGTCACAGCGAAAGGAAGGACAAGTTCTCCCAGGGAAATCAGAGGATAGGAAGGAGATGATAATTCAGTTGGACATTGAGGGATAAGAAAAAGTCCACCAGCTGGAGATGGGATGAATTCCAGGCAGAGAAAAGGGGAGGTGCAAGTTACAGAGCCAGGGAGAGGCATGTATTCTAGGACTGGTGGGAAGCTGAGATGATGGGGCCAGGAAGGGGATGCAGATAGGAAGGGAGTTTGGACCAAATTGTGGAGGAACTTGAATACCATGGTTGGGAATTTTGGCTTGAGGCCAATTGTAGAAAATGGTCAGCCCGATAAGCCTCTAAGCCAGATGTGGGTATTATGTGTCTCTGATACCCCTCCCTGTTGGATTCCTAGAGTAGGACACAGGCAGAAATTGCCCTCCCACCACGTGTGGACTTGTGTCAAGAGGTAGCACAGTTTGTTTAATGAATGAAGAAATTTACCAATTGACCATTCAACTATGGGAAAATAAAATTTTGTTTTTCTTTAGTTTACAGCTTGTAGTTGCTTTGTATTATTATGTATTTGTTTTAAGTATGTTCAGTTTTCCTATTTTGGGAGGTTATTCCTGACCTTCCTCCCTCCTTCCTTCTCTCCCCTTCCTTCCTTCCTTCCTTCCTTCCTTCCTTCCTTCCTTCCTTCCTTCCTTCCATGTTCTCTCCCTTCTTTCCTTTCTTTAGTCTATAAACTTTCATTAAACACTTATTATGCATGTTTTCAGTGTTACCCAGGACACATGGTATCGGGGGAAAAGCATGGGTTTTGGGATCAGACGTGCCTGGGTTTGTATCTTTGCTCCTTTACCTTTCAGCAGTCATTTCATCTTTTCTAATCTTCACTTTCCTGATCTGTAATGTGTAACTAATAATATTTTATTTTAGGCTTTGTTGGGAAAGTTGAGAATTAGAGATACTTGGTGAATCCTGAATAAATTGATCAAATAATGAAAAAGTGTTTTTAGACTAACATTTTTGAATGATGTGAATTGGAAAGAATTTTTTTTATTTTTTTATTTATTTTTTTTTTTTAGGATCAGTTCTGTTCAAGGTATTCTATATGTGGTAAAACATCAGTCTGTTCAAATGCTAGTTCAATTTTTTATTTGTATTTTTTAGAGAGAAAGAGAGTGAATGAGGGAGAGGAGTAGAGGAAGAGAGAGGGAATCTCAAGCACACTCCATTCTTGGTGTGGAACGCAACACAGGACTCCATCCCACAGCCCTGGGATCATGACCTGAGCTGAATTCAGGAGTCAGATGCTCAACCAACTGAGCCACCCAGGCGTCCCCTATATGCTAGTTCAATTAAATAAAAGAATGAATGAAGAGAACCTAGAATGGTGCCTGGTGCATAGTCAGTGTTCATCAGATTCTTTTATTACATAATTATCCATAGTTGCAGAATAGCTTACTTTTGGTCTCATTAAAATTGTAAGATAGTAAGTTATCTCTTAAATTTTTTTCCTCCAAAAATGTGCTTGCCAGAAACTGGTCTTATTTGATCTTGAAGTCAACTCAATGCACATAATGAGAGAGGGACTGTGTCAGAAAGATAATGGGAGCAAAAGAGCTGTCTGTGATGGTTTGAATGATTGTTCTGCAATATTCACTTTTCTCCCCCTCCCACTATGGGCAGAGTAGACTTATTAGTCCCTTGGATTTTGAGCTTGGCCATGTGGCATATTTTGGCCAATAGAATGCTAGAGGATGAAATATAGTCACCATGAGAAGAATATGTCCCATGTGCATGAGAGATGGGGAGTAGGCCTGATCCTTACGTAAATATTACCTGCAGTCAAATCCAATTCCCCCACAACACAAAGCAGAATTCCTCCAGCTGTGGACCCATGAGCACGAGGATACATGCTTATTGATGGTAGCCACTTACTTTTGGGCTGGCTTGTGAGGCATTGTTACTGAGGAAATAGTTGCCTAATACACTGTGTATGCATCCTTTTTATCTATTGGTCTGGACCCTGTACCTCTGCATCTAAATGTTCTTACTCAACCTTATATCATGCCATGCCCATTGCTTGACTTTTGTAGGCAAACTTTTTATAGTTTCATATTGATCTGAGTAGACCGAACTCTTCAGTTTTAAAGGTAGAAGGTCATGACCATAATGTCATTTATTCTGGTTTCACCATTTTGCAGATGAAGAAGTCAAGAGAGGAAGCAATTCTTACTGTTCTTAGAGGAACTGAGAGGAAATGCAGGCATCCTGATTTGTCCTTACGTGCATCTTTTCTTTCTGCAAAATAACTTTTAATCCCATGAATTGGATGTTTCAAGATACTGTAAACCTGTTTTAGTAACAGAGAAAGGGTTGATGTGCAGATATGAAGGGAAGGTGAAGGCATCAGCCTAGTGGTGCTGAGGGAAGCTGAAATCGATAGGTTGGTCCGGCATTTGCCATGGCCAGACATAAAGGCTCTTCTGAAGTGTGCAATCATTGGACTTGTTCAAAGAATTTCTCTGGGAAGAAAGGGATGAAATTAAGCCATGGAGAGTTTTGGCCAAGTCATGAAAAAACATTTTCCAAAAGAGCTGTTAATTTGATGGTGGAATGAGTCATAGCCCATGGGCAGGGCTGAAAATCCCATCAGCTGAATTACTCAAAACTTAACTAGACAATAAAAAAATGTATGGTCGAGACAAACATCCCTTGCAGGGTTAGGCCAAAGAGACTGGCTGTGTCCCTGTTTGAACTTTTCCTTTGTATTTTCAGGCCAAATCTACATGGAAAATTACCTGGTACCTCAAATCACGGGAATGTTGGGGCCAAATTTTGTCAATACAGAAGACTTTTCCCATTTCACTTGTCTTCAGGGTCAAGTTCATTGAATGGTGACCAAACTTTCAATATTGTTACTGTGGCAGGCCTGGTGCTTACTGGTTGGGGGGTGGAAAATCAAGTTTCTCAGTGAAACTAAATCTTGAATTTCACAATTTATAGAATAATATGGTACTGTTTAATAATAGTGATATCCCAATGGATCTTGCTAACTACAAGAGTATATGGCAGTATGGTTTTAAAAATAGAATCCTGGGGGCACCTGGGTGGCTCAGTTGGTTAAGCCTCCAGTTTCACTCAGGTCATGATCTCGTGGTTCATGAGTTCGAGCCCCACATCGGGGTCAGTGCTGACAGCTCAGAGCCTGGAGTCTGCTTCAGATTCTGTGTCTCCCTCTCTCTCTGCCCCTCCCCCACTCATCCTCTGTCTCTCTCTGTCTCAAAAATAAACACTTAAAAAAATTTTTAAAAATAGTATCCTGGTTTTAAAAGCATTCATCTTTAAATATACTGTGGTCCTTCCATTATTTCATCTAAAGTATCAACACTGGATTCCCAAGTGTGAGTGTGGGTTTTCCCATGCCATCAGGCAATTCTCTGACCCCAGGTGGGTGTCTTACAATTCAACCCAATTCCAGGACTATCTACCTGGAAATAGCATTGGATTCCCCAGGGTGAGGGCTCAGCCCCACAAGATGGTCTCCACTGAGATGCCGGTCACAAATCCAGGCTGTCACCTCTGTTTCTGACTGCCTGGCTGCGAATCAGAGGTTGTCATGACCCCCTCCTTGGGCTCGATTAATTTGCTAGACTGGCTCACAGGACTCAGGAACCCTGTTTCCTCACTAGATCACTGGTTTATGACAAAGGATATGAATCAAACAGCCAGATGAAGAGGTACATAGGGTGAGGTTTTCAACAAAAGAGCTTCTGTCCTCGTGGAGTTTGGGGCCTGGCATGAAGGCACGTGATGCATCCTGGTTCACCAATCTGGAAACTCTTCAAACCCATTCCTTTTGGTTTTTGATGGAGGCTTCATCACATAGGCACAATTGATTAGATCTTTGGCCCTTGGTGATCGATTCAACCTCCAGCCCTCCTCCCCTCCCTGGAGGTCAAGGTGGGTGCGAATGCAAATTCCAAGCCTGGAGTCACTCATTAACATAACGGAAGGCCCCTTTATCGCTGTCATCACTTAGGGAATTCCCAGCGCTTTAGGATCTCTATGCCAGAAATGGGAATGAAGACCAAATATATATTTCTTATAATAAATCACGATATTACACCCTCCTGAATTTTTGTTTTAAAAGAAGAAAAAAATGAGATGTGTCTCCACATGTTGGGTGAGTAGCCAGCATGGCTTCACTTCTCATCTGGAGCCTAAGTCCACGGGGAGGCCCTTCTTGGGCCCCGATTCAGGGCCCGGGCAGAAACTCGCAGACTCCAGTTCTTTTCAGAGGATTTCCTTCGCCCTGTCACTGTGCCTTGACTGATGTTATGGTTTTCTTAACCTCCATCTTCTTCGTTAGTTAGTAAGCTCTTCACTTAGTGTCTGATTCAGTGAGCGAATCACTGAGTAATCAGACCCAGGACGGGTGCTCGGGTTCTAGTGATTCTTTCTTCCGGAGGCCTCGGTTCATACAACTTCTTGTATCTCTTGTGAAATGCCTCTTCAGGGACCTTTAGCTTTCCTCAGGTTAAGTTTAAATTCCCCCTTGTGGCCCTGAAGACTTGTCATGCTATGGGCTCCTCCTACCCATCCAGACTTCCCTTTCTCCCTAGACATTTTGTTCCCAGTCTGGAACTCAACTTTCCATTCACCACTGGGCTTCTTCCATTTCTCTAACAGAAAGCTCTATTTTTTTTCCTTCTTTTCCTATATTGCTCATGTTCCTCTTCGGGTTTGTGTTATGTTAAAAAAAAAAAAAAATCAAGCAAGTCAACTTAAAGATTTAATTGGCTTTATTAAGCGATTCATGAATCAAGCAGCATTCCATCCAGCAAATAGAGAGATGCTCTAAGGAGTTGTACAAAATGGAAGGTTCTTATAGGTAGGAGGGTCGGGCAACGATGTTACCAACAAAAGAAAAGAAAGGATTGTTTCAGGGTAGGTCATCTTTTTGGGTGAATAGAAGGGCAGGGTTTGTAACATGGAGATGACCTCACATTCCTGGGAGTGGTTGAAACTATAGGTAAGTCTTGATTTTCTGGGGAGCAAATGAGCCCCATTTGGGGCCTGTTGTTTCTTTCTTTTTTAATAGTTTCCTGTGATGGCTATAACAAATTACCACGATCTTGGTGTCTTAAAACAACAGAGACCTATTTATTCTCTCACCATTCTGGAGACCAGAAATCTGAAATCAGGGTCTCCACAGGGCCATCTTCCTTCTGGAGGTTCTAGGGAATAATCCATTTCTTGTCTCTTCTGGCTTTTGGTATTATTGATATTCCTTGGTTTGTAGCCAAATCTCTCTGCTCTGTCTTCACATCATCATCTCGGTGTGTCTTCTCCTTTGTAGGCCAATCTTAGGAGGATATTTGTCATCAGATAAGGGCCCACTCCAGTTGACACATAAAATTAATCATTATAGTCACATAGAATCACTTCTGCTTCATTCTGTTGGTCAAAGCTCATTGCCGTCGAAGATTCAAAGGAAGTGGATAGAGACTCCATTTCTTTCAGAGTCTGTGTACCTTACCACAGAGAGGCAACCATGTCCCTGTGAAATATGCATGACTGGATCCTACCTCATGTCCATTGATTTGGAATTGACAAAGTAGGGCAAAGGAACCTACGAGTTTACAAAACTTTCTCAAAGTTTATGATCCCAACCATAGTTTAAGGGCCCGTGTTCTGGACAATGGGAAATAATCTTCCTGTTGGTTTTGCCTTCTTTCCCAACACAGATTTTTTTCTTTAGGATTTAGACCCTTGTATCCAGCTTCATTGTCTCTGCCTTTGCATTTATTCTCTGCTTTTCTAGTTCTGTCTCAGTATTGTCATCTTGAAATAAGTCCACTGCATTACATGAAATTATGGCACTTTTTCTTATTTTATTTATTTATTTATTTTGTTTGGTCCTTTTCTTTTTAATCTTGAAGTTGTGCTATTTTATTTTATGTTTTTAAATTTATTTTTTTTTTAAATTTTAATGTTTATTTATTTTTCAGAGATAGACAAAGCACAAGCAAGGGAGGGGCAGAGAGAGAGAGGGAGACACAGAATCAGAAGCAGGCTCCAGGCTCTGAGCTGTCAGCACAGAGCCCGATGCAGGGCTCGAACCCACAAACGGCGAGCCAAAGTTGGACACTTAACTGACTGAGCCACATAGGCACCCCTAATTTATTTTATTTTTAAGATATATTTTTACTTTTCAAATAATTTTACTTTTATAGGAAAGTTGCAAAAATATAGAGAGTGCCCATATGCTCTTTACCTATTTCCCCCTATCTTGAATAGGTAGGCATGGTATATTTGTTGAATAATTCACATTGTACCATTCTAGTCACTAAACCACAGACCTTATTTGGAATTAACTAGTTTTCCCATAGGGTCTCCCCCCCCCCCCCCCCCACCGCCCATATTATAAGATTGAATCCAGGAAGTTGCTTGATTTAATTGTGATATCTCCTTAGTCTCTGTGACAGTCTCTCACTTCCTGCTTTTTATGGTCTTGATAAGTTGGAAGATGACTGGTCAAGTATTTTATAGAATGGCCCTCAGAATTTGTCTGATGTGTTTCCTTTTGTGAATGATTATATTGAGATTTTTGCGTTTGCGGAGAGGTAAAGCACCCTTCTAATCATGTCATGTCAGGGAGGACATGAGGACAGCATGAGTTAACCGTTGGATATTAACATTCATCACTTGATCGCAGTAATATCCTCTAGGTTTCCCCACTATAATATTGCCCTTATCCCTCCCCACACTGTTCATTGGAAGCTAGTCACCAAGTTCTGCCACTCTCAAGGGGAGGGAAGTTAAGCCCCACTTCCTGGACAGGGAAGTATCAACATGTATGACTGGGAATCTTCTGTAGGGAAGATTCCAAATAATATATATTTGGTCTTTTAAATCAAGGAATGTTCAAAGTAAAGAATGTCCATTGAATAAAATGGAGAATCATAATATCACTGCTCAGGAAAAAATGAGTTCTGCTTCCTCCAGTTGTATTCAATTATGAGTCTTTTTTTTTTTTTTTTAAACTAGGTCTACAGTGTGGGCACTATCTTTGGGATCTATCAAAATATCATATAAAGATTATTGCCTGGATTTGGAGGGTCCCTAACTCAGCTGGCTACATCAGAGTTTTAAAAAATCAAGTGAAAAACACATGCCATGAAAAGTACAATTGCCAGCGTTTCCGTGGCAACCAGAGTACAAAGGGGCTGTTTGCCTAGAGAGGTCTGTTTATTTTATTTTATTTTTCTAAAACTATCAAGAACAACCCTTTGAGATGTGACATTCTGTTTTCACAAGCACACTCAAGGTGTCAGACAGAGCCCAATTTTATATTCCTTGAAAATAGAGCACGCTGTACTGTTTGTCGGACTTTTCAACATGTCACTTTCAACCAATTTTATGTACAAATGGGTTACAGTCCCATGAAAATATTCAGAAAAAGAGGAAACTGTTTCAAAAAGGAGTATTAAGTATTATTACATTGAAAGCCATTCAGAGTGGGAAACCTTCCCACCCAACCTCCATCTTTTAGAGGAACGGGGAACCAGAGTATTTCTCTAACATGGGAAAGTCTCATCTTTACCAACTAGAGGTCTGAGGGGAGCTCGCTTAGGTTGGCAATTTATCTCCCCTCCTCTGAAATCATGCTCGCTTTGGTGACATGATCTTGGAGTCGCTTTCAAAGGCACTCTTAGTCCCCTGCCCTAGGAGACACTTATTTCATTTCTGTCTCCAATATGGCTCCAGGATGCACATGCTTATCCCCAAACCAGGTCTTCAGACCTGCAGAGAAGTTATTATATAAGATTTATTGAGAAATGTTGGATTACAGGATATTCCAGGAGTCATTTCCATCTTTAAAAGAATATATTCATTTAGAGTACTGAAGCCTGGCTTCTTAGATCTGTCACTTAAAAATATGCTCCTCTCACACCGATGCAGCTTTGATGCAACCATGTCTGAACAGCAGCCTTTCGAGGTTGTGTCAAGACAAGAAGTAGGGATAATTTAAGGTGACAGGGCCAATTTTAAAACAGAGGCCCAGTGTTCCTTATTTTGGGGACTGGGCTCAAACTGAGTTACTTTATGCCATTGAGAACTTCTTAGAGAGTTTCTCAAGTTTTACTCTCTACTCCCAGGAAAATGAGGCTTTCCACCAACAGCACAGATGAAATCTTTGCCCAGAGAAGATTTCAGGGACTTGAAATTGAGAGACATTAGATGAATTAAGAGTTTTGTTGATTCCCCAGAGCTTTTCCTTTGACAACCTTTTTTAGCATTGAACATATTTATACTTGTATATTCTGTACACAAATATTTTGTATGTCAAAAATGAAATGCCTTTAAGATTTCATCTCGATGTTGTTTTGAAGTGGAAATAAGAAGTGGCCAAACCTTCAGAATTTATGAGCCAGGTGGTGGATCCATTCTTCCTGTCCAGTGCATATTTCCCTTGTTTGACCTTCCAGGCATGTAACCCCCTGTTAGAGTGTCTTGAATGGTGCCCTCCCTCACCCCCCAAAAGCTATATTTAAGTCTTAACTCCCAGGACCTGTGAATGTGACCTGATTTGGAAAAAGGAACTTTGCAGTTGTAATTCAGCCGAGGATCTCGAGATCAGATCATCCTGGATCTGGGGAGGATGCTAAGTCCAGGGACACATGTCCTTGGAAGAGACTGAAGAGGAGAAGACACAGACACAGAGGAGAAGGCCAAGTGAAGACCGAGGGGGAGATGGATGTCAAGATTGGAGTTATGCTCCCACAAGCCGAGGAACACCTGGAATCACCAGAAGAGACGAGAACTCCTTCAGAACCTCTAGAAGAGACAGCTTATGCCAACACTTTGCTTTCGGACTTCTGGCCTGCTGGAGATAACACATTTCAAATGTTTCATTGTCCTCTTCTGGGGTTTGTCTGGCTGCCCCTGGAACCTAATGTACCTGTGTTCTCTGTATCATCCTTATCATCCTTGCTCCTTGGGAAACCTGTTTTATTCATTAATTTTCATTTACATACTGTAGTCTAGGCCCTGGAAGTATAAAAAACCAATAGGGTGAGTCAGTGCCTTTGAGGAGTTTACAGTCTGGGGGTGGTTGGAGGGGAAGGTGGGTCTTTAGCAGCCTTGATTGGCAATAGCAGACACTTGTATCCCTGGGTTAACCCAGGCTCACACCTCTGTGAGCCCGTGGCGAGCCTTCTCAGCCGCGGTGCTATTTTGATATTTGGGATGGATAAATCTTTGTTGCTGGACTTCTCTGTGCATCGCAGGATATTGAGCAACATGCCTGGCCTCTACCCACTAGATACCAGTAGGAAGTCACCCCCCCTCTCCATTGTGACAATCTAAAATGTGTCCAGATATGGCCAAATATGTATCTTCTGGGGGAGCAAAGTCGCCCCCGGTTGAGAACCATGGGTGTGTGGCATTTCTCTGCCCGGAACGCTGTTGCCCTTCAGCACCTGCTTTAACCTTTGATATCTTCCTTGATTCTCAAATCTGTGCATTTCCCCTGTATTCCTATGGCACTCTGCACAACCCTTGCTTAAAGCAGTGATCTTACCTTACTTCATTTTTCTGTCTAAACCTCTGCCTTCTTGTTCTTGAGGTTTTCCAAGAAGAGATGTGTTTTTGCATGTCTGTTCCCCACCCCCCAGCCCCACACCTAATGTTTGTTATAATAAGGAAAGACCTCCTGGGGGGGGTCACACTGTGAGGCCCCCAAAGGAGGCAGATGTGCATGGCCCAGCAAATGTTTTATTACCAGAAAGGGCTTTGTCCACATACCTCAGTACAGGCTCCTGAAGAGCTGGACTGGGCCTTCTGTCGACCACAAGGGCTTCTTTTGTGCCCTAGGCCTGAGGTTGGCAATTTGAGCAGTGTGGGCAGCTTCTAAGACCCCCTTCCCACAGACAGACACCCCCACGCTTGATCTGCAGCTCATCAGTCCCTTGAGATGGTCCTCAAAGAAAGGGTCTCATGGTCATTGACATTTAGGAAACCTTGCCTCTTGTTTTCCCTCTCAGAAATTCACAGTGCACATTAGTAAAGATGAGAGATGGAGGTGGAACTTGTTTCCCATTATTCAGATCACTGTTTTCTAGACTCACGGGACCACTGAACCTAAAGCATCTACGAAATCTGCAATCTCATGACCTGTATTCTAGGAAATGCTAACTTAAACTCACAGCCTAATATCCTCCATGGGAGGCAGCACTTACACACTGACCCACTTTGTTTTTAGTTTGTTTGTGTTTAGATTTAAATTAGTATCTAAACATTGGGAGATTTCTCCTAAAAATGGGTTTGGGGGCTTCCTTAATTCTTTTCTTATTTGGTATCAATTAACTAGAATTCTCTGCTCGTTTCGTTTTTTAAAGTTTATTTATTTTGGGAGAGACAGAGACAGAGAGAGAGAGAGAGAGAGAGAGAGAGGAATGAGCAGGGGCGGGGCAGAGAGAGATGGGGGAGGGGGCAAAGGATCCAAAGCAGGCTCTGCACTGACAGCAGAGGGCCGACTGAACTCATGAACCATGAGATCACGACCTGAGCTGAAGTCACACTCATAAGTGACTGAGCCACCCAGGTGCCCCTCTCTGCTCATTTTAACAGGGAAGAGTTTTCCCAAGTAAACCCAAATCCCCACCATGCCCTTTTATCTCCCTGATGGAAGCTGAGGGTGAGATGCCTTTTATTATACGCGTGTACCCTCGTTTTCTCTGTAAGTAGAGAAATACTGCTCTCTTGGAAATGGAGGTAAAGAGAGATAGACTTGAAGGCTGTGTTTCAAGGAAAGATGGAGCAGGCATCTTGACTCTCTTACACTTGGCCAGCATCATCGGGTGCCCTGGGATTTGCATGCCGGCCAGAGAGAGGACATGGGGAAGGAGACTGCAGGCAGAACTGATCAAGGGAAAGGTCTCGGCACCCAGGATTCCAACCAGAAGTGGGCCACTTTTTCACTCCTTTAGGAGAGAATCTCTAAGGAGAGTCTCCCTTAAATAGGAAGTCGCCGCAGAGTTGAAAGTTCTCTGAGGTGGATATAATTAGACGGCTGGATATGAGGAGGAGTCCTTTCTGGTTGCTGGGCAGCATGGCATGCACACTAGCAAAGAGGTTGGAAAGCGTAGGGCATGTCTGATATGCCTGTGGCAAGACGTGTCGTTACTGCAGCTGTGGGGGGTCTCGAGAGGGGATCTCACAACAGACAGAGGGAAGAGAAGCGAGGGGCGTCGGAAGGGATTTGGGCTCACTGGATTGGAAGAATGTTAAACAGGCTCAGGTTCACCCCTTCTGATCCCTAAAACTTGGCCAGATTTGGTCACGTTAAGGAGCAATGACCATCAGGTAGCCCCAAACAGGTGGGGAGAGGGGCACGAAGACTTAGCCAAGAAAGGGTCTCTACTCAGGGTGCGGCGGACATATTGTTTGCACCCTTCTCATGGCTGAGGGACCGTGGTGACATGAATTCAGTGCTCTTGGGCCAGTCAGGCGTTTGGACTTGGGTGTCAAAGACTAGGATCACGGGCTCTTCCCAATTGAGCCTGTCTTTGTGAAACTGTTCACTTTCCCCTGAAGGAGTTAACATGGCACTGTGACCAGGACAATTAAAATGTCATTTAGACCCTTGGAGAATAATATGGCTCCAGATTTTAAAGGGCCTCAAATAAGACCGCGTGGGCCCTTTAGAGAGTGAGATACCATTGTTATTAGTGTGAAAGGAGGGGGGGGGTGGTGAGGGAGCATGGGGTCATGGTCTGAGCCAGGGAAGATAAATCTCCCTGTGCTGAGCAGAGGCCTGGCCATCTCCTTGTGATGTGGACTTTATATACAGGCTCTGACTTAACGATTCCTTAAACTGTTCCCATTTTAGCCACCAGTGCCCGTGAAGGCAGATCTGTGCAATCTCATATTCCAGGAAGTAAATGTAATGTCACAGGCCAATGAAATTGACTAGTCTGACAGGAACACACAAATAACCAGGACGTAAGGCTGCACCCCACATCCCCCTGCCGTGTTTATTTAGGAGTGGAGGTCCATTAAGTGCTCTGTGATGGCCTCCTGATAACACACCCACCTTTGCGGGGCGGCTGGGGTTGGATGTCTGCCCTTACATGTGACAGCTGACATTTTTGGATACACTTAAAGATGGGCTTGTCCACCACAGCGCAGAGGACAGAAACCACACATCTTAAAGTTACAGCCTTTCTCACTCATGCTTAGGAACAAGTGGTTCTTTTCAGGGCTTTCCGTTTATGTTGAGGGTCTCTTTTCTCTGAGAGAATATTGTAAAACCTGTCACTAGAGATTGGGGCTCCATTGCTGGAGGGAACAACATTTCAGCAAATGTTTATGGGATGCACAAGGAAAATAATGCTGAGATGTGTGTGCCTGAACAACAGTGTAAATTTTGAGGGACACGGAGGTGAGGCAGAGACCCCGAGTTTTTTACCGTCTTCAACTTGGCATGTCAGGAGCCACGTCTCTGAAAGTCTGGAGACCAAAGTGCAGCTTTCAAGGCCACAGCCCACCTGCTAAGTCATATTTCTGTCAGTTCCTCGCAAACGCCCTTGGGCTCTCCCTGCCTGAACTTCACCTCTGTCTTGTCCATTGCTCCTTCCCCCACCAATGCTGCTAAAATGACCCATCTTTGATCTTTATATCTTCATTGATCGGTTGATTGATTCACCTAATATTAACCGAGTGCCTGGGACCGACTGCCCTGGTGCTAAGGATCCTGCAAGAAATAATTCAGAAACCCCCCTGTTCTTGTGGAGTTCACATTCTGGGTAGGGTGAGGGGAGAGACAGATAACAAATAGGTAAATCAGTGAATAAAGACGCTAATTTCTGAGTCACCTGGGTGGTTTAGTCAGTTAAGCATCAGACTCTTGATTTAAGCGCAGGTCATGATCTCACGGATATGAGATCGAGCTCCACGTTGCGCTCTGTGCTGGGAATGGGGTCTGCTTGGGAATCCGCTCTTTCTCCCTTTCCCTCTGCCTGTCCCCCACTGTTGGTCTGATGCTGGCTCTCGCTCTGTCTCCAAAAAAAAAGAAAAAAAAAAAAAAAACAAGGATGCTGATTTCTGAGAGTAATAAATACCACAAAGAGAGGGAAACAGAGCGAAGGGAAAGAGTGGAGGTGAAGGGGGACTTGATTTAAGTTGGGTGGTCCAGGAAGCCTCACTTAGGAGGAAGCCCAGGTGACGACGGTGGGGGGTGTAGGCAGTGCGTGATGGGCTGGGATGTGCATTAGATCAGCGTTGAATCTCTCGTCTCTTTCGTGCCAGTTCAGAGGTCGCCTGTCTGTGAACCGTTTGCGGCAGCAGGGACCCTAGGCTCACAGCGTCACCTTCCTGTCCACTGCCTCTGTGCACGGTGAGGACAGGAGTTGTGCCCAGGGTAGGCCATGCTCCTCCACAGCGTTTTGCACACAGTGCCCCCTCAATAAACGTCTACTGCATTGACCTTAATTATAAGCTCCCGGAGGTTAATAACGTTTGGCCAATTTATTTTGTAAAATTCCAAAGGGCCCTTAAGAAAAGTTCTTTGATGGTGGATTGGGCTCTTGAAACAGTGGTCTTAATGGATCGTCACCCAGATGGCTCCCACCTCGTTGGAGGGGTAATTAGGGTGAACTCGACCAAAAGAATTTATTCAAATGACTTCCCTTGGTCAATTAGGTTCCTGCAGATGATTTTAGAATGTTTCTTAAACGCGTCCGTGTTCAGGCAATGAAACCAAGATTAAAAGCCCAGACTCCTTGTTGCAGGTTCCAGAAAAAATGTGCATTTTAACGGCTGCTCCCCTAACTTCAAAATTAAACATATTACATTCTTGGGAGTACGATTTCAGCTTCTTTACGTTTATGACACAAATGGAACCATTCGCCCTCACTTCAGTCCATAAAGGCAAGACTCATTAGAAGGAGGAAATTTCCTTTATCATTAATGGGCCACACTCACATGATAAACCCAGCTCCGCTTCTCCCACCCCCTTTCCCGAAACTTCGATTCTCGTTTCAAGCCGTTCCCACATAGACTATTTATCTTCCACATTTCCCCAACTCTCAATGGCACCATTATATCCTTTATTTGGAATCATAAAACTTTGAGAATAAAAAAGAAGCAAATTAATCCTCCCAGGGGAGTGAAGGAAGACGGATCCTGCCAGCTTTTAACTTGTAGGATTGGACTGGCCTGGAAACACAGTTTTCTTTTTCAACAGCTTCGCCGGTGGGGGGAAATGAATGGTTATGACAGAGAATCCTGAAATAAAATGCAGAATTATGCAAACGCGTTAAAAACTGACAGCTTGAAATAAAAACTGTTGAAAACCCGAGGAATAAACAATGCGGGCTGGAAGGGGAACATTTTGAAGCTACGAATGGGTCACTCTGCTTTTATTATTCACAGCGGAAAAATAACCTCGATCATGATGTGAAAACCACAATTTCCTTTATTTGTGGATCATGCCAGATTAAAAAGCATTCAGGGGAGAAGTGGGGCTGGGAGAACTGAATGCCGTCCGAAGAGGCAGGAGCTCAGTGTCCAGAACCCTGTCGCGGACGCTGGCTCACTGGGTCCCGTTGCATAAGTCCCTTCACCTCCTGATGACTCCCTTCCCATCATCAGGCTGGAATTAAGGATTCGGCCTGTCCTCTGGGGCCTGAGATCTGGCTCTCCTAACTGCCAGTTGGATGACGTGCTTTGCCATTGCGATTTGCTCTAAGGAGTCTCAAGGTTGTTGTGAAAACAAGCGATAAAAGTCAGTTAACAGGGCGGCTGCCACCAGAACGGCCAGTGAGAAAACCTGTAGCGCAGAATGCCTGAGAGTGAATCTCCAGGTTTGGGGTTCTGGAAACAGATTCTGTGGCTAGTAAAGCCTTTATGATTTGATTTGATTTTTATTACTCTTTCAGTTGGGAGCTAGCGTCCCTGGATAATGGATGAATATTGTGCTCTCCTAGAGTAAAATGAAAATCATCGAGGTGAGAAACAATACACAAGCAGAATATGACAGCTTCAGAGGATTTTGGAGGTCATCTGGTCCAGCACTTTCATTTTGCAGAGGAGGAACTTGCCGGTGCAAAAAGTTTAAACGACCTATTCAGGCTCGTGTATCCACAGATCCACAGGGCCACAGAGCCACAGGGCCAGTTGCCGCTGGCTTTGAAATCTGATTTTGATGGTGGCTTAGTGAATTCAGTAGTTTGAACGGAGGCTGGCGATACCAGAAGTTTCTGCATCGCGGTGAATTTGATGGTGGGCCAGAAGGGATCCAGAGGCAATCCTGGGTAATGTCCTTTATTATGAAAGAAGTCTTCTGAAGCTAAAGGAGGCAGACACCTTTTCGAAAAATGATGTGGGCGTAGCTGTTAATCGCAATGTTTAAATTGCAGTCATTTCTGCTTAGTTTATGTTTTCCTTCCTTCCCTCCCTCTTTCTCTTTTTGTCTTTGTGTCTTTTTTCTTAAAATTTTTTTTTTTTTCTTTTTAATTTGAAGAGATGTTCTGGAGAAAAACTAGGTAAATAGGAAATGAATCTAGGCCTTGGTTACCTAGTGTGGAGAGAAAAACCCAGAAAGTGGAGGTGGGGGCCGGTTCACATGGTAGAGAGGAAAATCTCCTGTGATTTACTCTGACTTGCTAATTTTCAGAAGGAAATTAATAAAATTGATTCCAGCAAAAACTCTAAGTGGACAAATAGAAGAAAAACAGATCGAGAATTGTGGATATTTAGGGCAGAGAGAAAGTTCTTAGAGAAATCTTTCCCTCAGGGAGAAATAAATATTTAGGAGAAATCACTAACTCTAAGGGTCGTTAAAGCAAAGATCACTCATAGGATGGAAAGCAAACCCTCCCACCAACTATTAATTCCAATTCCTAGACTCGGTGGCAGTAACATGATTAGTTATTGTGGGTTCTGGAAGAAAGCGGGACCTTTGGCAATAAAGCCCTGGAAATATGTATTTTTAAGTACTATAAAAGATGTGGAAAGCAACTTTACTTTTCATCCCGGGGACTAGAAATAATACACCTGCAAGGACAGATGAATGGCATAATGTTGGCATTCAATGGGGCATTAAACATTTTGCGCCACGTTTATGGGGTTTTCCTGTCATTAATTCTAGGTAAAATAAACTTTTAAAAAATGTTTTTGTTGTGTTTTTGGATAGCATTTATTTTTCACCAACTTGCTTTTCTTTGCCATTTTTTTTTTTTTTTCTGCTGGGTTTTTGTGTCTATTATGTTTTTTTGTGTCCGCTGTGCCCTTGGCTGATTTCCTCACTGGCCTCCCTGTGCTATGGGGCCTTTCTTTTTCCTTCCCCTGCCCCTTTGGCGCCCCCTCTTTCAGTCCTGCTGCACGTGTTCGGACCCATGTCAAGGTCGGATGTGGTCAGTTCTGCTGGCTGCAGTCACTGTGGTTTGCCTGTGGCACCCTGGGATTGGCAAGGCCTTGGACACACTGTCCAGGAGCTGCAGAGATTGGGGCCACCCGAAACTCTCCGATACCAGGGTGCCCATTCTCGAATTGAGTGGGATGGCAAGGCCTTGCTTTTCTTCCTGGTTCTACTTCTGGCCTTCCTCCTTCATTTTGTCTGCTTCCTTAAAGCAGTTCTCTTCCCTGTTAGCAGTACGCATGCCTTCCCTTTTCAACTTGGTCAGTTGCAAATCAGGGAAAAAGGAGTGGGTGTCAGGATGCCTGGGTCCTTCATCCCGGCTCTGACACTCACACAGCACCTGTGAGACACTAGGCAAGCTACCGAACCCTCCGATTTCAGTTTCCTGAGAACTTTGGGTTCAGATAAATGTGTCATCTCCTGAGACCTATCATGTAGTAATTCTCCTCTGGGGCTCCGGGTGTGATGGGGAAGTAGGGCAAGAAAGGAATCGAGCAGAACACACTGTCTTGATGAAGAGGATTGGAACACTTGAAGGGGTAAAATTTGACTTGAGGAAGTAAGCCTGGCAGCTTACAAAGTGTGGTGCAAGGACTAGTCTCTGGAAGCCCTTGGAGCTCTTATGAAAATTGATTTAATTGACTCACCAAATAATTATGGCAAGCTGACTATGTGTCAGGCTCTGTTTTGGGTGCTTGGCACATAGCAGGGGACAGACAAGGGCGGGTACCTGCTGTCATGGAGCTGAAGCTTGGTTAGTGTTTCAGGTGGTTATATGTGCTAGGAAGAGTCTAGCCTGCCAAGACAAGGGTGAGAGGCTGCTGTTTCATACAAGGTAGTCAGGGAGGCCTCCTGGAAAAGGCAGCACCAGAGCAGAGACCAGAATGAAGTAATGGGGGGAGCCATGTGGATGTCTACGGAAAGAGTGTTCCAGGCGGGAAAACAGCTAGTGCAAACGCCTGGAGGTAGGAGGTATGTTTGAGGAACGGCAAAGGAAGCCAGTGTGGCTGATACAGGGTGGGAGGGTGAGGGTTCCTGGGTTCTACCATTAAGTCCATCACTGTATCCATAGGCTTGGAGTTGGGTTACAGTCGGATGCTAAGCAGGTTCCCCAAGGATTTCTTATGCCCATTCCACATGTGACCCTAAGACTTGCCTGATGGCAAGGTGACAAGTGAGGGATCTTCTTATTCTGGATCCTGAGTCCTTTAGGTCAATCAGTGAGCATTCTATTGGAGACCATGATATTGAGAGTCTGTGTCAGTCTCTCTGGAACTTTGTTTTGGTAGCTTGGGACAATCTTTCCCTTGGCTCCGGAGAATTCACCAGCCCCCCCTTTGGATGATCCTTGGGTGCCCGTCACTGTGAACTCTGAGCCATTTCTTGGGTTTAGGTCTCTTCTTGCTACATCTCCCATTTTTGGTAGAAGTATCTTGTGGTTGTAATTCAGAGTTTATCCTATTCAGAGGATATTCTGTCCTAAAGAAGTAGGACCATGAAGACAGGTTCCCTCCTGACGCCTAGAGAGGACTCTCAGCCTGGATGCAAGGAATGCCCAACGAGTAATTTAGACACTTAAATCCATTGAGAAATGTGAATCAAAAATTTTTAACTGAATTGATCCAATCTAGTAGATAGCCTTTGCTGGCTTCAGACGGTGGGTTCCCAGTAGAGAATTAAATTGAACAGCTTTATGACTTATCCCACTTTGCCAAGGACTTTGAGTGTATGGAAGTTTATCCTCCTATCTTTATAAGACCCTTCCCTGACTCAGCCAAAGAGTCTCTTTTAGTCCCGGGCCCCAAGTAGCCAGACCTTGGGGAAAAGTATATTTGTCACACTAAGAACCTTAAGAATCAGAATTTTATAGACCCCTCATTAGCTGGTTAAAAATAGGGCCAGCCAACTGCCTTCACGGGGAGAAACTTCTGGAAAAGAGATGTCCACTTTCATCTGAGTGGTCTGGTTCTCATGGACCCCCATGATAGCGGCCAGACTGCTCGGTGAACAAACAAATGTCTCATGGGTCCTCATGCAGAAAATGTTTCCCAGATGCACCAGCCAGCCCTCTGCTCACTGAGCTTGCTTTTGCAGCTGTGATGTCAGGTCTGGGCTTTGATTCACCAAGCTTCTCAGCCAGAAATCCCACCTCTCTGCTTCTCCCCAGAGAGAAAACCCCACTGTCCCACTTGGGCCCAAACCTTGCTTCCATGCAGATGCCACAGAACAGGAGATGTCCTTTCTCTGCCTCTTCTGAAGCTTTAAACCACTCCTTGGCTGCCCCTACCATTTCCAATCACCACCCTTTTCTTCCCTTATCTCCCCATTTTGGGCAGAAGTATCTTGTTGTAATTCAGAGTTTATCCCACAGGGCCCCCCCATCAGAACTTTTTTTGTAGTCTCTGGGTTCGATGAAGCCAGATCTTTTTCATTTGGGTATCCACAGTGCTATCATGGTGGCACATTGGGTGGTGTGTGACCATCACGTACTTATGGCCAGAGTGAGTATAGTTAGCTGAATGAGTTCAGGTCTAGCAAAGACACTATGCTCAGCATAGGATTTATACTATGTCCTAAAGGACCAGTACAAATGAATAAAAATGCAATCAGAATATCAAGAGGCACACTAGACAGGGATGGATGAGATCATTCACACAGATAGAGTAGTAAACAATGTTTGGCTTCACTAGTTCTGAAAGAGCAAAAGGATCATGCCCTTGACTGATGACCTGGGACGTATCTGCATTTCTGGCAGCAGTGAAGGTGTACGTTTTCGCACACCACTGCACGCTGATAAATGTGTATTTTGGGTCATAAAACATTCATATGCTTTGACATAATAGTCTTGCTCTTGGAAATTGATTATAAGGAAATGATCCAAAATAAGGGCAAAAAACTATAATGGTTTTTCAGAGCTCTGTTCCTTATACTTTAAAAACAAGGTTGCAAATGCCATATTCAATAATAAGGGTTAAATAAAACCTGTTACATTCTGTGGCACACTCTACAACCAACTTAAACAGCACTTACAGAGATTTAGTACAGGTTGAACTACAGTTTAAAGATAACATCTAATGATAAAGCAGAATATTTTCATAATTCAGTAGACATACTGACTAGGAGAAGGAAGGCTGAGTTGGAACGAAAAGAACTGGAATTCAGGTTGGAGGGCATTTACTTAGCTTGTATTTTATCTCTCCTGATTCTTGGATTCTTCATCTACAAAATGGACACACAGCTTTTCACCTTTTAGGATGAGATATAATGTGTGCAAAATCCAGGGTCTGAGCATAAAGGGCATGCTCAATAAATGTAGATATTATTATTATTTGAGCAAAGTTTGCTTCACCTATGACCTAAATCAAGAAGCCAACACTCTGACAAATAGTTAAGGATGAATGGGGAAAAATGGGCTTTCGTATTTTTCCCTATTGAAGTGGAAATATTAGGAGGGACAGATTGCTGAGAAGATAAGGCAAGATTTTGATGTAGAGATGGAGTGGGGAGAACATAGTAGGAAGATGGGAAGACAAAGATGGGGAAGGGAGGTGAGAACCAATATGGGTTATGGGGAAGGGCAGAGGCTGTACTGATTAGTAGAGAGGATCATTTATGTTAGGGAGTGGTGGATAAATGATGTGGAAAAGATTCGGGAAGTCTTTGACAGCATCTATTTTTGACAGAAAGCATTCTCAGGTGAAGGTGAATATTTGAATGGTAAGGTAAGGTTTGGTGGGAAGACTGAAGCTTCTACAGCACATTACTGATGAAATGGAAGGAGTTAACAAGTTCAGATTTCATTCTCTGTCTTCCTTCCTATCCTAGCACCCTGTCAGGACATGATCCAAGAGCAGACATTTACATGTTAGTATGCATTTATGTCTACTTGTTCCTATTTTCAACAATCCATCAAAAATTCACTGAAGAATTCTTCAAAGTATTTGCACTTTAAATCTTATTTTTTAATGTTTATTTTTGAGAGAGAAAGAGAAAGAGAGAGAGAGAGAGAGAGAGAGAGCAGGAAAGAGGCAGAGAGAGAGGGATACACTGAATCCAAAGCAGGCTCCAGGCTCCAAGCTCTCAGCACAGAGCTGGACATGGGGCTTGAACTCATGAACTGTGAGATCATGACCTGAGCCGAAGTGGATGCTTAACCAGCAGAACCACCCAGGCACCCCTAAATCATATTCTTTGTTATAGAATGAAAGACACTATTCCATTTAACAGGAATTCTACTCAGTGGGACTATGAAGAGAGGCGCATGTTAGTGCTGACATTGAATATGTAAGTTGTTAATAACTTCATTTCCATATAATGCCACCTCTACCATAAAGTCATTACTTTGCTTATTTGCTCATTAATTTATTCAATTTTTTATCTATCCATCCATCCATCCATCCATCCACTTATTTAGCAATCTTTCATTAAGCACGTATCTTGTGCAGGCAGAATGCAGGCATTGGGATTATAAAAGGAAATACGACGTAGTGACAGTCCTTGTGGATCATGGAAGATTATGCTTGAACAAAAGTCCTCTTCAACTTTGCTCCTGAGCATGCCGAACTCTTTCACATCTTTGTGTTCTTATGAACCTGCTATGTATATATATTCTCAGTCTGGAACATTCCTCTTCAGTCTCTCACTGTTGTAATACTCCTTCCCAATTTCATTTTTATGCCGGTTTCTCTCTGAAGCCTTCCTGGTTCTCTCCAGGTAGAGCAAGCCATTGTCTCATTTGTGTCCAAGAGAACTTTAGAGATGCCCTTGGCCAACGTGAGAACTGTAAAGTAGCAGACATCCAAGTGAAGTGGAAAGATTGTGTGATTCTGAGAGGGATGGAGTTGACCATGAATCCTGGCTCCAACCCTCACATCCCCTCATGAACTGCTTGGCCTGGATCTGGTTACCCACCATCTCTAAATTCCTGCCTTTCTCACATTCTCACTGTTTGACTTATTTGCCAACGATTACCCTTCACTGAGCGGTTGTGGGGATAAATGATGTATTATGACGTATTGTGAGGAGATGATCCTGGACCTCGTACATAGTAAGTGCTCAATATTTGCTCACTCGTGTCCTCTTATTGCCACCCTTGGTGGCAGTGCCTCGAAGTCAGGTTACTTATCCATGCATCTCTCCCAACATCCAGAGAATTCTTGCTTCTCAGAAGCAATGCAGCATGGTAGCTAAGAGCAGGGACTCTGGTGAGAAACTCCCTGGAAGAGCCTAATGCTAACACATGCTAGCTGTGTGGCCATAGGCGAAGTTACTTGAGCTCTCTGTGACTCGGTTTTCATACCTGTCAAATGGAGATAAAACTAGTACCCACCTCCTAGGGACGTTGTAAAGTTGACATAAGGGCCTGATCATGGTAAGCCCTCATTAAGGTTGGCTATTATTAGTAGGTGCTCAAGAACTGTTTATTGAAAGGCCAATGAATAGATTTTAGTGTGCGATAGTCTCAGGAAGTCTGGCTAACGTGAGGGTGTTTATTTGGTTCAGAATGCTGTTTCTTGACATACATATAATTAGTTTCTATTGCTAGGTTATTATTAAGTTGAGAGGAATTACTTTCCTATGACGGGCAATGTCCTGAAATGCTGAAGGTTAAATTCTACCAATGCATCTAACATCCACGTTGAAATTATTTTGTTGGTTTTAGTAATATGGATGAGTTCTAAGGTGAGTAGTTGGTCAAAAGTAGAGGTTTTCCTGTAAAGAAGTGACCAGAAATATCTGAGCCGTGGTTTCTGAGAATGTTTGGAAATATTCCCTTCAAGCCTTAAACCTCCCACCTGAAAAGAATCCATGTTGCTGGCTTTTTTGAAGGGGAAATTCAACAAGACTATAAAACCTAGGAGGAAAGAGGCGTGTCTTAGTCTTTGTATCTCCTATTCAGCGTCCACAACGGTCCTGGGTCCGTGACATTGCCCACAAAACACCTGTAAGTTAATGATCAAAAAAAAAAGTGAAGCTATTTTTCTTCCCAACCTAGAGCTCACCCTCAGAAATTTCCATGTGATCACTACCCTTCCCCCAGGAAAGCATTAGTGTTGGTTTAGATATTTATTTATTTCTGATTATGAGATGTAAGAGATTTGCGGCAATATCATTTTCTGTCAAAAGGATTGGCTTGGGGAGACCGGTGGTTGGGTGTCCCTTCTGCCTTCTGTTGGCTGAGTGACCCTAGCCACGTCTTTGACTACTCTGAGCTTATACTTCTCCATCTGAATGGGAAGCAGTTGGACATGAATGGTGAGAGCCACAAGGATACCACTTTGCCAACCATGTGAGGACACCGTGCTAAGTGCTTTAGAATTCCCTGCACTTGATTTCCGTGGCAATCCCGAACAGGAGCTACTTTTTACCCTCCTCGTGTTACAGGTAAGGAATCTGAGCTTGGGAGAGTGGAGTCATTTGCCAGAAGTGTAAATAGCAGGCTCAGGAATTGAGCCTGGGCTTGTTGCTATGTCACAAATCTCTGAATAATCGTGGATTTGTGACAAAGAGCGCTAACATGAATGGGGTTTTTCAGGAAGGATTAAGAGGTGACTTTGCCAGTATATTAAAAAGTACTTCCGCCCCTCCCTCCCTCACTCCTTCCTTCCCTACCTCTCCTAACCCCCTGACATTTGTTCCTCAATCAGATCTCTGGCCCCACCTTCCAGAGTGGTAGGACTCCGCTTACCCTTCCTCTGTGGCGCTCTGTACTTCTCTTATGATGGCTTGTCATAATTGCTGTTAAATAATTATTCACTTGGTTATTAAAGTCTGTCTCTGGCTAAAATAAACATTGCTAGTGACCTGGGCTGCTTCTACATGGTCAGCCTGAATCCAGAGTTTATCTAGCTGAGTAAACAAGGCCTATGAGAAATGTTTGTTCAAAGGTTGAAGGAATGAGCACCTACTATGTGCCCCACAGTGGGGGAGGCCAGAATAATCAAAGACAGATGGATGGTGGAGCCATGGTGAGATGTCTACTCAACGCCATGCCCGTCTTTCTAATTATATCCTTCCTCAAGTGGGCTGTAGTGAGCCATTGGACACCAAATGACCACCCTTCAGAAGTGTTCTCAAAGATCCACGCTGAATTGGATGGGAGGTTTTGCTTGATGATGACTAAGGTCCCTTGTCATGTGAACATGTGTCCATTACTTCATTGGTTCCTTCATTTATTCATTCAGTCAGTCACTCTGCTAAGCAATTTTTATTGCCACAAACATTTACTGAGCACCTTGCTAGTTGCTGGTGACATAATGGTGAAAAAAGCTTATCCTCTAGTAGAAAAAAAAAATGTTAGCTGCCATTCCTAAGTACTTCCACGAGCCAGATAGTATCTCTGTATTATCTCTGGTCTTCGCTATGACCCTGTAACTTATCAGAACCATGTTGCAAAGGCAGAAACAGGTAGGGAGATTAAGTGGCCTGGCTAAGGCCACACAACTAGGTGGTGGCAGAGCGAGGACGCCAACTCAGGACTGAAAAGATTCTAGAATTCTATTCTGTGAGAGAAAGTGTGGCTGCAGAGCGGGCAGCAGTTTTGTGAAATTTTGAGCCTTATTAAGGCAACACGTTCAGCTACTGGTGCAAAATTTGCTCTTTAATGCTCTGCACTCAGGAACAGAACCCTAATTCTCAACTTAGGGAGGTTACCACCTAGAAGGGACAGATGTGAGCAGCTACATAATTAGGAGGTTGTAAAGAGAACTACCATTGGGATGCGTCCCTCAGATGGCTTCACTGGGGATGTCACATGGACATAGTCTGAAAGGAAACAAGGGTCTACCGATGTGTGGAAGTTTCGGAGAGAGAGCTTTCCAAGGAAACATCTCACACATAAGCCTTTTATTTATTTATTTTTATTTCAAAGGGGAAGGGGTTGTATGTTTGCTACTTCTAGAGGGTGTAGTGACAGCCCATATATCCTACCTCATCCCCCCCTTGGTGCCAATATCGAATGATGATATTCCCTCTGGCTACAAATAAAGATTTCTTTAGAGGGCAGTAAAATAACATTTCGACAATTGTTTCCCGTGAAGATTGAAAACAGAACAAAATTAGCCAGCCATGAGAGGATCTTTTTCACTTCTGAAGCCTAAATACTGCTGTGTGACAGCTGAGCCTGAGCTGAGTGTCGGGAGCTGAGTTCTAGGCCTAGCATTTGCTAGCTGTTTGACCTTGCCCATGTTCCACAACCTCTCTGTGCCTTTGTTCCTGGGTGGACCAGGTCGGAGGGTTTCAACTACTTTCTGAGAAGCTACAGAGACTCTGGGCATGCCCTGGGGAACAATGTGAGATCCCAAGAGGATGTCAAGGTGGAGAAGATCTGAGACCCCACTCCCGCTTCAAGCCCAGCAGTTCTGCCCTTATTTGCTTTCTTCATTGCAGATTTTATGGAACAAAGCTTCTCCTCCTTTGAAAAAGCTGCCCTGGGCTCCAGTCACTGCAGTCCCCCCAAGGCCCCTTCCACAAGGGTCCTGGCTGCCAACGAATGTCTGGCTAAGGTCTTTGAGTGGCCCTGGGTGCCTCAGTTACTTTGGAGACACGCTAGCCTGCTCACAAAGGACTGACAACTGGGACCTGGCTTCGGGGCAGGAATCCTGGTGCCATCAGTGTGGGCTGCGGGCTGGAGCCACAGGGCCTCGCAGAGAGTGCGACTTACAGAGGAAATTTAGCAAGTCATTAAGGAAGCGCCTGGCGACTGGGAGCAGTTCAAGAAGGGCAGCCAGAGTCAGCTTATTTGCATGGCTGATGGTTGAAACCGGATCCTACCTGTTCTTCTACTCCGGGGGCTCCAAGCCAGCCCTGCAGTAGACTGTTGCATCTTAAAAGCTTCTCCATCCCTGTGCACCCAACGCTGCTGGGGCAGCTGTAAGTCTGGTGGGCCAGAGACTGAGGGCAGCAAATGAAAAGGGATGGAATCAAAGAAAGTTGTCCACGGTGGCTTTTCCCCTGGGACAGCCTGCGAAGTGCTGTTTTGAAGTGGTATTCTCATACCATGTGAAGATCAGGGTTTGGGCTGTGTGACTCCAGGCAAATTACTTAACCCTTCTGAGTCTCAGACTCTTCCTCTGTAAAATGAGAATGATAATTATAAAGACGTCACAAGACCCTTGTCGGCTTTCCATGGTAGAATACCTGTATAGCTCTTGGCATGGAGGCTGCTATGTAGAAAAGTAGTTACTCGTCATTGATTATTGGTTCTCTGGAACATCACTATTTGCAGTTCACTGCCTTTCACATAATGATAAAATAAAGCTAATGGATAAGATGCCATTGGCCTTCATGCCCAGGGGGTAATAGGTTATGTGTGGGTATGCACATGTATCGGTGCATACAAGATATGCTTGCGTATTGCACAGAAATCATGTGAGTGTACATATCTCAATTTGGGACCTACGATGCTGTGTCTATTCTAACCATGCCTTTCAGATGTTAACACACGCAGCCCTGACTAATGTCAGGTTCTGCTTGTTTATTTAAGGAATACTCACTGAGGGTCTCCACGCCAGGTGAGGCATTCTTCTGGAAGCTGAAGATGTACATGGGACTCCTAACTCAGTGGAGTTTACTACAACAACTGGATACACACCCATTCATTCAGTGTCTATTTTGTGCCTGGCATTGCTCAAGATGATGTTTGAGATGTAAAAATGTAGTTTCTTACCCTCAAGAAACTTACATCCCACCCGGAGGAGGTGCAATTGTGGCAGCAAGTTACGCCCCTACCTTCAGCTCCTCAGGGGGAAGAGTGCCCTCTTCCCTCAGGCTCCTGTGCTCTGCATTTCTCTGACCCCTCAGTGCCCCCACACATGGTCCTTCCCGGAGAAAAAGGCCACTTCCAAGGAGGTTTGAGAGCTGTAAGGTCAGAAATACCAAAAGGCAGTCACTTGCATACCAATGAATTTAATTTGTGAGTTCAGTTCATTTATTGAATTAAAAAGCAAAGTCAGTTTTGTAGGCAGCATGTGGATGTGTCTTGTTTTTTACCCATTCAGTCACCCTGTGTCTTTTGATTGGAGACACATTACCATTTATCATTTTTTCAAGTTTATTCATTTTGAGAGAGACAGAGACAGCACGAGCAGGGGAGGGGCAGAGAGAGAAAGGGTCCGAGAGAATCCCAAGCAGGCTCCCTGCTGTCAGCATGGAGCACGACGTGGGGCTCAAACCCACCAACTGTGAGAGCATTACTTGAGCAGAAACCAACAGGCAGACACTTATCCCACTAGCCACCCAAGTGCCCTCTTTATTTATTTTGAGAAAGAGAGAATACGAGCAGGAGTGGGGCAGAGAGAAAGGGAGAGAGAATCTTAAGCAGGCTCCGTGCTGCCAGTAGCCATACTGATGTGGGGCTCCATCCATCCATCCAGCCTGACGTGGGGCTCAAACTCACAAACCGAGAGATTATGACCTGAGCCGAAATCAAGAGTTGGACACTTAACCTGACTGAGCCACCCAGGCGCCCCATAGCCCATTAACATTTAAAGTATTCATTGATAGGTTTGTACTTATTGCCATTTTATTACTTGTTTTCCAGTTGTTTTGTAGCTTTTCTCTGTTCATTTCTTCTTCTTTTGTTCTCTTCCCTGGTGGTTTGATGACTTTCTTTACTGTTATGCCTGGATTCCTTTCTCTTTTTTGTGTGTATCGATTATAGGTTTTTGATTTGTAGTTACCAATAGGTTCACATATAACATCTTATGGTATATTAAGTCCATATTAAGTTGCTTGAAGAGATCCACTTCTGAGCTAAAGACACATGTGGACAGAAAACAAAGAGATGGAAAGACATCATGCAAATAGATATGAAAAGAAAGCTGGAGTGTCAATACTTATATGAGACAAAATAGACTTTAAAACAAAGCCTGTAGCAAGAGACAATGAAGAAAACTGCATAATGATAAAGGGAACAATCCAGTAAGAGGATATAACAAATGTAAATATCTATGCACCTAACATGGAGACACCTAAATACATAAAGCAACTAGTGACAGACATAAAGGAAGAAAATTACAGTAATACAATAACAGTAGGGAACTTTAACTCCCCACTTATATCAATGGACTAATCATCTAGACAGAAAGCCAACAAGGAAACAGTGGCTTTAAATAACGTATTAGACCAAATGGACTTAACAGACATATTCAGAACATTCCATCCGAAAGCAGCACCATCCACATTCTTTTCAAGTGCACATGGACCATTCTCCAGGATAGATCACATAGTAGGCCACAAAACAAGTCTTAATAAATTCAAGAAGATTGAAGTCATAGCATGTGCCTTTTCTATCCATGAGAGTATGCAACTAGAAATGAATTGTAAGAAAAATATCTGGAAAGGACACAAGTACATGGAAGTTAAGTAGCATGCTCCTAAACAATGAATGGGTCAACCAAGAAATCAAAGAGGAAAATACAAAATACATGGAAACAAATGAAAATGAAAAGAGCGTTCCAAAATCTTTGGGATGCAGCAAAAGCCATTCTAAGAGGGAAGTTTATAGTGAACAGGCCTACCTCAAGAAATGAGAAAAGTCTCAAGTAAACAACCTAACCTTACACATGAAGGAACTAGATAGAAAGAGAGGAACAAAGACAAAAGCCAGTAGAAGGAAGGAAATCACAAAGATTAGAGCAGAAATCAATGCAATAGTGGCTAAAAAAAAAAAAACAAAAAACCAGAATTGAAAGGAATAATAAAAGCAGGAACTGGTTCTTTGACAAGAGAAACAAAATTGATAAACCTGCAGCCACATTCATCAAGAAAAAGAGAGAGAGGACTCAAAACACAAAGTCAATGTGGACAAGTCCTTTAGTCACCCATGTGTCTTATCTGACTTTGTCTCCTGTTCCATGAGATGGAAATGACTATCCTCATCTTGTAGTTGAGGCATCTGAGGTTCACTGGTTTTCTGTCACTCGCGCTAGGCACAGAGCTTCCTGGCAGGGCAGAGGGTCGAGGCAGGGGCACAGCGACAGCCGTGAGGGGTTTCTAGGAGCCTGGTCTCACTTGGAGAAAATGATACTCCCTGACCGATTGTATTCTTGTTTTCCCTGCTTCTATCTGAAGCCAGAGTGTTGAATCTCTTCCGAGTCATTGCTCGTTGGTGGCCAATAACCTTTCCTCTGGTGAGTGTTTCCCAGTTTCGGTCACCTCTCTCCCCAGCTGCCTTCTCGGCTGTGGCTCAATAGATCATGTCTCTCCCCGCCTCATATGTTGAGATAGAGCCTTTCTATCCCAGTGTGTCTATTTTTTATTTTCCAAAAGTCCCATGTGCTAGAATTTTAATACTGGAGTCTGTTTCCTGGTTGGGTCTTGTCTCTGTTAGCCAATGATATCATGTTTCTTTTAAACACATGGCCGGTGGTTTCATTCTCTGCCACATTTGGATGCTGTTTATGGCTTCTGTGAGGGAAAGGTTAATTTCCCATTTTGGTGTCTGATTTTCTTCTTTCAATACACAAACAGCTGACTAGGTTTTAGTTGGAGTCAGAGATCTTTGTGTTGACCTGAATCTCTTAGAACCTTCGAATGGTGCTCAACAGTGCTTGACCAATAATGTAGCAAGCATGCTTTGTGGTGATTGCTCATATTTATTTTGGCTTTCAAGTCCTGTTGTGTCTACTGCTGTAAAAGTCTATCCTGTCTGCTCTCTTCTCCCCATTCCCACTACACCCTTCCCCATTTAGGCATCTGTGCCTCTCTCTTGGGCAACCACAGTGCCCTTATAAATGGTGTTTCTGCGGCAATTCTTTGCCTGTGTCCCTCTCACCCACTTCTGCTGGGTCAATCTTCCAGAAGCACGGCTCTGATCCTATCACATCTCTGCTCAAAAACCACCCATGATTTCACATTCCTTACAACATAAGTCCACACTCCTTCCATAGATGAGTTCTGAAAGCTCTAAGTTCGATCTTGAAGTTTCTATGAGATTTTATAAGACTCTAAGCCAAGCAGAATGTCTGGGACCCTCCATCAAGTCCTCTAAAAATAACTTTCCTGAACTGGTAGCTCCTGCCTGTCCTCATGTTGTTGTAGTATTTTCTCTGCCTAGAATCTCTCCTTTTCCCACATTTCTGTACATCCTGAATGTCCTTCAAGGCTCAGACCAACCCCATTGCCTCCAGCAACATCCCCATCTTCTGCAAGCCACCCTCTTATCTCTTGATTCCCTTCTTGTTTGAATTCCCAGTCTAGTGACTGCAGTGATGTTCACCAGCTAAATGGATTCTAATCCTTTCACACACAAGCCACAGAATCTTCCAGTGTCTGTCCAGTGAGTCCAGCTGTCAAAGTTGAATTCAGATTATATACTGGCTGGTTTATACCTAAAACTGACACTTATACCTTCCCCGCTAGACACTCATGTTCGGACAGCAGTGAAAGACTGTGGTTGGTGATGCAGGTGACTGAGAAGCATTTCATTTCCTATGGCCTGAGCCTGATCAAGGGAGGCCTACGCATTCACATGTGGATCAGATCCTCACATGTCTTCACCAACTTTTCTCCCAAACTGTGGCTCCTCCCAGTGTCCGGGGTTGTACAGTCTACTCTCTACCACATGGGCTGAACAAGGCATTTGTAAACATGATTTTGACTCTATTGACGCGTCTTATGATTCACTGGTACCCTCTTTGGCCCTTTCCCATGAGGGTCTTTGCCATAGACCCACACCCTGGACACACCGCTTCACTCATGGCTCAAGTTGGCATCTGTCTGCATATTCCTCGACTTCCCAGGCACTGCCACTACCCTGAAAGTCTCCTGTCTTCACATGTGTGAGCCATCCAACTCTGTTCTTTCTGCCCCTTATTATTCTGACTTCTGGTGGCTTCCCCTCCAAGCCATTTCATTCACTCATTCTTGTGGCTACGCACCCTGGACTTGGTCACTTTCTGGAACCGTTCCGCCTCAGAAGTCATAAAATTCACACCTCTCACTCTCTGACCACAACTTTTCTCTCCTTCCAATTCCCTCACTTGTTCTCAGCTTTCTGGTTCTCCAACTCACTGGCCTCCTCTTCTTTGTCCTACATGGTCTGCTGCTCTGTCTTTACTCTCATCCCTATTTACACAAATTCCACAGTTATCACTTCAACAACTCCTTGAACTTGAATGTCATTGTTCTACTGTCTTTTGGTCACACACAGATCACAAACTAATCCTGAAGGATTATCAATTCCAGTCTGCAGATCAAGGTCATTGTAAATTCATGCAAATGGACTTCTCGATCGATGCCTCCAGTGCTCAGTTCCCAGCTACTACATGTTGCTTTGCTTCTCAGGTTTCTTGCCTGTTCTCCAGGAGATGTTTCAAATATTCTCCTCTTTTTTTCAAACCTAAACCTCTACCTGCACTCTTGTGCTCAGCACGAACAAAAGCGATGACCAGAGACCTCTTGTCATTTTCCATCATGAAACCTGTAAACCGGCACGCACGCAGCCTTTCTTTCCTCGTTAAAGTCTCCTCATTCAGCCTTTCTGGCTTTTCTCAGGACCTTTCTGTTACACTTATTCCTTCCTTGATGGTTTCTGCAACATCTCCTTTTTTTCACAGATACTTCCTATCAGGTTTTAAACCTATTTCTTTCCCAACATTAAAAAAGAAAACAAATCCTTCTTTAACCCTATGGCCCCCCCTCTACCAGCCACCCCAGCCGCTTCTTCCAAAGGCATGGAAACTCCTTGGCTTGAGGAATGGAAGAAGTTCCCTATGGATTGAACATTTGACACTGGGGTCCTGGGAGGTGGGAGATGAGGTTGGAGCTTGATGCTTTATAAACATCGATTAAACTGAGTTGAACAAATGTAAGTTTATTGGATGACAACATGTTTAATAAATATGCCAAGGGTTTAGTAGTTACACAGAACTATGACACAGAACCCTTGCCTTTAAGGAACCTATGATCTAGCTGGAGAAAGATGTTAGCAAAACTTGAAGAGGCAGTAGTAGAGGGTAGATGCTAACCGCACTGGTTCAGTCTTCAAGGTATGTCCTAAATCTGATCCCTTCTTACTATCTCTACCTCACTACGATGTTTTAACTCAGTAGGACTTCTTTCCTGGATTGTTTCATTAGTTTCCTTTTTTTTTTTTTTTAAAGGTTTATTTATTTATTTCTGAGAAAGAGAGAGAGAGAGAGAGAGAGAGAGAGAGAGAGAGAGAGAGAGAGAGAGAGAAAATGGGAGGGGTAGAGATAGAGGAGAGAGAATCCCAAACAGGCTCCATACTGCCAGTGCGGAGCCCAATGGGGTCTTGAACCCACTCACTGTGAGATCATGACCTGAGACAAAGTCAGATGTTTAATGACAGAGTCACCCACGCACCTGTATTTCATTAGTTTCCTAACTGACTTCCCTGCTGATATTCTTCCTTCACATTGGGCAGTTCTTATAGCTGAAGTTTGCCTTTTAAAATGTATGACATCCTGTCTCTCTTCAGCAATAAATCATCCCCCTGGATGCCAATCTTTGTTACAGTTCAAGTCAAATCTTCACTATAATCTGTGTCTACCACCAACCCTGACATCATCATCCTTGGGCCTCTAAATTGCTCACTGGGCTCCAGCCACACAGACCCCCCTGCCATTTCTTAATTTCAAGTGGACTTCTACCCAGAGACTTTGTATTTACTACCATTTGTTCATGGCAGGCAACGTCCCCAAATATTGCCTTGGCTACTCCTTCACTTCTTTGAGGTTTCTGTTTCAATGTCACTTTATTAAAGAGTCCTATCCTGATCACACTGTGTGTAAAATGGCACCCTGGCCTTCTTAATTCCCTCTCTCCTCACCCTCTTTTATTTTTCTTCTAGCACTTAGCACTATCCAGCAAATAATTGTTTTTGCATTCATATATTTTCTGTGTCTTCCTATGAGAATGTAAACTCCATGAGGGCAGGGTCTTGGATCAGTTTGTTCTTTAATGCATCTCCAGGTTCTTGCACATAATGATCACTCAATAAATAATGAGCACATGAATAATGAATGATGAAAAAGAACCCTGTCCCATCCTACTGCACGTGTTCATTCATAAATTCGATGTACATTCAGCAAACATCTACGTATTAGAAGCAGATGCTTAAACATGGTACATCTACTAATACATCTTACTGTCATCTTTGAGGGGCTGGTGCCATGTGGTAAACCAGCTCCAAAATGATCTCAGTGTTTCAGTGACAACAAAGGCAGACCAAGATGATCCAGACACCTCCGGTTCAAAATCCATGGCTTGTCTTCGTTCCAGACCCCAAATCCCAGGGCTGGTTAAAAGCTCAAGTAGAGATGACCCTTGAACAACACAGGGGTTAAAGATGCCGACCTCTGCATAGTTGAAAATCCATGTATAACTCTTGCCTCCCCCCAATTTTACCAGTAGCATACCATTGACCAGAAGCCTTACCAGTAACATAAACAGTTGATTAACACATAGTTTGTATGCGTTAAATGTGCATTATATACCCTGTTCTTATAATAAAGTAAGCTAAAGAAAAGAAAATGTTACTGAGAAAATCACCAGGAAGAAAAAATACATTCACTGTATTTATTAAAAAATAATCCATGTATAAGTGGACCCACGCGGTTCAACCCATGTTGTTTAAGGGTCAGCTGCACTTTGGAGCCACAGGTTGTGATGTGAGCAAGCATTCACATCTTCCTTTTCTGCTTGGTGGGAAACAGCATTGCCAGCCTCCAGAGGCTGGAAAGGACATGCAAACAATCTAGACCTATCCTCATGTTATAAATGGAGAAACTGAGACCCGACAAGGAACCACTTGCCTTTGATCAGAGGGTGGGCTGGCTGCAGAATGCAGCAGGAGTCACTGGGTCCTGCTTCCTGGGTTGGAGATCTTTGTGCTCTGCCACGTTGCCCCTCTTCACCACCCCTTCCTTTAATCCTCTCCTCACAATGTCCTCCTTTTCTTCTTGACAGTCAGAACTTTGTTAGGGAGCTGGGCAATGTGTGCTATGAAAAGCAACTTTATAGCTCTGTGCTGTTATGATCATATTTGGGGGCGGGGTGGCAAGAGCAGGCGGGAAGGAGCCAAACAGACTGGTCTGCATGACTGCTCTGTGTTTTAATAGGATCCCCGCTGGTCACACCCTCTCCCGGACTCCCTCACCCTGAGGGCCACATCGCGGTCACCAAGCAGTCGGGGAAATGAAAACAGTAATCTTAGAGCCCAGAGTGGAGCTGAAGGCAAGACCCCCACCCGAGGCTCATGCTCAGACAAGGCAGCAAAGGAAAGGAAAAAAGCAGGAGCGAGAACAGCAGGGACCCTCCTAAAGGAGAGATGGAGAAATTTGTTTTTCAGGGAAGGGCCCAGAGCAAGAGCCCGCCACCCACACGGGCGGATTTCAGCCACTGCTCTGTGGCTAAGTCGCAAAACATGATAGGGCAAGATAAAACAGATCCTATTATGTGACAAGTTCAGCCTATTTACATACAAAGCATTTGTCCTCAAAACTCCTAGAAGTAGGACTTTTGAAAGACGTGTTATAGGAAAGAAATTGATGACCACTTGATGAAAGAGTATAATCACAGAGCCCTGAAATAAAATAATAATATCATTACCTAGCATTTATCAATTGCCTGCTATAGGTTAGGTTCTGCAACCTTCAACCCTATAAGGGAAATACTGTTACTAGTTCTGTGTTGTGGATGAGGGAACTAAAGCTTAGACCAGTTACCAGTTTGCCTCAGGTCACGCAGCTAGTAAAGCATGGCATTAAGAGCCCAAACCGAGTGTGACTTGAGACACCATTCCATGTTCTTTAACACCATTGCTATATCTTCAGGAGCTGTGCTGGGTACTGGGAATTAAGGGTACTGTTACTCCTATAACAGGGTAACAGAGGTGTTCCTGTGCTCCAAGGTGGAAAGACTCTGCTAAAGTAGTCAGCTGGTGAGTGGCAGAGCTGAGGCTTGAAAGGAATTGGGTTTGACTGCAATGCTGAGGCAATCCCCATTTTTCACAGAATACTTCCATCCTTCGCAACACAGATCTGCTTGTCCTCTACTGTCCTGGAGGCCACCAGGCACACTGTAGTCAAAGTGACTACCCTCCAACTCCCCAAACAGGCCCAGCATGTCTGTGTGCTTGCATATCCTTTACCCTCACTGACAAATCCTTCCTATCTTCCCCATCTTATCTCCTAGAGGAAATGTCCCCAAACTGCCAGAGTCTGGTGTAATTGTTCCAAGCCTAGCTTAACCCTAGCCAGGAGCATGGTCAAGTCATTTTCACAACTGGTGGGAGAAGTAGAATACTTGGGTATATATGCCAGCAGGTTGGTGGATTAGCTTAGGGTGTGTGGAAGCTCTTTTTTGATTATGTCTATTTTTTCAGTGAAATAAGAGATAAAATGTTATAGGTCGGTGTTCCCTACCCTGCCCTCCCAAATTTGTATGTTGAAGCCCTAACTCCTAACATGATGGTATTTGGAGGTGCTGTATTTGGGAGATAATTAGGTTTAGATAAAATCATGAGTGCGACCCTCATGATGTGACAGTTACCCTTCAAAGAAGACAGAAGGATTCCCTCCATGTGCATGTGCCAAGAAGAGGCCATGTGAGCATGTAGCAAGAAGGCAGCTGTCTGTAAGCTGGGAGGAGAGCCCTCACCAAGAGCTGACTCTGCCAGCACCTTGCTCTTGGACTCCCTAGCCTCCAGAACTGTGAGAAATAAATGTTGTTTAAGCCACTCAATCCATGGTATTTGTCACAGCAGCCTGAGTGGACCAAGACAGCAATTGGCACTGATACTGAGAGTGGGGTGTTGCTGTAACAAACACCCAAAAATGTGGAGGCAGCTTTAGAACTGGCTAAGAGGTAGTGGCTTAGAAGAGTTTTGTGGCATGTGCTAGAGAAGGTGTTGAATGTTGACAGAAATAATGATGGTCAAGGCCATTCTGGTGAGGTCCTCAATGGGAGCAAGGAGCATTGTATTGGACAATGGAGAAGAGGCGATTCTTGTTACCAAGTAGAAAGTAACATGGCTGACCCGTGTGTTCTGGAAGGAAGGGAAGGTCAGCCTTGTGAGGGATGAAGCTGGGTAGCTCAGCAAAGTTTTGAAGGAACAGCTTGGTTCCTCCCGCCTGCTTATGGTAAAGTGTGAGAGGAGAGACATGGGTGGGGGAAGGGATTGCTAACTAAAGAGGAGCCAGTCTATCCACATTATAGAGAACACCAAGAGTGTGGCTGAAGAGTCATTTGTTAAGGAGATCAGTATGGGTGTGAACAGTGGATCTAATAAACCACTGCAGTAGAAACACTGCCAGTTTGAACTGAAGAAGACAGAAGCAGGACAAAACGGAGGACTACTTAGATTCCACAGGACAGAACCAGAGTTATTCAGTTGAAATGCACCCTATTCTTCCAGACAAGGGGATGATGACCCTGAAGGTGATTGAGAAATCATGCATACTGCTTCCTTTGTTTCAACAGGCCAGACAGTGACCACTGGGAGCTGTGGGGTGTGACTTCTGCCTGGTGCAGCCAGGGGTTCCTGAGGGTGAAACTGTTGCCCTAGTGGGTCCAGAAGGCAGAACTCTGAGTCAAAGAGGATTATTCTCAAGACTTGAGGTCTGATGATACTTGTCTTTCTAGGTTTTGAATTTCCAAGGGAACTGTCACCTCTTTTCCTATACTATGCCTGTCTTGCCATTGTATTTTCAAAGTACATAACCTATCTGGTTTCACAGCTGGAGAGGAATTTTGCCTACCCCCAAGGACCTCCAGTCTCACCCATATCTGATATGTAAGATTATTAGTTGAGAGTGGGTTTGGGGATTTCAGAAGCAAGGAGTGGACATAGCAGAGACAGATATCACAGATCAATGTCCTAGGCTTGCCAGGTAGCACTAAAGACATACTTGAGAATGGCTGTCATACATTCAGGGTGATACTGATCACTCTGGATTGCATTTTCCCTGGCACATTCAAATGCCCAAGGCAGAAGCGGAGTTCAGTCTCATTGAGATTTTCTAGTGAGCATAGTGGAGAAGAGAGAAGCAAGGGGATTGAGGGCTTCTTCCAGAGCTTTTGGAATCTGATTCAGACAAGAAGGGACTGAGGAAACAGAAGAATCACCGGAGCTGAAGGTTGGGAGAAGGGGTGAAGGGGGAGGCTTGAAATTGAGATTAGGAAGAGGCTACAGTAACTGATCATGATGGGTTCTCAAGTATGACTGAGGTAGGTGGAAGGTAAGATCACTGGAGGAGAAGAGGACAAGGGAATTGAGAAGCCACCTTAATAGAAGGATTATTTGTGAAAATACCTGCCAAGAATCATAGCAGTCATGCTAGAGAGAGAGTAAGCCAGAAGCTAATATGGAAGAATGGAGAAAGTAGTTCCAGAGCCTCTCAGTGGCCACTACAAGTAGAGACAGGTGAAGGAGCTCAGTGATAGGGCATCTTACTGATGACAGACTGGCTTGTCCTGGCCTTTGTAGACGTAGATCCTAGTGCAGTGTGTTACCGGGGCTGGTGCACAAATGAAAATGGAAGGAAGAATGGAGGTGATTGTCTGGGTCTCTTGAACGTTACTGGTCTTTGCATCTCTGGCATCTAGCTCATCACTCACTCAGTGGGGGAGTGAATGAAAGACTGAATGAATGGAAGCCTGTGAGCTGGCTCAGAACTGGATGGAACTGAGGATATGTGCTCAACTGTCTACTTCTACTGAAGGTCGGGTCGACAAACACAAATTTCTCTACCTGACTTTCAAGGCCCTCATATTCCATTCCATTCCAACCTATCCTATCTTGTTTCCTACTCTTTTCAAATTCAGATTCTCAGCCCGACAGCTTGGGCTTCTAGCTGTCCTGACAAAACACCACACTCATTCCTGACTCTCGGCCTCAGTTCAGGAATTTCCTCCTACAAGAATGGCCTATTGTAATCTTGTTTCTCCAGCCAGTTTCTTCCTGTCCTTCAAGGCCAAGGTCAGTCCAGCCCATCCACAAACCTTTCCTCATATTAAAACCTGCCCTTCTCAGATTTTCAATTGCTCTTATGAAAGGTACCACCTACTGCGGAGTGAGTTTTATCTTGTCTTTTATTATTTGCTATTTTAAAAAGAAGATTAACCTTGCTTTTCCAAATAAATATTGAGTTTCATCAGGCAAGGAATGTTTTCTACTTTTTGTGCCCCATTTCTTGGAGTCTCTCTCCCTGTGCCAACAACGGCAGGTTGTTTGGATTGCTTCTGTTAGCCCCGTCTCTGTCCTTGGATTATCCTGAATCTGCTGATTTTTTTCTCCTCTGGGCTTCCCTTTCCTCCAGTGAGCCATTCTCCTTCTACCTTTTGTTGTCTGGCTCGTCTTCCTTCTTTGGGAGCTCAGGGTTTACACAACTGAGTTTAGGATCCTCTCTTCTCTCTCTGTACCCTTCTGGAACATTGCGAACTTTACCAGTCACCTTTGTGCAGCCACTTGAAAATTCTTTCAACCCGGCTACTTCTCTACAGATTAGAGTTACTTCCATAATTACGTACTGAACATTTCCACACAGATGACCGGGTGTCTCCCCTAATTCAGCATGTTTGACATCAAATTCAGCGTCTTTCTTTTGCTATTAGTTCTCCATCTGGAGGCCCCTGTTTCTATGAACGACATTGGCCTACTTACAGCACTGAAAGCTTCTGTTGGCTTGCTTGTGGCCTATGGGGTAAAAGTGAAACTTATCATAATGTATGAGGACCTATATGAGGTGGCCTCCACCAACATTCTCCAGCTTCATTTCCCTGACCATGCAATTTAACAGCTGGAACAAACTTGTCCAAGTTTCCCAAACCGAGCATTCAATTTCACATCTCTGTGTTCTTGCATATGTTGTTGCTTCTGCCTGGATGCTGTTCCTTCCTTTTCTATCTAGGGAAAGTTTTAGATCCAGCTCCAACATCACCTTATCCCCCGGGGGGCTTTTCCTGACTTTGTAGAGTTTGATGCTGGCACATTCGTATTAACCTTATGTACCATTATACACATGTACTGATTATAAGACGTGTCATACATTTGTTTATTCACGTGACTATCAGGCTAGCTGGAATGTGAGCTCTTCTTTGTTTATATTCTCTAGCACAGTATCTGGAAATAATAGATGCTCATTAAATGTGTTTTGGAATCAATCAATAAATGAGTGAATGAATGAATTTTTCCAGTCTCCCCCAAATCAAGTTTCAGACTGAGATTTGGCTTTCCCTGTTCTTTGCCTTCTGTTGCTTCTTGCGCTCTCATTTTCAATCATACTGAAAAACACCCCCACCCAGTTCTTTCTCTCGTGTCTACATGATGGCAGTAAAACACCTGTACCTCTGCCCCTGCTTCACGTTCTCCTTCCTTTTCTGTAGAGGGCAGATTCCTGTGATAATGCCAGCTTTGGTAACACCACCCACTGCCAACCTCAAAATCCATCCATAGCTCCATTTGACTCTCAGGACAAAGCCCATAGTTGGTATTTAAGATCTTCTATCATCTGGAAGCAAGCTGTTGCTGCCACACACGTCTTCCTAATCACCTAGAACTCTGAATAAGACTTGTGTCTCATTATCAGACATGCTTTCCTTCACCCCTGCGGCCTTTGTTTACTTAAAAAAAATCCAGATATTTATTATACACCTACTATTACAGATTTCACTGTATTGGTTTTTTTCTTAGTCCTCAAAACAGCGTTTGAATTTTGAATCCAGTAGTATTCTCCTCGTTTTTAAAACAATGTCTATTTCTGAGAGAGAGAGAGAGAGAGAGAGAAAGAGAGAGAGAGAGAGAGACACAGAGTGCAGGTGGGGGAGGGGCAGAGAGAGCGAGAGAGGGGGACATAGAATCCGAAGCAGACTTCAGGCTCTGAGCTGTCAGCCCAGAGCCTGACATGGGGCTTGAACCCACAAACCATGAGATCATGACCTGCGCCGAAGCTGGATGCTTAACCAACTGAGCCACCCAGATGCCCCAGTAGTCTCCTCGTTAGTATACGAGGAGTCTAATTCTTGGGGAATTTAAGTAACTTGTCCGAGACTATACCCATTTTACAGAGTTTGATGGGCACCTTTTTTGGATGGATTAATTTTCCTTTTGTATTATGTCCTGCTTCTCCCTCTTATTATAAGTCCTTTGAGGGTCAGCCTTCTTGTTCACTAAATTCCACTGATTTATGGAAGAGAGATTAGGAGCTCAACAATCAACACACCGAGTCCAAGTTGCTGGCAAACCATCTTCTGAGGGGACTTTATGAACAGCAAGTTTGCAATGAGTCTCTGTAAAGCCGTCTTTAGGGTTCTATGCAAAACTAAACAAGAAGAAGAGGTCTGATAAGAATTGTGGCATCTCAACTAAGGTAGCCGGACTAGCTTGTTATCCGTCAGTTAATTGCTCATCCTTTCCCACGATACTGGGCTTTTATATACTTTCTCAGGTGGTATAACCCGATGATTTATCATCTCGATTATCCCTCTTGACATTGAAGATTTATTAGGTGCAGGCCAGGCTTTCAGCTACACTTTAATTGTGTTAACTGCAAATGCAATTAATTGTGTCACCTTTGGGGAAGAATTTCACAGCTACATTCGGGGGGAGGGTGGTAAATCCCTTATTAAAGTAGTATGTGTTGAAACTCTCAAGAGAAAGCCCAGATTCTACGATTTTTGTGAGGCTTGACTATATCCATCTTTCTTCCCGCCCCCCTCCCCCCCTCCTTGATTGCCGTTCATCAAGGCAACTGGTAGCCGCTTGCTTATTGCAATTCAATTTGGGGGATATTAGCAAATGAGGGTCATTTTACTTTCTGTAATACCGGCTGTCAAAATTAATACTCCGTGCCTCCCACAAAACATAGGGTACCTGTTCTCCTGACTTGATTGGCCTGTGCTCAGGCCTCTTCATCATCCCTCCTATTCAGGCTCCCTGCCTGGGGCTGGGTTCCTTGGGAAGGGCTCAAATGCCCCTTCCTCCTCCTGGCATTAGCCTGACTCCCGCCTGTAGTCACTCCGGGTCCTCACATAATAAATCACTTTAACCTGTTTCTAAAACAAGGTCAGATTGTGCTGCATTTCTTAAAAAGGATTTACAAATCTCTCTTTGGGTGCAGTTCTCACGGTAGACCTTTGGCCCAGAGAAAGGACAGGAACGGGGTCTGGGGAGGCGGGGGGGGGGGGGGGGGGGGGGGGAGGTGTGCGTTGGGGGAGGGGAGCCAGCAGGGGCGAGGGCGTGGGGAGAAGGTCCTCTTGCTTTGGCCAAAGAATCTCTGAGACGTTCGAGTGGGTTTCCACGCCGTAAACGTGGGGGGCATTTAACATATCAAACGCAAGTCAAAAGGACACTCGGACGGCTCGCTTCGGAGGCAGCCTTGTGCACTTTTGGGAACCCTCCGTCCTTCTGGTTTTCCGAAATATTCTAAGTATATATTTCCGATCAGACTCGCTGTTTTCTTCTCCGTGGCACTGCCCTGCAGCCTGGAACCATCCGGGCCCGACCGGACGACTCAGGCCCTATCAGCAAAATCAAAGGCGGGACCCAGGCTCAAGAGTCACTTAGGATTTTCTGTGGCGCAATTAAGCATGTGCAGCGCACCGCAGCCACGGAGGCGCTGTTTATTCAGCGAAAGTGCTCTGTAATTTATTTAAAATAATCCATCTTTCCCAAATAAAGGGGCCATTGACGGCCTCCCCCAGCAGGCCTCTGCTGAAAGGCCCCCTCTTGATGGTCTGTTTTGCCGGTCACAGCTAAATACCCAACACAAGTGATTCGGGCTCCCTGCCTCCCCTTGCTTCTCTCCCACTATGTTTAAAAAAAAAAAAAAATGAGATTTTACTAAGCCTGCTTGTTTTCTTTTACGCCAGTAATCAGACAAGGCTACACTCCCCCCCCCCTTTTTTTCTTTTTAAAATAAAACACACACACACACACACACACACACACACACACACACACACACACAGATTGGCCATTAAAAATGATTAATGCCAGCCAATTTGATAATCGCCAAGCAGGGAGGTGCCAGCCATTTTGGGATTTAGTGCAGCCTCGGAACCGGCTTCTTTATGGCCCTCGGCTAATGAGGAATCACATTAGGCTTTTTACTGTATATGAATTGATTAGCTGAAAATGAGATTACGTCCACGGTGCAACACCAGCGACAAAGGGCCCTTTCTTTTCAAACACTTCGCCGTGCCAGGACGCTGCTCGAACTCGAAACTGTTCTTTTTTCCTGGTTTTCAAGGAAAAGATTGGATGCGCCCAGGTGTGGCTTCTGCAGAAATGGGCTTTATCTGTGTGCATCTCCAAAACAGAGAGACCAACCAACAAGAATACAGTGACACTGAGGACCTGCATTTTGGGTTGTGGATTTGACAGGTTCCAGGGAAGCGGGCAAAGGTGGATAGGACACAGGGCTTCTGAGTTAACCCTTGCCTGAGTGGGGAGCTGGTCTCTGCCACTCGTTTGCTCTGTGACTTAGGTCGAACTGCTCAACCTCTCTGAGCTTTACTTTCCTTATCTGTACAATGCGATAACATGCGCCTTAGAGGATTATTAGGATTCAGTGAGATATTAGGTATAAAATATTTAGCACAAGGCCTGCAACACAGTAGGTCTTAAAAATATACTTTTCCCCTCACTCGGAGACAGAGAGAAGGAACGGAGGGAAGGAAAGGAGGAAGGAAGAAAGGAAGGAGGGAAGGAAGGAAGAAAGGAGGAAGGAAGAGGAAAGAAAGAAAGGGAAGGGAGGAAGGAGGAAGGAAGGAAGAAGGAGAGAGAGAAAGGGAAGGAAGAAAGGAAGAAGAAAGAAAGAAAAAGAGAAAGGAGGAAAGGAAAGAAGGAAAGGAAGGAAGAAAGGAAGAAAGAAAGGAAGAAAGGAAGGAGGAAGAAGAAAAAGAGAGGAAGAAGGAAGAAAGGAAGAAAAGGAGAAAGAAAGGAAGGAGGAAGGAAAGAGAGGAAGAAGGAAGGCAGGAAGAGGCTCCCTTCCTTCCTTCCTTCCTTCCTCCTTCCCTCCCTCCCTCCCTTCCTCCCTTCCTCCCTTTCTCCCTTCCTTCCTTCCTTCTTCCCTCCTTGTCTCTCCTCCTTCCTTCCTTCCTTCTTGATGAATAGTAATTATTAAAGTTGCTTATTATGTTTACTTACTGAGGAAGGAAACAGCAGGAGCTGGTGGTGAAAATGCCAGCCTTCTAACCAGGAACTCCCCATCTAGCAGATAGGCCCTGTAACTACATTGTATAGATCAGCAAAGTAGGCAGAGATGGGGGAGGGCCTGGGGTGGGGGTCGTGGGAGACACCCCTGCCTATATTTAAATGGTCAATAAACTAAGAAATGTTTTTTTTTTTTTTTTTGCATTTTAAATAGCTAAACAAGGGGCGCCTGGGTGGCTCAGTCGGGTGAGCGTCCCACTTCAGCTCAGGTCATGATCTCACGGTCTGTGAGTTCGAGCCCCGCGTCGGGCTCTGGGCTGACGGCTCAGAGCCTGGAGCCTGCTTCGGAGTCTGTGTCTCCCTCTCTCTCTGCCCCTCCCCTGCTCATGCTCTGTCTCTGTCTCTCTCTCTCTGAAAACTAAATAAACATTAAAAAAAAATTAAAAAAAAAATAGCTAAACAAAACACATCACAAGAAGAATACATCTTCAAAGATGAAATGTGTGAAATGACATTACAGATAAACATTCACAGATGACATTTGAGATCAATTTTGATGACAGAGAACATCAGCTTCGCACCCCAGTAAAGCAAAATGTCATCCCTCGAAGAACTGGATTTTTCTCACAAATATATTAGGAAAAAGTGCTCAATTTCTATGATAGTTTGGGTTCATCAATAACAGGCTTGGCGAGATTTGTGTACTCTCTTGTGATAAAAGCAACCACCTAATGTCTTCCATTTTTCCCTTGGCCCACAGAGCCTAAAAATATTTACTATCTGACTCTTTACAGAAAAGTTGGCTGAACCCTGCTACACTGGCATCCTTGGTCCAGTTAACAGACAGGCATTTCCTTTTGGGGGAATTAGTTATTAATCTATGTGCTGGAGGTGGGGGCAATGGAGGGTTGTAGGGCCCTACGTTCAAATACAAAGCTGAAAGAGATATTTATATGCTGACCGTATCGGCCTCTCCCATTACTTTGTATTCCTCTCATTGTCCTGTTGCCCTGAATGTAAATCTAAAGTGATCCTAGCTGGGTTTTTTTTTTAATTTTATTTGAGAGACAGAGAGAGAGCACACATGAGTAGGGGAGAGGGGCAGAGGCAGAGAAAGAATCCTGAGCAGGTTCCATGCTCAGCACAGAGCCCGACTCGGGGCTCGATCTCACCACCCTTGAATCGTGACCTAAGCTGGAATCAAGAGTGGACGGTCAAGCGATGAAGCCACCCAGGGGCCCCTAATTCTAGCCGTTCTTAATAGCAGGAAGAGATCAAGTCTGGGGGAAGGAATATAACAGGAGGAAACAAGTAATTGTACTTTTGTTGACTCCCTGACCTTCCTTCGGTAGGTAAAATCTCTTGGGAATTGATGGCAGGCTCTCACTCCAAGCAGTTTCCACATATGGCCCATGTGAGCCTAAGCCCCGGGAGGGCAGGCCAGCGTCTGTCCCGTTGACTGCTGCATTCTTGGAATGTGGGGTCGTGCCCGGCACTAGAGCAGATACATGATAAAACATAGGCTGAATCCATTTCTCCTTCTTCTCTCTTCCTCCCTCACTTCCTAGGAAAGGACGCGGAGGCTCAGTCAGCCTGGCCAATCTGTCTGCTCTGAGAAAGGGGAGGAGCCCACGTCTGAAGTGGACCAGTGCTCTCTGCCCCCCGCCCCACCCCCTGCAACTCCCTTAAAGGGAACTGACCCTGGGGATCAGGGCTTTGCCAGTGACCCGGCTTCTGGATCATTCGTGGCAGGCAGCCAGAAAAGGGACTGAAGGAGAAGGGTGACACTTGGCTTGCTGAGGCTCACTGTGCATCTGCGTGAAGGAGGTGGCACCAAACGCACTGTTAGTGCCAATAAGCTCTACTCAGTGATGGAGCTGGGCTGGGCTTCTCTCTGATCCACTTATAAACTTAAGCAACACGTCAACCACTTCGTAGACATCGGGGGCCCTTGTCCAAGTTGGTAACTGCCTCGTTTCCTTCCCTCCTTCTCTCTGCCTTCCCACTTCTAATACCACCTGTTGGGGAATGAGGCCTCCCCAGCTTCTCAGATTCAAGCCCCGGGAAGAGTGCTGTGGATGAATTGCTGGAAGAAGAAGGTTGCATTCTTAGCTCTGACCCCTCCGTCCCCGCTGGGAAACCTGGGGCAGCTCCCCGCACCTGGGTCCACCTCTGTTCGCTGTTTCCGGAAGTTGCAAAGGCAGTCCCTGCCTTGGCCCCTCACAGGCTGCCAGGATGGGCCTTGCAAGGCCAAGTTGGATATCGGAGGTGGATGTTGTTGGACAGCGCTGCCCAGGCATGCACACACACACGTGCACACACATACATGTGCCCCCCCCCCCACAGGTGCACGCAAGGTTTCCTGTTGCTATCGTTTCCGAAATCCTGACCCCTCCAGCTTCTTCATTGTTATCAACCGAATGCTTGCCCTATCCTGCCCCCTTTGTGTGTTGAAGCCCTACTCTCCAGTGCAATGGTATAAGGAGGTGGGCCTTTGGGAGGCGATTAGGATCAGATGCGGCCGCAAGGGGTGGGGGGTGCCCCTGCTGGAATGAGGGCCTGCGTAAGAGTAACCAGCGAACCCACTCCCTCACTCTGCTCTCCACCATGTAAGGACGCGACAAGACAAGATGCTGGCAGTCTGTAACCAGACACTGGATCTTCTGGCTCCTTGCCCGTGGATGTCCAGCCTCCATAGCTGCGAGAAATACGCTTGTGATGAGCCCTCGGGCTGCGGTGTCCTGTTACACTAGGCCACTGGACTGAGACACTGCAAAGGTGGGTCTGGGCCCTGTGATGGAGTGGATGACAATAAGATTTACCACTGTGGAGCAGCTACCTTGTTCCTGGTGCTTCACACAGGGTGGGTGGTCCCCACGGTAATCCTGCAAGGGAGGCCTCACGAGCCCCAAGTTACATGTGAGGACACTGAGACTCAGAAAGTTCGAGTGACCTGCCTGGGCCACACAGCTGGTCAAAGGGAGCCTGGTCCGGATACGTCAGACCCCCAACATTCACCTCAGGGTGTCACTGTGCTGCCTTCCTGGTGGTTGTCAACACCGTTGTCAAGGCTGTCCTACCCATGTCGGTCCCTGCTCTGACACCCAAACCATCTGCACCTCTGCCCCCCCCCCCGCCCCCAACAGGAATCTGCCGCTGCTCTGTGCCCCCGGCTACCAGCCTCCAGCTGACTGCTGCACAGGGCCTATTAGTCAGAGATGTGTGTCCGTACAGATGGATTCTGCGTTTCCCGAATTGCCAGAGATAAGAACCATCAAGCTGGGTTGTTGAAATGCACACGTGCACATCACACTATTCGCAAAAGTGCCTTGTGAGATTTGATGTCTTGCTTATGTCTTGCAATCGACCTATTCATTCGATCTCAGACATTTTCTTAACCTCTCTAAACACTCAGTTTTTCATCCACAAACTGGAGATAACACCACCCGCAGAGGCCATGTGTGGGTGTCGAAGCCTAATATAGCAACAGGTTTGTGGGAGATGAGCAATGAGCAAAAGCTCAAAAGTTCTCACTGCTGATGGGCAGCCATCCATGGGGACAACTGCTTCGGTACATCTTCCTTCTGAAGGAAGTACCACTGCTTCCTCTCCAGGGTCCTCATGGATTCTGCCCTTTCTCCCCAGCCCCACCTGGGCCTCCACATCTCTCTCTCTTATTGGAATAGTGACTTCCCACCTTACCTCTGTATTTTCAGGCACAGTAAGCTCTATTTCTATTACTCTTTACTCTAGAACTTTCACTCTTCTAAGACTCCCTAAGACTCTAAGACCCCTGGTCACAGAGCTGTCCCTTTCTCCCCACACCACCCTTTTCTCTTCCTCAACTGGTGGACCTTGGCCAGACAGAACCTGAACCTGTTAACAACCACAACAGAGTGGTTCACCATCCTGACTCTGAGGTTCACTCTTGGAGTTCAGAGTAGTATCTGCCTGTTTCCCATGTTTGAGATTCAGTTTCCCTATACGTTAAACAGGGGCTAATAATTATGTTGCCCTAACTGGGTTATTGTGACAATAAATGAGACATTAAATTAGTCAACCTTTTAATACAGTCTGTGGCATGTAGAAAGCACTCATAGAATTGGTAGCTATTATGATAGTTACATTGTTCTGGCTCAGCCATACTAGTGTATGATGAGGACCCAAGTGTTCTTTCTAGAAGAAAATTTGAAACCTTGGGAAGGTGATGCTGGGAACCAGAGAGTCTAGTGAGTGGGTATTAAATATAAGATCAGGAGTACAATGGGATAGATGTTTTCACCATACTTATCCATTTAAAAAAAATTTATTATTTTTATTTTTTAATGTTTTATTTATTTATTTTGAGGGAGAGAGAGAGAGAGAGAGAGAGAGAGAGAGAGAGAAAACACATGAGTAGGGGAGGGGCAGAGAGAGAGGGAGGGAGAATCCCAAGCAGGCTCTGTGCTGTCAGTGCAGAGCCCAACGTGGGGCTCGATCTCATGACCTGAGCTGAAAGCAAGAGTCAGATGCTCAACCAACTGAGCCACCCAAGTGACCCTATAAATTTTTTGATATATGTGTCAGGCATTGCAATGATTGATTTTATGTCATGGTTGATTGGGCTAAGGGATGCTCAGATAATTAAATATGGTACTGACTGTGTCTGTGAGAGTGTCCTTGATGAGATTAACACTTGACCCAGCCGACTGAAGAAAGAAGATTGCCCTCCCCAATGTGGGTGGGCCTTATCCAATCCACTGAAGGACTGAATAGAATAAAAGGCTGAGTAAGAAAGAATTCTCTCTCTCTGCTTGACCATCTTTGAGCTGGGACTTCAGTCTTCTCCAGCCTTCAGACTCACAGTTGGACTGGAACTTATACCATTGCCTCTTCTGGTTCTCAAACCTTTGGACCAGACTGGAATTGTACCATTGACTCTCCTGGGTATGGACTTCTCAGCCTCCATAACTGTTTGAGCCAATTCTTTATAATCTCTCTTTCTCTCTCTCAGTTCTGTTTCTCTGGAGAACTCTGGCTAGTAGAGGCACAGTGGTAGGTGTTGGATATACCTATAAAATAAAACATAGCCTCTAGTCTCAAGGAACTTATCTCCTAAAGGAGAGGAGAGTGTGAGCAAATTAGAGCAAGATAGTGTCATAAAGAACAGTGTTATAACTCAGGAAAACAGAGGCCAGAGTGGAAGGAAGGATTTCCACTCAAAAGTAGGATTTTCACTAAAAAGTAGGCAAGGTAGACTCATATAAGGATCCATAATTCCAGCTCTCTCTGTCCCTTCCCCACCAATGCAAATAAATAAAACACCCTGATCCACATACCACATTTTTTTTCTTCTGCAAGGCTCTCATTGACATGCTCTTCAATTTGTGTTGGATCCAATATTATGATTTTCCCAGGACTCCTCACTCCTTAGGACCTAGTAGAACCTTCCTTTATGTTTATAATGATAACAACAACAATTTTATAGGAAATAATGAGATAAGCATCTATTTCATATTCACTTTATAAGCGAGGATTGAGTTTGGAAAGCCTAAAATGGCTGCTGGCAGCCATCTTTGATGGAGAGGGGAGATAGCCCTGAGGTACAGTGAGTGTAATATATGGTAGAGGCAATAGAGAGACAGAGAGAGAGAGAGAGAGAGAGAGAGAGAGAGATGCTCTGATGATCTGGATGAAGCCCTAAATCACCTAATGCTGAATCTTGTACATGTTTGGCAAGCTTATTGGAGAGAGCCTGGCAGTTTAGTAGTTATTGGAAGAATACATTTCCACACTGTTTAGGCCTGTTTCTATTGAGTATCTATTACTCAAGTTAAGATTTTCATCTGATAGATAACTCATCATAATCAGCTGTAGTAAACTGCCAGATTACTATAAGTAGCTCTAATTTCTAGGGAATTTCAGTGTAGGGAATGTGGTAGGCAGCTTCTAAAATGGCCTTCAATGATCCCAGCTTTCTGGTATTTACACTGTTATATAACCCGCTTCCCTTAAGGGTGGGCTGGACCTGCAGACTCACTTCTCATGAATAGAATATAATTGAAGTGATGGGATGTCACTTCCAAGATCAGGTTGCAAAGAGACTGTAGTTTCCATCTTGGGTACCTGCTCCGTATCTCTTTTTCATAGACCTTACTCTGGGGGATGTAAACTCTGTGTTGGGAATAGGTCTAAGACTAGGCTCATGCGACTAAAAGCTGATGTCTCTGGAAGGCTCGTGAATGAGTATGGAAGTGAATCTTCCCTGTACCCCCTTTCCTTCCCCCAGTTGAGCTGAGATGACTCAGGCTGCCTTGACCAATGCTTATGAGACCCTGAACTGAAGAACCTAGATAAGCTGTGCCCAGATTGTAGGTCAAAAGAATCTATGTGATAATAAAAGCTAATTCTAAGTTTTGGATTAATTTGTCATGCAGCGGTAGGGAACTAATACAGGGAAGGAACATGACATGTCTGTAATTTCATCCATTCTGGATCCTCTCACATGGATCGCTTTCCTGTTCAGGTACATCTGAAGGGGAGAGACATCATCTGGGGAGGTGTGCTGAGGTTTTCGTACTAGTGGAAATTTTAATAATTCATTTCAAATCTTTTTCATTCATCATGCTCCTTGAAATATTGAAGAAAAGGGAGACTAGAACTAAATTCTAGGAGACTGAGAGATGCAGTCCTGATGCAATTGAAGTTGTCAGGTTCAGGAGAAATTCTCAAGAGGGTATAGGTATGGATACCTGTATTAGTCAGCTCTGGCTGTTATAACAAAATGCCATGAACTAAGTAGCTTAAACAACAGACATTTATTTCTCACTGTCCTGGGAGCTGGGAAGTCCAATATCAAGGTGCTGACTGATTCAATTTCTGAGAGCCCTCTTCCTGACTTGCAGATATCTGTCTTCTTGCTGAGTCTTCACAGGCTTATGGGAGTCGCAGGACAGAGCAAGCAGGCTTCAAGCTCTTTGGTGTCTTCCCTTCCCTTCCCTTCCCTTCCCTTCCCTTCCCTTCCCTTCCTTCCTTCCTTCCTGTTTTTTTTTTTTGGGGGGGGGGGTTGCTGTGGACAGAAGGAGAGGGAGGGAGAGAATCTCAAGCAGGCTTCATGCTCAGCACAGATCCTGCCTGACTCAGGGCTCGATCTCAGGACCATGAGATCATGACCTGAGCCAAAATCAAGAGTCAGATGCTTAACTGACTGAGTCACCCAGGTGCCCTAATGGGTATCTTTTCTTATAAAGGCACTAATACCATCTTGCGGCCCTACCTTCATGGTTGTGTCTTACCCTAATTACTATCCAAAGACCTCACCTCCAAATACCAGCACACTGGGGTTAGGACTTCAACATACAAATTTGGTAGAGAGGGCACTCACATTCAGTCTATAACAGTACAGAATTGGAAATTTGGGGCAGGTGACTGGGGGTGGAGGGTGAGGAATCATGCTGTCACTAAATACAGCGGAGACACTCCCTTTGTGCAGTTGTGGCCTCTAGCCAAGGGAAAAATTATAGTTAGTGTATTTGTGAGTAGGTTCTGGAATCAGACAGTACAGAGTGGCAGTTACAAGAATAGACACTGGAACCAACCCACCTGCATCTGGCTTCTGGCTCTGCCATGTACAAGCTGTGTAGACTTGTGGATATTTCATCTTACTTAATTTTTCCCATATCTTGGTTCGCTCATCTATAAATAGGGGTAACAATAGGATTACTTTGAGTATTAAACAAATCGATAGGTGAAACATGCTTTGCACAGTGTCTGGCTTGGTGTAGGTTTTAAAGGGGTCCTTGCCTCCACCATCAGATTACCTGTGCTTCCATTCTGGCTGAGGCCAGCTGTGTGGCTGTAGGTGTATGAGTTATCCACTGATTTTCCCCATTTTCTCATCTGTCAACATGGGACTAATAACAGCATATCCCATAGATTTGTTGGGAATGTGACAAAAATAACACACATAATGTGTTGAGCACCTAGTAAGCATTTGGTAGAAATCAGCTATTATCGTCTTTCCACCTTGTTCTATAAAACAACTTAACTCATTTTCCCAACTCTGAGGGTCAATACGAAATTTGAACTTGCTTTATAGAAATTGGCTTTAGGATCAATTTTGTTGGAACAGTTCCAGGAAAGGAGATGCCCTAACCCATCTCAGGTGGCTCTTTGTCTTCTGTCAGAACTTATTTCAGTTAAAAACAATCTTGTTGAGGGGCCATGGATTGTAGTGAAAAAGTTTGAACTCTGCTGCCAGTGAGAGCTGGTGTTGATTTTCTTCTCTACCTTAAGGTAGAGATTAACTGTAATTATAATTATATTATACAACATAATAATTATTATATAATTATTGTCCCTATACAATTGTATAGATGGAGACATCTATACATCCATTGTATAGATGGAGACAATAATGCCTCTTTTGCAGTGTTGGCGGGATGATGGAATAAATGAAATAAAGTAAACAGACACTCCTTCTCAAGATTGCCCCAGAGTGAGTGTGCACGGGCTCTTCCTTCCTTCTTCCCAGAGATCATCAAGTGTCCTTTTCCACTACCTTCTTTTCCTCTGCATGTAGTACCGTAATGTAGTGAGCATTTGTGAATTCTGCCAGTTAATTAATTTCATGCAGTGTTGCTGGGTGGCTTAATCCCCTTTCCTAGCACTCCTGGGACTATATGAAATACAAGACAAGCATTCTTACCATAAAGTTATATTGAGGAATTTAATGAACAGAAAATGCCATATACCATCTGTCTCAAAATTAAGTAGGTAGCTTGTGCATAGACACGGAATTCTTGGGCGACCTCATTCTGTAGAACCTGTTTGCTCTGCCCGTCCCCCTACTGGAAGTGTGAGATGTTCCTCGATGTTGGTCTCTGGGCTCGCCTACTGTGAGGGAACAGCACTGAAGAAAGGAACTTAGGCCCCCTGGAACCCACACTTGTAGTGGATGAAGCTCATGGGCTCAGGCCAACTTCCTGAGTTCAAGTGTCAGCTGCAATACCAACTAAGGCAAATTACTACAACTGTGCCTCAGTTTTCTCCTGTGTAAAATGGTTGCATAATTCCAGCTGTGGTAACAGAGCAATTCTCAGTAGCTTAACACACTTACTCTTCCTTCCTTCCTTCCTTCCTTCCTTCCTTCCTTCCTTCCTTCCTTCCTTCCTTCCTTCCTTGTCTTTCCCTTGCTCCTTCCCTTCTTCCCTCCCTTCATTCATGTCCCTCCTCCCCTCCCTTACTCCTTTCCCTCCTTTCTGCCTTCCCTCTTTCCTTCCTCATTTGCTGTCTGATGAGGGAGAGAGTGAAAGACTACAAAATGCTGGTCTCTGACGAACCACACTGTAAAGTGGGTGCATTCCTTCTGCCTACATTCCACTAGCCAGAAGCCAGGCATAGGGTCCTTTTCTGAATCCAGGCAAGTGGTCGTGGGAGGCCTTCCTGTGTGTTGGATAAAACACAGCAGTGAGAACTCCTGATATTGTCTTTGCTACAATGGGGGTAACAGTTTTTCTGTCTCCCAGAGATGCTGTGAAGTTTACACAGGAAAGTCCGAATGGAGCACATAGAGTAAGCCCTTGACATCTGGCCTCTTAACTCTGCACTTGGCTAATCCTCAGCATCACCACTTGTTCATCTCCTAGTCCTCCCCATGCACACTGATTGCAAATAATCCAGGGGGCTGGAATCACTCCCCTTAGAGCCACAATCCCAGGGCTTCTGTCTAATCCTCAAACGGGGCACTGTTAAAATATGCCCCTAAGAGGCCACCTTTTGATAATCTGTGCTTCTTGCCATTGACTTGGGCTTCTCAGTTGGCTCTAGATGATTGATGGTTCCAGGTTAGCTTCTTGCTGATTTCATGGGTGTGGAGAGTGGGAAGGGGGGCTTGATGAGCTCAGTGTAGACCTTACCATCCCTTTTCTTTGCCCATGGGTTATTTCCCATCTCTACTGGTTTCTCTGTTCTCCTGTTAGTCTGCCAAGGAGTTTGAGACTGCTAAGGTTGTTCATGTATTCATTTATTCACTCACTTATTAATTCATCCTAAAAGTAGTCTTCCAATGTCTGTTATGCACTAGGCAATACTGGGGAACAAATATATCAGCGAACATAAGATAGAAACACCTTTATCCTCATAGATGCTGCATTCCATACTGTGTCTGTGTCCGGAAGGGGGTAGACACCAAAATAAACATAACTATAATTATAATAATGCTATATCAGCCATGAGTGCCATGGGGAAAAAAATAAACATTGTGGGCAAGATGAATGTTATGGACTGAATGTTTGTGTGCCCCCCAAATTCATATGTTGAAATTTAATCCTCAATGTGATGGTACAGGAGGTGGGGCCCTTGGGAGGTAATTAGATCATGAGTGTTGAGCCCCTGTGAATGGGATTAGCTCCCTTAAATGAAGAGACCAGAAAGTTAGCTTGCTGTTTCCCCTCCATGTGAGGGCACGAAGGGAAGTCATCTGTCTTCAGCCTGAAAGTGGGTCCTCACCAGACCCTGGCCACGCTGGCACCCTGGTCTTAGACTTCCAGCTTCCAGAACTGGGAGAAGTAAATTTCTGTTGTTTGTACTCCCCCCTGTCTAAGGCTATTTGTTATAGCAGCCTGAGCTGACTGATACAAGATATGTTGTTAAGTGTGCTGGAGATGTGTAGAACTACAACTGGTTTGTGTGTGTGTGTGTGTGCGCGCGTGCGTGTGTCTTGTTGTTTGTTTATTTTTAAAAAATTAATTGCTTATTTTTTAGATTAGTTTTAGGTTTACAGATACACAAGGCAGGAAGTACAGAGAGTTCCCACATATGCCTTCTTTCTCTGCACACAGTTTTCCTAATTATTAATATCTTACAAGTATTGTAACTCATGAGCTGGTATTGATATATTATTATTTACTAAGGTCTATAATTTAAGTTACAGTTCTATCGGTGCACTGCAGTTTTACAAGGAGTGATATATTAGACACCTCTTGTGCCTATCAACCCCCTGGGACACCTGCATTCTCATGAATGCGTGTGGAAACCTGCATGTGTAAGGGTGTTAAGCATCTCATGGGGAGACCTTCTCCCAGTGGAGGGTGGGAACTGATGGATGATGGCCTAAAACCTTTGGGAACATGGGCTAAGATGGATGTAATGTTATTGTTGAATACATGATGCCATAAGCCCAGAGAAGCTAAGAGATTTCTCGGCGACACACAGCCCTTCAGTGGACATTCTGGGGATGAGATCCTTGGTTTCTGGGCCCTGTTAGGAGGGGAATAAAGAAAGAGAGAGCCCGTTGTCGATTGGGTTCCAGGTAAATGCACGAATCAAGGATAATCATTTTGCAGTCCATTCCTCTGGCCTCAGTTTACATGGTTGTTATTTGTTCCCTTGTTATTATTACTCAGCAATGTATTCAAGCTTTTAAAAAAGGAAAATGAATACTTGCTTTTTAAATAGCAGTTTCCAGTGACTCACTTAGGAGGAAATCTTCCTAGGAACTTGGATATTGGAAGATTGAATAATTTGAACTATGTTTGTTTTTCTGTCTTGGACTTCGATCCTGTGAAGGTGTCTGCACCGATAGCTCAGGGGATTAAAATATCATTTTCATCCGCTTCTCATGCCCTAGTGAAGGTCACCGAGACCCACCTTCCATCGTCCTTGGATGCCACCGCACGTCTTGAAGGTGACCCAGACTGACCACATCTTGGGGGTTTCAGGCTCTTCCGTTTCCATATTCATTTAGTCACTGGGCTTTTTATGTGTGATTTTTGGTGACCATGAAATTGAGAGATGAAGAGGCCTGGACGCTGCCAAAAGCTGTGTGGCCAAGGCTCCGTGTGAGTTCCTCTTGCTTTGCCAGCACGATTTATTCCTGACTGTGGCTCTCCTCCCGTTCAGTCCTCCATCCTCCCGGCAGGGCCAGTGACCGTCCCCCCCTCCCTGCGGGCCTACCTGACCTGGGGCCCAAGGGCTATGGGTCTTAGGGATTCGGTGGAACATCTCTCCCCTCATGTGTCTGGAAGCAAATGTGAAGTTTTGGCTTCTGTTCATCACTCTCTTATTCTGAAATAGAGAAATGAGACAGGGAGTGTTAATGGTAGAACCTTTGGGAATCCCTTCTTAGTTGTTATAACAGCAACTAACCTGTATATCGAGCTTACTATGGACCAGGCTGCCTTTTAAACATTATATAAAATATGCCATTTACCTCTCATTATAACCTATCAGTAGCAGCTCTATCTATCTATCTATCTATCTATCTATCTATCTATCTATCATCTATCACCTATCCATCTATCATCATCATCATCATCACTATTTAACAGACGAAGGGCTGGGATCTGAATCCCATCAGTCTGGCTTTGGAGTCCATGCTGTCAGGTGCAACATAAAAAGTTGGACGTGAAGGGAATCATCACAGCTGACCTTCTCATTTACTCGCATGGAAATGTACTCATGTAGCTCAGAGAGAGGAACTGACTATCCTAAAATCACAGCAAGTTAGTGACTGCTGTGTTCCATTCAGAAGCTCCTCTCTTCAGAAGCTCCTCTCCTTCCTGCAGAAAGAATCTGTGTCCCTGGGGCTTAGGCTTCTCCCCTTAGGGAGAAAGTCTAATGCTTTAGGCATTCGGGATTGAAACAGCTATTGAATGACTTTTTATTCGAGGTAGAATAACCTGCCTAAAGAGGCAAGAAGGAGGTGGTGAGCAAGTGGGGAGTACGTGTGTGTGGGGAAGGAGGATGCTGAATTTAGCAATTGTGCTGCATTAGACTCTGGCCAAGCTCCAGTGATTTTTATTCGTTATTATTATTTTTATGGGAAAAGGAACCTGCAACAGTTTAGGCTCAGCTATTTGCCTTCAGGCATTGGTTTGTCAAATTTAGAGCCAATGCCAGTTCAGCACAGTGGGTGTTCATGGACGGTGTGTGTGTGTGTGTGTGTGTGTGTGTGTGTGTGTATGCACGTGTGTACGTGTGCTCAGGTGTTTGTATGTGTGTGCCCTTCTCGGTGTGTGTCCGTCGTGTTGGCATAAAAGGCAGTCCATCCTAGGCTTGCTTGCTACTTCTTACCTCCAACCCACCTCCCTAATGTGTCAAGAATTATAAATTAATCACCTGGCTGGTTTGCACTGAACTTACTAGTGTTTATGAAAGGGAATTCATTGGATATGCCTGTTAATGGAACACGTGTAATAATACTAAATCCTGTGATTAAAAAGAAATTTAAGGCCCATGAGTTTTTAATAGAAAAACATGTCATTCGAGTGTTTATTTGCTGGAGTAAAATGGCTGAGATTTTTTTTAAGGGTCTTTAATTTTAGAAGGACCATGGTGTTCACACTGAAAGTTAGCAATGCCTTTGCAGAATCGCCTTTAGATTTTGTTTGGCAGAAGACTCTTTGATAAAGCAGAAGCTGTTTATTGCTTCCTTTTTGATGAAAAATATATTGTAGAATAGTTCTACCCATGGGTTTTATTCATTCATTCATTTATCAAAAATGTATTACATACCTACCATGTACAAGCACTGGGCTAGACTGGGATTCAGAGATAAAAATACTTGGTCCTTGCTCTTAGATGACCTACAGTGTGATGAGGGGCAGACATGTGAAGAAATAATTCTGATACTTGCTCTGAAGGAGGTGTGTAAGGGGCAATGAGGGTATGCCAGGAGTCAAGGCTGCCCAGAGGAGGTAGGATTTAAGCTGAGACTTATCCAGTTAATCAAGATAGAGGAGTCCATCAAGGATAGTACTGCAAATTCAGGGGTCTTGGGAGCAAGTTGTGTTGGGGGAGAACTATAAGGTGTTTCTACCTTTAGAGTCTAAGTGTCCTTTATCTAAATGATGTTAATTGCTTAAATTCTCTCATTCATGCAATTATTCATTCAGTTGCACGAAGATGCTATTTTTATTCACGTATGTATAGACATACATACATGCACACATATGCCAATATGTACACATATATATGTATATATTAATATTCTTTGGTGAAGTGTGGTACCTTGATTTTCTTAAATTTTAGTGAGATTTAATCATCCACATTATTTTATACTGAGGTGTAGAAAGTCCTACATGTAAAATGAAGCTGGTTGATTTTGGCTTTTCAGAAGTTTGCCTGTGGGTTTTGTAGAAATCTTTTCATTTTCCAGGGAAAGCTTGCATAATTTCTCCACAAATCCTATTTATCTTTCAAAATGGCAAGGAGAGCAAACTGCTTTGGGTTTCATGGAGTTGGAAGACTGTAAAATCTCTACACGTTTTCAGGACATCTGAGTATAGGTTTTAGGAGTTTGGGATGTCTTTAAGAGAAGAGTTGTTTTAGTTTTATTTTTTATTTTTAGCCTTGCTGGCTGATTTTAGAAAAGTCAAAATAAGTCCCCATGCATTTGGATTTTCTAAAACTCAAATAAGTATGCATTCATTAAATATTGATCAAGCACTCCTAATGAAATTTAAGAGGAGATAAGAGATGAAAGGAATCCAACCTATGCTCAGGAAGCTTACAATTTGTTGAGGGTGAGGGGCAAATAAAGGGGTGGGGGAGAAGGGTGGACACTGTTATGGAGGCATTCTTGAAAAAGAAGAGGCTGAGCTGTGTCTTGAAGAACTACTATGGCAGAAACACTGGTGTGTGTTTGGAGCAGAGGAAAAATTGTAGACCACAGTGGGGAGGTGAAACTGAGCATTTATCTGGTTTTTGAAGGATGCGTAACATGTCAGAATGAGATTGAAAGTTTATGTTTTGAGGCCACTCAGCTCTGCCGTGTCCCAGATGATATATGATAATATATAACAAAAGAGAAAAAAAAACCAAATAGTTCAAATATAGGATACATTTTCTCTGCAGTTGAGAAAAATGAAAAGAAATACAGGTCTGAGAGCTGTGCTGGGGCCCTGATGGTTTCTGGATTCCCATGGAGGCAGGAGAGGCTTGGCGTTGAGGCCTCATGGGGTAATTGGGACTAAGATGCCCTATTGGTGCCAAGATCACTGCTTTTCAACAGCCTTAGGAGGTGGTTCTCCCCACTGGTGTGAATAGTTGCCACTTTTTAGTTTGTATGAAGTTATACACCTTTCAGTTATGGGCCAAGAGAATCTCCTGGCTCAGTGATTGTATCTGTGAGTGCTTTTGGGGGCAAGAGCTTCTAGTTTCCCATATGGGACCTAGTTCTGGCCCTGAGTTCCAGAAGCCCAGGTGAAGGTAGAAAAGGCTAGACATGGAAGAGTAAATAGATACAGACATATTCAACCCTCCATCTCCACCACAGAAAAACAACAATTTTTCTATCCAAACCATGCCTACAAACCAAATTTATAAAAAAAAAAAACACACACACATGAAAAAATTGAAAGGTGGACAAGAAAATCCATGACTAGATGTATCATGGAACATGCAATAGAATTAATAAAACAATTTGAAGAAGACTTGTAAAAATATATGAGGGTTGATCAGAGATTCATAAAGGAAAGTATAATGAGCAAAAATAGGCTATTAGTGAATGAAGAACATGTGAATATTTAAATTTTTCAAAAATAAATTACTAATTAAAAATATAATCATAGAAATAAAATGCTCAAATAGAATAAATGCCAGATTGGACAAGCATGAAAAAAATAATAATTTGAAAGATAGCACTAAGTTATTTATTTAAAATATAGGAGGAACTATGAAGAAATAAAAATTGTGGGAATGGTAGAGAAGAGATTTTTGAAGATCTAATGGCTATGAATTTCCCAGAGTTGAGGAGGACAGGTAGATTGAGTAGGAGAGAATAAAACCCCTAAATGATCAGAGTCAAATTGTAGAACATTAATCTTAAAAAGTTCAGTCTTAAAGCTAACAGAGAGAAGAGGCCTGTTGACAACAAACTTGTGACAAATATACTGATAGTGATTTCTCTTTATCAGAATAAATGCCAGAGGCAATACAATAATATCTTTGAGGTGATAGAGAAAATAACTGTCAATTTATAGTTTTATACCCAAGTAAACTATCATTCAGGAGGGAGGGTTAATAAAGAAAACTTCAGACAAAGATTAAGAGAATTTACCATTCATAGCTCTTACCAAAAGAACCAATGAAGGATGTACTTGAAAATGAAGGAAAGTAAACCCAGAAGGAAGAAATAGATCCAAGTAAAAATAGCACAGAAGTAACAAAATATCTTCATGTATTTACTTGAGGTGAAAAAATAACTTAAAAAAGAAAAATATAAAATGAAATGACTAGGTAGTACAAAACACAGGATAGATATAGGGCTTTAGAAGGATAGTTAAAACATGATAAAATCCTTAACTTGTTTGTAAGAAGAAAAAAGTAGTGAATAATTTTAGACTTGTTAGCAAATTATAAAATTTTAATGTTAAGTTCTAAAACAGAACCACGATTTACAAACTGCAAGCTAGCAATGAGAAAAGAAAGGAATATAGACATCTCAGAGAGGCAAAAAATAAGGACAAAAGAAGTAAAGAAATAGGCTGGTGTGATGGTTAATTTTATGTGTCATCTTAAGTGGGCTCAGGGATATCCAGGTGGCTTGCACCAGATAGCTGATCATAACATTTCAGATGTGTGGGTATTTCCAGAAGCAATTAGCATTTGAACTGGTAAGCAGATGTCCATCCCCAGAGTGGGTGAGCATTATTCAATCCATTGAGAGCTGGAATAGAACAAAAATATGGAGGCAGGGAGAATGCACTCTTTGCTTGTGCTGAGACATCCATCTTTTGTTCTCAGACATTGGTGCTCCTGGTTCTCAGACTTTCAGACTCAGATGGGGACTTTCACCATCAGCCCCCATTCTCAGGCCTTCAAATTCAGTCTAAGTTACTCCGCTAACTTCTCTGGTTCTCCACCTTGCAGATGGTAGATCTTGGGACTTCTTGGCCTCCATAATCATGTGAGGCAATTCCTATACTAAATCTTCTCTTATACGTATCTATCTATCTATCTATCTATCTATCTATCTATCTATCTATCTCTTTTTAAATATATATCCTACTAATTCTGTTTCTTCAGAGAATCCCAATACAAATGATAAATGAAAAATACATATGTTGCCTTAAATAACATGGAAAAATCCTGAAAATTTAATTTTAACTGTACAGTTCAATAGTAGAATGGCTGCAATTAGTACAGTGTGTTGTAATTAATTGTCTCCCTCACTAAATGTTGATTCCTCAGGGACCAGCTTTATGCGCGCGTGCGCACACACACACACACACACACAACACGTATTTAATTTTTTTAAATTTATTTTGTGAGACAGAGAGAGAGAGTGCATGGGAGGGGCAGAGAGAGAAGACAGAGAGAGAGAATACCAAACAGGCTCTGCACTATCAGTGCAGAGCCTGATGTGGGGATTGAACTCATGAACTGTGAGATCCTGACATGAGCTGAAATCAAGAGTTGAACCAACTGAGCCAACCAGATGCCCCAATATCTTTTTATTCTGTGTTCCTAATTATATTTTTGGCAAGTGTAGAGAATATAGCAGGCTTTCGATATGTACTTATTGAATTGACTTATATCCATTTTCAAGTTATGTTGTGTGCATTTCCTGAAACACTCAAAATCCCTCCTGATGGTGCCTCTCTTTTTCAGAGGACTGGTAAGTGACCCCAGCACACAAATAAATCCTCTGCCACTTCCGAGGGATCCTAGAATTAGGTGCTCAGGGTGGAGGCCTAGAAAACATTAAGATAATGTGAAAATCGGGGAGAGGGATGGGTAGTTAACCTCATCTTATCCCCGCAGGTCTAGGACCAATGAGTTGCCTGGAGATTGGCACAAGCCTTCCTGCAGAGAGGACTCTCCTGCTCTCTCAGTCTCCTACCGCTGCCATCTGTTGATAATTACTGTCCGGTTTCTGCTGAGAACGTGTGATATTTAATATTTCCTCACCACTTGAACAAACAGGCGGCAATAACAGAAAGGTACTTGGCCACAGGGGTAGAGAGATATATTTGCATGAAAGAGTCAGTGTACAGTTCAGGCCAGGCAAACAACTGCCTTCTCTTTGCGAAGTTATGAGAAGTCCACAAGTTTCAGGACCTGGAGAATAGGTACATTGACTTGGGTTGTATTTTTGGAAGAGAACTCTTAATAATCCAAAATATTCAGAAGATTGCAAAACAACACATAACAACCTCTTTTTAGGACTGATGTGATTTTTCTCCTAATGAGCAATTGTGAAGCTTTCCTAGATATCTTTTCAGCATTTTTAGAGAAAGTTGATGCTCTTGCTAAGTCCAAAGAAAGAAGAAAAGTATTCTGTGTGTTTGACAAAAAGTTCTCCCAGTTGAAGACGTCCCCCCATTTTCAGTTCTTTTGGGGGTGGGGAGAAGAAGTTTCTAGTTTCACCTGCAGGTGAAGAAGTTCAACTTCCTGTTTCAAGAATAACAAGGAGATTCAACAAAGACAAGCTTTCTGACCTGCTTTGCACACACGAGAAACTCTGGATTACTGATGTGATAGGACATAGACTGTTTTGTTTCATTATGTATTTGGATCTGAAGCAGAGAAAGGTGGGGCCACCAGTGGCTTATAGATACACATGGTTCATAGGCCATCTTTAGTGACATGGCAGCTGGGATTGTGGAGGGGCTCGGGAGTGGGAATTGCTTCTAATACCAGAAGAGAAAATCAATCATTCCCTGATCTCGTTCCTCATCGTCATGCATTTCCGTTTGGGAATGGTCAATATTTATCATGAATGTCTTCTTATTCCTAACTTCTATTATGAAAATCTGTAGGCATATTGAAAAATTGTAAGAATTTCACAATGAATCCAGTCCACTTAACACCTAGATTCTATCATCAACAATTTGCTATACTTGTTTAATCATGTCTCTATTCATCTGTCTCTACTACCCATTAATCAATCCGTATTATTTATTTATTTACTATTTCTTTTTTTTTCATTAATTTATTTTAGAGAGAGAGAGCTCACAAAGGGGGGAAAGGGGAGAGAGAGAGAGAGAGAGAGACAGAGAGACAGAGAGAGAATCTGAAGTAGGCTCCCACTCAGCATGGAGCCTGACATGGGACTTGATCCCATGACCTTGTGATTATGACCTGAGCCAAAATCCAGAGTCAGATACTTAATTGACTGAGTCACCCAGATGTCCTCATATTATTATTTTTTGACACATTTTAATATATGTTGCAGGCAGTTATATGAATGCTTTTACTGTCCACTGTCATTGAAAACAAAAACTTCAGTTATTTTATGCACTTTTTCCTTTACCCCAAAGGCCTGCGCCAGTGATTGTAGCAGGCATTGTGCTGGGCACTGGATATTCTGTGCAGAGACATGGTATTTACTGGCCACTGGGAGGCAGAAGTTAAAAGACAAATAAATACAAAATTATACATGGTGATCCTAATCATAAAAGGGAAAGCAGAATAAAATGCCATCTCTAAGACCGTCTCCTTCTCTTCAGTCCACCATCTTGCTACCAAATGACTTCCTGGGATGTTGATTGGATCATGCCATTGGCTTCCCACAGCTCTCAGGATGCAGCCCAAAGTCCCTAGCTGGACACTAATATTTTCATGACATGGCTGGATGAAGTTTATCTCCACTCAAGAAATATTTGTTGCCTCCCTATTATCTGCTGGGTGCATGGGATGGAATGTTGTGACCATTAGATTAATCACACAATGGCCCTAGATCTGAGCATTTCATGGTCATGTTGAAGAAGCAGGTAATTTCCCTTTTTAAAAAAAGTTTACTTATTTATTGAGAGAGAGAAAGCGAGAGAGAGAGAGAGAGAGAGAGAGAGAGAAAGAGAGTGAGTAGGGAGGGGCAGAGAGAGAGGGAGAGAAAGAGAATCCTAAGCGGGCTCTGCACTATCAGCACAGAGCCTGACATCAGGCTTGAACTCACAAACCATGAGATTGTGATCTGAGCTGAAATCAGAGTTGGACCCTTAACTGACTGAGCCACCTGGGTGTCCTGAAATAGGTCATTTTAATGTGATGTTTAGACTATTATGTAAGCATAGAGGAATGGCAACCCAATATAGCATCCGGTCTGTGTTAAAAAGGTCTGCTCAAGGGAAACATGGATGTTCTGAATCCTGATGAGTAAAGATCATGCCCAGGTGACAAAGGATGGGAAGGTATTCTAGCCAAGAAAACAAAATATTTAAGCACAGAAACAAACAAACAAACAACCTTGTGGGATAGAGAAACAACAAATCACTCCCTATTTGCTGGGGCACAAGCTGTAAATTCAGTATTTACTGGAGCATAAATTGTAGCGAGGAGGTTTGGGGACTGGCTCACGGAGGGCCTCAGCTGTGGGCAAAAAGAGCGGGAAGGGGGGAGGAGGAAGCACTGGATCAGTGAGGAGCACAGAGCAGAGGATGGGTGGAGGGTGGGAGGAGCAGCAATGCCATAAGCAGGAAACGGAGCTGGGGGTGTGTCCAGTAATCCAGGTAAGTCAAGATGATGTTCCTGGTAGGAAAGATGGAGAAAGAGGGGCTGATCTAGAGACACCTTAAGAGGTAAAGTCAGGAGCATGGCACAGTGTAAAGAACGGTGTGGCTGAGCACAGAGCCAGTGAAAGGAGAAGGTCAAGAATGAATCCTGATTTTCCGTGTTGGAGGGGTGACTGAATGATGCGTGAAACAATTGAGATGAAAAATATTAAGAAAGAAAGAAATATAGTTTGATTTTGGAGGTGGAGTGTTCTTTTAGTTTTTTTTTAATGTTTGTTTATTTTTTTGAGAGAGAGAGAGAGAGAGAGACAAAGCATGAGCATGGGAGAGGCGGAGAGAGGGAGACACAGAATCCGAAGCAGTCTCCAGCTCTGACCTGTCAGCACAGAGCCTGACGTGGGGCTCGGACCCACGATCTGCGAGATCATGACCTGAGCTAAAGTAGGATGCTTAACCGGCTGAGCCACCTAGGCACCCCTAGAGGTTAAATTTTAAATGCCTTTGATACATCCCAGTGGAGGTATCCACATGGTGGAGGTAAACCTGGAAGCTCAAGAGAGAACTTTGGATATCTAGGTGGATGCTGGTTAGAAGCATGTAAGTGGATGGGGCACCTCACATCTGAGGGATGATGGAACTGAAGTATGTATTTAATGGTTTATTTTTGAGAGAGAGAGGCAGAGAGCGAGCGAGCACGTGTGCAAGTCGGGGAGGGGCAGAGAGAGAGGGAAACAGAGGATCTGAAGCGAGTTCAGTGCTGACAGCAGTGAGCCCAATGCGGGGCTTGAATTCACAAACTGTGGGGTCATGACCTGAGCTGAAGTCTGATGCTGAACTCACTGAGCCACCCAGGTGGCCCGGAACCAAAGTATTTTTCTATCATCTGTCATCAGTCTTTGATTGAAGGCTTCTGGGGGGTGACGCGTATTCCATACACCTGGCCTGCCTTGATTGTTAGACATCAACAAGAAACTAAGTTCAAATTCCTTGATTTCACTGAGTTGATGTGGCTGGAACCAGGATCTCCTGACTTGTTTCTCAGGTATCTTTGCTCCGCATTTATCTCTACTCCATTCTCGATGCTACGACTTCCATTCATTGACCTATCGAAGCATTCATTTGTAACTTCAACAAGCACTTATTAGGCACCTCCCATGTGCCAGGCGGGGCCAACTGCTCTCTGGAGGTGCTGGGAATAGAACTGAACCGCGCACACATCCTTGAAGAACCCCTTGCCACTCACTTCCGACTGTTTCCACTTCCTGAAGGGGACTTGTGTTTAGATTTGGAGAAAGACCTGAAGAATAGGAGAGCCAGAATGACATCTCCCAAGGGCCCTGGGAACTTGAATGACTCGGTGTTGAGGTGATGTGGAAAATGATAGCTCTCCGAGAGAGCATGCACTACTCCGGCTTATGCAAAACTATAAAGAGCTCCCTGTCTGCATTTACAAAAGGAAAATTCATGTTTCCTATGGCCTTTAACTCCTAATCTTTACTGGCTACAAGAGGGTATTCCAGGCAGTAGAGTGCTTAATAAATATTATATTGTTTGCTAATGGCAATGCTATTTGGGGGTGATATTTCCTTCTGAATGTGCTAGCCTGGTTTAACAAATCTGCTGTGTGTAGTTTCACCTTTCACTGTGTTGCTTGAGATGTCTCAGGGGCACTTTCAGCAGGGGCCAAGGAACGGCCCAGAAATGCAGAAGTAAATGAGTCTGCCGGATGCATTAATAGTTTTTGTCTGTGCTGACTTCCCTTTTGTTGTAGAAATGTAACCAACACCAAGGGGCTCCTATATGTTAAGTAAATGTGTGCATTCTTGCTGTGAAGATGTGAGCTGCTTGAAGGGCTGATAGGAGCATTCCCCCGCATATTTGTCTGGTTTTTATACCCTTTTATATGGTCAGTTCTGACCAAACTCCTCTCATTCAAATCTAGCTTTTTAGAAATGGTTTAGTTGGATAACTGACAAGTAGTATCGATATCTGCTTCAAATTTTCCCTTACTTGCAAAAGAGCTGAGTGCCAGCTGAGTCATTGTTGTGTACCTGTGAGATACAAAGGCATGGGGTTCATGAGCATGGTCTACTTGGAGTCAGACTGGATTTTAAATCCTGTTTTGGCTACTGCATGTTCTTTCCCAACCTCAGTTTCCTCATCTAGAACACGGATGCCTACCAGTACCTGGGGTAAATGCTCAAAACTCCATCCATCTACCCTCTCTTGCTCTCTCTCTCCCTTCCTTACCTCTCTCTCCCTTTTTCCTTCCAATGTATGTTGACTCACTCTTTTTCTTTTGGATTGTCTTTCTGAGTTTAAATGCATCCAAAAGAAAATTCATCTTAAACAAAAGAAAATTCATCTTAAAATTAAAACAAGAGAGGTAAAAAACAGACTTTCTTGACCCGATATCTTCCTCCTGCTATTATTTTGCTTATCCTTTTATGGTAAAATTTCATGAAGTGTTCTCTGTACTTGGTATGTAAACTCCTCATAGCCTACATATTCAGTAGCCTTCTGGAGCTTGGCTTCAGCCTCTACTGTTCCACTGAAAATGTTCTCCTCAAGGAGACATTTTCTGTAGACCAATGAATCATCATGTTACACTTATTGAAGTACTTTTACATTGATTGCATTTTACAGTTCTTTATAGGTTTGTATTTGCTTGTCCATTCAGGGGGAACACTGTTTTCTACTGGAAATTTTGCATGTAATTTGGATACATTCTCTTGTCTTAGTTACTGTTCTGTAAAGTGAATCTGTGGAAGTATCGTCATCTTGGTCAGTGGGGAAATCAATAAGACTGCTTTAACACTCAATTGTGCTTTTTCTTAAAAAAAAAGGAGTTAAGCACAGAAATTATAATATTAGCACAAACAATATATTTAAGTGGGGCACCCAATTTAAAACAAAATATTCAGGAAAACACACTTTTGTAGAATTATGATCTGTTTTCACAGATCCTTTAGCGTTCTCTATCATTGTTTAGTCTAGCTCAGGTTTTCATTTTGACTTAACTAATTATTAACTATGAATGTTTCCTTCAACAACCACAAACTATTTATACTTCTTGGTGAAAGTTCTGCTTGGATATATAAACACGTGCCCCTTTATAGGCAAGACTGTTTTGAATGTATAACAAAAGGTCATGAGAAGGAATTGAAGTGAATTCATAGAGTTGATCCTCTGACTAATCTGAAGTCTGTGGACTTTAATCTTCTTTGGATCTACCAAGCAGAAGGGCTCTAATTGCTTTGCTACAGCGTTAGAGGCAAGAGTCTTATCTTTCCCTGGCTCCTGGTTTTAGTCATTTTTTTTTTTTTGGCTTTAATTTTCATTACAGTTAGTGGACAGTGTAGGTTGAAGATGCATGTAGCTAAATGGGACAGGGACAGTGTGGTTTCCCCACTATAGAAACTGTCACCGTTTTTTGGTTTCCTTTGGATATTTTCTTCCATAAATCCAGAAAATAAGCTTACCCTATTGTTTCTGGATTTGTCAGTTTCAGGTCTTACTGACTCCCTATGATGGAAGATGAGGACATAATTTTTTCTTTCATGCCTCCTCTTGGCCAAGAGCTACATTTCTAACCATTATCCACCCATCCATAACTTTCCATTACATTAGGTTGAACTCTATGAGATTGCCATTGTTCTTGGTGAAAAATGTTTGAACATTGGTATCTTCATAACCTGTAGTTATGCCATAATTTGAGATAAAATAATAGCTGAGCCATTTGGCAATTACAAATACTTTCCCTCTATTGGTACTTTTGTTTCTTTGATGGGTTGGTTTTTTTAATAAAAACTTTATCAATAAATCTTCCTCAAACTCTCTTGTAATTTGCTGAATATCCTCTCAACACAATCAAACAAGTGGAGAACTGAATTTTTATCACCTGTGAGACAGCTTTGTTGGAGCCTTTTTGTTTACTCAAGTGGACTGGTTGCTTTCTAGAACTGCTACTGGGACCCTCCTAAAGCATCATTCTAGGAATACCTTGTCTCTTGTATTGGTGTCTCTGTTTCCCATATTCATGATGGCTGCATTTTTGGTCTTCTCTCATTAGTGAAGGCCCTGCTTTTCCAGGTTTCTGAGAAAAGGAGAAAGGAGGTAAATTTTTGGGGGGGGGGGATCTAACATGTCATTATTCTTTGTTCACACTGAATTGATATTTCATTGCCTAAGTTGGTATATTAGAGTTCTCTACAGAAAGAGAACTAGTAGGAAGTGCAGATAGATAGATGGATAGATAATGGATGGATGGATACATGGACGGATGAATGGATGGATAGATGGATGGATGGATGGATGGATGGATGGATGGATAAAGAGATAATGGATAGATGGATGGATAGATAGATTTATTACGTTGGCTCATGTAATTATAGAGGTTGGTATGTTCCAAGATCTGCAGAGTGAGCCGATAAGCTGAAGACCAAGAAAAGCCAATGGTTTAGTTCATCTGAGTCCAAAGACCTGAGGACCAGAAGAGCCAGTGGTATAGTTCCTATCTGAAGGCCTGCAGGCTCAAGACTCAGGAAGAGCTCATGTGTCAGTTTGAGTCTGAATACAGCAAAAAAGCTAGTGCCCCAGTTTAAAGGCAATTAAACAGGAAGAATTCTCTCTTACTCACTGGAGGGTCAACCTATTTGTTATATTCAGGCCTTCAGCTGGTTAGATGAAGCCCACCCACATTAGGAAGAACAATCTGCTTTACTCAGTTTACCAATTTGAATGTTACTCTCATCCAAAATCATCCTTGCAGAAACCTTCAGAATAACATTTGACTGAATAACTGGACACCCTATCATCTAGTCCTGTTGACAAATAAAATTAACCACCACAGTTGGAAATCACTTTCCCTGAGCAATTTGAAGACAGTTCTCCAATTTTCTTCCAGATTCAGGAGTCCCTCTTGAGCAATATGATACCTAATTCATTTTTGGATTGGTTTGAGGCACGTGGCTGGACTACCTGACCCTGGTCCTCAGTCTCCTAATAATAGCTGGACTTTTTGTAGGGGTGGAGGTGTCTGATATGAGTATCTTTAGATAATTTTTCTTGGGATGGTCCGTTTTCCTAAAGAGAGTCTTTTAGTGTCATGCCTGGAAGATAAAAGTCTGGCTTCTAGAGACCTTAGGCCGTAGGAGAATAATTAGGATGCAACTTTCATGTAATCTCTTTGCTTTCAGAGAACCAAATCTAAATTTAGCTTTGTGCCCCCTGGTCCATATACCTTCTATTTTAGAAGGTACACTTCTCTATTCCCTAGAGAATAAACCTTCCTTTACTGCCAGAGTTGGAATGGTGGAGAGGATATGGAGGTCCGGTGGCTTCACGAAGAGATTTTCAACCTACCTACCATTTTGACCTTCACATTTCTGCCCATTTCCATGGGGTCCTGCAATGCTAATTCCTGATCTTTATAGAGGTACCATGGCATCTTTCAAGTCAATTACTACTCATTCTTCTGTTTCTCGACTCCCAAAATTCTGTGGCTATTGTTTTCTTTTTCTACTTTTCTTTATCCTGGTGCTTGTATCCTTTAAAATATTACTTTCTTTTTTTCTTTTAGTGAGGTGTTCAGAAGAAGGTATCCTAAATGTTTGTTCAGTCTGCGATCTCTACCTGAAGGCTAAATCTTGCTTCTTACTCTCTGGCCGAGAGCTGGGGTTAGGGGATGAGGAGGAATTACATGCTAGTGTGATATTACTAAAATTCAGAATCATTGTCTTTCTCCTTAACCCAAGTGACTATGTTTTGCTTTTAGTGACCCAGCGAAGTTGCTCAATCCTTTGAGCAGGACGTTAAAAATAAATGCCAAGTCTACTTATTAAATACTGAATTCTACAATATCATTAGACCTTTTATAAACAATCTAAAACTATCCCCTAAACATTTATCATGCACAAAACCTTGTTTTAGCTAGTTGTATTCTCAAGCAATTCATGATCTGGAGTGAAAAATTGGTCTGTTAAATAAAAAGAAGTAATGAATCACGATAATGATACAGGCAGTTTTATTAATTTCTACATTACTCCATCCCATGTACCCAGATGCAAACAAGTCATAATTCATGTGACTACGTGATAACCTCCCGGATTCTGAGTCACTGGGACACATGACAAAAGCACATTTTATAATGATTAAGTGCATTACTTAGCGTGTGTTTGTGATTTCTACCTCTTTGGACGTTTTCAAATTAAAGCTGTGTCATCTCTCAGAATAAGTTAAGTGTGGCCCAATCTGGAAATGATGGGATTTTTAGTGGTGAGTTTTATTATGACTAAGTTCATCTACATAAGACGGATGACCCCAAACTTCCTAAATAGAGTGATTTTATGAAGATAAGCCAGTCTTTCTTGTTTCGTTAAACAGAGACTCGGGTCCAGGGCTCATGCACCATAATTGTCTGGCACCACAACTCTCTGTCTTGCCACTTCACTGTTCTGAGGATGGCGTCTTACTATCCAAGATGGCAACATGAACTCCATTTCCTCATTCCAGCCAACAGGAAAAAGAGAAAGGGCTACATCTTCATCTTGAAGACACATCCAGGAAGCAACACGTACCCATTGGTTAAACCTTGATCACATGGCCACCCTTAGCTTCAAGGAGTGGGGGAAAATTTATTCCAGGCTGCCTTGTACTCAGTAACTATCGGGGTTTCTATTTCTAAGGAAGAAAGGAGGAAAGATAGGGAAGATACAGGAGAGAAGAGCAGTCCACTTCACAGGGACACTGTATCTCCGACTTGTGATTCTACACTGTTTGCAATCTGGAAAACACTGGGGTGATGAGAGCTGGTGACAAGTGACATGTTGGGCATCATGTCAGCGGCAGGATCATAAGTCATATATCTGTTTTATGGGCATTGCTGCAATGCTGGGATCCAGCTTGGAAGTAAGTACTCTTAAAAATTATGTATTTTGGCATTATATAGGTGCCATGTGGTGCTTGGGGGTGTGTTGGCTAATAGTGAACCAAAACACAACATTTTCTCAGGTGTGACCGTTGATCTTAACAAGACACAATCTAATTAATAATGCTAGCGTCTGGGGCGCCTGGGTGGCTCAGTCGTTGCAGCATCCAACTTTGGTTCAGGTCATGATCTCACCGTGCATGAGTTCAAGCCCCGTGGCGAGCTCTGTGCTGACAGCCCAGAACCTGCAGCCTGCTTTGGATTCTGTGTCTCCCTCTCTCTCTGCCCGTCTCCCTCTCACCCTCTGTCTCTGTCTCTGTCTCTCTTTCAAAATAAACATTAAAAAAAAGTATCATCTCGTTAAAAAAAATAATTCTTGCGTCTATTCAAAATTATGTGTTTCAGCTTAAAAACTAGAATGCTGTGTGCACACATATTTGAAGGATATAGCATTTGATATAATTTAAAGATCGATAATAAATAGACGTGCATATATAAAGATAGATGTACATTGATTAAATAACCTACTCGACTACAATTTTTATTGTTATAAATCACCGTATATTGTACTTAACACCTTTCTTTCTATTTAAGAACAGTCCTTCAATGACAGATCTTATAGTTCTAAGTGATACAGTTCCCCCCTGTGTCCTGTCTTAGGTGTGGTTCTCTGGAAGGAGACTCTGAGAATGTGTTTTGCATGCAGGTGGTTTTAGGGGAGGGTGTGGGGTGGGGGAGGGGAACCAAATGGAAGAAGGTGGGCTGTCTGAGCTAATCCCACAGGGGTTGGAGCCGGGCTGGCACTTTAGAGCCATCCCTCCCCTTCACCAGGCCAGTGATGGGACAGAAGTTGACTCTCAAGAAACGGTGTGACCTTGGGCAAGCATCTCTTTTCCACCTGAGGCTGTGAGATCTCAGAGGCAACTCTCCTCCAACGTGATGGGGGCATCTGGGGAGGGCACACTGCCCCCTCCTCTTCTAGGGGAGACAAATCCCAGTTCTTGTACCTTAAACTAGCCATGTCTTCTCATATTTTACCATATTTTTGGCCAGTTCTAATTCAACCTATTGATTCCTTTCATTTTCATCAAACGTGCAGATATCACGGTTCAGTATAATAATATTCAAACATCTTTGTAAAGAAATGATGAGGAATCTCAATTAAGAAAATAGGCGATACGCTTGTGACTGGATTTTTAAAAATAATTTAAAAATTTTAATAAAAATATCTTTTTAGTTTTTTGAGGGAAAAGACTTTGTTTCTGAAATCCCTGAAGTGTCTTTAAGGAGATGAGTTTCTTCTTTTCTTTGCTTTTTTTTCCTTTTCTTTTCTTTGCTTTGCTTTGCTTTTCTTTGCTTTACTTTGCTTTACTTATTTTACTTTTTTACTTATTTACTTATTTACTTATTTTACTTTTCTTTTTTACTTATTTTACTTATTCTTCTTTTCTTTGCTTTTTTTTTCTTTTCTTTGCTTTGCTTTGCTTTTCTTTGCTTTACTTTGCTTTACTTATTTTACTTTTTTACTTATTTACTTATTTACTTATTTTACTTATTTTACTTTACTTATTTTCTAATATGAAATGTATTGTCAAATTGGTTTCCATACAACACCCAGTGCTCATCCTAACAGGTGCCCTTCTCAATGCCCATCACCCACTTTCCCCTCTCCCCCACCCCCCATCAACTCTCAGTTTGTTCTCAGTTTTTAAGAGTCTCTTACGGTTTGCCTCCTTCCCTCCCTGTAACTTTTTTTTTCCGTCCCCTCCCCCATGGTCTTCTGTTCAGTTTCTCAGGATCCACATAAGAGTGAAAACATATGGTATCTGTCTTTCTCTGTAGGACTTACTTCACTTAGCATCACACTCTAAGGAGATGAGTTTCTGTGACTCTCCCGTCATCAGAAAAAAGCTTTGCATTTGGAATCGGATGTGCCTGCATCTGAACCCGGACAGTTAGTCACTTGCTGTGTGACTTTGGCAAGTCGCACAACCTCTCTGCGATTCGATTTTCTGAACAAAACAAAGCCCTTCTCCCGAGGTCCCTTTGGACTCCGAGACTCGCCTGACTTACCGGGGAACACAGCCAGCGTTTCCAGCAAACTAGGAGCTGTTGGAGGCCTGACCCATTTTCTGGCCGCCTGTCAATAGAATTAACTTATCACTGAAGGTTCCTTCCTGAAGCACCGCTCATACCAGGAATGAATGCCCTGGGAGGGCTGGCGAACGTGACTTCATGCCAGCGGCCTCCCTGCGGCCAAGCCTGCCGTAGGAAAGGCTTAATTTTTTGGCTCTGCCCGCAGCAGGGAGCCAGGGAACGACCCAAGGGCAGCGCAAGCAGGTGCCAGCAGCGAGAAGCGCAGGCCAAGCCAGCGTCCAGATTACACTGCAAGCACCAGGGTCCCTGTAACCGGATTGCTATTTGCCCGGCGCACACCCACCCTGGCGTCGCTAATGAGCGGCCCCCTGGCTCCCTCCATGTGGGAACATAGGAGACTTTAATGAAGACGGAGGGGTGGCCCACGGGGAAGGTTCTGGAGCCCGTTCAGCTCCTGAGCTCAGGGAGCATGACTCATCCTTCGAGCTGGGGGCCTGAGACTTGTGTCCCTGCCCTCGGGTCCCCGTCACACATACGTTCCCCTTTCTTGCTTCCATTTCTAATCGAGAGAAGATATGCTTTATTTGAAGTGAGAATCCGCCCCCGCCCGTGTCCATGAACGTCCTCCACTCCCGCAAATTACCGCAAGGGGACTAATAACTCAAGTCGTGCAGACAGAAGGCGGTTTAGTGATCTCATAGAGGAGTCTACAGGGCAAGGCAGGGGGCAAGGGGATGGGGGTGGGGGGCCTGGCTGAGTCGGAACTATCCAAGCTTTCCCCTCCTGTCCTTGCGCAAGAGAGAGCATAGCCTGTGCTCTCTACCTCCTGGGGCTGCCAGTCAGGCACACGACAGAGAGATACAAAGGGGAGCTTAGCCCCTGGCAATCCAGGATCCATCAATCTGTCAACAAAACCTACCGGGATATTTATGGAACATCTGATATACGAGGGAGGGAAACCCAGTGTGCCTCATGATTAATTATTTTTAAATATTCCCTTAAAACATTCAGAGGGGGAAAAAAAAGAATTGGCCCCTTTAAACACTGAAAGGAAGTTTCTGGCATGTAAAGCTGGTTGGAAACCTACTTTGTGTGTACATAAAGAGATACTTAAGCCTTGTTTTTTTTAATTTATTTGTTTTCCCCTAAAGTAGCCTTTTTTTCTGTTCTTTCAGGAATTGACGCTCCAACGAAGGCCTGGGGGAGGTGTGGCCGCTTCACCTGTGCCTGGATCCCTCACCTCGAGTCCTCACTCAGCTTGGGGACCCTGTTTCCACCCAACACCCTGCTGCAGCCATCGTCCTGGTTTTGTACCTGAGAGACCAGAGAGGCTGGCAGGTGGGCATTTCTCGTCATGCAGACCATGGCCACCGAGGCTTCTGTCTTTCGAATCCTAGGATAAAAATGTTCTGCCTTCCTGCCTTCACCCAGGGCTGGCGACGGGCTTCGCAAGGCACAGGGCAAAATGAAAATCCAGGCAGGGTAGTCAGTCTCCGTCCCCTTCCTCTGGCCCGCGGACAGGTGTCACAGTGGACAGGTGACCCCCAAGCGACGGTAAGCCCCACGGTGGAATTCACTTAATGCCTGGTCGGGGTGGACGAGGGGCCTTCACTGGTGCAGCCTGGTGCTGCTGGCCTGGGTCAGAGCTGGCCGCTGCCCTGGGACGAGAAGGTGACGGCAAATGTGGCCTCCCTACCAACACGACCAGCTCTCCACCTTGTGCGGCAGGCGAATATGCGTGGGGGATGCACGGGGACAGGCCAGGAGGCACCCGGGACCCCAGCGGGCGGCTCAGGGTCCATCCCAGGGAGGTGAGACCGCTTGTGTGCCAGGGCTCCGTGCCCCCAGCACATGCTCCCCCTTGCGAAACAGAAAATCAAGGATGCCATTGGTAGGGATTTGAAGACCCGCAAGCACAGAGCTTGAAACAAAGCGCAGGGTCCTTCTGAACTGCAGAGGTTACAGGCTCACAGGTTGGTCCTGACCCTCCCTCCCCTCTGGAGACCACCCTCACCCATACCCCCCCGGGTGCTGCGCCGAAAGCCTCCCCTCCCGGACTTCACTTCATCTCAGTGCACTGATGGCTTCACCCTCCGACTGCGTGTGCACTTCCCCCATTACCTACATGCCTCTCCACCTTTTCTCCCCACTTTCCTTTTCGTCACCCTGCCTCTTTCCACAGGGAGCCTTCTGGAAAGGAGTCAGCAGTCACTGGGTGTCTCTCCCGCTTCACGTTTCGTTCGCCCCACTCGCTTCCAAGGAGGCAAGCGCTTCTCTTACCCCACTGCGAGTCGCCTTGCAAAGGTCGTTGTCTGTCTGTCCCCTAATCACCCGACCCAAAGGTCAGATTTTCAGTTTTTTGTCTTCTCCCATTAAAGACGTGATATTTGATGGTGTTGATGATGCTTCCTCTTGGTACCGACTCCTCGGTGCGTTCTCTCTCTGTCCTGGATGCGAGAGGTCTGAAATCAAGGTGTAGGCAGGACAGGGCCGTGCCTCCCCACAAAGCCTCTAGGGGAAGGCCACACGTTGCCTCTTTTACTTTCAGGTGGCTGCAGGCACTCACTGGCTGTGGCGGCATGACTCTGGTCTCTGCCTCTGTCTCCGCAGGGCCAGCTTCCCCTGCATATCTGTTTCCTCACATCGCAGTATTTTATAAGGACACCAGTCATATTGGATTAGGCACCCACCCTACTCCAGTATGACCTCACCTCATCTTAACTAATCATATAGGTAAAGACCCCATTTCTTTTTTTATTTTTTTATTTTTTTTAATGTTTAATTTGAGAGAGACAGAGACAGAGACAGAGACAGAGACAGAGTGTGAGCAGGGGAAGGGGAAGGAGAGAGGGAGAGAGAGAATCCAAAGCAGCTTCCAGGCTCTGAGCTGTCAGCACAGAGCCCGATGTGGGGCTCGAACTCACGAACCTTGAGATCATGACCTGAGCCAAAGTCGGATGCTTAACTGACCGAGCCACCCAAGTGCCCTTGGGGCCTTATTTCTACGTAAGGTCCCATTCCTAGATGCTGGGGGCTTCCAATTTCAGAATGTCTTTTCTCAAAGGCCACAATTCAAGCCATAACGTAGTGTAAAAGTAAAATTATATTGATAAAAAATGCATGCTATTTAATTTCTCAGCTTGAGTGTATACATCTATCTAACGGATATGAAAACACTTGCTCTGCCCACCACATGTGTGAAAGAGCAAGTCAGACAGTGGATGAGGACGTTATCACGGACTCAAGCACACTCTGCAAGCTTGGGGGCTTATCGTGATTGTAATATGATCCCCTTTCATTTTTTGTGACTGCTGACTTGTGCACTCTCAGACACACTGTGCTTTCCACTCTTGGTATGGAAGGTACTGACCAGGGGGTTGCAGCCCACACCGGGGCTCTGCTTCTTCCAGAAGGTCTTGGCAACCCCATGTTTCTTAACTCTGACCGTGTTCTCCCAGCCAGTGGGTACTGCTGGGCTGTGAACTAGGGTGGGATTTTTTGCCAAATGGAAGGGCACATTGGAGGAACGCTGGGGAAGGTGAGCTTTAGGACTAGGACTTTAGGGGACTGGGGGTTCCCGAGCCACAGCCCATGTCGGCATGCTCCCTGCCACTACTTGCCTCCTGCTCTCACGCCTGGGGCCACTTGACCAGTCAGTTCTGCTCTCGGTCCTTGAAAACAGAAGTGTCGGGCTTTTCGACAGCAAAATTCTAGGTGTTTTAGGAGCCCACATCGAGTGAGGCTTCCTGACCTTGCCAGGAATGAGCCCTGCCTCGTGGCTCTTGTAATAAGAGCACTCCCAGGCTTTCAGTAGTTGAACTCTTGCACCCAGAGCCCTGTCACTATGTCCCTTTCCATAATTACCTTCTGGTTGGCCTTGCTGTGGAGCCTGAACTCCTCCATCATTCCCACTTGAGTTAAAGCACTGGACTGTCTTGCTAAGTGGCAGGCCAGAGGAAGACCAGCTTCACCAGCCACAGAGCCCACAGCTTGCTCAGTTCAGCTCATGATCAGGCAGAGTCTACGTGGTGCAGAGACATCTGCCCAAAGCTTCCCATGGAGCAGTGCTCGAAATGGCTCTTGGAGGAAAGGCTGTCTGGTAGCCCGTGGGCTGGGGCAGGAAAACAGAGCTTCAGATCCTGGCTGTATCGCTAACCGATCACCTCAGTCTTTGTCTTGGTTTCCTTATCCATCAGACGTGGATTTTCCCACCTGAGCAGAGCTCAGCAAGCAGTGAAAAGGCAGAAAAGAGGTCAAGTAGGCAAGGTGCTGGTCGAACATCTAGCAGGTGCTGGCGAGCTTGAGCACACAAGCCCAAGACGCGACAGAGCTTCATGTGAGAAGCATGCAGGAATCCTTTTAAGTAAGAACAAAGTGGAAGGAGACCCGTTGTTCTGTATTTTTCCCCCCACGTCCAATCCCTTTACCCTTCACCTTTTTAGACCATCACACTGCCACTGACCCTGCTCCCTTATGTAAATATGCTCCCTGGTATAATGGGGTTTTGTGTTGGCTTAATACAAGGACGACTTTTCTGTGGCCAGAGCCGTCTGGAAATGGAGTGGAAAGCCTCACAAGATGCTCACTATTGTAAGGGATGTGTAAGCAAGAGCCTGGATAACCACTGGGCAGAAATGTCCGTTTTTAATTATTTATTCGACAGATATTTACGGGGCACTCACTGTATACCAGGCACTGTATTAAGCGCTGCAGAAACAAAACTAAATAAAAGTTGGGGGTCTAAAACTTCGGCTGGAATTTTAGGCGGGATCTATAGCTACCTATTTGGCGCACATCATGCTATTTGTCAGTGCTGTGCCTTTTTTTAAATGCCTTTTCGCACCTTACTCTGTTTACAGCTTCCTGCAGGTATCCCTCCATTTAGAAAGTCTTATCTATACGGCATTGGTTTGGGTTCAGTGCCTTTGTGTGTTCCCAGGGTAGCTAGATCTTTCACTGTATGCTGTAATCCTTGATATGCTGCGGATTCTTTGAGGCCTACTGGGGTAATATTTTATTAATCTTAGTAACTCAACCGTTAGCACAGCACTTGGTATCAGGTAAATGTACAAGTTGCACTTGTTGACTGAATGTGAAATGAGAATATACTTGCACAGACAATGGCCAGATTAGGGAGGTTATTTTTTTCCTTTAGGTAACTTTTTGAAAGTATAATATCGATGCATATTTCTTAGAGAAGATCTGAACAATTCAGAATAAGGAGAGGATTAAGAAAATAGAAATACACTTGCTGTCTTACCACCCAAATACATTGATAAAATCCCCTCTGACTTTATATTTTATAGTTTCTTATATATACACTTTAAAGACTATTGTATATTTGTTAACATATTGCTATGTGCAGTAATAGAGAAACTTCCAAATATTAACAGGTTGATACAATAAAATTTTATTTCTCCCTCAGGCGAAGTTCAAGTGGACATTTCCAATTGGGGGAATCTCTTCTCCCAGTGATGATTCAGAGGCCCAGGCTCCTGCCATCTTGTGGCTCTTCCATCTTTGACCCAGGGTTTCCAAAAATGTTGACTTGGGGGAACAGGACTGGAGGATCTTCAAGGAAAGGTTTTCTAGGAAGACCTAGAAATAGCCACACCAGTTTCTCTTGTAGTTATTTACCTAAAACTTCACTGGAAGTTAGTATTATGCTAAGCTATCAGTGAGTAATGTGGCTACAACTAACCCCGAGAAAGGCTGAACAATGTAGTATGGTTGAGAGCCCAGAAGGACAAGGATGGGATTTTAATGAACTTGCAGCAGCCTTTCCACAAATTCAAATTCCTCTCTAAATACATATTTTATAGATGACATTTTCACTAAAAATAATCATAAGCCTTCCCCATGTTATTACATAATCTTTCTAAGGAGTGGATAAATATTATGTTCCTATGTTACAGACGAGGATGGTGGGGGCAAAGTCATTCGCCTGAGGCCCTCAGCCAGTATATGGCAGTGCTGGTCCTCAGCCCTCCTATCCAGACTTCTTTCAGAGTGCTCTGTAAGGACGTGCATTCAGAAATGCAAAAGGAAGAAGGCTAATCAAACCCTTATCTTGATGTAAACTGGAAAGATAATCTCGAGAGTATCTTGAAGCTTGACTAAGAAAGACCAGTGCTCAGATGTTTCAAACCAGATACATAGTTATGAAAAAAAACAAACCAAAAACTCAATGAAAGGTGGTATGGATGAGGCTTGGTGGGTTTGAGTGTTTACATTGCTCATCACTTAGAGTAAGTGGGTGGTTTGGCCCATGGCCACTTTCTTCCAGTTGGCTTTGACCTTTGACAACTTAGTCGACTGACTGGCTAGCCTGCAAGACCATTCCACCCATGCTTGAGATTCCCAAGAGGAGGGGACTGGCCCCGCCTGTTTGTGAATAACAACACTGACTTTTGGAACCAGGGAAATGTTTCGTGGGCCTGACGATTTCTCTTTTCCCTAATATCGCATTGAGGGTCATGGGTTCTTGAGGTGTGACAATAACTGGGAAAATTCAGAACTCAGCTAACACCTATTTGCTGGGTTCTGAGCAGACATAAGGCTTGTAGAGGCCCAGAACATGTTTATCAACCTACAGGGCAAAGTTTCATTTCTCCTGTAAAATGGCCACTCGATATGATATATGTATATTAAGTACCCTGCTGTGACTAAGAGCTATCTAAAAAAGAAAAAATATAGCCACCTCCCGAAGCATGTATAAATTGCTTTTTTAGCCCCTATAAAATTTTAGCTAGCACCAAACATAGAACTTCATTCATCATCCTGCAAGTTAGGGCTGCCAAGGGAAGCCGGCTCTTCCTGAGCCGAAGGTGGCAATACGCCAGGATTGGCAGGAATCAAATGAATCATTTCCTGCTTTTAGTTTTAGATAAATAATCAAAAAAGATTGTCTAGATTGTGATCCAAAAGCCATTTTTCATAGCTCTGAGGATCCAGAATCCTTTACTTCATTTGGAAGCCCGCTTTTCTCATTATTTTATTGCACAGTGTTGAAGAGAAGGCAGACAGACCCACCAAGGCCCAAGCAGAGTTTTTAATGCAGCGAAGACTTACGACCTCAGCGTGGTGAGTACGTTCAGCACACCTTTTTATTTCTGTATTTTGATGCTCTGCTATCTGAGGCCGTGCTGATCCTGGAGGGATTGCCCCCCTCAGGGTTAACTAATTCTTAGAGACGGTAAACATCTCAGCTGGGAGTGTCGTTTCATACATACACACACTGACCGATCCAGAGCTCATACTTCTTACTACCTCCTCTGTCCGGCTCTCACACTCTGGGTCACTGTCCCCCTACCTTGTCCCCCCAAGGCCAGGGATCAGACAACAGGGGCAGCCCCTGTGCTCCAGAGCCCCCTCAAGTGATTCAAATTAGCCAATCCCCAGCCCACTGACTCTGCCTTACCTGGTCTTACCCGTGGAAACCACACCAAAGGCTCTTTACCATTTTTTCCTGTTCCCTCTGCCTCCTGACCCACCCTGGTGTTTACCTGTGTGACTCCCCTGACTCCCCCACTCCAAGCCATGGCCTGCCCCTTCCTCTTTGGATCTCTTGCCCTGGCAAATTATCTTTTCAATGGCAGTTGTCTCCTTATCTGTTGGCCTGGCCATATCTGAATAATAATGAAAGCTCCATTTTAACTTTTTAAATGAATTTACTTATTTGAGAGAGAGAGAGAGAGAGAGAGAGAGAGAGAGAGAGAGAGGCAGGGAGGGGCAGAGAGAAAGGGAGAGAGAAAGAGAGAATCCAAGCAGGCTCTACACTGTCAGTGGAGAGCTTGATGCAGGGCTCGAATGCATGAACCAGGAGACCATGACCTGAGTTGAAATCAAGAGTTGGCTGCTTAACCTATTGAGCCACCCAGGCACCTGGAAACCTACATTTTAAAGCAGTGAAGTGAAAGAGAAAGAAAGAGAAAGGAAATAAGAGTCAAAGGCTCGGGTTCCAGTCCTGATTCTATCCACTTCTCTCCTGGGAGATCTTGGCCAAGTCTTCTAATTTCTCTGGGCCTCAGTTTTCTTGTCCTTAAAATGAGGTGGCTGGATATCTCCAGATGCATCCTGGAATTTCTTCAGATGTTCAAAATCTAGGAGTTTATTTCTTTAGCCCGTGATAGGCTATTTTTTATATAGCTTCCAGATAATGTGATTTTTTTCGCCAAGCATTTGCAGAGTACCTGCTGTTTCCTGAACCCCGAACTGGGCACTAGAAGTTCGAAGGTGGGTAAGAAAATTTTCTTGGTTTCAAATGCATCATGCTACTTCCGTATCTATGGCGATGCCTGTAGAGGCCCAGGAAACATCCTGCTGTCTCACCTGAGAGGGTCTGCTATGCCCCAAAGAGACTGGAATGTGTGAAAAGATGAAACATGTTCTGAGAAAATACAGAATTAACTTTGGGTATATGGACTAGATATGATGATGAAATCCTTCCACCACAATGAGGTCCCTTTTCCATTGCATGTGTGCATATATTCATAAATTGCATAGCCCAACAGGAGGGAAGGGAGTCATTTGGCCCCAGAGGTTTCCATATTTTTAAGCTTCTATCTGATCTTGGAAATTTCTTAATTATTTATTCTCTGTGACTGGACCCATTCACTGTTCAAGCACTGTGGGTTCCTTGGGGAGATGCTTCTCATCCCCTAGTACCGTCCTTCATCCTAACATATCTACAAGGTGCCGTATACTCTGTTAACGCTGTAGGGGAGGAGATTTTTTGGGACTTCTAGTTTCTGTTTTTGTTGTTGTTTGTTTGTTTATTTGTTTGTTTTTGGCAAGAAGAGTACAGATTCCCCTCCGGATTCCACTATCCAGAGTTTTCATCCATTACAGTCACCCCTCCTAATTCTCTATTTTCTTTATCTTCTGTGCCTCCCCATTGGCATTAGCCACAGTTAAAACTTTCTGTTTCTGTCTCTCTGGGATTTTGCTGTTCCCCCTTTTCAAGTATGCTAGAAGTAGGGATAATATTTTCAAAAAATATTAAAACAAGATATTTTTCCTTCCCCATAAACTATGTTGCCTAGCAATTCCTTCTGTGTAATGAATCAATGCCATTCATTGCTTTGGGGAGATTGGGCTACCAACTAGAACAAAGAATTCATTGCTCGATCTTGAGTTTCCTACTGGAGTTTTTAAAGCACACAGATAGGAGTCTTGTCAGCCTATGTTTCATGGAGAGAGAAGAGGTTTTTTTTTTTTTTCCTTTAAGTTTTCCCACATTTCCATTTACTTATTGGGAAAAAAAAAAAAAAAAACAAGTCTGAGTATCTGAGCTTTATTTGCCCTTAGCCATTGTGCAGAGAAGACAAGGAGGAATACGTAGGTAAGTTTGTTTCAAACAGGAAAGGGAAGCTTCTGCTAATGTGCCGGGAGACCCGGGCGGCTAGAAGGAAGACGCTGCTGGCTTGTTGAGTGTCACCTGGCGTCTTCACAGTCTGGATTGCCACTTATGTTGGGCAACATGCTGGACATTTCACTGATAGCTTGAGAGAAGCTGAAAGGGGAGAGGGCTTGCTTCTGAAGTTCCAAAGGGAGAAGTTTTAGTGTCCAACATACAGAAAAGGTGATCATAGTCAAGCAACAGCGGGGTTTGGCAGAAGCCAGACAGGGAATTTTCAATGGCACCTTCAGTTCTCCTCAAAGACTGCAGGTGACATGGAAGGAATCTACATTTTCCAAGGTGACCCTGCATGGAACAAAGAAGGTAGCAAGAAATGAGATAATTTACAAGTTCGTGGAGACCTGCGCCTGGCACTCTGTTAAAGAGGCTGCAGGATGGACAAGCCCAAAGAACCCAGCCAGAGGGACGAGGCAGTGAGTGGTGACAGAGGGTCCACCATACCAGCAAGAGCACAGAGAGAGAGCCCCCCAGCAGGGGAAGATGGCTGAGCTTCCAGGGGCACTCGCCTTAGAGGAGCAGCCGATATTTCCTCTGCAGAAGCACTGAGGGCAGAGGCCAGGGGTTAGAATTAAAATGACCTCAAACCGGGAAGTATGAACTTCCCTTAAACCAGAGGTTAGTGGGAGCCAGCAAGGAGGGATGATGCGCAGCTCAGATACTCCTCTCTTGATTTCATACTTTTGTAGAGTTTCTTCTGGCATCCAGCTAGATGGAGAGGTGGGAAACCAAAGAACTGGGGAGGAGGAGCATGAAAATCTGAGCATTTACCCCGAAGCGTGCAAGTTTACCTACCTGGCACTTGTCTTATGTTCATTAGTTGGCTATCTCATTGCACAATTGCTTTAAAATAATCGTGTATTTAGCAAAAGGGTTTGAAAAAGTGCATGAACACACGCATCTATATATACAGTTATACTGAGACCATATGGTTTCAGATTGTCATTCTACAGGCATGAAGGCCATAAGCACGACTTTTCTGAGTTACAGGGCTGGTTCACCATGAAGCAGGACTATATCCATATCCTGAGGAAGTCAGGAGGGCCTGGGAATCTCCATGACATTGGCCCCTCTGAAATATTGTACATGTTCATTTTGGTTATGGTAGGCCTGCTATCATTCTTAAAAGATTTTATGAATTCTTAGAATGTTTTTTTTCTTAGGATGTTTTATTTTGTTAAAAAATTTAGAATGTTTTTATTTATTTTTGAGAGAGAGACAGAGCACAGCTGGCGAGGCGCAGAGAGGGAGACACAGAATCCAAAGCAGGCTCCAGGCTCTGAGCTGTCAGCACAGATCCCCATGCAGGGCTTGAACTCACAAACCGTGAGATCATGACCTGAGCTGAAGTTGGATGCTCAACAACTGAGCTACCCAGGTGCCCCGATCTTAGAATGTTTTACAATGTCTCCCCACTTTCAGTCCTTTAGTCACAGCTAAAATGAAAATAGTTTCTTATCACAGTGCTTTTCAAAGTGTGGTCACCAGACCAATAGCACTGGCATCGCCTGGGAATATGTCAGAAATTCAAGTTCTCAGGTCCCATCCCAGGCCTACTGAATCAGAAACTTTGGAGGTGGGTTGAGAAGTCTGTGTTTTAGCAAGGCTTCCAGGTGATTCTGATGCATAACGAAGTTTGAAAATCAATCTACGATATTATATTATAATCAGCCACATATCCAGAGATTTACCTATTACTTCTTATTGAGGCTCAGATATAAAATCCATGTACATACTTTTAAAATAGAGATATGGCTGCTTTAAATTCAGTAGATAAAAGAGCATTTGTGCCCCTATCCTTTTCCTCAAAACTCACCGGAAAACATTAAAAAAAAGGTAAAACGGGGAAGAGAAAAGCAGCGTAAGTGGAAGCAGATAGGAAACATGGATGGGGTCGAAGAAGGCGCTGAGCTAAGGAGCATTTGCTCTAAGCAAGACACAATTTCTCTAGAGGAAGGTGTCAGAGTCTTGGACAATCCGGCCCGTGATGTCATTAGCACGGTGAGCCGCAGAGCTGTGGATGGAGAATGTCGCTGATCGATACTAACATAGCAGGTAACAGGACAGACAAAAGCTGAAGAGCTCACAATCTAGCTGGAAGTATTGAATCAATACTGTAGAATATTACGCAATGAGTTCCGCAGTAGAGGAGAATGAGACTGGGAAGGAAGATAGAGTATTAGGGGTGAGGGGTTACTAAAATTATGCATGGGATGGTCAGTGATGTTGTCTTTGTTCATTCAGGATGTTCTAAACAACAGAAGCTTATTTCTCGCTGTTCTGGAGGCTGTGGGTCTGAGGTCAAGGTACCGGCATGGTTGGGGGAGGGTCCTCTTCCTGCTCACAGACTTCTTGTGTCGTCACATGGCAGAAGGGACTGAGGAACTCCGTGGGGTCAGTTTTATGAGTGCCAATTCCATTTATGAGGACTCCACCCTCATGACCTAAGCACCTCCCCAAATCCCAAATCCCACCTCCTAATGCCATCACAAAATGGGCATTAAAATTTCAACATATGAATTTGTGGTGTAGGAGGGGACATACACATTCAAATAATAGCAGATGTCCTCATTACGGGGTATTATTTGAATAAAGATGGGGAGAAGATGAGGGAATGAGCCATATCAGCAATGAGTGAATAGTTAATGCAAATGGCCTGTGGTATAAGTGTACTTGGTGTGTTTGAGATGCTACAAGGAGGCCAGGAGGGCCAGGTGGCATGAGTGAGGAAGGCAGAGTTGGAATAAGTCATAGAAATGTTAGAGGCAAGGTCCTGTAGGCTTCGCAGTTCACTGTAAGGACATTGGCATGTACTGGGTGAGGTGGGTCCCTCAGAGGGTTCAGAGTGGAGGACATGATGTATCTATGTGCTGAGCAGAGACCATGATAACAATACAGGTGAGAGATAATGGTGTCAGCAAAGGAGGCAATGGGAAGGGGTTGGACTCTGGATATTCAGTCTCATCTTGAATATGACTATTCAGCTTACCACTTTTTACCATAAAAGCTCTTGATGAAGAATTCCATTTTTTACGTGACTCCTTTTTTAAAACTTTGAATTCCAGTGTGGTAGCTAACATACAGCATTATATGAACATACAGTGTTTTAGGCATATAATATAGTGACTCAACAATTCCATATATTACTCAGTGCTCATCAAGATAAGTGTGCTCTTAATTCCCTTGACTCCTTCTTTTTGATCTTTTTTTTTTTTTTACTTGAAAACAAACCAAATAAACATGTGTTAAATAGTGATGCTGCTACATCGCATCTCAGGCAAAGGCATGCTCAGTGATGTACTCAACCCAATAATCTCTAGTCAGAGAAGATCATATGGAAAAGTTAGAACTATAGTTCATGGCCACAGACACCCAAACCATGTTGTGAATGGGACGGAGAGCTCATACATAAAAGGTTGTGTGCATGTTCTATTTACAAGTGTTTCTAAGACATTTATTCTTTATTCTGCCTTAAAAGTGTTCCTCTATTCTGTAAGTTTATTTTTTAGCTGAAGTGTAAGTTCAAGGGAAAGTTGAAAAATTAATGAATAAAATAGTGCTTCTAAGAGTGCACTTCCTAAAGAATGATCCCCAGCACCTCATCCGCCTTCCCCATAAACTATCAAGACTTCATTTCCCCCTACAAAGAGTTCAATAAGCTATCCTTGTTTTACACTTCATCTACAACTATATTTGTTTACTTTCAAATTACTCTGTATTGCTTATATAAACATTTTAATTTAATTTTTATTTATTTTTTTTTCAGTTTTTTCACCGAGGTATTTTTTGATCTGTAAAAATTGCTTGGTATCTTGGGTTGGGATGCAATGCATCATAATTTTCCCATTAAAATGAATGGCCATTTAAACATTAGTAGCAGGATTTTCAAGTATATATGAAGGTCATTAAAAAATGCAGAGGTATATTGTGAAGATAAAGTCTGTAGAACTGGTCCTGGTGTGGGAAAGAAAGAGAGGAGTCAGGGATGAATTCAAGGCTTGCAAACTGGAAGAATGGAGTTGACAGTAGGTGAGAAGAAAAAAGCTGGGAAAAGAAGTGGGGAGTAGAGAGGGAGAGGTAACATCAGGGCCTCAGTTATGGAAATGCTAATTCTTGGAGATGATGGATGGATGGATGGATGGATGGATGGATGGATGGATGGATAGATAAATAGGAGATAGAGGTACATGTTGAGTGGGCAGTTGGATCGGTCATCTAGAGTTGGAGAAGGTCTAAACTAGAGATATAAATTTTGGTGTCATCAAATATAGATTAAAGCTACGAGTCTGGATGTAGGTAGAGAAGAGAAAAACAACTTTGAATGAGGTCTAGTGCTCTCCAAAATGAAGAAGTTGGGGAGATGAGCAGGCAGCAATGGTGAAGGAGGAGGAATCACACATGTGTAGAGTCCGGGAAGACAGGCCAGGAAGATGTTTCTGGAAGATGAGCAAGTGAGATCAGCACTGAGATTTAAACATCAGATATAAAGGCACTGATATCACTTTAACAAGATAGCTTTGGAGAAGGCATAGGGGTGAAAGTGGATTGAAGACAATGAAGACAGACTCAAAAGGCTACAGATGGTATGATTTGATTTATATGACAGATCTAAAGGGACACGTCACTGGTTGCCACCCTAGGCATGGGGTACATGGGACCTCAAAAGAGAACGAGGTAATCTTTGGGGGCAACAGAGCTGTTTTATATCTTAATGTGGTAGCAGTTACACAATTGTGTCCGTATGTTAAAACTCAGAGAAAGGTACTTCAAAAAGAGTGAATTTTACTGTATATGAATTATAAGTAAGAGATACTGGGAGTGGTCACAAAAAGGACAAGCTAATAGGGGTAGTGGAACTAGAAAGAGTGAGGGTAGACACCTCTTTTCAGGGGTTTAGCTCTAAAGGTGAGCAGAGAAATGGGGTCAAAGCTTGAAAAGAAAGTAAATTCAAGAGGGTTTTATTTTAATTAGATAAAGGAAGGCTGTGGAGGAATTTGAAAGCTGATGGGTACCATCCAATCAAGATGGGAACTTGATGGAGTGGGAGAGAGAAAGAAGAGTTGCTAATGATGTACTTGAGCTCTAGAACATGAGGTCTGGGATTCAGGAGGAGAGGCTGGCCTGACACAGTCCGTCCGTGATGGCAAATGATGGTTTGGGTGGATAAGAGAGTATATGTATGAATATTCTTCTGACTGCTTTTATTTTATCCATGAAATAGCAAGCTAAAGAGGGAGGGAGGAAGTTGTTAGGGTTTGGAGGAGAAAGGAGAAGATAGGCCAAAGTTGTCTTGGAGGGTGGGAGAGTGGACTGTAATGCCCAGGGAATTGGGCTAGGCATTAATATGTTCAGGGAACATGGTTCTGTGATTTTTTTCTAGCCACTGAGGAAGGGGAGAGCTGTGTATATTCAGGGCGGAGGCCCTATGAGTCAACATGTAGTGAGATGGGCAAGAAGTTGAGGACAATTTGACGGGGTGACTGTAGTGACTGTCATCTCCAGCTCTAGGTGCACTAGTTCCCAGCTAGCAGCCAGATTTCATTGTCCAAAATTCAAATGCTTGAACCCCCAGTCTCCCAGTGAGACAGTGTATGGAGGTGAGGGCTTCGGGAGGTAATCAGTTTAGATGAGGTCCCTTGTGATGGGATTGGTGTCTTTATAAGAAGAGACACCAGAGAGCTTCTGCTCTTGCCCCTAGAGGCCATGTGCAGACACAGTGAGAAGGGGCCGTCTGCAAGCCAGGAAGGAAGCTCACCAGAAACCAAATCTGCTGCACCTTGATCTTGGGCTCCCAGCCTCCCAAATTGTGGGAAAATACATTTGTTCTATTGTTTAAGGCACCCCATCTATGACATTTTGTTATGGCAGTCCAAGCTGACTAAGGTATCTCCCTTCTACTTACCAAACATGCCAAGAATACCCCTTCTTATGCCATCTGTATTTCCTTGTCCCGATTTAGAGAATGCTTTCTAATCCAGTTACTGGCATCTCCTTCACGTGTGTGTGCAAATGTCAGGTTTTCAGTTGGGTTTCTCCTAGTTACCCATTGAAAATAGCAGTCTCCTCCCTACCCAATACCCCTGCATTTGCTATCTTCCTTCCCTGTTTTATTTTTCTTGCAGGATGTCAACTTTCTCACATTCTGCATACCTCAGTTATTTTTTATTACAGATCTCTTTCCATTGGATTTTAAGCTTCACGAACGAAGGCAGGGGTTTTTGTCTTCTGAGCTCGCTGCCCCATCTATAATGCTTCTAGCAGTGCTTGGCGTATAACAGGCACTCGGTAAATATTTTTTGAGCCAGTTAATTAAGTCAGGACATTTTTACTATTTGACATTATGTCTGAATTAGGAATCAACATTCAAATATTCCACCCGGTTGTCGATGCCTCTGCTGAATCTTGCTTTCTCCTTTTGGGTCCTGGAGCGTTGTTCCTTGCCTCTGTGGCTAAAGTCTCATAGGTATGATTTGGGGACCAGCCCACCTAACTTCCTCAGGCTGTATATTGAGACAGTATAATATGTGGTTCCTGTGCAGAGCTCTTCTGAGAGAGAGTATCCAGGGTTCAGTTGATTCCAATTCCATCTGTGGTTCTTTCGCGCAACTCCAAACCTGAGGTTGACTTTGGAACATCGTCTTTCTTCGGTTCCCACAATATTTGCTCTAGACTAATGAAAAAATGAATGATCATAAATATAATTACTCTGAAGGCCTGAGGATATTTTTGGTACACTTGGAAGGAAGATGGGTTTGAAAGAAAAGCAATTGACGGCTGAGGACTTCAGGTAATTTTCTCTGTTGGAACTTATGGGTACCAAAAATAAATAGCATTTCTCACCCCCTTTTATGTTCTGCACAAATGGAGAAATAAAAAAAAATGAGGAATTTGACATAGATAGGCCAAAGTATCACTTTAGTTACTGGTAAGAGTTGGGATTGCTTAGGGCAAGGGCCGAAGAGTTCTGAGCCTAGGAAAAGCTAGACATTACCATACTACCAGTGCAGTGGACAGAACTGGTCTCCACCTGGCCAGTAGGGTGGGACTCCTTGGTGACAGCAGAGGCCACTGTCTCCTGACAGTCACTCTGCTCCAAAGAAGAAAATAATGCTCTAAAGAGTCTTCTCGGTAAGCTCTATGGCATTAGTTTTGTGGGGAGGGAGCATTTCACAAACATATCTGTTCATGGCATTGTTTTGTCGTGTAGTCTGGTGGAACTTATGAAATAAGGAAGTCACTTTGAGAAATGCTGGTATGGGTAATTGAGGTGTCCATCATCTCGAACATTCCATGAGATCGCACAAATACAAGCTGTCTTTGGGAAGTTCTGTAGATTCCTCCCATTGGCAGACGTTATCGAACCCCTGTGATATGCCAGGCACCGTACTAGTCTTTGGGCAGGTAAGGACAGGAGACAGAAAGACACAAAGACAACGAAGACAAGCCCTGGCTTTCAAAGAACCTAGAACCAAGTGGGATGGAGACACAGATTCTCAAGCCTTTCTGTAACACAGTTAGCTACAATATTCCAGTGTGATGTGATGAACGCCTCTTTTCTTTAGGTCATAGTCTTGATGACTTGAACGAGGAAGAGAAACATTTCTTGAATTGGCTCATTGGTATGGCCTCGATTCTTAAAATGAAAAGTAACATTAGAAAAAACAAATCCAGTTATTTAGCTGTACAGGGGATTGAACTCTTTAAGGTCTTCAACAGATACAAGAAGTAATAATTACATGGAAACACCAAGTCATGTATGGGTCCAATCTTTGGCAACCCATGGGCATAAGTAACATGGAGGAATCAAAGGGATCTGAGTTCAAGCCTCAGCGTCACTAATAACTGGCTGTGTGATTTGGGGCAAAGCACTAACTTCTTTTTTTTTTTTTTTTCGAAGGATAATCTGCTTTACTCAAAGTCCAATGCTTTAAATTTTTTTTTATCTTTTATTTTATTTTTATTTTTAGGGAGAGAGAGTGAGAGTGCATGTGAGCAGAGGAGAGAGGCAGAGGGAGAGCAAGAATCTTAAGCAGGCGCCACACTCAGTGCAAATCACTCCACTTCTCCCAGAACTTCGCCTGCCTGTCTGTAGATTGGTGGGAATTTGACAAAAGTCTTCTTCCTCTCAGTTTCCTGAAGGGCATGCAAGAGGAAGGATGTGAGATCCAAGTGTGAACTGTAATATGCTAAAGTGGCTACATTATTGTATGCTTAAGAAGTTTTCTAGGAATCTGGGCGAAGTGTCCACAGTCTTATTTCACACCCTGGATTCTGAAATTTAATATAGTCTGGAAATATACAGATATTAGTATCTCAGCCATGTTTCATTTTCTCTCCAAAGTATTGGGGTAAGGTCTATGATTTTTTTTAAATGTTTATTTATTTTTGAGAGACAGACGGACTGACACACACACATACACACACACACACACACACACACACACACACACACACAGAATGTGAGTGGGGGAGGGACAGAGAGAGAGGGAGACAGAGGTTCTAAAGTGGGCTCTGGGCTGACAGCAGAAAACCTGATGTGGGGCTCGAACTCACTAACTATGAGATCATGACTTGAGCCAAAGTCGGACACTTAACTGACTGAGCCACCCAGTTGCCCCAATCTATGATTTTTAAAAAAATGTTTATTTATTTATTTTGAGAGAGAGAGAGAGAGAGAGAGAGCGAGCGAGAGCGCTTCTATGGGGGAAGGGCAGAGAGAGAGGGCGAGAGAATCCCAAGCAGGCTGCATGCTGTCAGTGAAGAGTCCGACATGGGGCTTGATCCTACAAACCATGAGATCATTCCATGAGCCAAAATCAAGAGTCAGATGCTTAACCAACTGAACCGCCCTGGCACCTCAGATCTATGATTTTTAAGGATATGCCTTTAATATATGGATTATTAAAAAGCATAAGAGAAGATCACACTAAAATCCTACAAGAAGGATCTTTGCTTTATACCCAATTTTGTAAAGTCAGCTTTTCTTTTTTTTAAAAAAAAAATATTTATTTTGAGAGGCGGGGGAGAGACAGAGAAAAAGCATGGGTGAAGGAGGGGCAGAGAAAGAGGAAAAGAGAGAATTCCAAGCGGGCTCTGTGCTGTCAGTGCAGAGCCCGACGGGGGGGGGGGGGGGCTCCACCACAAACCGTGAGATCATGACCTGAGCCAAAATCAAGAGTTGGACGCTTAACCGACTGAGCCACCCAGGCCCCTCAAGTCAACTTTTCTTTAAATGTGTCAATAGTAAAAAACAACCCACCAACTACTAAAAAAAGACTTCTGGAAGGAGAGATATTTTACCTGAAATATCAGCATGAAGAGATTTTTATGGTTGGTTTAAAACCCCCTTAAATTAGGGGGTTGTAATGGAAAGTCTGACGGGCTCAAATAAGGCAGTTCAAAAATATATTCTCAACACTTAACACATACTGTACAAGAAATGTATTTTTAACATACTATATGTTTATTACAGATTAAATACTTAAAAATGGAAAAACAGTCCAAATGTTTCTTAAATATTTGCTTAATATAGTCAGAACACACTGCGAATTGTAACCATGAAGAGTACACTTTAAGTGTTTAACTAACATCAAATGCAGTAAAACGTTTCATTTGAAATGTTAAGCAGGCGATAAAAATGTCACGTGAGACAGCAGATTACAGTTTCATCCAAAATTCTCTCTAATTAAGCTGAAACTATGGAGAGTCTTTGGACTAGCTACAAGTCCTGGACTCGTGAATATCACGATCAGATTTGTGCCTTCATCCATTTTCCCTCCAAGCGGACTGTTTAAGAGCATCTGAAACAGATGCCCAAAGATCTTGAAAGAGCAGGATGCGGTCTCCTCTTGGAAGCCATCCCTGACTGTTCCGGAGGGTTCAAGCACATCTCTTTCTGAACCTTGCGTGTCAACTTGCATTCTTTCGTAACGCATTTTCTCACATTCAGTTGGACAAGAATGCTGACTCTATGCTACTAGTTGTGTGACCTTGGGTAAGCTGCTTAACCTCTCTGTGCCTTGGTTTCTTCTCTTATAAAATGGAGATGATTGTAGGACCTACTTCATCTGGTTGGGAGGATGGGCTGAAATGCGTAACGAGCTTAGAACAGGTCCCGGCCCGAAGCGGATGTTCAACACGTAACATGTACCCTTCGGTCTAAAATGTGGAATGTGTTTTGACGATAGTAGGTGAATAGTCAGGAAACATGTAGAGCTCCTCCTCCTTTTCAAATACTAAATTTTCAATACATGTGTGGAAATATTGTTCACGTGTTATATATGTTAAGTGTTAATTTTTTTGAAACAATTAAGTTTTGGGAATATCTGTTTAAAAGTTCAATTCGTCTCCCCACTGGACTGTCATTTTCATCATGATACCTTCTGCCTATTTCTCTTGGTGCTATGTTTTAGGGACCCAATAATTGTGTACTGAATAAGTGAATGAATGAATGAATGAATGGAGACATCCTCTAAATACATGTTTGTCTAATCTACCTGATTAGGTTCTTTTTTTTTTTTTTCCAGTTTCTAGAGCTTCAGAGCTTTCTGATTAAATATTATTAGTTAGATAAACCACTTCTACATTGCAAGAGCTTGCCTTTGGAACCAAAAACGAAACAAAACAAAACAAAACTGCAGTTAATGTGCCCATTTGATAATGTCTCCAGCAAGGCAAATGGAAATGAGCTTTGGCAACTGCAGCAGATATTGTGAAAAAAGCTGTGAGTGAGTTCTGTGACTCTGGCCCGTTGCATAAACTCGGTGAACCTTCATTTTCTTATCTGCACAGTGGGAATAATAAAATATGTACTTCACAGGCTAAAGGAATTAGCATTTAGAAAGTACTTTGAACAGTGCCTGGCACATAGCAAGTGTTCACTAAATACAGTTGTCATATTATAATAAGTATGGTAATTACTTCTATTTTTGACAATATAATATATTAAATGCCTCACTACCTAGCGCTGTTATTATCACTTAGTATACTGTAGACGTTCTATTCTGTTTTTTGTTCTGGTATGTTTTCACTCTTGTTTTCATTTCTAGCTTCGTCAGTAAGCTCCCGGAAGGACACAGATGCTGTATGTTGGTTCCACTGAAACTTCCAGAGCCCCTCTCCAGGATCCTGACTGGCAGAGCCCCTTACAACGTGGTCCACTTTCCCTGTTTCTATTTGCAGACGAACATTGCCGCGGATGGACGCTGGAACTCTGCCGTAAGTGAGAACAGACACTATGGGCAGCCGGAATCGCAGCACCGTAGGTTAAAAAAAGCCTCTGAAGATAACTGATCAGAAGGCTCCCTCCTCTTTTTTTTTTTGAAAGAAAATACTGGTGGCAACAAAAAAGGGAAAATGAAAACGAAACATGTAATTGAGTCCAGCTGGGTCTGCTGCCAGCAGAAGTCCGTCTCTTAGAGTCAGTGTAGCTCAGAGCACTTGGAAATTAATGGGGTGGAATTAGTTTGAAGTTTATGGCAATTTGGCACACAAGTGCTTTGAACGCTAATCTCGAATTTGGAGATGGTTGGCATTGCCTCTGACCTCATCCTTTTATCTCTGCATCTCTAACGGACTCATTACTTTATTTAGAAAATTTTCAGGATTTACCCACATTCTTGATAAATTATCACAGTTTATGATTGAATCCTTTCTTTCCTCATATTCCTGTGTTGTTGTTGTTGTTGTTTCACTTCAGGAAGGCTTTCTGTGCCTTTATTTCTTTATCCTAAACATGTGAGGTATTTCTAGGACCGTGGGCAAAAAGTTGGTTTCTGGAATCTAGCTAATAACTCCTCCAACTGGACTGCTTTTAAGACAAGGGCAGGAAGGGGCGCCTGGGTGGCGCAGTCGGTTAAGCGTCCAACTTCAGCCAGGTCACGATCTCGCGGTCTGTGAGTTCGAGCCCCGCGTCAGGCTCTGGGCTGATGGCTCGGAGCCTGGAGCCTGTTTCCGATTCTGTGTCTCCCTCTCTCTCTGCCCCTCACCCGTTCATGCTCTGTTTCTCTCTGTCCCAAAAATAAATAAAAAACGTTGAAAAAAAAAATTTAAGACAAGGGCAGGAAAGGCAATGGGGGCTTATTGAATTTTAAGGCACTTTACCTAATACACATTTGGCAAAACTAACGAAAGACTTTGGGGAACAATGGAACATAGACACATGTCACAGACTTTAAAAAATTAACAGCTTTATTGAGATATAATTGCATACTGTAGAATTCATCCCTTTAAAGCACACATTCAATGGTTTTTAGTCTATTCACAGAGTTGTGCAATCATCACCATTATCTAATTTCAGAGTGTTTTCATCACCCCCAAAGAAACCCTGTGTCCATTAGCAGTCACTCCCTATTCTGTCCCTCCAAGCTCTTGGCAACCACGAATCTATTTTCCATCTCTATGGATTTGCCTATTCTGGACATTTCATGTAAGTGAAATCATCTAATATGCAGCCTTCTGTGTCTGGTTTCCGGCCCTTAGCATGATGTTTTCTCAGTACATCCGTGGTGTCGCATGGTGTCGATAATTCAGTCTTTTTTATCGCTGAATAATACTCTGTTTTGTGGACATACTACATTTTGGTTATCCATTCATCAGTTGATGGGCGTTCCGATTGCTTCCATTTTTAAGACGATTGTGAGTCATGTGCTGTAAACATGGGGGTAAGTTTTTCTGAGGGCTTGCGTTTTAGTTTCTCTTGGGTAAATACCTAGGGGTAGAATTTCTGAGTCATATGTGACAGACCGAATATACAGACGGAAAATGTCCGGATCATACACAAAAACAGCACTCAGACCCATAACCTGCAGCAACTTGCCCACAGATCCATCTCCCTATCTGCAATAAACAGCTCAGAAAGCCGGAAGCCAGGCTTGCCAGAAGCCAGCCTGCCATCTTTAGTAACCCTCCAGGAATCTAAGTAACAACTGCTGTAAAAATTGACCCCAGGTGATCAGGACTTGATAGGTAACTGACAGCTTCCCTGATTTTTGTTCTGGCTTCCAAGTAGGACCAACCAGAGAAAGCCAAATAGGCGCCCCTAACCAATCACACAGGTGCCCCGCTTCTAATTAGCCTGCCTCTAGCTCCCTCGTGTCGCCAGCTTCCTCTCCCGGTGTACCTGCAACCTTCCTTTTTTTTTTTTTTTCCGTTGTAAAGCTTTCCCACCTTCCTGAGTCTCTACCGAGGCACAAGTGGTAGTGGCTGACTCCCTTGCTATAGCTAACTCTGAATAAATAGCCTTTGGCTTTTCCCATTTGGTTGGTCTTCATTCATTTCCACATATATTAATGCTGTGCTTAGCAGGCATTGCCAGACCGGTTTCCAAAGCGGTTCCCGAGTCACCGATTTTAATTCCCTTTCGTCTTCTGGCTGGTGCAAGCCCGGGGACAGTCGGGAGAACAAACACAGAGCTGAATGCTGGAGCAACTCATTTCACTGTAATGCTGTTTAACTTGGTGGGTAACAGAAAAGGAAGAAGTAGCTTTAAGAGAGTGAGACGTTTGGGGGCGTCTGGGTGGCCCAGTCGGTTAAGTGTCCGACTTCCGGCTCAGATCATGAGCCCAGTTGGTGGGTTTGAGCTCCACATCGGGCTCTGTGCTGACGGCTGGGAGCCTGGAGCCTGATTCGGATTCTGTGTCTCCCTCTCTCTCTGTCCCTCCCCTGCTTGCACTCTGTCTCTCTGTCTCTCAAAAATGAATAAACATTAAAAAAAAGTGAGACGTTTGGTTTGGGGAGTCAGGGTTGGATCCTTGAGGAGCTTAGGGTAGAGCTGTTTAGGAGTTAGTTGAAAATTTGGTCTTGAATATTCAGGAAAACAGTTCAGTCTGGAGGAGTCACTTTCTTCTACTTTTTCTTTAAAGTCACATTTGCTTTTCTATTATCCTTTCTTTTGGCCCTCACACCTCTTCTTTCAGATTCTTCCTCATTGTAGGTCATTCTTTCAACCAAGTTTCCCCATCAGGATACCAGCTACTAAACGTTAATTAACATCATGACAGGTGTTTCAAAACTGTCTCCCCCAATGTATCTCCCTAGATATTTCTGTCCCTACTTTGTAGTATAGATTTGGGTCGTTTCATGTTTACTGATATATCCCAAGTGACGAGGACAGTGCCGGGAACAGGGTAGGTGCTGAACCAATTCTTGTTGGAAGAGGACGCAAGAATTTTTTTATTTGCCTGTGTCAGATAGTAACTCCGAGGTGGTAGCATTGGAATCTAGTGTCCGGTGTCCGCTTATTTGATCCCCAAGGCTGCACATGGTCCTGCGCTCTCTCTAGTTCCCTGTCTCTCTAAAGAGGAGGACATGCCAGATCGGTTTCTCAAGCTGGCGTTCCAAATGCAGCAGCTGGCTTGTCTGTGCCTTCATTGGTGTTTTGCTGCAATAAATTGAGAACTGCTAAGTGCAGTCTTTCCTTTGGGACTTCTCAGATATGCTAAGGCACATTGTGAATCACCAACGGGAATAAGTAAAATTGTACATTGATCTATACAGTCCTCCCACACCTCAACCCGTGGTGTGTGTGTGTGTGGGGGGGGGGTAGCATCTATTAACATCTAAGAATGGAATTTTAGCGTAGATGGTCTTGATTTCTTGAGTTCCTTTGATTGGCTACTTCTAGCCCTATAATTGGTTGACTTGAATTGTGGTAAAAGAACAAATTAAGGTCAAATCTTATTATAGAAAATATGGTTAGAAAAATATTACTATAACAAAGATATTTTAAAGACCTGGCCATAGGCCTAGAGTAATAGGGGCTTGCTGATTTCTTTAGAGTTAAATACGCTGCTACAAATAATTTAGTACAATAAATGCTTTTCTCTTGCCTTATTTTTACAATAGAGGGGGGAAAAGTGGCACCTTGCTGTGTGGTATTGACTCTTCCAAGGAATATTTATTGAAGCCTCCCAAGCACTGCACTACCCTGTGGGGGACATCAGGGGCCGACACGGGACTCCAGCCCCCAGGCATTCATGATTTGTTGGAGTGATGAGAAGTAACTCGGGATCATAGTCGGTGACAGAGCAGGGAATACAGTCCCCTGTGTACCAGATACACGATAAAAAAAAAAATTTTTAAAGGCCATTTAAGACAATTTATTTAAAAAAAAAAATTAAAAAAAAAAAAAAAAAAAAGGGGCGCCTGGGTGGCGCAGTCGGTTAAGCGTCTGACTTCAGCCAGGTCACGATCTCGCGGTCCGTGAGTTCGAGCCCCGCGTCGGGCTCTGGGCTGATGGCTCGGAGCCTGGAGCCTGTTTCCGATTCTGTGTCTCCCTCTCTCTCTGCCCCTCCCCCGTTCATGCTCTGTCTCTCTCTGTCCCAGGAATGAATAAACGTTGAAAAAAAAAAATTTAAAAAAAAGACAATTTATTTATTTTTGAAATGTTTATTTATTTTGAAAGAGAGAGCTGGGGAGGGGGGTGTGGAGGGAGGGGGAGTGGACAGAGGATCCAAAGCAGGCTCCACACGGACAGCAGAGAGCCTGATGCAGGGCTCAAACGCACAAACCGTGAGATCACAACCAGAGCCCAAGTCAAGAGTCCGACACTTAACCGACTAAGCCACCCAGGCGCCCCGCCATTTAAGATAATTTAAAAGATAAGGTAAGATTTTGGGGGCTCAGATCCCAAAGAGTCTAGGCTGTAAGCTTCCTGGGGGCAATGCCAGGGTTGCTGTGTATCCCCTCTGTGCTCTGCCTGGGGTCCTGCACGCAGTGGGTTGGAGGGAGTCAGCGTTGCACAGCCACCACCCCCAACCTCGCTCCACCTACTCCTGGGTCCGGGGCGCTTGGCAGCTAGGCCAGCTTCTGGGCCCCACTTGAGGATGTAGCCTCAGCTTCTGGGCCCTTAACTTTCAACTTGCCACTCTCCTTGCCAGGCCCTGAAGCTGAAAGGAAATGAAGGGTTTCAGCTGTGCAATCACACACAGCAGACCCACAGCTGTCAATGCTGGCTCCACAGCTGTGCCATTTCGCCTTCGTAAACCTCCCTTCCATTGCGATGGAGATATATATGTGATATGTCTCATATCACGTATAGTGATCTAACGCATGATATATATGCTATCACATATAAATTATACATGTCCATTGTGATACACACAAAAACCTGGATTGCGAGTAACTTGTTCTGTGAGTGTTCCACAAGAAGAACAAACATTTTGAATAAATTTTAACTTGATAACAAGCCATGTGTTGCAAGACGAGCAGTATGTGACACCCAGTGTCATGTGATCACAACGGAGCCAATGGTTCTTGAAATTCGCTTTGATATACGAGTGCTTTGGATTACAAGCATGTTTCTGGAAGGAATTATGCTCACAAACCAAGGTTTTACTGTATATATATATATATATATATATATATATATACACACACACACACACACACACATCACAACGGACATATATATAACTTATGTATCTGTAATGCTTCAAAGTTTTATGGCAATGATTACATGAGACAGTGCATGGGAAGCCCAAGTCCAGTGCCTGTCAATGAGTGGACATTGCTTCTACTGTTAGGTTAGACGTTGAGGCTCCATAGAGCTGCTGGGCTCCCCTCTGCTCAGTCTTTTCTTCATCCCACTGCTGTGGCAGAGCAGGAGTGCGAGCGGGCACCATGGATCACAGCCCTTCTTCCCCTTCTGGCTGTCTGGCCATTCTGACAAACTGGACTTCCACCCACTCTTCCCTGTCTTAGTTCCTTTGCAGTGGCCAGTCAAGATCACAGTGGTCTGCCAGGTGCACGTTACTGCTCTTATATCATGGCAGTACAGATAATTTCTGGTGGCTCTAAGCTTATAACATTTCAACTAATAGTAACCCCAGAGAGAAGAATGTGGTTCTCTGTTTCCCGTCAACTGTCTTGATCTCCTAAAAATACTCTAATTGGCCCAACTTGCCCCCCACGCCCAAGACCAATCACTATTCCCATCTTGACCAATCATAGCTGTACCTCTGATAGCTGGAAAGGTAGAGTCACGTGACTGATAGCCACATGAGAATCACACAGAACAAGGAAAAGACAATTCCCCAAAGAAAAACAAGCCAGACCAAAAAAATGGCAGGTTTCCACAATACGAACACCTTATCTAGTGTCTGCACTGCACTGAACTTTAACGTCTGGATTCCCGGTGATGAGAATGTTCTGAATCCCATCATTGTTAGCCATGCTCTTTGAAAATCATGGTTTGCACCTGCTTGGGTGGCCTTGCCAGTTTGCATGTGTGTTTATTTGGGAGGAGTTTCCTCCACAGCTATTATAAGATCCTCAAGTATGCCCAGGACCCAGGGTGTTTCAGACACACCACCCTAGAGAACAGAGCTCCAGATGAATCCATAAAGTCTATGTGCAAGTTTGTTCCTAGGCACTGGGGATGCAATGCTGCATAAGGCAACGCTTAGGGGACTCTCAGAGTGGTGGAATTTTCCCTCCCTGCTGGGCCCCTGGCTGCTGACGTCTAGCCAGCAGGAGACTGGAAGAGAAAGTGGCTTTAGGGAGGCAGAAGGAAATTTACCTCAAAGTTAGAAAGTCCAGTGGGAGTTTGTGGCAAAAGGAGAGAATCAATGAAGCAAATCGAGGGGTGGATTTGGGGGCGGGAGGGGGAGCATCCATATGATGTTGGATCCAAGGATAAGTAAATTCTGGTCTTATTGTCGGAAGACTGGAGTAACGTACAAAGGGCTCATAGACCACAGGATGTCAGAAGGTCCTTAGACATCACATGGGAGAAGGAATCAAGGTACAAAAAGGTGAACTGACTTACTCAGGGACCCACACCAGAATTCTTTCTCCTCTGAGATGCTATACTGGGACCTCCTGGCAAAAGTCCACTGCTCTTTGCTTCTCTTTGCACCCGCTGTCTCTCTGTGTGGCCAGCTCCAGGAGAGTGGGTGGATGCAGTGGAGACAAATAGCCCAGGAGTGACGAGGGTAGATGTCACTGAGAAGGTGACCAGGAAACCAAGGACTCAATGAGGCTGAACCATCATCTCCTGGCTTCTCCTGCAGCGAACCTTCCTGGGACCTCTCGCATCAGGCAGGACCCTCTTGAGGCACATTTTCTCCAGGGTCCTCTGAGGGAGTTAGAAAGAAACAGCGTGCACTTTTGATAGTCCTGGTCTTGTTCCAAATGAGAACGCCTGCTGTAGAGAAATGCAGATGCCTCCTGCCTATTTGTGCCAAAAAAGTATGCCCCACCTACAAAATTACAGAATTATTAGTTCTTGAAAATGCACTGCTTCTACCCCTTCCATTGAAATTCTATCCAATGCAATTAAAACATCGTGGCAGCCTCCACAAGGGCACAGATGCCCTGGAAAATGATTTTGGGGGTGTTTTCCCTGGCTGTGAATAGTCCATCAATGTGGAGGCGACCACACACGTGCTTAAAAATGAAAACAGTCCTGATGGTAATGGAGCAATTCAATAATACTAACTTGCATTCTGAGAGCAACTTTGTTTTAAGGTTAGTTTTTGGTTGGGTTGATCATGGGCAGATATAACCTGGGCTTTGTCTCAGCTCTAAGCTTCTTTCTCTTTGTTCACTCCACTCCCCCATTCCTTTCCTCCTCCATTTCTCTCTCTCTCCTTAAGGCCTAAGTGCTGGTGGCTCACAAATAGGCCATTCTGATGGCAGAATAACTGATGTTGTAATAATTCCCCATCCAGGCAGTGTTTCCAAGGAGCTGCCGACTAGGCTGGTGACCTCCCAGTGGTGTCTACACCAAGTCCCATTGGGTTAAGGTTCTATTTTCTTAATAGACTGACCTACTTATCACAGAGCAGCGTGCTATTCCTTAGCTTGGAATTCTGCCCCCCACCCCCTGCCCCGGCCCCGATCCTCACCAATTACACTCCAACCAGTTCTGGCCTTTTCCTCCTTTACTCTGGATTCAGAACCTGAGTGACACCATGGTTTCCTCTCTATCCATTCAGACCCTTCCCATTGACCACGGCCCAATGCATTCTCTGTGTTCTCCTCCTGGACTCCTTTCTGACATTTCTGAAATTCCTCACCGTCTATTACGCACTGCTCCAGACTATTACCGGGTTTGTCTTACGAAGTTAGAAAGTGTGCCTTACTTCCAACCGAGTGTAAGATCCTGAGTCAGGGACAGCTTATATGGCTTGATACACTTCTTACTTTTGTCCTATGCACAGTAGGTGCTCCGTGGCCATTTGTTGATTTATGGATTTTCGTGACCTTAAACCCTCACCTAAATAAGCAAAGCTTTTTGAAAATAAATTTAGGCCCACATGGGTTTGTATGACTTGATGAAAAATGCAGAAGGCCAAAGCCTCCACTGGAAGGGCCATGTAAGGGCAGGGCATGGGCCCTGGGGTCCGTGGGTCTGGCTTATAGCTGGGCTGTGATATGAAGTAGCCACGAGATGTTGGTAAAAATACTGCTCTTTGAACCTATTTGCTCATCTGTAAGATGAGGCAATAACAGTAACAACAATAAAATGCTTGATGGTGAGGATTTGATGAAAACATAAAGCAGCATTCTCAAGACGGCAGTTCAGTTGCCTCAGACAAGGTCTGCTACTCCTTAGCTGTGTGTCCTTGGGTAAGTTATGGAACCTCTCTGTGTTCTAGTTTCTCCATCTGCAAAAAAAAAAAAAAAAGAAAAAAGGATCAAAATAATAGTCATATCTACCACTAAGGTTCTTATGAAAATTGAATAGTTTGGAAAGTAATTGGAATGGTGTTTGGCACACAGTTTGTTAAATAAGTCAATTAAACAATAATAATGCATATAAGTCACGTGTGCCTTATGGGCACACGGGTCAGGGCTCCGTTGCTATTGGGCTCTGTTACTTCTTTTTTTTTTAAATTTTTTTTTTCAACGTTTATTTATTTTTGGGACAGAGAGAGACAGAGCATGAATGGGGGAGGGGCAGAGAGAGAGGGAGACACAGAATCGGAAACAGGCTCCAGGCTCTGAGCCATCAGCCCAGAGCCCGACGCGGGGCTCGAACTCACGGACCGCGAGATCGTGACCTGGCTGAAGTCGGACGCTCAACCGACTGCGCCACCCAGGCGCCCCTCTGTTACTTCTTTAAGGAGGAAAGTTGCTACTGTTCCCACTGTTATTGCCACTGCCGACAGCAAACCCTTGAACCGGCTTGTGTCGCTCCACACACTCAAATCCCGCCTTAAATTTCTACATTTCCATGTGATCACAGGTAGAGCTTTGGTTCTCCTGTACTATTGAAATCAAGTTCTGTAACAGTTTATTTCCTCATTTTACTTGATTACAGGTTTTCCTCCTGTTTTATCCATTTCCCCTCTGGATTGTATTTTGGTGATCTAGACCCAATCATGTAAGAAACTTGGTATAATTGTGGATTCCTTTCGATGGCGGGACCTTCCAGCTTCTTGCCACCTGATATTGCAAACCTCCAAGTATCTGCCTTGCCATCTGTCTTCCAGAAAAGTTCTCTCTCTCCCTTCTCTGCTGGCAAAGTTCTACGTGTCCTTCAAGAGAGCTAAAGCACCTTGCCTATTCTTTCTTTTACTCCTGCGGAATAATTCCTCCTTTATCTTCTTGTCATTGTATGCAGTTGTCACATGGCATTGACTGAAACTCCGAGAGCAGTGGAGCCATTGTTTACTGTTGTGCTCTCTGCACCACAAAGAAATTGACATAAAGTTAGCACATGTACTAGGACAGACTAGAATATGCTAAGTAACAAATAACCCCAACGTCAGTGACTTAACACAACAGCTTATTTCTTACCTTTGCTGATGTAACATGAATGACAGCAGGAGGTGCTTCTCCACACAGTCACTTAGGGGCCTAGGCTGAGGGAGGCTTGAGCATCTCCTAGCTTATGATCTGGAGTTTGTAATCTCTTCAGTGCTATGTCAGTGGAAGAAAGAGAGACGGTCAAGAATTATTCATAGCCTCTTCATGATCCCAACATGGACGTGATACATGGAGCTTCCACTCATGTTTCATTGGTAATAACCAATGGTTACAGGTCATGGCTACACCTAACTGTGCAAGGAGGAAATACAAGGAGAAGATGTAATATTTGGTGAATATCATTGTCTTTGCTACAGAACACCATAAATGTTTTTTGAATGAGTGAAGGGGACACTATGGCCCAATGGAAAGAACACTCCCTGCACCCACGGAGAGACTAGACCAGACAGTATAGATTTGGAAAAACCACTTGGTCTCGTGGAGTCTCAACTTCCTCTTCTGAGAAATGTGGAAGGAAAATGGATACCTTCCTTCAGTTTTGTTTTGACTGTTAGAGATTATTTATGCAAAGCAATTAGTGCGAGCACTGATATATAGTAAAATGACTGTGGCTTGTTTCTTGTACCACTTATTCTCAATCCCCTTACCGCTATACCCAATCCCCCTTTTTCCCTCTAAGAGCTGCTCCACCCAGGCTCGTTTGCTCTCTGCCTCTGGTTGGGAAACACAGAGAAGGGATAAGAGAGAAAGAGGAGATGGAGGGTGATGCATTTATTTCTCTCTCCCCATCCCTGATTCAAGGTGCTCTGACTGTGTCAGACAACCCCTGTCAGGGTTCTGATCTCACCTGGGTTCACTCCAGTGGAACTGTGTCCTCTCTTGCCTCTTCAAGCCCATGTGTAGTCGCAGCTTCCTGCTATTGTTCATCTCTTGGTGCCTCAACAAATCGTGTGGTTTCTTTTTTTTCTTTTTTTTTTAATTTTTTTAATGTTTATTTATTTTTGAGACAGAGAGAGACAGAGCATGAACGGGGGAGGGCCAGAGAGAGAGGGAGACACAGAATCCAAAACAAGCTCCAGGCTCTGAGCTGTCAGCACAGAGCCCGACGTGGGGCTTGAACTCACGGACCACGAGATCATGACCTGAGCTGAAGTCGGACCCTTAACCGACTGAGCCACCCAGGCGCCCCTCATGTGGTTTCTTTAGCTCTGGACATATCTCTGTAAATAGTCTCTTCTTTAAAATCTACCTCACAAATCCTACTGAGCATGCTGTCCACTTCCTACCCGGATCCCGGCTGATACTTTACCCACCTGGATTCCATGCTCCTTGGGGGCATGAGCTGTGACTCATCTCTCCTCATAATTCCCAAACATAGCACAGTGTTCAAGACAGAAGACATTCAATTTGTTTTAAAAAGCTATTAAATATTAAGTTAATAGCCTGTACTCTTAGCTAATATTCATTGAATGCTTCCTATGTCGCAGACACTATCCGGCATTACAATTTCAATCATCTGTGATGTAGGTACCATCACTGATTTCATATGAGGATAATGAGGTCCAGGGAGGTTGAACTACCTGACTTGCATCATCTAGGTAGAAAGTGGTAGGCCTGGGACTTGAACCCCAGGCACGTGATGATGGGCTTCCTGCTCATAACTACTATCCCAGATCAGTTGCTGTCTACTAAAGAGAGGTTCAAAGGTTAAGGTGACATCTCTAGACTTCCAAGATCTTTTAGGTAGACAGAACAAAGACTTCCATTGACAATCATGCAGAAAGTATGGAAAATAAGGCCACCTTTATTCCTTGTGGGGTTCTAGGTCTATGGTTTAATTGATGTACGAATGAAATTACAGTGAAAGCACAGGATAAGTTTGCCTGAGGCCTTTCCTTTGCCTTCTCCAAGGTGCTGCCTGGTTAATGAGGCTATTGAGAGAAGGTAGGTCTCTAAGTTTGTGGGTGGGATTTGGGGATATGGGCAATAGCCCATAAAGGAAGTCTGTGTCTGCAGCTTCCATGGGTTGGGGCTGACGGTAGAGGGTGGTCATTTCAGCCAAGATGGGAGAGCCAATGAGAGGTGAACTACCTCCATGGTTTAGGAATGGAGATGCAACGTGGAGCCTGAGAACTTGGAGACCCTGGTTTTCCCTGCCAACTTTGAGTGTATCCTTTGTTCCCCAAACAAATGAATAGTGAAACATATCAATAGAAATAAGCTACTGAGACATCTCACTAAAAGATCATTCATTCATTCATTCATTCATTCAACAAATGTGTAAGGAATGCCTACCTTGTGTCATGTGCCACAGAGCACTGGAGAAGCATCAGTAAGTCATTTACCTCAACGTCCCACATTCTGGTAGAGAGAGTCAATAACCATGAAAGATATGTGAATTTGATCTTAGGTCAGAAGGTGATATTGATCAGGGCCACAGAGAAAAGTGAAGCAGGGCATAGGGAGAGAGTGTGCCAGAGGATTGGTCAGGGTATGTAAGGAGCAGGTGATATTGAAATGACTTGATGAGAGAGTAAGCCATGGGGTATCTGATGGAAGGACCAAAAGGAAGTGCAAATGCTGAGGCCCTGAGGCCAGAGCTTGCCCAGTGTGTTTGAGGATCAGCGAGGAGTCCAGTTTGAGAAGAGTGCCTCAGGTTGAGAGGGGTAGGAGGGGAGGCAGAAGACCGGAGAGGGTTCAATATCACACTTCATCAGCCATTTAAAGGCTTTTATCGGGATCAGGGTGGGAAGCTGTTGGAGGATCGGCAGCGGAGGCATAGGTAATTTGGCTTGGGTGCTAACAGGGTCTGGCTGTGCTGTTGAATATAGACCGTGGGGAGCTAGGGTGAAGACGGGGCAAGTGTTAAACTTTGTGTTTGCATTAATCCCATTGCAATATGGAGATCGCTTCAGTGAGGGTGGGGAGGTGCAGGTGGTATGGGGGGGTGGGTTCTGGGAAGGCATGTTCCAGAGCAGAAGACATGTCCTTGCAGGGCGTCTTAGAGCTCTGTCCTTAACCCGGTTCTCACTAACATTTACATCCACAGCAGGCAATCTGTGAAGCACACAGGTTCGCAAGACCTGCCTAGAGCATATGGCCCACATTGCTGGGTGATGGAGCAGGGATCCAGGATTAGTAAGAGAAACTGGAGCAGTGAGCCCGAGATAACTTATTCAGTGGTTGGCTTCCCCGAACCAACCAGGTAGATAAACCATGTCGTCCCATCCCATTGGCACCCTTGAGGATCAGAGTTGCTGTAAGTTTGATATGTATGATGTGGCTCTCAAAAAACTTGAATGTTATATCACTAAAATACATTACCAAAGGAAAGAGGGGCAAGAGCTTGATTCTTCTCTACTGTAATTCAACCACGTGTCATATATTAGCATTGTTCCATATTCTCAAAAGGATAAGCAGCCTGAACAGAATTAAGGGAAAATTGAGCAGGATAATTATGAAAAGCATAATGTAGCATAAAAATGATTCAGGAGTTAGAGATATCATGTCTGAAAAGAGAAGAATTTTACAGGGTGGAGATACAAGAAACAGTTTCGAGTAATTGATGTCCACCATGATGAATAGAGAATACTGAGATTTTCCTGAGAGATTCCAGTGTAAACTTATTGGCAGAAGCCCCAGATGAATAGATTTCAGTTTTACGTAAAACACGTCCAGCGTCCAGAGCTGTTCAAAGATGAAAGGATTTGAACTGAAAAGTCATGAGTTCTGTATCCCTGGAGGTGCTCGGGCAGAGGCAAACAGGCTGTTAGACTGGATGTTCTTTGAGAAATCTTCCAGTCCGGGGATCTCAGTCATCTGTGATTCTGGATTTGCTGGAGCCACACGGCTCTTGTGTCTTAATTCTCGAGCTGGGTTGTAAACTCCATAAGGACATTGCACATTATTCATCTTTGTTTTCCTCAGAGCACCCAGAACAATGTTTTCCTTATTTTCAATTTTAAAAGAATTCTTGGAGAAAGAACAGACATATGGTTTATGAAACAATTATAGGCTTGGTTCAACACTATTTTAGACCCACACTAGATTTGTAGTATTTGTGTAGGCGTGGGAGCTAGGAATATAATACTTCTATTTTTGACTGGAGTGTACCAGGAAGGGAAGAGAGGGTTCACGTTAAATTTCAGTCTCATAGCTGAAGTTTGAAGCCTCTGCTTGCTTTCCTTTTGACCGCAGGAGGATGGAGGGTGTGTCCAAGCAGAGAGTCAGATAAACTAAAAAGCCAGTACAAGGAGGTGGTGGAGAGAGGCCTAAAGGGGTGGTGGGGGGGGAGGCCAGGTACAGCCTCAAGATGCAGTCCTTAGGGCCTGCAGAGGGGCAGGGCTTCAGGACACACATCGAAAGCCCCATCCGTGGAGCGGGATCAAGGCCCCAGCCATAAGATAAACCCAAGGGTGATGTGCCAGGTGGACCTGACTCAGAGAGGGAATGACCTTAAAGGGGGATCTGAACTTGCTGGGAACAGTTGTCTGTGGTGTGTGGGGGCCATGACTCAACGGCGTGAGTCATCTTTGTGGATTCCCTTCTATCTTAGGTGCTCAGATATGAGCTACTTTTCTAGTGTACCTAGGGCCATGGGCCTCGAAGAAACTGGTGGTCCTCAGAACGTATTTCATATTTCTGTTTCTTCCTGGACTCAACAGAAGAGGGCCAAGTCTGGGACTGTACTTTCTCTTGAATTGATTTGAGTTCTGAGCGAGGCCAGATGCAATGTAGTAGCCAGGAGCCAAAATAATGTCCCTTTCTATTTCTTTCTTCTTCTGTTCGCGAGCATAAAGGAGAATTAGGGACAACTGGAAAGCAGTCTTCTAAGTTCTGTGTTTCAGAGGCTTGGACCCAAGCTTGTATCCTCACTGAAGTTCAGGCATCTGCCATTTCCCAGGATTTCCTTTCTCTCGACAAGCACGTGTTATGTAAATGAGCATCTGCAATGTTTCGGGGCCACACAGTCATGACCTTCTCAGGCCTGATGGGATGTTCCAAAAAAGAGCCATTTTTGGGTCAGTCCTGTTGACAAGGGCTGGGGCGTGAGGGTTGGATTGGAGCGAGCAAAGCCTCGTTATCACCACGGACCATGTCTGCCAGCAGGGAATGTTCTGTTTATTTTCCACTATGAAGGTCTGAGAGATCCCCTTCGGCTGTTATACAACGTCCCTGAAGTTGAATGATAGACCCTGAGTAGGCTGACTATTCATCCAACATCTGTTTCTCCGATTTTCCAGCCTCCTTGTCGTTTTGAAGTGCTCAGGATCAGTGTTTTAAGTGCATGTGGGCATAATATTCAGTATATTAATACACACCAGAGACACTTCTGCCTACTAGAAAGCCAGGTACTACAGGGTTATAAAAGTCATTTGATACCTTGTAAAGCCCAAGACACCTCACCAATGCCCGGGCCCCGTTACTTGATGTAGTCAGGTGATAACATGTATACACTTGTACAGCCTTCTCCAGCAAGTGCCAAAAGTTCATGCTAAGTACTACATAAATTATCACCTAATTAAGTACTGTTATGGTTTGGATTGGGGGGAAGTGTAAACTCAATTCTCCTTGGAGAGCAAAATGCAGAAATATGATGTGGAATTAATTGTATGGGTTCGGGTCAAAGATCAAAGTACAAGTGGAATTGCCTTTGCAAAGGTAGAATTTGGAAAAGATTTTTCTTGGCATCTGAGTAATTTCATTTTTCATTATTTGGCTTCTACCAACCTGCAACCCCATTGGTTCCCCGGCCCCTTCCTTCCTCAGTTCTCTGTAAATAGGTTCCCTGGCATCCTCTCCCTTCCCGAAGGTAGCCTCTGTCCACCCTAGTTCCTTGGCTAATCCATACTGAAGGAGGAAGGACTTGGGATAAATTAGAAGACCTTGGATTTGAATGTTGGCCCTCTTAGTTACTGGCTGACCTTGGGCAAGGTACCTAAGTCTGGGAGTTTTAGGTTCCACATCTGTAAAATGGGGATAATGATAGTCCCTGTGGCATGAGGTTAAATGAGATAATCAATCCTCTTAGTACACTTTCACGATGCTGCAAGGGATCAATAAACACCAACTGCTACCCCCAGTCTTCTCTTCCTTCTTAGACTGACAGGGGCACAGAGCTCTTTGGTGATGGCGAGCCGTCCCTCTTAGTTTTGGGGTTGGCTTATTCTCCACCCCAGATACTGTTCAACTTAAGGGACCCATTCATCCACTTATAAATTTAATAGATTCATTTGTTAAACGCTCTATATGTAGCGGGTACTGTGCTATTTGCTAGTTCTTGAGGCTGCACATTTTCTGAGCTTGAATCTCTTCCGTGATCCTGTTCTTGGGATCAAGTGTCTTTTCTTTGGTCTCCTGGGAAGCTGTCCCTGCCCCCCTGCCCACCCCAGCTGAATTAGCATTCCCACTGAACTCCATTATTTATCTATCAGTGGCTGTGTGGCAGGATGGATAAGAACGTGGGCTCTGGGGTTCAACTCTGTGATCTTGAGCAGGTGTTTTTATTCCTCTGTGACTTAATTTCTTCATCTGCATTCCTTACAATAGCATCCACCTCTCTGGTTTGGTGTTGCCAGTTTGCGCTCAGATCCATGATTCGCTTTTCTTCTGAAAACTTATCTCTTGCCTCCCACCTGTGTCCAGTGAATGGGAGACACTAGCAAGAGACTGGGAAGTCATGGAAGGGAGAAGCAAGGTGATTGGAGTCATTCCTCCAGGGTCCCCAGCCCCTGCTGGGTAGTCATTTGTGGATCAAGTTTCTTCTGGTCACCCTGGTTCCTCACCCCATCCCTGTGTCCCCTCCACCTAGCTCTTATAGGTGTGGTTGTATTTTCATGTTTCTGCTCTTCTTTGGGTTGCCTTACCATTCTCTGTTAGGTTCTTGCAGCTTTTCCAGGACCTTTGGAACCAAGTTTCTGCATTAAATTCTTTCTATTGAACTATCGGAATGGGCTTTATTTTCTTTACTGAATAGGGTTTTTGTGAGGCTATGTGGATTCCTACATATAAAGCTCTTTAGATAGTTACTACTACGTAGTAAGCATTCAACACGTTTAGTTATTTCATTTTATTGGGGGAACTTACCGTGTTACACTGTCCATGCTGGCTTACTTGAGGTGTACCTGTGATGTTGAGGTTGGCTTTGTGTTTACCCTGTATCCCCCACCTCTGCTATAGCACCTGAGAGATGACAAGTGCTCGTGAAACGGGTAATGACTGTCCTTCCATTTAGAGTTTCCTTTACCCAACTTGTCCATCCCTCCCACCGCCTGTCTTCCCAGGGCCTGGATTCTTCCCTGGAACCCAGGTTGGCAGGGGATCGCTGACCTGCAGCTCAGTCTGTGGGGGTGGCCATCTCCGCTTGCGTGGACGGATGCGCAAGCCTCCCAGACTCCCCATCGTGGTCTTTTCCCTCCCTGCTTCCTGCTTCGTCAGCTCGTGTGAGGCCACGCTGGCTGGGTGACTGGTGTGGACTGTGGCCACTATCCCCTGCTGCTCGGCAATGGCCCCCTGTGGTCCCCCCTGCTGGAACGCTCCTCTTCATTCCTGCTGTGCCCTGTTGGTGGGTAAACAGCCAGGCCCTGGGTCCTCCTCCTTTTTCTCGTGAGTGGATACGAAGGATCTCACACTCCAACACCCTCAGGGCATTCTCTCCTGACACTGAGATGTTCTCTCTTTTAAATTGATTTCTGATATATATATTTTTTGAAACACTACGATATTCCTCGAACACTGTCAGGCCTTCCCTGGAGTTCCATACCACGTGAACTGTACGACCGAGCACTAAGATGTCATGTTTTCCGTGTGTGCTACGGGTGGGCTCCATTAGTCCACATCCCTTCAGAAAAGCAAAGCTTCAATGGCTGGAGCTTAGTCATGCGAACTTTCGCTTCACCAGAGTTTCATCTTTACATTCTACATGTAGAATGAGACAATTAACAAGGAGAGTCCGTTAAGTGTCGTGTTGGTTAATTGAACGTTCGCTGTGACCCAGCGACTCTGTTGAGTGCCTGAGATGCCCATGGGGACAAGACATGAAGTACAGTCTCAAGGAGGCGGCGGTCAGGAGGAAAGACAGAGACCTCTGCAATTACGACACGGTATGGCTTTTCAGGTGAAAAGTGCTTTGCGAACACAGAGAGGGAATGGGGCTGCTGCCAGAGTAGAAATTCATCTGGGAAGGAGGCGAGGAGCGAGAGTGACGATGTGGAAAGCAGAGATACTTTGAAAGCTAACGTCAAGGTACCTGGCTTCTTTGACTCGAAACTTCTCTGATTAGGTTATAGTTTCCCAAAGCATTTCTGTTGTGGGCCTGGCCAAAGAGGAATACTACAGTTAACAGGAACTCTGGGATTTTTGCATGTTTTAGGGTCAACAAAGCAAAGTTGTATCTTGTTTGTCCTTTTATGCTCACCCTACCACCATTTCTATGGCTTCTGCTACTGCTCTATCGTTATTTCTGCCCTCCCTGTGGCTACTATTACTGGACCTACTTTCTACCGCGATTCCTACAGCCACTACTAAGTAATACTTGCTCTTACCAGACGGCATTCTAAGTTCATGTTTATTTAAGATGAAACATGGCATCAAATTTTAAGAAGTTTCAAGGGTATTGCTAAAAAAAAAAAAAAAAGAGGTGATGATTTCACCAGAAAACAACGCAGCTAATCACATTATCCCCTTTCGTGAAGTATCCTGAAAAATTATGTTCTCATTCTCGGCGGCTGTTCTGCTTTCCTTTTCTCTATGTTGTCTCGGTGAGTATTGTTTTTATGGACGGTAAGCATTTGTCCCAGCGAAATGGTTGTCTTTTGAAAAAATGGCCATCACAAAATCTTCTTCTCTCCTGTATCTTTCCAAACTATTTTGTGTAAGATTTTGGATACTAAATGATGCCGAATGTCTGATAGTGGATAAGCTGTGTGCATACAGTTCCCTCCAGTCATGAAATGTTCTTATAGTTCCTCAAATGTAATTTAATGCCTTGCAATTTAACACTTCCATGTCTCGCACATGTTCTTGGTCTCAAACAGGAACCACCTTTTTTCTTTCTCTGACAGGTCAACCCCTGGGTGTTCTTAATGTCTAATTCAGAGGTCCCCTCACCGGAAAATCACTTCCTTAGCTGAGGTCGGGATTAGATGCAGCCTTTCCATTCTTATCACACTCTGTGCTTCTTCTTTTCCATCATGTACGTGTTCAATGCGCTAAATATTATAATTTACCACATATGATTATGCTTGTTTGTCACTGATTCGCTTTTCTGTCCCTCCCCCTATACTATAAACTCTTTGGGGGAAAGGATTTTATATTATTTTTATGTATTATTATTATTTTTTTATTTCTGACAGAGAGAGACAGAGTGCAAGCAGGGGAGAAGCAGAGAGAGAGGGAGACACAGAATCCGAAGCAGGCTCCGGGCTCCGAGCTGTCGGCACAGAGCCCGATGCGGGGCTCGAACTCACGGACCGTGAGATCACGACCTGAGTTGAAGTCAGACGTTTAACTGACTGAGCCACCCAGACGCCCCAGTATATTCTCGATACTAACTACCCTCATTGTCACACAGTAAGTGTATTTCTGGAATGAATGAACACATGCATTTAGATCCAGGAACCACACTGAGGAGGGATAAAACTCACTTTCCTAGTCCTAAGCTTTCTATGAACAGAATTCATCTGGTCGCATTGCAGTTCTTTTTTCATTTCCAAATTTAGCCCCATTAAACTGTACGTATATATGGGTCAACTGGACCCACCCCATGTGCTATAATGGCCTCAGGGACAGTGGTGGAAATATTGCACTCACTTTGGCAGAGCAAGAGAATGAGATTGGAGAGCACATCAAACATCAGCAGCTCAACTGAGGGAGCTGGAGTCTTTATTTCCAGTCCAAGAACTGGATATGTTCTCAGGGTGGGAAGGATGGAGTGTAATAATTTGTGTGAGACTCTCAGCTGGCAACATTAATAAGAAACTGCCTCTCTCAGGTTTGAATGGCGTGAGCTCAGAAAGGCCCTGTGAGGCTCAGTCTGTTTTAAATATCTCTCAGCTTGAATCATCTTGGTACCAGCTCCTCCAAATTCACGGTGCCTTGGACAGTTTCCTCTCTGGAATGGAGTGTGTTTGTTGGCCGGGGAAGGCTAGGCAAGGGCCATCCTGGATTAGCTGATTCATGGAGGAATGTTGCAGCTCACTGGGTAAGAAAGTTTGAAAGAAGTCACTCAGAAAGGCAGCAAGATGTCGCCTTTCAAACAAGTTACCTTCAAATAAAGTCACCCTCATTTACGTAGGAGCCTTATTTTGGTTCCTAGATATCTAAAAAATGAAAGTTTGGACTGAGATGTACAGTTCAGGAGAAATCTCATAGACCATTACAGATAAATAGAAGACGAGAGGGCCAACGGGGCTTCAAGAGATGCGGAGGAACAATAAATACTACCTCCCCTCGACCCCTGCCCTGGCATCACTATCTGCAGTGAGAAATAGGATAAAAGAGTGGGCAGATAAGTTCAAAATGCCACCTTTGAGTGACAGTGGCAAGATTAGACCACATATCTGGTGAGGCAGCCAAACAGACGACCAAAGTCATAGGTGAGGCAAGATCCTGAGACTTGGGGTATCGGACACCAGAGGACAAATGTACCCTGTGATGGATATGTCCCCAAGAGGATGGAGAGAAGGATCAGGCATGCCTTTTAAAATTTTCTTTAAAAGTCACCCATTGGCTATGTCTTTCTTCTTCCACTAGGGTGTAGTGAGTGAGGGGCGGTGGGGCTGAGAACACTCCATTGATAGGTCTCCTTTTATGTGGAAGGAAAGATCAGGAATGGCAAACAACATCCTCTCCCTATCCCATCTGAGCCCTGGACACCCACCATGTGTCCCACCTGTTGCTTACATGATCTGATGTGGCCCTCACCGCAACCCAATGTGTGCTAAGGTTCAAATATGTATTTTGATGACCTGGTTTCTATCTGAGCTCCACCATTTGCTAGCTTTGGGACTGTAGGCAAATGATGCAGTCCTGTGCGTGAGTTTCTTAAAATGCAAAGTGGAGGTCATGGCAGGACCTACCTTACGGGGTGTCATGGGTGCTAGTTAATTTGAACATGCAAGACAGAACACAGTTTCTATATTAAACTGCACTTAGCAAACAGTATACATGCGTGATATTATTATTTTCACAAATTAACAACAACAGCAACATCAAAGCTCAGAGAAGTTGGGTAATTTGCTGATAGTGCCATAGATAATAAATGTCACACAGAATGAGGTACTGTCTGACCCTGATGCCCATGCTCTTTCTGCTTCATTGTGCTTCTCTGAAAATGTTTCAGAATGGTTGTCAAAGTATGAAAAATCGTGTCCAAATGGACTGATTGAATTGATCCCCTACCTCCCCATCCATGGTGATCATTGTCACTTTCATTAGTTACAGCTTTTCCAGGTGACCTAGTTAGTCCCACTGCATAGAACTCTGTTGGTGGCAACTCTGTGAGGTGAGAATGACTCCTCTCCAGCCGCGGGTCCTACCTCATCACTGGCACTGGAACAATACCTTGAAATCTCATAAAGTCGTCCTACACAGCATCTTATCTTTCTGACTTCTACTGCCTTTTTCATAGGTGTTATGATTCAGCTCACTGGGTTGATCGGGGAATAGGCAATCCCTTTGTGTTCTGAGCACCCCATGTCAATGTGTGGAGGGGGATGGGATTCTCCCCACACCACCAAGCAATCCTTGGGATGCCATCTGTATGTCCTACAATCCAACTTGATTCTGACTCTAAGCCGATCCAGAGACAGCATCAGATTCCACAGGTTGAGGGCTCAGTCCTTCAAGAGTACCCCTCCCACCTCCACTTCTGATGCTGGTCCCCAGTCCAGGTTGCCATCTGGGCTTCTAACCAACTGTCTACAAATCAGAGGATCCCATGACCCCCTCCTCCCTTAGGTTCAATTAATTTGCTAGAGCAGGTCACAGAATTCAGGAAACATTTTATTTACTTGATTGTTTCTTATAAAGGATGTAATTCAGGAACAGCCAAATGGAGGAGATGCATAGGGCAAGATGGGGAAAGGGCATGGGGCTCCTGTGCCCAATCGAAACGTGCTGCTCTCCCCAAATCTCCACATATTTATCCACCTGGATGCTCTCTGAAGCATGGACTTTTGGGTATTTATGGATGCTTTACTACATAGACATGACTGATTAAATTATTGGCCATTGGAGATTGATCCAACCTCCAGCCCCTGCCCCCTCTGAGGAGGTCCCCTGATTGAAAATTCCAACCTCCTAATCCCCAGGTTGTTTCTCCTGGTGACCAGTCCTCCTGATTAGGTAGGGTCCAAAAGTCACCTCCTTAACATAACAAAAGGCCCCTTTATTGCTCTCATCGTTTAGGAAACTCCTAGGGTTTTGGGGACCTGGTGAGCCAGGAAATGTGGATGAAGACCAGATATATATGAGGAATATATGAGAATATATGAAATATGTATCTGATCATCTGAATGTTCATACACACACACACACACATATATATATATATTTGTTAAAGATTTACTTTATTTTTTTTAAAAAGAGAGTGTGCAAGCAGGGGAGAGGGGCAGAGAGAAAGAGAGTGAGAGAGAGAGAGTAAGAGAGAGAGGGAGAGAATCCCAACCCAAGCGCGGAGCCTGCTGCAGGGCTCAATCCAGGGCTCAATCCCATGACTCTGAGATCATGACCTGAATTGAAATCAAGAGTCAGACATTCAACTGACTGAGCCACACAGGCATCTCAAATACATATACATATTTTTATAAATCACAATATTTCAACAACCTCCTATCTTCTCCATTCTTCTCAACTCCTACCACTCCCCTCTCCCCAGGACTCATTGTCAAAATTCTTTGTCTTCAGGAAAACATAATAATGATGACCATTAGTGTTTAGTGAGCACTAAGTGTGCACCAGATTTTTTTCTAAGTATCCTGAGAAACTTAACAGAAGACCATGAGGGAGAGGAAGGGGAAAATAAAACTTACAGAGAGGGAAGGAGGCAAACCATGACTCTTAAAAACTGAGAATAAACTGAGGGTTGATGACGGGTGGCAGAGGGGGGGAAGTGGGTGATGGGCATTGAGGAGGGCACCTGTTGGGATGAGCACTGGGTGTTGTATGGAAACCAATTTGACAATACATTTCATATGAAAAAATAAATAAAATAAAATCATGCATGTATATGTAAAATAACTAGAAGGAATTATGCCAAACTAAATGTGATGCAATTAGGACTTTTCCCCCAATTTACTGATTATAAATTACATCTTTAACATCATGGATTTGTAGTTTTAAGAGCCTGTGAGTCATCCATGCAGTTCTTAACTTTCCTACTAGAGTGTGAATGGCTACCATTTCCATTTCATTCATGGCATCAAAACAACTGTGAGTTCCCTCTATGCATTTGTTTTCACACATGAGTGAATGAATAGGGGAGTGAATAAATGTATAAGGACAATCAATGAAAAAAAAACATAGTATCAAATGTGTCATATTATCAAATAACAATTTGGGTTAAGTAATGTTTTTCCCACTTTACAAGTAAGAAACACAAGGCACAGAGATGTTAGGGAACTTGTCCAAGTTCTCACAGCTAGTAAGTGGTGGAACTAAATATAAACCTAGGCAGATTAGCTTCAGATAGCAAGCTCTTCACTACTAGCTGTATTGTCTCTCCTGAATTACTAGCTTGAGTCATTCCAGGACATTCCTGGGCCCAAATACCATCCTCCACTTGGGTTCTGTCCTCTGTGTCATATCCAGTCCCAGATCTCGTTCTTCTCTTCAGACCCCCCACCTCACCCAGCCAAGTCTGACCACTTCCATTTTTGGTGCCACCGTGGTTCCTGTCACTCATTGCTATTATAACCACTTATATTCACCCTGGAACATTTTTTTTTATCAGTAAGATGTCACATTTTATTGAGATAATAGCTTACATTCAAAGAAATAGAAAGATCTTAAGTATAGAGTTTAATTAGTTTTGACAAATGCATCCAGGCTGTCTAACCCACACCTCTCTCAGCTGTAGAACATTTCTATTGTCCGGGAAATGCCCTCATGCCCCCTTCTAGCCAATTCCTGCGCATTCTTCTCCTCCAAACCAGCCACTGTTCTCATTTCTTTTTTTTTTTTTTAATTTTTTTTTCAACGTTTATTTATTTTTGGGACAGAGAGAGACAGAGCATGAACGGGGGAGGGGCAGAGAGAGAGGGAGACACAGAATCAGAAACAGGCTCCAGGCTCTGAGCCATCAGCCCAGAGCCCGACGCGGGGCTCGAACTCCCCGACCGCGAGATCGTGACCTGGCTGAAGTCGGACGCTTAACCGACTGCGCCACCCAGGCGCCCCTGTTCTCATTTCTTTAACCGTCGGTTTAACTTTGCCTAGAATGTCATATAAATGAAATCATACAGTGTGTGCCTTTTCATGCTTGTTTTTATGTACTTATTAGCACAGTGTTTTGAGATTCATTCCATATTGTTGCACGCATCTTATCCTTTTACCAGTCATATTCCATGAGGTAAATATATTGAAATTTGTTTCATCGTTGGATAGCCCGAAATTTTGTTCATTTATTTTTCTGATCGGACGCTTGTGTTTCTCTCTTCAGATTTTGCCTTTCGTGAATAAAGTGCTCTGAACATCCTTGGACCGCTAATTTTGAGGACCTAGAACATAAGTTTTCATTTTTCTCAGATAAATCCAGAGAAGTGTAATTCATAGATCAGAGAGTAGAAGTATGTTTAACTTTCCAGAACGATTGTACCATTTTATACTCCCACCAGCCGTGTAAGAGAGTTCCAGATGCTCCTTATCCCCACCTCCTCTTGGTATTTTCAATCTTGAATTATAGTCATTTTAGTGGGTGAGCAGTGATATCTCCATGTGGTTTTAACTTGCATTTTCCTGACGACTAAAGATGTTGTGCACTTTGTCCTGTACTTTGTGGCTCTTCATCTATCTTTTCTTGTGAGATGTCTGTTCAAGTATTTTGCTTTCCACCCACCCCTACCGTGTCTATATAGATTTCTTGATATTTAATTTTTGAGTTGTAAGTACGTATAGATTATGGATACAATCCCTTGTCTGACTTATACTGTAGATATTGTCTCCCATTGTTTGGCCTGTCCAGTCATTTTCTTAAGGGAGTCTTTTGATGAATCGAAGTCCCATTTTGATAAAATCCATTTTATGAGTTTTGTTTTTTTTTTAATTTTAGTACTTTCACGGTTCTGAAAATCTTTACCTACACCAAGGGCGGTGATCTTCAGCATTTCACAGTTTGCCTTTTACCTGTGGGTCTATAATCTTTTTTGAGTTATTTTTTTATGTGTGGTGTGAGGGGAGAGCTTACACCTTCTTTCCCCCCACGTCTCTGGTTATTTTAGCAGAACTGATAGAAAAACGTTCTTACGTTGAATTGCTTTGTGTATTTTATCAAAACTTAACCGACTATGTAAGTAGGAGTGTGCAACTTGCTTGTTCCCATCCTCAGGGGAAAACTTTTACACTGATTGATTTGTGAATGTTAAGCCTACTTTTCATTTCTCAGATGAACCCCTCTGATTCATAATGCATTGCCTTTTTAATATATTGCAGGATTTGAATGGCTAATATTAAAAAATAGTTTTTCTCTGTTATATTCATGTGTAATGTTGGCCATTAGTTCTCTTTGAGTGTTTTTGAATGATTTTGTGATTGTGGTTATACTGTGCTCAAAAAATAAGTGTGCAAGATTGTAATTTTTTACTCATTTAATAGAATTCACCAGTGTCACCATTTGGCTCTGAGATTTCTTCATGGTATAATTTTAAAATACTAATTTGATTTTATTAATAAATATAAGGCTACTCAGATTTTCTATTTCTTCTAGGGTCTGTAAAATCTACAGTAGGGGCACCTGGGTGGCTGAGCCAGTTGAGCATCTGACTTTAGCTCAGGTCATGATCTCACTGTTCTTGGGCTAGAGCCCCACATCGGGTTCTGTGCCATCAGTCTGTCAGCAAGGAACCTGCTTCGGATCCTCTGTCTCCCTCTCTCTGCCCCTCCCCCAATTGCACTCTCCCCAAAATAAATAAATATATTTTTTTAAATCTATGGTAATATTCCCTCTTTCATTCCTGATACTAATCATTTCACCTAGGCAGAGATTTATCAATATTATTGAACTTTTCAAAGAACTAACATTTAGTTTTACTGATTTTCTCTCTACTTACTATTTTCTATTTTATTAGTGTGTATTATTGTACTTTATTTCTTCCTTCTATTGACTTTAGACTTAATTTCCTCTCCTTTTTCTGGCTTCTGTGATGGAAGCTTAGATCCTTGACTTTAAACCTTTATTCTCTGCTAATCCTTTGCTAAGCATCTAGAGCTATAAAAATTTCCCTTTAGTTACCTCCCAACGCATGTTTAGATATGTCTTAATTATCATTCCATTGAAAAAATGTTCTTTTTTTAAAAAATATTATTTTTGAGAGAGAGAGAAAATGTGAGTAGTGGGGGGGAGGGGGGCAGAGGATCTGAAGCGGGCTCCGTGCTGACAACAGAGAGCCCAATGCGGGCTCAAGCTCAGAACCCTGAGATCGTGACCTGAGCTGAAGTTGGATGCTTAACCAACTGAGCCAGCCAGGTACCCTGACAATATTTTCTAATTTAGCTTGCTAATTCTTCCTTGACCTCAGTTGATTTGCAGTGTTTGTGTTGCTTAGTTTGCAAGTATTTGGAGATTTTCCACATGACACTTGTTTTGGCATTAATTTCTATTGTAATTCTGTTGTATTTAGAAAACATACTGTGTACAATTTCATTCCTTCCAAATCTATCTTGGTAAGTATTCCATTGAGAAGTGAAAAAAATGTATAATTTTGGAGCTGATGGTTGTCGTGTTCTGTAAATAACCAACAAGGACAATTTAGTTGATAGGGCTGTTCCTATATTCTAGATAATTCTTAAATTTTTGTTTGTGGTATGAAATACTGAGACAGTAGTATTGAGCTTTCCCACTGTTATTTTATGTTTATCTATTTGTCCCTTTAGTTATTTAGTTTTTGCTTCATGTATTGTAAGGTGTTTTCATTTGGTAAGTATATATTTAGTATTTCTATTTCTTCTTCATGAATTGACTATGCTATCATTTAAAAATGTCTCCTTTTATCTCTCGTATTCCTTGTCTAAAGTGTATTTTTTCTGTTACTGATATAGACATTCAAATTTCTTATAATTAGTGTTGGTATGATATTTGTTTTTCCATTATTTATCTTTAATATATCCTGTCTTTCAATATAAAGTGTATCAAAAATATATAGCATATGATTGCATCGTTTTCTGTTTTTAATTCAATCTGAGAATTTCTACCATTGATTTGTGTTCTTAGTCTATTTACATGATTATTGACATTTTATTTATTTTATTTTTTATTTATTTATTTTTTAACGTTTTTATTTATTATTGAGAGACAGAGAGACACAGAGTGTGAGCAGGGGAGGGGCAGAGAGAGGGGGAGACACAGAATCCGAAGCAGGCTCCAGGCTCCGAGCTGTCAGCACAGAGCCCGACACGGGGCTCGAACTCAGCAACCGTGAGATCATGACCTGAGCTGAAGTCGGTCGCTTAACCAACTGAGCCACCCAGGTGCCCCAAGATATTTTAAAATTTAATCTATGATTTTGATTTTTTTACCTACTATGAATTAATTAAGGCCATGTCTTTCACATAAGAGTCCTTACAAACGTTTATTTTTCTTTGTTCTTCCTGTCCTTTGTGCTATTTTTTCTTTTCTCTTTTCTTTTTTGAGTTTATTTATTTATTTGAGATAAAGGAAGAATGAGCAGGAAGGAGCAAAGAGAGAGAGAGAGAGAGAGAGAGAGAGAGAATCCCAAGGTGGTTCCACACTGTCAGCACAGAACCTGATGTAGGCCTCGAGCTCACGACCCTGTGATATCATGATCTGAGCCAAAATCAAGAGTCAGATGCTTAACCGGCTAAGCCACCAGGTGCCCCTGTGCTATTTTTCTATATATTTTAAATTTACGTGTTATTTTTGCTTTGAGTCAATTATTTTTTTAAGTAAATTAAGCACCAAAATCAAAATTATTTTATGTTTATCCATATAGTTACCATTTCTGGTACTTGTGTGTGTGAGTACCTCTGAGTACTCATCTGGTATAATTTCCCTTTAGCCTGAAGAACTTCCTTTACTGTTTTTGAGTTTAGGTCTTCTGCTGATGGTTTCTCTGTTTTATGAGGCATATCTTTACATCCCCTTTATTTTGAAGCGTATTTCTGTTGGATATAGAACTCTAGTTTTTTTGAAAAAATAAGCAATTCAAACATGTTTTATTGTCTTCTGGATAACACTGTCTCTGACGAGAGTCCAGCAGTCACATCTGTTGCCTTACAGGTAATGCATTTCTTTCTACAGCTGCTTTTATGCTGTTCCTTTCACCTTTTGTTTTTTGTTTTTTAGCAATCTTATTAGGAGATGCCTAGATGTATTATCTCCTTCTTTGGGTCTGATAATATTATTGGTTTATATTTTTTCATCAAATGTGGAAAATAGGTGACCAAATATTTTCATTGTGTTCTTTTGGTCAATTTTTTTGTCCAGATTTCTCTGACCTCCTTTCTTAGGGAACCCAATCACACCCCTCTTAGGTTACCTGTGCTTGTTCGGCCAAGGCTCTGCTCGTTTTTCCAGGCCTTTCTTTCTCCTGTGCTTTGCTTCTGTTTGAATTGTTTCTGTTGCCCTATCTCCAAGACACTATTCTTTCTCCAGAAGCACTCAATTTGTCACTAAACCACTCTATTGAATTCTTTACTTCAGATATTATAATTTTATTTTTGGTTTTAGAGATTTTATTTAGTTTTTTTTAAATTTTTTTTACAGCTTCCATTTATCTTATATTCTGTTTTCTGTTTTTATTGTGTCATGTTTTCCTTAAATATTTTGAACACATTTTATGATCATTATTTTAGTGTCCCCATCTGTTAAATCCGATCCTGCTAAATAGAAATAGACACACTGGCTTCTACTGACTTGACTTTTACCTGCTTTTCCGCATTTCCAGTAACGTTGTACTTTATTCTGGAGATGGTGAATTCTTCACAGTTGAATGCCTGGATTTTGTGTCCCTTTAGCATTGTTGAGTTGTGATCTGGTAGCCAGTTAACGTACTTGTGGACATGTCTGGACTTCGAGGACTTTTTAAAGATTTGTTAGAGTAAGGGGACTCCTTTACTTTAGTGTTAGCGGAGGCACCCCTCCTCACACATGATGTTTCTAATGTCTCAGCTGAAGGCCTGGCTGGTTTAGCAAGTTCTCTGCACTCAGTCTGGCTGGAGCTGTAAAATCTCTCCCTGAAATCTGTTCTGCCCATAAATCCCTGGTCATATTTTTTGCCAGGTGTTATAGGTTGAGATGTGTCATTCACCGTCCCCCAGGCCTCCCATTCTTATGTTGCACTCCTAACCTACTACATAATGTGACTTTATTTGGAAGCCGGATCATTGCAGATCTAATTAGTTAAATTAAGATGAGGTCATCCGGGAGTAAGGTAGGAACCCCACCCAGCGTGACCAGAGTCCTTGTAAAAAGGGGAAATTTGAACACGGACATGAGCACAGGGAGAACGGCAGGCGACCATGGCAGAAATTGGGATGATGTGTTTACAAGCCAAGGAAGGCCAAAGATGGCCAGCAACCATCAGAAGCCAGTGGACAGGCGCGGAGCAGATCGTTTCTGGGGCACCTGGGTGGCTCAGTCGGTTAAGTGTCCAGCTCGATCGCAAGTCATGATCTCAAGGTTTGTGAGTTCAAGCCTCACGTCGGGCTCTGCGCTGTCAGCTTGGAGCCAGGAACCTGCTTCAGATTCTGTGTCTCTCTCTCTCTGCCCCTCCTGCGCCCTCTTTCTCTCTCTCTTTCAAAAAACTAAACATTTAAAAAAAAGCAGAAAAAAAAAAATAGAGAGATCCGTTCCTTTTACAGCCCTCGAGGGAGCCAAACCTTCCCACACCTTGATCCTGTTTGTACTCGTAGCCTCCTGAACTGTGAGACAAATTTCTGTTATTTAAGCCACGTAGTCTGTGGTAGTTTGCGACAGCAGCCCTAGGAAACGAATATACCAAACCTCGCAAAGTTGCCCTCTAGAATTTACGCAGTTCGCTCATCGCCGAGGACTCAAGGAGACTGCTCAGAATATTTCTGGACCTCCCTCCAGGCACAGGGTCATTTGTTCTTTCCATCTCTTCCTCCTCAGCTCAGCGAGATCATGCGCTGCTTGGGTTTCATCTCCTTGCATTGCAGGCCAGAACATTCTTCCATTAAGGAAGCCGTGCAAACGTGGGCCATTCCTCACACACCCCTCGTCCACCTTAGGCAGCGCGGTCCTCCATTGCCTCTTGCCCAACGTCTGAGTTATTTCATGTGTTTCCTGCTGATTTCAAAGTTTAGGATGGGAGGGTAGTCCTGTAACAATAACCTGTCATGTTTATCTAGTATGATTTTTTTTCTATGCCAGACTAACCCTTTCTATGGATAACTATATGAGAAATGATAACTCATGTTCCCCTCTTCCCTCTTTCAATACTGTACGACACAGGAAACACGCATACGTTCACATAAATATTCTGCAGGATTTTCAAAATGCTTCATTAATTTATTCGTTTAAGAAATATTTACTTTGTACCTACTATGTGATAAACTCTGTTCCAAGAATTTGGAAAGCAGCTGCAAACAAGAGAGCCCAAGGTGTTTCTTAAACAAATCCAATAATGCAAAAATACCTTATTAGTAAATTCCTTTCATAGATATTTATTAAATGCCTTCTACGTTGTAGGCGCAGTTCTAAAAATCTTACCTACTCTTTTTTAATGTTTATTTATTTTTGAGAGAGACAGAGACAGTGTGTGAGCGGGGCAGGGGCAGAGAGAAAGGGAGCCAGAACTCGGAGCAGGCTCCAGGCTCGGAGCTGTCAGGACAGAGCCCGACTCAGGGCTCGAACCCACGGACTGTGAGATCATGACCTGAGCCGAAGTCGGAATCTTAACCGACTGAGCCACCCAGGTGCCCCAAGATCTTAGCTACTGTTTAAAGCAGTTAGTGAAAATAATCTGTCACTGATATTATTTAGAAATAGAGTTTTAAGACCCGAATTCTGATTGAGGCACACACATGTAATAACTAGGGTAGATTTCAGATAACATGAGCAGACAGACTGTCTTGGGAGAATCTTTCTAGGGAAATGGTCAAGATCTGATGCCATGATTCTTGTGGTCTGTCATCTGCTTGAGAATGTAAAATGTTTAAGGAAATGGAGAGAAAGAATTGTGGGGGTTTTCCTTTGTGGAGAGTTTCTCTTACGTGTCCATTCCAATCCTCTCCTGATCATGAGTGAAGGGGTAAGGGTGCCACGTCCTTCTCATGCTTGGAGAGCTTGTTTCGTGCTTGGAGAACTCACAAAGCTTTAGTTACGTTCCCTGCGGTTGGTGGACACTAAGGACCTAGACATACTGTCCCCTCAGAAAAACGAGGGGCGCCTGGGTGGCTCAGTCGGTTAGGCGTCCGACTTCGGCTCCGGTCACGATCTCGCGGTTCGTGGGTTCGAGCCCCGCGTCGGGCTCTGTGCCGACAGCTCGGAGCCTGGAGCCTGCTTCGGATTCTGTGTCTCCCTCTCTCTCTCTCTGCCCCTCCCCTGCTCACACTCTGTCTCTCTCTGCCTCTCGATAATAAATAAACGTTAAAAAAAAAAAATTAAAAAAAAAAAAAAGAAAGAAAAACTATAGCAACCCGTGACAGGCCAGAGAGAGCAGACCGCGGTGGCTGGCAAGTAACCAGAGGAGGGAGATGTACAAGAGCGTGTTTCACGGACCAGATGGTGACAGAGGCAGCCTGGAGCCATGTCAAGTCCTGCCCGAGCGGACCGCCCGGGAGTGGGCCTTTGGACTCCCATGGCACGATGGATGTGGACCTCATCTTTGAGGATCTGGGGTGGGGGAAGCAGCCAGGTAAAGGCGACACACCGTCCACATCCGAGGAGCTGGAGTCGGAGGGGCCTCTTCTGAACAATTTCCAAAGCATCTACGAGGAAAGAGCTACTGCTGTCATTTGCCAGGGCCGGAGAGCAGGACGCCACTCACGCCAGCCCAAACTGCCTTTCCTCCCCCTCTTCTCCTTGGCAACCCACCCTCTCTGCCTTTTATGAGGTGTGGAGTAGCAGCCACTGAGCGGGGGAGGAAATGGAGGAGAAAGAGTGCCGAAGTCAAACGTAGCCTCCTCTAAGGACAGCCATCCACCCGGCGTTAGGTGAGGGCGGGATAGGAGGAGTCTAGCCTTGAAGGAAGATTGCAACGTGACCAGTACCTTGGGCAGACCCTTCCAGTAACTGAACTGACATTGCGTTTTGTGACGTGATCTGGTCGTAGAACTATGGGAATTAAATGAAAACGTAGGGCTCCTGACACTTTTTCATTTTCTGCCTCCGAATACGTTCGAAAAAGACCCTAAGGGACCAGGACTCCGTGTTTTTGATGACGTCTGGCGAGTTGCATCTGTCTAGTCGGCTGACCGCCCTCTGGAAAATTTTCTTTAGCTACTGACAGGGATTTCGTGTATTTCTTCTCCAGTCCTCGGACCAGATGAGCTCTGTCAATATTATCCGCGTGGATCTTAAGGTCTCAGCACTTGGAAGAGCGAGGGTTTGACAGTCTGCTGGCCGGAGTTGTCACGAGACTCATGTCATAGCGTTAAGGAATCTGGGGGTCAAGGAATCTCTTTTTCTGTTCTAAGGCTTTGCCAGAGATTTGGGCGAGGTTGGGGTGGGGGGGGGATTGTCCACTGAATGACTTGGAAATTCCCTTTTGACGTCTGGACACTTCATTCCCCACGGGCAGGGATTCAGAGCAGGGCGATAACTAAAAAGCCCACTAACGATGATGGACAGATGGGCACGGGGGCTACACCAGAAACTACTCTTTGGTGACGCCTGTTGCAGAAACTGCCTCTCCCGGCTATTTCTTGGGTAAATCTCCTCAGTCAGTTCCACCTGGAAAGACAAACAGCATTGAGAACTAAAGAAAGTTCCCCAGCTGACTCTATGGCATTAGAATTATCACCTCACAAAATCGCCGTCTGTAGCCAAAGGACACCTTGACACAGTGTCAGAGCAAGCATGGCTGAAGGCGTCCTGGGGAAAAAGAGAAGCCTGTCTAGACGGATTGGAACGTCTCGTGTGCCTAATTAAACAGTCCCTCGTACAGCCGGTACCGTGTGGAAAGTTTGCTTGTTTGTTAATTACTGGTGGAACATACCTTTAAAGACGGGCCATGTACTTCGTCTTCTTCCACGGATTCATGGGGATCGGGAGCCCCGAGGGGCCCTCGGATCAAACAGCCCGATCCCGTGAATTTCCAGAAGAGAAACCCTGAACATCAGAGAGAATGACAATGATGAGGAGTGAGCCAGTGTCAGTGACGACATTAGAATCCACATTCGCTGCTTTTTTCACCGGCCGGCCGGCCCGTTGTGTAGATGGACAAGGCGGCCACCCCAGAGGTGCTGCTGGGAAGGCTCTTTGTTAAGATTTATTCCCCCCACGTGACTGTCCTATTTATGAAAACTCCCTCATTAGCGGGTCAACCCTTTGGGCTGTGAGTCCCGCTATCCGCCTTAAAAGTAGGGACACCCCTGAATGGAGCAGCACGGCACAGGCTTGCATTCTCCTAGAAGCAGTCTCCGAGAAAAGGATTTGAGTGCAAGCAGTTTGTTTTGGAGGTGATTCTGGGAAGCACTGGTGTGGGAGTGCGAAGAAAACAGGGGAAGATGAGAAAACCCGGAGAGGGTAAGCTGTTGAAAAGGCAACGGCTACAGGCAGCTGAGGCTCAAGGCCTCCCGGGGAATTCGGGAAGGAAGTGGCCAATACATGTCCGAGCTGACCCATTAGAATGACAATAAAGTTGGGGAGGTTGTCACTCACTTCCAGGTGTCATGATTGACAGCTGCTCCCTGGGGCCATGGACTCTTTCTCTTCCGGTCTTGCTTGGGCCAGTCACTTGGACAGAAAGTCAGCAGTGTTTGCAGTGGGTCCCTGTTGGGCACGTCCTGGGTAGGGGTGTTGGGTGAGGCACAGGTAGCACCCGTGTGTCAGAGTTGCTGTCCATCAGTCCCTCCCAGCTTAGTGTGGACTAGACTGTGTGAGTCTAATCCATGACATCTAAGGACGGAACATGGAGGAGAGCAGTCCATTTGCTGGGATGGAGTTGAGGTGACGCGTTTGGGCAAACAGAACACTGCCCAAGAAATAGGAAGCTCACGTGGCTTCAGACAAGTTTCAAATGCGGAGTTCTGGAGGTCTGACCTGTTTACAGGTTACTTGACTCCTCTTAATGAATTACAGCCAGAAATTTACGGTCACCAAGCCTGCCCGCAACTTTCCTCCCTTCTTCTGCTTACACCCTCAATTTTAGCCAAAATATAGGGAATGGATCAAGGAGTAAAAGACACCCTAAGATGCACTGTCCTTTAAATGGTCTCAGTCTATTTTAATTCGAGCTAAACATTTGCGTTCCATTTTATTTTATGGGATTTGATGAAATGAGGTTGAACATTTTTCGATTACTTCCCCACTTGCTCATGCAGTCAATCAATCAATCAGTATCGGGGAAAGCAAATAGAACTTGAAATTGGATTTCGTTCTGAAGCATTACTCAGTGCCTATATAGTCAGCGAGGCATTGGGGAATCTGTATCGCTAAGAGTTTCTTTCTGGAAAATGAGGTAATCGTAGCGGTTTTGTGTACCCCTGCGTACAGGGAAGCACTCTGTAGCCTGTACACGTCTTAACATTTGTTCTACAAATGCTATCTCAGTGCCTGTATCTGGCGAGAGTTGCTGGATACACGGTGATAGAAAACCCTGATCCACACTGCCATGGAGTCTAGTGTCTATCCTCAGTGGCTTTGCAACTCTTTAGGACACAGCGTGGGAGGCACACACCCATATACCATACGATCTCTGTTTTGATGGGTTTTAGGATCTAGGGAAGAGGAGGGAAAGTTAATGGGGGAGAAAAAAAAAATGAGGCAGTGGGTGTGGTTCTAGAGTAGTGCTAAAGTACTAGAGAATTATTTGAAGGATGGGTAGGATTTCAAGAAAATAAACTAGGAAACGTGGGGTAGCAGGCGCTGCTGGGGCTCCGCCTAGATCTTCTTGGATTCCCTTCCTGGCTCTTTGCTCCTCTCTCTCAGCTTCCGTGCTTGTTCGCCTCCAAAGCCTGCACCTGTGTCTCTTCTTTGGCGGGCTGCCCTTGGCTCTCCCCACACTTGCAGACAGCTAGAAGTACCTGGGAGTTTACATCCCTGGGGCAGCCCTTCGTTGATGACTAATTAGCATGGGAGTCTGCAAGCTCAACTCTCTTGCCTGGACAACTTGGAGGCGTAATTTACACTTGAGAGCTCCCCAGTGGGATTACGAGAAAGTTACCCTCTCTGGGACTCTGCCTGAAATCACACCCTCTTCTGGCTTCTCCCTCACCGTCATGCTTCCCCCACTCTTCCTGGTTTCTCTTGGGCGCACTTCCTTAATAAATTGCTTGCACACAAATTCTTGTCTCGCAATGTGTTTCTGGGACACGCAACCCAAGACACAGGGCATTCTGGGTGGAACGAACGGTTTGGGGAAGGCAGCGAGTTTAGGAAAGTGGGAGGTGTGACCGGGGAACAGCATGGTTCGTGGCTTGTGGCTGGAGACTGTGAGTTTGACGTTGAACCATGTCAAATTCATTCATTCATGAGACATTTTGGGGGCAATTCCTATGGGCCTAGTGCTGGCTTTAGTCCTTGGGATGTACGTATGGGAAAAAATGACGGTTTATATTCTAAATAGGACAGAAAGAAAATAAAGAATAACTACAATAAATATGTTAGTTTTATACACAGTGTGCTAGAGGATAAGAGATGCATGAAGAACATGGAGGTTTAGTGGTTTCGTAGAACTTTGGAGAAGATTGTGCCAGTGAATTCTGGTAAGGTGGTTTGTGGTTTGGGCTTGGCAATTTTTCTTTATCGATGACCTTGTTTTAGCGGCTAGCGTTTAGGGTGTACATCATCAGTGACTTACGGGGAACCATCTTAAAGTTGGGAAGAGAGTCATTATGTTACTTATGTGCTATTGCATAACAAATCATTCCAAAATTCTGTAGTTTAAACGGACTTTTATTACCTCATGGTTTTTGCGGGTGAGTGAATCTGGGTGAGGCTTGGCTGGATTCTCTGGCTTGGTGTTTCTCACAGGCAGCAGGCAAGATATTGGCTGGGGCTGCTGTCACCTCTAGGATTGACTGGTAGGGTAGCAGAGGACCGGCTTCCCAAGCTCACTTGCGTGCCTGTTTGTAGGTCTCTGTGGCTGTGGGCCACAGACATCGCATGGCTCATCCGTAGGGTGGCGGTTTATATTCTCCCAGAGTAAGGGCTCTAGGGCAGAGAAAGAAAGGGGAGGAGAGAGGGAGGGATGGTGAGAGAGAGAAAGAGAGAGAGAGAGATAGGGAATGAAAGTCATAAGAAAGGGGAGGAGGGTGGACGTTACAGATTTTTTATGTTTTAATCTGGAACATAACATTTTTTGCCCCACAGTGTGAGATACAAGCAGGCAAGTCACTGGTTGTAATGGATACACACAGGATAACCCAAGAGCTTGAATGGTAGGAGGAGACATCCCTGGGGACCATCTCGCAGGTGCTTACACAATGATATTTTGTTTATATTCTGAACATTAGGGCATTCACTAGATCCTTGCTTTCTGAGAAATGGGGACATGAAGTCAAGTGATCTCCAACATAGCACCGTGATATGTGACTCTGGCACCAAAGTTGCCAGACAAGTGATCACTATTCAAACTCTTAACCTTATAATATAATAAGACTTGATTGCAGAAAGGGTATTTCCCTCTTGAAAATATAATGTCTATCACACAGTTATGCTTTTTGCATTTAAGTACGCAAAGTCGGTCACTCGACATAAAATTTACAAACTCGTATGTTCTTCTGGGAAATTCTGCAGTGCGTGTGGCTTCGCAAAAATCAGAGAATGATTAAGTTCAAAATAAAAGTGGATTCTTTATTTTGTAGTGAATATTGCCTTTCTTCCTTGGGATCTCCTGCACCAGTGTTTTAATGAGGTCAGCTACTGCTCTGCTCTCTGCCTCCTCTGGATTGTTCGTTTCGATAGTGAACTTGGTATGGGTGTTAACATCAGAATTGGCTTTGGCCCCACTTATTAGGTGGTTGTAAAATGGTGAATTTGGGTCAATCAGTCATGAAAATGATTGTTTAAGGTGGGGGTTGAAAGATAAACCACTGAAAATCAGGGACTCTTGAACCCCCCAAATCTTGCTTTGAGTTTTACAAAGGTTGGTAATGCTACATTCTCAATAAAGCTGTTAAATAAAATGCATTTATCCCAACCTCATCACCGAAGCGACCTACCCTGGGCCAGTTCCCTTCACTTTGGAGATTTCCTTCTTTTTCCCACATTTACACAGATAGAAATAACTTCAAATTGTGGAGCAGCTTTGAGGCACAGGTTTTGGAAGGGAGAATCGAGATTGGGAATTGTGTTCCAACCGAAACTTCCCCTTAGTGAATACACCTTTGCCACCACCGTCCAGCTGAAGGGTCATGGAAACCAAAGTGAAATATCAGGAAAACAGGGCAACAGGCAAGTAGAAAGGCAGAGAGAATGTAAATCAAGGGTTTCTTTTTTTGACCTTTTATGAGAGGCCACCGGGATGGTGGGGCCATGATGTTGTGAGAGATAACAATGGAGGCAGCAGGATGTCATAACACAAACAGCATCCCGAATAGGAGGGAAGGCTGCCTCCCAGCCTGTCCTGCTCTCCCCCTGTCCTGGGTCCTCAGTGTCCTCTCCCTCTCTCCCCACACCCCTCCTCCGTTGCCTTCTTCACATGATCCTGGTGGGGTCTGGATGGCCCCCCAGCACCTGGTTGAACAATAAACACGAATGACTGCGGTGGTCCTGTCAGCCCTGCTCTTTGTAAAATAACCACTGACCCAGAGCCCTGGCCAGAATGGATTTCCCAGACTACCCCGCATCTCTGCCCTGACAGGCACACAGGTGGGCCTTCCCCTGTCTCCCTGTGCCCCCCCAACCCCATCAGTGTAAGACCTTAAGTAGCTGTGGGTTGTGAGCATTGCATCTCGGTGCCACCCCTGGAGTCAGTTACACATCAAACACTGTGCTTACAAACTCTTATATTTGGAAAAGAACACTTTGCAGCGATTAAATATTTATGCATGGCACGCATTTGAAACCTTGATGATATATTCAGACTTTATAACTTATAGTAAAATGTAAATTCTGGTCCAGTATAATATATATATATATATATATATATATATATATATATATATATATATATATACACACACACACATACATACATATAAATATAAATAAAAAATACATATAAAAGATTTCTTTTCCCTGAATATGGGGTGTCCAAGATGCTAGATGACAAAATGTATCTGTTTTCCTGTGTGTTTGCTTTTTTTTTTTTTTTTTTTTAATGGTCTCCATAAATCCAGGGAGCTCCTTCTTGGACCGCTAGCCTCTTTCAATAGAAGCATGTTTTCACTGGGATTTCCACGTTCATAATTATTCGTCTCATTTCTCTGCCGTATGAAGACAAGCTGGTATTTCATTGCTTTGGGGAACTTAATAATATGGTAGGCAAAACATCAGGAAAAATTATAATGAATGAAGCTATACAAATTGGGGGGAAACACACGCTGCTCTTCTGAAATGTTCCCGTCATAAATCCTGAGAATTTCACTATAGTCCCAAGCAAGTAACTCTTTAACGCATAAACACTCAATTAATTAAATGTAATATGCTATATAAGTTTGAATGAGTTCTAAATACAGAAATGGTCAAATAATGGCACTTGAAACCACTGGCTAACAGGAGTTCATGTCTTATTCTGCATTTCTTTCTTTCTTTCTTTCTTTCTTTCTTTCTTTCTTTCTTTCTTCTTTCTTTCTTTTCTTTTTTTTTTTTTTTTTAGATTTAAGTCTATTTTGAGAGAGACAGAGACAGCATGAGCTAGGGAGGAGCAGAGAGAGAGAGAGATGGGGGAGAATCCCAAGCAAGTTCTTCACTGTCAGCACAGAACCTGACGTGGGGCTCGAACCCACGAACTGTGAGATCATGACCTGGAGCTGAAACCAAGAGTTGGAGCTTAACTGACTGAGCCACCCGGGTGTCCCTTAGTCTGCATTTCTTAACTGGAATGTGGCCCTACCCCAGCCCTCCCGAAAAGAGCTGCATGCACAGTTTATAAATATGGTATTACTGACTTCTTATTTCGTACATGGTGATCAAACCTCACACCCACAGGTAAACAAAACAAAACAAAACCTTTTCTTGTCTTAAATTCCTATCTCTTAAGATGTCTCCAGAGCAGTTGTTCGAAGAGTTCTGTTTTCTTCATTATTTCCAATTTCTGGAAGTGTGGGTTTTATGATCCTCCTGCCTCTCTTAAGTTTCTTGAACCATTTTTATATGGTGCTTCAGGGGACACATCTCACCTGACTGATATTTTGTAATCTCTAAATTGCTACTTCTCAAATGGGCCTCTGAAACTACTCCCAACAGAGGGCAAACCTTTTGGAGAAGTGAAAAGCCTTTTCTGACACTAGGCTGAGTTTGATGGCTCTTCCGTCGGCTTTTGTGTCACTTCGTGCCGAGCACTGTTCGTTGTGTTTTGCTGAGGACGGCTCTCAGTGTATCTGTGCTTTCCTCACGCTTGAGACTGTATCGTTCCCATCTTGGTGATCTGAGGGGCTAGCACCGTGCACGCACGGAATAATGTTCCATATACGTTTCAGGCAGGCACCCCACCCATTCATTCATTCATTCATTCATTCAGCAAGAACTATTCTAGGCCTGGTTTCACATAGACACTGGAGACCTGGGATGAACCAGACACAAAAGGGTCTTCTGGATCTTAGGGTCCGCTCTGTTTTTACATGTTTAGGTGAACTGAAATAATTTCACACATAGAATGTCATTAAAGGAAAGGATAGCCTCTTTGCTGTCTGACAAGGAGACGTCGACCGGAGCAAAAATGTGTCTCACTTTTTGAATGTATTTGTACTGACTCCACCCAGAACTCAGGTCTTCCCCAGAGTGTGTCCCTCAAATTCTGCTGCCTGTACTTACTAGTCTTCAGTGGTGCAACCCACACTTATAAAAAGTACGTAACTGTCACAGAATGGATGAGAGAAGGAGCTGGCCTCTTTCAGGGAAAATTGTTGGGCCACTTCTCTTCTTATAGAAACCGGAAAACACAAATCCGCTGGTACAGAGGCATTGACTCAACCTTAAATAAATTAAAAAAAAACCCATATTAATTGTAGAAGTGATAGCTGTTACTATCAGGCTAATGCAGAATACTGTAAAGAAGTTTCACAACTACAGAATGCTTTTCTACGAGATAGAAGAAAGGAAGGAAGATTGGTAGTATTCGTTGTTTTTTTTTTTTTTTTTTTTTTGCCGCATTAACAGCCCCCTCCCCCTAAATCTCAAAGGCCGTAACGGCACACATTTCTTTCTCACATGTCGGTGGCTTCAGGTAGGCTGCTGTCCAGGAACCAGGGTAAAGGAGCAGCTTTTGCTGGGGACCTGCTGTTTTCATGGCAGAGAGAGATGAGCAGACTAGAGCCTGCAAAAAAGCGGCGATGGATTTGAAATAGTTTTTGCATAACCAAAGCACACATCGAGTGGGCCTGTGTCCCAGCCAAGCCCAGCATCCCCTGGGGTGGAGATGTGGGCCATGCGCCCACCAGAACCCGGAGAAGGACAGTAGACTCCACCGAGGTCACTGAGTGTCTGTGGGCCGGGGTGAGGTAACCACTTGACCCTTCCTGTGTTTTCCCGCCCTGAATAGCTTCAGCCCCTTTACCGCACGGTGCCCTCCTGGAAACACTCCCGAGAGACAAATATGGACATCTAAAGGAGGCGGGATTCGTCTCTCGGTCTTCGAGAGCTCAGGTCCAGCCCTCTTGGGAAAAGTATCACATTCATTTTGTTTCTTTTTTTCTCTTTCTTTTTCTAAGTTTATTTATTTTTGAGACAGAGAGAGAGAGAGAAAGAGTGAGCACCCATGCAAGTGGGGGAGGGGCAGAAAAAGAGAGAGAATCCCAAGCAGACTCCACACTGACAGCACAGAGCTGGACATGGGGCTCGAACTCATGAACCGTGAGATCATGACCTGGGTCGAAGGAGGATGCTTAACCAACTGAGCCATCCAGGTGCCCCTACTCAGTCTGTTTCTTAAGAAACAAGCATGGTCTCCAGTACAATGTGGGCTTCTCCTAAACGCGTGTGATTCTGAAATGGCTAAAATGTTTGTGATTCTGAAATGGCTGAAAATTAGGAAATAGAAACAATGTTTCCAGGTGATTTTAGGGTATTATGCTAAGGGAAATAAGTCAGCCAGAGAAAGACAGATATCCTGTGTTTTCACCCATGTGTGGAACTTGAGAACCTTAACAGAAGACCATGGGGGAGGGGAAGGGGAAAAATAGTTACAAACAGAGAGGGAGGGAGGCAAACGGTAAGAGACTCTTAAATACAGCGAACAAACTGAGGGTGGATGGGGGGTGGGGGAGAGGGGAAAATAGGTGATGGGCATTGAGGGGGGCACTTGTTGGGATGAGCACTGGGCGTTGTATGTAAGTGATGAATCATGGGACTCTACTTCCCCAAACCAGGAGCACATTGTATACACTGTATATTAGCCAACGTGACAATAAGTTATATTAAAAAAAAAAAAAGAAAGAAAGAAAAAGAAACCAAGACCCATGGTTTTTCATTCTCTGTAGGAAGAAACGGTTTCCTCTGTGAGGGTCTTCTCGTAATGCCTCTTTTACTAGAGACACAAACTCTACAGACGCAGAAATGTTGTTCACATCTATTTCTCCGGTATTACATTAGTATATAAATACCCCGAAGTGCCCAGAGAAAAATCACCCCAAAGCACTAATCCTGCTGACCCGTACCTAGTACAGTTCATAGATTTTTAAAGCTAATTTGCATATGATCAAAGCAGGGAAAAGGAGAGAAGCAGGGACTTTGATGGAGCTGAGTGGTACCTTCTGAGTCACTTCCTGGCGGGAGGAGCTAAGACCCGATGAGCTAGCATTCCTGTGGCTAGTTTCTCTTTAAAAAATGAAAAAAGAAGAGGAAGCAGGTTGAGGCGAAGGAGGAGGAAGAAAAGGACAATATTGCCAGGAGAGAGTCTGAAAATTGAGTCGCGATCGATCCTTGAGATGGGTGGTAGATATCAAGCATGTCCTGAACATCTGAGCAATGCTATGTCCTCTGACACTCAGAAGTCTCGGGAATACACAAGACATCCTGTTTGCTCTGGGTCCCGGGTTCCATCCACTGAATTCCCCACCCCAATCCTTTGAAGACCAACCCCCTATGAACTGACATTCTTCCTCAGGCTGCAGATACTTGGCAGGTTTCTAGTGACGCGGAAGAAGAAAGCCAGCGAGAGGGAAAGAATAAAGTAGGAGAAGGGGTGCGAGGGAGAGAGGCCACCGAGAGAGAGAAAGAAAGAGGAAGAGGAGAGGAAAGGATGGTAATTTTGAATTCAGTGAAATGAAGTTCCAAATGGTGTATCCATATTTTATATTCAGGGAGAGGGAAGGAAAGAGAGAGAGGGAGGGAGACAGGGGGAGACAGGGAGAGAGAGAGAGAGAAGCAACTCCCATCTCTTGAAGGCTCCTTGCTGGCCAAGGACTCTCCTAGATGTTTTGCACCTACGACCTTACAGAGTGTCTATTTTCCGATTTAAGTGTTATGATCTCCTCCTAGAAGTGAATGAAATTGGCTCAGAATGTGTGAGTGACCATGTTGAGAGGGCAGGTGGATGGGTCAGGTCCACACTGCCGTTGGGTTTAGACCCAATTGCAAGTCAATGTCTTGACTACATAGACAGGACATAAATTATTTAAAAACACATAGATGGGGCGCCTGGGTGGCTCAGTCGGTTAAGCGTCCGACTTCGGCTCAGGTCATGATCTCACAGTTCGTGGGTTCGAGCTCCGCGTCAGGCTCCGTGCTGACAGCTCAAAGCCTGGATCCTGTTTCAGATTCTGTGTCTCCCTCTCTGTCTGCCCCTCCCCCACTCGTGCTCTGTCTCGCTCTGTCTCAAAAATGAATAAACATTAGAAAAAATTAAAAAAAAACAACACATAGAAACCTCGAAGGCAGGGAGGAGACCCTAAGATTGTCCTTGCTTGTTTCACGGAGCCTGAGTGAGGAAATTGGTCCCTGGGCTGGGAGCTGGAAGCACCCGCTATTAAGGCCGACCGGTTTAACACAGTGAGTCTCAAGTATTTGGGGGAGACATTAATTAATGCTTTGAGAAGGTAACCTGTGCTCACATAGAGTTGGCATATGCTGGGTTAATCTGCAGGACTTCTCAGAGCCTTTAATATGCTAATGTACACCTTAGCCCTCTAAAAGCCTGCAGCCTGCAGCCCCCTTTCCTTCCATCTTTTGAGACTACTTGTGCCCAGAATATATATTGCTGTGGAGTCCCTGACTTAGGCTCACTCTGAGCCACTCGGGGGGCTTCTTCAGGAATTTAGAAATCAAAACAGATGAGTATCTCTCCAGCTGCCTGGACATGAGAGCAGGGAAGGAAGCAACTTCATGGGCATCCCACTGGCCGGGAGTGCAGATGCACAAGAAGGTCAGGGCAGTGGTGGGAGGGGGGGACACTCTGGAGCCCTCTGCACAGCGCCAGCCCCAGCACTGCTTATCTCCCATTGCAATAACCCAGCTCCAGGATCCCATCAGGTTCCAGACATCCTTCCATGAGATCCCCTTAGTGGTTTGAGCTGCTTTACTCAGGATTTCCGTTACATAAGTAACAAAGTAATACAAAGTAATTAAAATGAATACCCAGCAATCAAACAAAAAAATATATAAAGCGTTTGAAATCAATGCAATGGCAGTTTTGTTTGTCTGGAAGGAATAGTAAAAAAAGGTAAGAGGGATTTAGAACAGTAATGTGTGAGCAGGAGGGCAGAAAAAACAGTTCGTAAGCCAGCGGTGAAGTTCTAAGGCTTTCAAGTGGCAGCAGATTGCACATCCACCTACGGACTGGAAGATTCTTTGTGTTATCTGAAAATATTACCACACTTATTCATTCATAACCACACTCTTCCCCCTCCCCCTCTTCCTCTTCCTCTTCCTCCTCCTCCTTGTCCTTCTTCTTCTTCTTCTTCTTCTTCTTCTTCTTCTTCTTCTTCTTCTTCTTCTTCTTCTCCTTCTCCTTCTTCTCCTTCTTCTCCTTCTTCTCCTTCTCCTCCTCCTCCTCCTCCTTCTTCTTCCTCTAATTGATTCCCAAAGATCCACGTGAAGACATACTTAGTGTTGCAGACACCAAGAGGGACATCAGGGGAGGGAGAGAGAGAGAGGCAGAGAGAGAATCCCACGCTGGCTCTGCATCATCAGCACAGAGCCTGATGTGGGACTCGATCCCACGAACCACGCGATCACGACCTGAACCAAAATCAAGAGTCGGATGCTCAACTGACTGAGCCACCCAGGCACCCCTTAAGTAAGTGTCTTAATGGAAGAAACCAGTGATGGGGGTGCGGGTCAGAAAAGTCTTCATAGTGGAGGTGTCTATCAACGAGTCCTTGAGAATCCAAAAGGCAGTGACCACACCAAGAAAAAGAAAGGGCGTTCCAAGAGAATCTAATAGTGACTATTTTTGTCTTGCTTTTAGAGTTCATTGGGTAGAGTTGTTTATATAGGAAAGCTCGGGCCAGGCTGTGAGGGCCCATGCATGTGATACATGTCTAATTAGAGTTTGGATGTACTCTAGGTATAACAAGAGAGCCAAGTTATCAGGGAAGCAGCGAAAGGTGAACTCAAGGGAAACGAATGTGTCTGATTGGAGCAAAGGGAACAGCCAGAAACAGAAAAGGCATATGAGTAAAAAGGACTTTAGAAGGAGTCAATAACGCTAGATTGTGTTTGTTGCTCTGTTATTACTTTTGGAGGGTTTACACGTTATCGTATGTGATGTGTTCGTTCCTTTTATTTATTCTTTTACTTAGCCAATATTTACTGAGCTCTGTGCTAGGGGTGGGGCGCAGAGATGAATAAGAGTTGGCCCCTGCCCCAGCAGGCCAGTTGGAGAGGTATGCAGATGGAATTGCACTCATCTGAGTGATGAGTTGGGGGTTACCGGGGAGGGAAGAATTAGGGACAACGTCTCACAGTTCCAGAGCTGCTGCGCTCCAGGGAGATAGTGCCATGGCGGCAATCCTGTGACCGATGTGGGTTAGTGACAAATATGCCATGGCACTGAGAGATGATGGTGATCACTGGGCCTCTGAGGCAAAGCTGGGAGTCAAACGAAGAGTCAAAGCATCAAATACTTATTGTTTTTGTTTTCATCCTGATGATTTAAAATGGGGAAGGGATAGAAGCCCAAGGCCTTTGGCTCTTATAAAAATGCACCTTCTGTTTTAAAAAGACAAGAGCTTGGGATGCCTGGGTGGCCCAATTGGTTGAGTGACCGACTCTTTATTTTGGCTCAGGTCATGATCCCCGTGGGATCAAAACCCATGTTGGGCTCCTCACTGAGTGTAGAGCCTGCTTGAGATTCTCTCCCTCTCTCTCTCTCTCTCCTTCTTCCCCTCTCCCCCGCTTGCTCTCTCTCTCTCTCTCTTTCTGCCAAAAAAAAAAAAAAAAAAAGAAAAAAGACAAGAACATTAGTTTCATACGTTGTTGAGGTTAAAACCCCATCCCATCACTAAATTATGATGTGGCTTGGAGCAAATTACTTCTCGGCTCTAGTCCCCTCACCTCTAAAGGGCAATATTCCTGGATGAGATGGACATTATCGGCACGTGCTGGTGTTTGGATCACTGATATTTTGGAAGAGAAAAGGCCTAAGACTTGCCCACCCATGGCAGGTGTTCCTGAAACATTAATTTCCATTCACCACACACTTTGTCTTTTTAATTACTAACGTAAGGTTTCATATTTTAAAGCATCAAGTAAATTATGTTTTGCTTTTTAGAGATGCACAGCTACTCTCCTCATAAGCAAGTCTACTAAGGAGAATTTCAGTGGAAAATTCCTTATTGTGAATGAAAAAAAACCAAAAACAACAACAAAACAAAGGCTTTCGGGTGTGTCCCAGGCACCCAGGCATAACTAGAAATTAAATACATTTTTAAAAATACTCAACTGACTCCTCAAACACTTGGAGGTATTTTCAGGTATTTGGGGTTCTTCCATGTATAAAATATACAATGTTTTTGTAATACTGGTAATTTGGTGACAGATGCTGCTGACTTTCCATATAATGGAACATGTAAAAATGAGGAAGCAATTAAGGCATTTTTAGTTCCCTCTGAGGCTTGCAAAAATTGCTTAAATATAGCTATCCAAAACAACATACATTTTTTTTTATCAAAGCCAAATTTAAATGTTATTTAATGCTCAACCTTTTGGCCAGGAATAGATGTCAAGTTTTTCTTTTTATTGTTATTTTTAATTTAAACAAATGTTGCCTTGGATCGCTTTCCCTTTAGTAGAATGTTTGTGAGTCTCCGAGGAAACTCGGAGCATGCTTTTTTCTCACCATAGCATTTACGAAGGATGCTGGCTTCTCTCGCGGAAGGGAATGTTGCAAATATCAAATGCATGCCATAGCACATGGTGCGGTCGTGTCCCGCTTTCCTTCATGTCTCTGCCACTTGGAATTCGGTGCACCTTTCGAGGCCCAGCTGGATTTGCTTGCAGTGCAAAGACCTTAGAGTTTGCTGCCGGTGTGTGTGTGTGGGGGGGGGGGGGGTATTGTAATAGTGATGCCCTTGGACTCTAAACTCAGGCAAGTTCTCTATTCATATTCCTTGGGCTGGTTTCTTAAATTTCTGAGCCTCACTCTTTCCTTCGATCAAATGGGAGCCATAGTATTTCATACGGTGGCTGAGAGGAGAAGGAATGTAACAATCGGCTATTGTCACTGCCGCCTAAAACCCATCCCCCTTCTGGGAGTCGCACTGCAATTGTACTTTGGACATCTCCGTGAAGAGACAGTCAGTCAAGGTGACCTGCTTCTCCTGGCCAATAGGTGGTCATGTGACCAAAGTGAGACCAATCAGAGATTCTCTCCCTGAGATCTGAGTCTTGAGGGGAGGGACCCCCAAGACAGAAACACTTGGCACACTTCTTTTTTTTTTTCTTTTTTCTTTTTTCCATATATGAAGTTTATTGTCAAATTGGTTTCCATACAACACCCAGTGCTCATCCCAAAAGGTGCCCTCTTCAATACCCATCACCCACCCTCCCCTCCCTCCCACCCCCCATCAACCCTCAGTTTGTTCTCAGTTTTTAAGAGTCTCTTATGCTTTGGCTCTCTCCCACTCTAACCTCTTTTTTTTTTTTTTCCTTCCCCTCCCCCATGGGTTTCTGTTAAGTTTCTCAGGATCCACATAAGAGTAAACCCATATGGTATCTGTCTTTCTCTGTATGACTTATTTCACTTAGCATCACACTCTCCAGTTCCATCCACGTTGCTACAAAAGGCCATAGTTCATTCTTTCTTATTGCCACGTAGTACTCCATTGTGTATATAGACCACAATTTCTTTATCCATTCATCAGTTGATGGATATTTAGGCTCTTTCCATAATTTGGCTACTGTTGAGAGTCACTTGCCACTCTTCTTATTGACAATGGTGGCTTTAAGCCATCAGGACTCCCTACCTGGATCTCCAGAAACCATCCTGGTCCTGGGTCTTTGTGAAACCCAGTTCTTCTAGAGTTCTTCCATCCCCTGGATTTCTAGTAACTTTTTTCTTAGGCTATAAATAATTGATTTCTGTTGCTTACCATCAGACAACTGCCACTAACTATTAGCTCCTTCACGTTTTTCTTTCTTGTAACAAAATCTCTTTGTGGTTCCCCCACATGAATGATCAAGCTTTCCTCCCCCCAGATGGTGTTGCTTGTATCATTATTAATGACTTTTGACTCATTACACCTTGAGGGGCACTAGTTCGTGGCCCTGGCTCCTTCTTGGACCTTCTTTCTTGAGGGTGGGACGTCTGTACACAGCATTTGCTTTGCTGTCTTGCCCATCTGCCCAGGTGTGGGGCCCTGCAGGAAAGCACCTGTCCTTAAGGACTAGCTCCCCAACAAAATGGCATCTGGACTAAATGACTGGGAATTCCCGTACTCCGCAGGCCTTTGGGCTGAGAAATATCCTGGTAGAGACAAATCAAATCAAAACAAAACGTTTAAACGTAGTATTTTCTCAATTAATTGGAACAAATAAACCACCCCCTATCATGAATACTGTTTTTTGGGATAGGCCTGCGGGGAAGCAGTGGGGTGAATGTGTCTGTGGAGAACACACAGCCATAGGCGTGGCATTCTGGGGTCTTCTGGAACCAAGGTGCAGAGTCCCAGTGGTTCTGAGATCACCCCAGATTTCTCAGTAAGGAATCCAATTTGATTCATTACCATTTTATGTAAATAATTATTTTTTTCAACAAATATTTATGGAGGGGCACTTTACTCAATAACGATACCGCTACTTTGTAGCGGGCCCTGCACCTGAGTTTGGGATGTAAGGAAAAATAAAATGTAGTCTCCGCTCCCTAGGGGCGCGCACAGAGGGTGAGCCCAGGGCAACAGTGGTGATTTCAACGAAGTAGGGCAGGTGCTGGGATATAGCAGACGCGATGTATTATGAGAGTGCAAAAGGAGGCATGATGTACCTAGGTAGGGGTGGTTAGGGGAGGGCATAGTGGATGTCATTACATCTGAGCTGGGTCTTTTATTTTTTTTTTACTAAAATGTTTTAAATGCTTATTTATTTATTTTGAGAGAGAGAGAGAGACAGCATGAGTAGGGGAGGAACAGAGAGAGGGAGAGAGAGAGACTCCCAGGCAGTCTCCACACCGTCAGCACAGAGCCTGGTGTGGGGCTCAAACTCCCGCACCGTGAGATCATGACCTGAATTGAAATTAGACGCTTTACTGACTGAGTCACCCACTCACTCTGGCCTGAGCTGATTCCTGAGGGGTGGATAGGAGCTATTGTCTCTGGGAGTGATAATGTCATAGTCCTAGGACATGTACAAGGGCTTACACTCATGGAGGACCTTTATGTGTGTTTTAAATTTAATCCTTACTCATATGGGAGTGGATGCAGAGAGAAATTTGTACCTGACCCCACACCCTGAGGTCCCAGACAGAGCTAAGTATTTTTTTTTCTTAACACCTCACACCCACCTTTCCTGTGGCTTTTACCCCATGATTTTGAGTATTTGTCTCCTTTTAGCAGAATGTGTGTGGTCTAAATAGATCACAGGGATGGTTCTTCAAAGCCCCCCCCCCCCCCCCCCCCCCCGCTTTGCTTATGCACAGCACAGAGAGCACCACCGGGCACCTGTCAGGCTTTCATGATGACTGGTTTCATTACTGTCCGCCTTGGAAAAATTGATCTGACCACAGTCAGAGCATGGCCCTCCATGCCCTACCTCCTGTATCTCCGTATTTTAAGACTTGACTTTGACCAACATTTAGCTAAATTTCAGGCACACACGGAGACTCTATACATAATTGTTGAGTGCGTCTGAGCTGAGATACAGAAGTCTAAATGAGCTTCGCATTAAGAGACCATAGGGCCTGGTTTCCAAAGCAGAGGGGAAAGGACATTCTTGAGGTGTGGTGGCACAAAGGCCTAGGTGACTGTCATACAAAGTCATTCCTGAGGTTGGGACAGACTTGGCATAACCTCTGTCAGTTGTGAGGTTTTGGGTTCCAGTGTTAATGCTCAGCACCATAGATGGTGGTATCTCCTTCCATTTGAGGTTACCACCTGAAGTATCTCACCTCCATTGTATCTAAGGACCTGTCCTCTGGAGTTGGTGGCTTTTCACTAGACTGCTTAATCAGGGACCTTGAGGTTCAGAAAACCTAACTGACTTCCTTGATCAAAAGTTGAAATACGGCCTGGGTGGCGCAGTCGGTTAAGCGTCCGACTTCAGCCAGGTCACGATCTCGCGGTCCGTGGGTTCGAGCCCCGCGTCAGGCTCTGGGCTGATGGCTCGGAGCCTGGAGCCTGTTTCCGATTCTGTGTCTCCCTCTCTCTGCCCCTCCCCCGTTCATGCTCTGTCTCTCTCTGTCCCAAAAATAAATAAACATTGAAAAAAAAAATTTGAAAAAAAAAAAAAAAAAGTTGAAATACGATGATTTGCGATAGGTTCTCTTTCCTGCTACAAATATGGATGCTATGCAGCTCTTAACTGACACATATTCTAGAAAATTCTAGTGGAAGCAGGAAAGAATAAGCAGCTGAAGGCACACTGGAGCAGCTGGGCTGGGTGGGGAATGGATTCTCCATTTCCCATGCTGAACTCCTTTGATGTCATAGCAAGTTGGACATCAAGATGCTCAACTCCTGAGTTATAAACTTAAAAAAAGGAAACATATTCTCTATTCCTCCACCATGTTTCAAGTTTCTAACCTTCATAATGCACTACAGCTTTGGATTGTAATTACCAAGATAAATGACAAACATATTTTTTTAAAAAATATGTTCCCTGGCCGAGGCCGCCTGACAGGCTGCTTTGGTCTGTTTCCATGTGTCCTCTATGAGGTGCGTTGGCAAGAGCCTCTGAAGAAATTTTCATCTCTCTTAAGCCCAGATTCTAATTTTCTGCAAAATGTCTTTACATTTTTCCATATGGATTTTTTTCACATGTTCCATATCTTCGTGGGCCAAAGAGACCCAAGTGTAAAACCTAGAGCAGCAGTTACCTAAGAGGTTGGTAACTGCATCCTCATGGGGTTCATTATGTTCTCCTTGTCCTTGGCTTCTCCCTGACCTGTTTTACCCGTGATCATTTTTCTGGTAGTTGATTGATATTTAAAGCATAAACGCAGGCACACACACACACACACACACGCACACACACACACACACACACCCCCTTAAAAACGTAGTGAACCTAGAATATTTCAAGGGGCATCAAATTTAATGTCCAAGTCCTTGAGTAGTCATATTGGGTTCTTGAGCATGAAATGATGTTTATCCATGCCACCCACTGGGTGACCTGAGACAACTTTACCCATAAATTTTGGGGGTGGCCAAGACTGATGTTGGAACAAAGTACACCTGCCCCTTCCTCCACATTTCTCTTGTAGCTTTCCTCAAGCCACAAAATCTGGGAAGGGTGCTGGACTGGAAGTCAGGATTGGAGCCCCCACGTCAGCCCACACATTGCTGCCCCAAGTGCTCTTTGGGCCTTGGCCAAGTCTCTTGATCTCCGTATTAGTTCCTTTGACTTTAAGATAGCTCTTGTTCAACCTGTTTCATAAGATGTAGCATTAAAATGCAAATTCTTTTGGGATATGTCAAATATTACACATTCACACTTACTTTACCTCACTAGGAGCAAGTAATCGTTTGCACGTCAGAGGCTTTGTTGTTTATCCAAAATTGAAATTCTCATTTCCTTCTTTTAATCGCATCCTCTCCACTGGTCAGAAAAAAAAAAAAAAAAAAAAAATTAGGTTGTGTAGCAGACCTAAGCTGTTGGTGAATGGACAATGACCTTCAATTAGGAAAAAGTAGATAAGCCAGGGCAGGATGAGTGAATTATAACACAGAGAAACATTTTAGGTTTGACTTTTCTTTTAGCTAACTCTGTTGTCTTTGTCTCCATACTCTTGATTAGTTTAGTGTTTGAATAGCCAGTGTTCACAGGCTTAAATGTGTTCTTGACTTTACATGGTGCATGAGAGAGTGGTCCGGGTGGGTTAGAGCTCCTTACTGAAAACCCGGTCTGGTTTGGCCAGTCTTCCTGACCGGGAGAATGTCTGCTTTATTGAGACAGCGACATGCCTCACTGAAGAGCAGTCTAGGTCAGTCAAATGCATTTGAGTGCACGTGTCATCCAATGGGCAAGACCTCCCATGCACTCGTCTGCTTTTTGCTTAGAGTTGTCCAGCTTTCATCTCCATTGGGGCTCCTCCAACAGTAATTTCCTTCTGGAACAATGTCGTTTTGATAGGATTTTGACTAATAGTGTGTGTTATGAGCTGGACTATGTCTCCCTAAAATTTATTTGGGAAAGTGTAGTCCCTAGGACCTCAGAGTCTGCACTTACTTAGAAATAGGGTCATTCTACAGGTAATCGGTTAAAATGAGGTCATCAGGGTAGAGGGCCATAATCTAATATGTCTGGTGTCCTTATAGCAAGGGGCAGTTTAGACACAGAGATACACATATAGGGAAGATGATTTACTATTTTTAAAAATGTTTTTATTTATTTTTGAGACAGAGAGAGAGCACAAGCCAGGGAGGAACAGAGAGGCGGGGGACATAGAATCTGAAGCAGGCTCCAGGCTCTGAGCTGTCAGCACAGAGCCTGACGTGGGGCTCGAACTCATAGACTGTGAGATCATGACCTGAGCTGAAGTCGAACACTCAACCGACTGAGCCACCCAGGCGCCCTGGGAAGATGATTTAAACAGACATAGGAGACGGGCACCTGGGTGGTTCAGTAGGTTAAACATCTGACTCCTAATTTTGGCTCAGATCATGATCTTACACCTGGGTGGCTCAGTCAGTTAAGCGTCCAACTCTTGATTTTGGCTCAGGTCCTGATCTCACGGTTCATGAGATTGACTCCCATGTTGGGCTTTGTGCTGACAGCACAGAGCCTGCTTAGGATTCTCTCTCTCCCTCTCTCCCTGCCCCTCCTCTGCTCACACACACTCTCTCAAAATAAATAAATAAACATTAAAAAAGAAATAAAGAGACATAGGGAAAGGTGGGTGTCTGCAAAGGATAGAGACCTGTAGCAGGTCCTTGCCAACCAACCCTCAGAAGGAACGAGCCTGCTGACACCTTGATTTTGGACTTCTAGGCTCCAGAACCGTGAGCTAAATTTCTGTGGTATAAGCCATCACTTGTGGTGCTTTGTCACTGCAGTCCTAGCAAACTACTGGTGTTAATAGCAATGGTTAATTCTAGCTTTGATGTGTTGAGCGCCTACTACATTTTGGGTCCACCACATACATTGATGTCACTCTTGCCTGGAGTCGTCAGTGAAGGTCTCCATCAGAGGACGGCTTTACAAGCAGATAATGAAAAATAATAAGGAGCCAACTCTTTGGATTATAGGAAGGAGAACGTTCTGAGCAGGGGGAAATAGTAAATTCAAAGGCTTTAACAGGATATGTAACTGGACATATTAAAGAAGCAGAAAGGGTAGAACAACTAGGTTCACATGTCTAGAGAGCAGACTGGTACCCGCTAGATCAGGGAGATACGCCTGTTGGTAGTCAGGTAGGGCCCGCTCAGCTGTTCTACAATACAGCTGAGCTCCCTGTTGTCAGCTTGTATACAGGGGACCTCTTCTTGTGAGCTATTTCTCATGTCAGTCCATTTCTATAAGAGATTGTGCATAGATTTGGAGGAAAACTTATACTTTTTTGAAGAAGCAACTTCTATCCAATATCTCAAGGACGTCTTCCTCCAACCCTGTGCAGGTCAGAGGTAAAATGGAGCAATGGTTCAAGAGGAAAGGGATGATTCTTAAAGAGAATGGTGAGGGGCGCCTGGGTGGCTCAGTTGGTTAAGCGGCCGACTTCGGCTCAGGTCATGATCTCGCAGTCCGTGAGTTCGAGCCCCGCGTCGGGCTCTGTGCTGACCGCTCAGAGCCTGGAGCCTGTTTCAGATTCTGTGTCTCCCTCTCTCTCTGACCCTCCCCGTTCATGCTCTGTTTCTCTCTGTCTCAAAAATAAATCAACGTTAAAAAAAATTTAAAAAAAAAGAGAATGGTGAGAAAACCACAAAACCTATAGAATCTAGACGCACACTTAGAGAGAGACTGAGTCAAGCCCAGAGGCCATACATCCTGACCCTGAAATCAGTATGACTGTTGTTCCTCACACTTGATGTAAGTAAGTGCAATATGGGGCATTTAAAAGAAAGTGGTACTAGGCATTTATCCAAGGGATACAGGTGTGCTGTTTCGAAGGGACACATGCAGCCCCATGTTTATAGCAGCACTATCAACAATAGCCAAAGTCTGGAAAGAGCCCAGATGTCCATCGATGGATGAATGGATAAAGAAAATGTGGAATATATATACAACGGAGTATTACTCGGCAATCAAAAAGAATGGAATCTTGCCATTTGCAACTACGTGGAGGGTATTATGCTAAGTGAAATTAGAGAAATACAAAAATCATAGGACTTCACTCATATGAGGACTTTAAGAGACAAAACAGATGAACATAAGGGAAAGGAAGCAAAAATAAAATAAAACCAGGGAGGGGGACAAAACAGAAGAGACTCATAAATATGGAGAACAAACTGAGGGTTATGGGAGGGGTTGCGGGAGGGGGGATGGGCTAAATGGGTCAGGGGCACCAAGGAATCTACTCCTGAAATCATTGTTCCACTAGATGCTAACTAATGTGGATGTATATTAAAAAAATAATAAAACAAGTTAAAAAATAAATAAAGTGGTCTGCATGGAGAAAGTCCAGCTCTTGAAACCTCATTTATTCTCTGCACAAGTGTGATTTTCATGCAGCAAGTCTTTCTGTTTTTCTACCAAACCCACTATCTCCCTCCTTCAAAATCTACCTCTCTAGGACATCGCTTTATATTCTCCTTGTGCATGTCTTATTTTCCCTGCAAGGGAATAAACTTCACTCATTTAATGTGCTTCCACAGGGGAGGGTTTACTTATATAGACCCATGGCCAATGAGTTAATGCGAGTGCAAGAATTGAATAAAAACAGTAAAAAGGTCACTTGTAGATATCTACCCGAAAGAAATATCCACACACTGATGTGTGCACCAGTCAATGTTCACAGGAACTTTATTTATAATAGCCCCAGAGTAGAAGTAGCTTAATGCCCATCAACTGGGGAATGGATAGACAAAATGTGGCGTATCTGTGCAATGGAATAAGAAGGAATAACTACTGATGCTACATTGTAGATGAACTTCAAAACCATGATGCTAAGTGGAGGAAGCCAGACACAAGAGACCACATGCTATAGAATTCCATCGATATGAAGTGTCTAGAAAGGGAAATTTATAGAGACATAAAGTAGATTAAGGGTTGCCTGAGGCGAGGGGTAGGGATGAGGGTTACCATGACTGGGCATGAAATATGAAAATATGCCTTAATAAAGCTGTTAAAAATAACTAAAATATGATCCAAGATTACTAGAGCATGGGGTACAGAGGAAGGCAGAGGAGAGCACCACTCTGCCCCTTTACCACATGCTCACATCATATAAAGATGCCAATATAGCATTCTGCCTTCTAGAGTTAAAAAAAAAAGTTACGGAACAGTCTGCCGATTCCTATAACCATCAGCAGTACCTGAAATCAGGTTGATCAGTTGTGAATCAATAGTCCTGTTGCATTTTTTTCTGTGGTGGGATAAAATTCATATTTTTTTAATATAAAAGATAGAGATGCCATGCCATGCATGTCCAAGTGAGTTGCGGTCTCCCCTCTATTGTGTTTTAAATGTATTCGTTTTTACCCAAATGTACGAGTAGAAGAACAATCAACGAGTTCCAATAGCACGTTACACAAGAGAGATTAATTCTACCAATGAGAAGGGCCGCTGGAGAAGATGGTATTGGAGCTGGCATTTTTGCTCTAAATTTATTCTGCGAATGTTTTCATAGAGAAGACTGAATGCAGCCTGCCCTCTCTAGAAATAGCTCATTAAGTCTTTTGCATAATGGATGGTGAACTAGTTTGCAAAGGAAAACATAATTAGTCACGCAATTGAATCCTTCAACCTGAATGACAGGACCATTTCCTAAAAAACAAGGCCATTTAAAATAGCATTAGGTGTGCCCTTTCCTAGCGGAAAGGAGCCTGGATCCTTTTACTGTAGTGTATTTCAACCATCCAAGGCAACGTTCTATTAGACTCCAAGAATTGCCCCCAAAATCTACAAACTGTATCACGTTAGGTTTTGAGCTATTTAGAAAGGAAATGCTTGCCGCCAACTGGAAGACGCTATTCACTACTATCAGGTAGAAACACTTATTATTCTTGGGACTATCAGCGGGGATCTTTGCCATGTTTTACCAGCCGACTTTTCTATGACATGAAGGGAAGCTCTGGGGGAGTGCCCAAGTCTCTGGCACACTTTGCCCCAGCCACTTTCATTTTCAATATTGGGTGAAAGTCTGTTAGTTATGAATATTTTCTGGCCAAGACAGGATTTCGGCCTTTTTTTTTTCCCCTGCAAAAATGTCTTGTGATATCTTAAGATCAACTACGTCAAATTTCATTTAGAACAATCTTTTGGGCAATCAGAAATTTACAAGTTACATGTCTATTTCTACCTGGTGACTGGGTTGGGACATGTGACATATTAATTACGAAATAGCTAGAACGCAGCCAATATCAAAGAGGTTTGAAAGTCGTGGAGGGTGGGACCTGTAAGGGTTTTAGAGATCGAACTCCTTCATTCTGAGAAGAGGAATTTGAGGCATGGGGACGTTGATTGCTTTCCTTAGCAGCAAAGCCAGGACTAAATTGACATCGTCTGGACTTTCCGTCCACTGCTTTTCCCACTACAGCAAGCACCCTGCAGGCCAACTCTACCCCGCTCTTCCTAGTACATTTCCTCCAGGAGATGGGACACTGCCTGCTAATAAAATCTATATGCTCTTTTGTCCTTTCTGGAATGCTCTCACGTGTAATTTATTGGTAGCATCTCTGAAGAACAGAATTAATGTTTTTATTTGGCTGTCGTTCCAGATGGTGGAGGAGCCAGAAGGCTGCGGCAGATGAAGGCATTTGCATGGTCTCAAAATGTCAGGGTGGTATGGATGTTCTCTCCAAGGTGAGTCAGGTCAAACCCTTCGTTTCTTTTTTCAAAAGGTAAAACATAGGTTATTAATGGATCCCATGAAAACTTCTCAGCCATAAAATTAGCCACGAGTTTGGGAACAGGATCTTTGCTCTTAAAACCACCCTAAATTGCTTCTTTCCAGGTATGTTTACTCAATATCAACATAGGGTTCACGGAGAGATTTTGGGAATCGGGAGGTAGTCCTACAGTGGCACATACACCTCATGAGAGCAGGACAAAGCAGTCACCCATTCACTCACTCTTCTATTTATTCAGTGAAGATGTACTTAATGATGGCTATCAGTCAGATATAGTGTTAGGGTTGAGTCAGAAACACTTAAAACTGATCATAAAGGTAACCATTTTGTCCCTTGCCAAACCAGGTTGTTGTAAGGAGTCATGGGGACTATTTATTGTCTCTACAAATCTCAGTGATGGTTCTTTGGAGGCAGCATGTAGCTCATCCATGAATAAAGAATGCTTAATGGGGGCGCCTGTGTGGCTCCGTCGGTTAAGCGTCTGACTTCGGCTCAGGTCATGATCTCGAGGTTCATGAGTTTGAGCCCCGCATCGGGCTCTGTGCTGACACCCTGGGAGCCTGGAGCCTGCTTCAGATTCTGTGACTCCCTCTCTCTCTGCCCCTGCCCCACTCGTACTCTGTCTCCGTCTCTCTCAAAAATAAATAAAACGTTAAAAAAAATGAAAAAAAAGAATGCTAATGCTTTTAAAGGAAAACTTAGAGAAATTGCCCAAATGATGCTTGTTTTTGTTTTTGCTTTACAAAAGCTCCCAGTGCTGGCTAAGTTCCCACCGAAGCGTCTGTGTCAACAGTATTTTTTATTGCAGGTTTTACTGACTGAGCAACAGAGCGGAAATGGGAGCAGGTATCTGAGAGAGGGGCCTGGAGGGAGTGGTCTTCCGGAGCACTACTGACTGGGAGCATATTGATGACTGAGGCCAAGGCTTCCATCCCGAGTCCTCCTCACCTAGAGTGCTAGGCACTCCCCAAGTGGTCGTGGCATTGAGCAGAATTTAGGGAAGCGAAGATGGTTTCTGCAAGAATTCCTGGATGTTGGTGCTCAGTAGAATTACCTGGGACTGAGCAAGGCAGGGATTGGCATGGAGTCAACCGTCTGGGGGAAAGAGAACTTGCATAGATTTCTCAAAGCGTAGCAGAGATTTCTCTCTACGGAGTTGTAAATTGTAATTGTTTGAAGAGATTTCGCTTCCGTTTTCCACCTTTAAAATTGCTTGTCATTTTCTACTGTCGCCAGAGCAAAGCATGAGAACAAATTAAGGGTCACCGTGTAATATTTCGGCTTCATTGCATGGGTACTGTGATAGAGTCTAGGGACATAATGGAGAGAGAAAGCAAACCTGGTCTCTACCTACTCAGTTCTTACCTCATGGAGTTTGGTGGAAGAAATTCATCTTATTCAGAGAATCACACGGTGGAGTACCATAGCTGTGTTGCGTTCCATCAGCTGAGCTCGGGTCACTTTGGTTTTCTGAAAGATACAAGATGCTGTAGACGGATGATGAGGGGTTTGGCTTGGTCATGGGGGTGACAGGTGTTTCCCCTGAGGGCGAGATTCCTGAGTGGAGAAGTAGGAGTTAAGATTGTTTGCAAACATCTCGTGACTGAGTAGGTCCTCTTGAGCATGGAGGAGAGGGTGACGGGAGACAAAGGCCAGAGTATTATAGGACTTTCGTTCTATTTGAAGAAGTACATGCAAAACGTTGCAGGGTTTTAGCCGAGATTGGAATATTTGAAGTTGAACACTTCCTGAAGAATGGACTGTGGGTTCAGCAGTGGATGGTGATAGATCAGTTACAACCTTTTTGTAGCTTGGGCTTATGGTTGATACATATGGAGACATGTGGGTAAAAAACAGAACTATTTAGGAGTGATTATGATAAGGGCAAGAAATGGTGGGCTATGAAGGGTGTTGGAGAAGGAAAGGCCTAAGGTAGATGCTAACTTTCTGGCTTGCATGACTAAGCGGGTTCGGGCATTGCTCATTGCAGCAGTGAATATTGGCAAATGCCCGGGTTTAGGGCAAAGAGTCTAAGTTTGCTTTGGACATACTGAGTTGCAGTAGCTTTGCGATATCTAAGAAGTGGTGGCAATTAGGTAGTCAGATATTAGGGGTTCCAGATATAGATCGGCTCTCTTCCAAAAGTGATAGTTCCATCACATGATACTGATGGCCCCTGATATTTATGTCTTCCGTCATTTGCCCTGAGAGGGCAAATAACTTGCCCTAGGGAGGCTAATCTTGCTGGTCCTGGTACCAAGACCCAAAGTCCCAGGGAAGTTTTCTCACAGGTAGCCAACTTAGGCAAAATAGTTGTAGCAGAAAGTAGGTGTAGAGAAGGTCATGGACTATCTGGTAGCTTCTATGAGAGTGATAGGCTTTTGGAAGGAGTAGTTACCAAGAGGAGAGAGAGGAAGATGACAGATCATAACTTACAGCTCTTCTCTAATTGTGCCAGGGTCATTAGATGCATAAAACTAACTTTGTGGTAGATCTATATTTCCAGTATTTTGTGTTTTCTCTGGAGCTCTTGGATGTGGGACCATGGAGGGCTCAAAAACACTGAAGTCAGGCTAGGAAGATACACAAAGGAAGGCTGTGTTAGGAGTATTAGATTGCACTGTGTTATCATGATATATTTGTGTGCCTGTCTCCTTTAACAGATTACAAAATTCCTGAAGCTTGGGATCATTTCTTGTTTATCCCTGTGTTTCCGGTGACTAGAAAAATACCTGTTCAAACATTTTTGATGAGTTAGTTATTGAATGAACAGCTTAATAAAAGCACATATAAACAGTTGAGGGTAATATGACTTTGAACTAGCTCCTTAACCTTCCTAGACTTTAGTTTCGCATCTGGATAAAGCACTTCTTATTCTGCTCTGCATGTCATAGTTTTACAATTCCATTATATTAAAACATTTTTTTTCCTGGATTTTCAAACTTCTGATGATCTGTACAGGGGTTGTGCAAGTAGCTGATTATTTTCAAATTCTGGGTTGTTTTCTACTCTCCAACCTATTGAAACCTGGTGGAGGAAAAAAGCACATGAGCTTTGTATCAAATGCATATGAATTCAAATTCTAGCTTCTCCAGTCACTGCCTTTTTCCCTCTGGGTAGTTCATTTAACATTCATTTAGGTTTTTTTTTTTTAATTTCTAAAATAATAATGATAATATCTGAGTTGCAAGGTAAAAAGAATGGACTTATCGGGGCACTTGGGTGGCTCAGTCAGTTGAGCGTCCGACTTCAGCTCAGGTCATGATCTCACAGCTCGTGAGTTCGAGCCCCGCATCAGGCTCTGTACTGACAGCTCAGAGCCTGGAGCCTGCTTCTGCTTCTGTGTCTCCCTCTCTCTCTGCCCCTATCCCACTCGCATTCTGTCTCTGTCTCTCTCAAAAATAAATAAACCTTAAAAAATTTATAAAAAAAGAATGGACTTGTAAACATTAAAGCATAGGAGGTCCCAGGACAGGATAGTTATTATTTTTCTCATCTTTGTGGCTTAGTGTGGATAGGCATTGATTGAGTTTGAGCTGCGGTAATAAAACATTTGTCACTTTTTTTTAGCTGACCACATTTTACCCTCTTATCTGCTTTATGTGGTTTGGGATAGTTTAATTCAATTGGTCTTAAAATTTCTACAGAACATCAGTATTCCACAAGCTAGATTAATAATGCCAAGTTTTACTGGTCTTCCCCAATTATCAGGAAAAGAATCAAGATGTATTTTTTTTTATTCCAAGTATATATTTTACATTTTTCTTAATTTTTTTTTTTTGGCCTTCTGCTTGTTAAAACAACCTATCAAAGTTAACCCAAAATCCTTTTTTCATGAATTTATGATTCATTCAAAAAGACATTTCTGGGTACGTACAACATAAGAAGCACTGTCTTATGTTACTGTAGATGGAAATTTACATCAGAGTTGGGTCCTTTCCTTCTGGATTTGACAGTTAAGTGTGTGGAGGAGGAGTGGGTAGAGAATTTTTTGAAGTGACAGGGACACTTGTGTTGAGTTTGAAATGTGAAATGTAAGTTTGTTGGAGGAAGAGGTGGGTTCCAGGAGTGCCACAGAGAGCAGGTGAGGGGGAGGGGGACGATTCTCTGGAGTAACTGTGGTAGTTTTGGTTGTAAACATGTAGCAGTTTGTTGACAATAAAAGCATGGTATTACCAGACTTCAGGACAGATGAAATAGACAAAGGCATTTAAAGGAGCCCTAGGAGAGCGACCAAGAGAGAAGCGCAGGTTAATCGTAGCATTCCTGGCTGAGTTTCCAAGAATCTCATTTGTGAAGTGTCAAATACTCTGGCATCCTCTTTCAAAGTGGCATTTTTTTCACAGTATCAGAGGGCTTCCAGATGTCATCTTGTTGTATTATCCTTGTCAGTCTGTGTGCCTTTTTTTGTTATGGTGAGCACGCATAAGTTAATACCAAGACGTCTGTGATCACCGCTTTCTTTTAATAATTCAAAAGAAGATAAAACATGTGGAAACCCATCGTAAAGGCAGAGTGCCGAAATGGGATGCAAAACACAAAAGGGGAGCTAGATTAGAAGGCATTCCAGGAAAGGGTATAAACATGACACTTACAATGAAAATATTCATTGATAGTCACTCTGTCAGGCCTTGTATCATTGGTGTGTCTCACCGTAACTCCATTGGTGAGTACCAGTACTCTGTTCCTTTTACAGATGAGAAGTCGAAGCAGAGAGGTTAAGTGATTTACCCTAGGTAGCACAGCTAGTAAGTGATGGATTTGAACCCAGGCAGCCAGGCTCCAGAGCCAATGCTCTTAATCCCTATTTCTGTACAGTCTCCTTTTATTTGAGGGTAATACTAATTTCCTCTCTCACAGCATGAGTTTTTATTAACTAATTGATTCACCTGGTCATTGTCTCCACTTTCCCTGAACACTGCTCCTGGGTCGGTCCCTGAGCTATATGCGGGAGTGGCAATCAAGGATGACATATGCTCTCTGCTCTCAGGAAGCTCGTTCTGGTCGAGGAGTGTTCACAAGACAGTTTTTACCTGTGTGAGGTTACTTGAGCTGCACAGATGGTCAGAAGGGTGGTATCTATTTCCACTTGGCAGAGCAAGAAAAAGCTAAAGAGGAGAAAGGCCCTGTGGCTTCCTTGGAACAGTCTCGAGCAGGTAGTAAGTGCCAGGGTTTGGTCCAAACCCTGGTTTTCTAACCGGAAACCAATGTTCTTGGGTAACTCCAACAAATAATTGTACTTGGTGTGAATCGTCAGGTGATCCTGAGTAAGTCACTTGCCCTTTTGGGATCTGTGTTCCCATCTATGAAATGAGAGGCGTAAAAACATGATTTAAGGTCCGATTCTGTTCTGATATGTTATGAGTACGGTCACAGAACAATTAATTATTTAAATAGGAATACTGACAATTTAATTTTGAAATGTGACATTAGTTGATCCATTCGGTGCCCTTAGTGAAAATCAATAGGCGTATCTACAGTGAGAGACAAGAAGAGAGAAATGAGTAAGTCTGGTTACGGGGATTAGGGGTTACAAGTCTCACGGAACTAGGAAACGCAAACTAACCATACTTGGGGTGCAGGTTTGAGGCTCTATTTTGAGTATCCCTAGAAACCAAAATCCTAGCAAAGAGCGAGTGAACTGCTAGGTAGGTTAGCCAGGAGGAGGGACCCTCATGTCTTTTAGCGGAAGAAATATTCTTCCCAAGGAAAATTTTGGCTTGAGGGCCTGGCCTTGACAATTAGTGTCTAATGAAGTCCTGCTTATCTGTTTTCCCCTAGCCTGTGTCTGAGTCCTAGGGAGGTGGGAGCTGCGAGGAAGAAACTAAAGGAACATCCTTTTTATCCTTCTGCAAAGAGAACTGACATTGAGAAGCAAAGCAACTCTGCTTTAGAAGCGGCGGTCAGAAGGCAACATAAATGGGGGGAGTGTTCTGTGTTGTTCACATCAGCATAGGAGGTATTTTAGTAGGCCTAAGAATGGCATCCAAAGAGATATGTCTAAGTCCCAGTGCCTGGAATCTGTAAATATTACCTTATTTGGAAAAAAAAAAAAAAGATTTTTGCAGATGTAACTACGTTAAGGATCTTGAGATGAAGACATCCTCCTGGCTTATCTAGATGAGCCCTAAATCCAATGGAAAGTATCCTTATAAGAAGAGAAGTCAGGGGCGCCTGGGTGGCGCAGTCGGTTAAGCGTCCGACTTCAGCCAGGTCACGATCTCGCGATCCGTGAGTTCGAGCCCCGCGTCAGGCTCTGGGCTGATGGCTCAGAGCCTGGAGCCTGTTTCCGATTCTGTGTCTCCCTCTCTCTCTGCCCCTCCCCCGTTCATGCTCTGTCTCTCTCTGTCCCAAAAATAAATAAACGTTGAAAAAAACAATATAAAAAAAAAAAAAAAGAAGAGAAGTCACACACTGAGGAGAAGGTGATGTGGGGATGAAACAGAGATATAACGCAAGGAAGCCAAGGAATACCAGCAGCCACCAGAAGCTGGAAGAGGCAGGGAAGGAAGTGCAGCCTGCCAACACCTTGACTTTGAACTTACCTTTGACAGCTGTAAGATAATAAATTCCTGTCCTGTTAAGCCACCCGCTCCATAGTAGTTCTTCATGGCAACTACAGGAAGCCAATTTAGACACTGAAGCCTTGGGAAAATGGGGTGCCCAGCAGACGTGGTAGGACCCAGGAGAAGTGACCCCCATTGAAGGATGCTATGGACACCAAAATGATGGTGGATTTCCCATGGTAACTGAAAATAGGAAACATTCCTTGGAAGCCCAAGCATGACTGAATGACAGAACTTAATTTTGTTTTTATTTTTATTTTTTTAAAGGAGGACTAGCCACGTGACCCTAATTACACACAGCATCTGGTAAAAGCTGAGAAACAAATGGATGATTTTTCTAGAACACAAAGCAAGGCAAACTCTGGACTGAGATCTAATAGAAGGGCACGGGATCATACAAACGATTGCAGCGAATGACCACCACATACTTAATATGATATCTGATCGCTTACTGGCACAAAATTCTATGATCGGGTTCTATCTACTTCATCTTCTACTATGACGCCTGGTACGTGTTTTCCAGGGTCTCTGAAGCTGGGAAGAGATGTGGAGGAGATACACTGACTCTCAACTTCCTTTAACTGAAAATAATACACATCGCTTTCGATTCTGGTCTATTGGCCAGAACCAGTCCAGTGGGCCCAAACTAACTACAAAGGAAGTTGAGAAATATACACGGTTGGAGAAACCATGTGAAAAAAATTCGGTAGCGTTAATGGTCTTTGCGATGTACAAGAATGAATTGTTAGCCTTGATTAATTTAATTTCCCACTAAAAGATCTGGGCTCTTGGGCACACAATGACCTTAATCAATGATTGCTTCTTGACCTAACTGATTCAATTACAGACTTTACCTCATAGTAAAGTGGAAGCCATGGTTTCTCTGTGTTTCGTAAGATAAAATTCTGATATAAAGCATCTATGTTTCTTAAATTCTATTGTAATTAAGCAGGAAAGATAATCAGGGAAACTTCTGATTCAAAAAATGAGAACAATTCCAAGAGTCTCAATAAATTTTTAGACATTATAGAGTTTGTAGTTAGGGTATCCCTTTGGCAGTCTTGACCATGTTTCACAGATGAGGCAATTTTAAAAGAAAGCATTATCGAGGCTTTTAAGAACAGCAGTGCTAGAAAAAAATATATATATATGGCTTGTTCCTTAATTGCAGCCCATTCCACACAAAGCCTAAGGGTTGGTTCTGTGGAAATCGAGAAATGTAGGTTTTGTGTCTATTATAAAGAAAAAGGAGGAAGAAATTGCCAATCCTGTGTCACCTGTTGTCAGACAGGACTATTGCTAGAGACATGTGTTCTGCTTTTAATTATCTCATTGTGTGATCAAACCAAACCCTCTGAGTGGGGGTCATTCTCTCTAGTTACAGCTGAAGAAACTGAGGCACAGAGGTTTTAAATGACCAATGTCGCACAGCTAGCAAGTAGAAGAGTGAGCCATCAAACTGGGTCTCTCTCCGTCTGATTCTCTCCTTCTTTCCTCCCATAGCACATTATCTCCCTTGTTAGAAAACCAATGCCTTGGGCTTCACTGGCAGTGGGTGCTGTTGAGAGAGCAGGGTTGCTATTGTTCAAGCTCTTCCAACTGCAGAAATGGAACTCAGATCATGAGCTTCAGAAAAATCTATCCCCCTTTGGAGGGTCTTTTACAAATAAGCTATTTGTTTTTGTCAAAGACAGGTTTTGGTTTCATGGGATACGACTTTGTTTTCAACGACTCATTAAAGAAAGCTGACTTACTGCCCTGTTTTCTAAATCTAGTCACAGACCACAATCATTTGCAGGAAATGGAATGTTTACTCGAGTTTATTATACAAGGCTCTGGATATGAGCTGTGGGATTTTTACACCTCATAGCAACGGTATTACAATTTATTTACAACTTCATGTTGGCAGCTGCACAAACTCTTATGAAAAAGGACAATCACACCTTGGGGACCAGTAATTATAGGCAAAGGTATAAATTGGGCAAAGCAGTGTAAGCATTTGGCACTTAAGTTGAAGAGAATAGAAATGGCTCTGGCAATCGGACAGAAAGCCAGTCTCTTGTTCGTTATGAGGCCATGAACTAATTAAACTGAACTTGTCAGAATAGACGGATGAATACATTGAACTGGATTTTGGCACTGACTGGTCCCACGCTCATGAAAACCAAGTTGTTTTAGTGATGTCATCATTTGGAACTTCTAACTATGATATCACTTTTGACAGAATTAATGTGGAATTAATACCATATGTACAAGCATTAATAGGTATTGACTTTGAACGCTCGGTGATCACTTGGGGTTGGTGTCCAAAGGAAAAGTATGAGATAGGTTTTCCTAACATCTCCAGTTATCAAATAGCAAACCCAGTTTAGACAAGGATCTCAACACATTTATCAGAATTCCTCCAAGACAAATCCATATATGTATTTCTAAGAAATATTTGCATAGGGACATGCTTTAAAATATGTTTTATGTGTAATAATATTGAATTAGGGGATGAGTGGATTTAAAATGAAATTCACAGTTAACTTAGAAGAAATTGCACAGAGTTCTTTTTTTTTTTTTAATGAAACTTTGCATTTTAGTTAGAATTAAACCCAAGACATGAGATGTTCTTACTAATGAGACTAGTGATTATGGTTTCTAACTTTCCAGAATAAAGGAGCTCTCTTCCTTTTCTCACTTGTGCAAATACTGTCTGGGTGAAACTGATCCTGTTTATGTCCATTGCAACAAGTTCTTCTGAATCTTGGGGGTTAGGTGGGTGTAATAGCTTTTATTCATAAGCAAATACGTTTTTTTTACTTTATTTATTTATTTTGAGAGAGGGGGGGGGGGCAGAGAGACAGAGAATCACAAGCAGGCTCCATGCTGTCGGTACAGAGCCTGACACGAGGCTTGCTCCCACAGACCCTGAGATCATGACCTGAGCTGCAATCAGCACTTGGATGTTCAAATAACTGGGCCACCCAGGCACTCCAAGCAAAATGTATTTAATACCTTCTATGTTCTGGGCATTTTTTTTTTTTTTGTATCTCTGTAGATTCCTTACAATTAATTCCTTGCATTTGCATAGAAATAAAAATCTAGAAAGTGTTATTTCAGCCACGTAACGCAACAGTCTGTATGTATATGAGTCAACAGCTAAGTGAAGGACATAAACTCAAGACAGTGCCCTGAATAAATAAGGAAGCTGGGGTTAAGCCAAGTGCTATTTGGAATAGTGTAATACAACTTATATAGTAGAATTCTCTGTGGGATACTTTTTATAGTTTATCTTAATCTTCACTATAGTCCACTTTCTAGTTAAAGAGACTGAGGGTCTTGCTCGAGGTAACTGACAATTAAACTCACATGTGTCCTATTCCAAAGGCCATGCTTTTTCTGATACATACTCTGACCACCTAGTACTTTGCCTGGTTCAGGTAAGAAGCAGATACATCAGATGTGGAAGAAGCAGGTTAAGCTTGTGTTCATGGTAGGAAGACAACATGGCGGACTAGGTACCTATGGCTCCAGGGCTGGCCTGGGCATATGCTCATTTGCCTCACTTTAGCAAATCTCACAGCCTCTTTGTGTATGTTCTCCCTTGGGGATGGCAAGATTCGCTCATAGGGGTTTCTGTGAAAACCTAAGCCAATACCAGTAAGTGCAAAATGTACTATTTAAATGTTTGCTATTATTTTTTAAGGTTGTGATGTTTCTCGAGGGGGTAAGTCAGCAGTCTTTCTGGATGTGAGTTATTATGTAAAACGTACTCGATTTCTGAGAAGGTTTAGCTGTCCAGTGCAAATACAACAAGGGACATCTTGTTGTTACATAAAGATTAGCAAGAAAGTGGATAATGGAACTCACATAGCCTAGCAGCCTGTCCCACCAACTTTACCAATCACCAGCTGTGATGCCTTGGGCAAGACAATCAAATTTTCTAAGTGTAAGTTTCCGAAAAACCAACAATGCCTCTCTTTGTGGGTTGCTGTGTTAGTTTCCTAGGGCGGCCATAATAAAGTACCGCAAGCTGGTTGGGTTAGACAACAGAAATTTATTGTCTCAGGGTTCTGGAAGCTTCAAGTCTAAGATCAAGGTATTGGCTGGGTTGCTTCCTTCTGACAGCTTTAAGGAAAAATCTGTTCCATGCCTCTCTTCTAGCTTCTGGGGGTTTGCTGGCAATCCTTGGTATTCCTTGGCTTATAGAAGCATCAGTCTAATCTCTGCCTTCATGTTCACATGATGTTCTGTGTGTGTGTGTATGTCTCTGTCCAAATTTCCTCTTTTTAAAAGGACATAAGTCATATTGGATTAGGGCCCACCTTAATGACCTCATCTTAACTAATTATATCTGCAAGGGCCTTATACCCCAATGAAATCACATTCAGAGGAGCTGAGGGTTAGGGCTTCAACATATGAATCTGGGGGGTGGTGGATAATTCAACCCATAACCGTTGTTTTGTGGATAATAAAAAGAGATAATTCACATAAAATACCTAGTACATTTGACTCATGATTGGTACTCTGTGTTAATAGAGCTTCACTCCTGTTGGTTATGCTTTGGAGTTAGGGGCGAGAATTCAAAATATGGAATTGATCTCTCTATGGCTCTGCACAGGAACTTTATCACAAGGACGAGAAGCTGTGTTTGTAGTTATTAATTACTGTTTTCTCACAGTTCTCTTGGACTTTTTCCTTGGTTTGTGGGCTTTTGAGGGAAGTCCAGCTCTGCATACAGACCAGTATGTCCTGCCCAGCCACCTGCTTTGGATTCAAGTCAACTCCCAGGAGTTTTGTAACAGATGTGTAAAATGTTCCAGGCTACCTTTTCATCATTTATATTAACATTTAAAAAAAAAAACTTAGATGAAAGTTTGCCCTAATGCATTCTATGCAAAGAGCCCACTAGTGTCTCATTAGAAAGAGCAGACTAAATTTTACAAAGAAATTTATGAATAGATATAACAGAAGTAACCATTTATGAGAACCTTAATTTCATGTAGGCATACCAATATATTGAGCTACTTGCACCAGAACGCTGGAAAGTAGATAATTATCATTTCTGTTTTGTAGATGAGGAAACTGAAGCTCAGATTTAATACACCTTTAAAGGTCAAGAGCTGGCAACTAACCGAAGCCAACCTCACGGTCTTTTGTGGCTGCTCAGTGTGTTCATTCCACGACCCAGCAGAGCATTGCTGAGTCTCTATGTTCTCACTGAAAAAAGAAAATGGAGACAAAAATATCGTATGCACAGGTGGTTTATAAGGATTCGATGTGAGAATCTCTGATACAGGATTTAGCTCATGCATGAAGCTCAAAACATTTTGCTGAAGAAATAAGACAATGAACAAATGAATAAGAAAATTCACAGGAAGGCTGATGAGCTTAAAAGCAAGTATCAAGGAGTGTGATGGAACATACATGCTAGAATTAATTTTCTTTAATATTTGAAGATATTTAAAACAATTATTTTAATGTTTATTTATTGTTGAGCGACAGAGACAGAGCATGAGCAGGGGAGGGGTAGAGAAAGGAGGAGACACAGAATTCGAAGGAGCCCGACACGGGGCTTGAACCCACAAACCGCGAGATCATGACCTGAGCCGAAGTTGGACGCTTAACCGACTGAGCCACCCAGGTGCCCTTATATTTGAAGATATTTAAAAGGCAGAACCTATTACACACACACACACACACACACACAAAACCCTATTCTGATTTGGAGGCACTTATTGAGCATTCGCTGTGGGTGAGGCAATGTTGTAAATGTTATTTACTCCTCACAGTGACGCCATGAAGTAGAGGTCATGTCCACCACCATGTACAGGTGAGGCACAGAGAGGTTAAGCAATTTGCCTGAGGTTGCCCACGCTTTGTGTACCTCACAAAGCCAGACTTCAAACTCAGACTTCAAAATCTCCACGACGCTGGAGATTTTCCCGTAAATCACTTCTCTCTCATAGAAACATATTTTCATGGCTTCATATAACTTTACCCAACTGATGCTCTTTAACAAAATCGCTCCAGAGACGGCTCCCACACTCACCATGTTCACCGTCTCCCTTGTGAAAGATCCACACCCCTAAGAACAAGAGATCAAACTTACCCTGTTGGGTTTGCTTCTTACCAGGTTGTGTACCATTGAACAAGATGTTTAGACTCCCTGGACCTCAGCTTCTGTTTCTATAAAATGGAGATTATGATCTACCTTACAGGCTGGAGTGAGGATTAAATGAGTTAATTTCTATTAAGTGCTCAGAACAGTTCCTGGCACACGGTAGGTTCTCCAGAGATGTTACCCACCATATGGTAATTATGAATGTTGTTCTGCAGGGGGAAATTAAAGCTACATTGGGACACTAAAGACCCCTAGCCTCATTTTCTGTTATGAGGCTTAGGATCTCTAATAATATAAATATTTCAGCACTGGGACCGCCAGCTTGACTCAGTCTTAGACACTGGTAGCCTGAAAAACAGTTTTTTATAAAGACACAAAGCTGGAGACTTTCCTGTAAATCACTTATCTCTCTCATAGAAACACATTTTCATGGCTTCATATAGTTTCACCTGACTCATTCTCTTTTAAACAAGTTTTAACTGGTTTTATAATCGTAAGCATATATTAACATTTACTGCATTCCAGGCACTGTCCTAAGCACTTTGCGTGTATCATTATCTTACATAATTCTTTTTTTTTAATTTTATTTAATTCTTAAAACAAGTCTGTGAAATAATATTCTTATATTCTCCATTGAATGGATAAAGAAACTAAGGCACAGAAGGGTTAAATAACTTGCCAAAGCCACTTTGCTGGTAAATGATAGAGCTCAGGTTTGATCCTTAGAGGTCTAACCCAAGGATCCACTAATAGAACCACTGTAATCAAGTGCTTCTGTGGTACTAATATTCTTAACTGTCCAAATGAGAATAGCAAATGTATTTCTCTCGTTTAATAAAACCCAAATTAATTCAAGTTTCTATGCTTGGGTAATTCAAGTTTATAATATCAATGGACTGGACATGATACCCTCAAAGCTCCTGATATTAAAAGACCCCACAATTTATGAGAGTCTTATTGGGGAGGGAGAGAGAGAGAGGGATAGAGAGAGAGAGGGAGGAGAATGACAGAGAAGCAGAGAATGAGAGTGAGCATGAGACCGAGTTTGAAGATACTAGGCTGCTAGCTTTTAACATTTAGGATGGGGCCATAGCCAAAGAAAGCTAGTTGCCTCAGGAAGTTGGACAAGGCAAAGAAATAGATTATTTTGTGGAGCCTCCAGAAGGTGTGCAGTCCTGTTGACCCATTTTGGATTTCAGTAAAATTTTTTAAAATGGTGTTGTTTTGGGGCGCCTGGGTGGCGCAGTCGGTTAAGCGTCCGACTTCAGCCAGGTCACGATCTCGCGGTCCGTGAGTTTGAGCCCCGTGTCGGGCTCTGGGCTGATGGCTTGGAGCCTGGAGCCTGTTTCCGGTTCTGTGTCTCCTCTCTCTCTGCCCCTCCCCCGTTCGTGCTCTGTCTCTCTCTGTCCCAAAAAAAATAAATAAACGTTGAAAAAATAAATAAAATAAATAAATAAAAAAAAATAAAATGGTGTTGTTTTAAGCTCCTAAATTTGTGGTAATTTGTTATAGCAGCAAGAGGAAGCTGGTATACTCTGATATGGTAGCATCAGTGGTTTTGGTTCTACTTGTACAGAGTCTCCTAACACCACCACCCCCCCACCACCCCCCCCACCACCCCCCCCCCCCCCGCCCAAGGATTCTTCCCCTTGCTCAGAAATCAAGGAACATTCTCACAGCAGTCCCACTCGTAGGCCTAAGGGGAAAAGAAATGAAAACATATGTCCGCCCCAAAACTTGTACACAAATACCTATAACAGCATTATTCATAATAACCAAATTGTGGAAACAACCTAAACGTACATCAGTCGATGAAAGAATGAACAAAATATGTTATCTATGTATAATGAAACATTATTCGGCAATAAAAGGGAACAAAGTACTGATAAAAGGCTAAAACACGGATGAATCTTGAAAACATGGCACTAAGTGAAAGAAACCAGCCCCAAGAGCCCACAGTCACATGCTTCTATTTATATGAAATGTTCAGAAGAGGCAAATAAATCTGCGGAGGCAAAAAAGCATTCTAGTGGCTTCCAGGGGCTAGCAGTATGGGGTGAGAGGTGGCAAGTGACCGCTAAGGAGTATGGAGCTTCTTCGTGGGGTGATAAAGGTGTCCCAAACTTAGACTCCGGTCATGGACTGCATATACTAAAAGTCATCCGTGTGCACGCTTCAAAAGGGTGAATGTTTTCTAGCAGTGAATACCATCTCAATGAAGATGTGAAGAAGAAAGATAGAGAAGGCAGGTACCCACACCGTAAACAGCAGACGCTCGTTGGATTGTTGTATTACTGAGGGTTCTTCAAGATAAATAGAACCCGCAGGATATACGCGTCTCCTAAATACTTAACGAATGTTTATTCCTTCCCCTTGCACAGAGAAAAGCGATTGAAGCAAGTGATTTCCTGAAACACGTGACCTCGGAGAGCCCAGTGCTGTAGTTAAGAAACGACCATCCATGTTACAGAAACACCATTCCTGGTCGTTCTGACGTCAGTCGTACGATGAAGTGCCAGTTGCGGTGTGGAAAGATGATGCCTTGTTCAAATTAGGATAACCTCCAGCTAGGTCTAGCATCCATGCAATTCATGTAATCCAAGATTTTACTCACCTGAGGGAACAGACTATTTTTGCTGGCCCCAGTTCACTTTCTTTCACACGTTTTACAATGTGTGGTATTTTAATCAATGTCAACCTGCAACTTTCAGAGTCGAGGCTTTGGAAATGCCCGATGTCTTTTTTTTTTTTTTCGTTCCTTTTCCCTTGGCATCATTTGACTCTACACAAAGCTATATGCCCCTTTCTTCACTGTATGCCACACATTAAATTAAGCATTAATTAAAGAGTCTCTTGAAGATCGAGACCTGCACTTCATGCCTGCCCGTCCCAAGAAACAAGGAAGGAAATTCTGACACTTAAAACAAAAAGGCACCATGCAGGGATATGAAATTGACTATGAAAAGAACGGGGAGAATGATATAGTTCAGAGTGCTGTGACAGAAGAACAGAGGAAATATATGGCTGCCAGGGTTCAGTGGAAAGGGAGGGGGTATGGAGGGCACCTGCAACAACAGAACTTATCTGGGAGACCTTGGAGTTCCAGGCTTGTTTCGAGGCTTCTTGTCAACCAAGTCATTGATGGTTTTGATCTTAGATCACCCCCTAGACCCTACTTCTCAAGTTCACCCTTTCTCAGAAGTGAACTTGATCCAGAGCTCTGCCCATCCCCAAGTCTCTGGGACTAAGATTCGATTAGCAGGAATGCTTCTCCACTCCGTATGTATCCTTCCATGTGGGGAGCACCCATGAGAGTAACACTTCTGGCCTCTCATGTTGCCTCACTCGGTGGTTCCTGAGGGCTCTTCTGATGACTGAATTACGAAGGAGAAACTGGACACTCATAACCCTGTTCCATTGTCTCCCCTCTCTCTCTTGGAAACCAGATTCCCACAGAGAGACCTCGTTCTTTCTGCTACAAGCAGGACAGTTTTTGTAGAGATTTGCCTCCTTTGTGGTGACCCAGCACAGCTTGTGGTGGCCTGCAGATGGCTGTGTAATTCTGGGGTTTATTGTGAGGAACTCCAATATCTCGTGGACTTAGTCTTTACCAGTATAAAGTTAATATTTTATTTCCCACTTTCTAACATCTCTATTTTATGTACAATTGCTTCAGAACTAGAGTAGGGAAGAGACATATTTCCTGGAGGGAAGAGCTAGAGGACATCGTCCCCACTCCCCTCTTGTCTTTGACCTATTCTGGTCTCAGCATATTCATACCTCATAGCGTCCTTTGTCCGCACACAGCTCTGCAAAATAGGATGATGTGCATGCTCTTGAAAGAATCATCCAATCGGCCTGCGATCATGAAACTTTTGTTCATTTTCATTCATTTATGTATTTTAAAAATGAAGACTTAATGGGAAGACTTGTTCTTATAAATATTTAAACTTGGGAGATGCGTTCATTAATTTGGTTGGAGATTCTATGAACATGGATATTTCTTACGTACCTGCAACTGTCACAAATTGAGAATGGAATGTTGTTCTGGTCCTCAAAGACCTGTTATTCGATGGGGGCAACAGTCACCCAAAGACAGAGATTGTAAGCTCATTGAAAAACATTCTATCAAAAATGGCTTGGTCGAGATGACACAATGAAGTGCTCTTGTTCCAAGTGAAACCATATTTGTCTAAAGATATATGTTATATTCCACCATAAATCAGAGCAGCCTAATTGTTGGATTGTCAAATATTATCAGAACTGGATGGCTGAAGTTTCTTCAAGGTAAATATTTTGTCTTACTGGTTTTTTTTGAAGCTTATTTATTTATTTTGAGAGAGAGAGAGACAAAGACACAGACAGAGATAGAGAGAGAAGGGGGGAGGGTCATAGAGAGAGGGAGAGAGAGAGAATCCAAAACAGGCTTTGTGCTGTCAGCTCAGAGCCCAACGTGGGGCTCAATATAATAACTCTGAAATTAAGAGTCGGATGCTCAACTGACAGAGCCACACAGGCACCCCTATTTTTTTGTATCCCCTCAGCTTAAAGGTATATCTGGCATATGGTGGGTATTCAATATATATAATATCAATGTAATATTATATATTTTTAATATATATTTAATGTTTCATCTGTTCGTCTTCCATCCATCCATCTATTCCACAAATATCTGAGCTTACCTTGAGAAGCACTAAGTATATAGCTACAAATAAGTAACAGAGTGTCTTGTCTGATGGAATTTAAATTCTATCAATGCTAGAATTCTAGAAACAATTTTATGAAATGCATGCACATTTTAATGCACATCTGCTGAATGCTTGCTGTTATAAATCATATGCAGTATACCCACTGAATGTCCACCTCCCATAAGATATTTACATCCCCCCCTTAAGAGCCCTTATTTTTATTTCAAATTTCTCTGACATAGGGTTTCCTATGCAAGGGGAAGAATAAAAGCAGTGAACTGAATGTTTTAGTTTCTAGTCCTGGGCCCTAACCAAGGGAACCCTAAGTTAAAATTTATTTGAAGAAGTTTCTGGAAGCATATTTAACATTTCTAAAAAGTAAATCGCAATAGCATAAATATAAGTAAATACACTTTATTTTATTGTTTATATTGTTTCAGAGTAAGAGCCAATAGTGATCATCATAAAAAAGCCGACTCCCTTCTGCTCATCAGGATTCAATTCATCCAGAGTTGAATCTCTGGATGGTAATTGTCGGTGCAGGAGATTCACATCCCTGGACACTTCGCCGCCGTACGTGAGGCTTTTGCCTTCTGTAACAGCCTAGGCTGATGTGTGAGGACATATTCCTGCACGGGCTATGATGATTTCTATGATCCTCCCTCCATACTAAGCCTCACTAAGGAGCTTCCACACTTGTTACCGCCCCGCCCCCTCCACCAGCCCAGCCCTAGATACTGCTTTATAGTCAAAGTCGTCCTACTGAGCCATTCCCAGGGTATAAGCCTTAGACAAACAGAGCTGGTCGAGATTATTTCTAGGATGCTTATCTTTTTGTCCCTCTGGGAATTACCAGGGGATGGACTCTTTTATTTTTATTTTTATTTTCATTTTCTTATTTATTTACTCATTTATTTATTTAAAGTTTATTTATTTTGAGAGAGAGAGAGCACAGGCAGGAGAGGAACAGAGAGAGAGCAAGAGAGAGAGGGAGAGAGAATCCCAAGCAGGCTCTGCACTGTCAGCACAGACCCCAATGGAGGGCTCCAACTCATGAACTGTGAGACCATGACCTCAGCTGAAATCAAGGGTCAGACACTTAAATCACTGAGCCCCCCAAGCGCCCTGGACACTTTTCTTTTAAATCCCCCAAACAAAATGGGTTGTGACAACCTATTTCGTCCAAATAATGTTTTCTTCTTAAATTCACCTCCTGAGAAAAGTCATGCTTAGAGACGTCAAGATGCATGAACTATTTTGACAGATGAGGTGATGGATAAAGCAGTGTCAGGGAGGGGACTGGGCCAGAGACAGTAGGGTTAGTGTTGGCTCAGTGTTGGACACACCATGAAGAGAGATGGGAGGAAAGAGAGAAGATAGATGAAAATGGAGAAATTGAGATGGAGAGGTGAGTTAGAGATGATGGGTTTTTTCCTGTAGATTAAAGAAATTATGAAGCACTTAGGTTCAGAGTTGTGTCATCTGCTAAAATAACGCCGTGTAACAAATTTCCCCCAAACTCAGTGGTATACGACAACAAATATTTATTTCTAGCTTATCAGCAGGGATCAGATCTTTCAGGAAGGGCTTGGTAGGATTTGGCTGGGATTGTTCATGAGGCTACAATTTGGTTGGGCTTGCTTGCGTGGCTGTACGTTAACTCTTCTCTACATCATCTCCTCCTCTTTCTGGGGCCGGTGGGTTCCTGGGCATGTCTTCTGCATGGCTATGGAGGAAGGCAAGAGAAGCAACCCCAATATGCATAAAGTTGTTGAGCCTTCTGGTATCATATGCACCCATATCAGACTGTTCCAAAAAAAGGCCAAAACAAAACTATGGTGAGATGTTCTATGAAGTTACATAGTACAGATCTGGGAGTGGGGAGAACTGGGATCATGATACTACTCTACCACAAGATCGTTTACCCTTACCTACCCTCTGCCGTCGTCTCCAAAACATCCTAGTGATCTGGCGCTTAAAAAATATAACAAGGTAACCAATGATATTAATTCTTAGGATTTCAAAACTCTTGGAACAATCTTTCAGCCACTAGTCACACAGCCCAGCATAGAAACCCCCTTGTTTTTAAAGGGGACCTTAGAGTCTATTTATTTCCATTTGCTTATGTTACAGATGGGGAGACTGAAGACAAGAGGGATGGTCGGTGGGAAAGCTGGTATTAGGACATGAATTCCAGTCCATTAAATGTTCCACTTTATTTTGGGCTCTGTAATAGCAGCAAGAATTAGGACCCCGTTATACAGATTGTTAACTAAGGGACGAAGTTACGTCCTCGTGGTCAGATAGCAACTCCGGGCCTTCCCGTTTTATTCGACCATTTGTACATTCCATTCTCCTCCTCCCGTTGTTGGGCACTCAGCTAATTTTGAAGGAGGAAGAAGTGAATGTTCGCTTGGAAGCCGCAGGGCTGTGAGACTGAGGTATGACATAGAACTTGCAAATTAGATATTCACTCGTAATGTGATCTGGCCGCAAGGAAAGCCAGCCCTGCCGGGGGCCGGCCTGTGTGAGGAGTCAAGCTGCAGGAAGGGGAATAATCCCCCTTTATATGGCACTGGTGAGACCGCACCTGGAAAACAGGCCCCTGTTCCAAGGTGTGGTACCCAGGCCATGTGGATGGGGAGGAGGGAACCGTATGATTCATTCGTAGCTGGAGGAAATGACCTAGGGGGGAGAGATTAGAGAGCTTAATGGGCTTGACTTCCTCCCCCAGGCAGGAACCCTGGACAGCTGAGAGGCCCAGGGGCAGGCCCACAGTACTGAGCTCTTTGGGTCCTTGAAATAGGGGGTCTTACGACACCCGGCTCTGTTGTCCCAGCCCCATTGCTCGTCCTCCGCCCCCTCCTCTTTCTTCTCTGGACTCTTAGCTTCTCAGATTTTCCAAAGTCTTTCCTACCTTTGGCCTCTGGTACCTGGACCTCCTTCTGCCTTGCAGCTGCTTCCTGCCACCGTGTTTAGAGTACCGTCCACGATGTCATTGTTCCGTGAGCATTCCCTGGACTCCCTGGCATTTTGGGACCTTCCGGTACCTGCTCTCCTAACACCTGCCGTGCTTCGCTTTGCCTGGCTTTCCCAGCGCGTCTTCGTGTGGCTCCAGAAGCTGTGTCTATTTTGTCCCTGGCTTGTTGCGGGGGTCATGAGTGTCCGCCGAGGGCAAGAACGGAGAGACCGCAGCAGTTGTGTGAGGAGGCAGTGCATCAGGTGTGTGAGCCTTTGTTTGTGCTGTGCCACCTGCTCCAAGGCTCTGCCTTTCTTCTTGCCCTGGCCAGATGCATCGAGAAAGCCCTGGGCCGGGAGGCACTTCTTCCTCTCCTGCTTCTCAGCCCGATGATGGGAGGCAGATCACCGACCCTCTCTAAGACTTGGCATCTTACTTAGTTTGTAAAACAGAGAGGGTAATGCCTTTTCCGCGGGGCTGTGCTGAGGAGTAAATGCGAAGTCCCTTCGTAGCCATTGCACGCCCGCAGACTCAAGGTCAGCGGCGTCTTTAGTGGGACGTTTGTTCCTTACCTTCGTTTCATGATTGCCCTGAACGTTCGGTTCTGCTCCTGGGGATATAGGGTAATCATATGTCTTCCACGTGCAGAGCCACGGTGGGGCGGGTGTGGGGAGCGAAATGGGGCAGGTGGAACGTGGTGGTGAGGGCGTGGGCAGCATAGGCAGGGGGAGCCGCACCCTTCCCACATGGCTCTTTGCCACCCCTCCCATCATGGTGGGGAAGAGCTCGGCAGGGGGACTGCCCTCACTGGACTGACACGGCCACTGCGGTGTGGAGACCCCCGTGCGTCCAGGGCCGTGGGATGAGTAGATGCACCAAATTAAACTTGAATGGAATCCCTTCAGTGGGGCGTACGGGGGCTGGGGGGTCTCAGCCTCAGCAGCTTTCATCACTTTTGCAGCTGCCGGTTACTCACATCCCTGGTAACCACCGCCTCCCCCCCGGGGTGCCAGCGCCTTGCAGCATAGGAACTGCTGTCTGTATTTGGCAAGAAGGAAGAAACAAGTGCCATTTAAAACAAAAACCGATCCTAGCCTCATTCTGTCCCCTCAGGGAGAGTTCACATTAATTCAAGTTGGGGGATATGGTTGTTTGACTTAGGAAAGCATGCTGACGGGTGGGCCAGGCTGAGAAAGAGACCCGTGCACTGTGCCCTGCATCCGGGAATGTGGCTGGGAGCACAGGTGTTGGGTCGTGTGGCTGCGGACCGAATGCTGGCCCCAGCCCTGAGCCCCTCAGTCTAGAGTCTCCTTATCTCTGACTTGGGGCTGAGAATTGTACCTACCTCAGTGAGTTCTTGTGAGCACTGCCTGGGGTAAAAACCTAGAGCATAGAACAGGGACTGAATAACAGAGAGCAGCTTTAAAAAAAATACGATTGGTCTTCATTATTCATGGATCCCGTATTTGCGAATTGACCTATTGCTCAAACGTATCGTAACATCCAAATCCACTCTCGTGGTGCTTTCGTGGTCATTCGTGAACATATGCAGTCACCTGCCGCACACATTTTGCTCCGAGATGAAACGAGGTGACGCGCTCTGCCTTCTTATTGCACCTTTTACGGCAAACAAGCATCTTCTTCAGTACCCACTTAGTGCAATGTGTTCTGAATTCTGGCACTTTTTCTTGGTGCTGTTTTAGATGTTTCAATGGCTCCCAAGCCTAGCGCTGAAGTGCTGTCTAGTGCCCCCAAGCGCAAGGCGACTGTGATGCGCCTTACAGAGAATGTGCCAGATTAGCTCTGTCCCGGCATGAGCAACGGTGCCGTTGGCTACGAATTCAATGTTCATGAGTGAACAATATATATCAAGTGAGACGTCTTTAAACACAGACACATATAAAACAAGGTTACATACTGATTGGTTGCTAAAAATTTTGTGGCCAGAGGTTTGTAAAAACCCAACCCTCCATTTCCCCTAGGAGCAATGGCTCTGTATGCACTAACTCAGTCTTTGTGGTGACTGTATAGAGCATAGCTACTGCAGATAATGAGAATTGACTGCACTTTGCCATGCATCCTCCCAAGAAAAGGATTGAATGGTTGGGATTTGGAAGAACCAGGAGTATTTAAGACCGATCGCTCTCTCTGTCTGTCTCTCAATATGTATATATGTACGTATCCCAAGAACTGACGAGAGCCCATAGAGAAACGTAGACTGTGAAAATTCTCACTGGCTGGGAATGGCCCAGCCTCCAAGGAAAGTATCTTTACCTTGGTGACACAGAGCCTGCTGAATTCTGACCAGCAGTGGTTCCTCCCAAGCTCCACCTGTGGTGTAGAAATCACACGACTACTCCTGGAAAGAAAATGCACCAAGTAGTTTTGTGATTAATACAGTACTAATATCCTGCTGCTTTTCTGATATCAATGTAGTTTGCTCCACACTCATAGGTTGGGATACAGAAATAGAGGAAAGCAGGTTTCACCTGTGTACTCTTAAACTGGCTTTAGCACCTAAGAGGTGAAGTACATGTATTCATGCCAGTAATTCATTGCTTCCAATTGGATGGCCTCAGGAAAACACTGACTTTATGTTTCTGCTAAGTTCCTTCACTTAGAGAGAACAGACCTACTTGTTCTTCTTCCCCTTTGTGCCTATCTTAGCCCATACTGAGAGAGAGAGAGAGAGAGAGAGAGAGAGAGAGAGAGAAAATGAATGGGGAAGGGGCAGAGAGAAAGAGCGACAGGGGATCCAAAGTGGGCTCCATGCTGACAGCAGAGAGTCCGATGCGGGGTTCGAACCCGGGAACAGCAAGATCATGATCTGAGCTGAAGTTGGATACTTAACTCAGGCACCCAGGCATCCCTGCACTTCATTTATTCCACTGTCAGCACAAAGCCCACTTGGGATCCTCTGTCCCCCTTTGCACTGTTTGAGGCCTCCGCCTCCACTGAGCATTTCCTACATAAAAGGTGCTCTGCATCGCTCGTGCTCAGGGGACAAAGTCCTACCTTATGGCGACAATCGTGTTCAGCAAACGTAATTTCTCTTGGGTCTGCTAGAAGTTTTCTCTTCGTCTTCGCGCATTCTGAGTTCTTCCTCTGCCATCTCACTGAATAACTATTTGAGATGTGTCTATAATGGAATCAGGGAGAGGAAGATTCGAGAATGAAAGGTCAGCGATGACAATTTTTGCCCTAAAGTGACTCATAGTCTAGTGAGTTCGCATCCATTCCCTCCACCTACACGTTCGTCTCTGTGCTTTATGCTTAAGTCGGCATCTTGGTGTGTAAGGACTGCCTGACTTTGGCCATTATTTCTCATCTCATTTCCCTCTACTCTCTGCCCAAGCACATTCATCTCACATCCATGGCTGGTATTCTCAGCACTTTAATCACCACCAGCTACACCCCTTGCATCCTGACCTCTGTCTCTGCCAAAGTCCGGGCACGTATGTACACCTCTCTGTTGTGCATTTCTCCTTGGGTAAGACCAACAAATGACCACATGCTGCCCATGAGGAAGGGGCTTAGAAAGGAGCCTGTTAACTGAATGACAAACCAAGTTCCTGAGACATGACTTTAAGGTACGGTAGGAAACCTACAAACTCAAAAAACTGGTGTTTTCATAAAATATTTTAGTAATGTAAGCACTCGAGAAGACATTGGAAAGCATGAATTAAAATGTGGTCTATATACACAATGGAATACTACTTGGCAATGAGAAAGAATGAAATCTGGCCATTTGTAGCAACGTGGATGGAACTGGAGAGTGTGATGCTAAGTGAAATATGTCCTACAGAGAAAGACAGATGCCATATGTTTTCACTCTTATGTGGATCCTGAGAAGCTTAACAGAAGACCATGGGGGAGGGGAAGGAAAAAAAAAGAGAGGGAGGGAGCCAAACCATAAGAGACTCTTAAAAACTGAGAATAAACTGAGGGTTGATGGGGAGTGGGAGGGAGGGAAGGGTGGGTGATGGGCATTGAGGAGGGCACCTGCTGGGATGAGCCCTGGGTGTCGTATGGAAACCAATTTGACAATAAATTTCATATTAAAAAAATAAAAATAAATTAAAAATAAATAAATAAATAAATAAATAAATAAAATAAAATGAGATTTTTACAATGAGCGAATGAGCCATTGCTGGTGTTTTGGTTTTATTCAACGTGATTAAATGTGAAATTCTTCTAAGTCAAAGAAGTAGATGCATTTGAGAACAAACAGAAACCTTGAACACAAAATTCCTCCCCAAATAAAAAATGTGGATTTCAAAGTGAGTACACCAAAGCCCTCCATTGTGTATCGGTGTATTTCTGTAATCCCACTCTCAGAGAGTTTAGCGTAAATGCTTGCGTTTGATCTAAAGATGTGAAAATCAGTAACTCAACAAGTTTGAACTGAAACCCTCATCCACTCCTCCTCCTATCATCCTCATGCACACCTGTTCTGTCTCCTTTTCCCAGGCTTGGTTGATGGCGCCATAAAAGTAATATAGGTACATTCTTTGAAAGGTCGAATGCCAGTAGTAAGTGAGAAATTAATCTCATTCCCCATTCCGACCCTCCTTCCAGAGTCTAGCTCGTTAGTAGGATTATTTATGGTTTTATTTCTTCTAATTGTTACCAAAGTAATGTTAGCCATTTTGCTATGACATATATTTCTGTTGACCCTTTGTGATGAGAATTAGTCCACTGGGTCACATACACTACTCCCCAGTTTGGGTCAAGGCCGTATTTAAAACTGTGTGTCGTGCTCCATCAAATCTAGAGAGGGTTTTCTGATGCCCCACCGCTTACAGTGAGAAAATTAGAGCCTCGGCACACCCTTGACCTTCCTGCCTCCTTGAATCTCCCAAGTGATGTCAGTTGTACGATTACTTATGCAATGTCAGAGTTTTAATATGTACATTCTCTTTTATGACTATATTTGTTTTTTTCTCTAAAATTGGTTCTAAAAATTGGAAAGCAAGCAATTAGTCTTCACAGTATGATGACAATGTCAATGTCATAACAGCAACTGCGTCATAGAACCAAGTGGTGGGATTGAACTCAGAGTGAAGGAAATGTAATTCTACGTCATTTATGACTGACAGAAAATGCTTCCAAAGTTAAGCTCAAATAGGCCTTTTCTTCCCCCTATTCTAATTGCTCAATATCATGCTACATCTTAGTTCACTTTATACTTAAACCATAAATATTATAAACCCTTTATTTTTTCTTGGTGTACTCTCTTTACCATGTGCACAGAATTTCTTGGCTTTTTAATCATATCCTTTAATAAAGTTTACTTTTTCTTATACATAAAACTATTGAAGTCCTCTGAATTCTGCTTAGATTTGGACTTAGTGCTTTACAAGCCTGCTGCAGGGCCATTTTTCCAGAATTTCTCCCCCCTCCATTATATTCTTATATTAGTCAGGCTAGCTTTAAGGCTATAATATCTCCAAATTTCAGAAGTTTATTTTCTAAAAGTCTATTCCTCACTCACATCCCAGTCCAAATAGGACGAGAAGACAGCTCTGTGTCAGGCAGACTTTCTGGAAATGGACATTGCCCTCCGGTGCCTCATGATCTTATAGGTCTCCATCGCCTCTGCAGTCAGGCAGTGAGTGGTCAGGCAGGTTGGAGATGGGGAAGGCATGTGTGCTTCTAATCTCTTTGGGCTAGAAGTGGCACATGTGACTTCTAGTCATATTCCACTGACAAAGAGCAGAAAGATGGCCTATGTGGATGGGGGGGCGTGCCGGGAAATGGATCCACTGTTTGCCTAGGGAGACGTCAAGAACCCAGCCTCTATCAACACTATGAGTTAATTTCACAAGTTCCTCTTTCTTGTATCTTTTCTGGTTTGGTGGAATACATGATTAAGTTTGTTTGTTTGTTTTTAACCCCAGAAACCTGAAGACAAATGTGCAAATTCCTTCCATGTCTAGAAATTTCTTTATTTTACTCTCATGCTTAGTATTATGACTAGGTGTGGAATTCTGAGTTCAAAGTAATATATCCCATTTCTCTGCTATCTTGCAGGATTTTTTTTAAGTCTTCATATTCTCTCTTCTCTTTTTCTAGAACTATTTTGGGTGAAGGATGACCTTTCTGTGTTGATCCTTTAAGGTTTTACTTTTATCTTACTCTTCTTTTCTTTGTTTCTATTTTGTGTTCTGGGGTATTTTCCTAGACCATTTTATTAAATTTAAAAAACAAAATTCAGCCACCATGTTTTCAATGTCCACGAATACCTTCTTGTCCCTTAATCAATTCTTTCATGTCACATTGTGCTTATCTTATTTACATGATCTTTTCTCAACTATCTCTGGGAGTCCTCATGAGAATAATTTTAAATGTTCTCATATTATGCGGATTATGTCTGTTTATTCTAGAATTTTTTGGTTTGTTCCTTGATTTTTCTATTCTGTGCTCTTCCCCCCCTCCCCCTCCCCCCCACCACATGGTTGGAAATCTTTGGTTGTTTAAAAAAAGTAGCGGAAGGGGGTTTTCTTTATGGTTAGATCTGTTTCTCTGATTTCTCAAGTGTCTTTCTGATAATTCTGTGTATAAGAGAGATATTATTTTAATATTCTGGAAAACTACTAACATACTAGAAGCCCTAAACTTTTCTAGAAATGTCTGTCCATTTTCCCAAAAAGCAAAGCTCATCCTATTTAGTGTGTTCGGTTTGCAAAATAATGGTCCTCCAGAGCTGTGTGTTTACTAATCCCTGGTCCTTGTGAGTATATTAGGTTATATGGGGCACGGGGACATTAAGGTAGCAGATGGAACAGAGGTTGCTAATCTGCTAAGTTTGAGATGGAGAAATTCTCCTAGTGTATCCAGGTGGGCCCAATGTAATCACAAGGATTTTTCTAAGTACGAGAGGGAAACAGGGAATGTGGGCGGCACCTGGAAGCTGGGAAAGGCTAGGAAATTGATTCTCCCCTGCAGCCTCCAGAAGGAATGCATTGTTGTTGACACTCCAGTGTAGAGCCATTTTGGATTTTTGATCTCCAAAACTGTATGATAATAAATTTGTGTTGCTTGAAGGCACCAGGTTGTGGTTATTTGTTATAGCAGCAGTAGAAAACTGATAGTTTCATATTAAATTTTGACATAGGCGACTGTTCTCTACTTCTGAAAACATCTTCTCCCTTGGATGCTGGGTTCCCATGCTCTCCTGTTTTCCTTTTGCCTCTCTGGTTCTTATTTCTTAGTCTTTTTTGAAGTATCCTTCTCATGACATCTTTATATTGAAGGACTCCTTGACCTTTCTTTCTATACACTTCCCCTGGACGGTGTCATTCATACCAAAGATTTTAAATATAATCTTTATGCTGGAGACTCCAAAAGGTTTATCCTGAGCTGAGAACTCATTGTATATTTACAAAATTGTGCATTCACTTGCTGAACTGATATCATCCCCATTTGGGAATACCACATCCCTCTCAAGTTTGGCATTTCAAAGTTCATAATTTTCTCTGGAATTTCATGGCACTCAGCTACAGCCACAGTAATGCTACATAATAAATTACCCCAAAACTTAGTAGCCATCCACATTTATTATGGTATATGAGGGACATAGGTCTGGGGTGGCTGGAGTGGTTCTTATTCAGGCTACAGGCCAATAATCTAATCTACCTGTATTCCAGAGATTCCAGACAATGCCTTTGCCACTTGCTGTTCAAGCCATAAATCACCTTCTCAGTGGCCTTAACTAAGACTCAGACTTCCAATATTTCCCGGAGTAACTTGTTCAGTAACTTTATAGGGTACTCCCAATTTTCACATATGTGTATGTGCATTTACCTGTTTAATTCAGTCTCTTTCTTCCAACCAGCCCATGTATGAGATCCATGTTTGTTTCATTCACTCTTGTATATTTAGTGCCTAGTACGATGCCTGGCATGAAAAAAAAATGTCTAGGCACTCAAAAGATGTTTTTTAGATTAAATATATTTATAAATGGTGGTATTTCAGACATGGGAGAAGAAGTATATTGGGGGGATGTGAACACTATGGAGCTGGGCCTCAAGTCCCAGCGGTGTCTTCTTGGCATCCATCAAACCACAAAATGCAGGCTTACTGGTAAGCCGAGCCTCATTAGAAGAAATTATTTTGTAATTAGGTAAAAGTAGGGCAGGGCAGGGTGAATGATTTGTATAGGGTAATGCAGGAAAATCACTGTGGAGTTGGGACAGAGCCAGGTCCACAGCACAGGCTTACCCACTGGAGGCCAGGTCTTCACATTCAGTTCCCGATATTGGTCCCACGGGGGCAACTCAACGTTCCAACCACACTGTGACCCACTCACCCAAGAGGGGGCTGGAAAGGGAAAGGCTCCCGCCAAGTTTGAGAGATTCCAGGCCACTTTGCTTATGGTTTGGCTTGGGGTTCCTGCTTCCCTTCACCATTGCCCCTTGGGCTCCTGACCTTAAATCAAGCTCTCAATCGTTTCTCCTGCTCAGAATGAATTAGTGACTTTTAATTGTATTTTTCCATTCAGGGTCTTTGAAATCGGCATTGCTTTGCTTTTGTGGGTTTAGCTTGACCTTTAATGTTCTCTTGGCAGATTTCTGTTATTGGAGGGGATGAGATTTTTGATTTGTTAGAAAGAATGGAGTCTAAGCTTGGGACTTCAGACCCTTAAGCTTTCCGTTAAAAACAGAGAGATGACTAATAACTATTTAGTGTGTAATGATGGCTTAGCAGTATTTACCACCGATTTAGGCTCTCTGGCTCCATTACCTAGGATATTTTCCTGACTTAAACATTTCTCAGTTCTTCAGCCAACAGCTGTCCACATTTTTTTAAGTCCCCAAACCTCCAGAAATTATGATTTCACATTTCTAATAGGCTCCTTTCACTGTTCAATCAAAAAGGCCTCTTGTACTTTATAGCGTGTGTCCCAAAGAGAATTTAATACACATCACAAGTGGAGAACACAAGCAAAGGATAAAGTCCAAATCTTCCCTAATGGGGTTCACACCCAGCCCCTCTATCCCTCACTGGGTCAGAAGCAGGTGTGTAAAGAAGCAAGGGGTAAACACAGATGAAAACACACACACACACACACACACACACACACACACAAAACCCTTGAAAGAACAAAAATGTATGATTCAAACTCCCTCACCATCACTAACTTCTGTGGTCTTCTCCCTGGTGAGGGGAAAGGAGCCCTCGTAAGAATTCAAAGGTAATGATTCCCTTAAGACAATACCTTAAATAAATGCCTTAACATGGTAATCATTCACTAAAGGTGACATTTGGGAAATAGGAATTGATTTGGGGATACAAAGGCAATGGAGACACAGTCTCTCACCTCAGTGCAATATATATTTCTTAAAGTTTATAGTATAGAGAAATAGGGAGTGGAAAAAGCATAGGTAGTGCAGAATCGTGGGTTTATAGTAAGACTAATAATCACAAAAATAAGTAACTTGATAATTTATGCCATTCATAGTTTCCATGTGAGAGGCATTATGCTGATTACAATATATGCCCATTTAATTCTTTTTATAAGCAGAAGAGGCAAACAATTGGAGGACCCCTACAATACAGTAAGAAAACCACAAGTCAGCAGGACTTTTCTACATGCTTGTGGTCACAAAGCCCCAAATTGGTGCATTCTAACCCTGGTCTTTCTTACTTTCCACCCTACACTTTTAACTATGATATTGGTGGAAGTCTTCAGGGGTGGGGGTTGGAATTTCCAATGATTTTTCTAGCTCCATTACTCTATGAATCTGTTATATACGCAATTTAGGGGGTATCAGTGGAGACTATGAAAGAGAATGTGCGTTATGGGCATAGGCCTGCTGGACTGCACAGTGGAGAAGTTAGGACTCTGAGTTTGGGGTCAAAATACTGGTACTTCGGTCCTGACTCTGCTTGTTACTGGCTCCAAGACCTTGGTTTCTTCTTTAAAGTGGGGGTTATCAAACCCAGTGTCACTCCTTCTGAGCATGAGAGAGTGGGAGGAATAAGCCGGTGGGTAAGAAGATATTTTGTAAACTATATCGAGCCTCAAATTATAATTATTACCATTGTAATTGTAATTATTACATTCATAGTAGACACTACTAGATGAGGCTTCTGGTTCCATGAACTAATAAAGTCATGACAGCTGTCATCCATTGCCTGCATATTTGTGGTAGGCAATGTATTCAGTGCTCAGTGTTTTAATTTTAATCCTGGAAAGAAATTCTTCAATTCCACATACAATTACTTCCTGTTTTATAGAAACTTACAAGCATATAGAGGCTAAGTGATTAGGTTTTTGGAATGAGACAGTGGATAAGTTGGCACTCAAACTCAGGTCAGCCTGATTTCACAGTTGCTGTCCTTTCTACTATCTTGCTTTTCTCAGACAGATTAGTTATATATACAAAAAAAAAAAATTACCACCAAATAATAGAGCTGGAAATGTCTTAGAGATCATCGAATCTGTCAAACCATTTATTGAAATTTTTTTAGCAAGCAAATATGAGGTCCAATGTTTGCATTCAAATTTAAGTCATGGATCTTCTGTTCAAGTGGGAAAAAACCAGCTGGCTTCAGCAGAAAAGGGACTCCATTGGCTTGCATAAATGAAAAAGTAGTTTCAGGCATGGCTGAATCAAAGGATTTAGTCAGTATCATCATGACCCGTTTTCTTCCTCTCTGAGTTCTGCTTTCCTTTTTTTTCTTTTTTTTGGCTTTTTTTTTTAATATTCCATGAGATAACTCATGGCAGCTCCGGGGCTACATCATCCTTACTGCGGGTAGTCTTAGGAGAATTCTCTCTTCAACCTTCGTAAGATTCTTACTAGCCCCAGATAGGTTATGTACCCATCGTTGAGCCAGTTACTGTATTCAGGGTATAGACCATGTGGTTGGTTCAGGCCTGGCTCCCAGGTCCACACCAAAACTGTATGTACTGAGTATAGGGGAGAAACTGGGCTGCGTTTACTGGAGGGAGAGGTATGAATGGTGGGCAGGCAAAAACAATAGATATCGCCCAGGCCTTTGAAGACCCAAATCTATTTGGAGAAGTCATTTAAGTTGCTTCTCTGTTTGGCCTCTATCCAAATTTCCCCTTGGATCTCCGAGGATGCCACCTTAGACTCCATGGATTGTACTTTGGCATAGTGCTACCTGATACCCCCTCTCTGACACACTGTGTGATACCTGCGAATGATGGTGTGCCGAGCCTAAGAGACAGCCCTAGCAGGTATGTCATTGGGAAGGTGCACAGGACAGACATGTAGGATTAGGAGAAAGCACCAGTCCACTCCTAGCCAGCACTGGTAGACAATGGCAATCACACACACAGGTGACTTAGAGATAGAGGGAGCTGGAAGACCCTCTTTCTGTTTCTCTTTTTCGTTTCTTTTCTTAATGTTTACTTATTTTTGAGAGACAGAGAGAGACAGAGCGTGAGCAGGGAAGGGACAGCGAGAGAGGGGGACACAGAATGTGAAGCAAACTCCAGGCTCTGAGCTGTCAGCACAGAGCCTGATGAGAGACTCGAACCCACAACCATGAGATCATGACCTGAGCTGAAGTTGGCCGCTTAACCGACTGGACCACCCAGATGCCCCAAGATCTTCTTTCTACTTAGCCTACTTCTGTATCTCCCCAGGTAAGAAGCATTGATCCTACTTTCTCTCTTAAAATTCCTCATTCATATGAAACTCTTGAGTTGCGAAGCTGGAAGAGCTTTTTTAGAGGAATCTAGCCCAACCCCCTTTTTGGACTTTTGACCAGAGACTGAGTGAACTAAGCGACACTCCTAAACATCACACAACTAGTGAGAAGCACAGCTCAGCCCAGAACCACAAACTCTTGACTTCATATACCCCCAGCCCCTTTCCAAAGGACCACTAGATAATGTAGGTCTTCTGAAGCACATGCTATAGGACTAAGTAAGAACCTGGCATCCAGCAAGGAGGGCCAGGTCTACTGAGAACCCACATATTCTTTCTTGGCCTTGAATGTTCCCATAAACATTGCGGTGCTAGAGGAATGGTTACAGACCCAGACCTCAATGTTTGTGCTCCTGTTTTGCCTTAGATTAAGTTAAATATTGTTTGTAGATGGTACAGATAAATGGGCTCAACCCTGAGCCTGTCTGGATGGTTAAAAGGATGCTGTTTATTTCTCTAAGAGGTCGCTCAGCTGGGTAAGAGGGCTGTTGGACTATTGCCTCATTTCACACACAGCCTTCCTATTTATTTCAGGACTTGACTTCAGAGAATGCACTTAACTGGTTTGCCTGGTTGTCATCTGTCAAACTTCTATTGGACTTAAGTACTCCAAAGGCAGTGAACTTGTAATCTCCCTCCCTTCTGATCTCTAGCCCCAAGTGCCAATCCAATGGAAACTGAATGCAGTGTATGAAAGACTGATTGATTAACTTAAAAATCAGAAGAGGTCACTCAAATAGATGAGTGACAGGGAACATTGGTCCCTGTGTCCATTAGGCAAAGAAAACAATGAAAAGATATTTATGTAAAACTGTTGGAATGTGGATTAGCCATTGGGAAGGATGACCTGGCAATTATTGTAAAAATTCTTAAAATCTTTGGTTGTAGGAAGGATACTGGATTCAAGAATCTTCTTAGTCATTTATTAGCTGTGCAACATTGGAAATAATCATTAATCATCTTAGCTTCTCCTCTATAGAGTAGTCTGGGGTGTCCGTTGAACTCATGAGATTGTTGGCAGGATAAAAATAGGTAACGTATGGAGACCCCAGCAGAAGGTTTACACGTAGTAGTTGCTTTACGTGCTAGCCCCCACCTTTCACTTTTCTTTTTCCACCTTAATGTTTAATTTTGTCTTCTTATTCACATAAATAAAATAGGCTTCCAAAATGAGAACATAAGAGATGATGAAGGCTCGAACTAAGGTGGTATAAATGGAGAGAGGAAAATGAGAAGGATTGAGAAATATAAAGAAAAAGTTGGATGAACAGGATTTGGTGTGTGAATGCATGTGGAAGTTAAGAAAGAAGAGCTAGGATTCCCAGAGATGGGACAATGGAGGGAAGGGCGGCGTGTTACAATATCCAGGCAGATAGACATGCTAATAATCATATAATCAAAGAAAGAATGCGTCTTCTCATGTATGAGCCCAATTCATCTTGAGAGTCACTCCCGCATACTGACAAACCTTAATCAGAAGTGAAAAGGTTTTATTTTCCACAACACTCCCCTCCTCATCCCATAAGGCTCTCGTACCATGATTTCCACACTGGACTTTGCTTCGTAATCGCCTAAAGTGCTTCTTCAATATACAGCTTCTTGGGCTTTACCTCTAGAAATTCTGATTCACTGGTTTGGGGTGGGGTCTTAGCATCTATACTTGTAGACGAACTCTAGGAGATGGTAATGACACACAGCCAGGACTGAAGATTAAAAGTCAGGAAGATAGTGTTCCCTGCCAATGTTCTAGCAACCCATGTTGTCAAAGCCTGTCATCTAAGGAACACACTGGGAAACTCTGAGAGAGCGAATTCCACCTATTTTGCCCCTGTCCTTGTGTGTCTTTCGCTTACCTGGTGGCTGGGTCAAATCACTTTTCCATTTTCTTCTAGCCTCGTGGTCTCAGGGTCTGGATCCCCTTGGTTCTTCTGGGTTGGAGCATCCTTGATGGGGAGAATGGGAGGAGCTTGTCCAGCATTGGCTTCTCTAGGGCTGCTATAGAAGTCAAGGGTGTCTTTTGTGGAATCTCTGGACTTGAGAACAAGCGAATGCCCATAGTCTTTCTTTTATTATAGCACTTTTAAAAAATTCCTTTTTCCCACAAAATAGGTATAATTGTGCCTATTTCACAGATGGGAGAACTAAGTCTCAGAACATTTAATGTTTCCTAAGGTGATTCAAAAAGGAAAAGTTAGAGTCCTTATTTATGTCTTAATTCGTTTCCTTTTCCATTCCTTTCCTTTCTTTTCTCTTCTCACTATACATCTATCTGCCTCTTGCACTACATTATAAGCTTTTTGAGGAGAGGGCTCATGTATTCAGTTATGCCTTCTTTTTATACCTACCATAGTACTTCATACATGATAGATGCTTTTTTAATGTCTGGAAAATAAAATGAATGGCAAATTTATTATTTTAATAGTCTAATTTTTCTAATTAGAGTAAAAGTCCTAAGAGCATAATAATATTCTTCTATCCTTTTTGTTTTCACCAGTGTATGTACTATGAAAAAATTGTGCAATTAACATCAAATGCTCGCAAAATACTTGCGAAATGAATATAGACTATCTGGCACAAAGGAGTTGTTTCTATGCCCCATTAGAGCCATATCTAATGCTCTACTGGATTAATGCAAATAAGTGGGGTCTGAGATCCATGACTTACTGTGTGGGGCAATTGCCAGAACCCTCAGGATTTCTTTTTCTGATTAAAGGCTGTCAATGATTGCACTTAAAGAAATCAGTCCTGGAACAAAGGCTGAATCTTTGCACCAAGATAAAAGAGTGCTCTGTTCAGTCTGCTTTGGATTCACAAAATCATGCTTTCTCCACTGACCTCTGAGGGCTTCCATGGCCCCTACCTCCCAGTGGAATGGTGGATGAGGACAGGAGGTAGCAGCTTGCTGTCTGCCCAGAGCACAGCGTGGAACTGATGACCTGTACTTAGCTAAAACCCATGCCAGCCTGGATGACATCTCCCTGAGTGCAGACCTTGAGTTACAACTTTAAGAATTGTATCAATCCCAGCTCATTGTATAAAAGATGCTTGGGAAAAATAATTCAATATTAAACATACAGGCTTCCTCAATTTTACCAATCTCTACAAAGCACCCCCCCCAATAAAATGTGACCCAAATGTGATCTTCAAGATACTTATTTAAGTATTGATGCCCTATTGGGGTGGACCTGTCCCTGAGATTGTCTTAGGCAGGTTCCATTCTTCTCACAAGCTCCTGTGGCACACATATGCAAATACTGTTGTCATAATCTACCCAGATTAACCCAGTCCTGTAGCTTAAAGTCTACAAACTGTGACTTAAAAACTGTCAAGTGAGCACAACCAAAGTCTTCAAAATGAAAGACTATTATTATTTTGAAAAAACAGTAATGTTGAACATGTATTTTGAGAGCAAATATTGAGTGTGCATTCTTGGCTAATATTCTTTAGGTATAAATTCTCTATCTGACACTTAATCATTTAGGGTTTTCTAACCTCAGCTGCATTGACATTTGGGGCCAAATAATTTTTTGTTGTGTGAGGGAGGTCTATTCTATACATTGTAGGATGTTTAGTGGCATTCCTGGCCTGAGATAAGGGTTGAATATCACTTTCCTAGATATGATGACTAACAATGCTCCCAGAAATCACCAAATGTCTCTTGGTTTGAGAGTGGAGTGGGGACAGAATAGCGGATGACTGCACTAGCTGATGACCTTAGGGGATATTTGAACCTCTGTGAGATTTGATTCTTCTTAACTGTTAAAAAGGTGTATAAATACCCAACTTATACTGTTATGAAAAGATAAAACCCATAAACTCACTTGGTGTCATGTAAGGGAACAACAAATATTAGTTACTAGTATCAATTATTTATCACTGTTTATCAAAGACTTGCAGTATAGTTGGACTGTAGAAGTTATTCTAAAATTGGGGCAAAAAAGTTTAAGTTGTTTTCCATAACTTTTTATAAAAATTTTGAATCACAGTTAGATTTAGAAAAAATAGATCTAGACATTTTAAGGTGTTAATTTGAGTGACATTACCGAGGTCCTACCCTACTAGTCCTTGAGTGAATTTCTGATTTTAATTCTAATGTCCAATCTATTAACATAAAACTTGCATAGAGCCTTAATTTGAATGTAAAACAACAGCCCAAAATTGATTTCTCTTAAAAAGTATTGAATTTCAAACAATTGAATTCTTAATTTTAAGTATCCGTTTAATATAGAGCTCATTCAGGAATTCCCTGATTTTTTCCCTTGGAAAATCAAGCATGGCCTAAGAGCATAGTCCAAGGGGATCCCAAGACAAACTTCCCAAGGTATATAAATCTGAAATTACATGAGAAATTTTGAGTGTATGTGCATTTTGGCAGGTTCCATGACATGAATCCAATTCTCAAAGGGCTGCCTCACTCCCCAACGGTAGAGAATCACTCTTTGACTTGTTGAATTTGAATGAGAGATCAGTCTGGTTGTCTGCAGAATCTTCCATGGACCATCAGTGTGATGATCTGTGCTCTCTGGACTTCAGTTTTCCCGTTGGCAGAATAGGGATGGTTTAACTAAATGATCTCTGAAGTCCCATTTCATTCTAACATCCTACCATTTGAAAATTTAGCCTTCAAAAATCCTACACCATTTACAAGACTACATTGTTTTAACCTTATAACCTTCGCAAAGTACTGTCAATCTAAATCTTCGCTAAAAACATTTGCTTCTCAAAATTCTCAGATTCATCTTGGTAGTTGTGATAATACTCATCATTTTAGTTTTTATTTTGCTACGTACAGAGACTATACATTCAAGAACTGGGTTTATGAAGTGTTTTATCAGGTGGCAGATATCATAAGTAGCAAGAAAGTCAAGACAGCATAAAGAGACCCGTCTGGCTTGGTGTAGAACCTTATGGGCTCTTAGGATCCCAGTCTTGATTTTCAGCAGGAAAGAAAGCAATGAAGTGCATGTGCTTTACACTGCAAAAAGTTTCCTTTGCCCCCAAAGGCACCTCTCTGGAAGTACCCAGTGGGAATGAAAGGGTGATGTTGACCATAACCCTGTTGCTTTGATTTGGGGAAAACTCATAAAACATGAATTTCCTGGTTTTGGTGGTCCCTCAGTACCCAATAACAGAGACTGTTCCTTTCCCCAAAGAGTAAGTGGTGCGCTTATATTTAGAAAGAAAGAAAGAAAGAAAGAAAGAAAGAAAGAAAGAAAAAAGAAAGAAAGAAAGAAAGAAAGAAAGAAAGAAAGAAAGAAGTTCAATTCTCACAGACAGTAAGCTCAATGGTGAAATCTTAGAAGACAATTATTATTTTTTCCCTCAAGAACATGAAGTGGGAAAATAACTAATTTCTTTTTAAGATTCAATTATTAATTAATAAATTATCTTTATCCATAAAAGTTTACAGTAGGTGTATTTTTATTTTCATTGTCATTAATTCTATCATAAAACTCTACTTGGAGAACAAGGAAAACAATTTCAAAAGGGTAACACTATAGGCTTATAGAGGGAATAATGTATTTAGGGGACAGGGATTATTGATAGTGTGACATCAGGCCCTATCTAGTCCAAAGATTAAAAGCTTAGATCTATGATCGATTGATTTTTTTTTTTTTAAGAAAGAGAGTACCCAAGTAGGGGAAACGTACAGAGGGAGAAAGAGAGAGAATCTTAAGGAGGCTTCAAACTCAGTGTGGAGTCTGATGTGGGGCTCAATCCCAATCCCACAAACCTGGGATCATAATGTAGGCTGAAATCAAGACTTGGTCGCTCAACTGACTGGGCTACCCAGGTGCCCCTGATCTACTGGTCTTGCAGTTTATGATAGTGCAGTCTTACTGTAGACTTTGGTAGCTATAGAAAACCAGGGACAATCCAGATATAACCAGGAAACAAATTTTGGTTGCATAATAGAAACTAGTCAGAAGTTATAGCAAGGCAGATATCATTTCAATTAAAATTGGAAATTAACAGTTTCCACTGTTCAGCAGTAATAGGGTGACCAGCCTTTCCAGATTGGTAAAAACTGAGGGGTTCCCAGGACATGGGACTTTCAGTTATAAAATCATGAAAGTTCTTGGAAACCGGGATGAGCTGGTCACCCTAACAAGAGGTTGAGAAAGTTTTTGAGGTAGTGTGTGCTCCATCATGAGAGGTGATCAAGTAAAGGGGCTGACTTGTTCTTAGTGATGCATCAAAGAAGCTTTTCTTTTTGGGGAGGAGAATGAGTCAACAACCTCAGTGGGAACCATCCAAGTCTGAGGCACTGAGAGAATCTAAAAAAAAAAAATAGTCTGTAGTAGAGCCGACCTCATTGCTAAATCCTCTGGAATTATAAATCTTTCCATATTTAAATTCGTATTTAGAATTCAAGTGAGTTGAAGCTCTGAAAATAATCTCTAATGCCCTGGGAGTATTTCTGCAGTCAAGTTACCATCAAGAAGATATTTTGTATGGAGGCAGGCATTCAGCATATTTCGAATACAAAAAGCAAAGACTTTGAAGTAAAAGGATTTATTCTTGAGTTCTAAATCTAGCACTCAGTAGATTTAGATAATTTGTCCAGTATCTGACCATCAATTTTTCTCATGTCTCAGATGAGGGTAACAATATCTACTCTGTCTATTTCATGGGATTGTTGGGAGGCTAGTACCAACTAGTGTATATCAGAGCATCGTGAACTATATAACACATCCATTTTCACCAAAAAAAAAAAAAAAAAAAAATTAAAACAGTTATCTCTATCATCTGGAGATGTCGATAAGGCTGGAATTCTGCTTATAAGCCAAACTGGTGTGGACAGGTTGATTATTTAAAGTAGGCCAAAAAAGACGGCATAATATGTAACAGAACGATCTCAATTGCATATTATTACTGGCTGGTGTTGACTGTTTGTCACGGTAATTCACAGACCCAGGTGCCTTCCAGCTTGTGACTCTGGTGCTCTCTCCGGGCTTCATTGTTGTCTTCGTCCAGCTGGCAGGATAGTGAAGGGAGAACATGAAGATAGCACACTTGATTCTTAAAAGTTATGCTCAGAAATGGTATCCATCAAGTTCACTTACATTCTGTTAGCTTTCCAAATTTCCATGTGGAAATTTTCACATGGAAAAACCGTGCAAGGGAGTCTGGAAACTGTAGTCTAGGGTGAGCCCAGCATTGTTGGAAAGGTCACAGAAGGTAGGACGTGTCAGATTATTGTGAGCTGTGATGTTCACGCACGTAGATTTTAGATTCATGCATTGTGACTCTTACTGCCATCCTGGGAAGATGAACATGTATTTTAACTTTAATGAATAATCAACAGTCTCTGTCTCAGATTCCCATGATTGTGCCACGTTTGCAACTCATGCTTCACTAGCTCTAGTGTTTGCGTTTAGTTCCTGGTGCCAGCCCAGCCTTATCTACTGAAATATGCCATAAGTGACTGGAAAGGCTGAGATTAGACAAAGAATAATGTTAATTACTAGATCCCTAGTCTCTTCCAATTGCTTAATTCAGCACTTGTAAATAACCTACCATATGCCAGGCATGTTGCTGAGTATTGGATACCCAGAATACAGAAAACATGGTGCCTACACTCAGGGAGAGTACACACATTGTTGATTGATTTTCCTTGCTTTTTTCCCAAAGATTTTTCTTTCTTCCATGTGTTCTATGTCAGTCCAGTAGGCATAAACATTTAAACTGTTCATTTGGACTCTGTGATAAAAGTGTAGCTTCACCTTACAAAATCAGCCCTCTGCAATCATATTTCTTGGGCCTTCTCTACTAAGTGAATATCTGCTGCTTCAAGATTCAGTTCAGTGACAGATATCAAACAATGTGTATAAGAAATGACTAAGGGGATTCCAACTGTGGTTGGGTTATAAAGCTGCTTTCTATATTCTGGTATCAGTCAGGATGCTTAGCTTGCAACTAACAGAAGCCCCTGCCTCAACTAACCTAAGCAATGAAAAAAAAAAAAGGTAATATTTCCTATAAAGAGAAGCCACAGGGTAGGGAAGTTCAAGGTTGGGTCATTCAGTAGAATGGAAGTGGAATATGGATGATTCGAGCTGTCTTTTTTTAATTTAACGTTTATTCAGTTTTGAGAGACAGAGCATGAGCGGGAAGAGGCAGAGAGAGAGGGAGACACAGAATCTGAAGCAGGCTCCAGGCTCTGAGCTGTCAGCACAGAGCCCGACGCGGGGCTCGAACTCACGAACTGCAAGATCGTGACCTGAGTTGAAGTCGAACGCTCAACCGACTGAGCCACCCAGGCACCCCTAGATGATTTGAGCTGTGTCAACATTATCACTCGGGAAGTTATCTCAGAGCCACAGGATGACTGCTATAGTTTCAGTTATTCAGACTTACCATCTGGGAAAGAAGAGGGACCATCTTACTCCAGTTAAACCATCATAGAGCAGGGAATTCTTCACACAAGTTGTGTATTAGAGCTCCCCTTTGCTCACAATGGCATCATATGCCTTTTCCTAAGTCAATTATTGGCAAAGTGAAAGGAATTACTATGACTGATCTAGTTAAACTTGGTTGGATGGAGGAGAGTATATTATCCAAACAAAGGCATATTTCTGTTAGCAAGAAAGAAGGATGGTCTATGCATTCGATTCAGGAAAACATCCATGTTGTAATACTCATGGCATAGCCATAAACCACAGCACCCACTTTCATCCTTGGTGGTTGTTACTGACCCTGGGTTTATTTTTCTAACTCCTCTCCTGTTTTCTAGTTTGGCTATTCTCTCTTCTCTCTTTTCAACTCTGCATGCCATTCTGTCTCTTAGCTACACTCCCCATCTTGAACCCTTTAAGCTGTGCTGGCCTGCTTTGCTGATGCATACATAAATCAAGCCACAGTGTTCACAGGCAGCTCATCACACGGTCTGCGGAAACAAATATGATTGTGGTGTTTGTGAGGACAACTCAGTCACATGGACGTGCGAGGTAATAGGATACTGCCCTAAATAAAACAATCTCTGAGTTCCATGGGTAGAATTCTTTATTAAAGGACGATACCTCCTCCCTTTTGATGTGTCCCACCACAGAATACTCAACATAATTGATTAGTAACTCTACTGTTGCAAATTCGTGTTTTAAATCAACTCTGGGGGTTCGACAGAAGTATAGCAAGGTCCTCCATTGAAATAGGTAGGTTTGGGCATGAGAGCTTCCGTATTACTGATTTGATCCCACGTCACGTCTCCCTCAGGAAGGCTGCTGTTTCTATGTTGTATATGTCTCACATATACCGAGCCACCACGTAAGGCCTCATTTGAACCAAAGCTTTCACTAAAAAACAATGAAAAAAAATTTTTTTAACGTTTTATTTATTTTTGAGACAGGGAGAGACAGAGCATGAACAGGGGAGGGTCAGAGAGAGGGAGACACAGAATCTGAAACAGGCTACAGGCTCTGAGCTGTCAGCACAGAGCCTGACGCGGGGCTCGAACTCAGGGGCTGAGAGATCATGACCTGAGCCGAAGTCGGCCGCTTAACCGACTGAGCCACCCAGGCGCCCCTAAAATGACTCAAACAGAATCACTTAGAAGATCCCCCTCATTCCTTTTGAACCCAAATTGTACTCGATCTTATCTTCCTCCTTCCAAACTCCTGACTCCACAGGCTCTATCTTTGAAAATTGGACACGTGTTCTGATTCTACCTCTTGGCTTTCCACACAGGATGTCTCTTAATATGCAATTGTCCTCTTTTCTCCCACTAGCTCCAAAAGATGACTGAGGGTACTCTCTTATCTAGAGTGAGAGCCTGTACCTCTGGTTATGTCTTTTTCCAGCCCCTGAGCAAGCTCCTGCATCAGCCCCTTCCTTATCATAGAAGAAGACTGCACACTGACATAGACTTTCTTCGGACTGATTCTGTGAGGTCCTTTGACATGGTTCTGAGGTTCTCTTAGATCTGTGTGCCGCTTGTAGCAATTCTTGTGTCTATTCCATTTGTGATTCTTCAGGCACCAAGCTCTTTGTTTTCTATGGAGAAAATACCTACTTAAAAAAAAAAAAAAGCCAATGCCTTATATTTCAAAGGCTGAATGCAATTATTTTACTGACTGAAATCTCTACTATGACTACAGTTGTCTCTTTAAATATGGTAAATATCTCGCCCACAGAATCCGTGGAATTCTTGTCTCTTGAGACACATGATATTGAACCGGACCTGGTCCTCAAAAAGATGATTGTTGTGTTGGCAAGGTGTTCCAGGGATGACCTGGAAGGTCTACTCCAGTTCTAATTTTGATGATGTGATTCTAACCAGATGGGGCCAATGGCACATTAGACGTCTATTGATGCTACCTCTGTGCTTTTCATCCTGGGTTTATTCTTCTGGTAACTGTATATTTTCTTTGGCTGGGGCTCTCCATTTGTGATGCACAGCATATGCGTCACAAAAGCCCTTTGTGTCTCATGTGGAGCAGACTGCAAAGGGTTCATGACGGGACTGAGCAAATCAGAGGTCTGCATCTACATTTTCATTTTCTTGTGGAAACCCTGCGATCTTTCACAGATTGCGGCTTTTAGTGTATTTTATTTATTTGAATATGGCCAAAGACATGACTTCTTAATGTTATGGTGTCATGTCTGTGTCTGAAGAAAAATAATAAACGATAGTACCATATCACACCATGTATGGTTTTTCCTTAATAAGAGAGCAGGATAGTTATTAAACAGTAATTTAAAGATCTTTGGACAGTCATTAGATAAATATAACTTGCTTAGAGACCAGATATTTTATGACTTTAGCAATTATATATTATGCATTACATATTACTTGGAAATATGCACTAACTATACTTCTGGAGGCTTCTTTTTCATCTACTCGTTCTACACTCAGAAAAGAGGTGAAACACAAGATATAATCTATTGGTAATAAGAGCTGAGGGATTTCTTCATAGCTCCTTTTGGAGTTCATCAACACATGACACTGTATCTGATCATGGACCCTGCAGGGAACTGAATGTGGAGGCTGGCTGTGGGGGCAAAAGCATTTCTACTTAAACCGTGCTGGTTAAACACTGGACATCGGTCATGGTAGGACACATTTGATCTTTCCTATTTCTCTTTCATGCTGAGAAGCCACCCATGGTACTTGTTGATCCAGCCATCTTCTAGTGCTGAGAGTTGATGACACTCCATTGCATAGCATCAAAATCCCTTAGCCTAACATTTAAAGCTTTTCTTAATCAGACTTCAAGTTATCTTTTCTAACCTCATTACACCTTGATATTTCTCCCCGAACGCTAACCTAAAAAACCTAACAACATTTGTCATTCTCAAATAACACTTTCTGGAATATCTTGAAGCCTTTGGTCTACTCTCCCTTTGTCTATGTTTTATACCCAACACACGTGCTCCTAGAGATCTCCTATTCATCCTTCAAAACGCAACCTAAATGCCATTATTTTTTACCCAAACCATTTATCAGACCGTCTTCTATATCTTAGACGCTAGGGTTGTTCTTGTCCTCACGGAGCCAGATTAATCAAGAGGGAAAGGCAAACTCAATAAGCAATTACAACACAACATGCACTTAATGATAGGAGTTTTCCAGGGTGTCTGAGATGACATACAGTGAATATAGTTTTTAAAAATTCTGTTTTGACCCAGTTGGAGGACCCTGGCTACCTACCAGTTAGTTCCCCTTCTGGAACAACTGATGAAGTCCAGTCTGCCACTGCCTCCATTGCTGGGATCTCATACTCCAGACCACTAATTAGTCTGCCTACCCTAAAATCCCCAGAGTCATGGGCCAGACAACCAGGGCCAACCCCTGACCCAGGTGCTGCTCCAGCTGTTCAAAGAATCCAATCGGTTTGTTCACCCTGCCTTGCCCAGTCTTTCTCCCGGAAATCACATAAAGGTGCCATCCACAGTTCCCCTTTCTTCATGAGTGACCCCGGTGCTTCCCCATGTGGCCCTACATCGCAGGCTGTGCTCTTTCCAGAGAACCATGGGCATCAAACATGCAAAACCTTCTCCAGTATCCCTCCCTTCATCTACAGCTGACCTCACCATAGCTCACCCAAGCAGAGTGGGAGAAAGGCTGCACGAGAGGTCCAGGAGCTGAGAAAATGTCAGTGGAGCCTGTGGAAGAGGGAGGAGGGCAGAGGATAGAGAGCCGAGTGGAATCCCATCACGGAGGGAGTTAGTTGTGACTCAGTGAACAACACCACCTGGGTTAATGTCTACAAACACATCCTGCACCGCTCTCTTTCTGTGTTAGCATTTTGTCTCCTTTGCTGGACTTAAATTCTTTGAAGAAAGAAACCATGTCTCATTCATCTTTGTGTCTCCAAAATTTGGCAGATACATTTTTTGGAATGTGAGTTGAAGGCGGCATTGAATTAAATTCAATCAACCAGTCTTGTCGACGATATCACATAAGGGATGCAGAAAAAACAGAACTTGGAATACACTTTCAAAACCTTGGAAAACAGACTGGCCTTAGCCTTACGATGTGAAGTTTTGTTGGGAACTTAGAAGGGTCTAATCCTTACTCAGGTACTTACCGGTATGTGATTTCAGGCACGTGGTAGAATCCACTCAGCCTGAGTTTCCTCTGCCATAAAGTTGATATAATAACACTTAGTTCCATGTAATTTTTCCTTTGGTGAAATTAGATATTGAATGTAAAACACCCAGCGTAATGACAACTAATAATATTAGGCACTTAAAAGTGTTACCTTCCTTAGCTTTCTTCTTCTCACCCTCCCATGTTCCTAGAATGCTCATTAGAGGTGTTTTAAAGCCATTTGTGTTGGGGTGCCTGGGTGACTTAGGTTGATTGAGCATCCAACTCTTGATTTCGGCTCGTGTCATGATCCCAGGGCCGTGAGATGGAGCCCTGTGAAGGCTCTGTGCTGACTGTGCAGAGCTTGCTTTGCATTCTCTCCCTCTGTCTCTCTCTGCCACTTCCTCACTCGTGAGCTCTTGCTCTCTCTCTCTCTCAAAATAAATCAGTAAATAAAAAATACTTTAAAGCCATTTGTGCTGACTTGAGTTGAATGTTGGAATGAGCCCTCCCACCAGTGATCTTGCCACTCACAGCTGCAAGGACACTCAAAGAACTCCTTGTCCAAATCCTGTTACGCCTACAGGAGAAGAGTAAAGTCAAGAGAACACAACGTTTTGTCTTACAGTTAGGATCACAGGCCTGAATCCTGGATTTATTTGTTTTGTCTGCTAGATTGCCAACTCCTCCAGTCAGATATTCATCTTTACTCCCTTTATACCTCCCAGAGCATGGCACACGTAGACGGTCAGTGAATACCAACTGGTGGAAAGGTAATAGGGTAAGTGAATTGGAATATCACGAGATTACACGGACTTTTATTTTTGGCTCTTCGAAAGTCGCTTCAGGTCCGATTTTGTACCAAGTTGATTTTCTCAATTATATGAAATTTAATATAATGTACTAATCCCTTTTTTCAAGTTGAAATCATTTCCATATAACTAGTAATTACTTCTTACGAATACTGTCCACACAGTATTTCTTTTTCTCCATATCCCGAAAATGGAAATAATCACTGGGGGAGTTAAGAAGTTATTGCACGCTTTTCTTTTAACTGAATGAGATCTCTAGCAGATGTTTGAACTATTAACTGTTTTCATCATGGCCATATCAAACCTGGCTATAAGAAGACAAGAAGCTTATCACCTATTTCTTTTCTCTGTCTAGGGGAAGCAGTAGGGCCTCATAGTCACTTCCTGTCACTTTGGTTATATCTACCAACATAATTTGGTGTTCAACACGGGAAGGACACCTCTTGGGAAGTAATGGAACCCATTACTGGACATCTGGAGTAAAATTTGGTTCAGTTCTGTCAGGATATCTTTCATTAGCAGGAAGGTTGAACTAACACTCCTGTAATGTCCTTTTTAGATCTAAAACTTAAGTAATTCTTGACACTTTGAGGGAGGATGAACTCTTCTCAAAATTCTATTAGCCAAAAGCCAAGAAATCTCCAATATTGGCATTCTGGAAAATATTTAAATGATTTCCTTCTAGTTATTTTAGCAATAATGGAATTCAGCTCAGGAAGTTTATGTTAAATCTAATCTCACTGGAGTTTCAGAGAGCTTTTCACCTTGACTGATGGGCGATAAAGAGTCTAGGTTTCTGAGCTGAATTGGGCCCTTTTTTATACCACCACCATTCTGCTAAAGAGCACAGTTCATATAAATGGAGAGGTTTTTTTTTTTTTTTTTTAGTGCAGACCCCAATCCAATTTGGATTGCTTGCTATCAGACTGGAAGAAAAAATGTGGTAGTTAATATTTACAAATATTGACTTCAGTCTAGCCCTTTGGAACTTGAAAATATAGTCTCTTGATTTTACAGCAATAACACAGAAAGAGATGTTTCAGTCGGGCAGTGCACAGTTCCGTATTTGGAATCTAAAAGCTGGTTTGTGGGGAGGTGTGCAAATGCTAGTCAACTCATCATTAGGATTTTTGCAAGCAGGGTGAGGTGTTTAAATGATCCCAGATGCAGAAGGGTGGAAGGACTGAGCTGCGATTCTAAGCTTGGCACTCGCGATCTCCTTAAATAGGAATAATAAATTCAGCTCAGCCATGATTGGCCAAATGCGCCTCATGCTTATGAAAATGTCTAAGATATTGCTGGGAATGGGAGAAATATGGGAGCCTGAAGAGAGACTGGACTATCTATGTAATTCTGGGCGAGTCTTGCCATCTTGCCGCCTCTCATTGCAGCTCCTGCTCTGTGAATTCTATAAAGGTAATTAACAGGAAGATCAAATATGATGGTGCATGGGGAAGCAATATGTAATCTGGAAGACAATTTAGGCACAACTACCCAGTCTGGAGTCGAGGGAGAGAGGACTTGGGAAGCCGGTCTGACCCCAAGGGATACCTCTACTCGACTGACCGGTCAACGGATGGAGTGCCTTTTACTTAACACTCAGCATCAGGGTATGTGTAAACTCATACCATTGCTAATGGCTTGTCTTTCCCACCTGCTGTTAAGGGTACTACCGTCTTGGGTCACATTGTGTCTTGGGAAAATTAGCTGATCTAGTAAACTTATTTAAGCCGAGGTGTTAAAGCATGCTGGTGGATGAATACCATGAGTCTTCAGCTGTGCACAAGGATGGCAAAGCCTTTAGGTGAGACAAGTATAAAAATATCTACATATATTTACATGGAGATTCCATTTTATCCATGTTAAGAAAATATGCTTGTTAATGAGAGCAAATGGCAATATATCTTAAACATGGAAAGCCCATGTTTAAGTCTAAACATTTAGGTTTTATTTTGCTAATTTAATTTTTATTAAATAATTTTATTTTTTACACAAATTACGATTTTATGACATATATTAAATTTTTAATTAATGGGTTTAATATTAAATTATTTTCAATATTGGAAAGCCCAGGCCGTATGAAGTTTTAAGAGAAATAGAAACTTCAAATGAGTCTCATGTTTTTTGTAGGATGCTGTGGTTTCCTTTGCACATGTCCCAGGGGCCCAGGTAACTTTCCTCTGTCATTTGGGGCACTTCAAGGGAAATATGTCACAACAGCTTAAGTGTTGATTCCTACGAAATAAGCTTGTTGTAGAGAAGGTTCTAGAAACCCTGCCTTAATAAATGAGAACTCATAAGCATATCAGAGCTCAGTGGCAAGGGGCAGGCATTCGCAGATTAATCCATACAAGTTTCAGAGACACAGAGGTGCAGAAACATGCAGAGACAGAAGAGCAGAGACAGGAATGAGAGTTAAGAAAGAGAACTTTCAGGTCCCATAAACCACATTCATGTGGACAATCATTTGACTTCCCCTTTTTTGCCTAGGCTTTCCAGAGTGATGATGTCCAAACTAAGTGGTCTCCAGAGCGGATTTCAGAAAATTTGTATAGGGGTCTTGGCAGGTCAGTTTGTGGAAAGAGGTGATTTAAGCTGAGTTGACATGACATGAATTTATATATATATATGTTATAATGAAATGGATAGACAAAGGCTGGAAGGGAAGGGAGATAATAGAGATACTTAAAGCCTTTAACTCCTTATCTGTCTTGGGCTATTCTGATACCCTGGGATATTTTGATACTTTGGGTATCTCTGGGAGGGTATTGTGGTGCAGCAGGGGACTCAAGCCTTGCTAGGTCATATAGACCCCTTGATACAATTGATAAATTTCACATGCTTACCCCCATCTCAGGCTTACTGATGCAAGATTTCCAGATGGAAGCCCATAAATATATCTTATCAAGTGCTCCAGTTGATTCTCTTACTCAGACATACACAGGAAACACTGGCATAGTAGATATAGATAGAATTTTTGAGCCCCAAAGACCTCCTTAAGTATCCCAGACACTTACTAACTGTGTACTGTAAGCACATCAGGTTCCATACGTTTAGAATGGCAACCATATTGATATCTTTCTTACTGGATTGTACCCAAACCGTAGAAAACCATCCTAGCCATAACACCCGGCACAAAGTAGAGACACAATACGTGTTCCGTTCATTTTCCTCCCACTCATCCCCATCCAGGAACTCATATTTGCTTTCTATTTTTCTTCATTGGCTAGCTGCCTAGAGCTACTCCATAACTCATGGGAAGCCATGCTCTTTTCCTTCAGTGGACACGGATGTGTAGGCAGCATCGGCACACCCAATGGGACAAGTGAAGATTCTCTGAGCCTGCTGGAATCTCACCGCAGCCAAACATCTTCGCTTATTTTGTTCTTTCCATCCCATCTTTGGAGGGATTGTTTTGATAAGCAGCAAATATTTCAGGATTCAAATCTTGAGTAGCCTTCCCAAAATGAAACGAACTACAAAACCCCAAGCCCCTAACCTCCAATTCTTATTTCCTCATTCTTTTGCAAAACTGAAAGAGGAGAAATATCAGCCCCTGGAAAGAAAGGCAGCAAGGGGGCCGAATGTTTACACAGTATTACAATAAAGTGGATATGGTTATTCCATGGACATGGTAATTTCTTTAAAAAAAGTTTTTTTAGCGTTTCTTTATTTTTGAGACAGAGCATGAGCAGGGGAGGGGCAGAGAGAGAGGGAGACACAGAATCGGAAGCAGGCTCCAGGCTCTGAGCTGTCAGCACAGAGCTCGACGCGGGGCTCCAACTCACGAACCGCCAGATCATGACCTGAGCCGAAGTGGGACGCTCACCCGACTGAGCCACCCAGGCGCCCCTGGACAGGGTAATTTCTTAACTGGAAAGATGGGTTGTGCATTCAAGTTACAATCCACATTACTAATCTTCTATGTGAAAGACACAGCACTTCTTAACTGACTTTGCCAATATATTTTATATAGCAGCCTCTGTTATTAGCTCACTACTCACTTCCAGCTCTTACGAAGTGCTTGTTCATTAATAGATTCTGATGGTCTTGTGTCTCCCACAGGAAAAAAAAAGGAGATTAATATGTATTGGACATCGATGGGGTGCCAAGTTCATGACACTAGTTTTCTATACTCAGAGCTACAGTTCCCTGTCTTCTAAGGACTTAGGAACAAAAAAAAAAAAAAAAAAAAAAAAAAAAAGATTACATTCCAAAAGCTAAACTTCAAGGTCGGCACATGGTGGGGGAAGCAGCCTAAAAGAAGCAGCCTAAAATAACAGTGGGGACGGACTCAAGAGGTTATTCTAATCTGGAGGTAGCTAGCAAAGTTTGGGCTACAGGAGCATGATAAGGTTGAGTCATAGAAAATGGTATTAATAAAATGATGAGAGAGAAACAGTGCCAACTGAAGGTAATCAGAACAGTACGTCCGAGAGAAGGAAGCAGATAAAGATGTGGTCAATTGGTTCCACTCCTCCCCAGGGGAGAGGGCTTCTTGGTCAATAAAACTTGGGTAAGAATTAACATTCTTAATTTGCCACGATCACCTTATTTTCTAAAAATCCAGAAACTATCTTAAAAAAGAATGTTCCTCAAGATCATTCCATTCTTATAGTTTGACACTCATCTAAAAAAACCCTTCTGATCAAGACAGATTACTTAATGGCAGAGAGAGCCTACACTCAAAAAGATTTCAAAATAATCCCATTCTTGGGATACAGTCTTTTTCCTCTTTGAAAACATTGCGTCTATTTCTACCCCTTAAGTTCTAGATAAGATCATCTCAATCCCCACAATGTCTTTATAGAAAAGTTCAATATTCTTCCTAATATTTCTGAGAGTTTTCCATGGGGGCATAAAGGGGGCATGTTCATATTCTTGGGGTCACTTTTGGCTCTAATTTGCTATCTTTTAAAAAAAATGTTTATTTATTTTTGAGAGAGAGACAGAGCGGGGGGGGGGGGTCAGAGAGAGAGGGAGACACAGAATTCGAAACAGGCTGTCAGCACAGAGCCCGACAAAGGGCTTGAACTCACCGGAGAGCATGACCTGAGCTGAAGTTGGACGCTCAACTGACTGAGCCACCCAGGTGGCCCTCTAATTTGCTATCTTTGCTCATTTTGGGTTTGTGGCTGTTCTTTTATCCATTGATCCAGGAAATTCAACCTTTCCTTTGTAATGACAAAAAAAAATTGTACAATATACACAGGGCCAGAGTAGGCATGGAAACATTCCCTGTACTTTTGAGATAATGGCACTTTAGATCAGTGCAAATAACTTTAAGGTAAACCTTAGACATCCTTGTTTTCTTCTAGCATCCTGGTCATTTGTCTCTTTGCCATCCTTTTCCCTCATTCTCTACTCTTTCTTCTGAGAAGTATCCACCAACCTACCTGGATACACACACACGTGCACACACACACACACACACACCCCTTTCCATTTTATTTTGATGAGATCTCAACTTTCCCCAGTGCCTGGCCACAATTCAGTTTAAGTTCTGAAATAACGACTGACATGGACCTACTTCTATTTTCGAATAAATAGCTATGCAATTTCCCAATGCAGTTTTATGACAGGGTTCAAGTTCAGATCCAGTTACAGTAACATTCTGTGAGTTACCTCCATCTGCTGTGCATTTTGGTTGGTTTCACTGAAGCCGTTCACCTCTGAGGCTGCCGTGACTAGGTGGCTGGGCTTTCGGAGCAGGAACTTAGATCCAGGACTTGAGGTTACTCAGCTTTAGCCAGACTGTCAATCACAGCACAGGCCTTCTTCTCTTTGTCCTCATATTTATACCTGCAGCCATCTCTAAGACTCTATTTTCCTAGGAAAGTCGTAACATAGAAAACATCCTTTAATGACTCTGGATCCTCCAGGCACTACAAATTATTTCCATTCTTTTTTTTAAAAAAAATGTAAGTTTATTTACTTTGAGAGAGAGAGAGAGAGCACAAGTGGGGGAGGAACAGAGAGAGAGGAAGAGAGAGAATCCTAAGCAGCCTCTGCACTCCCAGCAGTGCCCAATGCGGGGCTTGAACCCACGAACCATGAGATCGTGACCTGAGCTGAAATCAAGAGTCAGAAGCCTAGCCGACTGAGCCACCCAAGCTCCCCCAAATTATTACTATTCTAATTTTTACAGCTGAGATAACTGAGGTTTAGTGGAGTTTAAGGTTATTGCTCAAAGTTACCCAGCATGTAGCTGAGCTGGAATTTATCTTGATTTCCAACTCCATCCCTTTGTTCTTTCTGCGATACCAGCAAAGCTTATATTTTTCCGTAGAGCCTGTTTATATGTCTAACTGGTAAGATTTCTTTCAACTAAAATACAAACCCTTTTTCACAAAATTCTTTGCACAGCTCTGATAAGGTATTGCTTGAGTGTGGGATCTTTAAAATCACCGTTGTTCAGGAGTTTGAAGAGTCACCCTTTGTCGAAGGACTAACAAAATTGCCTGCCCTTGTCTATTTCACTTCCAGGACGTGTACTGCAAATACACGGACTGCCATTGTCCCATTTTCCCAGAGCGGGCTTGAGGTCAGGTATGTGTGATTCTTTGGAGTAAATGTGTCATAAACTAGAACATAGTAATTATGTGCACATGTATACAGTTCAGCCCCAAGAGATGCGATGCAGCTGAACTTACGCTTTCAAGAGCAGTTGGAGCAAAGTGAGCTCAAACTAGGAATTAAGATGCACAGAAGGTCTTTGACTGCATTTATGTAGTATGCCTCAAACTGCTCTATTCAGTCACATCTATGGCTCTGATTCAAATTGCAAATTATCTCAATAAATACCTGGCTACACTGGGGAAGCAGGAATAATTGCACATATTTGGGGATGCGGCCAGCATACACTGCACCTTCAGAGGGGCCGCTCTCTCTAAGTCCGTTTGTCAGGGTGTGAGGTCACTAAATGTCTGACGGATGAGACTTCAGTTGGAAACCTGGGGGAAGCTTGCCTCTTGCAGAAAGTGAAGGAACTGCATGTCCCATCCTCATTCTATAGAAGTAGAAAGATGCTATAAATAAAGATCCAGTTGCAGTGGATTTCAGTGAAGCCTTCACTCACTGTACCTTCCCTCCGTAACTTATGATGGGCCCTTTCTGAGCTGAATATTAAAGAAGAAGCCCGAGTTGTCACATAGCATGAGCAGAGGAAAGAGAATCATGGAAAGCGGAATATGTAGCAAGATTGGAGACGTGTGGTTATTGGGAGGGAGGTCTCCTCTGAAGAGCAGCTCAGAATTCACTAAGAGGAAGGAAGTATGTCAATGACAGAGCAGCGCAGAGAATGAGACCCATGGAGGCCTTGAGTGAAGATTGTGGGCTTATGCTATAAGTAACATCTAGGGGTGAATTAAGCAAAATTCCTCTTCCTTCTATGCAGAGAGGTGGGAGAAACAAATAATTGGAACATGTTAGGTAGCGATATAAAAATCAAATCGGTTGAGGCTGAAAAACCCCAGTTGTTGGAGCCAGAGAGACTTCATTCAGACCTCAGGGCTACTGCTTGTCAACAATGTGAACTTAGACAAAGCCTGAGTTTCTTCTGATTACAGCAACAGGAACAATTCCAGCGTTGCTTTAAGAAACAGACAGTGGAACTCCGTGTCTTTGTCAATCGCTTGTCATGTAGTAGTCGCCCCAAATGGCATCCGTGGGAGCATCTGGATAGCGAAGCCAAGTATAAGAAGTACATGGAAGTGGACAAAGCAGTTGCTTTTGCTGGAACACCACCACCAACATCAATGATACTGCTAGCTAGTATACATCGAACACTATTCTAGAAGCACTATACCTTGAATATACATTATATGTATGGTCTATCCATTGAACAGAAACTATTCTAGAAGCACTTTACATGCATCTGCAGTCCTACGGAGCACACATTGCTATCGTCCTCCTTTTGCAGACGGGAAGAGTTCAGCACAGAGGGGGTAAGTGCCTTGGCCAGAATCAGTGCACCCAGCGAGAAGCAGAGCCAGGGTTCTAGGTGGGTCTGCCTCCAAACTTACACTCCTCATCACAGCCTAACGAGGCTTTTACACTGCGTAGCGCATGATAGCTGATCAGCTTCCAGCAAAGCTTGTGACGCAGAGAAATTATTCTGTTAATACTTCTTTAATACGTGGACCCAGGATCTCTCTGATAGATACACAACGCTTCATTTTATGGTTGGGTATGCTGAGGGTCAGTGTGGCCAAGTGACTTCCAAAGGCCACGAAGCTAGTGAAGAATGGAATGAGGTCAGGAGACCGGGTCTCCTCAACTTCAATCCAGAGCTGCCCCTTTTGCTTAGGACTGGAGGGCAGCTGACAACTGTATTCTCAGTCGAGGTGGAAGCTTCTTTGGTCCCTGGCCTGTACTGGCTCTAAATCCCATTTTCAGCAACACACACTTTGGACACTTGAGATTTAAGGTGCTGTCTCCACTTAAGATCACAAAAATGTGGTAAGATAGTGTTTTTGATTTGTAACACTACCAGCATTTCTGACATTTGAGTGGCACCACATAGTTCACAAAATTGGTGTACAAATATTCTCATGTAGTCCTTACCATTTCCTGTACTGACACTAGACTTTAGCTTTTTTTTTTTTTAAGATTTTATTTATCTTTAAATTTTATTCATTTATTTATTTATTTTTGACACGAGACTTCAAAATTGGGTTGATTCTTCTAGAACCTCACCCTTATCAACATCTAATATAAAAGGAAATCCAATGCTACTAAATAGCTATCGATCAAGTAATCTCACAGGTCTTTCCCCTTCCCACTCTATCACATTATCTTTGGTTTGATTTTACCTCCTTAGCGCTGACTTTGGTTTCCTTCTCTATCTCACCCAAAAATGCCTCTTTGTGCTTGGCACGTAAACCTCTACTCTCCTGCTGGGTTCTTATTTAATCCACGCTAGGGTCTTGGAAGCTCACCTATCACAAGAATAAGGTCCCGGATTCGGGTAGCATCTGCCTCGATGCGTCAGGTCTGTGCTTAAGGACCAGCTTGTGAATAAGGGTTTCTGTGTTTCTCAAATGAGGAAATAGGCTCACACAGTCCATGTAACTTGCTTAAGAGTAGAGCAGAGCCTACTGGTTGTTCCTCAAAACTCATCTCATTAATTTTTGCCAATATGACTTGAGATTTTTAGCTGGCCACATGGTCTAAAATAAGACTACAGTTCTTATAGTCACCTGACCAAGTTCTAACTACTGGGATGTAAGCAGAAGGCAGATACGGCGGCCTGGAGGACATCTGTTAAGTACCTTCTGCTCCCTTTCTTCTTCAACGTCTCTTCCTTTGCGATGGCTGCAACGTGAACTGGATGGACGAAGCCCAAGAAGTTGTCTTAAGGTATGATGTGGAAGCCGCGTGTGAAAGACGGTGGGACAACAAAATATTAGACTTCACCCTAGGAGATTGTAAACTTCTGGATTCTGTGATATGACAGCTAAGTAGACCTGAGCTGCTATTATGTTAGTTTTTTGTTTTAATCTCTCGTGTTTTACCTAATCCTTAACCGATATGCGGTCACAAGGCTAGTTCCCAGCACTTCTGAACTTTGAGCTCAGTTGCCTTGACTCCAAAGGCTGTTGTTTTTATTTTACCCCACAACAACTGGGGGCCTCCAACGACCTCGCTTTCAGGGCTTCTGTGAGGATGAAATGAGGAAACGGGTAAGAGAGCACTTTGTAAACTCTGAGGCCTTATTTACATGTGAGCAAAAGCAGAATTTTGTATTTGTGGAGAGCCGTGGAAAAGTACTTAATGTCTTAGCTTGCTTGTTGGTTGAGCAGGTAGGGGAAGAAGGAAAAAAAGAAAAAGCAAAAAGCCATGTTGTGCTAGAGTCCTGGATTCCAAGTGAACCGGAAACTCCTTTGGCTAATTCTAGGGCCAAAAGATGCCTTTCAAGTGGGGAAGGATGAGTTAGTCCGAGCGTCCAGGAGCTTTCTGACTAGCTGTGGTTTAAAGCTGCCCAAACTTTTGTGTAAATACACCTACAGCCTAAGTAAAATAGGAAGGATTGGGGATCGGGATTGCCCTAGTTGGGATATTCTCTGTGTCCAACATCTCCTCATGAAGGAAATTGTATTAGTAATAAGTCCGATTCCCAGTGTTGGAATCTGAGTTGCTTCGGGAGTGAGTGGCCAGGTTTTCAGAGGCTTGTTTGCTTTATGAAGAGTATTGGGGTCAGTCTTTGCTGGCCAGAGGTCTCTAACCAGAGACAGGTTTCACACAGGGCTTTTCATATTTTCTGCCTTGAGCCAGACTCAAATACCAAGAAGTGTCTCAGGGGTATTTTTGCAAGTTCGCTCTTTTTCCTTTAGCAACTGTCAAACGGCAGCGAAAGCCAATGCTTAGAAGGTATGCATATGCTTCGAACACTTTGTTCAGGCTCCTCTGAAAGGTGTTGGGTTGCATCCCAAAGCAAATATTGTTTTGGAATATTCTGGGGATGTTTTCAGCCCTTATTGCATAACTCAAGACTGATGATGTCCTATTGTGAAAAGATAAGGCAACATATAGTCATCGCTCAAGAGTCAAGGGCTGCAAGTCAAGGGCTAGGCAGTGTTAGGAGCAGGGTGAGGAAATTGTAATTATAACAAAATGTAACAGTCACCCTGCTTGTTTATGCCCCAGGCACGGTGCTAGCCCCTTACATATGTTGTATTACTTAAGCACCCTAACAACTGGGTCAGAATGATAATAGCATCCGTAGGTGAGAACAGATGTTGCTTTAGTGCTGGGTCTGGGTCCTGGAAGTTCCTTGCTGCCCCGGGTATTGACACTTTAGTTTCTGGATTGTTACAGGGGGAGGGTTAGAGTGTTTACCTCTCCTACCATTCCTCACCCCTCCCCTCCCCTCCCTTCCACTCTTCTTTTTCCTGTCTTCATCTCCCTTTTCCTTCTAATCTAGCATCCTGGAGAGTCAGAGAGTGATTCTCTCTCACAGGGCTATACTAGCAGGGGTTAGAGTTATGATTTTGAAATAAAGAACATGAAACTGAATTCAAGCAAGTTGGATTCAAAGAGCAAGGGGACGGGTAAAGAAAGATTGTCAGTGATTGTTTACATCAGCAGTTCTCAGACTTTACGATCTCAGGATTGCTTTTACTATTGACAATATTGGGAACCCCCAAGGGATGTTAGTTATGTATGTATATTTATTTACTCTATGTATCTAAATTGAAAAATTAAAATATTTATTAATCCGTTTAAAAGTAATAATAAATTACGAAATGCTAACATACATACTTGGGTGAAAAATCACTGTATTTGGGTGAGAAGAATGTCATTGTGTTACTTTTTTGTACACCTTTTCAGCGTTTGGTTTAATTGAGGAGAACTCCTCTCCTACCTGCTTCCGCATTGGGTCCTTGTGATACGTTGTTTTGGTTGAATTATATGTAGGTAATCCAGCCTCCCCCAGGTGTATAATTAAACAAGGAAAGAGCACTGTAATTAAGTTTACAAATAATTGTGGATATTCTTCTTGGATACTGCAATAAAATTGCCAGTCGTAGTTTCTAACAGGTCAGTTGCAATGTATAATCTGGAACCGTATTGATAAACTTTTTGGTTTTCTATTACACTAAAATCTGTTGGTCCATCTTGACCTATTATGTAACATTGTATAACGGTCATTTGAAAAAGCAGACAAACATTAGGTCATTAAATTATCCAGATCTAAAGTAATACTAAGATTTCCATTTGTTAATATCACCACCGATCTTATCAGAAAAGTCTAAGGATTGGGAAGCTGTCTATCTCATGGTGGGGGATACAAGATTTCCAAAGTTCTAATTTTCACTTTTAAGCCTGAATTTTGTCATTGGCATCACAAGCGGCACTCTGTTGTTTTTCTTGACTACACAGCCTCACTTCATTAATGTTCCAGGAAATGTTTGTCTAATAATCAAGTTTGAATAAACATAGTTTGCCAGCCATTCTTTCCCATGAAAATGGTATCTCATGAAAAAGCAAAAGCAAAAATAAAAACAAGAAAACGCCAAATAATAGTTCAACTTGGAAGTCAATCAATTGCATCAGTGTTTGTCCCGGAGGTGACCAAAAGACGGAGCTCTGAAGCAGGGGTGCGGTATGGACACGTCCCATTTCGCCCCACGAAATATTAAAACGTGGCTTGTAATCAAGAGCTGCGATGTCATAACATTAATAACTTTTAGTGTTTTATTAAAGACGTTCTTAAGTAATACTGGCTTTTCTCGTCCACTTAAAAAAATTCCCTGCGAGTCTATAATGGTGAAAAATAGCTTAATTCTGCAGTAGAGATATTAACTCAGTCTTCATATTTGCAGCCACATCTTTCATTTGCCAAGTTACTGTGTCACGGGAAAGTGGCAGTGCTGTGATTTCTGCTGACTTCCTTCAGCAGACATTCGGCAACAGGTTTTCTTCAGCTCTTAGCTACTGACTGTCCATCTTCAGCCAATGCACCATAATGAGCCCTGGAAGATGCGTCCGTGGATTTTCCACTTTAGTTTGAAAAGTTGCAACAAACAGTTGGCTTAAAGGGCTTATTGCACCTTGATTTAAAATATTCCATTTCTGTTTCCCCAACTCTGAACGCTTGATTTTAGAATAACATCTCAATTTAACCGGCACCTTAATACTATTAAAAAATGCTGCCTTGCTGGGGTGCCTGGGTGGCTCAGTCGGTTGAGCGTCTGACTTTGGCCCAGGTCATAATCACCCAGTTTTGGGTTTGAGCCCCGCATCGGACTCTGTGCTGACAGCTCGGAGCCTGGAGCCTGCTTCGGATTCTGTGTCTCCCTCTCTCTCTGCTCCTCCCCTGCTCATGCTCTGTCTCTCTCTGTCTCAATAAAAATAAAAACATTAAAGAAAATGTTGTATTGCGTGATATGTAATCAACTAAAATGTTTTTTTCCACAGTCACATTTTTACTTACAGTTCTCTATATACTTTCCTCATATTACAGTTTTCAGTATATCTTTTTCAGCATACTGTTCATATATTTAGAGGTAAATGGTGCAGCTGGAACGTAAGAACAAATCTTCCAATCTCCCTTTTTAAGCCAATGATCTATGCTAAAATACAAGTGTAAAAATAAATACAGCAAAGTGTACTTATTGCCTGTTGTTTTCATGTTGGCACAAGGTAATTTTGGAATTTCAAACAAATGATTTTTGGACAAAAATAGGTTACAGAGGTTAAAGCAGATATTTCCAAAGTAAAGCTAAAACCACAGCAGAAGTACTAAAGAATAAGCCTGAGTTAATCTCAGAAAATGTACACATTTATTTTCTAAAACTACAACATTAGAAAATTCTAGAAATCACGATAATGCACACCGATGCTGTTAGTCATCAGAGGGATGGTGTCATCACATATTATAAAGAATCTCGAAAAGTCCATCGTGGACTCGTGAAAAAAAAAATAAGAGTGAAAAAGTCAAATAATTCTGAACATCTGAGGAAAATAGTTTTTACCTTACAGATTCCTTGCGAAGGTCCTGCAGGCTGTAGGACCACCCTTTGAGAACTGCTAGGTACGAGCATTTAAGGCTGAAATACTTTTATAGCCTTGAAGAAGCATGATATATGGATAGATCGGTGTTAGGAGCTGAACTGCTTCCCCTCAATTATATGCTGAAGTTCATTTATTTATTTAACCCATAGTGCCACAGAATGTAACCTTATTTGGAAACGAGGTTGTCGCAGAGATAAGTCAAGAGGAGATCATCCCAGAGTAGGGTGGCGTCCTTACTAGAAGAGGGGGTAGACGAACAGGGAGAAGATGGCCATGTGAGAGCAGAGGCAGAAATTGAAGTGCTTTGCCTATAAGGTCTGCCTGTCATTACACAAGAAAGGCATGGAACAGACTGTTGTCCGAGCCACCCACCTCGTGGCACTTTGCTATGGCAGCCCTAGGAAACTGGTACGATGAGCTAGTTCCAAAGACACGTAGGTGGGAGAGTCATTAATTTCTATTGTAAATCCAGGAAAGGTGGTTCACCTATAATTAAAAAAAACTTTCTGCCCCAAAGAAACAAACCGATGAACGAACAAAGCCTGTCCTAGCCCATTGGAATGGATGGCATTTGGGGATCTGGAGTTTTATTCCCATCAGTGAGGAATGCTTGTAATCTTCCACTGTCACGTGTTACTGTTGCCAGGGCTCTGGGCAAATCTGTTCACCCTAAGGGGTGCTGGGCTGTTTAAGAGAAGATAAAGTCTTCCCTCACTTACGGGAACCGAACCTACCGCGCTGATGTCCTGAAGCCTAGGTAATACGAAACAAAGACATTGGGAAGAGGGTATATTTTGTCTCTAGCTCAGCCTCAAAGTGGACATTCTTCGGGTGAAAGGAGAAAAAAAGTAGCATTAACTTTTATTCACACACTGAGACCTGCATCCTAAACTTAGATGCGTTTGTCTTACTTAGGAGATGTCCTTTCATGTTCTCCGAAGAAACCTTTCATATCCTGTGACATCCAGTTTGACATTTTTGGGTTTGGTTTTCTCCCTCGTGTCCAATTTTCATTGATTGTATCAAAATGTCATAGATACTACCTATCTAAAGGGAGAAGTGAAGGCAAATTATTCTTAGGAAAAGTGGGCTGCAGATTATCACAAGTTGGCTCTGTTTAATAGATAAGGGAATTCAGATGACAGAGAAAGACAATTACATTGATTAATACTGGGGCACAGAGAGAAAGAAATATTAACCAGAAAGGCTTTGACTTCCAATCCCTACTACTTTAACAGGCACCCATCCCACCCTCCTCTCCTCTCCCCCACCCCAAAAATCCCCTCATTTCTATTGAAGCTGTTTTCAACAGCAGACCTCTCAGTGACTTTAACTTCAGAGGTTTGGAGCTTTTATCCCCTTGTTTAAACTAATTCATGGTCATACATGTGGGTTACTCTGGTTTTACTCTGTCGGTACAGACACAAACTATTTTGCCACAATTAATGTTTTGGTCAACAATGTGCAGACTTAAAGGCCTGAGTTATATGACTAGGCAAATAAAAGCAGACCACAAAATTTGGTCTCCTCTGGTTGGCTGTGATTCACCCATACGGGCAAGCCAGCCGCGGTGCCGCTTTCCCCGAAACCCCAGGAAAATCAGACTGTCGTGTTATACTTCTTTGTCCCTTTATACAGATGCGGAGTCAGTCTGCCGAAATGGTGGGGCTCAAATATTTAATTTGTGTCACGCAGTGGAACAATTTCAACAGGTAGCAATTAGTCAAGTATCCCAACCGAAAAACATTCACACGTCCTTCAGAGACGCACGACGTTCTGGCCATTATTGCAGGAAAGGAGCCGCCTGGGAGTCCATGCGATTTTACAGATTCCAAAATATTTGATATAGTAGGTCTTTTTTTTTTTTTTAACGGAGGGGTTCAGGCTACAAAATAAAAATTACTGATTTTGCGAATAAATATATTTTCTTAAATGATTTAGAAACCTCTGTTTATTCATTTACTGACAGTGTTTAGAATATATAGTAGCCAGTGTGTCTGCAGATATATTTATGTTGGACTGTTTGGCTTGGCTTCACCTCTGTAATAATTTATAACAGTTTCAATGTAAACCCTCCACTGAGCAGGTCATAAAGGTCCTGGATTTTAACCATCCTCGTTGCCGATAAAGCCACAGCACTGGTTCCTTGAGCTCATCCCTATCAGGCCCGTGGAAATTCTTGACTTAGGCAAGTTTAAATGCTAAAGAATTTTAATTCAGTTTCCTGTTTCTCAGCTTTGTGTTCCTTTTCGAAAGAGGGACTTATTTATTTACTTTAGTGTCTTTCCATTTTTATTTATTTTTAGGGGGTTAAAGACGTCACTTAACTGAATTATAGTGTGGGAATTAATTAATTAATTTTCTTTATATTATATTATATTATACATTTAAAAATATACAATATTTTGTACATTATAGTACTTTATAAAATGTATATTTATATGTAATACGTTATATATTTATATATGTATATTATATAGTTAAAAACATTATGCAACATTGTGCATAATATAATGGAATTTAAGGAACAGAACAAGCAAGCAAAGAAAAAAAGGGACAAGCAAAAAAAAACAGACTTAAATTCAGGGAACAAGTGGATTTTATTTATTTTTAAGAAATAAATCTTTAGAAGCAATTGTCAAATAAAATTACGCTCTTGTATTTAAAAAAAAAACCTGATTAAGATCAACCTTCATATGTGTATTTATTTATGCTCTCACCCTGTAATTGACAGATACTGGCATAAAATGGGGAAAATAATCCTGATGCTGAGGTATTTCTTTTTTTTTTTTTGATATGAAATTTATTGTCAGATTGGTTTCCGCACAACACCCAGTGCTAATCCCAAGGTATTTCTTAATATGTGTCAATTTCAATTAGCTGATGAGACGCATCAATGTTTGCACTATAGCTTCACTTTCAAATTTTCCTAAATTTTCTACTTTATAGAAATATTCCAGGTATTTTATTTGAGATTTGGATAAATTTCTAGATATTATATTGACATATTCTTAATGTCAAAACATCCTTATTGTTAATGTGCCCTATTCCAGTTATGAAATTGATAAAATGCTTTTAATACAATTTAATATATTATCTTTAACTACCTATATAATATATTCCTTATTTTGGCAAGCAGAAGAATTAGTAGTTTTTTTTCCAAAGGAAAAAATAAACACCTTTCAAGAGAGTTTATAGGGTGCATTTGGGAAAGAATGAACATTTCTGAGAAAGATCAAAGTGATAAAAAACCACTTAGTGGTGAGTAAAATGTATACAATTCTATAGCTTAAAATGAATAATCCGTGTAAAGAATGTTTTATAATTAGGAACCTGTTTACCAGTACGTCGACAAAATTGGTCATCATACTCTGGTTTGCTAATGTTTATCATCTCTACATTCATTTATCCATTTTTGCAAGATGTATTTATTAAGCGCCTGCTTTGGCACTTCTCACAGCATTTTGCAAACTGGGTGTGGTTACCTCAGTTTCACAGGTGATAAAGGAAAAGATCTGAGAAATTACTTAAAGGGGCTCGATATCGACACGGAAGACTGAGCGGAGTGGAGATCTGAACAGTTTCCGTTCAGTTTTCAAAACAATGGTGGGCGGTTGTAAAACTGGCTCTGGAATGAAACAGATCAACGTACGCATACCGCTGAGGCCTCTTGCTAATAGCGTGACCTTGGTCAAGTTGTTTAACCGCCAGAGGCTTCAGTTTCCTTTTGTTCACCTTGCAATCCTTCCCCCACCCCCTCTAGCTGGTTAAGATCCAAAAAGCTCTAGTCAGGGGCCCCCCCCGGGTGGCTCAGTCGATTGAGCAGTTAAGGTCTGACTCTGGGACTACGGACTTCGGCTCAGGTCAAGATCTCATGGTTCATGAGATCCAGCCCCCAGTCTTGTGTGCTGACAGTGCTGAGCCTGCTCGGGATTCTCTCTCTCCCTCTCTCTCTGCCTCTCTCTGACTTGTACTCTCTATCTCAAAATAAAGAAACGTTAAAATTTTTTAAATAAAAAAAAAAAAAAACTACACACACAAAGAGCTACAGTCAGAAAATGGGGCTGGGCGTTGAGAATCTTGATCCCCGGGCATTCAACTTGGGGCAAAAGGGGTTCATGGTTACTGACTCATTCACCAAGGTAAGATACGCCTTAGGTGTCTGAAAATTAAAAACAAATATCATATGGCCTTAACACACAAAATAGATTTATAATACTTTGGAACAATCAATAAGAAACAGAAAAAATATAAAGATGATAATTCTATATGCCACATTCTCCATTAACTACTGCTAATACGTTAACATCTATATACATACATAGGGGTGTGTGTGTGTGTGTGTGTGTGTGTAAATTTACACCTGTAGGATCATACTACACTTACAGAAACAGGGCCACACTGCAAATTTTTACCAAAACTGGAATATGAGCACAACGTTTCCAGGTACATAATTTTAGTGGCTGGATAGTATCGGATGTACAGGTATAGTGCTATATACTTGCCTAGTTTCATACTGATAAGCATTTAGCTTCAAGAAGCGTCCTTGTACAATTGCTCACTAATGCACTAGACATCATAGGAATACATTCTAGAAATGAGATTACTAAATCAAATTGTATTCCTCTTTCAACTGTGACATAACACAAATTGCTTTCTCGAACAGCTGTACAAATTTATACTTCCAGAGTATGAGTACCTATTTTCTAGGCAACACTGAACTTCTCTACCTTTGAAAATCCTTTGCTAGTAGAATGTGTGAAAAAATGGTACCTTTCAAAAGTTGTTCATTTCTTAAAATGGGAATGACCACCTTTTTGAAACATGTTTTGTTTTGTTTTGTTTTAAAGAACAGTTTTAGATTTACAGGAAAATTGTGAAGGTAGTAGAGAGCTCCTATATACCCATTTTCTGTATTATTATTATTTTTAAATTTTTTAATGTTTATTCATGTTTGAGAGACAGAGAGAGAAGTGTGAGCGGGTGAGGGGCAGAGAGAGAGGGAGACACAGAATCTGAAGCAGGCTCCAGGCTCCAAGCTGTCAGCACAGAGCCCGACATGGGGCTCGAACTCATGAACTGTGAGATCATGACCTGAGAGAAGTCGGACACTTAACAAACTGAGCCACCCAGGCGACCCTGTATTATTATTTTTTTGTCTATTTATTTTGAGAGACAGAGAGAGTGCAAGCTGGGGAGGGGCAGAGACAGAGGGAGAGGGAGAATCCCAAGCAGGCTCCATGCTCGGTGAAGAACCTGCCACGGGGCTCGATCTCATAATCTGAGCCAATATCAAGAATTGGACGCTTAACCAACTGAGCCACCCAGGCATCCCCCACTTTCCCTATTATTAACGTATGACATTAGTATGCTACATTTGTTATGATCAATGAAACCCTATTGACACATTATTTTCACTGAAGTCCATGCTTTATTGGAATTTCCTTAGTTTTGACCTGATGTTCTTTTCTTTCCAGAATCCTACCCTGATTACTACATTACAGCCTCCATGACCTCTTGTTGGCTGTGACAGGTTCTCATACTTTCCTAGTAAAGCTGATGCTGTGCCACCTTCGTGATTAGTTTATAAAAGATTGGCTTTTGTCTTTGGTGTATTCTCTTCCTCTCTGGTCACTTGTTTTAGGGAAAGCCAATTTCCATGTCCTGAGAACATGTCAGGAAACTGAGGGAGAGGCTCATGTGGTGAAAAACCACCTTCACCTCTTCACCTCTTGGCCTCTTGCCCAAGAAAAAACTGAGACATGCCGACCACCAGGTAAGAGAGCTTGGAAGTAGACCCCACCCCCTGCCCCCGCCAAGACTTCACCCAACTATAGTCCCTCTTGACAACGTGAGTGCAAAACTGGGGTAGATCCTGAGACAGTACCAGCTAGCCAAGATACGCCTGAATTCCCACCCCTCTGAAACTCTCTGGGATGATACATGTTGTTCTAAGTGGCTAAGTGATGGTGCAATATGTTGCACAGCAATACTTAAATAATACAGGTGGGTATTGACAAAAGTAAATAGAGAGGGGAGAGTAATGCTGATTGGCTCATATGCCTGCTGTCCCCAAATTTGCTGCAAATAAGAGGATTGTAGTTTTAGCAGAGGGTTTGAATTCATTGATGGGTCTGAAGTTAGCATAATGGAAAAGAGCAGACCCGGCAACAGAATGGAAATAATGGAAACAAAAAACTGGATAAAGACCTCTGAGAGTCCAACTTATGTTGAGGACCTTACACCTGAGGTCTCCAACCATCTGATGGTGGGTTTTTTTCTCTGCAGGTATGGCAAAAGGCAAGAGATGCAAAGGACAGTTGAGGTTACGGGTGAGCATGAGGAGTTCAGATAATGCACCATGGATGACTTCTTGATTTTGTGGAAGAGCTATCGACAGCTGGCCATGTGTTTATCATGTCCATGCCCGTTTTACTCGGGCATGTTGATCTGGGGTCCTCTGGACACTTATCCCGCCCTGAGGACACCATCTCACTTTGGGGTCTGGCCCCTACCATTCGGGGCTTAACACATTCCTAAACTCTATTCTAGCAGCTTCTAACAACCCTGTGAGGTCTGAAAGTCATGAACTATTTTCCTGAGCTGAGGTCCAGGAAGGCTAAGTGATTAATCTAGAGTCCCACAGCTAGCCAGTGACAGAGCCAGGCCTAGACTTGGAACTCCTGGTTTCCTGTCTGATGCCAATATGCTTTTTTTTTCCTTTTTTCTTTTTTAGGTTTTCCTCATTATGACTATGGCAGACCAGACTCAACAGGTACATTGGGAGCAGGCCACTGAAGGATGAGCAAATTGAGCTGCATTTAGGATTTGTGCATCCTAACATCTTAAAATGTTTTTCTAACATTTTGGGTTTGGCATAGCGAAATGTGCCAAGATTCCTTTCCTTTCATTTTTAAACCCACATGTATTTTCAGGGAAATTAAGCTCATATGTTTCTGATTCATTTACTGTATAACTCATCAAAATATTGTTTTATAACAGTTCTTGGCAGTCCATGAAACCTTTTAAAATATAGACTTTTCCCCTCTTGCTACCAAGGAAGCCATGTTTTACCAAGAGCACAGTACCAATTAACTCCTAAGGGTTTTCTGAATAAGCTTCACATGAATGCTAAAGACCTCATTGGGTTCTCTGTGATCAACAAGAATGCAAGTCAACAAATGCCCATTGAACATACACTATATATTGGATTTTTTGGAATGTGGAGTCATAAAGATAAATGGGGAGTGACCTCTAGGAGTTAAACAGTTACCATGATGGAGACAGATAACTAACTATAGCCAAAATATTTATTTATATATAACTAATATGTATACATATTTATGAATATAATTTATTGTCAAATTGGCTTACGTACAACACCCAGTGCTCACCCCAAGAAGTGTCCTCCTTAATGCCCATCACCCACTTTCCCTCTCCCCACCTCCATCTACCCTTAGTTTGTTCTCTGTATTTAAGAGTCTCTTATGGTTTGCCTCCCTCCCTCTCTGTTTGTAACTAGTTTCCCCCCCCATCCCTTCCCCCATTGTCTTCTGTTCAGTTTCTCAAGATCCATATATGAGTGAAAACATATGATATCTGTCCTTCTCTGACGGACTTATTTCACTCAGCATAATACCTTCCAGTTCCATCCATGTTCCTGCAAATGGCATGATTTCAATTCTTTCTCACTGCCAAGTAGTATTCCATTGTATATATAAACCACATCTTCCTTATCCGTTCATCAGTTGATGGGCATTTAGCCTCTTTCCATAATGTAGCCAAAATATTTATTGAGAACTTGAATGTGCCTGCTACTGGGTGAAGCCTTTTATAAATATTATTTGCTGTAATATTCTCAATCACTCTATGCATTATTATCCTTATTTCATATATAAGAAAATTGAGACATAGACAGTTTACTATGTCAAGTCATATAGTTGGCAATGGATACAAGACAAAATCTCTAGCAGTTGGATTGCAGAGATCAGTCTTTAAGCTGTTATTGTAGACTTAGAAATTAAGATATGGTGAGACTCAGCTAATGCCCAGCTTTTTGGAGATAGAGATGGAACTTCATTAACGTCATCAATTTACATCTGTTTAAGCTTTAATTTTGACCAGGAGATTATTTCCTTCTGGCCATTTTGTTTGTATTTTGGACATTCTTTGGCAAAGGTCATGATCATACAGCAAAAGATCTTGTTAATACCTTTTGGGTAGCTTGTCTGAGATGTTGACCACGTGAATGAGTGTTGCTTCTCATATAATGGGACTGTCTCAAAAACTCTGTCATGTCCACACTGGACACAGCAATCTTTATACTGTGCTTTCTCTGAATTAATTTCTGTGTGATAATACCATTATTGGTATTGATAATATAATAAGAGGAGATATGATATTTTGAAGATACTGAGGCAGAGAACAGGTAAATAATAACCACTAAAGCTCTCTAAGGTAGTTTATTCCATTATATATATTTCATAATTTTTTAAATTTTTTTTTCAACATTTATTTATTTTTGGGACAGAGAGAGACAGAGCATGAATGGGCGAGGGGCAGAGAGAGAGGGAGACACAGAATCGGAAACAGGCTCCAGGCTCCGAGCCATCAGCCCAGAGCCTGACGCGGGGCTCGAACTCACGGACCGCGAGATCGTGACCTGGCTGAAGTCGGACGCTTAACCGACTGCGCCACCCAGGCGCCCCATCATAATTTATCAGATGTATTTAAACTTTATAATTTATCATCCATACCATTGTTAATTGTCATTTGGGATTCCTTCTTTCTTTCTTTCTGATTATTAATATTAAAAAATATGTTAAATCTTGTACAAGCCTTCACACAAGAGTATTAAGGGCAAGATTTTCTCTAATTGTTAGGAATTACAAGTGCTAGGTATGTAAATGCCCACTTATGTAAGGTGATGTAAATTGTTTTCAATTTTAATTTGTTATGTTAATTTACATTTCCAGTAGAAATATGTGTTTCATAATTCTATAACTATGTCAACTCTTTCTTTATTCCTGAAGATATAGGTGTTTTCTCTCTTTCTAAAAAAAGTTTTTACTTAAATTCCAGTTAGTTAACACACAGTGTAATATTATTTTCCGGTGTGCAATAGAGTGATTCAACAATGTCATATATCACCCAGTGCTCATCACAACAAGTGTCCTCCTTAATTCCCATCACCTAGTTCACCCATCCCCTCACCCACTTCCCCTCTGGTTCCCCCAGCAACTTGAAGAATTTAAACAGAAGAATATTATTGCAGGGCTTTGGTTATGTAGGTGATGGAGTTGCCAACTTGAACAGGGTTGCCCAGAGACTAACCACATCAAAAAGCGCTATTACCCTTGGGCTGGTGGGCAAAGGGAAGATATTGTGTTATCAGTCCCAGTAAGCTGGGACCACTCAGTCTACTTGAGAATCTCTGGCTTAATGTGTAGTCTCAGTTCAGCTCTCTCATTTGTCCTAAAGACAGAAAAAAAAAAAAACAAAACCCCTAAGGAATAGTGAGAAAAAAATGGTATCAATCGACTGGAGGTTCTGGTGAGGCTAAACTACTTGTAGGAGGGTCACTAGAGAAAGTGAGCCCCAGAATAGAAGATATGAACTAGAGAATTCTATATTTAAATTTGAGATTTTGGGGGCGCCTGGGTGGCGCAGTCGGTTAAGCGTCCGACTTCAGCCAGGTCACGATCTCGCGGTCCGTGAGTTCGAGCCCCGCATCGGGCTCTGGGCTGATGGCTCAGAGCCTGGAGCCTGTTTCCGATTCTGTGTCTCCCTCTCTCTCTGCCCCTCCCCCGTTCATGCTCTGTCTCTCTCTGTCCCCCAAAAAATAAATAAACGTTGAAAAAAATTTTTTAAATTTGAGATTTTGTAGGCAGTGCAGGTTTTAGTTGAGGACAATGTGACTATGACACATGGGAGTGAGAAAGTAAAGTCAAGTTGAAAGAAAAGTCTTCGGAGGTAAGGAAAGGGAGGAATAAAGAGACTAACAGGGCTGTTCTCTTGCGCAATACCTGGGGCCCTATCGAGTAGTCATCCGTGACACTGGTTAAGCTGAGGTTTAAATGATTAATCCACGCCAAATTTCATCCCTTGCCCCCACACACTAGTGTGTGAGTAGGAGCTTCTTTCTGTCTTGCTCAACACTGTATCTCCAGTAACTACAACATGGTCTATCAATAGGCACTCAATAAATATTTGTTGGATGAACGAATAAATGTTGATGTCACTAAAAGACAAGAGTAATGCTGTGAAAGGTGAATTAACACCTAAAGACTTCAATGAATGAGTAGAAGAGACTTGAAGTTCAGTGAATGACAGCAACAACTTGGTAAAGATGGAGATAAAACAGGATAGCACGACCCTTTTAAGCTCTAAGGGTTCCTTTGCTTTTGATGTGTGGCCAGAGAACGATCATGATGGGCCAGTCCTGCTCCAAGCCACATGAGGCGTGCGATAAAAGATCATCCACTTGCAAAGCTACAGGGAAAGTGAACTTGGAAAGAGTCAGCTAGGTTTCTAGGCAAGATGGAAGAGTGAACATTCTGTGAAGGGGCCAGTGCTCAAGAGGATCTTGCTGATTACAGGTGTGGATTTCCAAGGCCTGCTGGATAACGATGGAGAAAGGACACACTGGTTAGAATCCCAACAAAAGTGAATTCCACTCAGATGGTTCCACTTTGGAGACTTTCATAAAGGGGAACCGTTTATCAAGGTGGAGTCAGGGTTCAGGGGGAATCATCAAGGGCAATTAAGTCATTCAGAGACTGGAAAAAGTTCCCTTCAAAGCCCACTGAGCCCCACACCATAGAGAAATAAATGCCTATGGGAATTGTGGTCCAGGAGGAAGAAGGCCACTACAAGAACTACGTCAGCAAGTCAGGGAAGCAGTGGGGAGGGAGTGGGAGATAAGTGCTCCACCACATTCTACATTTATTCTGTTTTTCTGCTTGGACCTCCCCCTCACAACTGCTGCACCCAACTGGATGCAAGAGGAGAGATGACTCTGGAAACTTCCCTCCATTATGCGATTTTGATTCCAGGGGAAAAGTGGAGCAGAGAAGGGCAAAACATGAGTTTAGGGTGGTGGTAATAGGTGGAGATAGGCTAGCTGGTTGAGAATAAAAAAAGAAGACGTTATCAGAAAAACGATGCAAAGAGAGATGTGGGAATGAGGTTTGGGTGTTAATGAAAGATGGAGTTAAAGTTGGATGGCAGATTATAGGCTTGAAGTTTGTACTAAATGTCCCAGAGAGGCAGTACGCATTCCTTTCCTTGCCTTAATGAAATCTGGCTCACTCCGAAGAGTCTGCATTTTTATTTAGTGCTTTGTGATATGTTTATTGGGAGTTCATGCTTTCCTGGGTGCTCACTAGAAACACACACTATAGTAGAGGCTTTGTAGCTAGGACATCATCATTTTCTGCCACTTATGCACAAGGGCAAAAATGGACAAACATGGGGCCACACTGGTTAGAGAGAGATGTCTGTCATTGCTCAGTGCAACCCAAAGGCTCTGCAGAAACCCTAAGTCACTCTCCTACTTGGAAATAACCTGAACCCTTTGGGCCAGCTAAGTGTGATCATATTCTGAATGCTTTCTCATGTCATAGATTTTGCTGTGGTCTCAATCACGATGCCATTTCCTATGTATGGCCACTCTTTAGATATTAAGTAAATATTAAGTTAATATTGAATGTTGAATTAGTATTTACCAGATCACCACTTATTTTGTTAAATCTTCCCTGTTTAGACTCCAAAGCAGAAATGGAACAAAAGTTGGTTTGCCTTTTGCTGCAGCCACTGTGGAAAACAGTATGGAGGTTCCTCAGGAAATGAAAAATACAACTACCCTATGATCCAGTAATATCATCACTCAGTACCCCCAAAATACAAATACGCAAATTCAGAGATAAATGCACCCTCGTGTTTATTGCAGCATTATTTACAACAACCAAATTCTGAAAGCAGCCCAAGGGTCCAGTGATAGATGAATGGAAAAAGAAGACGTGGTATATATACACAATGGAATATTACTCAACCATAAAAAGAAGGAAATCTTGCCACTTGCAATGACATGGATGGAGCTAGAGAATATAATGCTAAGTGAAATAAGTCAGAGAAAGACAAATACTGTAAGATCTCATTCATAGGTGGAATTTAAGAAGCAAGACAAGTAAGCAAAAGGAAGAGAGAAGAGAAGACGAGAGGAGAGGAGAGGAGAGGAGAGGAGAGGAGAGGAGAAGAGAAGAGAAGAGAAGAGAAGAGAAGAGAAGAGAAGAGAAGAGAAGAGAGAAACCAAGATACAGACTCTAAGTAGAGAACAAACTGATGGTTACCAGGGGGGAGGGTACTGGGGGGGAGGCTGGTGATATAGGAGGGCACTTGTGATGACCACTGGGTGTTGTATGTAAGTGTTGAATCACTACATCGTACACGTGAAACTAATATAACACTGTATGTTAGCTATACTGGAATAAAAAAAAAGCAGATTATTCAAGTATGTATCATAAGAAGAACATTCTAGAGAATATAGAAGACCCATGTCCTGCTTTAGGAAACAAATGATCTGCATATGTGTCTATAAAATGATTCTTTAGGTAAAAGATTATCATCTTGGCAAGAAAAGAAATATTATGGCAATTATGACAGTGGTATCATTGGGTTAAGAGAATAACATAGAGCACCATTCAGTGATAGGTTCCATTCCAAAGGTACAAACTTGAACTTAGAGTTTCTGCTTCTGGAAAAATGAGAATAATAATGCATATAATTATTAGAATCATAGGTCCCCCCCTTCCTCTAAGCAGTGATTCTTAACCGGGAACAGTACTGCCCCCTGAAAGGGCATCTGGAAATGCAGAGGGTGTTTTTGTTTGTCTCAATGACAAGGGATGCTACTGGCGTTAAGTTTCTGGAAAGAGCAATGGACACCATCCTGCAACATGGGGGCAGTTCTGCTTAATAAAAAAACCATCTCATCCAAAATGGCTGTGGTACTCCCACTGTGAGATATTAAATGCCACAGATATTTATAGAATGATTTTTCTCATTCCTGGTTCTGGATTTTTCCATCTAACAGCTGCTTCTCGAATCTTATGCTCTGCTCTGCCACCCTCAATTCCACTAGGGGCCACCAGTCAATTTGCTAATAATTATAATCCCTACTGATGGTGTGGTGGACACCGCATGACCTTGGAGTTGTGTCTATTGGAGTAAAATCCCCAATTCTGCCACTCCTTAGCTGTATGTCCCTTAGAAACTTACCTAAGTACTCTGAGATTTAAATCACTCTTTGAGAGAATAAGTTTACTATCGTCTTCTTTGTCTTGAATTCTTTTTATATTAAGGCAGGATAGACACATATTTAAAATAACTCCTGCCTCCTAGAATACTTACAAAAATTAATGGAGACAAGGTCAACATAGAGCGTCACATAGAGTATGAAACGTGGTAGACATTTAATAAATGGTGGCTACTATTTTCTTCTACACAGCGCGTATATTTGATACCGAGTGCAAAAATGAGACACTGGACAATTCAACCTCAGAATATCTAGCAGATTCCAGCAACAGTTTGCAAACTTTTGGCAGCAAGAGCAGGCAAATAGGTTAAATTTTATAATCTGAATAATGAAATCATTTGAGAGGCGACTGAAGGTTCAGAGGGCGGGTTGGGGAGGAAATGTTATTCTATCTGAATGTGTTCACCTAATCATGCACATTTTAGGATAATACCAAGTTGTATTTTCCTGAATAGAGGATTTCATGCCCAATTTCCACCACTTGCTTTCAAGAGAATGGTCCCCTATGTAACAGCCCACTGTGCTGTCCGACCCTGACCAAGGGCTCTAAGGATGGAGCCTTCAGCCTTCATTTTGAACTTCCTAGATTAGGCAAGCTTGCCAAGCCCCGATGTTGTTGTGGCATATTTGAACGTTAGTTTCAACAAAGTACAACTCCCCTGAAATAATTGACTAGCCCTAAAGTGTTTAATCTCCAAGTGAGACTTTTGTAATTCTTGAAGCAGGAAATGGTTCTCTGCAAATATTTAGAAATGCTGTGGAAACGCTGAGGTTCACATCCATGGCAACCCTTAGGTTGCAGGCTGTAAAAGGCATCATGTCTTCCTTCACAGAATTATTCAATTCTTAAATATTTGTCATCAGGTAAAAGATGGAGGCTGACATAGGAGAGGCAAGCTCCTCAAGTTCATCTTAAGAAGACCCTGGTTGACATCTGACCCCACAGTCCTATAAACAGCAGCATAAATTCCCTTTCCACTTAAACTGCATCTGCTGGGCAAGGTTTTAATAAAGCAGCAATTCATGGAAAGGTTTCCCCTTATTGCAAGTGTCAAAGTTCTCCTTGTTTAAGTTCACCGTTGGCAAAGCGTGCCTGGCCTCAGCTGTGAACTTTGCCTTGTTGCTTCACCTCTCCTTGACAGAAAAAGATTTCACAACCAATTGTAGGATGTATCAAATTCTGTATTTGCATACTATTTGAAGATGGTATGAAATGGAATGGAATGGAAATAAATGCTGTATCTGTCACTGAAATTAATTTCATCACATAATAGTAAATGTTCTCTGAGAAGTTGTGTTTGCATATATTTACCTGGGTAAAGATATATTACAAAGATAAATACAGAAAAATAAATATATGGAAAATCATTTGGCTTCAAATCAAGAAGGCAGGAGCCTTGGGTTTAAATCCCAGCTTTGATTCCTCATTGGTTGGAAAATGGTGGATGCAATTATTGAGATCAAGGGTAAGTTGTAGGTGGTTTTCACTGTGTCATTGAAGAGATAGATGGCAAAGCAATTTATTATATTGGGGAGCACGGCGGGGAGGAGAGCAAGAACACAGAAGAGGAAGAACTCATTCTTGTGAGGAAGGCAATTATCTTAGTTTTGCACTTACTGAGTTTGAGACCCCAGCGGGGTGTTTTTTTGGTGAAGTTGAATATAGTCATGTGATGCTCAAACAGAAAGTGTAATTTGGGTGCCATTAATGTGTAGATGACAATTGAAGCACAGGCATGGATGCATTCCCTGTAGGCTGGTTCCTACAGTGATAAGAGAAGAAGGCAACGACAAGAATCCAAGGAATGTCAACACTTAGTGGGTAATTAAAGCAGGGAAGACTAGTGCGGAAGGGTGACTAAAAATACATGCCATGGTGCGGTGTGTGTGTGTGTGTGTGTACAACTGGGAAAGACGTGTCAAGAGAAATGTTCCAAGGGGGAAGTAATTATGCCTGTCAGAAGCATCTGAGGGGTTCAGTAAGTTATGAACTAAAATCTGTTCACAGGATTAGTTATTTGTAAGTTTATTGGTGGCCATGTTGAGGAATTTCAGTGAGAGTAAAAACCAGGCTGGAGTAGAGTGAGGAGTGGAGTTAGCCTGGAAAGAAGAATTAGGGTTGTAAACCTCCTATCTTCAGATATTTGAAGACTTCTTATAGAAAGTAGGAAAACATTCCCGTTTATTTTGACTCCATAGAGCAAAACAATGAATAACGCAAGATCACTTTGGGATATATTTTGTAGGCATATCCAGCAATTGAAATTATTTAATTTAATAGTTGCAACATTAGAAAGTTGTAAGATTCCATCACAGGAGTCATTTAGTCGTGGAAACACCGCCAGGGAAAGGGAACATAGAGATGGTTTACCTGCATCCAGTGAATCTATTCTGAGACCGTCTAGCACAGAGGCTCACTGTCTTTGCAACCTGGGCAGACAGCAGCTCACACGCTTATCTATCGTTTCCAGGTCATAGGGGCCAGTACGGCCGGTCATTATCTTTTCCTTTAAAGCCCAATGTCAGTGGGACAAAAATCACTCAGAAGGCCTTGTGGTGAGCAGTTGAGTTTTGAGCTGAGTTGAGAAAGCCCAGGGCTGTCTTGAACTTTGCCCAGACTCACCAGGGGATCCTCCGGGCTTCTCTCACCTCGTTCTGCTGGTGCTTTGGGAGAGAGCCCTCAGCATTTCTGTAATGTCTGTGTTGCTTCACTAATTGATTAAAAGAAAAATAAACACCTCTGGGGTGAAGGTCTGCCTCTTACTTCGGACCAGACTGCATCTAGCTTCTGGGCTTCTGAGTGGGTATCTTAGAGCGATCTTGCTGGTGGTAGTTTTTACAGAGATTTTCCAGGCCATGAAAGCTGCTGTTGGTAGGCATTGCAAGAATCCAGATTAGGTCCTTTGATGGCAGAAAGAGCCTAAACACTCTAATTCAGAGGATAAAGGAAGCAAGAGGTGATGAAGGAGGAACATGGCGAGACGACCAGAGAGAGACCTTCAGGGGCCACGAGCATCAAAACACTCACTATGGGACGCCATTCCTTTCCTTCCATGTGTAACTTATAAACAACTCAGAGCCATATGATCATTGTGAGGACATCAAACAAAGTTCTTATGTTTCTAATGATAATGATTCCAGCGTTTTTAAAACACTTTCAAAGTCTTTAAATAATGGCATTCGTGCCATCTTTTCCTGTACCCAAGGCAGCACATTATTGGATGTTCCTATGTGCACTGAGCACAGGGTTGTGTGTTTAGAGACCAAAAACTGTTGGAGCAGTTGTGACAGTCAAGGATGCTGTATTCTCCTCAATTAATGAGTAGACTGACAAATTAACCGCTCACTATTTAACAATTAAGCAGCTATTATTTATCAGTACTAGATGAAGGGATGAGAGGCGGACAAGGCAGTCAACATCAAAAGACCCTAAACCACTTTATGTTTACACGACTTCAGTTCTTTGTGTATACAGCAGACAAGAAAACGATCTCCACTTCTTGCCTCCTTGAGTTACCGTGTCTGATATTCTTCTGGAAGAATGAAAAATGATCGCACTTCAGATACAGGAATGATATTTCCGGTGTGTGTCTCAAATATAGCCAACTCATGGATATGGTTGCAAATCTGGCAAATAAAGAGTTTCAGACACTGGCTTATTGAATATAGCCCTTATACAAAGAGACACAAGAGAGATGATTTCTGTCTTTCAGCCATGTGACGATACAGAAGGAAAGTGACCGTCTGCAAACCAGAAAGAGAGCTCTCACCACACGCTGAATTTGCTGGCTCCCTGATCTGGGATTTTTTCATCCTCTAGAACTGTGATCTATGGTGTTTGTCATAACGGCCCAAGATGACCCAAGACAGTAATTTGTACTGAAAGCGGGGTGCTGCTGTAACAAACACTTCAAATTGTGGAGGGAGCTTTAGAAGTAGGTAAGAGGTAGTGGCTGGGAGGGTTTTGTGGCACATGCTAGGGAAAGCCAGGATTGTCATGAATGGACAATGAAAAAGATTCTCGTGGGAACTCAACAAAGAAAAAGGAGAGCTGCAAGAAAGCTACTGTCTCCTGAGAGGATTTGTGAATGTTGATAGAAATACGGATGGTCAAGACTGTTCTGGTAGGATCCTAGATGGGAGTGAGGAGCATGTTACTGGACAGTGAAAAAAAGGCTATCCTTGTTATAAAGCAGCAAATAACTTGACTGAATTATTTGTGTTCTAGTGTTTTGTGCAAGGTGGATCTTGAGATCAATGAAATTGGATGTTTAACTGAAGAGATTTCTAAGCAAAGTTTTGAAGAAGCAGCTAATCCCATTTATGAGGCCTCTACCATGACCTAATCACCTCCCAAGGTCCCATCTCCGAACTCCTTCACATTGGTCATTAGGGTTTCAACTTATGAATTTTGTGGGGGGCATAAACATTCAGCCAATAACATTCTGCCTCTGGCCCTCCCAAGTTGATGTCCTTCTTGTAGGTAAAATACAATTCTTCTATCCCAACAGCTTCCAAGTCTTAACTCATTCTAGCATCAACTCTAAAGTCCAAAGTCTCACCTAAATTCTAAGTATCATATAACTCTCCCTGTGTCACATGAGGGGATAAGGAGAAGCCTCCAGAACCGTGAGAAATAAGTTGTTGTTTAAGTCGCCTAGTCTATGGTAATTTATTACAGAAGCTAGAACTGACTAAGACAAGCCCAGGAACACTGTGAGCAAAATCGTAAATGTGATAAAAGTCAGGAAATAAGCAGAGGACAGAAATAAATTCAATATGCTCTAACAAAAACAAGTTAAGGGCACCCTTGAATGTTCCCACATCTTCCTTACTGTCACCCTACCGAGTTTGAAGCCAGATTTCTTGGAGTCCATTGGCGTATGAACAAGGAAGCAACATGTGATTTAAGAGATGTTTCTAAACTGCAACTGAAAAAAAAAACCCAACATTTTTTAATGTAATACATTTTAATAAAAATTTTCGTCCCTGCCAACAAGCACACTGGCCATCATTTCGAAAGCCGTGCCTGACTTTTAGACGACAGGGCAAGGAATGACGGAAAGCAACGCAAGACGGCAGAACAGAAAGGGATCCAAGCTGACTGCAGGAACGTTGGTCAAATTCAATTTAATAGCCCCATCCTAGGAAATACTTAAGTTCTTGTTTCACTTCCCTTTTCTCAATGTCATGAACACTCAACAGCCTCAGCTGATAGCGTCACAGAGGTGCTGACAGGCACCCAACTGTGGCGTGATTCACTCAGTGTGCTGCTACAATTAGGCCATCAACGTCGTCGGGGACTAGCGTCTCTCCCAGGGTCACGAGGCAAAACCGAGCTGGCCCGTCACTCCTTGTCTGGCCGAAGTCCAGTGCTGATGTCGGGGATGTCACAAAGCAAACGGTCACTGTGTCTTGAAGCCATGAGAGCAAACAGGTCTCTGCTGGGGAAACTGAGTGCATGTGAAGCTAAGCTGTCCAGCACTTGACTTGGAGCGAGGCTCCCTTCCCTGTGTACATTCATTTCATTTTGTGGCCATGGAAAAGCAACTCTGTGGCGCTGGCTGCAGCAGGGAAATCAACAACAATGCTAGACAACCACCCACAACCAAAAAGTGGCCAAAAACAAACAAACAAAAAGATCGGAAGAAAAATAGGGAGGCGAGGCCTCCCTCACCTCAGCAAGCCGTGGCCATGTCAAAAGTGAGAATAATCGATTCTGACAGAGAGGAAAGTAGTAATTGGAATGAAACTTGTTTGAGTAACAGCTTAAATGTTTCTTTCCCTGCTTTCCAGATTACATGCACCGTAAAGCCAGGTTTCTTTCTCCTGGCTAGTTCACAGAGGACATTCTGTGTCCAAGGGGCTTGGGGAAGAAGAAGAAGAAAAAACCCCAATCTTGTGTGCTTGCTTCTCTCTGCATTCCAGGGTAACATAGGTAATTTATCTGTACTTAGTCCCTAGTCTCGCCTGCTAGGAGCATCCCTTTATAGACCATCATTAAGCTATTGGGAGATTAGATGTCATCTGGGTAAGGGTACCTCAACCCACTGGGCTGGCTAACCAAGCCGAGATTAGAATCTATTCCTAATAATCTTGTTCCTTTTCACTAGTTTCCAATTTTATGAGTACAATGGACGGAATGCTTGTATCCCCCTTAAACTCATATGTTGAAATTCTAACCCCTAAGATGATGGCGTTAGGAGCAGGGCCTTTGGGAGGCAATTAGGTCATGAGAAAAGAGTCCTCATGCATGAGGTCAGTGTCCTTGTAAGAGAGACCCCAAAGAGTTCCCTTACCCCTTCCGTCATGTGAGGACGCAGAGAGAAGACTACCATCTATGAGGAAGTGAGCTCTTACCAGACACCGAATCCCCCGGCTCATTGATCTTGGACTTCTCAGCCTCCAGAACTGTGAAAACACATTTCGTAATTGCTTATAAGCTGCTCAGCTGATTGTATTTTGTTATAGCAGCAGGATTGGACTAATACAATGGGCGGGAGTCCTGATTTCATAGTGGAACATCTTTAGTTCTTCATGATCTGATCTTGCTGCCAGCTTCCCCACTCTATGCCCTGCCATGTTAGATATTCGTAGGTCTCACGTGATCCGGCCACTTCCTGTTTCTTTGATCCTTTACTCACAAGCTCCAGCTGTGTGGACCTTTGACTTTTTCCTTGAAACTTCCAAACCTGTTCCGGTCTCTGAGCATTTTCTCTTGTTACCCCCTTTTCCTGGAGTGTTCTTCCCTCTCGTCCTCACATACCTGAATTGCTCCTAACATTCGAGTGCAACCGTCATGACCAAAAGACACTTTCCTTGACCCCCTCCCCAAATAAAATAGGTCTCCTGGGGCAGTGTCATTAGTCTATTTTATTTTCTAGGTCACTTGTGCTGGTTTCTAATAATATCTTGATCATTTATTTGTTTATTGCCTGTGTTCCCTCTCCTGTATAACCACGGTGGAATCTTCATAAAAGCAGAGACTTTCTCTGTTATGTACTCTTGTGTCCCCATCTAGGGCAGGAGCTCAAAAGACATAAATGAATGGTTCTCGGCACACAGTGTGTTCTGCCATACTTTCTTTCCTTTGGCCATTTAGTCAACTTTCGTTTTATGTTGTCAACTTGCTCAGTGACCCCCTTCTCCTGCTTCAAAGACTCAGTTCATAGCTTTGCTCTCTGTGGAGACTTCCTCCACATTTTGGGGCACAGCAAGGATTCCATCTGGCATGTTCATCCTTTATGGTGACAGCCATGTTGTATTCCCGTTGTGTGTTTATGGATATAGCTGGCTTGAAAGTGTAAGATTTTTTTTTTTTTACATTTAAACACTTTTTTTAATTTAAATTTTAATTAGTTAACATACAGTGAAATATTAGTTTTGGAAGTAGAATTCAGTGATAAATCACTTACATATAAAACCCTAAAGAGATTATGTCTGTATCTATTGGATCAACAAGCCTAGTGCAATGAATGCACCTAGTAGGTGCTTTAAAATGTTGAGTAAATTAGTAGTCATCACCTTGGATGATTAGGCTTCAAAAATGTAGTTTCTTTTGAGGTTCTTCTGTTGTTGTTCAGAGACTACCTGTTTATGGCTTTATTCTCACACAAACTCTCTCAGATGTACCTTTATTATTAGGTATTAACAGCATTAGGGTCCATCGGAGGACCTTATCCTTGGCCAATTCCGATAGCTTTCTAACTCATTTTTCTGTCTCTAGCTTCTTCCCTCTAACATGTAAGAGAAGGAAAAGCCTTAACATTTTCCTGTCACTGATCTCCTTTACTTTCCAGGTAAAGGAAGGGAAATCATTAATCTGATTGGTCAAATAAGCAAAAATTCTTTTTGGATTCCTCTCAAATTTCTCTGCCACTCTCTCTTGCTCTGTTTCTCTGTCTCACTTTCTCACTGTCTCTGCTTCTCTGAGACCAAAGAAGTGTATTCTGGTGCTTCCACAAATTCTTCTGTCTTTGCTGTGGGTCAAAGGTAGCAAGATCTCAAGGCTTCGATCTCACGGGCCTGGGTGATCAAAGATCTGGCTTTAACCTTCTGCTTCAGGTATAGACACCTAAGGCATCTTCAATCGGGTTCTGTAATGAGTTGTCAGTTTGTCCGTTGCTGACTTTGCTATTAATAAAGTAGTAACATCCATTTTGCTGTTGGCCCTTGTGTGTATAATAAGTGATTTGGTGTGTCTCCTCAATGAATTCTTGAAGGAAAGAACCTCTCTTATATTCACATTTATTTCTAGAAGATTACACCCTAGGCCCTCAACATGTTTACTGAATTTTATTAAGAAAGAAAAGCCAAGTTACTTTCTCCACTTGTAGGAATACCCTGATGAGCATCTAATAGATGTTTAATGAGCATTTGTTGAGTGAATAGATGAATTATTCAATACCTTCTCAGCTTTCTGAGTTGCTAACTCAACTCCACCTCCATCTCTGCTCTAGGGACAGACTGTTCTGGAGAACTGTAGTCTCTGCTGATACATGCTTTAGACTCTACAAGATAGTCCACAGGCTTGACTGTGAGTATTAAGAATGCAGTTGGATCTTATCATTTCATTGAGAATCTGTATTATCTTCACTTGCTCATTTGAAATTAAAGGCATCTGCCTTTACATCTAGTAGCAGAAAATTTGGGCAGAAAGTTTTTGAGCTTATAATGTAATCGACCAAAGCAGCATTTTAAACTTCAGCATGCACAAAGGAGTGGATTTTTATTGGCCAAACATTGGGAGATGCTTGTTACTAGGAAGTTGGATGAGGCAAAATAACTTCTGACATATCCAAGACCTCCCAGCCAGCAGCAGGGATATTTAGAAGAGACGATGATCGATTTCCACACTGACTGACGTCACGCTTTGGCATGTCATGGTCATGTCCAGAAGACATCCTTCTTGCCTTTTCAAATACCTTGGTAAGAAATAAAAATGTAGGATGATTGAACTGCTTTTTCTACATATGCAATCTTGCTTGGCCTTTAGAAGTTAGTTCACATTATGTTTTGAGATACTATCCGATCCAGTCAAAGTGCTTACAGACCTAGCATTTCAGAACTGAAAGGAAAATAAAATCAAGTTTGGTTTGGAGATTTCAATGTTCCCACTATATTCACGTTTATCATCTTGCCATGTGTTCATAGCCACATTGCGATTTCAGTATGTTAGCTGCATTTTTACCAAAGAGTAAATAAAAGCTCAAAGGATCTAAGAGACCCGCCTGACATCACATAGCTAGACAGTGATAAAATCAGGACTTGGATTCAGACAATTTTGCTTCCAGTTCAGTGCTCTTACACCCATAAAGCATTGCCTTAGAGATAATCCTCGTCAATCCTCCCTTTTCAAGATGAAAAATTAAGTCTGGGAATGACAGATGCTTTTCTAATGGCCTCACGGATGGCAGTGAGGTCTCTGTAGAAATTTGGGAAGCTAGCTCCAAAGAACATTTCAGTTTCTGTTAATAAAATACTTGTCAGTGGGCTTTAGCACTCCTCTGAAAATGCATAATTTTAAAAGAAAACAAGAAGAGAGGAGGAGCTCAAAATTGTGACTCACTTGCCTTGGAATGCAAACGCAATATTTCCTGAGTCTGTGGAATAGACAATAAAAGGATGTGTATTTATCACCTGGAACATAAAAGGTAACAAGTGATTCCATACACTGTTGTAAATATTATACACTCGCTATATTCTTTTAATATGATAACAAGGTATCATAGACTAGGGGGCTCAAGCAACAAAAGTTTATTTTCTCACAATTCTGGAGGCTAGAAGTCCAAGATTAAGGTATCGACATCTTTGCTTTCTTCTGAGGGCTATGAGAAAGGATCTGTTCAAAGCATCTTTCCTTGGCTTGTTCATGGCTGTCTTCTCTCTGTGTCTTTACATCGTTTTCTCTCCGAGGTGTCTGTGTCCCTGTTTCCTTTTCTTGTAAGGACATGGGCCATATTGGATTAGGGCCCACTGTAATGACCTCATTTTAATTTAATTAGCTCTTTAAAGACCTTCTCTAAATACAGTTACATTCTGGGGCCCTGGGGGTTAAGACGTGAACATATGAATTTTGAGGAACATAATTCCCTCCATAATACACACACACACACACACACACACACAGCAAGCATCAGTAAGGAGATGTGTGTAGGAAGTATAAATTTGATTTTCCTGAGCACAATATGTACTTTTTGGTGATCTTCAAGATCTTTTTTTTTTCTTTTTTGAGGGTTCTTTTTGTGAGCCAAGACTTTGCAGAAAAAATGTAGAAGTAGAAGGAAAGAAAAAAATGTACCAGAAACCGTAGGCTCTTTTTTATATTTGCTAGGTTGCCAGGAAGAGACCAGGGTATGAAATCCTAAGGCTCAGGCTTGCGTCAGGATCCATCACTTACCAACTGAGATGCTGACCACCTTGTAAGCTTGTCATTTATTTTTTTCATCTGTGAAATAATAATCTGGTCATCACGTGGTTTTTGTGAAGATTAAATGAGTATAAAAGCACTCTGTACACTCTAGAGAAGAGTTGGAATTTTTTTTTAATGGACACCTTTCCTTAATGGCAATCATAGAACAGAAATCTTACATTTCAAAGAGGCGAAATGTTTTGGAAAAAAAAGGAGGGGCTCCTGGGTGGCTCCATTAGTTAAGCGTCTGACTTTGGCTCAGGTTACCATCTCATGGTTTGTGGGTTTGAACCCTGCATTAGGCTCTGTGCTGATGGCTTTAGAGCCTGGAGCCTGCTTCAGATTCTGTGTCTCCCTCACTCTCTGCCTCTCCCCCACTCACTCTCTTTCTCTTCCTCTCTCAAAAATAAACATTAATTTTTTTAAATAAAGAAATAAAAGAGGTGAAAACAAACCCACTTACCTTGAAAAGACAGTGAGGAGTTGGGCCAGGGTGGTGTTGAAATTGTTTACCAAGCCCCATCCTCCACTAGCTCAGCTTCTGCCAATTCTTGGGGCTACTACTGAGAATATATTAAAAATCACTACCCTTAGGGGCACCTGGGTGACTCAGTTGGTTATAAAAGCACTAGGTTGGTTAAGCATCTGACTTCGGCTCAGGTCGTGATCTCATGGTTTGTTAGTCTGAGCTCTGCGTCGGGCTCCGTGCTGACAGCTCAGAGCCTGGAGCCTGCTTCAGATTCTGTGTCTCCCTCTCTCTCTGCCCTATCCCCGTTCATGCTCTGTCTCTCTCCCAAAAAAAAAAAAAAAAAAAAATAAATAAATAAATAAATAAATCGCTACCCTTAGGACCTATAACTAACAAATGTTAGTTATTACTTTAAGTCTTTTATTGTTTCATCAGCCCTGTGAGGTGGAATGATGTATTGTTTTCAGTTTTTAAAAGTGATGAGGTTAAAACCTAGCATGCTTCAGTAATTGCCTGATCTACGGGAGATCCACATGTCTCAAATGAGCTATAGTGAAGGATTTATGTTTAAAATTTTCAATTAATCATGGACTGATGCTTTTGCAAAATAAAATAAAGATGAGTTACAAAAAATGCACTTAAAAAAGAAAAGTTTATAAAATGGAAGCTTGATTTTTTTTTTATTAGCCTCAACAGATACAAAGTAATTCTGCCAAATTGTGATAAAAGTTTCTAGAATCTACTCTCACTGCTTCGGGTTAAAGTATCTGTGGCTCACACTTTGAGTAGAGCTGCTGTAAACAGTGCTGATGGGCCAGTGCTCAAAAATACGTTCTGTGCCCCTAGGGTTAGTGTTCTGTCTCCTTTACATCATTGTTTTTTTAGATATAATATCCCTGATCCCAGTTTCCTTATCTATAAATGCACCTATTAACACAAAGCCCTGTCTACCACAGGATTCTTATGACATCCAGAAGACACCAAGCGGACGTCTGAAAGCTGGAAGGATCAAGCATGAATAATTTTAGCATGGAAATGGTTAAACAGATATAACCAGTTGTACTAAAAAAACACTTAGACTTTACACACTGTACTATCCTGGTGAAGTGTCCCAAACAAGCTAGTTGCAAAAGTCACCCACAGGGACAGAGATACATTGACCTGCCTGTCTATTGAGTTTTTAGCTGTGTCTAGGGTGACTTATATCCAGTTTGCCTGGGGAAATCCTGGGGTTTGCTCATTATAAATAGTGCATCTTTTAAGACACTTAAAAGCGTCTTAAATGATACAAGGCGAATTTATTAAGGGAGACGGTGGGCGAAGGACCCAAGAATTCAAAAGGGTGAGGAGGTGGGATCTCAGATCTTGTGGTGAGTGAACTGGCTTCGGTCAGATCAGAAAATTCTACTTAGGTGCTTTTGTGTATTTCCTTCCATTTCATGCATCCCCAGTTTTCGAGTAAATCCCACCTGTCTCAGCTGTGAGCAAACATATTTGAGTCATTTCGTGCCACCGGGTTTTGGCACGAACCGTCTCTTGCCTAATGATGCAATGACTTCCGTGCTACCTTCTGACTTCTATTTTCTCCCTCTGAATCCTTTGCTATAAGTTATCAGAGAGATCTCTCTGGTCTTGTCAGTCCCCTAGTTAAAACCCATCAATGGCAACCAATTTTTCATAGGATCTATCCAATATATATTTTTAAATGTATTTACATTCAAGTTAGTTAACATAGAGTGTAGTCTTGGCTTTAGGAGTAGAACCCAGGGATTTATATCTTACAAATGACACCCAGTGCTCCTCCCAACAAGTGCCCTCTTCATTCCCGTCATCCATTTAGCCCATGCCCCCACCCACTTGCCCTCTAGCAATCCTCAGTTGGTTCTCTGTATTTAAGAGTCTCTTATGGTTTGTCTCCCTTTCTATTTTTATCTTATTTTTCCTTCCTTTCCATATGTTCATTTGTTGACTTTCTCAAATTCCACATATGAGTAAAATCATATGATATCTGTTGACTTATTTCACTTAGCATAATACTCTCTAGTTTCATCTTCATTGTTGCAAATGGCAAGATTTCATTCTTTTTCATAGCCGTGTAGTATTCCATTGTATATGTGTGTGTGTGTGTGTGTGTGTGTGTGTGTGTGTACACATCTTCTTGATCCATTCATCTTCTTGATCCATTCATTAGCCAGTCTATCCGATATTTAAACATGCCAAGTCCTCCCTAACTTGGTCATTTCCTTGGTTTCTAACTTTAAGTGCTCTCCCCTTCCTGATTTTCTCTCTATATTCTATCAAGATGAACTATATAAAATCTCCATGTAAATAGGTAAAGAGCAGTCAAACATCAGCATCCGATACAGTTCAACCTATTGGAGAGATGAAAATGCTTACAGTTTTTCCAAAGGACCACTGCTGTGTCATGTACCCTGCACATGTGTTTCCTTCAACGTCAATTTACCCCACAGAAATGTATTAAGTGCCTAGAATGTGCCAGAGTCCCTTCCAAGATTGGGGAGGCAGAGGTGTATAAGTTACACAGAGTCCCTGCCTTTTTGCAATGTAGTAGGCGAGGAGGAGGTCGATGAGTATAAATAGTAATACCAGGTGGGGGATAAGAGAGACAAGCAGGGTGGGGGAAGGGGGGTGGTGGAGGAGAGTGCAACTTCTAGTTCTGTGCTTGGAGCTCTCTTCCTTCCCATCTCCATTTCCCAGTTTTGTTAATTCTTACCATTCCGGTAGACTATCACCTCTTTCAGGTGGTGGCCACTCCTTGCTCCACAAGACACCATCCAGATACAATGGGGCTTATTAATCCCACATACGTCATAAGCCTTCCAGAGGCTGATGTCATGATGTCTTCTACCCCCTAAATGTGGTCCACATGAAAGAACATGGATTCAAATTCAGACCTATGTTGAGTCTAGGTCTTTCCTTTTATAGGAGCCTTGGTTTATAGGAGATGTGAATACTCTTTGCTTCGTGAAGTTTCTGTGAATTTCCAGTGAGTGAAAGCACTTTGAGAATTGCAAATTACATTGCTTATTTTATTTTTTTTAAACTGATTTCTTTTTTTTTAATGTTTATTTATTTTTGAGAGAGAGAGAGAGGGTGCACGAGGAGGGGAGGGGCAGAGAGAGAGAGAGGGAGACACAGAATCCGAAGCAGGCTTCAGGCTCTGAGCTGTCCTCACAGAGCCTGACATGGGGCTCAAACTCATGAAATCCGAGATCATGACCTGAGCTGAAGTCGGAAGCTTAACCGACTGAGCCACCCAGACACCTCAACATTGTTAATTTTAAAGTGCGGTACCCATGTGACTGAGTATTGTTGCCACGTCACTACATGATCAAACCGTTGATACTTTGAAAAGAAGCAAGATCATCCCGATAGTAAGAATAGCTTTTAAATAAACGAGTCAGTCATTCAGAAAGAAGTGATCACACAAATGCTATGTGGCAGGCATTGTTCTAGGTAGGGGGCACAAAATCACTTTTCCTTCATAGAAATCCACTTATTTTTTATTTTGGGGAAAATAATCTGAAAAATAAAAAGCAGACTATTACAGTAGGTATTGCAAACACCACGGTATGATAATTTCTAACCTCAATTTAGCTTTCCCTAAGCCTTTCTCTTACATTAGCAATAGTATGTAAGGTTTTCCACCAATTAAATCTATCTGAAATCACCAAGTATTAAATTATATGGCCTCAGGAGATATACACATAAGTAGTTTAATACAAAAAAAAAAAAAAAGCATGGTAAAAAAATAACAAAGAATGATCCCCAGGAGAAGTGTCAACTTTTCCACAAGGTTAATTAATCACTGCAAATGAGTGTAACTGAAACAGGCTACAGATTGATGTTGACTGTGAAGTTACAACTTTGAAAATCCCAAGCAGATAACATGTTTTAGCGCTTATAATCACAACACACTCATAAGCAGCAAATCTTTAAGGGTACATATGAATTGAAAGAAAGGAAAGCAAAATAAACACCTAATTTATGTTGAGACTCTTTGGTGTCTGAACGTATTACTCCATGTTGGATCAAGTTTGTGCAATTAAACAACATATTTCATAACATTTTCAACATGGAGATTTTTATTTTCTATTTCAGAGAAGTTACAGGGAAATGTACATCAAATTTTGTGGCCCAAATTCTAGCTTCATTTTTAAATTATGCACAAAGACTTAACTCTGAGAGGTTAGTCCTTTTATATTAAAAAAGGGAGGGAAAGAAAATGATCATTGAAATGGAAAGAGTGTACGTACGGACTATTATTGGTAATATCCCCCAGTACGGACACATTTTTCCTCAGTAGTCCAGTTTAATCAAATGTTAATAAAACTTACCCAGTAACCTCTGTAAGCAACAGGATTTGCCAAGGGATGGGTATTCTGCTAGTGTCTCTAAAACCTGTGAAAAATCTATTTAAAAAGTGAATTGGTGGAGTATATGACTATTGATTCCATTGCAGGTCATGACCTCATGATGGTTCATGGGATCGAGCCCCACGTCTGGCTCTGTGCTGACAGCACAGAGCCTGCTTGGAATTCCCCCTCCCTCCCTCTAGCTCAAAATAAATAAACATTTTTAAAAACTGGGTTATTTCTTTTTAGACTCCATGGGAACCAGTCAATGTAGTCAATTCTGCATGGTCTACAGGCAAGAATTACAGATTTAAAATTGGAAGATGGACTGAGAATCCCTAACGTGTCACATTCAGTACCTGCAAAATATAGAGAATGAGAAGATGATTATAGTCATTTATGCTTTTAATACTCAATGAGGATGTTCACTTATTCTTTTTGTAAATATTTATTTTGAGAGAGAGAGAGAGAGAGGACATGATGGGGGAGAGGGAGACAGAGAGAGAATCCTAAACAAACTCCACACTCAGCATGTAGTAGAATGTGGGGCTCAATTCCACAACCCTGGGGTCATGACCTGAGCCAAAATCAAGTGTTGGAAGCTCAAACAACTGAGCCCCCCAGGAGCCCCATCACTTATTCTTAAAAAAAAAAAAAAAAAAAAAATATATATATATATATATATATATATATATATTGTTGCCACCAAAAGATATCTGTGACCATCCTATCATATGGTGGATCTTTTGACGGGAATGAAAAGATAAATAAAGTGTAGTGGCTGAACTCAACAAGGTTATAGGTAGGTAGAAATTTGGATAAAGAAAATCGTGGCAGAGTTGGATAAGAGCTAGGCTGGAGGTTCTAAAGAAGCCCTGAAAAATCAGATTTAGGGATGGACACATCATGGAAGCTTCCATAAAGGAAGTGATCATGCTTCTCCATGGGCTTTAGACTTTCCTCTAAGTATGAGCCAGTCTTCCTGACATCTCCACTTCATTAACTTATGGGCAGTTCAAACTTAACACAAACATGAGAGATCTCCCTTCCCACGTCATCCATTCTTCAGTCTTCTCCATCATAGCAAATAAAACCCACGTGTTTCCAACTACCATAGCTGAAAAAATTAGGTGTCATTGTTTTTTCTCTTTCCCTTCGACTTCACGTTCAATTCAATGGCATATAATAGCTCTAAAACATCTTCTGGATTTGATCTCTCCTTGGCGTCTCCAAAGCTCCTGCTACAGAACAGGCCACCCTTCTCTCTCCCAGCAAACTGCAGGGACTGGCCACCAGTCTCCCTACTTCCAGTCTCCACATAACCAACAGACCGCTCTTTATAAAGGATCCATCGGATTAGCTCCCTCTCTTGCTTATAACTCTAATGGTTCCTTTTCACTCTAAGCAAAATCAACACCTATCATCCAAAGTTACCTGTTAAACCCTTTCACAGATCTTCCAGGAAGTCTTCTCTGAATGGCATCCAGAGAACCGGGTTAGGTGCCCCACCCCAATTCTCTGCTCCCACAATGTTGTATGCCCACCACAGTCGCTGCACCGTCTACACTACACTGCAGTGATCTGTGTGTATTCCAAAGAGGCTGCAAGCTCCTTACGGATCTAATACACTGGGAGATTCACGGCGGTAGATATAACACCATTCCTTTTTTTTTTTTTTTGATTTTTTTTAACGTTTTTATTTATTTTTGAGACAGAGAGAGACAGAGCATGAAGGGGGGAGGGGCAGAGAGAGAAGGAGACACAGAATCGGAAGCAGGCTCCAGGCCCTGAGCCATCAGCCCAGAGCCCGACGCGGGGCTCGAACTCACGGACCGTGAGATCGTGACCTGAGCTGAAGTCGGACGCTTAACCGACTGCGCCACCCAGGCGCCCCATTCCTTTTATATACCGGGTACCAGCATAATGTATGAAACAAACAATGATTATTATTCCTGCACCTCTATATCTGTGGGAGTTTTAAATGATTTCTAACAGGTCACAGTTTCCTTAAATAAAACTCAATAGCTCCATCGTTCTCCATAAAAACCTGGGATTAAAATTTTCATCTGATAAAGTCTTAAAAAATCTTTCCCACTGGCTGAGTGTTCATTCTTTACTCCTTTTTTTGCTTATCATTTCCACTCTAGAACGAAACAAATTTCCTGCCTCCCTTGCAGCTAGGAGCAGCTATAATGCATAAATCCAGACAATAAAATGATAACCATATGCTGCCGGCTGTGTCCATGACCTCTGTCCATTCCTATTCTTTGGGAAGATAAGACACAAATATCCACATAAAGTGGAGAGGAATTGGATGGAAACTAATTCTGAATTCAAAATGCTCTCTGTAAATCTCAGAAGGCAAATGCCTCAGTAGATTGAACCATAAAAATAATGATTAAAGGACCAAGATAGGATCTCGGCCATGACAGATATGAGAAGAGAGAAAGATAGAAGTCATTTGGAAGTCTTAAAATTTTGTTTCACATCTGTGGGGAGGATGGAAGTCATATCATAAGGGGCAATGCTTAATTAAAACACAAATATATGTCCATGTATGTTCAAAACTAAAGACTGAGGACACATGCTTATTCTAAGTATTCATCACAGTGAGTCCTAATATTCAAAGCTGGTCTGTTGAAGCGTCCCTCTAATTTCTGACCTTCCGAGTTTTTGTCTTTTTCAGACACGGCCTTAGTTCTGTTTATTTGCAAGGTAGAACCTGACCCAGGAATGTGTGCAGGTAGTTTGCTCGGAAAGTAATCCCAGGAAGCAGGAATGGGGATGGGGAAACGAACTCAGAGCATGAATGAAAGCTGATAGGAGGGGTATTTCTGCTGTAGGCGAGGGGTTTTGATTTGTGGAGACCTCTGAAGAGTCAATACATCCCAGAATTTCTGCCAGAAGGAAGGGAAGGTGGGGTGACATACCCATTGGCTTCTAACTTGTGTTGGTTGAGGGGTACCTTTCAGGCATTAACAAACCTGCCCTTCTGGGTTATACCTCTGCACCGACTCCCCTAGCTTCAGGAAAGCCTGCCTTCAAAAGCAGAAAGTGGCAAGATCGGCATTAGAAGTAGGCCATTGTCATAACCTGAGCATGAGCTCATGTGGGACCGTCCGCCACTGTGGGTAGACTCAGAGGTGGGCTGAAGGCGCATGCTGTGAGACACAGAGAACATCTACCACAGGCAGAGGTTCCTACCCTTCGGATGGTTCCAAACTCATTTTCTTGTTTTGGGCCTCCAGTAGTACTCCCTAACACTTGGGCAGGCCAGAAATGCATTCTGTCTTCCACACATGTGGCCCCATCAAATCTGGACATGCCCTCCTCCTGCAAGGGAGACATAATCAGTGTTTGAATATCACAGTTTTGGAGACCGAGCCCCGTCCTCTTCAAAGGTAGAGGACCCACCACTGAAACAAGCTGGGGACTGGAACCTTCCCTCTGCCTCGCTTTCGGCCCCAGAGAGCACCTGTTTTCATCATACACATCATCTTCCTGGAACTTCCCATGTGCCCGATGCTATGCTAAGTTGTTCATAGACATGACCTTATGTAACCCTTCAGCAGCCTTTACCGGGCGGTCATCATGGTCCCCATTTCATAGGCAAGAAAACTGTGCAAGTCGGTAGGTGGCAGAGTTAGGATCTGAATCCAGTTTATGAAAACTCTAAAAACTGTGGTCTTAGCAACTATACCCTCCTGAGTCTATGTTTATCTTCTCCAATCTCACCCCACTTGGCCTTCACACTGGACCCCAGATTGTGTCCACCAATGAAGCTGAGGGCTGGTCACACTGAGGTCACTGAGGTCTGTGAGAGTCAGCTCTCAATTTCCCTCTGGAATTCCCTCCCCTGTGACAGATGTGTATCTGTTCTCTGACTTGAATGTCCCCAATTAGAGTGACTTCATGGCTTCTCTTAGCAGTGTGTTCCATTGCCTAACTGCTCCCCATGGTCCAACATTTTCCCTGATATTTAGCTTCGATATTCCTCATTGCAGCTTACAGCTTGTTAATTCTCATTCTGCCCTTGTTGATTAATACGAAGACTGATCCTTGCCCTTCTCACAATATCTTTTTTATGAATGTGTCGGCAGAATGATGGCTCCCTTCAGCGGCTGTTCCTCCAGTCTGAGCTGTTCCAATTCTATTAACCTCCCCACAGAGGTCTCACTCTCCAAGCCTGGGACTATTTGTGTCCCTCTCCTCTCAACTGTGTCAATTAGCCTATGTCCTTGGATAATTTATGGTGTCCAAAAGGGAGTCCAGGCCTGGAGAGGCAGCCAACTCCAGGCAGAGACAGGCATGATGCTGTTGAAATTCACTTACTCCTTTTGCAAAGTGATATCTTAATTATTTTTTCCCTGAGGCAGACAGCCAAGATTTCTCCTTCTCAATGTCCTTTTTATGAACTTGAAATTATAGACTGTGGGAGTTGATTTAGACTCTCTGGATCATCTCCCTTATTTGGAAATAAGCACACTGAGGTGTAGAGGAAATGGAGAGTGCCCAAGGCCGCTCCGAGGCTCAGTGATAGAGTGAGAATGAAGACCAGCTCTGCAGTCTTCTGGCGTAATACTCGCTTCAGTGAAACCTTCAGACGAGGCTTGTGGAAAATGCGATATCCCTGGCTCTACCAAAAGAAATAGGATCTACGAGTGTGGTGTCATTGCAGGCAATGGGGCGAAGAGGTGCATGGAGAAGAGGGGAGCACGGCATCGAATACTGAGAGAAGCAAGGATGGGTATGTGAGTGGTGGGGGAACCTCATGATGGTGGGAGGAGCTCCTTTGGTGGAGAAATGGGGCCAGGGGCCAATGATGTTGATTTGGGAAGATAAGGAGTACCGATGGAAAGTTATGCAGACTTCTGAGAGGGCTTGAGATGGTGATGGTGACTATAATGGTCAAGAAAACAGACTTTGCAGTGGGCAGACCGTGATTTGAATCCATGGTCGGATGTGTACCAGGTATGTGGGTTTAGTCCATTTACCTAACCTCTCTGAGCTTGTTTGTTCTTCTGTAAACTAACAGTAACAAAAAAGTAGACGTATATTTATAATATATTAATTATATGTCGTATCACGTATGTCCACGTATTATACATTTACTATGTTATACATAGTAGATGATGTTATGTGCTGTATTATGTTATGTACTATGAGATAATAACAAAAATTGAAAATAATAAGGGAATCTCCTTCCTAGGCTTTATGTGCTACTTAAATGCTATAGTGACTCCTAAAATTCTTCGTATTATGTCTGGCACATTGTAAATGCGCTACAAATATTAGTTGCCGCCATTGGTGTTTGTTGGTCCTTTTATCATAGTCATCATCACTATTCCAATGAAGCCAATTCAGACCCTGACTTCATTTCTGGAGTTTTCTACGTGGCCGCCCACCTTCTTGCTTTTAGCAGGTAATACTCTCCTCCTTCCAATCTCTTCCATTTTACAGAAAAAAACAATAGATCATCAGATGTGAAATAACTCACCCTGCTGTCCCTGTAAGGGACAGATTTTCTAATTCTCCTGCATTCCTCCTAACTTAATTTCACGGGAAGATTTTGGGAGAAATTTCTGTCGAAGGTTCAATATTCTGACACTGCCTCCGTCTCGGTGCTTTCTTTGTGATGCTGCTTTCCTTCATGGTAGCTTTCATCGTTTGTGTATTGTCCCACTGCAAGCTATCTTTCTTTCCAGAACATGCTTTCCTAACCGTGGAGATCCTAATTTGCTAGCATCTTTTGCAATACAGACAGACTGACAATGTCTCAAGCCACCAAATCTTCTCTCTGTTTTGCTCACCAGTTTCTTTCTCCCTCAGTCCATTTCTTTTCTCTTGCATTTTCGCTGGAAGCAGCAAGAAGAAACCGGGCTATGCCTTCAGTACGTCACTTAGAAATCTCAGCGAAATATCCAAGTTCGTCAGCTCATCACTTACAAATTCTACTCTCCACGTGGCTGTAGGACACATTCCATGAGGTTTTCTGCTCCATGTAACAAGGAGCACTTTTTATCAGGATTCCAATAACGCATTCCTCTGTTGTCTTCTGAGACCTCATCGTTGGTGACTTTCTTCTTCATATTTCTACCAAGAGTATGTTTAGGGCAATCTATTTTTTTCCTATTACATATCTCAAGACTTTTATAACCTGTACTCATTTCCAATTTCAAAGCCAATTTCACATTTTTGGATATTTGCTCTGATAGCACCGCACATTTTTATATCAAAATCGGTATTAGTTTTGTGGCTGCTGTAACAAACAGTTCTCAAAACAACAGAAATTTATTCTCAGAGCTGTGGAGGTCAGCTGTATGAAATCCACAGTGAGCTGAGCAAAAACCAATGAGTCCTTAGGGTTGCACGCCTCCACAGGCCTGAGGGAAGAATCTGGTCCATGACTATCATCTCCTGGTGGCGGCCATCATTCCTTCACGTGTGGCTCCTTTCCTCCGTTTTGTTTCCCTGATCAGATCACCTTATCATCTTCTCTGTATGTCAACTCTCTCTGCTCCCTTCTTATAAGGATACTTGTGATTTCATTTAAAGTCCACCCGGATAATCCAGGATAATCTCCCCATCTCAAAGCCCTTAATTTAATCACATCTGCAGACATGCTTTTTCCATAAGAGGTAACATCTAAAGTTTCCTGGCTTCATCTTTGCACTGTTGGTGGGAATGCAAACTGGTGCAGCCACTCTGGAAAACAGTGTGGAGGTTCCTCAAAAAATTAAAAATAGATCTACTCTATGAGCAACAATAGCACTGCTAAGAATTTATCCAAGCGATACAGGAGTGCTGATGCATGGGGGCACTTGTACCCCAATGTTTATAACAGCACTTTAAGCAATAGCCAAATTATGGAAAGAGACTAAATGTCCACCAACTGATGAATGGATAAAGAGGTTGTGGTTTATATATACATGGAATACTACTTGGCAATGAGAAAGAATGAAACATGGCCTTTTGTAGCAATGTGGATGGAACTGGAGAGTGTTATGCTAAATGAAAAAAGTCCTACAGAGAAAGACAGATACCATATGTTTTTACTCTTATGTGGATCCTGAGAAACTTAACAGAAGGCCAGGGGGGAGGGGAAGGGGGGAAAAAGTTACAGAGGGGGAAGGAGGCAAACCATAAGAGACTTTTAAATACTGAGAACAACCTGAGGGTTGATGGAGGGGGCGAGAGGGGAAAGTGGGTGATGGGCGTTGAAGAGGGCACCTGTTGGGATGAGTACTGGGTGTTGTATGGAAACCAATTTGACAATAAATTTTGTATTAAAAAAATAAAGTTTCCTGATATCTTTGGGACGATTATTCATCCTATTATAAAACCATACTCAGCCTCAATGAATACAACTTTTTCTTCCAATTTTTCCACCTCACATTTTTTTTTTAAGCATTGTTTATTTTTTTTTTCAACGTTTATTTATTTTTGGGACAGAGAGAGACAGAGCATGAACGGGGGAGGGGCAGAGAGAGAGGGAGACACAGAATCGGAAACAGGCTCCAGGCTCTGAGCTATCAACCCAGAGCCTGACGCGGGGCTCGAACTCCCGGACCGCGAGATCATGACCTGGCTGAAGTCGGACGCTTAACCGACTGCGCCACCCAGGCGCCCCTCCACCTCACATTTTTAAAAGAGAAGACAATTATTAACATGAACTCATAAAACTGATACACGCTGTGGTAGCCATCAGACGTGAATGATTTCATTTGATCCTCAGAATGGCACTTCTAAACTAGTATTTGTATACCCATTTCATGGTTAAAGGCAAAGAATGGTAAATCATGTAACTAATACATGGTGGACCAGTAATGAAACTGGGGTTTGTCAAGTTTTAAAGACTGAGTTCCCTTGTGTCTAATCGACTGTGTTCCATGAGCTTTGGTATTAGGGCCTTTTGGAGGTTTGAGAGATGTCATCTACGAAGAAAACAAAGAAGGCTTAGAAGTGTAAGCCTTAAGAATGACGAACATTTTTTATTTAGCTTCTTTCAACAATGATGCTGCTGTCATTCATTCTTGGCAGTCTGTTCCATGTGTGTGGCCATGGGCGTACTTTCAGCTGACCACATTGGTCATTGGGCTCTGACCACACGATTCACAGATGGAGTTAGAAGCTCAAAGAAGGCTTCATACATACAGGGCCTTCTCAGAAATATATTCAGTGACCACACCCTATCTATCTTCTTAGGTTTAATGGGCTGAGTTTAGGAAACATCTTGGTCTGGAACTAGCCTTCCATTCCTGCTTAATGATTCACTTTTCCTATCCTAATTGTACTGAAAACAGGACACATGGCTTGGCTTATGTCTGGAATAAAGGTAAAACGTGTTTATATTTAAGTGAAACATGGGTAGAAAGCTTTAAGAGTGGCAAGATAGGTAGAGGTGAAGGGCTAGGATAGGAAAAAGAAATAGATGGGATTTTCATTTCTTTGGGTAGCTTTCAAAAGGAAGTGGTGATGGCGGTTTGTCTCTAAATATGAGTAAGATTTCACTGCTTGAGGATTGCATGATATGAAGAAAAGATGAGACGCTTTTGCTAGGTTGCGGAGCAGGAATGTGTAGTATCTTGGAGAGAACAAGATACAAGGAATACAAGCACAGCTTACTGAGATCACACCCACCAGAGTGAGTCAGTTTAAACTATTTAGCGCATGTGATCATTCCATTAAAGATACAAATTGCACAGAATCAGGAGAGGGGCTAGGGGTTTGATTGGCTGCATGCCTACTCTTTGGCCAGGAAGAGGACAAGACAGCTTGGCTGATATGTCCATCAAGACTACATGTAATAGGTAAGAGGTGACTTTTTTTTTTTAAATGTTTACTTATTTAGTTTTGAGACAGAGATGAGCAAGGGGAGGAGCAGAGAATTCCAAGCAGGTTCTAAGCTCTCAGCACAGAGCCCAGGATGGGGCTCAGTCCCACGAACCGTGAGATTACGACCTGAGCCAAAATCCAGACTCAGATGCTTAATCAGCTGAGCCATCCAGGTGTCCCAAGAGGTGGTTTCCTAAAAGAAGTTTTGAAGTGTTACTATTAGAAGCAAAGGGAGAAATCTGACTAGTTGAAAAATAAGGATATACACTGCTGAGAGCTAAAACTCATATAGAAAGCTCAGGCTCTGGAATCAGAATGTGTAAAAATCACTTATGTTCTCGCTGTATAGACCATTGAGAACAAACACACTTAATAGTGACAAGATATTAATTAGCCTCTTGTCCCATTTTTAGGAGAAATGCCTTTATTGGTTTAAGTAGGTTACATTAAGGAAGCATCCTTGTATTCCTAGTTTACTAAAAGTAAAAGTTTTCCGAAATGGTCATGAAATATTGCCCAACATATACTTGAAAATGTTGTATTATTCCTTACCATACTATGGACTAAATTTGCTGGAATTTTAGAAAGGAATCGGCATCACACTTGTAAGTGATAGTATCTATAGTTTGACTTTTTCATCTTTAATTATAGGCTCATTTTGTTGTGTTTTCATATCAGATTATTCTGGTTCAGCCTGATAAATTTAGCAGTACCCCTCTATATAGTCTCTGAACCAGTTTAAATGTAGAAATAACCTGTAACATTAACTCAAATGCACAGGGACATAAATATGTGAAATGGAGGCTTTTGGACAGTAATTTGTTTTATGCTTTTTTTCTCTTATTCCACGGTTGTTGGGCACTTTAGGTTTTCTAAATCTTCTTGTGTAAGTTTTGATAATTTAAATTTCTTTCAGGGAAAGCATAAATTTTACAAGGGTATACCAAACTATTAGCATAGAGTCATGTAGATCTAAAATGGGGAGAATATTTGAGAAGAAACTTGAAAATGTATTAAATTGGGGGTGGGGTGAAATCGGTAGTGTTTGGATGAGACTGGCAAGATCTGGGTTGGGAAAGGCAGGTACAGGAGGGTAACTGAGTTAAGTTAGAAGCTGGCAATAGAATAAAAATGACAGTCAAGGAGAAACACTAAGAGCCAAGAAATAAGAGGTTGAATATCAGCATTAAATACAATCAAGGAGATCAGAAGCTAAGAAAGAAGAATGGGGGCCATATGTGATGGTTGATGGGCAGAATAACAGGTGATCAAGAATCAAGATCCTGGATGCTGGGAAATTTCCAGAGGAATATTTCAGCGCCCTATAGTTCAGATGAACATGGAGAAATGTTATATTAGTCATGGTTCTTTTGATTAAAAAAATAAAAAACCCACAAGCCTGCTAAGTTAGCCAAAGAAAATGGATTGGCTCATGTGACTCAAAGGTATTCAAGGGTTAAGACTGGGACAAAATTCTCTTCTCTTTCTTCATCTCTTGTCTCAGCTTTCCATTCTATTGGCTCCCATTTCAGGCAGGCTACCTCTATGAAGTGTTAAAGATAGCTCTAGAAGTTCCAAGATTTTTTGGAACTTCATGTCAGTGTAACACCAAAGGTTGTAGCTATGCCTTCTCCAGATTGTTGCACAAAATTCTTAAAGAGGCTTCCATCAGCTGTGCTTAGTCATGTTACCATCCTTGCATCAGGGATGTGGCCGGGGAGATGGGTATATTCTGCCTGGCCAGGCCTGGTTCCCATATCTAACACTGAAGCAGGAAAATGACTAACTTTAAGGATAAAGAATGGGGGAGGTGGGCCTCCCCAAAAGATGAGTATTTCTCCCCAAATGATTTTAACTGTTTTGATGTATAATTATGCCTTCAAATGTATATGGGAAAAGAAAATAGATGGATAGATGAAACACCAGGGACCCTCCATAAATTGATTAGTTGAGGGTCTGACAGGGACAAAGTAATTCATAAATAATTCATAACTAGGACATTAAGCTCTATCACAGAATTTCTTGAATTGCCTGGCAAAGGTGTTTGGTATTATTATGCAAGCAATAAAGAACCATGGAAGATATATGAATAGGCACACGTGTTGTGTAATAGGTTGTGTAAAAAGATGGCCGCCAATGATCCTCCCTTTCCTGTATATACACGCTGCTCTCTCTTAAGAAGGTAGAGTCTACTTCCCCACACCCTGAATCCCTCTGACCATGTGATTTGCTCTATTTAATGTGATGGAAATGAAGTTCTGGGTCTTCCAAGCATAGGTCTTTCCAGGACTTCTATTCTTCAGTTTTGCCTGGTGGGGAGCCCCACGTGCTATGAAAAGTGGGTCAGGGTTTCTTGCTGGAGAGAGAAACCATGAGAGAGAGAGCTAGACCAGGAGGCGAGGAACCATGGTATATATCTGCCAACATCCACCACTAAAATGACAGACAGAAGGGCATCTGTCTTGGGTTTTCCAGCCCCAGTCAAGTTACTCCAGGTGACACCTTGAAAAGAGAGAGACCCAGCTTTCCAAGTCAGTTCCAAGCCATTCATTGCAGCTTAAGCCCCAGCTATCATGGAGCAGAGATGAGCCTGCTGAGCTCTGCTTGAATCCCTGACTCGGGATGATGAATAAAACAAAATAGCTATTGTCTTAAGCCACTAGGTTTAGAATTTTTTATGTGGCAATAGATAAATGATACACCACGTGGAAAAAAAAAAAACCCTAATTATTTAGAACACAACCTAGTTCATTAATTGGAAAGGAAGAGAATAAAGATAGAGAAACAGGATATTTCATTATCATAGACCTTTATAGGGTGATGAAGTCTTGAACTGGGCCAATACCATGGAAGAGTGAACTGAATGACCTTGGTTCTTCTTTTTTCTCTTGCCCATGAGAATTTAACCAGGTTGTCTTATCCATGTCTGGATTTTTAATAGCACAAGTTGACTGGGAGATAGTAAGTAACTTGTACAATTCAATGAACCAATGAATGAATTTTTTTTAACCTCTCTGTATCCATTTCAGCATCCTCTAATGGCTGAGAATATAAAAACAAAAGTTAAAAAAATGTACATACACATACACTCACATTTGCTGTGTAAGAGTAGTAATTATTCTTATAAATGTTTTAGTAGGAGTAGATTAAAATTTATAGCAAAAATAAATATAGTAGCCAGATTTGTGGGCTATTAATGTCTAAATTATATCTCACTCCTGGGAAACATGGTGCACTATAGGGGCATCGGTGGAAGGATTTAGACCTGTGTCCATATATCTGCTTTCTCACTGCCTAACTATGTGACTTCAGATAAGTCACTCGAATTCTCTGTTCTTCGTTGGTGTAATGCTGTGTTTTGTGGGACTGTTGAATGCATTAAATGAAGTGCATTGGTAATTGAAACTAGAGATGACTGGCACATTGCTGGCACCTAAAACATATTAGTAGAATGAAATAGGGATTTAACGATGCTATTTTGTGATCTCTAAATTATTATTACAGGTCCCTGTTATAGTAATTACGTTGCCAATATATTCTTCCATTTCACCTTTTTACTTTTCACTTAGCTTTTTTCCTTTATTAGCAAGTAAAAGAACCCATTTTTAATTAATTCTTCTGACTACATTTCCATGGTTACCTTAAGTAGCTGAGTAGAATCTTAGACATACGAAATAATGACCCAATTTAAATTGCTATGTTTTTGTAGAGCACTGGAAAAGAGGAAAGCACTTCAAAGTAATTAACATGAACATGGTCAATTACGTTTCTGTATAGGACGCCAACACTTCTGCCTGGAAATTCTGAAATCAGGAATCTCAGGATCCCCAGATGCTAGCACACAATGGAGTCCTAAGGTATCCCCCTCTTTTCTCTCAGATGGTCTTTTAGAGAATTATGAAGTATTAAAAGGTTACAAACTAAGAAAACAGTAGCAAAGAGGGGTAAAAAAGTTCTCCCATCAGGCCAATGGTGGAAGGGTAGGGTCACTGAATGTAGCCTTATTTCTGCTGGCCATGTTTCTTTCCTACCCAAGCTCCAAAGTAAGCGGACTGTGTAAGCGGGAATGAAATACACAACCCCCTTGTGACTGTGAGAGCAGCAAAGCATTCTCCGTTTGTGGTTTTCTTCAAATGAGGCTGCTTGGAATATGTGTTTGAAAACACTGAGACTCTTTATTAATCAAGCACTTCACTAACCCTGCCAGCATAACGTTTCATTGATGTCAAAACTCCCTTAAAAATGGTTTTGGAGCCACTTCTTGTACACAGACTTCAACAGAAGAAATATTTTTGGAATTGTAAATAGAATAATTGAGGCAAATATTTGCCCATTTGGAAAGCTTCTGTAATGGCTTTAATTTTCAGTTGCATTTTAAATACGTAGATCTGGGAATTGGTGGTAGGTACAAGAGGCGAGAATGAAGCACACCCCAAGAACTGGGCTTCACTCAGTGAGTTAAGTTGGAAAATGGATAGACAACTGGGTCAGAGGAGAGGTATAAAAATTGTTTTGAAAAGGTAGATTAGATCCCAGGCAGGTCTAAGCAGTGATGAAAGGGGTGAGCCTATCCAAAAAAAAAGGATAAAGGATTTGACAATCAGAAAGGAGTTTGCTTAGCAGAAAATAAGGAAAAGGAGAGTCACCGAGACAAGCATTGCTGAGATGCACTGAACAGGAGGTGCCCAGGCCCCGAGACACAACCCAGCGGGACCTGGGAGCTGGTCCATCATAATTCTATAGGTGGTCAAGCAGGGTACTATCCTCATATAAGCTGAAATATTTGAATTATATAGGAAATACCCATATTCTCATTCCATATATCTGACAATCCGTTTTCATATGTAAGCCTTTTTGTAAGGAGGCAATACTCATCCAAACTGTTTGGGAATTCTCATATAAATTAAGGTGGATCATCTCCTTGTAGACGAGTAGACAGGCATCTTATGCTTCAACAGTTACTGCGAGCTCCAAAGTGTGCGTCTATCCAAAGAGATGGCTCTACTCTGTGTGTTTGCAGGTTATGAGTCTAGGCCTGTGAGTTGAGGACTAGAGTTTGGGCAGAGCTAAACTCACCCAGGTAGCTGATTATCTGTGAAAGCTTCAGAAATAAAGGAGGTGGGTTTGATTTTCATGGCTCTTGCTCTAGAAGTGTATGTAATGTTGAGCAAGTTAGCTTCTCATTTTCTCAGGCTTATTTTTCTCAGCCTATGAGATAGAGACACTCGCTTCTTAAGGCCATTGTGTTTGAGACATTATTGGTGGCTGATATGCTTCTGAAGCCCATTACATAACGCTCTACATGACCATCTTTGGGAAGCCCACAAGCCTATGATCCTGCTCTGACAACAATCCACTATTCAGTCACAGGGGTGATTCCCACGGCTATGTTTATTTGCGTTTTTTGATTCCCTTTTTCTAAAGAGGAGAGCACCTGTTTCCGGAAAAGTAACACTGGGTTCATCAGTTGATTTCACTCACAAATGGTGCATGGTTCACAATGGCTGTAACCAACCTCTAAGGAATATCTTAACTGGTGGGATATGCACGTAAGCCATATATAGAGAGAGATGAATAGATCAAGAAGCAGAGATTTAAAACAACAACAACAACAACAACAACAACAAATAAAACAACAGTAACAAACTATATGGTGGCAGAATTGAAGAAGATAGAGAAAGTACGGATCTCTGGATCTCATTCAATCCTGAAAACATTCCCTTTACTGTGCTCAGTGGCTTCTGTGGCCCCGTTACATTTCCTACCCTTATTTTCCATAAGATAGTGCTGTTATTGCTCTAGTAATTCCAACAACCTCCCAACTCCCGTGAATCGAAGCTAGTTTGAGTGGGTTTTGTTCCATGGCAACCAACGGATTTCTGTCCTTTGATCTCTGATCCCAAACCACAAGAGACCAGGCACTCTGCGTGGAAAGTCGTAGAGGGAGGACAGGGTTATCAGCTTGTGGAAAAGAGCTGGTAAGTAATCTCCCTTCATCAGAAGCCTGGCAACTTGCCTCCAGACACTGCCCTCTCAGAAATCATCTTTCTTCAAACACATTTCTGAGGAGCTGCTGAAAAACCCAAGTGTTGGGCTATTGGTGCCTTTGAAAAAGGCCAGTGTTGCTCTAACAGGTACAGCTGAAGTTTGCCTCCTCATGGCAGACACATTTGTTATTTTTCTTCCATCAAACACTTCACACCAGTTGGAGAGAGGTGTTCTCCTTCCCCTGATGCTTGTTCAGGTGTGTTTTTGCAGAGGTCGACACTCTGAGCCTGGCTGTGACCTGATGATGTGATGACACCAAGCTCCCTCAATTGTCAGGGTCCTCTGAGAAGGACCCTCAGGCCAAAAGCTCCAAATGCAAAGGGATGAACCTGTGGCAGGTAAATCTTCACCCAGCACTGTCACATCTAGTGCAACAGTAGAGAAAGTCCTCAGTATGAGCGACAAACTCTGTCTTCCCAGGCTTTTCCCAACTAACTTGGTAAGGGCCCTAAGACCTTCCTTTCAGACATCTCTATAAGGAGACAACATGGCGTGATGGAATGAGGGCTGGATAGGAGACCTGGGAACAGGACTGAGGTCCATAACTGGCTGACTAATCTAATAATGGGCAAGCTGGTTAAGACCTTTCAGCTTCAGTAATCTCAGCGATGAAACAGGAGCGTTGTGGTGAGGATTAAGTAAGAAAATGGAAAGAAAAGGGTGATATAAGTTAAGGCTATGTAATGCTCTCTAGCTATCCCTTTAATTCCTCTATTTCCTTCTATTAGTAAATAATCCACAACTGGCTTTTTGCTGGAGATTAAGATTGTCTTTTGATGGTGGTCATTGCCCTTTTATAAATATGGTCTCAAAGGGTTTCTGATATCTTTGCTATGATAACCTAGATGTCTGTCCGTATGGTCTTTTGTATGCCTTTTGATGGTTCATCTATTCCCTTAATTCTAATGTAGTATAGATCCTGGGATGAGATCATAATAATAACGGCTATTATTTATTGAATTTCTATAAGATGCTAGAGAATATTCATGCATCGTTAACTAATCCTTCCAGCAGCCCATTGAGATAGGTACTATTGTTATCTGCATTTATTATTATTTTTAATTAAAAAGGAAAGGAAAGGCAAAAAAGAAACAAGCCACAGAGCAGGTCAGTAACTTGTCTTGGGTCACACAGATGCTAAATAAAAGAGATGAGACTTAATCCAGTGGGTGATAGAGAGCGAGAATTGGAGGGAGGAGGTCAAAAGGCACAAACTTCTAGGTATAAAATGAAAAGTACTAGAGGTGGAATGGACAAGATGAAGACTACAGCTACCACCGCTGGATGGTAAGTGGAGACGTTGTTTAAAAGTAGATCCTAAGAGTCATCACAAAGGGAAATGTTTTCTTTTCTCTTTATTGTATAAATATGAGACGATGGGTGTTAGCTAAACCTATTGTGGTGATGCTTTCACAACACATGTAAATCAGAACATTGTACTGTACACCTAAAAGGTATACAGGGAGATATGTCAATTATTTCTCAAAAAATCAAGGTGGGCTGGGGGGGGGCGGTGCTTGACCCAGGACTTCCCAACTCTAAGCAAACAACTCATTTCACTGCTATGTCAAATGTGATGGAGATTGTACCATTATGGGGACATCAGCGACAGGAAAGAATAAGGGAAGCACGATGGTGAAGGGGCAATGGGGGTGAAGGGATGTAGGAAGTAGCAGAACACAGGGTTGTTGAACGGGCTCAGAAATTGGGTGCTTCTGCAGGTGCCCTGTGGTTTGTTTTAAGCACAAGGTCCAAAGCCTGTCCCAAGATCAAAAGTGGGGTAGCGACTGTAAGGGTCTAACCCAACAGATAGATTATGCAGGCAAAATATTCCTAGTTTTCAGTCGTGAGGCAGAGCCATGTCGGGGTACTGAGAGATGCATCCCAGCAGGACACCGCCTGGCAGGCAGGTACATGGAGACCATAATTTAGTTCCTTGGAAAAGTAAACAGAGCAACAACAAAGATCTGACGGTCATAAAAGTCTCCTACAGCAGGGCAGCATTGGGTCCATGGCAGAGTAATCGAACAGATTATAGGGTACTTGGACCTATCTACTGGCCCCATAAAAACTCTACCCTTGGAGGGACCTCTCCCTACCACCATTACATCCCACCAATAGATGATGACCTTGCCACGACTATTCCCTCTGCCCCAGAAAAAGAGGGATTTGGATGGAAACTTCAGTTAAGTACAACAAATATTTATGGAACGCTCTTCTGTGCCAGGCACCATGCTAGGCACAGGGACACAAAGATGAATAAGACGATCCTTACCAGGAATGGCAAATACGTGGCACATGGACTGCCACTTCCTTCCCCTTCCCCAAGGCGGTGATCGATCACCACACTCCTTCCTGCTGAGTCTGCACCTGGCCTCCACTGCTCCTCAAACAGGCAGCCACTATCCATCAGTAGGAGATGCCGAGGGGGTTGAAATGAATTGGCATTCGCTCCTGCTCCAAGAAGGTTTAGTACTGGGAAGGGAGAGAGACCAAGATGTTTCCTTACGTATGTTAGTCTGTGTTGTTTGGGTTCAAGGTAATAGAAAAGAAGCCTGAGGAAGCCTGGGGCCTTAAAAAAATGTTCACGTCTTCTCCACGTTTTTTGAAGAGGTGGGTTCCTGCTGATAGAGACGTGGCATCTTTAGGGAAGCGTGGTCCTCCATGCACAGAGTCATTTTTCTCAGATTGGACTTCTTTGAATGTACAGCTTGAGGCAAAATAAAAATCCAGAAACACAGAGAGTATAAACTCCGGCTAGAGCTGCAATCTATCTACCCCAGGGGTCATAAGAATGTGCTAGCCTCTCACTGACAGTTCTTATGCGGCCAAAAAAATCAAGCAGCTAAGAACTCCTCAGGGAAGGCAGGGTGGTGAATGGGGACCTATTATAAAACACACACCTTCAAGGGAACAAGAATTACAGGTAACCTTCCCCCTTCTCTAAAGCAAGTGGTGGTAATAGAACTCCTCTCTGTGGACACTAAGAAGGCCTTGCTTGTTCTGTGGCTTTGGCCATTTATACTTAATTTATGTTTTTAATTTTCTGGAAAGAGCACAGAGGCGCCCACTGCCTGATGGAGTGCATGATACAGGTTTGGTAAACATAAAATAAAATAAAATAAAATAAAATAAAATAAAATAAAATAAAAATTCTGTAGTGTCTCTGTCCATATCCACCTTCCCCCCAAAAGAGAGAGAGAGAGACTCTAAATCCTAGGGTAAGAATGATCTCAATTCATCTTAAAAGGCAAAGTGTAATGGTAGAAAGGAAGGTAAAGGAAGAAATGGGGAACATTAAAATGACAGGATATAGCATTAGGCATGGTTGCACTAGACTTAAATGTTGGCCCTGCCAACCTTCCTGTAAAGGGAACATTATAGCCGTGCAAAATCTGGATTTTACAGTGAGAAGAAATCAAACATAACACTTCTCACTCTGAATCACTACACCCAAAAGAGGGTTTTGAATTGAAACTTTCATTACCACCAGTAACTGAGTTATCTAAATAATCTCTAACACTTCGGCAAGTGGATAAGGGCACTCATTGCTGTTTGGCAGATTAAAAAAAAAGAAGCACAGAAATGATGTCCTAGAGAAACCTCTTCTTCCCTTAAACTGTTTAAAAATTCTCTCCAACTTCAGCCCCTCGTCTCTAGAAGAATCCAGAATGCAAAGAGTAGAATATGGAACCATGGAGATATTGGCTTATCAACATGCACTTTTGCTTGGCATTGCTCATGTGCTTCACGTAGACTTTCATTCTTAGAAAGGATAAGGCGAAAAGCCTAAATGCACTCTAGTTCAGGTTATATCTAGGTCAGGAGACATCGCAAACCCTTGCCGCTCTACTCAAGGAGTTGTGTTTAAACAAAGAGAGGGCATGTGGAATCACAGTTGAACGGCTTCACGTTTAGTGAACAACTGCTAAGAGCAAATGCGTGATCTATTGTGAGACTTAATAAGACTGAAAGGAGGGGCACCTGGGTGGCTCAGTCAGTTGAGCATCCAACTTCAGCTCAGGTCATGATCTCCCAGTTTGTGGGTTCAAGCCCCGTGTTGGGCTCTATGCTGCCAGCTCAGAGCCTGGAGCCTGCTTCGGATTCTGTGTCTCCCTCTCTCTCTGCCCCTCCCCTGCCCACACCTTGTCTCTCTGTCTCTCTCACAAATAAATAAATGTTAAAATCTTTTAATGGATTGAAAGTATTCTTGCAATGTCCGAGTCTATGTGTGCCAGCCTTCCACTTGGAATTGTGTGTGGGCTCCCAAATTGATACTTTCACTCTGGTTGTATAATAGGCACACACTGTCAGCAATAAATACTCTTAGACAACTTCTGGGTGCATTTGTGTCTATACGATTCTAATGAATACAATTAAAACAAATGCTTTAAAATTCCCCACAATGCTTTGGTCTCTGCCCTGGGTACTTTACTTATGTTAACTAAGTTGATTTCCCATTACAATCTCTCATGGCTATTTTATCAGCTTCCTGATACAAATGATCACCAACTGGTTGGCTTAAAACCAGAGGAATCTCCCTTTCCCCAGTTGTGGGGGCCAGAGGTCTCAAGTCAAGGTGTCAGCAGTGCTGATTCCTTTAAAGTTTCAAAGGAAGTATCCATTCCACGCCTGTCTCCTAGCTTCTGCTGTTTGCCATCAACCCTCACATTCCTTGGCTCATGGCTGCACTCCCATCTCTGCCCCTGTCTTCGCGTGTCCACATTCCATAGATGAAGGGACAAATCTGCTTAAGTAGGTCACAGAGGTTGTAGAGCAAGTAGCAGAGAAAATCAAACCTCAAGGCCAAGTATCTGAAACTAAAGACATTGATCTTCTGAATCAAGCTATCAATCACTCTTTTAGGCTATACCCTCTTCCTCCTCTAGGCGTCGCTGTGGGGGCACAGACCACCCACCGTATACGGTGACCAACCAAATTCTGGGGTTCACCACCATGGGATGTAACGAACCCAACACCCAACGAGGGTATGAAATGAATCTGATGCTGCAAGGGTGGACCGTAATAGATGCTGTTGGTGCCGACCAGGTACCTCTCAGGATCCCTTTAGCCATTTTGGTTAGAATGCTCATGCTCCACGTGCGGGAGGTATTTCAGCTAATAGCTCACATCTGCAATCTTCCCTGAGAGATTGCCCATCAGTGATGGATTGCCCGGAAGCGTCTGGATGGTGAGCCCTTCTTGCCTACCATCTAAAGAATACTGACTGGCTGGGGCAGGGGGACCAGCCCTATCTTCTTATCTCAAGGCAAGACAGACTATGCGGTGCAATTTATATTCCCGAGCTCCTCTGGGATTGAGGCTGAAGCTAGACTTCATCTAGACCACATTCTTACATAGGTCCATGTCCTTCTTTGTCCTGCTGCTCTCCCTCATTCTCCTAGTTCTTCCAAGAAGAGCTCCATGAGAAAATCACAGTGTACCAAAATCCCAAATCAAGTTATACTGCCAAAATTTGATGGCATTTTCCATGTGTCATCTCACTGAGTCCCCACCGTAACCTCAAAAGTAGCTCTAATGATCTCTGCTTCAGATATCAGGAAACTGAAGCTCAGAGAAGATAAGGGACATGCCCAGCATTGCTCAGGAGATTTGTGATGAGTTGAGGTTCAAAGCCGGGCTTTCTACAACACCCCACTTTCTAGTCAACCCTTTTGCCTGCTTACCAAAGCCCTCAGGCTCAAGACCAATGTGCCCTTGGGAATGGCTCTGGTCTAATGGAAGATTTTGGAACTTTGGAATCAGCCTTAATCGGGTACTTAATAAACAATTGGGTACTTAAACAGTAGGCATTTTTTTTTTGAAAAAAAAATACACATTCGAAACTTCTTGTTGTTTTTTGGAGTTTTTCCTATTTTCTTAGCCTGTGAGAGATGTTTGCGATAATGTATACGCAGTGCTTAGCACCACACTCAGCATGCAAAACACATTTGGCAAAGTTAGGTGTTGTTCACGTCGCTCCTGTTTGGTGCTGCAGCCCTACCAGTGCTGGCCCCCAGCCTCCTGAAGGGGCACCTTAAGGTGACACTTCCTCCTTTTAAATCGACCTGTCAGTATGGCACAGCCAATTCGCCAGTTATGAACAGAAGTGCCGATCTGAACTCAGAGATGAGGGTAAGGGGGTCTTTAGTGAGAGACTGAACCACACCTGAGAAAGGGAGAGAAGGTCTCTCTCTTCGTGGCTAAGGTCACAGGGTGAATTTCACAGTGTGTGACACCCTGGCTGAAATCCTATCCCACAGGGCCAGCAGGTGAGCAATTAGAGAAAGTGGCCAAAATTGCTTCCATGTTGGTTTTTTCGTCCTTCTAAAAATATCTGTGCTATGACTGTTGGCCTGTGTGTGTGTTTGTGTGTGTGTGTGTGTGTGTGTGTGTCTGTGTCTGTGTCTGTGTATATGTGTGCAAATGCATGGATGTGTATGTGAATGTGCGTGTCTCTACATGCCTGTGTGTGTATATGAACGTGTGCATGTCTGTGTGTGTGCATGCCCACACTTATGCATGCCCACATGCTAAAAAGCTGGTGTCCTCATTCAGACCTCATAATGGTTTTGTTAGATGTGAAACTCTCCACTGCAGCGAGAACATCATTTCTCTGCTTATCCTTTCAAGTCTTTTCATTTATTTAGACACCTTATTATGAGACACATACTCAAGAACATGTCCTCCTCCTCAAAGACCAAGTTCTGACATCATCTCTTATCTCCTCCCTCCCCACAGAGTTTTCTCAACTCTTCCAGGCAGAGTGAGTTAACCCTGTTTTTATTTTTTAATCGAGCATCTCGTAGAGGCTTCTACAGAAGCTGCTGTCCCATGCTGCAGAAATGTGTCTACAGGTGCGTCTTTCCCACTGCATACACTGTGGGATCTTTTGGGACAGGGGCTGTGTCATGCATTTCTGGTTTGGCAGGTTTGGCAACGTTACCTGGAACGGTATCGTTTTTAATAGAAGAGAAAATAATAAATGAATGAAGAAACGAAGGATGAAACATGAAACTTCACAGTTGTATCTGCAGAATTCTATCTCTAAAATGGGAATGATACAGGTAGCCGACTGTGGTAGATGAATCAATTGACTCCATTTTTTTTTTTACCCTTTCCTTCTGTGCCATTGAAGGCAGGAGTTTGGGCACGTGACTTGCTTTGGCCAATAGGCATGTGGGTGGAAGGGAGGCGGTGCCTCCTGCGGACCGTTCCTCTTGTCCCTATAATCTGGACTGCAGTGTGGAGACATAGGCAGCAGAACTGCCCCAGCTGATCCCTGGCCTGTGGTGAGAAGGAAAACTGCCCAGAAAAGCTCAGCCTAGAGCAACAGACGCAACCTAGCCAACTGCTGACCTGAGATGATAAGTGGTTTTGAGCCACTGAGTTTTGGGGTGATTTGTTACACAGCACTGTGGTGGTAATAGCTGCTACTTTAACCTCATTTGGTTTTTTGATGATTAAATCAAACAATTCATGTCAAGTGCTTAGCACAGACCCCAGAACATGAAAAGCACAGATATTAGGTATCACTATTACTAATGTTCCATATTTACTATTTTTATAAAGCTAAGCTTTTGGCAACGAAAAGTTGGCAGTAAAAGAAAGCAAGAATCTATCAAATCCAATGAGGCTGCCCCCGCTCAATCTGGCAATTTGATATTTGCTAAAAGCCTTTGGTAGAATATGAAACAGGATGATGTGCTTTGTCTGGAAAGGTCTCAGAGGATTCACACTTCAGCAGAAAAAAGCAGAGTTGGCCCAGTGGCCCTCTGGCATGGAGGCTTACATAACGGTCCCTGTCATCAGGGAGATGATCCACTAGCTTTCCTGTGGCGTTTTCATTTTGCAAAGCACTTTGTTTGACAACCACTCATGTTAACCATTCCTTGGAGCCAATCTGTACACACAAACAGACAGCTAATTCCTAGAAAGTGCCAAAGAACAGAGTTCGTAAGGCTCAAGCCATTAATTAGTCTTCTCTTTGTTTGTTGATAGGTTCCATGTTTCCATCGTCAGCCCGACCTCGTGTCTGATGTCCAGAGTAAGACATCTGACTGCTGAAGGACATCCCCACCACGGGCACCCAGATTTGTGTCACGCTTAAGACGTCAAAAATGAAACTCATCATCTTCCATCCACACTACATCTTCCCTCAATTTTTGCCCAGAATGTGGTTTCAACTGTGCTCTTTTCCCAGTGAACCCACCCAGTTTCCTAACCCAGAACCTTGTGACATTCATCGTCTGTCTCCCACTCTCCCTTTGCCCAGACATCCAGATACTCATTGTCTCTCAAATCACTCCGCCCCACTCCGTCGTTACTTCCATCGCTTCATCTCTTTCCTGGTTTAGAGTCAAAGTTTCTCCATCTGCCTCGCTGTGGCCTCAGCCTCTCTTCTATCACTTCTCTTTTCTCCAGGTTGTCCTCTTTTATCTGTACGGATGCGTGTGTGTGTGTGTGTGTGTGCACATGTATCTTCTGTATATACCCCATGCCGCCTATCGGACTGTAAGTTTCTTGTCTTTCGAAGTCACGCTTAGAATTTTCTTCATTCTTGGGGCGCCTGGGTGGCGCAGTCGGTTAAGCGTCTGACTTCAGCCAGGTCACGATCTCGCGGTCCGTGAGTTCGAGCCCCGCGTCGGGCTCTGGGCTGATGGCTCGGAGCCTGGAGCCTGCTTCCGATTCTGTGTCTCCCTCTCTCTCTGCCCCTCCCCCGTTCATGCTCTGTCTCTCTCTGTCCCAAAAATAAATAAACGTTGAAGAAAAAAATTAAAAAAAAAAAGAATTTTCTTCATTCTCACCATATGTTTGGGTATCTAATCAGATTAATTAATTAATTAAACAGTTCTGACTAGATTGATCCTTAACCGCAGTCTGAATACGTGTCTATGTCTCCACTCCCATCTGTTAAAGCAGAGCTATTTTGAGGAGAGGCAATTAAGCCCGTGACAAATATCAGCCTGCCAGGGATCGGCTGCACCCCAGTTCAGAGTAAAGCTTTTTATGCAGGGAAGACTGTTGCCAGGATTAGTAGGGCTGAAAGGGGCAGCAGAAAAGTATGGTGAAAATGGAGGAGTCTAACCAGAGAAATTACCAGATAGATGCAGATTCCCAAGTGTTTCTCTTCCTATTTTATCATGTGACTCATCTTCTGAGGCCGGGAGGTAGGGAGAGGGACTAGCTGGGGTCTCGTTACAAAGATTCAAATCTTATCGCAGCACACGCTGGCTCCATTTTTCGGCTTCTGTATAATTCAATTATACCACGGCTAACACAGGGATGACTCTCTCTGAACACCTTTCTCCATGCCGCTTACCTGCTTCATCTGACTAAACACTTTCCCTTCTTGAGGGACCAGCAGAAAGAGACACTGCTTCTTATGTTTTATTATTTATGTATTATTATGTTACATCAGTGAGCGGCGCTGCCCCCTGGGCTCCAACCGAGACCCTGATTCCTATCCCTGTCTTTCCAGTCCGCGGGATGCCAATAACTCTTCGTTAGAGGTCAAAACACCCTTTGCCCCAAAACGTCACTACAAGGGCTGATGTTCTGAGGACAAAGTAATCTTTTCATACATTCTTCCAAGCATCGTTTTTCCTAGAGGATATTAGGGATGGTAGCGGTAGTGCACACCAGTGGAAGGATCTGGACGCTGCTGGCAAAGAACTGAATCTGCTCTGAGTTTGGAGGATGAAGTCAAATGCTCCCAGACATGTGAGCAGGCTCACTACTCCAAGGAAGAGAACAGTGGGGCCATAATAAATATCCTTCAGGTGTCCAGGGCATTTCTTTGTCCAAGAAAGCGGACATTTTGTTTATGGTGTGGCTTAGGGAGGATTAGCTTGGGCAGGCAGAGCACACGCACACAATCCTCTGAAGGCACATCCCCTCCAAGCCCCCCAGTTTCCCACTTTCTGACAGCACTGGCTTTGACCTCACTCTTATCACCTGTCTGATCTTCCACCCTGGCACAGAAACAAAGATGATGAAATCGAAGGCTCAGCAAAGGAGTCTGGCTTTTCACCTTCCAGGTGTGAGGAAGAAAGCAGGGGGTGGCGGGGGCGGGGGGGGGGGCGGGAATCACAGGAATGGCCTCACTCTACAGGTCTCTCCAGGGAAGACAACCAGCAATGGCCATGAGGAGTCACAGACGCCGCCCCACATGGCGGGGTTTACGGGTCAGCGAGGGGAAGGGACACTTTAATGAATGCAGCTGGCCGTCATTTTAGCTCTTAGTGGAAGAAGAAAAGCTGCAGACAAAAGAAGCTGTCGGGACCAACCGCTAGGTGGATTAGTAATGCCTGAACTTGACGGAGAAACCAGCACCCAGGGTCAAAGGATAAACTGATTGGCGGGACCTTTTTGATGCCTGAATTTTAGTGAAGCTATTAGTGCCAATTAGAACGACACCAGAGAAGAGGCTGGAAAGCTGGGGGCCCCACAGCACGTCGCGAGAAGGGGTTTGACGGCTGAGACGCAAAGAAAGATGGGTGATTAGGAAGCATAATTTAGTCAATTGCTTGCGATTTGGCAGAAGTTGGTTTTTAGGACTGTTTTTGTAACCTGAAAATGGGGGCCTTAGGAGCCTTTGAAATGAGGGCAAGGCATGTAGAGTGAAACAATTTCAACTCAGGGCAGACTTTAAGAACATAAGAACTGCCATGCTGAATTGGGATCACCTTGGGCTCGGGCCACCGTTGTGTCTCTGACAGGGGCACTCAAGGGAGGAGGGCACGGACAAGAATGAGCTGGCAAACACAAGAGCTAAGGAAGTACTTGAAGGTTCGTTGAGCAGTCTGTCACCTAGAAGGGCCCCTGAAACCATCTGAAACTATCAGTATGTTTGTCTTTCCAGTCTTTTGGAGTAAAATGGTTGCGTGCTGACCTCGTCCCTCACTAGCCGTGTGAACTCTGGCAAGGTGCTTCAACTTGTGGAGTTTCACTGAAAAGTCCACCTCATGAAGGGATCTCAGAAGGCTTGGGTTGGTCACATCGGATAATCTGCCGGGGGGATGTTAGACTGGTTTAACTATCCATCTGCACATCGGGTTCTGTCAGACTCAACTATTGACATTCTGGGCTGGCCGGATTTTGTGGTGGGAGCTGTCCTGTGAATTACAGGATGTTTAGCAGCATTGCTGATCTCAACCCCGTTAGATGCCAGTATCCCCACCAACATTCTCACTCATGACGACCCAAAATATTTTCACGCATTGACAAATGGCTCCTATGAGGGTGAAATACCCTCTGTTAAGAATCATTGATTTGCATTTTTATGAGGAATCAGAAAACTTTTTCCGTCTTTATTTGTTTGAGAGAGACAGACGCGGCGTAAGCAGGGGAGGGGCAGAGAGAGGGAGAGAGAATCCGAAGCAAGCTCCACGCTGCCAGCAGAGGCCCCGATGCGGGGCTGGAACTCACGGACTGTGAGATCATGACCTGAGGCGAAGTCAAGAGTCAGCTACATCACCGACCGAGCCGCCCAGACGCCCCCCCCCAACTTTTTCTTCTAAGGGTCATCTAGTAGATGTTTTAGGCTTTGAGTTCCCTGTGGCCTCAGTCACTGTCACTTAGCTTCCATTATCATGCAAAAGCAGGTACAGCCGATATGTAGACAAATAACTGACCGTGACCCAATAAAACTTTATGTACAAACACGGACGGTGGACCGGATTTGGCCCTTGAGCTGGAATGTGCCGACTGCTGATTACGACATCGTACGATATCACTTGAGGCTTTGTATTGAGTGAAGAAGAACACTTCTATTCAAGAATAGGATGCATATCATTGACAGTACCGCCTGGAAATATCTGCTGTCATCTTTTCAGTACATCTAGAGATATTCAAATGTACATACAAATTTTTTGTCAAAGACAGATATTTGAAATCTTACTATTATGTGCAATTTAGTATGCTAATATTTTTCATATGATGTTATTTATAACAATTATTATCAATAGCTGTGCAATCGTCCATCTTGTTAATATATCAAGATTTATTCACTAGTCTCTGTAACTGAATATTTCTATTTTTCCTCACTTTTTTCCCTATGATATGAACAATGGTGCAATGAATATCTATATATATGTGTGTGTGTGTATATATATATATATATATACATATATATATATCTTACTTAAAAAGTAAGAATATATTTTTTAAATGTTTATTTATTTGGGGGGAGGAGGGGCAGAGAGAGAGGGTGAGGGAGAAACCCAAGCTGGCTCCATGCTCTGTGCGGCGCCCAGTGTGGGCTCGATCTCATGACCTGAGCTGAAATCAAGAGTCTGAAATTTAACCGGCTGAGCCGCCCAGGTGCCCCAAGAGTAAGAATATTGTTAAAGGCTCTGGGTCATTTGTACAAATTGGCCTTCAGAAATTTTCTTCCGGTTTTTATTCCTATCAGAGAAGTGTATATTTTGCGTTGGATTGCAGGTTTTCCCACTTTTCTCGGCCCCCGGAGCCACTGCCGCGTGATGTCTGCCCTCCTGTTTAGCTGCCCCCACGTAGACACAGACGCAGAATTCTTAGGCGGGGGCACATGACACTGGTGACCTTGTGATGAATTTGCCGTGTAACTCCAAATTTTCGGAATGACTCCCTTGTGCAGCCAATGGGAGCGGCTGGTCACACAAAGAATGACCCCACAAGTTTGGGACAAGCGGTAAAGGCAACACTCTCGGCACCCACGTTGCCTAAGTTGACAGTCACAGGTTGAGTGGGTGTAAAAAAATGACATAGGACTCACATAGTGGAGCTATTGACATGAAAGGAAGACCAGGAGGGGTCCCGTTTCCCTGCACAATTCCAGGGTTTGTGTCCTTTAAATGCGCGGAATATTACCATTAGGAAAATATCATTTATGTGGATCATTGGATTTCCTGTTTTTAATCCCTGCAAGCATTCTGGCAATCTTCAGAGCTAGCAGAAACCACGATCGTGCTGCACAGAAACCCCAGCTTGCACAGGCCACCCAACCCTGAGGGGAAATTTCTTATAACCCGTTCTTTCTCACCCCTCCTCCAGGCCTAGGTGAGACGAGCTAACCAGACTGCAGACCTGGGCTCTGCCGAAGGAATGAGAAACTGAGCTCTCTCACGTCTTGTGTTTTATCCTCCAGGGCCGAGTCTAACATGGGATGGGATGTCTGAGCCACACACATTTTTCCAGGGCAGAGCTGGAAAGAACTGTTGCTTTGCTTCTGAGCGCTTACTTTCTGCGGCTCATTTCATCAGGACGGATGGATTGTGCCGCCCCGGCCGCCAAAACCCTCCCGGCTCCCGATCTCAGCAACTTATACGCAGTTGTGTTTGAAAAACCTAAGACTGCAATCACGCAATGGGCTGATTAACCTGCTGTTTTCAACATCCTCACCCTGATCGCCTGCTTCTTCTTTGATTTTTAAAATTGTTTATTGGCTTTATTTAGCTTTGAAAGGCAGAGAGAGACAGAGCACGAGCGGGGGAGGGGCAGAGAGAGAGGGAGACACAGAATCCGAAGCAGGCTCCGGGCTCCGAGCCGTCAGCACAGAGCCTGACGTGGGGCTTGAACTCACGGACCGTGAGGTGATGACCTGAGCCGAAGTCGGACGCTTAACCGACTGAGCCACCCAGGTACCCCACAATTGTCTGCTTTTAAAATGTTTCAGGTACTTTGGGGCACCTGGGTGGCTCAGTCGGTTAAGCGTCCGACTTCGGCTCAGGTCATGATCTCTCGGTCCGTGAGTTCAAGCCTCACGTCAGGCTCTGTGCTGACGGCTCGGAGCCCGGAGCCTGCTTCGGATTCTGTGTCTCCCTCTCTCTCTGCCCCTCCCCCGCTCGTGCTCTGTCTCTGTCTCTCTCTCTCAAAAATAAATTAACATTAAAAAAAATTAATGTTTCGGGTACAGATCCTTTGACCATGAAATGAGCATAGTCTTCAAAGATGTTTACCACTATTAGCTTGCAAGGACACTGGCCACTGGATGAGCACAGCAAATAGGTTCTCAAAGGGCATTGACTGATTCTCCAGGTGACAGTGGGTAAATGTAACGTGGACCTTGTGAAGGGGGGCGCACAGTCCTGTGTCCGGCTCTCTATTACGGCTTCAGGCTGTTGGCCGTGTCTTGTGGCGCTCGCTGCTGTCACAACTTATCACTGAGCAGGTGACATCTGAGTAAAGACCTCACTTCCTTCACACGCTTAGATAAATGCCATCTTCCCCATGAGGTACCTCTGGCTACTTCAGCTGGAACTGCAACCTGTAACCCACACCCGGCACAGTTCGATTTCCTGTCGTTATCCCCTCGGCACTGATCACCGCTCGACCTGCTATAACCTGAGTTGAAATCAAGAGTTGGTCATATTCACTTCTCCTGCGTATGTCCGTCTTCCTCACTGAACTGTAAGCTTTGCAAGGGTAGGTTTAATGTATTTGTGTTGGGCGGGGGGGGGGGTCTATTTTTATTTGCTGCTTGGACCTCATTGCCTAAAACTGCCAACACACCTCTGAAGGCCCTACCCATGGCTCAGCTTCCTTTTGGGCTAATCTAGAAGCTTCAGGGCACAGCCATGCTGTATACGGTGTATCAGCGAGTGCTTCGTATGCATTTGGAGATTCGATCGGATACTCACCACTTTGTATCTAGAGGAGAGACTAATAATTAGTAGCTGACATTCCTAGGCTTTTGCTAAACAGATCCGCTCTGAAATGGGGAGGGAGTTACACATTCCACTCTGCCATGCCGAGCACTCAGTACCTGTCAGTCGTGATTATATTTTTACCATGGTCATGCAAGGTTGGTTTTATTGCTATTTCCATCTTAGCAATTAAGAACGGGGATGGAAACTGAGGCTGAGAGTCACTTTAGATGCCCAAAATAGCACGTCACCACCCTGGGATGTGGATTCAGAGCTCCCTGAGTGCCAAACTCAAGACCTTTCCACTGTATGAGACTGTTCTATGAGATTCTTCAACATACCTGGGGAAATGTGAGATAGGGGTCACTCTGCTCTTGTGACGAAGTCCCAGAGGCATAAACTTGCCCTCCAAAGACACTTTTTTTTTGTTTCTGAAATTTTTATTGAATCAAAACATGATAACGACCCAAAATTTTTCTGGGAATTTCCTCTCAGAAACCTATAGCACTGAAAACACATTAATTAACTCTCAAAACTCACAAGGTAGGTAGCAAATTATTCTGATAGGAGATGGTCTTATTCTTAGCAACACATAAAAGGGCCACACACAAAATGTCAGAGGGTTGTCTTAGGAAAAACAGAATAACTCCCACATACTTCCTAAGTTCGAGGAGAGGGTATATATTAAAGCAAAGAAGGGTAGGAACAAAATTTGAGACGTTTTAGCATCTCTTGCCATGGGTGAGGGACTTCAGGGTATGGTTTTTGTGCCGTGCTTCGTGAGGTCAACTATTAATCCTCAAAAAACATCGTTGTGTCTCCAGAATTCTTTTTTAATTTTAGAGAGAGAGTTGACATGAGCAGGGGAGAGGGGCAGAGAGATCAAGAGGGAGAGAGAGAATCCCAAGCAGGCTCCATGCTCAGGGCAGGACTAGATCTAGTGACTCTGGGATCATAACCTGAGTTGAAATCAAGAGCTGGTCATTCAGCTGAACCACCCAGGCGCCCCATCCAGAGATATTTTTCCCCTGAATATGTATCGCTCAAGAATTATGTACATCTTCCAGTTTAACATTTATTCTACACGAAGTGTATAAAACGCATAGAATGAGATCTGGCTCTTTGTTAAAACATTATTTATTGTCTCCTCCTGTGTAAGGCACTTACGTAGAAGGTGCAGAGACAAATGCTCCCTTTGCCATGATTCCACTACATCTCGTCTCTTCTGTATTAATAACAATATTCATTAAAAGGTGGATTTCCCGTTCACCTGATGTGAGATGAAGATTTGAGAATAACTCGAAATAGAATCTTGGAGTGCTACACGTTACATCTTGTCTCGTATCAACTGGTCACTGGGCTATGCCCTAAACACTCAAGGATTACTAACTCTTAAGGATGTTCTGGTGTGCACGACAGGTGAATTGACTGTGGTAAAATCAAAGCCTGTAAAATAAATGATTATCAAAGTTCCTGCAGCTGAACGCTTATGGAAGTGGGGTTTGCTCTCTGACCTCTGACCCGAAGCTAGTGATCTTTCTGAGGTATCCACCAGTGGCGCAAACGGCTTTCATTTTGCTTTCTCACCAAGGAGCTTATCCAACCATCTTCTTGTGTGAATCACAACTTCTGCCTGCTTAAGCATGCTTCTGAGACTTAGCTCTTTCCCCCAAGCCTTTGTCATTCAAAGAACCTCATGGCCTGAGGTTTGGGGCTTACGGTTGTTGGCTCAGACTGGGGTTTTAGACCGCTAGCGATGACATGTCGAAGTACCACGGACTGGGTCACTTGCACAATAGAAATCTATCGTCTCACACTTCTGGAGGCTGGAAGTCTGAGATCAAGGTGTGGGTGGGGTTAGTTTCTTTGGAGACCAGTAGTAGATGGCTATCTTTCCTCTGTGTCTTCAGGCGGTTTTCCTTCCGTGCCTCTGCCCTAACGTCCTCCTCTTCTAAGGACCCCAGCCATAGTGGATTAGAGCCTGCCCTAAGAACCTCATTTTAGCTTCACCTCTTTACAGAGTGGAAGCAGGGGAGAGGGGCAGAGGGAGGGAGAGAGAGAACCTTAAGCAGGCTGCACACTCAGCGCAGAGCCCGAGGCGGGGCCTCATCCCACCACCCTGGGACCATGACCTGGGCCCAAATCGGGAGCCGGACACTCAACCGACTGAGCCACCCAGGCACCCCTTAACTTCATCTCCGCAAAGACTCCATCTCCAAATACAGTCACACTCTGAGCTACTGGGGCTCAAACGTCAACGCATGAATTTTTCTTTGGCGGGGGCGTGGGAGGAGACAATTCGGCTCATAACACCGGATGTACAGAAACAGGAAGATCGGTAACCTGGAGGCAAAATGACACCGATGACACCTATAAAATAATAAACGCTTTCATTCAGCTTCTACACATGCCAGGGAATTTACAAGTTTTATTTCACAGCGTCATAACAGCAGAGCAAATTGTCTTGTGAGGCCCGTTGCCTAGGTCGGATGGCTGAGAGGTCGGGCAATTTGCCCAAGGTCACAGAGCTAGTAAGTGGCACGGGCTGAGAGTCATTTTGACCTCCAAAAAAGCTCTGGAGTTTGCTCCCAAACTGGATGCAAGTGCCGGGGCACCCTCCAGGGGGCGCTGTGGCCGCAGCACATCACAAAGCTTCTCCTCGGAGCCGGAAGGCTCTCAACCCACAAGGGTAGAAGCCCCCCGGTGGTGGTGGTGACAAGAAACATCTGAGGCCAGAGGCACTGTGGGTCCCGATGGGGCATCAGAAGTCTGTCATGAAGGGCCACTTAGCCAGACCCCAGAAGGCTGAAGGACGTTTAAGTACTACACGTTCTAACATGCAGACAGCGCGGCTCTCCCCACCAGCCAGGCTTGAAATCAAAAAAGCCCAATGCCATTGCCTCTCTGAGGGGCAGGCTGTCTCCCAGGAATGTGGCCATGATAAACGAGAAATATGTATAAAGTGCGAGCCCTTGCCCCAAAGGGTGCTGCATAAATGCCGGGTATTATACCATTGTTTATTTGGGCTACCCAAGTGCATTGGACTGAACAAGAGTATTTCTTTCACTGACAACCGTGGTCATTGTGGTGAAAAGATTTATGTTACGACACATGAATGATGCCTCTGTGTACATGCGTGTGTGTGCGTGTATGTGTGTGTTTGTGTGTGTGTGTGTGTGTGTGTGTGTGTGTGTGTGGTAATATTTGGTGTGCTGCGTTAGGGAGATGGGGGCTGCATTTAGCATTTATCCTGGAAAATGAGCTGGAAATTTCAGGAAAGTTTTGGTTACCCACAATTCCCCTCTGACAGACTTTCCCAAGTTTCCAACTTAATCACGGAATCTTTAATTTGAAGGGGCGCTCTGGGATCGCCCAATCCTAGTCTGTGCCTACTCTCAAATGCTTCCCTGTAACATTCTGGAGATGCGGTTAACCAACTTCTGCTTGGACACTTTTGCTGATGGGGAACTCACCACCTCTGAAGCGACATTTGTTCCCGTTGAAGACAGTGTAGGGGGAAGGCAGGAAATAACATTTATAGGGCATTTTGGATATTTTAGGCACTGTGTCCAAAACTTGACAGATGTCATTTTATTTACCCCTCATCATAACTCTTGGAGGTAAGTTCTGCTGTTGTGATTATTACCATCTTCGGGGCTTGCTATAGACTAAGCCCTCCTCCGTGTGCTTTAGACATATTAAGCCATTTCATCTTTCCAAATACCCTATGGGGTGGGTACTCTTATTTCCCCCATTTTATGGATGATGAAACTGAGGCTCAGAGAGGTTAAACAAATCACTCAAGTTCACACAGCTACCAAGTAGATTTGAATACAAGCCGTAGGGTCCAGAATCCACACTCCTTACTGTTATGTTCTGCTGTCTCTTATCATCCTGAAGCTAAGGACAAAAAATATCAGGTCGCAGAGAGGTTTAGTGACCAGTCGTAGGTCACATCAGAGTGATGTGAACTCGGCTCTGTCTGACTACGAACGCTGCTTGTTTACCTAAGTCCATGTGGCCTTCAATTATATGACAAAGTACTCCCTGGACCGATTGTGACAAAACTGACCACCATCCAGTTGCATGCATGAAAGCAGACTCCGCTCTGAGTCCTCCACAGTCCCCTGGAAGGTTTGTAAAGCGACTCACGTTGCCCTCAAATCTAAAATTGCACACTTAGCCTTTGCTCTTTGCGATCTCTGCCTGCTCTATTCTCCTCTGGATTTTTTTTGGGTCCCCTTTCTACTAGAGAAGGAATTTTAAGTGGGATAGCCATTCCTGAGCTTGGATTATAAAGACTGGTCTAGATGATCCAAAATGAACAGAGCTGTAATCTTCCCCTTTCATTTATTCAGCTAGTTTGTTGGTTGATACGTACTCAAAACATGTGTTCAATTATCTGTCACATATCAATGTTCAGCTACCTGTCATATGCCCGATTACGCAGAGCCACATATATCCCATGCGTACAAGCCTATTACTGGCCTATGGGATACTCATCTCTTTAGCTAGTCACTCGTGCCTCATATTTTCATAGCTATCCCTGTATGAAAATATTGGCATCTGGTTGCCAAGTACCCCTCCTTCTTCATTTTAAAAATACTCTTGGTTGTCTTGGCTGTAACTTTCCCCATTGACTTTAGGATCAGTTTTTAAAGTTTGCTTAAAATTTCTATTGATATTTTTTCATCAGAATTGCACTTAAAAATCCTTCCATGTAAGAACAGCAGACACCCTCGTGACATTTAATCTTTTAACTTGTGGTCATGTTGTCTCTCTCCATTGGAGTTGTATTTTTTTTTATTTGTATAAATTTCACAATATTCTCTATAAAGGCCTTAGACACAATTCTGTTAGATTTATTCTAAGGAGGTTTACATCTTTGATGTTGTAAGTGTTCTTATAATATCGTTCTTTACCATAACTTTTTACCTTTTTAATAATCTTTCTCTCTTTTTTAAAAAATGTTTTTAGCGTTTATTTATTATTGAGAGAGAGAGAGAGAGAGCGAGCATGAGCAGGGAAGGGGCTGAGAGAGAGGGCGACACAGAATCTGAAGCAGGCTCCAGGCTCTGAGCTATCAGTGCAGAGCCCGATGTGGGGCTTGAACTCACAACCAGTGAGATCATGACCTGAGCCGAAGTCGGATGCTTAACCGACTGAGCCACCCAGACTTCCCTCTTTCTCTCTCTTTTTAAGTTTATTTATTTTGAGACAGAGAGAGAGAGAGAGAGAGAGAGAGAGAGAGAGAGAATGCAAACAGAGGAGGGGCAGTGAGAGAGAACTCCAGGTAGGCCCCACACGGTCATCGTGGAACGTGACACGGGGCTCGAACTCACGAACCGTGAGTCATGACCAGAGCCAAAATCAAAAGTTGGATGCTCAACCAACTGAGCCACTCAGGCACTCCAATGTTTTAATGACTTTTTATATTTTAATTAGATATTGAATGTCAGGAATTTTTGCAGTAGGTTTGGTGGAGACTTGGAGTTCTGGAAGGTGCAGCAACCTTCCTGGGGGCCTCGAGGTGAGGTAAACACTAGTGTAGAGGGATCAGGCTTCAGGACCTCTTCCCCTGCACAGTGGGCTCTGCGATCTGTACTTTATCCCATGAAAAATGGGAACCTTTGGGATATTCTAAGTAGATTGTATTATCTAGCTGCTCAATGGAAATGTGGCAGAAAAGCAAGAATCCACACAGGGAGATCAGTCTGGAGTCTTTTTTAGGAACCTGAACTAGTAAAAATCATTGGACCTCATGGAATACACATGCCACTCCACCTCTAGTGAAGGTGGGCGACAAGATTAATGTAAGATGTGTTTTGTAAAAACCATTGACAGGGTTTACTGATGGATAGATATTGGCAGTAAGTGGAAAAGGATAAGGGATTATGCCTAGGTTTTTGCTTCAGTCATCTTGGTGGATGGGGACTTTGATTAAGTCAGAGAAGACTAGAGGGGAAGGAAGTAGGGGTGTGTGTGTGTGTGTGTGTGTGTGTGTGTGGCTGTGTGTGTGCGTGTGGAGAGACAGAGAGAGAGAGAGGAAGTGAGGACAAGAGCATCAAGGGTTGGATATTTAACTCAAATGTAGGACGATGTAGGAAGTACAGGGACATTGCTGGAAGGCAGAACACACACACACAGACAAATATATTTATATTTATATTTATTTTTTGTAACTTTTTAATATTTATTTTTGAGAGAGACAGAGAGAGAGAGAGAGAGAGAGCAAGTGGGGAAGGGGCAGAGAGAGAGAGAGAGGAAGACAGAATCTGAAGCAGGCTCCAGGCTCTGAGCTGTCAGCACAGAGCCCGATGAGGGGCTCTAACCCACAAACTGTGAGATCACGACCTGAGCCGAAGTCTGACACTTAACCACCTGAGCCACCCAGGTGCCCCCAGACAAATATTTTTAAAATTTTTGAGTGTTAACAAATGGGTGTAGTGTGTAGTGTTTGGATAATGTGTTAGATAGTGGAGAATTTATACCACTGAAGACAAAATAGGTACCTGTTTTTAATCATTTTATTGGTTTGCAGATCAGGAGAAACTGTGTTAAGCACTTTTTATTTTAACCTAATAGTTTATTACTTGTATATAAGCATTTTATTGGGTTTTAGAAAATTGGTTGTAGGTTTGAGACTGACACATAACACATTATAATTTTTTTCTATTTAAAATAATAGGTAATAACTTCCAGTTACCCTTTGTGTTTCTGGTTTTCATGAAAGGACACGCATTGTTCCAATATGTGGGAGGCGCCTCCGGAAGGTATTCACATTTATGTGACTATTACAGTTGCCTTCAAAGGTTGTGTGGACATAGAAGAGAAGGGGGCTTAGGATCTGAGCCCAGAGGTACTCCCACTTTTCAACAAAATGCTAAAGAGAAGGAGAAACCAGCAAGGAATAAACGAAGAAGGTGTGGCTAGTTAGGTGGGGGGAAGAACCAGGTCAAAGTCATAAGGTGGAAGGAAAGGGGAGAAACTGTCTTCTGTCAAACAGGAGGAGGGAAATAATGGTGAACTCTGATAGCAGAGCACAGAAGTCATTGATCTTCGCAAGAATCATCTCTACGAAGAGGCAGGGATGATACGGAAACAGCACCGACAGCCAACTGTTTGAAGACTCTTGCTCGGGAGAGCAGACCGATGAGGTCAGAGCTACAGAGGAATATGGCACTGAGGGAGGGTTAGTTCAAGACACGATGTGATAGATCTTGCCTCTCATCTGATGAAACTTACCTGGTAACAAGAGAGGAACATTGTAGAAAGGAAATTTTCAAGTACAAATTCTTTGGGCAACTGGGTGGAAGGCGTGGCTTAGAAATGAGAAGATGGTATGTACAATGGGAGAAAAAAAATAGGACAGATAGATAAGGATAAGGTGGTCTTGTGGCCTTAGGGGTGAATTCTGTTGAATAAATTACTGAATGTATGTACCCATTATTTACTAGGATTGTGAACGAAAGCATAGAGCATGGTCAGTAATGGTCTTGGTATGTGCAGAAGCAAACGAAAATGACATCAGAGAGGATGAAAATTTAGGCAGAGAATTTAAATAATAATAGTGATAACAGTATTATTAATAGCGTAAGAGGAAGAGGATGAGTTCCAACAAAGAGGAAGTTGAGGATTTTACATTTATATTCTCTAAGTCACTGAATTTTCAAACACCACTGAGAGGCAAGCCTTATCTATGTGTGCACAAAGTGAGGTGCAGAGAGCTTAGGTAAGTTGCCCAAAGTCACACAGATTCCAAGTGGAGGAGCTATACGATTTGAACCCAACACTGCCTGGCTACAAAGGCTGCATTGTTGAGTACCCTGTAATTCCAGAATATGGCCACACAGACATGAGGGGGAGAGCTTTTCCAGTTGGGGGAAATATCATCACCACAGGCAAAGAAACACAAGGATGTCCGAACAACACGATTAGCCCAGAGTGACTGGAACATACAATATGTCTGTGTGTTCCCTACAAACAGACTCTGAGATGATAAATTGTGTTTAAGTGAATTTTTTTTTTAAAGGAGAAAGAAGACAGGAAGGAAAGAAAGCCAAATAAAGATGAAATCTTGGGTAAAACTCCCACTTAGTGTAGGATGATCCTGATGGGTGATTCTGGAGTGGAGGTTATACCTCAGGTTTGCCCCAATATGAGACCAGGAATCTTGGCTGTCCCCCTCTTTAGTCAGTTGGTTGTTGGTTAGACATGGAAGAGGGAGAAACACAGAAATGGATTCAAAAGATGCAGGGAGATTGGGTTGGAATGGAGTGGTTGGGAAGGAGTGAGAATCAAGATAAATCTATGGTCAATCTACTCAGGGGGATCCAGTGCCAGGATGGAGAGTTTGAAATTTACTCTCCACTAATCAGTTGCTACTGACAAGCATTATTATTATTTTTAATGAAGGATCTGTGTGGTTGTGGAAAAATAAATGTCAACACAGTATAATAATAGACCACTACAAATAAGGGGTGCTTAACATTCCTCTCCTGGGTTGAGCTAGACAGATTTGGGTTTGAGTCTTGGTTAGAACTGGAAAAACTAGAAAGCTCAGCATACTATTTCTATCAATCATTTGTATCTTTAGACTAGTGTTTTAAGTAGGATAATTTGTCTGCAAGTAATAGGAAACTGCCCTTCAGCTGGTTTAAATAATATGGAGGCAGAACCCTCTAGCCCAACTCCAGTTTGGTAAAACGAAGCCAGAAAACAGCATTATCAAGATCATCAACTTCCTCTTTTCGATTTTGACCCTCTCAGTGTGTTCTTTCCGCCCCTGTCATGATTTTAAGACAGCTGTCACGTTTGTAAGCGCCATATGCAGAAACAACAAGGTCTAGTGGAGGAAGGGGAGCATTGTTACACCTCAGTTGTCTCTCTTAGTTTTAAAGGAAATATTTTCCCAGAAGTCGCTCAGCTGACTGCCTCTCACATCTTATTGGCCAGAAGTGCACCCACTTCCCTCCATAATCCATCATTGGCAAAGGCAGGGACCTTCAATGTTTTGCTTCAACCAAATAAAATTGGGGGCTGGTGACACTACTAACCTTCTCCGAAGGGCGTGGCTACATGGGGGAGGATAAAATAATCAGAACAAATCTAGGTTTTGTTAGAAAAAGAAGAAGGGAAGCTGATCGATCTTGGGTAAAATTCCCACTTAGTGTAGGATGATCCTGATGGGTGATTCTGGAGTGGAGATTAGACCTCAGATTTGCCCCAATATGAGACCAGGGATCTTGGCTGTCCCACCCTTTCACCCATTTGTTATTGGTTAGAGATGGAAGAGGGAGAAACACAGAAACAGTTTGAAAAGATGCAGGAAGATTGGGTTACTATGTCTGCTTTGACCAGGAGATTGTGAGCATTAGAGATGAGCTCAAGGAAGTTCAAGAAAGCTCTTTTTAAAAAGTACATTATGAGTCCCAAGAGAATTTAAGTTTAAGAACTTTTATATGTATGGTCAGTTGTTGGGAGCTGTAAATGGAAAGCAGGAAATAATCTCTCTCTCTCTCTCTCTCTCTCTCTCTCTCTCTCTCTCTCTCCTTCTCTCTCTGTATCTCCTGTCTTTCTTTATCTCTCCACTCTCTCTTTCTCTCTCTCTCTCTTTTTCTCTCTCTCTCTCTCCATGCACTTTCTCCCAAGCTCCCAAAGCATGCATTCACTATTTTCTACCTATAAACTAAATTTTCTTTTTTTTTGTATCAGGTTGGTTGTTGTCACCCTGGTCCCAATTGTTTGTGGCTTTTGGGCTCCAGCTGGCTACATTCTCTTCGTTTTCTAATTCTAAAGTTCCTAAAAGCTTATGACGATTGGCTTAGCTCATATTTTCCTTTCCAGCCATAGGATGTTAGTCAGTCTTTGGGGAAGCTGAAGTTGAGCAAATGCCCACCCTGATCCAATTGTTTGTGACAGCAGAGACTGTGGGTGAGGGCAATTCACCTTTAGCAAAATTTATGGACAGGAAGTGTGAAGGACAGTCACTTGCAAAACATGTCTAATACAATTATGTTCTTTTAAGCTTGTACCGATTACATAAGAAAACTATTTATAAAGTGAGCACTCAGTAAATTTTAATTCCTTTCTTTCCTCCTTAATTCAACAACCATTCATGAAACATTCACTTTCTTCCAGACATTGAAGATTCACAGATGAAAAAGACACAGTCCTTAAAAGAAGTCACAGCTGGTCAGATAAGCATTCTTCAGCAGTCAGTCAAGAATACTCAGGGTATAAACAGAATATGAACATGTAACTCAACCTCAAGCCAACCCTTGATCTGAATCTTAAAGTTAAACAGACAAATGTGGGTGGAGGGATTAAGAGCATCAGAAACTGATGACATTGGATGGCCTGTGTGTGTCACTTTCAGCAACCTTATTAACATTTTAGTCTTTGCGACTCTGGATTTGTGCATTGCAGCAATGACGTGGAAAACAGCAAGAAGGTTGATTTTATTCTAGTTTGGATAGGAGCTAAATGATTAGGCAAATGCCAGACACAGGAAGACATTTTGGAAGGCCTTCAAGGAAGTATTTTTTTTTTAATTGGAATAATGCAAGAGTTTTGAATATGGGTAAGGTAGAGTAGGCCCACTCCACATTTGCTGCCCTGCAGACGGCAGCTATTAAACCTGGACCGAATGCATGAAGAAGCTTTTTTTTTTTCAGATTCTAAAAAAAAGAAATAGTAGTAGAGGGGTCGAGGAAGAGGAGTGGAATTCAAAGTACCACTGAACTCTCAGTGAGTTTTCCCTTCTTTTTCATTTTAGTATCCCTGACCCTGGATGCAACATAGCCCGGAACCTGAAAGTGGGACTTGTGTGGGTCCACTCAGTGTTGAGAGAACACGAGGAGAAGCACTCTAGTTCTGGCTCAAGTGATAAGAGCTAATTTCCTAATGGACAGAGAGGAATAAACATCCCAGTAGAGGGAGTAAACATCCCACTCAAAAACAAAATCAATTTTCTCATACTGCAGCCCATAGCTTCACAAACATCTAAAATTCTGAGGTGGTCAAGACTTCCTCTCTGATCAGAGAAGCTGTTGTTTCAAGAGGGGTGAGAAAACTCCACTTATATTTTTTCTCTGTGTCCTCCACGGTTTGACCCCACACACACGTATGCTGTCACAAGAGAACAACAGGAGAGTAAAACAAATAAAGCCTCAGTTTTCAGAGTCAAGGACTAAAAGGGGGAGTTCTAGAAAATCAAGAAACTATGAGGAGAATTCAGAGAGGGAACTGTTCCAGAAAATGACCCTAAAACTTGTTTGTGAATGTCTGGACACACTTCAAGCTGTGTACATGCATGGACACACTGAAAAAATATTAAAAAATGTTCGTATGATTTAAATGAGCCCTGGAATGTCATAATGCAACACTCAATATATCCGGAATACAATTAAATAATTACTCAAGAGATGAAGAAGCAGAAAAATATCACCTCACAGGGAATCTGACAGTCCACAGACCCTAGGGTGAATATTGGAATCGTCTGACAGACTTAAAAGCAGCAATTTTGAAAATGCTTCAACAAGTTAAGGTGAACACTCTTAAAACAAGTGGGAAGATAGAAAGTCTCAGCAAAGAAGGGCGCCTGGGTGGCTCAGTCGGTTAAGTGTCTGCCTTCGGCTCAGGTCATGATCTCACAGTTTGTGAGTTCGAGCCCCACATCGGGCTCATTGCTGCCAGTATGAAGCCCACTTTGGATCTTCTGTCCCCTCCTCTCTCTGCCCCTTCCCCACTTGCACTCTCTCTCGAAAATCAATCAGTCAATCAATCAATAAATAAAGGAAGGAAGGAAGGAAGGAAAGAAGGAAGGAAGGAAGGAAAGTTTCAGCAAAAAAATAGAAGGTATAAAGAAGATCCAGGTGTAAATTTAAAACAAAAATGCAACTAACAAAAAGTATAGAATGGTCTCGATAGCAAAATAGAGACGTTAGGAAGAAGAGTCAACACACCTGAAAGGGATCAATAGAAGTTATTCAATCTGAAGCACACACAGAAGAAAGATTGAGAGGAAAAATGAACAGGGATCTGTGGTACAATACAAAAATATTTGGCATTTAAGATATGAAAGTCTCAGAAGGAGATGAGAAATAGTACGAAAAAAATATTGAATAATGATGGAAAAACCTCCCAAATTTGGCAAAACCCGTAAGCTTATAAGCTAAAGAAAATGATCAAACCCCAAAAAGAAACAAACAAAAGAGGAAATGCACACCAGGACACAATGTAATCAAACCTGTGGAAACTAAAAACAAAGAAAGAATCTTAAGACAGAGGAAAGCGAAGCATTATTTAGGGAAACAACGATTTTGATGACGAGAACTTTCTCGTTGGAAAGCAAGGAGGCCAGGAGGAGGTGAAACACCTCTAAAGGGCTGGAAGCAAAGAATAGTCAACCCAGAATTCTCTATCAAGTGAAAAGTTCCTGTAGAAATAATGGTGAATAATGTCATCCTCCAATAAAGGGGAACTAAGAATTTGTTGTCAGCAGACCTATTCTAAAATAATCTCTAAAGAAAAAAAAATCAGACAGAATACAACTATATCCTGTCTATATGAAATTCATTTCAAATATAATATTAAAGTTAAAATAAAAGTGGAAGGATGGGAAAAGATATATATGTGAACATTAATTAAAAGAAAGCTAGAGTTAATATCTAGCTATATTAATACCAGCCAAAGTAGATTTTGGAACAAAGAATGTTACCAGGGATAAAGTACAACATGGAATAATGATAATAAAGTCAGTTCACCCCCCCCAAAAAAAAATCAAGAAATTAAAAAGTATAAATGAATGTATAAAATAAGTCATCACAATAGAACTTCAAAACATATGAAACAATTTTACAGAACTGAAAGGAGTGGGATACAAATCCACTATCATATTTAGATATATAAACTCTGTTGTCAATAATTCAACTGTTGCTCTGGGTAATCAATAAAATTAGTGGACATAAGTCCATGAGGATATAGAAGAACTGAATATTAGCATCAATCAACTGGATTTTTTTTTAATTCATAGAAAACTCCAACCAATAACAAAAGAGTACACATTATTTTCAAGTGGACACAAAGTATTCACCAAGATAGAGCATATTCTGGGTTACAAAACAGAGTGAAAAATTCAAGATACTCAAAATAATACAGAATTTATTCTTTTGCCATAATAGATTAAACTAAAATTAATAGCAAAGATTACAGGAGAATCTCCAAACACTTGAAAATCAAATAATGTGCTTCTAAGTAATCCATGGTCAAACAAAAAGTTTCGAGGGAATTAAGAAACTATTTCAAACTAAACAAAAAAGGAAAATAAAATATATCAAAATTTGTGGGATGCAGTTAAAGTAGTTCATTGAGAAAAATAATGGTATTAAATACCTATGTTAAAAAAGAAAGATCTCAAAACAATAATCTAAATTCATACCTTAAGAAACTAGAACAAGAAAAACAAAATGCACCCAAACAAGTAGAAAGAAGAAAAGGATAAAAATAAAGGCAGAAATCAATGAAATTTACACAGAACAGTAGATCAAATCAAACAAAAAGTACATCAAGAAACCAATAGAGTTGATATATTTCTGTTAAGACTGAAAAAAGAAAAACAAAAGAAATAAGACAAAATTTACCAACCAAGAATGAAAAATGAGATGTCATTTAATAAGCCTAAATATTAACAGAATAATAAAGGATTCTGTGAATAACTCTGTGAACATAAATTTATAACTTCAGCTGGATGAAATTTACCAATTCCTCAGAAATCATAACTACCAAACCTCACCCAAGATGACACAGATACCTCAAACATAGCCCTAATTATTAATAAATTGAATTTATTCATAAAAAAACTTTTCAAAAAACAAATCTTAGGCCCAGGTAGATACACTGTTGAATTCTACCAAACACATAAGGAAGAACTAATACCAATTCAAATCAATCTCTTCTAGAAAATAGAGGAGTGAACACTTCATTTTATAAGGCAAATACCAAAACCAGAAAAATATAGTACAAAAAGGAAAACAACAAACAAAATCCTTTACCTACACAGACACAAAAATCAATAAAATATTAGCCAATCCAGGGGCGCCTGGGTGGCGCAGTCGGTTAAGCGTCCGACTTCAGCCAGGTCACGATCTCGCGGTCCGTGAGTTCGAGCCCCGCGTCGGGCTCTGGGCTGATGGCTCAGAGCCTGGAGCCTGTTTCCGATTCTGTGTCTCCCTCTCTCTCTGCCCCTCCCCATTCATGCTCTGTCTCTCTCTGTCCCAAAAATAAATAAAAAACGTTGAAAAAAAAAATATTAGCCAATCTATATAATACATGATGATCAAATGGAATCTTTCCAGAGAATGTAAGGCTTATTCAATATTTGGAAATCAGTCAATGTAATCCACTATATTAACAGCCTGAAAAAAAAAAGTATGATCATATCAATAGGTACAGAAGAAACATTTGACGAAATACAGCATCATTCATAATAAAAATTCTCAGCGGCGCTTGGGTGGCTCAGTCGATTGGGCTTCCGACTTCGGCTCAGGTTATTATCTCACGGTCTGTGAGTTTGAGCCCCGCGTCAGGCTCTGTGTTGACAGCTCAGAGCCTGGACCTGATTCAGATTCTGTGTCTCCCTCTCTCTCTGCCCCTCCCCCGTTCATGCTCTGTCTCTCTCTGTCCCGAAAATAAATAAACGTTGAAAAAAAAAAAATTAAATTACTCTGGTCACAGACCAGGGGGAAATATTTAAAAATCACATATCTGACAAATGACTTGTATGCAGAACATATTTAAAATTCTCAAAAAAAAGTCAACAATGAGAAAGCAAAAACCCACTTTAAAAAAAAATGGGCAAAACCTCTGCACGGACACTGAAACAAAGAGGGTATGTAGAGGACAAATCAGCACGTTACAAGATGCTCAATGTCATAAGCCATTAGGAAACAGTAGACAACTATTGGAATAACTAAAGGATACTGACAATATGAAGTTCTGGACAAGATGAGGAGCAACTGGAGTGCTTGTACATTACCAGTGGGGATGTGATACGGTAGAGCTACTCTAGAGAAAAAACGTGGGCAGTTTGTTATAAAGTTAAAAATACACTTATCATATGACACAGCAATCCCCTTTCTAGACATTGATCCTAGTTTCATGGAACCTTATGTTCACACAAAACACCTACATATGAATGTTTACAGCAGCCCTATTTATAACTGCTCCCAAACGGAAACTCAAATTTCTTTCAGTGGCTGAATAATCGGATCAATCAATCAATCAATCAATCAAACAAACAAACCAACTGTGGGAGATTCATACAATGGGATAGTTTTCAGCAATAAAAAAGAATGAACCAGAGATACATAAAACAATTTGCATTCATTTTAAAAACATTATGTTGAGTAGAAGAGACTAGCCTCAAAGTTTACACGCCCCATGATTGCGTTTATATGATGGTCACAAAAGGACAAAATTACAGTGATGGGGAATATATCGATGTTTGCCAGGGTTAGGGACAGAAGAGAGTGTAGCCACAAATAAATGTTAGTTTCAGGTGGTCACAGAACTATTCAATCTCGTGATTGTGGTGGTGGTTACAAGACTCTACACAGAGATTACAAGTCACAGCACCGTGTACTCAAAGTCAATGTTAAGAAAAAAATATGTTGAAGACGGATTAAAGATTGGGGGGTGGCGCGCAAGTCAGGGGCATTTTAACCCTTCCAGAATTGCATTGAATGACTTCAGATCCTTCAGCAGGGAGTTTGAAAATCTGTGCAGAGACATGCAGTCTTTGGGAGGAAATTTCTCTAGCTGTAAACTGCATTAGGAAGTCCTCCTCCTTGAACATGATTTCCATCTTTGCACAGGAGCCTGTGCCCCCAAGCCCCTTAGCCCCAGCGTTCTGAGCAATGGTGAGGTAAACCAGCTCCAAGTTCTGAGAAAGGCAGAACAAGAACTTGGCTGGGCTCAGAGCAATAAACGACACAGACTCCAGGTGTTTTGTAAAGCAGTGACATGTCAGCTCATGAAAGATACAATGCAGTGGGCCCAGGAGCCTGCCCATGTACGCGGTGACACGACTGTATTTTATGGACTGAAAAGCAGCATTGCAAACTGTGTGAGGTGGGGGGAGGTCAGGAAGAATTAGACGTTTGGTTGGATCGATTCCACAGTCTTAAGAGAGACCAAGTGCACAATGATGGCTTTTGTTTTCTTAACTGTTTTCTTAAACAGTATGAACTGTAAGATGTGATGTGAGTATGTTTTCTAAAGTAATTAGCATTATATTTATTCACTCTCCTGTCATTTCATGAGCCGGTCCTCTGAGCTAGGTGGCACTGTGAGAGACACTGGGAACAGAAGGACATCAGACACTGAGGCAGCTCTGCCTACAGGGCTGGGATCTTGAAGAATCTCAGTGGCCATCGGGACAAATCATCCCATCTAGGCAAAAAGTGAAGTGGGATCACGTCCCCAGAGAAAAGAGATACTTTGTAGATAGATTCCACGTCTTCCATAGGTAGTCAGGAAACATGGCGGTCATAGTCATGAACTCCGGAGCTATACAGTCTGGGTTTGAATGCCTGCTCTGGGAGTTATTCCCTGTGTGATTTTGGATAGGTAACTTAACTTCTCTGTGCCTTAGTTTCCTCATCTGTAGAAAGGAGATAATGATTGTTTCTACCTCACAAAACTCAACCAGGACAAAAATAAAGAATGTAAAGTGCAAGCCCAAGGTAGATAACCCATGCCAGGTGCATAGCAACATTCAAAGAGTGTTCTCCTGCTCAAGGATCTTGCACTCAAAAGTCACTTCTATAGAACCACTCTCCCGTTTAATTTCAGATTTGCCCAGTTTAGGCAAATCAGGAAACTGACTTTAGTCCTCACTTTCTCCTGTCCTTAGCACTGTTCATCTTTGAGCCTTGATTTCTATAAGCATAGAAAAAGAGAGGTCAGAGACTTGACCTAGGTGGACACCAAGGTCCCCTCAAACTCCAGTATTTTACACTAGGAAGGGGGGAAAAATGACACAAGCCATGGTTTTATCATTCTTAACCATTGCCTAAAGAAGCAGGTCCTGGTTGGACTGAATGCTTAGTAAAAAGACCAACATTTCCCTCTAGTGGTGAGTTCAGGGCAGTGAGCTCTCTTTCATGAATGATTCTGTTGGGGTGCTTTCAGTGTGGCATGTATATACAGGTGGACAACTCAAGTAAAATGACTCTAGGTGGTAACATAGACGAGCATTTCTTAATTTTAGTATTGCTAATTTAAATTTTTCGTGTCTTGGAAGAAACTGATGAAACAGAGCATCAGACTTGGTGATGGCATGGATATTGTTTGTTCTTGGTTAAAATAGACATGAGGCACTTTAAAGAAGGTAATTAATATAATTCAGTTTTCAGTTAATAGAGCTAAAAGTCTTACAGAGGAAGCTTCAAAAACACTAGTTTTAATTTAATTTTGCTTTTCTCAAAAGTAAACATGTATGGGTTTGAAAAGCATCAAATAGTTATAAAGACTTAAGAAAAATGGCAGTCATGGCTCTACCCTAGACACGACCTTCTTCCTAGAGGCAACTGCTTGGAAATTTTTTTTAGACAAATCCTTGGCATTTATCTCCATGTTTTCCAATGACATGATTATGCTTCTAGATCTTTCTGTTTTGGACGTGACATATTGACTTCCCAATATAGAAGATGGGGTTTTGCTTTCTTTTATCTACCCTCCACCACTACCCCATCTTTATCTCGTTTACTCTCCTCCATATTTCCCATATTTCCATCCGCCCGTATGCTTGGCTAGCAATTTTGTTTAGTTAATATTCAGTATTACGTTATTATGATATGCACGGTCTACTCTTAATCGACCCATACCATCCAATGTGATTGTCTTTGCTTTCCTGCAAAATATGAAGTCAATGAATTTTCCTTGTTTCATTGGCTTATTCTCTATATATGTGTTATTGACTCAACTCTGAACTCTTTCCCAGTTGTATAAATCTCTTTTGAATACACACAAATACCTCAGGCATGTAAAAATGTCATTTTCTGAGAGTAAGCCCTTCTTGACGGCTCCTCCCTGGCCTGCTGCACAGACCGTCCCCTTATTTGCCTTCACTCCGGGGATCCGTTTTGTCTCTCTCTTGTATCAGGTCACCTTCTTGGTGATCATTCCATTGTTTCCTCTTTCCTGGCTTATGCCCTTTCTCAGAGAAAGCGAGGCCAATCTGCCAGGTGGTTTCTGAGAAAGAATACATGATTAGAAAGTCTAAGACCTCGCCTGCCTCAGAATACCCTTATTATGTCTTCGTATGAAATCAATGGATTGTGCAGAGGGGTCTTAGGGGGCAAATCATTTCCCCCAACCATCGTTTTTAATGGTTTTCTCCATTGCTTTCTTGCTTCCTGTGTCGCTGTTGAGACATGCAGTGTTATTTATATTGATTCTTGATCCTGTATGTAAAACTTATTCCCTCCTCTGCAATACCTGGCCGCTTGTCTGGAAGCTTGTGGAATGTTGTTGTTTTTTTCTTCCCTTCCAATGTTCTGAAACTTTCTGATAGTGTGCCTTGATGTAGTATAGTTTCCATGCCTGTGCTAAGCCCTTTGACACAGAAACTTATGGGTTTCAGGCTTGGGAAACTGTTTAGTTATTTCTCTGGTGAATTCTTTACCTCCAAATTTTCTCCTTTTGCTGACAACAATTACTGATATGCGGATATTAAATCTCTGGGATGAGTCACATTTTTTTTTTGTTTCGTTCATTTTACATCTCTATTATTCTGCTCTAACTTTCCATGAGATTTACTGATTTTTATTTTGAAAAGCCTCTGTTGGGTTTTCATTTCTTCTCTCATGTTTTTGCATATTTCTCTACATTCATTCTTATTTCTCATAATCCTAGGAGCCCTTTTTGTTGCTCTTTGGGAGTTCCTGATTCATAGCTTTTTGTTCTTGTTTTGTAGATTAGATGTATTCTCTTATCCCTTGGAAGATACCAAAGACTGTATTTTTGCTATGTTCTCTTCTTTCTGTGTGGTTCATCTTTCTTGCAATTTCTCTCTTTCTCTCTGTTTCTCTCTCTCTCTCTCTCTCTCTCTCTCTCTCTCTCATTTCTGGCTTTTCTAGGAGATGCTCTTTTTCAATCTCAGGTGACCTTAGCGGGTTGCCAGTTTACAAGGATGGGCACTGATATCTGATTAGAAGTTTCAATTCTGTCAATTGGTTTTCCCACCGTAGGGAAACTTAACTGGCTGTTTCCATCAGAAACTTCTGAGGCCAGTACATTAAGGTCTCTTCCCTTGGACTAGACCAGCTCTCTAGAGAGGACTCTTCTGATGTCCCGGATGTAAGTGGCTGCCAGCACTCTGAAAGCTGTGTACGGAGACAGCAGGGAGGTCTCCATGACTCAACAGCGAGTGTGTGAACTTGTACTTGTGCTTCCTTTTTTTCACCAAAGCACCCCCCCATCTTCATACCCCAATGTGCCTGGCATCTGCCTGTCCAGAGACTTTTTATTTTACCTTTTTTTAGGAATAACCCTCACCTTTTCTGCCAGATGAGTGGAATGCTGTATAGGCAAGGGAGAGAGATCTAGTGATCTGATTCTGTTTCAATAGCGTTTCAACCTATTCCTTTTGCATTTTGTCCCACCTTCTCTGTCATCCTCAGGGATAGATGATGCTTCCAGTTTCTGAGGATTTCAGGAGTTCTGTGGTGTAAATCAAGTTGCTTCTTGGATTCCTTAACGGCCAGCTTAAAAATCGATTTCTGCGCGTCTGCTAAGTGACTTACTACAACTCAGGCATCTGCTTTCCGGCTTCCAAAATTGTTATACGATTCTCTCCTCTTTGTTCTTATGAATGTACACCTTTAAAAATAACTTACCTGTCCTTTTGGTGATTTTATGTATTTATTTTTTTGAGGGGAGGAGCCGGTTAGGGAGGGAGATAGAAGTAATGTGTATGTATAGTGTGTGTTTGTGGGCGTATGCCTGTGCTGTCTCTGTTTCCTTTAACTGGAAGTCTCATAACAGTTATTTTTTAGAATTCCTTTCTCATTCTCTGGCAAAGCATTTTTAGTAGGAATCCGTCCACAATGTGACTAATAAGAGAGAAGAAAAATATTTGAAACGTAGCAGTTGCATGACATTTCTCTGGGTGTTCTATGAAGAATGTCTGACTGTTGGGGACTGAAGTGTGGTGATCACCGTTCAGGGGAGTCATAGGAGGAGAAAAGGATATTTTAGAATCCCCACCATGTGTCAGGCACCGTGTTCTACTCCTTAGCAAATGTTATCATGTTTCATTTTAATGCAGCAGCAATTCGATGAAGTAGATGTTATTATCCTTGCTTTACAAAGAGGGGAACAGAGGGTAACCCAGAGGCTAAAGAAAAACACATAATTTGAATAAAAAACATCCAGCTAAGGTTTTCTTGAAAGAGAAGCCACTCCAGCAAACTAAATTCATTGTGTGGCTGAAGCGTGCAAGATGACTAAATAGTGCCTGGTTATTTACAATTATCCAAATTCTTTCTTGTCACAAACTCATGCTTGACTTAAAGGAAGGAAAGGGATCGCCTAGAGTGTGGTCTCTGATTGAGAACAACGTTAACTCATTCTGTGACCTTGGGCACATTGCTTCACTCTCAGGGCCCCCGATTTCTACATCAGTAAAACAAGGTCATCAGAATAAATGGTCTGTTACATTCTGATGATCTATCTTGCAGATGGTGAACTGGAGGTGCTGAGAGCTTCAAGTCAGATGGGAAGTCCAATGCTCGGCCACCCTCTAACTCTCTGTTTATACTCTTTGCAAGAAACTTCCCAACAGATAGTTGGACGGCCTTCCAAATGCCAATGGGCATGAAATATGGTTTTCTCCCAAGTCCCTCTTTAGAACTGCATCTCTCCATATCCCCTTCAGGGACTGCAGGGTCTCCTCTAAGCTTAAGGTAAATAAATACTCCAAAATGTGGAATGGAAATGGAAGTCAAAGGAGAGATTGGGGAAAGGAGGCAGCGAACCTTGGGCCTTTCACCATATGGCCTCAACACTTTTGATTATTTTATGAATGCATGAGGCGACACGTTGGTCTCTTCAAAGCCATTCTTGTACATGCCTTTCAGGGTTATAATCCGTGTGAATTCAGATAATGAGGTAATTGGGTTTAATGACTGAGGCAGTGATTCAGGAAGGAGAAGAACTCAAATTATTTATAATAATAATTGTTACTGATACTTGTATGGTATTACTAAAGCAACATTAAAAAGGTAATAACTTCCATTTGAGAAAAATGGGAGCAACCATGCATGTGATTTTGTTCGAGCCCCTTGGGTCCAGAAGAGGAATCTAAGACCCAGAGACACGATGTAAATCGAAAGAAAACATGTCTGAAGTTATGCTGATTACTAATTCAATGCTTTTCCGTAATACTCCATTGTTCTGTTGCTGGTTAGTATTAGTCCTTCTCCCTCTACAAACGTCATGGTGCTAATTTAGAACAAAGATTGACATCTGTATGATTGGATAGTTATTGGTTTTCTGATTACTTTGATTAATAATGATGTTCTAAGCAAAGTAAGCCTTAGGTCATTGGTAGGGAAAATAGGTCAAAGAAGGCATGGTGATATAATCCTGTTTGTAACCTCTAGTGTTGTCTAACCACGATTTTGATGGTATTAGTAAAATGAAGGAAGGCCATTTTATGCTATGGCCTAAATATATTATTTTTGAAAGGTTTTCTTGCATTAAATAATTTCATTCTATCTTTTTTTAGGTACATTATATGTCAGACATTTTTTTGTGTGCTTTGGAAGGATTATCTCATAAGGCATCATAATATTAAATGAAGTAGCTATAACTATTATACCCCTTCCTTTGCACTCAGAGAGGTAGGTGGGTCTCTCAAGGTCTACACATGCTATTTGGCAGAACTTGGATACACACTCAGACCTACCCCAAACTGAGAAATTTTACATGAAGCACACTGAGGCAAGATATCACACATATTGAAGGCATGCTATATTACTGCAGCTTTTCCAACTTTACCACGCTATTCAATCCAAGCCAAATATTTCATTCATTTTGGTGGCCAATTGTCAGAGATATCTTTCTTATATCTCCATCTCGATCTCTACTTTTTACCTTTTTATCCTGTTGGTAGCAGAGTGAGACTTCGTAGGAGAGTCATATGTGAATACGTTAAGAAACAACTCATCCCAAACCAATTTATTCAAAAGACTGGCACATTGTAATATCTTATGGCTATCTTGCTCTCTCATATTATCTTATATCTTAAAAATGGACTTCTCTCATCTTTCAATTCCTTCATGGGAGAGAAAAGGTCAAACCTCTGGTTTTTGAGACTTGTGAAAATAGGTCAATTCTTCAACCTCTTTTATTTCAGTTTAATTTGTCCAAAAATAGATAAAATGAGATCAAATAAAATTATTCATTCTTTGTTCAATAATCATTGATCTTTGGCACAGCTAATTATAGTTAAATGTTCACTGCGGTAATAAATTAATTACTTAGAGTCAGAGAGGTGAGGGTTCAAAGGCTGACTTTGCCTCTTTATTAAATGACTGGAGGCATGTTTTCTTATCACAACTTATAAAAAGTAGAGCCATTATCACTGCCCCACCCCCAGGGTAGCAGAGTAAAATATTACCTGTGGGGAAAAATAAACCCCAATAAACCCCTGTCACATAATCAACGGTAAATAATTTTTCCTTATTAATTTATCCAAGCTATTCATCTCCAAGACTACCACCTCTTTCTAGTATCTGGAAAGACTGCTTCTTTCTAGACCTCGTTACTGAGCAAGCATATTGCTTACACAAGGTAAGCAGTTCCAACTGTATTGAAATCATTTGCCTGAAATGTTTTCCTTCCCATTCAACATTGCTTATTTACATGGTGTCGGATCAAATGGAAGAGAAAAGAACAATGTGATTCATGATCTTCCTCCAAGGAGGCAGCTGCAACATAAAATGATGTCTCAGGAAACAGGATAATCTGTTTGTGTGGCCACAACTCTGTGATCCCTGACCTGTCTTAATCTTCAGGAGTGGATATATGTGTGGCACTTTTGTCCCCAGGTGGAACTGAATGTTGAAAAAAAAAAAAACCACCGCTATTCATTTGGATATTTTTCTTCTATCCTTGCAGATAGCTTACAAACGGTCGGTGTAGGTTTTAAATCTTCTCTTTCTTCATTGGGCTCAAGAGTTCAGATCTCCTGTTTTCTAAAAGTAACAAGGATCTTCCTGAAATACCATCTCTCTTGAGGATTCGGGATGCTCTTGAGTATCTGCCACAGTAGGAAAACAAGCTGAAGGAATGTGGAAATGTGAAGCCATCTGGCTCTAGGGGTCACTGAGAGCCCCCCCAAGGGCTGTTGAGACCCAGCTCTGACAGGAAACATTTGATCTCATTCCAGCAGTGCCCGGACATGTGTACTCAGATACGTGGCTTGCCTCTAAACACAGTGGTCAGAGGATATTTTAATCGGGGAATTTGAAGGAGGTGTTCGGAAACTGACTTCAGCCCCCTAGTTCTACTATCAACATCCCAAGTCCCAAGCACTTCGGCTAATATCACATTTCATTACATGTCAAATGTATTTTTCTCTTGAGTGTGTGCCATTGGAAATCGTGAGCATTCAGCGTGGGAAGGACTTTGCTTAGTGTTAGAGGCATAACGATGAATGAATGGCTTACAGTCTTTGTCTTCCAGAATCCCCGGTGATAGGCAGGCAAACGAACAAGCATTGGCAATATGAAGCAATGTATTAAGACAGGTTCCAGCAGAGGCTGGTTAAGACAGACTCATTCCTAAAAGGGAAGGTGCGTACCCACTTCATTCAGAGGATCCAAAGTGAATAGACCTGCCATTCATTCAACTAGTCATGAGCACTCCATTCTATGTCATACACTGTGTAATAGTCCCTGGTGAACTGTTTTAAGGTTTATATTAGTTTTTTAGGGCTTTCATATCAAAATTTCATAGACTGAGAGGCTTACACGACAGAAGTTTATTTTTTCCTAGTTCAAGAGGCTGACAAGTCCAAGATCAAGGTACTGGCAAAGTAGGTTTTGTTTAAGGCCTTCTTCTGTTGACCTGTGGGCCAGCTCACTGTGTGTTCACATGGCCTCTTTATGTGTGCATAGAGACAAAGGGAAAGAGAGAGTTCTCTGGTGTCTCTTTTTATAAGGACACTAATCCAATCTGATGAGGGCCCCATGCTCCTGACCTCATTTCATCTTAATTACTTCCTTAGAGGCCCCATCTCCAAATACAGCCACGCTGGGTACTGGGGCTTAAAGATATGAGTTTGGGCAGGGACACAAACATTTAGTCAAGAGGTGATGAGGACTTATCTATGTAAAGTGGGTGGAAGTGGCAAGTGAGAACTCTAGATATAACAACATCTGTATATCATTGAGTAGCATTGTCAAATGAAAGACAGGGCATCCAGTTAAATTTGGATGTCAGATTAATAACAAATAACTTTAGCATAAGCGTGTCCCAAATGTGGCATGGGATATACTTATACTAATAAAGACCAATTCATTATTTATCTGTAATTCAAATAGAATTGGGTGTTTTATATTTTGCTTTGCTAAATTGGGCAGCTCTCATTTGGAGCACTGTTACATTTAGGGAACTGGTTATAGCATCCTAGCAGAGGATATGGTAAAGTGCACTCATCTCTTTCATTTCTGTTGCCTAGATAGTCACAAAGGCCATGGGTGACCCAGAGCAAAGTGGCATACTCATTTTTGTTCAGTCCTACTGTTATGGGCTGACTTGTCACCCCAAAATGTTCATATGCGAAGTCCTAAACCTTAAATTTCGGAATGAGACTCGACTAGATTTAGACATAGGGTCTTTAAAGAGGTACTTAAATTAAACCGCGGTGATTCGGGTGAGCCCTATTCCAATATGACTGGTGTCATAGAGGAGGAGGAAATGTGACATAGATCTCAACAGAGGGAAAATGATATAAAGATTGAGAAAAGATAGTTATCAACAAGCCAAGGAGACAGGCCTGGATCACACCTTTCCCTCACAGCCCTCAGAAGGAACCAACACCTTGATCCTGGATTTCTAACCTCCCGAACTATGAGAAAATAGATTTCTGTTGTTGGAACCACTCAGTCTGTGGTGTTTGGTCATGGCAGTTCTAGCAAACCGATATGCCTACTTTTAAAAAAATGTTGTTGTGGGGGCGCCTGGGTGGCGCAGTCGGTTAAGCGTCCGACTTCAGCCAGGTCACGATCTCGCGGTCCGGGAGTTCGAGCCCCGCGTCGGGCTCTGGGCTGATGGCTCAGAGCCTGGAGCCTGTTTCCGATTCTGTGTCTCCCTCTCTCTCTGCCCCTCGCCCGTTCATGCTCTGTCTCTCTCTGTCCCAAAAATAAATAAACGTTGAAAAAAAAAATTAAAAAAAAAATGTTGTTGTGGTTGTTGTTGCTGTAAGTGAAAAAAAAAATTCCTAACAGTTCATCTAGTGTTAGTATAATGTAGTATGCAGACCCACAGAGGGTCTAAGGTATCAGATGCTAGAAGTAAAAGAACTTTTACCACCCCTCCAGACCCACACTCTACCTGAGTTTCCCATTTCATGATGCGAAGGTTGAGGGTTAATGATCAGTCTAAGAGTGTGTCCTTAATTTTAAAGAAAATATGAAGAACTGACATTTATAGATCAGGACTACTGGAATATAAAACTGTTTACTCACAGGTGAGGAGGACGGTCAATTAGACCTCTAAGGACAGGACTGAATTTGCATGTCTATAGACAACGATTACTTTATATTGCTGTAGATTATCAACAACTTGCAGAATTGCAAAGCCTGTGAGGGTAGGTGCCGGAAGTAGACAGAGCATCTGTGTTGCCCACTGAAACACATTTTCCCTTCACCAGGGTTCCCGAGCGTCAAACAACATTTGGAAGCAGAAACTCATTACTTCGTGCTTCGGCACAACGTGCATATTCAGGTGTTGAGAAGGCAAACAAGAATCCAAAGAGACCAGGTCATGCATTATTCTAAGGGGACAGTGGAAGGCCAGGAAGGAAGACATGTTCTCCCTGGCCAGTTTGCATTGGAGAATTTACAGACTCGAACAATACGAAGGCTAGTAGAGTCTGCGATATTGTGGGACCTACTTGTGTCATGGATGAGAAAACAGAAGTACCTATTGTTGAGGGGGGGGGGATATCCAGTCACCCGGCATTGGGTTGAGGTGCCTGGCCTGCTAAAACCAATAAGATGCTTCTTCTAGGACATTCTGCTGCTTCAGTGCCTGGTGCCTGTTACACCTTCCCATGCCTCTCCAAAATGGTGCACAAAATGGGCTTTAACCTGAAAAGATCAAATGGAAAAAGGCAGCAATAGTAGAAGTCAAGTGGCTTGGATTCTGTTCACTGAGCCCGTGAGGCTGTTCCAGAAAGTCTGCTTCCTGTGACTTTTGTACACCCAGCTTTTCCTCATGCCCCTTCTCTCTATCTGGAATGTGTAGGGGGTTTCCACAGTCACAGCCACTCTCCCCCAAACTCTGGGGGATTTTGCCAGTGGCTTTTCTCTTGCCCCAGCTTTCTCTTCCCCCAACCTATTAGACTCCAGAAAATTCCCTGAGAGAGGAATCCATAGCTGATGATTTTTTTTTATTTTTTTAAGTCCAAGGAAAATTGCCTGTTTATTCAATCTCTTTGAGTGCATCGAGTAATGTGCTTGAGGCACATCTATGCCCTGAGCACTTACATTCTGGGGCCTGGAATACAGTAGGTGCTTGTTAAATACCGTTAGAATGAATGACACATATGAGCATTTCATTACATATTTATCTTTAACATTTTAGAAGAGCTTGGGATCCTAGTGGTGGTCTCGAAGGTGGAGGTGGGAGGGAACAGGGAAGCAGTTGGAACATGAAGCCATGGAACATGGAACCTGTCTCGCTTCTGACCACCTTCATGTTCTGCCTTAGCGGGGACTCATCTCTACGTTTCAACTTGACGCTGTATTTTAGCTCCTACTTGACCTGCATCCATTTAGTTAAATTGAACCAGTACTGCACTTCCCTTAAACCGAATCCATACTACTGTATTTAAGTGTTACTCATACTGAATAATTAAGTGCATACGCTACCTAAAGGAAATCAGTGCTTAACCTAAACACAGAGCTCTATTTAACCAACCATCAATGCTACAATTCTCATGCACTTAAATTAATCACACAATGTAGGTTTTTTTCCCCCTCTTTTTTTTTTTTTTTTTTCCATTGGAAAAATCCAGCCCATAGTTCTTGAACTGATACCAGGAGATGATAGAGTTGCCCATGACCCTGAGCGTTTGGTGAAGTGAGGTTGGGTGGAAAACAGTTCTCCTGTGGACTTTACATATGGTACATTTAAGATGATATGGTAGTCTGTGAGTCTGGTGTTGCTCTCTGCGTTTTAGACGTGTCAGACCAGGCGCAGAGGGTGTGGGTGGCCTGCCCAAGACCAGCCTATGGAGCGTGGGAGATGGGACTTGAAGTCGGGGCTGTCCGACTCATGTCTCTGCTGCTTCTAACTCCCCTCCTGTCTGCCCAGCTCTGAAAGCTTGTCCATCTGTTTGTCCTGTGTGAACAGGCCGTGGGTGAACTAAGTCAGTAAAGGATCTAGAAAAAGAAACAAAATGAAGCAGACGCAGCCCCTGGGCCCTAGAACAATGTCTCTATCCAAACCTTCTCTGAAAATTGCTGCGGAGGTTCAGTGGCTTCTCCAAAGCATCTGCCAAAGCAAAGGGGTAATAGCACCCACTGGTGGGTGGTTTTGATCTCCCCATTTCCACCATACGTTGACAAGACCGGTCAGATGTCATCCTGGTTTAACAAGTGAGGACCCCAAATCTCAACCATAACAACAATCCTAGCTACTATTTGTTACCCGTTTACTCTGGGCCAAGCACAGTTATAAACACTTTATTTGTATTAACTTCTTTAATCATCTGTGGGGAAAGATACCATCATTAGACGAGGAAGCTGATGCACAGAATGGTCAATTCAATTGTCCAAGCTTCCAGTAACTGGTAAGAAGAAGGAGTGGAGCCAACTCAGATAGTCCAGTTCCAGAACTCATGCATGTAACCACCATGTAGAAATGTTGGCCAGCTTGCTTGGGGTGGGGAGATTGGCCCACATGGAGTGGTAGAGATGGCCTGAGTCAAGGCTCTGGTTTACAAAGTCTACGTACTTTTTTACATGCTACCACTCTAGATCACATAAGAATACAAGTTTGGAGTCAGACTTTGGTTTACCACTTGGCCCCTCTGTGGTCCTAGACTAATCTTCTGATCTCTCTCTGCCTGAGTTTACTCATTTGTTAAATAAAAATGGTCATGACCTCCATTTCCTTATGTTCTTTTATGATTAAATGTGTTGCTGTGTGTGAAGGCTCAGTAAATTACCTGTCACATAGAAAACAAGAAATGTTAGCTGCCATCATTTTTTTTAAGCTTCAATTCATGTTGCAACATCCGAGTTTGTTAAATCGTAGTTATTTCCATTAAAATATGAGGTATCTCCCATATGTTTTCACTCATATGTGGATCTTGAGAAACTTAACAGAATACCATGGGGGAGGAGAAGGGGAAAAAAGTTACAGAGAGAGAGAGAGAGAGAGAGAGAGAGAGAGAAACCATAAGAGACTCTTAAATACTGAGAACAAACTGAGGGTTGATGAGGGGTAGGGGAGAGGGGAAAGCGGGTGATGGGCATTGAGGAGGGCACTTGTTGGGATGAGCCCTGGGTGTTGCATGGAAACCAACTTGACAATAAATTATGTTAAAAAGAAATAAAATATGAGGTATCTCAGTGTGTGGAAAGTGTCAAAGGAACTAGCAGTTCTGGGTTAACTCCTGGTCTGAGAAGCCTATGTGGGAAAGTCTCATTTTTTTTTAATATAAAGAACTAGGAAACTCCAAAGAGCCATGTTTTCAGAGGAAGGTAAAATAAAAGCCAGACCGGTCAACTAAGGCACATGCTAAATGGCAGGAGCTAGACAGAGCAGATGCACCAGATGCCGGGGAGGGGTCAGTGCAATTAACCAGTAAGAGTAGACCACTCAGATCAGATGAAAGAGGAACAAAAGCAAACTAGCTTGAACAGAAGAAGAGTTTCTTGAGATTTCCAAGCTTTCCAAGATAAGAAGCTGTAGAGAGATGTGAGCAAGATACGTTGACAGAAATACCTAACAGGCATTGCTTACCAAGTCTCTTATGTGCACATCTTTGAGGCACTAGGAAAGGTACTTTATGTAAGTGGCTGTTTCTGATATGATATTCACTACCGTATTTACTAACACTAAAAGCACAAATTTCCCTGAAGCCAGCTATGATGGGCCAATTTGCTGAAGCCCAAGTTGCTTCATTTGCGAAGTGGTAACAGTAACTTATTTTGTGGATCGTCAGTTGAGATAAATAGTTTCAGGGATGCAGTACGTGCTCAAAAATGGTAGTACCATTTTTGCTCTAATGATTGTTTCCTAAAAAATAACCATTCCCAGTGTTCACCAAGTGGTTTGTCATGACGAAACCTGCTGCAGCCTGGATAGATGGAAAAGCCAATCAACTCTTGTCAACAAGACCTGAGATGATAAATTAAGGTGAAGCCGGCAGGTCTGGCGTGATGGCTTCTTGGGGGCTCATCTTGAAGTGCTTCGGTGAGGTCTGTTTTGTTTTGCTCTGTTTGGGATCATTTCTTTTGCCACTCCAGCTATGTAAAGATAATAATCGCACCAATAGAACTGGTGACCTTTCACCTTCTCTGCCTTTGATAAAGTCTCATTTTCTAGGAAAACTATGACAAACGTCTCTTCCTTCACCTTCAGTAAACTAGCAGATAATCTGTCTATTATGCTTAATATCCTCTTACCCCACAAGCCATTGGTATTTGGTTTGGGTTCCTCTGAATGGGGTGAACATTATATCTCTAACCTATGAAAAGGCTTTGCTCTTTTGCAATGTTGGTGGAGCTAAATTTGTTTTCACAGCTGGTTGTACTTGGAGAAGGGGTTAGCCGCCGTCTTGAAGGTTCTACCACAGCAGTTCATCACCAAGCCTGCTGTGTGGTGGGGGCTTTGAGCTGTTAACGGGAGGTGTGGAGGGAAGTCTAAATTAATCATTTATGATTTATTTATTCTTTTTCCATCATGGGGTAAAATGAGCAGATGCCAACATTTCTAGGGCCAGTACTGTCTAGATGATGTGATGTTTGATAACTGACTCCTAATATTTATCTGCCAACGGGGCCAATCTGTGGGACTAATAACAAAACCATATACTTACAGACCACTTCACAATTTACAGCTTGGTTTTCCTATTCTTGGCCTCAGTGGATTCCTATAAAAATCCAGTGAGTTATAAGCTGCATTCTTTAACATCACCATTTTACAGGTGATGAAGAAGAAACTCAGAAGTGCTGATGCAGCTCAACTGAAGTCAAATAGCTTGTCAATAGCAGGTGGGCATCTCGGATTATTACCTCCAAACCCTAAGATCTGTACTATTTCCATGACTACACTGAAGAGGAGACATCATATGAGAGCCTTCTGTACCACTGAGGCCTCACTTGGGTTCCCTGCCTCTCTCCAGCAAGGCTAAGGGTTCTCACCAACTTGCCGTCCAGTGCCACTTTTGCTGCAAGAGTTTCATTCAGCCTCATGAGCATCTGTGTTGCGTCAGAAACTTGCTCAGTACTCAAGATGGAGAGATAAATTAAGACAGAGAAACTGTCTCCAATGGAGAAACTGTCTCCAATGGAGAAACTGTCTCCAATGGAGCTCTCGCTAGAGCTCTCTATCCAGAATCGTGGCCATTAGCCACATGTGGCTACTTAAATGTAAATGAAATAGAATTAGATATTCGCTTTCCCAGTTTCACTAGTCACATTGCAAGTATGCAGGTATTGCCCACCACTGAGAGTTATATCTGCCTCCTAAAGCAGCCAGACTTAAAAATGCAACATTAAGTTTATTGAGAAACCTGATAACAGTCCCCGACAGCACCCATGTTGAAGTTTCTTTTCCATGTGCTAGTGAATAAAATAATGTGATTAAGGAATCATTCATTCAGAAAGTATTTGAGTAGCCAGTCTGTGCACGGTTGTGGGCACTGGGAGTATACTGGTAAAAAAGATAGACAAGGTCCTGCCTTATACCAAGAAGAATCAAAGAAGTGAAGGAAAAATGAACAAGAAAATATTATGTGGTATTTATTAGGGATAAGTAAGAAGTTAAAATATGCTGCTGTCTTAGAGAGTGATTAATTATGACTTGAGATGAGGTCGCTTGGAAGATGTCTCTGGTAAGATGACATTTAAGCTGAGATATAAATGGAAAGAAGGAGCTAGCCATGGCAAGGTTAAGGGAGAGCAACCGAAACAGGAGGAACAGACAGGAAGAACATTTTTGTTGTGTTCAAGGAATTTTAAAAAGGAGAGCTTGTCTGGAGCATAGTTTAAAAGTTGGAAAGTTGCCTTAGACGATGAAGAAGTAAACCATGACTAGCCAGAGTTAGGAGTTTGGATTTATTATAAGGCAATAGAAAATTTTAGGGGTGGAAACTTTAGGAATATGGAATAATCTGATTTATAATGTAAGGAATGGCCCTGCCTTAAATAGGGAGAATATATTTTAGTGGCGTGAGAGTGAAGACAGGAAAACTAGTTGGTAGACAATTATAGCTGCTTAGGTGATAAAAAATGGTCACATGGACCAGGCAGCAGCCAGAAAAGATGGAGAGAAGTCAGTTTTGGGATATGATTTAGAAGTAGGATCAGTCAGATACACTGATGGACTGGATATAAGAGAAAGAATAGATCCTAGATGTTGAGGCTGAGCAGATGGTGGGGCCATCTACTACAAATAGGAAGATTAATGGGAAGGATCCACGGGGCGATCAAGAGAGAAAGAGAGAATCAAGTCTGAGATGCACATGAGGCAACCAGATAAAGATACTAAGTAGCAGTTGTATACATGAATTTGAGAAATAATTCAGGGCTTGAAGAAACATTTTGGATTTTTTGAAATGCCAGTGGTGCTTAAAACTAAAATACTGGGTGGATGAGAGAGCAAATGTTGAGGAGAAGCGAAGTCCCTGGACTGAACCTAAGGTCCTGCAATATTTAGAGGGCAAAGAGAGGGAAAGGAGACAGCAAAGAAGAGCTCCAGTGAGGTTAAGGAAGAAACCAGAAGCATATGTGTCATTCAAGCCAGGAGAAGAGAGAATTTCAGAAAGGATGGAGGCATCAACTATGTCCAGTAATGCCGAGATCAAAACCAGTGAAAACAGACTCATGACTACACAATTTTGAAATATAAAGGTCATTTTGGAAACGGTGATTCTCAGGTCTTGGTGTATTTCTGCCAAGAAAACTCACTGGGACTTGTATAGGAAAGAGTGTAAGGTAAATAAGTGGAGACAGTAACAACAGGCAATGCTTTTAAGACTTTTTCTTGTAAAGAAGAACAGATAAAAGAAACAGCAACAGAAACCCATCAAAATATCATCATATGCATCATAACATGCAATGAACTCTAAAAATCAATGAGATAATTTGGGGTGCCTGGGTGGCTCAGTCGCTTAAGCGGCTGACTCTTGATGTTGGCTGAGGTCATGACCTCGCGGATCATGGGCCCGAGCCTCACATCAAGCTCTTTGCTGACAATGTGGAGCCTGATTGGGACTCTCTTGACTCATTTTTGAGTCAAGTGTGTTGAGACTGGGTATTTACAGAACGATTGCTGTAGGAAAGCGGGTTCAAGTAGCAGTTTAGGGCCTGGTGCATAAATGTTTAATAGGCTTTTATCAAAATGTATTGAAGATCCATAAGAAAGAGGAAAGCAATCAAAATAGTCTCAAAAAGGAAAACAAAACCCAGAAAGATATTAGATCATTCACTTAATGGTCGTGTGTATTCATTTTAACTAATGGTGGCATTATTTAGTTATTGAGTAACTCAGTGATTTGGCAAATGTTTATCAAAAACCAGGGTGCTAGCCACTGGGATACGCCCTGATATGGAACGAAATGACGGTTCTTGTCTTCCAAGAGCTCCAACATTGGCTAGAGACTGGCAAACAGACAGTTTCATGGAAGGTATCATGTTGCCTGGACAAAAGTAGGCGTAACGAGTTATAGCAGCATAAAAAATGATGCAGGTTTTAAATATGGAAGCTTTGATGGGTCTTAAGAAGGGCACTTGTTATGATGAGCACTGGGTGTTATATGTAAGTGATGAACCACTAAATTCTGCTTCTGAGGGGCACCTGAGTGGCTCAGTCAGTTAAGGATCCAACTCTTGATTTTGACCCAGGTCAAGATTTCACAGTTTGTGGGTTCGAGCACCGTGTTGGGCTCTGTGCTGACAGTGTGGAGCCTGCTTGGGATTCTCTCTAACTCTCCCTCTCTCTCTGCCCTCCCACGCACTCTCTGTCTCAAAAGAAATAAGTAAACCTTAAAAATAAAATAAAATAAAATAAAATAAAATAAAATAAAATAAAATAAAATAAAATAAACCAATTTCTGAAACCAATATTACACTATACGTTAACTAACTAGAATTTAAATAAACATTTGGGAAAAAGTAAAATAAATAAATATGGAAAGTTTGGGAAAATGTCTGTGGTATAATGTTGAACCACATTCTATTGGGGAAAGAAATAGTAAGATTTGAGCAACTATTTTGGTTATTCGTGATTGCTTTTAGTTTTCTACTCATTAATTTAAGTGTTCCTCATTGTTCACAGGAGCCTGTGACTGTTCCAACTGAATGGGTCAATCGATTTATTTCTGTGGATTTGTGCCAAAGTAGTTCTAAAACACTGACTATAATATGCCGTGAAAGGTAAACAGGAAGTCTATGGTATAGTCGTCATTGAACCAGAGACAGAGGTGGTCCTATGGCCAAGAACCAGTCTTGCTTGGACATTGGTTACATGGAGGAGACTTGAACAAATAAATTAACACAACAAGGATAATGAAGTCGTGTTTCTCACTGTTGGAGAAGGGGAGTTGGAAATTGGACGGGGGGAATGCTAGACCATTCTTTCTTTCTTTTTTTTTTTTTTTTAAATTTATTTTTGAGACAGAGAGAGCATGAACGTGGGAGGGTCAGAGAGAGAGAGGGAGACACAGAATCTGAAACAGGCTCCAGGCTCTGAGCCGTCAGCACAGAGCCCGATGCGGGGCTCAAACTCACGAACCGCGAGATCATGACCTGAGCCGAAGTCGGACGCTCAACCGACTGAGCCACCCAGGCGCCCCATAGACCATTCTTAAGTTTAGATTAGAACGGGAAGTTCTGGAGTAAGCCCATTGTTTTCAATAGATAGATATATAAACAAATATAAAAGTAAATGCGCACATATAATATATAGGTATATGCATACATATTTCTTAGTTCTTTTTACTAAGAAGACTGAAAGCAATGAGATCTAAGTAGTAATGAATACATGTAGACCCCAGATGCTGGTTTACAAATAACATTCTCCATTAAAAGGAATGAGGACTTCTTGTAGAAATGGGTGCTTTGGGGCCTGGGGCTACAAAAATACATGTTGAACGTGGAACAATTTATTTTGACAGAAAGGAAAAAAAGTGTTCGAGGAATAATAATAATACCTCACTACAAGGATCCAGAGGTCAATTTGGAAGGGCTACCACTGGCCAAATAGAGGATAATTTTATCATCGAAATAATATCATTGGATATTAATCCATTGAACAAAGAAGGAATCTATAAATCTATATTGATATAAATGAATTAATGGGGAGAAAAGAACATTCTTCCTAATAGTGGCATGTAAACTACTCAATGTAGATGGAGTTATAGAATTATAAAATAACCATCTAATAACCATCATAATACTAACTTATTAGAGTAAGAATCAATGGATATTAAAACCAGTCAGTGAAAGTGTAATGAGAAGTAGGATATTTTCATAGTCTCAGAGTATTTGTTAACAAAGTACAGGAAAACCTTGGATTGAGAGTAACTTGTTTGCAGGTGTTCTGCAGCACAAGCAAACATTTCTAATAATTATTAACTTGTTAAAGGAACGATGTCTGGCAATATGAGTAGTATTCGATGCCAAACATCACACGATCACAACTCAGCCCATGGTCCTTTTTTCTCTCTCTCACTGTGGGTCTGTGGGTGGTCATCTCTCATGCTCGGATGCTTGGTCTCAGGTGAGGTGTTTTGCAGAAATTAATGATTTTTCAGAACCGTGGAAGGTGCCCACAGCGGGCACGAGTGTATTTTTTTGTCACTGCAAAGCACCTCTGGACGGTCCTCTGCTTTTCCATGTAAGAGGAAGCTTAGGAATGCTTTGCTTCCTTCTAGGTCAGGCTGCCTGCAGGTATAGACCCTTTCCTCTGCTGCCTTTTTGCCGGTTACATCCAATACAGTATATGACAAGAGTTAATTAATGCTGTACTGTAGTCAACATCGTGCGAGGGTATTCAACGGCCCCCATGAACAAAAAGTTTGAAAAGAAAGGCAGTAAGAAGGAGGGGGACCTGGGTTACTCGGTTGAGCTGCCTGGCCGACTTTGGCTCAGGTCATGATCTCGTGGTTCATGAGTTCCAGCCCTGCGTCGGGCTCTGTGCGGACAACTGGGAGCCTGCAACCTGCTTCACGTTCTGTGTTTCCATCTCTTTTTGCCCCTCCCTGTTCACACTCTGTCTCTCTCTCTCTCAAAAAAACAGAAAAAAAAAAAAAAGAAAAAAAAGAAAAAGAAAGAAGGAGATGATTACGGTGGAAATTAAGAAGGAAATCATCGAAAAGTACGTACGAACGAGGTATGCAAGTGGCAGAAATTGCAAGATCTTGTAAGAAGCCTACTTCTGCACCTCGTCTGCAGAGGAGGAGGAGAAAAATACAGAGAAATCCCTCACTTCAGAGGAGATTAGGGACGTGTGTAAAATGTGGGAAACAGTGCAAAATTTTGTAGAAAACACCACCCAAATGAGGCTGTAGCAGTGTGAGCGATGAATCTGTTTAATGACAATGCGATGTCACATTTCTGCGAAATCCTCAAAAGGAGGCCAAAGCAAGTGCCACTGGATAGATTCCTTGTTAAAGTTGCATGAAAAGAAAGATTCCACTGAGCCAATAGATAGCAGTGATTCCGTTAGTGAAAGTGAAAGTTGTCCCGCACGATAACCCTCCTCTCTCTTGCCTCCCTCACACGAGCCACGAAGGTTTTCAAAGGTAAGTGCTGGTTGATTTGTTTATTTTTCTTTATATTTTGCATTTTCTTTATTATTTTGTATCGTATTACAATATTGTAATCATTTTTATATGAATATTTTGGGGTTGTGGAACGAATCATCTGACTTTCCATGGTTTCTTATGGGGAAATTCGCTTAGATATACAAGTGCTTTGGATTACAGGCATGTTTCTGGAACGAATTATGCTCGCGAACCAGGGTTTTACTATCCTTGTAATTACAAAGGACGACATAGTTACTTTGGAGTGGAGAAGATAGCAGCTACCAGTTTAACTCTGTAGTCATAGTTTACCTTGCCAATATTGGGACAAATCAGTGTCACATACTTCCTAACAGAACACTGAGAAGATAGCATAATTTCTGTGATATTGCTGCCCCAAATGCATAATCTAAATCTAATTATTAGGAAGAGAGCATCAATGTCAAGTTCCTGATTTTAAAGATATAATGTGATTATGTAGGAGGGTTTTTTTTTTTTCTTTGTTTTCAGGACATACATACTTAAAAGTATTTAAACTTATAAGGGATCGTGTCTACAAGTTAATTTCAATTACTTCATAAAAAGATCAATACGTGTACATTTAAGATGGAAGAAAGAGTGAGAATAAAAAAGTAAATGTACTAAAATATTAACTGTTGGAGAATCTAGATAATCCCTTGTACTGGAACCGAAACTATCATTTTGCTTTGAATTCTTTGTTACATATGATATATTTACAAAAAAATAAGCATAAAATAAAAGCCCAAATGGCATAGTCTGGTGTTTGCCTGACTCCAAACTGACTTCAGTTATGGTTTTGTTCAGATGTCGGAAAAAGTGAACCCAACTACTTTCTCTCCTTCTAGTAATATGTGACCCAGGCTGGCGAATGAAATATAAAATACCGGAAATATACTGGAAAGCTTTTGGGGAAAATCTCCTCCATGAAAACAAGAACCTTTGTGAAGAAGAATGCCCAGTCCCATGATTTGCTTGCCCTTGGACCCCCCTCTCCCACCGCAGTCTTGCCTCTGAATGTACCTGCTTCAAGTATGTGATACTTGGGACGGTTGCAGGCCACGGGGCAGTCATGAGATCACACGAATCTTTGAAGTGCTAATGCTGAGCGCTAATATCACTGGCCACTAAATCAACACTAGTAGCCATTATGTATTTGCAGACTTCTTGTTATTGCAGAACAATAAGCAACTGAATGTAGGCTATGTGTGTTCGGATATCGTTAACCTGAAGCTGGAGGCGTTCCTAACAGACCCAAACAGTAGCAACAACCCACATTGACTTCCATAAAGGAGTTGGTGGCACGATGGGAACCATCCCTCCAGAAAAGCATAGCTTAGGGTAGCATCACATAAACATTATGTTGGATTTCCTGTAGAAAAGGATCAGTTTGCTTATTAATATGTGGGTTCGTAACCGCAAGGATTGGTTAGAATTTGCACGAAAACAGAAAGGCATTTTGTCTACTTCCATCTCTGCTTTAAAATGTTGTGGGCATTCTGAGCACTTTATAAAAACTGAATCTTAAGAACCCACTGTTTTATGCCTGTACTGTATCTACCCTGTGCAGGGATTTTCAAGAAACACTTCAACATTCCTGTAAAGGACCCCTGGTGCCGGAATATTAGGAATGCACTTCTGTACCAGGATGTGGTCATCTGTTAAGACAAAAATGTTTTTACTGAATTTTTATGAATTCATTTTCCCTCCTCTCATTTTTTGGGTATATTTCACGTAACCTTAAACCATTCTATGTTTTCAAATACCCAGTTAAAGCATCAGACCTAACATGGTTTATTTGAAGGATTCACATAATCCAGGAGCGCAAGGCAGGCAACTACTGTGTGGCATCTTGGAACCAGCACAGAAAAACAGAGCAAGTGTTTCCAGTAATAAAGCAAATCTACAAGCAAATTTTCAGTTGAGAAGAAAATGTGGTGTGACCCAGCGCAGTCAATTCTTGTAGAAAAGTAGAGATTCATTTCTTAAGCCAAATATTTTCCCTATCGATACACCTATATTTCGTCCAGCACTTTGCAGCCTCCAGAGACCTTGCAAAACCCAGCATGTGATCTGATCTCCACAACAACCTCACGAGATGGGTGGGAAGTAAGTTATTCGTCTTGCGAACAAACAGGTTTACGGAGAGGATGTGATATGGCCTGGATCATAGAGCTGGCATGCAGAAGGGCTGATCCTCAAACCTGTGCTTTATGATGCTGATTCTAGTAAACTTTCCAAATGGAACTAGATTTTGTAATTTATTCACAATGTTTTTGTTTTTAAATAAAAGCAGTTAGTATATATAAAGTAATATGACACTTAATGTTCTACACACACACACACACACACACACACACACACATATTGATTTAATTCTCACCAAAAATTATAGTTACTATCATCTAACTTTTATGAATGAAGACACTGAGGCATAAAGAGTTTGAATAATATGAACAAGTTAAAGCAATTACTAAAGGACACAGCTGAGATTTAAACCCAGGGTGTTGGACTCTGGGGTCCGTGCTCTTAGCAATTTCAACATACAGTCTTCTTAACATCTTAATGCCAGTTTCAGGCCTAAAGACATCTTGCTCCCTTTAAAGAATACCCTTCTCTTTCTTCTCTCCGCTCATGCTCTCTTCCTGTTCTAGAATACTAAAGCTGCAGGGAGACCTTAATGTGCTGTAATACTCTTAGTTTATATAGTAATCTGCTCCGTCCAAAATAACTCAAATTGGTTACTTCTTAGATTTTGAATCTGCAAATACCTTCCTGCCTCTTTGAAGATCTGGGATGGACAACGTAGAAATCCTAGGGATACCATTATTCGTCTCCCAGCATTCAAGACTCTAGTTAGACCTCACTAATGTGTAATTCCTGGTTGTTGTTTTTTTTTGTTTGTTTGTTTGTTTGTTTCTGTGGTCCTACCTGTAGCAGTTCCCTTAAGCTGATGATGCCAGACAGAGCGGCATTGGTCCTCACTCAAGTGAGAAGAATTAGAAGAGAGACTTCAAGAGTAGATGTTGATCACTGTGCCCCTCTCTGTGTCCCCTATGGATGGGTGTACTTGACTAATTTAGACTCTCTGTGAGCTTGGGGAACGGAAGCGGGGATGAAAGAATGTGGCTGTTGCTTACTCACTAAATGTCTATTGCTCCACGAGACCTGGGAGTCCCCCATAACTTTTACGTAATTTCTTCATAAATAGGTGCCAGAATTAAATCCAGCTCACCCTTCTCTTCTTTAGGGTTGCTCCATTACAAATTTACAATGCAGATTATCCACTCTTCCTAATCCCTGCATCCTTGCAAGAGTGCCTGTTGCCACATCCCCTCATTTTCCCTCTCTACCAAAACTCTTGCCCTCTGGCCTCCGAGTTCTTGCTCCCGCAGTATAAGAGCAACCACTGGTTACTGAGTTTCAACTGGGTGCTCGTAAATGAGTATCAGCAAGTTTAATACCTTGTACACAGTTATGCAGTTAGTGACAGAGTCTGGGTAGAGGAGGGTTGCAGGTGCCAGAACCCATTGCTAAGTACAGCTTCTCCACTGTCTTCAACAGTTTTGATGGTTAGCCATTCCGCTACTTTCCCATTCTCTTCCTAGAATGTTTGTTATACTTACTGCATTTTACTGAATTCAATTATGAAGACGGCTTTTCAGCTACAGCCCCCTACGGATGCTCAGCCTTTCTCATGATTTAGAGCTTGGTTTTGTGTCCTTCCTGATTCCCACAGCTGTTCCTCGGCATTATTCCTTGGTCTTCTTTTTAAAATGTCAGCTACTTGGAGGTTTTTGCCATTTAACAGCATGGTGGTTTTCATCTATGAACCTCCTGAGAACTTCCCTCGATTGACTGATACTTTGGCATATGGTTCCATGTTCTTCTCTTCAGGCCCTGCTGCTATCTTTTTTAAAACCACCCTAGGGAGGAGGTGGGTCAGCACTGTTACCATTTTCCAAAAGGCAGAGAATTTGTGGTATGGTAGTGAAGTAAAGTGCTCACAAGAATCCTCCTGCAAATCCCTTGTGTAGTCTAGACATAGTATTAAAAAAAAAGGCACAAAACAACCATTTAAAAGCACTGGAATGTATCCAAAATCAGACAGAAGCCAGAGGAGAGTTTATTCTTAAAAAACCTCCAACAGTAAATGGTAATGACTGCAAGTTTGTGGCTTAGTTGCTGTAGGGCACTCCCCATGAGTTGGCAGCAGAAACTCAAAAACTTATTAGCTCAAGGTGTCAAAAAACAGAATTTTGTTCTGGAAGAGAACTGGGCCCAGTATCTGACCATTCCTATGTGAAAAGCCTTGGCTGATCATGCACGCTGGCGGTTAGACTGAAGGGACTTAATGAAAATGCAAGCAGAGAACTGTGAGAACCTATCCTTAAAAAACAGAATTTCACTATATGAGATCCATGAGTGTGCTGTTTTTGTAAGTATTATTATTGAAAGCATTTTCCAAATACATAACTCACATAGCAAAAAGCTGAGCCTTACTAGCTTGAGACATCAAAGGACAGAGACGGAGGTGAGCAGAGCAATTAGGGCAAGAATTTGCAAAATCAAGAGAACTGAGAGAAGATGAGTCCGAAAATCTGACTGGGAGCAGCGCCCAAATCTTCACTGACGACAAAATTGTAAACATAAAAGGGACACCCCAAGGAGACGGGACTGAAATAGTGGCAGCTTGAAGCTGTATGAAGTATGCAGTGATTTCAGCTGATATGCACCATGGAAGTGGCATTGTGGTTTGGGTTCAAGCTAGTTAACTGCTGACTTATTAGAACAAAGATTAAAATAATCAAAACAATATAACAGAATACAAAGTGGCTGTATCTGCATCTGAACTATTTTTATTTTATTTTATTTTATTTTATTTTATTTTATTTTATATTTATTTGAGACAGAAAGAGAGAGCGAGAGCAAGTGGGAGAGAGGAGCAGAGGGAGAGAGAGAGAGAATTTTAAGCAGGCTTCATACCCAGCACAGAGCCTGATGCAGAGTTCCGTACCACAACTCTGGGATCATGACCTGAGCCCAAATCAAGGGTTGGATGCTCAACTGACTGAGACATCCAGGCACCCCTGAGCTATCTAGTTTTAAATGCAAAATTAGAAGACATACATAGAAATCATAAAATGTGATCCATACTCCGGTAGAAATGACATTAAGTGTGTCCATTTGTTATATGTGGCAGATAGAGACTTCAAAGTATATATTATGAATACATTCAAAAAACAAGGTTAAAAATATGCTCAAAGAATTAAAGGAAAGAATGATCTTAATGAATGAATGAAAGAATCTCAACAGAAAAGCAGAACCTATGTAAATAAATAAATGGAAACTCTTTAGCTAAAAAATACAAGAACAGAATGAAAACTTTACTAAAGAGACTCAACAGAAGAAAGTTCCGTTAAAGATAGATCAGTAGAAATTACTCCATCCAAAGAACAGACAGGAAAAAGAAAGGCTAAGAAATCGAGTGTACTCAAGGTTCTACCCATGAAAACAATGTCAACTGTTATGTTTGAAAAAAGAGTGACCTTAAAGAAAGGCACCTGAAAATGAGAGAATGAGAGCTTCACTGTTGAGTTTCCCATTTCTGATGGTTGGGAAGGACATAGGCTGCTCTGAGCTGTTGGGACTATCTATACCACTCATTAAGCCTCAGCCTCGTTATATTGGAAACAGTTTGATCAAATACTCTGTGACAACCAATAGATTCAGAAAAAATAAGGCATTTTACGTGTGAAGATTCAGGAAGTAAATTATAGAACTCGTATTATTCAGTGTTGTACAATTGAGTGATTGTAATAGATTGTGTTATTGGCACCAACTTGGCGTTTCTCCCCTTCATTCCTTTAACTCTGCAGTTCATTCATACCAAGGGACATGGTTTGGAGGGATACGTTTCTAAGCCTAATCTTGGCATGAGATGTGCTTTGGGCCGAGCACACATTTTCAGAAATTAAGCAAGCAAAATTGTGAAAAGTGTTTGCATGTTGGGCTTCTTGCTCTTATGCTGTCACCATTTCTTTGAGAAGGTCATGCTGGGGTTAGCTGGCTAAGTACCAAGAGAAGGATGAGGAACATGAGAACAGAACTGTCTCCTCAGTTAAGCTGCCCCAGTTAAGTGCTCCAGCCAACTCTAAGCTAGAACAGAGGGTCCCATTCAATCTTCAGATGCATGCATGAGGCCAGCTAGGATCAGCAGAATTGCCCAGCTGAGCCCAAGTCAGTCAATACTTCCATTCCATGGATCAATAAACTGTGTTAATAAATGCCTATTGTTTTAAGCCACTGGGTGTTCAAGAAGTTTGAAATAATTTCCTGATAGACTATTCAAAAGCATCAGGCACCGTGCTCGATGCTTTATCTATATTGTCATGTTCAACACTCAAAACATCCTGATGAGGTAGGTACGACAATTGTTTTTGAAAATTTCAACAGTGCATTTTCAGATGAGAAAAAAAATTGGGTCCCGAATGTTATTTCTCATGCCAAAGTCACACAGCTATGGAATGAAGCCAGGACTCAAATGTGGGCAGCCCATGTCAGATATTCTATGTACATAAGAATTTGTGTCAAAGGATTTGTCTGTTAAGGGAGTTTTCGATCTCCAAATTGTCAGAATTGCATGCTGACAAAGGGAGTGAAAAATAAACTGTACTGTAGAATTATAGAACATTTCAAAATATGTTATAACAAGAAATTTCTTTTTAATCTTTCTTCCTACACACCACTGACATATACAAACGCCATAATACAAATGCTTAAAGTAACGAAATACCAACTTCTGTTCTTGCTTACATTTGGAGTCAAAGTGTGCCAGGAAAAACATACGCCTGCTGCCATGCATGGTTATTAGTTCCTGGGCCTTCAAGATGCCTCCTACTAATTTATTTTCATCACCGTTGGTTTGAATTGTATCCTTCTTTCCCCCCATCATTCAGCACCACTTAAAAAATGGGAGAAAAAAATTAAAGGTCTCACTCCTAAAATTTCAGACATATGGTGGGGGGTTAAACAGATTCTATGGGATTAAGGAACAGGGGACCAGAGCTCTTGTCTTGTTTCTACCCTGAAGTGTCTACAAGTTGTTAAGCAAGACTCCACATATTTCTTGGAGCCCTAATTTTCTTTTATGTGTAATGGAGTCACTACCAGCCCTGGGAGCCTATGAAACCCATTCATGTACTCATTCTATCAATACTTAGTTATTGCAAACTAGCTATGTGACAGGTACAACATGATTCATGTAGACAGCGAAACTAGACAAAATCCCTCCATGAGTTCCCAGTCTGGGAAATGGTCACAGAAAAATGTATTTAGTGCTCATTGTTTGTTGCTGTTGTTATTACAAAAACAATACAGTTACCAAAAACTTGAAACAATATGTTATTGGAATTTCAATTAAATAATTTATTTTTAAATACAATCTTTTACATTCTAAGAGAGTAGAACCAAAAGTTTTCACCGAAACTTCACACTTTCGATCATGCTTTTGCCAGAATCTATGATTTCGGTCTTTTCCCTCTTTTTTTAACTATGAATGTAAAAGGCAGAACAGTGTCTCACCAATAGCCACAACGGGATCACACATATATGTGTATATTTGCACACATATAAGTGCGTGTTTGTGTGTATACACACATGCGTGTGTGTGTGCATAGCATAAATAACCAGGCTAGAATGCTTAGAGAAAGGCCCACAATGGCTTTGGCTCTCAGGTTGAATGGAGAAGGAAAATCTGACTTGGAAAAGTTATTATCTATCTTCATAGCAACACAAGTATGTAAATACTAAACATGCTTTCTCTCTCTCTCTCTCTCTCTTTTTCTTTCCCAGTATTGCCTTTGTGGTATCCTTGGAGAAGCTGGATAGACTCTTCAATTGGTTTAAAAATGCATTTATGAAGACCTACATTATCCTTGCAATTGATGTCTGCATGTTGTTTTAATGAAGGGTTAAGTTTGGGGGTGCCTAGGTAGCTCAGTCGATTAAGCGTCCAACTCTTGACTTCAGCTCTGGTCATAATCTCTCAGTTCATGAGACTGAGCCCCACATTGGGCTCTGTGCTGACTGTGGGAAGACTGTTTGGGATTCTCTCTCTCCATATTTCTCTGCCCCCCCACTCATGCTCTCTCTATCTCTCTCTCTCTCAAAATAAATAAGTAAAAATTTAAAAGAAATAAGTAAGCTTGGCTGTGATTAGCAGAAAAGAAAATAGAAAGGCAATGTGTTTAATAAGATAGAGGTTTATTCTCTCAAGTGGGCAAGAGTGGCTGATCATTTTTAGCATTTGTCGTGTATCAGACACTATCCTGAGTGCTTCCCATTTGCTGATTCTTTTAATTCTCACAAAACCCTACAGGTCTTATTATCTCCATTTTACAAATGGGGACGCTGAGACGGAGAAATTAACTGTCCCACGATTGAACACAGGCTATCCAGCTCCAGAGCCCGAGCCCTTCTTGCCCCTACTCAATGCCCCGAGGCAAACCATCATGGGTGAAGATAGAACATCACCGGTTCCTTTTAGAGTAGTTCCTATTTTCATGGTGCAGCGTGGTCTCCACATTCCACACAGCAGTATAGAGCCAGAGGTGAAGAAGAGGGTGTGGCAAGTGATGGGCTTATAAATGACTTCCATTTACCTGGTAACGTCTGCTGACATGGCTCTTTCACATGGCCACATCCAACTGTAGGGTAGCCTGCAAACATGGCCTCCATTCCAGGCCCCTGTGTCCAGGCTAAAACTGCCCCATGTCCATGGAAGGAAGGAATATTGGTGACAACTGACAGTTCCTACTCACAGGTCTCTTTTTATCGTTTTATTTATTTATTCAGAACTATTTCTGTATTTAAATTCAAGTTAGTTAACATATAGTATAGTCTTGGCTTCAGGAGTAGAACCCAGTGATTCATCTCTTACATGAGATGAGACCTGGTGCTCATCCCAACAAGTGCCCTCCTTAAGGCCCACCGCCCATGTAGCCCATCCCCCCACCCACCTCCCCTCCAGCAACCCTCAGTTTGTTCTCCGTGTTTAAGAGTCTCTTATGGTTTGCCTCCCTTCTGTTTTTATCTTATTCTGCCTTCCCTTCCCCTATGTTCATCTGTTGTGTTTCTCAAATTCCACCTATGAGTGAAATCATATGGTATTTGTCTCTCTCTGACTTATTTCACTCAGCATAATACACTCTAGTTCTATCCATGTTGTTGCGGATGGCAAGACTTCATTCTTTTTGATCGCTGAGTGGTATTCCGTTGTATATGTATATCACATCTTCTTTATCCATTCATCAGTCAGTGGACATTTGGAATCTTTCCATAATTTTATTATTGTTGATAGCACTGCTATAAACAGCAGGGTGCATGTGCCCCTTCGAATCAGCATTTTTTTAGCCTTGGCTATATTCCTAGTAGTGCAATTGATGGGTCATAGGGTAGTTCTATTTTTAATTTTTTGAGGAACCTCCATATTGTTTTTTTTTATAAAGGTTGTACATATTTATTAAATGACTCCAAATTATCTTTAGTAAGTCTTCTTGGGAAAGACATTATTTCCCTTGTGTTCTAGAGGGGACAACAACCATTGTTCTAAGAACACGATGTTCAGCTCTAGTTGAATCATCTAATTCATTTTTGTCATTTTCATTTTTGTTAACAGGAAAGCTGAGTTCTAAAAGTCCAAACTCATAGATAATTCTTTCTGTGAACCAAGAACTGAAGTGTTACGGGGAGCCAGTGAGTTGACCACCCCAGATCTCTGTGAAAACTATCATAAAATAGTCAATATGACAACAAATTATTATGAGACAGCCATCATATAAAAGTTCTATGAAAATGCCTCTTTTAAGAGTGTCTGTCAGCTTTTTCATGGGAAATTCTGATTATTTTTCCTTCATTCCCAACTGGCTAGCAATTTGCAATAAATATATTTGATGCATGTCTCCAGTAGCTGGTTCCAAAGCCAGTAACTTTTTAGGAGATTATAAATTTAAAAAAATGAAATAGTCTTTTTTTGTTTGTTTGCCTTTTCTGAATTTGTTTCAATTTACACATAAAATAAAATTCCAAGTCACATGACAAATTTAACTTTCATTTATAACATACATGGTACAAAGGATTATCAAGGAGGAGAAAACAGCATACCATAGAATGACATTGTAGAGCACAAGGAAAAGTCACAATAATAAACACTATTGACCTAAATTATCCTGTCAGCAGACCTTAATTTCTAGAATGGATCAACAAATTACATCAAATAATATTTGTTTAGAAAAACACAGATGATCAACGTGATTCTGAAAAATCTAAAATTAATGAACAAAGCTCTATTTTCACTCCAGCTTAAAACAAAGTGAAAGCAAATGTGCCAATAGGAGAGTCAGACAAATTAGAATTAATTTAACATTATTAGTAAATAGAGTCATTAAATTATAATGAAAGACACTCAGTTATGAAGTTTTGACATCATTATATACAAGTTAAATAGCACAACATCTGGATACATGAGCAAACAATGAAGAACCCAAGAAGAAATAGATAAGGGTACAAATTGTAAAAGGACATTTCTGTCTAAACATGACTGAATATGAAAAGCTAATGATACTGAATTGTTTCTATATGCCAGTCTTTATTCCCCCAGCCCTTTATGATTTAGTGCATATATCTTCCCAATAAACTATGAGATTAATACTAACCATGAACAATGGGAGAAGAAATCATCCTATGAATAATATGGAACTAATACTTTTCTAAGAAACTGTAGCTTATTACGAAGAATCACATTCACTTTTCCAAACTACACAGCTTGGATTATTTGCAAAAGTTGACCACAGCAAAACATCAATGTATTCAAAGTATAGAAGATACGCGTTGTTTTGACTACTGACTAACACGCTTAATTCCCAAACAAAAAACACTTAGAAAAATGATTACTCTTAAAAAAGTCAGCTGGGCCATGGGAAACTAAAGACCTGAAAAACTAATTGAAAATTAAAAAAAAAAAAATAGGACATTATATTTTGAAATCAATATCAGAGTAACTGAAGACCAGTTCATAAATTTATTTTCAGTGTGAAATAAGGAAAAACAAACTTTATAATCTAACTTAGGATATTCAGTTAAAAAAAAGTCATGCATGCTTGACGGGGATGTAAAAATGGTGTAACTTTTTCGCTAAATGGTTTGTCAATTCTTTAAAATGTTACTATACGACCCCGCCCATTCCACTCCTAAGTACACATCCAAGAAAAAAGAAAATCTGTCAAATCTATGAGATGCAAAATACACTGGGGTTTGCCCTGAGCTGGGTAGGAGAGAGTAGACAGAGACCGGGGAGTGCCTGCTAACAGGTAAGGGGTTCGTTTGGGTGCTGATGAAAATATTCTAAAATCAGATTGTGCCGATGGTGATACATCTCAGCACATATACTAGAAGGCCCGGAATAGTACACCTTATGCAGGCGAATTCTATAGTGTGTGAATTATATCTCAGTAGAGCTATTATAATAGGGGAGAAATGGGAGATGTAAAACATAGTTTTGTGCCTGTGATTTCCATTTTTGTTACAGAAAGAAATTGCCAAAGTAATCCTTAGTTCTGATCGAGCTTGCTCTGTGTCCCAGGCCTTACCCAGAGCAGGTGCTTAGTGGGTATGTGTTGTGTTGGTGTGTACTTAATTAAAGATAAATTCCTTCACGATGATTTGATGCAAACTTTCACACTAAAGAACAAGTTTGGTAACCACTTAAAGCCTTGGTGATAGGGTTTTGGGATGGAAACTAGACCAGATTCTGTTGGCTTAGAGGTGTTATGTTCCTGAATACATACTTCTTGCTGCTCCAAGAAGTTCAGGGATGAAAAAAAGAAAGCAAGGATTCCTGCGGTATAGGACAGGAATCTTTTTGTGAAACCAAAATAAAACTGGTTCTGTGGAAGAGACTGTTTTAAGGTCTTTCTTTGTTTTTTTGTAAACTCTGGAAAGACATCTCGAAAATGTACTGATCATATTTTCACGGGAGAGCACAACAGCAGGAACGCAAACAAAACACACGGGGCATTGGTGGAGTCCTGGGTTGCTGGCACATTAGCGATCCTTTCAAGTCAACAATTAAAGACTTCTCAACAAATGTCATCTCAGCTAAATTCCACTCATGGGATTCATATGATAATCAAATACGGCAACATATGAAAATCTTTGGTGAACTTGTAAAGTGCCCCCAAATACAAGATTCTGCTGGTTGTTTTGTCTTCTTAGATACTCTCTATCTATAGATATAGATATAGATCTATAGATATAGATATTTGTGTATATATTGTATGTATATATATATCTTTCTATATATAACATTTGTGTATAATGGATCATATACATTTACTCTATATATACATGCACACATTATATATGCAGATATACATATTATATATATATATACACAAAATATTTTATATATACAAAAATGTTATATATGTTAAAAAATGCTTTTTTTTTTTTACATTTGTTGTGTCTTTAAGATTATGAGTGGAGATGACCAATTGTCAAAATTCACTCTCTCCTCCTGTAATACCAGAATTATAACTAAGCACACATTCTACTTGTATGTCTTTTACCGTGAAATCTCTATTCAAGTACCTTAATATTTATTTATTTATTTATTTATTTATTTATTTATTTTTTTAATTTATTTTTGAGACAGAGAGAGACAGAGCATGAACGGGGGAGGGTCAGAGAGAGAGGGAGACACAGAATCGGAAGCAGGATCCGGGCTCTGAGCCCTCAGCCCAGAACCCGACGCGGGGCTCGAACTCACGGACCGCGAGATCGTGACCTGAGCTGAAGTCGGACGCTTAACCGACTGAGCCACCCAGGCGCCCCAATATTTATTTTTAAAGACGTCAAACATGTTAAGGCTATAGATAGTAACCTTTTTGTATTTTTGATAGAAACATTTTCCTAAATCTCTTTTATGACTTTTCATTTTACTCTTATTTGCTTGCTATGAATATATTATTTTTTACATAAACAATCACATCCTTCTGTTCCATCCTAATAACTTCCATTATTTCAAATGTTATAGGATTATGAACAATTCAAAGAGATGGTAACTATCTCATTTTATGATTGTTTATGATTTGATTGGCACCTGATAGATTGCATTAGAATTACTTAAGCGACTGTCTACTTGGCTTATTCTTGTGTATTTCCTCACAGCTTGTTAAATAAATGAGATACATTCTTAATTGAATCGAGTTGGATTAGAAGCTCTTTGAATCTATTTTTCATAAGATGCGGAAGATAGCAATCAATGAAAACTTTTCATTATGCTCTGTCGTAAATAGACACCACATGGACCTTTCACAGGCAGAGGGAAAATCTTAATGCATCTTACTATATGTCAAGAATTGCGATTGATTTTATACATATATTATTTTAAAGAATCCTCACCACAATCCTTTCAACTAGGACTGTGACCTCATATAATCAGTATTTTAGAGGAAGAAATTTAAAAAGATACGTGGCTAACCCTAGTCACATAAGGTAGCGGCTGGTGGATTAGAGGGTCAAGCACAAATCTTTTGACTACAAATCCTGAGCCACATCAGGGATGAGTTCACGGGCTGGCTGCATGAAAAATGTGGAAATCCCCAGAAGCATATTCCAATAGTGCTGAGCCTACAAGGATTACTCTTGGCTACTGGGTAGTAAAAGACCTTTTGCTCAGGCCTGCAGCCCACAGCCTTTATCATGCTCCTTGTGACAAAACTTTTAGAACCTTGGCCGGGGCATTTTCCCGCTCTTGTGTCCGCTTACTTAGCACTGGGAAAACTGAAGTATTACTGGAAGGAAATGACTAACGTACATGAAGCAGCTGCACGGCCCTTGTTCCAAAGACACTATGCCATCTTAAAATATGACTTTGAATAAGTTGTTATAAATGAAGATCCAACGCTCAAAAGATGGATTTCATTTTGTTTTTGCTATACAAAGTAAGGGGTGCAAATTTGTAAGGAACAAATCCCCTTTTGCATCAGAGTGAGAAGAATGTGGTCTTGGAGTTTGATAGACTTTGGCTCTAATCTCAACTTTGATACTTATCAACAAATTACTTCCTTTTTAAATCTTAGCTCATCTAAGATTAGGAATAATGTTTTGGTAGTTTGTGAAGGTTAGAGATAACATGCATAAAATACTTAGAATAGTCAGTTGTATAAAAGTCACCCAACGAAGGCCCCCTCCCCCTCTCCCAGGACTCAGATACAAACACTTCTGCCATGCTTTGAAGGTGTTAATTAATCTCCCTTGATTCTGAGCCAATTGTGACTGGACTCATACATAGAGTACATTATAATGCATAGTGTTAGCTTTATTACTGGTGAAGCTTGATCAGCAAGTGTGAGAACTTTGAGCAGGAAAGCTCTACTTTCTTCTCTCTATTCTTCAGTCAGGCACCTGGGAGCCACCTGTGGGAAGAACAGACACCTGCCCAGCAGTATCGTACAACAACATGGCGGGTGGAGTTCTCCCTTTCTCCCTTCGTGCAGGAGAGAGCTAGAGCTCTCTAGACCTGACCCTCCCTCGTGCTCACTAGCCACCTAAACAGTATTCACTCTTCTTATGCAGAGGACCGATAGTGGGGAGAGAATAGCATAGAATTCTTGTCCATATTTTCCTGAGAGGGCTGAAATCTTATCAGCTTTTCCCATTGTATGGTTTGATATAAAAAATAAAGAGGAAAAGAAAGAATATCTGTTAGGATGGTTTTGGCAGAAAGTAATAGGAGTTTAAACTCAAATGGATGGGAACATTATGGAAACATGTACGTTCACATGAGACAGAAATCAGAGGTGAGTGGTCTTCAAGACTGGTCAGTCCAGCAGTTAATAATATCGTCAGGTCAACCTTTCCTTCTGTCCTAAGGCAAGTTCAGCCACGGTTATGAAACACCTGTCAATAGCTCAGGATACATTTTTCTCATTCATGACTTGGAGGAGAAAGTAAACCTGACTTATGTTGATAAAAGCCAGAAAGCATCTCTCTCGGAGCCCCAAGCAAACTTCTCTGCCCATCTACCGGAAATGGCTTAGGCTTGCTTATCCCTAAGTGAATTATGAGTAAGAGGGCTTAGACTAATCAGCTAGAGGGGAACTGATATTGGGGAAACAGCACTTTGCTACAATAGACTTCCTTCTAAAACCTGAAGCCTATTTGCTCGATTCAGGTAGGTATCGCTTCTGCCTGACAGCAGCAATGTTTAGCTCAGGACCCCCAGCAATTTGTGTTGCTGGATTATCTATACCCACCACTGCCGGGTGCTAAACTTGATGTTCTAGAGACAAAAACTAAAAATGGGTATTTCTTTGAGTCTTTGTTTGAAACGAAAAACTACTTGCAAATATTGCAACAACTGAATATAGACTGCCGCATAGGCTGTATAATATACGATCTTTCTTTTTGTTTATATCAGATAAATAGAAGTGTGCATTTTCTGCTTTATTTTTCGGCAACCTACATAATATTTTTAAATGACTTATTTCACATACCTTCAAATCATTTTTGAATACACTCTTGCACTTTAGATGTTTTTTGTCAACAGAGATGACGATGTGTTTTTTCAAGGTTATAACACACTTGAGCATTGGCCCCTGGGGAATTTACCAGATTGGGTTCCATTTCAACGGTGATCAATTGGAATATATTTTGATAGGTTTTTTTGTAAATGAGAAAACTTTATGGACATAAAACAATACTCACAAAATATGTGCAATACTAAAAAGAAAATGATTCTGAAACACAGGGATTACATTTCCTCGGGAATTCACACGAGTTCAAAATTAAGAGACATATTCTACACAATGTCGTTGGTCAGTTCTCAGTTGTTCCTCAGGGAATAAAAAGGTTACATATTTTTAAATACACTGTTTCAAAACCATTTTACCAAACTGCATCAATTTTTCCTTTCTGAATTTTGGCCATTTATGAAATCAAGAATATGGTTGGCAGTAATAGTGTTTGTAGGTTGTTGGAAAGCTCAGTCTTCAAACTATGAGTTAATATTTGAGTCGATTAAAGTGCCATCATACCTAGGAAGATATAGGGAGCTCTCCAAGAATTTTCAAGTACAATTTGAGGACTTGTTATGTCTGATGAATGTACCATTCAAAAGTTCTGTCCTGGTATTGTGGCCTCCCAGTTGGTTGGTCTGTGTGTAGAGTGGTTTGCCTTTTGTCTTTTGGACTGAAAGCGACTGTGGGCAGTAGGCTGATCACAGCCAATGGACTGTGTTGAAGAACTGAAGATAATACCTCTGCACGTTTGTATGATTCAAAGTGGCTTCTTGAAATGCTGTGATCTAGGAGTTTGGGTTTAGAGATAACAAGAAAAGACATCTTCCCATGGGCATGATGAAAGAGGAGGAAGTTCCCTTGAGCTCAGATGGTGATTGTTTTTGACAAGGGCGAATGGTTCTCCTTCTCTGGGAGGCATTCCTCTAGGTGTCAGTCTTGCTAACACTGAGATCCACATTACTGTTACCAGAGAAGTATCTAAGCACTGAGATAAAAATTGACATTCAGCGGTGGGCTGCTGCTGTCACAAATACCTAAAAATGTGCAGGTGGCTTTGTAACTGGGTCACAAGTAGAGACTGTAAGAGTTTTGGGATGCATGATAGGAAAGCCTACATTGCTGACACTGCACCATTAAGGATGATTCTAGTGAATCAGGAAAAGAAGAGGTCTATAGCAAAAGTCTCAAACTTTTCAGAGAATCCCTAACTCATCCTGAACAAACTGTTGTAGAAATATGGACAAAAAAGTCATTCTGATGGGGTCTCAGACAGAAATAAGGAAAATGTTGTTAGACGACAAGGGAAAGACAGTCTTTGTTATAAAGTGGCAAAGAATATGGATAAATTATGTTGTCGTCCCAGTGGTTGGTGGGAAGTAAAACTAGAGAGCTCTGAAGTTGGATATTTGGCTGAGGAAATATCTAGACGATGCGTTGAAGGAACAGCATGGTTTCTCCTGTTTACAGGAGTGTAAGAAAAGAGAAATGATTTAAACATGGAGTTTTTAATCAATAGGGCAATAAGACTTAAATATTTGAGATATTCTCAGCTTCTCCATATTGAAAAGAATCAGAAAGCCTGTTCAGGAATGGCCAACTGACCATTTCTTAAGGAGATTAGTCAACAGGTAGATGGTCGTTGAAGACATGGGATAGATGAAATTGGTTAAGAAAAGTATATAGGGGCGCCTGGGTGGCGCAGTCGGTTAAGCGTCCGACTTCAGCCAGGTCACGATCTCGCGGTCCGTGAGTTCGAGCCCCGCGTCAGGCTCTGGGCTGATGGCTCGGAGCCTGGAGCCTGTTTCCGATTCTGTGTCTCCCTCTCTCTCTGACCCTCCCCCGTTCATGCTCTGTCTCTCTCTGTCCCAAAAATAAATAAACGTTGAAAAAAAAATAAAAAAAAAAGAAAAGTATATAGAGTAAAACGTGTGGAGGACTAATGTCAGAATGTTCTGCCACATGAATAAATGTGGGTAGAGTAGAAGAAATAGAATGCACAAAGAGACTAAGAAGACAGGAGCACAGAAGGAAGTAGGGTGAAAATGGTGGTATGGAAGCCAAAGAAAAGTGCCATTATTTGAATGTTTGTGTCTCCCCACCCCCCCAATTCATACTTTGAATCGTAATCTCCAATGGTGATGGTATTAACAGATGGGGACTTGGGGAGGTACTTAGGTCATGGTAGTGGAGCCCTCATGAATGGGATCAGCGCCCTTATCCCACAGAGTATCCTAACTCCTTCCCCCCATGGGAGGACCCAGAGAAAATCTGTGACCTGGAAGAGGATCCTCGCCTGACCATGTTGGTATTCTGACCTCAGACTCCCGGCCTCCGGAAATGTGAGAAATAAATTTCTGTTTTTTTATAAGCCATCCAGGCTGTGCCATTTCATTATAGCAGCCCAAACAGACTAAGACAAAGATACAGATAAGTAGGATTCTACTTAGTGAGGCAAGTAAGGTAAAAGCTCAAAAGAGACTATAGGATTTGGCAATCCAAGGCTTTTGCAGAGTGACTTCAATGTAGAAATGGGAAGAAACCCCAATTTTATCAGGATGAAGAGTAAATAGGCGTTGAGGACTGGGGATGGCAAGAGCAAGCTCTTAAACTGTGGACTTGAGCTGTGAAGGAAAAGAGGGAGCTATTACTTAATCTAGACAGGGATGTAGAGTCCCAAAGGACATTGCGGCTGTTGTTTCAAATATGGGAGACCCTAGCGTTTATATTGGCCATAGGAGGGAGCTAGTAGCAAGAGAAATGTGAAGTCAGGTTCCAGTCCTACATCCCAGGGAAGATAGGAAGGATGGAAAGGCTGGCCCAATCAACAGGAAGGGAGAATTCATTTTTTTTTTTAATTTTTTTTCAACGTTTTTATTTATTTTTGGGACAGAGAGAGACAGAGCATGAACAGGGGAGGGGCAGAGAGAAAGGGAGACACAGAATCGGAAACAGGCTCCAGGCTCCGAGCCATCAGCCCAGAGCCCGACGCGGGGCTCGAACTCACGGACCGCGAGATCGTGACCTGGCTGAAGTCGGACGCTTAACCGACTGCGCCACCCAGGCGCCCCGGGAGAATTCATTTTTGTATTAGGTTCGTACAATTGCCATAAACTGCATTGCTTAAAACAACAGGAAGTTATTGTCTCAGAGTTCTGGAGTCTAGAAGACTGACATCAAGGTATTGGCAAAACCATACTCCTTCTGAAGGTTCTAGAGAATAATCCATCCTTGTCTCTTTCTAGCTTCTGATGGTGCTGGCAATGCTCGTAATTGCTTGGGCTGCATGACTCCAATTTCTGCCACAGTCTTCACCTGGCCTTCTTGCCTCTGTGTATGTCTCTGGGTCTCTGTCCTAGTTAGTTCAGGCTGCCATAACAAAATACTGCAGAATGAGTGGCTTAAGCTACAGAAATTCTGTCTCTCAGGTCAGTGTCTGGGAAGTCTAAGATCAAGATGCCAACAAGGGAGGTTTCATGAAGAGGGCTGGGCTGTGTGTTCATATGTCCTGTTCTTTGTGTGATGGGAAGAGAGAAAGAGCAAGCTCTGTGCTACCTCTTCTTATAAGGGTACTAACCTCATCATTAGAGCCCTATTCTCATGGTCTAATTGTTTTTGAAAGGCCCCATCTCCAAAGACTATCACACTGGAAATTAGAGCTTCATCCTAGGGGGGAGGGGAACAATTCAGTCCACAGCAGTCTCCAAATCTCTCTTTCCATAAAAGGATAACAGTCATGGGATTCAGGGGGCCCTAAACCAGGATCACCTCATCTCAACTTGACCATATCTGCAAAGACCCCTGATCCAAATACGTCACATTCGGGAGTTAAGACTGCAGTGTAATTCTCTGGGGACAGCACCTTATACCATAGCAGCAAACACAGTGGGTGCATGTGTAGAGTCAGAACCGAGGAGATCAAGGCAGGATACTCGGGGGTTCATGCCTCACCATCCCTATTACTTCAGAAAATTGAAATACATTGTCATCTGAGAGGCAGAAAGAAATGCTGCCCTATAAGTTCCAATGCCCCTTGAAAAACACTTTACTCTGACGATGGCATGTTGTGAGGGCACTGCAGGGGGAGTGGGTGAGTAGGCATAGGCTAGGAGATAAAAAAGGCTTTTGGAGGAGAGGGCATGGGACCTCTCTGTAGGATGAGTAGGAAAACGCCCCAGGGCAAGCACGTGTGGTTGGAGAACATTCCAGACAGATAGAAAGAACAACACGGGCAAAGATGTAAGGCTGCAGAAAGGCCAGAGAACTTTATCAATTACCCTCGGTGTCACGGCCAGCTGTCAGAGGGACTCTACATTGCAGCTCCGTGTTTCTTCCTTGAAATCCCCTTTTTCTCCCACTCTGCCACCCTGGAAAAGGAAAGACAGATGTTGTGTCCTTGGTCCAGCAGCGCTTCTGTTCTGATTGTGCATCCTCTTACCTAGTGTCCCGTTATCAATCCCAAAAGGCCTTGGGGCTTAATGAAATGCACAAAGTGGGAGCCGTGATTAATGCAGCCTAGGCCAAGCTGCTGCAGGAGTGGGGATGCCTGCCTCCTCACAGAGATGTCATTGTTCTTCCCTGAGACGGTGTCCCTCCCTCTCACACCCTGACCACCGCTTCCCCAAGCAGAGTGTTTATGTGTTGAGTGCAACACTCCGTGGACTTCGGGGCCTAATGGGGTGTGAGAGGGGGCCTGGGGTTTTTCATCTTGTTTTCAGCTGTACAAACACCACACACTTTCCCCATCCACTCAGGGTCTAAGTTCAGGCCTTCTAAGATACCAGCGGCTGCAAGGTGGTGGCAGGGACTCCACAGGTCGAAAGAGAGGGACCCGGCACCTTCCCCCCTCATACCAAACACATTCAAAGTGTTTATTTTCTCAGCCCCAACCTAAGCTCTCAGATAAACAACTCACTGCTGGTTGACACTTTAGGGCTCCCCCAGAAGCTTTTGTTTAAAGGCAGCAGGATGGGCTCTCCATTGTCCGCAGCAAGTAGAATGTGCTTCCCTGAAATGCAACCGGGACAAATTAATTGAGAGATATACTCTTCTCCCTATAATCATTTTCCCTCTCCCTCCCTCCCTCCCTCCCTCCCTCCCTCCCTCCCTCCCTCCCTCCTTCCTCCCTTCCTTCCTTCCTTCCTTCCTTCCTTCCTTCCTTCCTTCCTTCTTTCCTCCCTCCCTCTCTTTCCTTCCTCTCTCTTTCTACCTTATTAACATTGACTTAAGACATCTTACCCACCAGCGGAACCCTCAGGAATTCTTCAGACAGCCTGATCACCCTGGAACAGAGACAGACTCGAAGGACAAGAGGTGAAGGGGAAAGACACCAGCATCTGCCGGACTCCTGGCTGTTCAGGTTTTTACACCTTTGTATCAACCCCTCCCCTTGAGAGTGAGCAGGATCTGATTTGTTTATAAATGAATAGAACACAGTGAAGGTGATGGAATGTCAATTCTGTGATTATTACACTATACAAGACTTTTGTTGTTAGTAGACCTGCTCTTGAGACTTTCTCTCTAGGTGACTTTCCAGAAATAAATAGCAAAATCAGGAGTCCTATGTCACAAGAAAATAGGGCTGTTTTACAGCTGACAGCCCACAACAGGCTGGGTCCCTCAGTCGTCTACTTGCACGCAAATGAATTCTGCCAACAATTCTGCCCAAAAGAATGATACGCCTGGGGTTGGGGGGGGGGGCGGTGGTGCCTTGGGTGGCTCAGTCGGTTAAGCGTCCGACTTCAGCTCAGGTCATGATCTCGCGGTTTGTGGGTTTGAGCTTCACATCGGGCTCTGTGCTGACAGCTCGGCGCCCGGAGCCCGCTTCGGATTCTGTGTCTCCCTCTGTCTCTGCCCCTCCCCTGCTCATGCTCTGTCTCTCTCTGTCTCAAAACAAATAAAAACATTTAAAAAAATTAAAAAAACAATGACACACCTGGAAGAGGATCCAAAATCTGGATGTGCAGACATTCTCAATGGAGCCCTCTCTCTTTGTTCTGCTTTTATGAGGCATATCTAGCCAGCTTCTATTTCAGAGTGCTATTTTGTTTTTCTTTAGGCTTGATTATGATACCAGTCTCTTTGTCACTCAAGACATATGTTGAGTTGTCCAAATGGCTTTCTGAAGTTTTCCTTACTTGATTTAAGTTTTAGGCTGGTCATGGGAGTAGGGGTACACACTCTACCCTTAGAGAAAGGAAAGGAAAAGCATTACACTCCAGGAATAGAACTTTCTTAGAGGTTCCTGTTATTAATGGAATCTTTATCTTCCTGTTATTAATGGAATTTCTTTCTTTCTTTCTTTCTTTCTTTCTTTCTTTCTTTCTTCTCCCCTTCCTTCCTTCCTTCCTTCCTTCCTTCCTTCCTTCCTTTTCTTCTCTCTCTGTCTCTCTCTCTCTGTCTCTCTCTGTCTCTGTCTTCTCTCTCTCTCTCTGACACACACACACACACACACTCCTTCTCCTTCTCCTCCACCACCTCCTCCTTCTCCTTTTTTTCCTTCTCCTTGTTCACCATCATCATCTTGAATTCCTCCTCTTTACATAGCCCTAATGTCCTGGAGGTAGGTAATAGACCAATGGCAAGACTTGTTTAGCGGCATTATCTTTGCAGAATCTGCACACATGGATTTCAGTTTGGTGGGGTGGAGGGGTTAGCTGAAGACCAAAATAGAGCAAATCTATCTTACTGTTTTCTTTATCCAGTATAAATTTTGGATCAGTTGCTTTCCCTATGATCATCAGTGGCATCATGCATACAATGGGAGTAATAATAATGCCAGCCTGTCAGTGTCATTCAAAGAGTTTCTGAGATAATGAACCTTGCAGCGACAAAGTACATCAATAACTCTTTACCCTTTAGGAGTGGTCAGTCTTGCCTGTGGGTTGCTCTAATGAAGTTAAAACTTAGATTAAGAGGGGAACTAACCCTGAGTTCAAATCTCAACTCTGCTACTTAACTTAGCAGACTATTAATGTGGTACCATTTATAATGTTTCCATGTCATGATTTTCTTATATGAAATATGGGGATAATAATAGTATTTCCCAGATAGGGTTGCTGTAATGCATAAATGAGAAGGTGGATGTAAGTGCTTAGCCAAAGCCTACCGCATACAAAATGTTCAGTGATATTAGCTGCTGTTAATATGAGTATGATAAATTACTGCTACTTCAGTACCAACAAGTTGTATGCTGATACGTTTTATACAGAATGACCACTCACTTTCTCAATGATAAAAAAAAAAAGTATGATACAATTTTTGTACAGAAACTATTTGTCTTAGAATACTGTACACAGAGTGGCTTATAAACAACAGTAATGTATTTTCATCGTTCTGGAGGTTGAAGTCCAAGATCAAAGCACTGGCGGTTAGGTGACTGCTTCCTTGTTCATGGGCATCCTTTTGCTCACATGATGGAAGGGGCTAGAGATCTCTCTGAGGGTCTCTGTCAGAAGACTCTTAATCTCATTCATGACAACTATATCCTGTTGACCTGATAACTTCCCAGAGGCCCCACCTCCTAATACTATCACATTGGAAGTTACAGTTTCAACGTATGATTTTTTTTTTGGAGAAGAAGACAAATATTTAGTCTATAGCATTCTTCCCTGGTCTCCCAAAATGAATGTCTTGTTCCCATGCAAAATACATTCATTCCATCCCAACAACCCTAAAGTCTTAATTTGTTCCAACATCAACCCTGGTCAAAAATCCAAAGTCTCATCTGATGAACCACCAATCTGGATTTCTAACCCAACTTTTTGGCTGTTCCAAACTATAGACCAACTCAACAAATAGTGAAATGTGTATTTTCACGGATAATCCAACCTCAAGATGTCTGCGTTTATTATTATCTTTGTTCTATTGTTACTTATCTTAAAGTCCCAATAGAAAGCAAATGCCATGCACTCAGTCATTCAAGATTCAAGCATGGAGTCACCCCAGGGTCACCCTCTGGCTCCTCTTTCACATGTAATCAGCGACTGAGGACAAGAGTTCCATCCCTTTACTCTTTGTGGCATCTGTTCTCCCGGCTCTGCTTTCACTGCCTTAACTCATGATATCATCACCTTTGTGCTACACAACCAGGATAGCCTCCCCCCTGGCCTGCTCACCTCCTATCTCTCTCAGAAGCCCATCTTTCTTGAGATAGTCACAGCGAACTCTGTAAAATGAAAATCAGATCATGGCATTTTCCTGCTTTATTCATATTACACTTTCCCCTTAACCAATTACGGAATAACCCCACTAAGACCTTCTCTTAGTTGCCTCTTCGAGTTTTTCTCCATCACCTCTTTCTTTCCCTCCTTGCCTCGCACATGGTGATTCAGACATACACTCGTATTTTTGGTTCCCATCTCTCTATGCCTTGGTTCAAGAATGCCCCTCATCAGCAGCCACATAGTGAAAAGTTCTTGCCTCTCATGACTGAGCAAGCATCGTTCCTTTATGAAGGTTTTCCTTCTCACCCCACGGCCTCATGCAGGACTACCCCATTCTTTGTGTCTTGGGGACCTTTCATAGTTGTCTCTGACCAGAAGTGTTTCACTTTGTTTGCATGCCCATGTTTCCCGTTATACTGTGCAGATGTTCATGACAGGAGCAATGACCCACCCATCCATATATTCCCATTACCCTTCATAAAGTTAGACAGACACACAGTGGGCACGCGCTGAGTTAAAAGAGGAGTAAGTGAATAAATAAATCAGTGGATGAGTGGATGGATCTACTAAACAGAAGTAGAAACCCTCATTCTATGTTCCTCAAAGGGTTTATGGGTTGATGACATGAGATGATGGGTAATTGGGTTCAAAAATGCCTGGTAATCAGGTTCCTGGGTGGCTCAGTCGGTTGAATGTCCGACTTCAGCTCAGGTCATGACCTCACAGTCTGAGTTCGAGCCCCGCATCAGGCTCTGTGCTGACAGCTCAGCGCCTGGAGCCTGCTTCAGATTCTGCGTCTCCCTCTCTCTCTGCCCCTCCCCTGCTCATGCTCTGTCTCTCTCTGTCTTAAAAATAAATAAAAACACTGAAAAAAAATTTAAAAAAATGCCTGGTAAATACCACTACGGAGTAAATAATCGTATGCCTGGCTTGCAACGAACTGCATCATATCGCCATTGTTACCCTAGGGTTTTCACTTTACTATATTCTTTGGGGGAATCTCCCCAAAGGGCTCACAGAAGACTCTTCAACTCTTCTCTTTCACGTCTGCGAGGCTGGAGCAGAAACATGATGGGACTGGGAGGCAGGACATCTGAAATCTTGTGGGACCCTGAGCAATTTACTTCCATTTCCTCTGCCTCAGTGAGAAGGTGAGTCTTAGCACTGATCGGACTATCATATATGCTGTTCATTTGATCATTTCACACATGGAGAAATGGAAGCTTGCAGGGGTTAAATAAACTTAAGGTAGAGCCAGGACTGGAACACATTGCCTCGACGTTGGGTCCGTGCTCTTAACTGTGTGCCACACTGCCTTTCACAGGATGAATGTTTGTTATAAAAGAAATGCTAAGAGAAACAATGAGACAATAATCTAATTTTTTTCACTAAAAGTGAAAGGATGCAGAAAACCAGCATTTTCAGCCAGGTTATTTTCTTGAAAATGTAATGATCGTGTTCCTCTAGGCCCTGATCTTACCCTGGGTTTTTACACAATGCAGCAGAAGTAAGGTGCAGTCGGGCCGCACCTGTCCACAGCTGACTGCTGGGACAGTGTCTAGTGTAAACAGGTAGGCAAAAGAGGGAAGAGGATGTGAGATGGAACACAGCAGGTAATGCTGCACTCCTTTTTAACGTATTAAAAATGGAGGCTTCTGGACTCCAGAGGAAGGTCCCATCTGCCTGTGCTGCCGTGCGCTGCCCCACAGTAGTGTAGGTGGAAGAGGTAATAGGGAAGCTTGACCTCCAGTGATGCCAGCAGATTGTGTTTACTTACGTACAACGCCCAGGCTTCTTAGATAATATATGAGGTAAACCGAGGACTTCTGGCAAAGCCGTTTCAGGAGGACTGAATTAGCTAGGAACTGACCTCCGTCCAGTGGACGCTTTCTCCTTTCTGGTGCCTGGAATGCAGACATACCAGATGGAGGTGCAGTGGTCATTCTGCGACCATGAAGCACCCTTGAGAAGGGAGGTCACTTTCTAAGGATGGTGGAGAAGAAAGATAGAAGTTGCTAAGGTCTTTAATGCTACCTTTGATGGGCCATCAACACCCGCCTGGTCTGTTGCCAGACTTGCTTTACCTGAGCAGAAAAAATAAATAAATAAATAAATAACTTTGACTTCCAATACTCTTACCTGCAGCCAAACTAAAACTTCAGTGATACAGCTCTGTTCTCAGGGTTTGATACATTCACATCCCTGCAAACAGTGGTGGCTGACTTACTCTTTACTGGAGTTTGTTGAAAACAAAACAAAACAAAGCAAAACCAAAAAAAAAAAAAAAAAAGCTCAGTCATTTTCACTTAAATCAGAAGCAAGGCATTACTAAAAACTACATTATGTGCAGAGTCATAAAAGGGATATGACTCATATGAAGAGACAAAAATCTGCTCTGGCCAAGATACTTCCAGAGCCTCCCAACATGGGATCCTTTTTGTCACAAATGTCCAGTTATCCTGACTCTGGTGTATGGTTTGTGAACAGCACTAGGTGGGAAATCAAAACTAGCTTTAAGGGGGGGAAAGTGGCAGTGACCACATTTTCCTGACCCCGGAGAAGAATCTGGTTTATTTGCTTGGTTCAGTTTCTACAGGACTGTAAATAACTGAAAAGCTCAAGACGACCTTGGATACAGCTCCTTTAATGTCAAGCAAATAAGAAAAGGGTGGAGGTGTTATTCTGTGCCTGGAGTGAAATGGCAAGAGGTTTTGGGATGCCTGTCGGCTGTGCAAAACGATTTGCTATCACAAGAGGACAAGGAGTCATTAAAACTGGCCTTATCTTCCAAGAATTGGAGGGATCAAGAGAGGATCAATAATTTGAGGCTCAGATTACATATGGTTGTGAAACCTTGGGAGATGTAATTTTTAAAATGGCAAATCGCAAGCTGACTCGTGTGTTTGCATGAAGGTGCTGACATTTGAAAAAAGCTTCCTGGAACACTGCCAACATAAAGTGGATTAGTATAGAGAGTTAATTGGGCAAGTTGGAAATGTCTCTTAGTGAAAACATTTTTTAGCTACAATAGAAAACCACTGATCTTTTTTTATCAACTGAAATAAAGCAAAATTAAAAAAAAAAAAGCTAATATTTATTACATGCTGAGTTTCTGCCCAGCCTTGGCATGGTTCATGTTTATTATTTCATTATTTAAACTTCTCTCTTATGTGAGATAAGCGCTCTAATAATTCCCATTTTACGTGGTAGGGGGTGAGGAGAGGTCTGGCTAGTTTCCCCAAAAGATCTAATACGTGCATTTTCTCTGTAAAGCACGTCACAGCCTTCTTGCGCTTAGAAACTTTGGACCACATTTTAGCAGTATAGTTGGAGGCCGCTTAAACAGTAAAATTCATCACGACACATGCAAAATGGGGTAACATGCAGCATAAGTCACAGGCGAAAATGACACTTGCTGACAGTGTGAGAGCTGGAACAGTCCAAGAGCTACAATAGAGGAAGAAGGCAACGGGTCACCTTGTTTGACTTCAGGGGGACCATGTGTGTCACGTGCTCATTTTTTTTTTTTTGCTGCTTCGTGTATGTCCATTACGGACCCATGAAAGGGGCGTGGCTATTGATTTAATTTCAGTGAATAGGCAAACTTGCAAATACAGAATCCACAAATAATGAGAATCAACAGGGCTCTGTTCCAAGGGAATCCGGTATGTAGTAAGCAAGTAACAGAAACTGTCCCTTCTCCTCACCGACGATACAATATCTAGGCACATAAACATAAAGAAAAATTCTTATTAGTAGCATATTGTATTGCATTCCTTAATAGATTGATCAGTTGATTTATTCATCTAATTATTAATTTATGTCAAAGGACATTGCTGCATGCTTACTGTATATCAAGCACTATGGTAAACGGTCAAATGTATTGTTTGATCTCCTTACCCCCTAAAAATGTCAACCTCTTGAGGACAAGGAGAGCTTCTTACACATTTTTAATGTGTAATAGATACAGATCTCATGAGTAGATAATTGTTTAATGGATTTGAGAGCAGGAGTCCACCAGGTTCTGCTATTTTCTTGGTAAAATAAGGAAGTTTGACGAGACAGTCCCCGTAGACCCATTGAAGTCTGCATCTATATGAATCACTCAATAAATATTTGCTGGATTGATTTATGGGAAATTCTCTCGTGGTGGTTTCAGATTAGAAATACGCCATCAAACTCTGATACCTCAAGTAGAAAGGGCAATGTATGAGCAGAGACAGAGTCAAATATTTGGCTCTGAAGACCAAACCTCTAAGTTTGGCTGCTGTGGGGCACCATGACTGCAAGTAAATAATAAAAGATGCTATGTAAGCAGGGCAGGCGGTTCTCACAGTGAACATGAAAGCCCGGGAGCCACATTCTAGCACATTATGGGTAGTTTATGGAGCACATCAGTTCATAACGTGAGACAAATTGGCACTGGGGACTCCAATGGCTGCAGTCCAGGTGGACCACCAAGGAAGAACCATGAAGGGAATGCCAGCAAGAGAAGGTCTTAGCGTCCTTCCTCAGCGCTCCTGTAACAAAAGGTTTACACCCTCATCACTACAGAGTTTATGGCTCTTGAAATAAGACATGTAGACATTTGTTCATTCAATCTCTTATTCATTCATCGTTTCACAAACAAGGATTTGAGCCCTCAAAAAATGCCAGGCAATGTGGCAGGCATGGGAGTTACAGGGGTGAGGGAAATTCTCTATGTCTCTGCACACATGGAGTTTAAAGTCTAGTTGGAAAGATCCACACGGAGAGAGAGCATGGTGTTACGGGAGCACAATCTGGGGGAATTAACCTTCTCCTGTGGAGCTTCCTTCTTGATGGGTGAGAGTAAAAACTGGCATGATAAGCAGATGGTATAAGGGTGGGGAGGACTGGTTGGGGGAAAAAAAAAAAAACCCTAGTCACAGAAGGCATCTCTGTGAAGAGAGCACTTGACCCTGTAGAGAATTAAGAAGCAAGACTGGAGGCCAGAGAAGTAGTAGGATTTTGTGATGGTGCTGGGGGAAAGAGGTGGAGTCCAAGGCCTCCAAAGTCTCCTAAGCAATGACAATAGAAAATACACATCTTACATTCACATACAGTAGGAAGCAGGGCGGTGGGGGGGATGGGGTGGGAGGGTACATGATCAGATTTACATCCTAAAGTGAGCTCTGCTATTACTGGGTGAATATAGATTGTGGCCAGGTCAAGTCAACATATCAGTGGGAAAACCAGGCAAGGGCTGTCATCATAATCTGGGCAAAGGGTGTCTCTGCCTGACACTCAGAGGGCTGTTGAAAAGCTGGAGACATGCACTTGGATTCTTTTCAGGAGGTCAAGTTGGTAGGACTTGGCAATAATTAGCTATAGGAGCGAGAAAGAGGGGAAAAAAGACAAAACTACCCCTCAAGAGTCTATGTAGAGCAATTGGGTGATTTTTTTTCAGGAGGGATTATTCCTTACTGAGCTATGGTTCATGGGATAGAAAAATTCTTTAGAAGGGACATCAGTGGTTGAGTTTTGAAATAATGGCTCCATCGGGATGGTGAGAAATCCATACAGAAATGCCACTAGAAACTGTTGGTGGGAGAGTTTTGGAGCTCAGGCAAGAGGTTTCCAAAGGCTTCCTTTTTACCCTAAAGGTAAAAAGGTTTACCCTAAAGGTAAAAAGGAAGCCTTTGGAAAGCCTGTGGTCCTCCAGAGAAGGGGGGTGAAAATCCAAGGAAAGAAGACAAATACAGAAGACTCTCCATTTTCAAGGGTTAGACAGGGAAAAAGACATGGTAAGAAACTGTGGAGAACTTTCCAGGGAGTGTGCTGGAAAACCAGGATCATATCATCTGTTTGCATGGAGACCTGTGACAACAAGAAATATATCTAAGTCTACGTTTTTTGGGACAATGTCATGCAACAGTTTTACCTGCCACATAACCCAGAATTTCTAAATTAAAACTCTCAGCTTTGGTAACTAGAAGTGCGATACTTCTAAGTAAAACCAGATTATTTCTATATTATGGAGAATGGGCATATTATAATGTTCAGGTGCTGCCTTTTTATGGGGATGTGAGGAAGCTCTGAGATATAATTTCAGTTAGCATTTAATTTTTAGGAAGAACTTAAAGAGCTTTGGGAAGGTATTTCTGTCATGGCTGTCTATTGCTTCATTTTTCCATTTAACTGTTTTTTTTTTCTTACTTTCATTTATTTTACACTATTTTTTCTTCTACCAAATACTTTATATTTTTGTAACCCACTTAATACCATTTTTGAAGTGAGGTAGGATATATATTCATTATATGAAAATATTATCATATAATAACAATGTTTTTGACTATCACTGGGTTTATTACTATATTCAGCTGAGAGAAAAAACAAATAAAGGAAACCCATAAAACTGTATTTCATGGAAAAATTTCCTTTGAAATTATTTAGGGTGTCTCATAGAACCCTTTATCATTCTGTCATCATTGTAAAATGGAATCACATGACTAATAAATAACTCATTCTGGGTAGAAACTTGTAATATAATTTTACGATAGGTGCCTATTTATATCAGTATTTATTATTTGCTGCGAAAATGTCATTTGAGCTAGACAAGACTCTAATACAATTGCTATGTGCAAATGGAATATAGTGATTGAAAATTCAAAAGCAAAAAAAATATATAGGTAGCAGAGGGTTGCTTTGAGGGACACTATTCTGTTCCTGGCAAACTATCTGAGGCGAAAGAGTCAAGGGAATTGAAGATGATGTCACAAGGACCACTGGCATAGAGATCTACAGCTAAAGCCCCCACATTTGAACAGGAATCCCTGTACCTTCTTTTTGTCTTATGGTAAAGGGGTAGGAGAGAGGAAGAGAGTAGGCAGGGGAGGACAGCAGTGATTCCAAGACTTTCCTTATTGTAGCTGTTCTTGAAAAACACTCCTATCGCAGCCAATATTCCTCTATCTATTGGGAAGCACTACCCCAGGTTTAATGACAGCAAAGGGTAATTGTTTTGAGAGCTATAGTGAGGGCATAGTAGATCTGAAAGATTTCTTGAATCATTCTATATGAAGTTATGTGCTAAACTGTGAGAAACTTATCAACACAAAGAGGTAAGCCATGTGTATGGTAGCTCTGGATCAGAGCATGTAGCAGTAAGTCGAACATGATGAGGACACCCAACGAACTTCTGTTCAAACTTCAATACCCAGATACAGTGCCCTTTCTCTGCAAAGACTTTCCCAATGTTCCCCAACTCCATAGTAATTTGTTCATCCCAGAAGCTAATACATGTGGGAGTTGAAGTGTTGACTAAAGGGTCATTTGTCCTTGGGCTTAACTTTAAACTTGTGACATGATCTCCAAATGAATTACTTTGTATTGTCACAGAAATACACCAAGAAGATTGAAAAGATGGGGCGCCTGGGTGGCGCAGTCGGTTAAGCGTCCGACTTCAGCCAGGTCACGATCTCGCCGTCCGTGAGTTCGAGCCCCGCGTCGGGCTCTGGGCCGATGGCTCAGAGCCTGGAGCCTGTTTCCGATTCTGTGTCTCCCTCTCTCTCTGCCCCTCGCCCGTTCATGCTCTGTCTCTCTCTGTCCCAAAATAAATAAACGTTGAAAAAAAAAATTAAAAAAAAAAGAAAAAAAAAGAAAAGATACACTAATCATACATTTAGATTTTCACCGTATTTCAATTCCAGTCCAAATTGCTTACTATTACCTTTATATTTTGTATTCTTAATATATCCTGAATTTATTTTGTAAATAGTACAATTATGTGACTTTACTTTTTGTGTGTGATTTTGATTTAGCTTCTTCAATTTTTAATGTACTGAGAACCCAAAGACTCACACAGATGTGAACTTGGGCTCCTGTAAATTTTTGAGAGATCCTGATTAATTTATCTTTTATAAGTTTTATTATCATATTTAATGATGCCGATTCTTAAACACCCCTTCAATACCCTCTGAACTTCAACATAGCAGGGTCTGTGACTTACACAGTTAGTCTCCAACTTATGATGGTTTGATTTATGATTTTTCAACTTTATGATGGTGTGAAACCATTCATTAGAAAGTATACTTGAAATTTTATATTCCGATCTTTTCCAAAAATAATAATATACGGTATGATCCTCTCTCATGATTTCGGGCAACTTCAGAGAGCTGCAGCCCCCAATCAGCCGGCCATGTGATCATAAGGATAAGCAACTGATATGGTTACAACCATTCTGTTTATCACTTACGGCACAGTGTTCAATAAATTGCATGAGATATGCAATACTTTATTACAAAATAGGCTTTGTGGTAGATAATTTTGCCCAACTGTTGGCTAATGTAAGAGTTCTGAGCACTTTTAATGTAGCCTAGGCTAAACGATGATTTTTGGTAGGTTGGGTGTATTTAATGCATTTTCAACTAAGCATATTGTCAACTTTTGATGGGTTTATCAGGATGTAACCTCACCATAACTCAGTGAAAATCTGTATTCATCTTGGCAGGAAAACTACTTGTCAAAGTGAACCGAAGTAACAGTGATTGTGTGGTGGTTCAACTATGATGTGCATAAGAAACACCTTGGAACACTGTCAAGATCCATCATCCTGAGCCTTATATCCAGAAACTTGGATTCACCAGGATTTTTCTGGGATGGAAGGATTGCAATTTTAGTAAGGTCTCTAGGTTCCACTAACGTGGTGATCTATGGGCTGCACTTTCTTAATTTAGACCTGGGCGCTAGATATACTTGACCCCTTATGCCAACGCTGATCAGTGGGTCGTGGTGCTCTCCAGGGAAGCTCTAAGAAGGGCCGCACCCAGGTTTCAGTGGAAAAGAATTCTAAGCAAGGGAAACCGACGGCGGTCAGAATGAATATTTGCTGTGTATTGTCAGCCTTTGTTGAAACCAAGAGGCAAGAAGAGAACACTTATTCCAAGTCTTGTACGAATCGGAACCTGTACTAGATATTCACCTACAAAGTCATTTGTTATCTCATCCCAGTCCAGTGAATCAGGCAAGAACAGAGAAGGTAGTTTGGCTGAGATCTCACAGGCAGGCAGTGGTGTTGGGATTTAACTGCTCCTAGTGATCAGTCCATGCCTTTTCTACTTCATAGAAAAATTGGGAAGCTTTGCAGTGACAAACTGATAACAAATTATTTTTGGACTAAGAACTCTGATATGCAAAATCAGGTTGACTAGGTACAATACTAGGCATTTTATAGCTTTCTTAATGAATTTGTCAAGGACTTGCCCTGTTATTATTCTGGTTGACTGATGAACTACCTGCCTGGGGCTGGATGTCTGAATTGATAGATGGTTTTGCCTGCAGCCTGTGCACTGTTAGGGCTCAAAGCACTTTTATGTTATTCTAAAAGTCAGTTTCAATGTAAAAAAAAATTAACATCTTTTCAAATATCCTGTGTCAACCTGTGTAATATAACTTTGAAAAATTAGACATTGAATTTGGCTATTTTGTGTTTTAATTCCTATAACAAAAGTATTTCAAAATATTTTTTAGAAAGTAAAGGTGACCTTTATGAGTATCTATGTGAACCCTATGAGCATGCTTAACATCATTTACTTGTGTTGTCTATTTGTTAGGCAAAGAAAATGAACAAAATATATTGAAAAATCAGTCTTATATTTGTTGGATCTACCTAACGGCTCAGGTAAAACTTGAAATAATGCCATAACAATGACAAATGCACATATGGATTCACACAAATAAACAAAATAATCAGACCAGGTTCTAAATATGGCACGGGATAGATTTCAATCAAGGGATAGATTTCAATCAAGGGATAGATTTCAATCATTCTCTGGAAGTCAGATGATAGACTTGCAGAAATATATTAATTCAACTGAATTACTTCATGCTAAGAATTATGCCAGGCATTGTGACTAATCAGTTATGTAAAGCATGATTTTCTGCCTTCACTGAGAGCCTTACCTTGTATAGAAAATAAGTAAACTTATGGGTCGCACTCCGTACTGGGGAACACAGAGGCTGAGATGTGGAGAATCTAGAGCAGATTTGGAGGTGTGGGAAGTCCCCAGTAGAGGTGATGCTTGGGTTGACAAAACAGGGAGAAAGGAAAGAACATTTGAAATAAATTGCCAGCATGTGAGAAAATGCAGAGGCATGAGAAGGAGGTCACATTGGCAAGGTCAAGAATGGAGGTGGTAAGGGTTGGAAAGTAAGGTTTAGGGATCAGTTAGGGACCCCCTGGATCACATAGCTGGGTGAACACTGACTTCAAGTCTCTGGTCCTCTGTTTCTATGCATTTATAATTACATGGAGATTGAATGAAATGGCCTGATTCTATATTCACTCATTCAACAAATAGCTATTGGAAATTTATGTACTAAGCACAGTTCTAAACACTTGGGATCTATCAGTGATTATAATAAGATTTATCAAGTCCTTTTTTTCAATGAGCTGATATTCTGGTAGGGACTTTACATATTAAATACACATAATATAAATCATATAGTATGCAAAAAAAGTAGTAGGTGCATCATATAAAAGAAAAATAGAGCAAGAGGGAGAATGGTGCAGATCCTAATTTGAAAATGGTGGCCATGAAAAATAAGATGAACCAACCCAGCCTGATTTTAAGACTTACATGGCTACAGTAATAAGGTCAATGTGGTATTGACACAAAGACAGAAAATACACAGTGGAGTGGAGTCCAGAAATAAACCCACACATAAATGGACAACTGGTTGTTGACATAGATGCAAAAGCAACTGAATGGAGAAAAGATTGTCTTTTCGACAGTGATGAAACATTTCATTATTTCTGTGCAAGAAAATAAAATCCATACTTGCACCATATTAAGGAAACTAAACTTCAAAATGTATAATATGCTTAAATCTAAAATTTAAAACTAAAAAAAAAACATTATATAACGAGAGGAAACTATTGTAACTTCGGAGCTACTAAACGTTTCTTAGATATGATAACAAAATCATAATCCACAAAAGAAAAAAAATTGATATATTAGATTTATTATTTTTTTAAACATATATTTCTTTTTTTTTCCCAACGTTTTTATTTATTTTTGGGACAGAGAGAGACAGAGCATGAACGGGGGAGGGGCAGAGAGAGAGGGAGACACAGAATCAGAAACAGGCTCCAGGCTCTGAGCCATCAGCCCATAGCCCGATGCGGGGCTCGAACTCACGGACCGGACCGCGAGATCGTGACCTGGCTGAAGTCGGACGCTTAACCGACTGCGCCACCCAGGCGCCCCTTTAAATGTATATTTCAAAAGACACTGCAAAAAGAATGAAAAGCCAAGCTATAGACTGGGAGAAAATTTTGCAAATTAAGTACCTAGTGACCAGAACATATAAATAACTCTTAAAACTGAAAAATAAGAAATCAAATAATCCAACTATTTCATCAACGAAGACATGTGGCTACCATATAAGCAAAAATACTCAGCGTCATTAGTCGTTAGGGAAATGTACGTTGAACCCACAATAACAGTATACACATATTAAAAGGGCTAAAATTAAAATGACTAAGGAGACCGAATGTTGTCAAAGATGTAGAGAAGTTGGAACTCATACGCTTCTGGGAATGTTGAAATGTAAAATGGTAAACCACTTCGGAGAACAGTATAGCAGTTTCTTAAAAAGGTGAACATCCATATACCATATGATTCTGCGATTCCTCGCAGGTATTTGCCTAAAAGGAGAGTAAGCCTATGTCCACAAGATGACTCACACACAAATGATTATAGCAGTGTTTTTTTTTTTCCTGTTCTTGTTTTTGTAATACCCAAATTTCGGAAAGAACTCATATGTCTATCAACAGGTTCATGGATAAACAAGGTATGTTATATTAACACAGTGGAATACTACACAGCAATATAAAGAAATTGATACACAATAACATGGACGAATCTCAAAATAATTAAGCTTGGTAAAAGCAGTTAGACAAAAAAAGTAAATAATGTATGTTTCATTTATAGAAAATTCCAGAAAATGCAAATTAATTTATTGTTAAAGCAAAGTAGTGCTTGCCTGTGAGTGGAAAGGAAGATCAGGGAGGAGTGGAGTAGCTAAAAGATGAGATTAGAAAGGACCGTGGGCAAACATTGGAGGTGGTAGATATACTCTCTATTCTGTTTCTGGTGGTGATTTACCAGTTCTATTTGTATGACACGACATCTAATTGTACACTTAAATACATGCAGTTTATTCCATGCCAATTAGATCTTTATGAAAATGTCAGGAAAAAAAAAACTGGTCATGTGAGATTTCATTGAGAAGATGCTATTTGAGCAAATTCTTGGTGGAATGAAGGAATTCATTACTTGAATATTGGAGGGAAGAACATTCCAGGCAAAGAGAATAGTAAAAGCAAAACACTAGGTTGGGTACTTGAAGACTGGAAAAGAATCTAAGCAGAGTGAGCAAGGATAGAGAATAGGATGTGAGATCAAGAAAGTCATGGGGCTTAGACAATCTTTTAGAGAACTTGGGGGGGTTGTTCTCATGATGATGGTTCTTTTTCTGAATAAAATGAGGATTCATTGCACATTGTGAGTAGATTTCTTTCTCCCTTTCTTTTTCTTCTTTCTTTCTCTTTCTTTCTTTCTTTCTTTCTTTCTTTCTTTCTTTCTTTCTCTTTCTTTTTTGTTTGTTTGTTTCTATTTTCTTTCTTTCCTTATTTCTATCTTCTTTCTTTCCTTCTTTATTTCTATCTTTCTTTCTTTTTCTTTTCTTCTTTCTTTCTTTTCTTTCTTTCCTTTTTCTTTCTTTCTTTTTTCTTTCTTTCTTGCCTTCTTTCTTTCTTTCTTTTACTTTCTTCTTTCTTTCTTCTTTCTTTCTTTCTTTCTTTCTTTCTTTCTTTCTTTTGAAATCTTACATTATACAAGGACAGATCTAGCTGCTGTTCTGAAAATAGAGTGTACAGGGGCAAGAATTGAAGCTCAGGGACCAGTAAGAAGATACATTTAATAATTTAGAAGAGTGATGATAATGTCTAGCACTTGAGGGTAGTAATAAATATAGGAGGATGTGGCTGGCAAGATTAAATATATTTTTTGATAGACATTATAGATTTCCTGATAGAAATTTGGTTGAAAGATAAAAGAGAAATAATGGTTGAGAATGACTCCACTGTTGTGTGCTTTTCTGTTTTGTTTTGTTTCGTTTCTGTTTTTGTTTGTTGTTTTACCTGAGCAACTGAAAATAAGGTGTTACTATCAATTGAGATGTGGAAAGCTATAGGCAGAACAAGTTTGGGAATGGAGTACAGCAGAAAACCCAATCAAGCCTCTGCCTTCATGGGATTTACATTTTCGAGTTGGAAATCAGGTGATAATCATAAATGTGTGCCTATTTCTAGACCCTGGGTTGATGAAAGGAAGAGTGTGAAAGAAGTCGTTTCTGGCATTATTTTCCATATAATGCAACGTTCTGGAGGACTCTTGGAAGATGATGGACTGAATGCATTTTCACCTTCTCCACTTGGCAACCTGCCCATATGCCTGTCCTGAGTCAGGTCGTCTAGGGGCAACTAAGAATGAGTAATTCTTTGGTTTGCTGACAACATGATGGGGAGAACTGGAGCAAAACATTTTACACTTAGAGCAGATAAAGCCCAAGGAGCAGTGGAAAGCCTGAGAGCAAGAGCCTGGGAAGAGCCTGCTTCCCAGAAATGTTATGAACAAAATAAACATCCGCTTCATGTTAGTGTACTTTGTCTTTCGTGAGGTGGAGAAGAGGCTCATCTACGTGGGCTGAGAAATGTTGATCCTGAGGCTGGGGTTGTTCAAGAATACCAGGGAGCAGGGAGACTTCCTTTTGGGGTCCTAATAGGAGATTTTTTGCAGACTTGTGCTATCCAATCCAGCCATGGGGATGTTTCATTACTACTGCTCAGAATAAATAGCAAACCCCAAAAAACTCTACAAAGGAAAGTTCCACCTCTAGGGGAGTCCACCTGCCAGAGAGAGGAACCTTTGCTCCAGCAGTTCGGGAACAGAGGGAAATAGAATTTCTGCAGACAGTCAGGAACTTGAACAAACCAATAAGAGCATTTCACGATTTTTGTATGGTGAAAGGACTGGTTTTGCACAAAAATCATGAATAAGCAAATAGAAAGAAAGAACAATCAGCATCAAAATCTGAATATGGGACCTAGATAATCAAGTGAAAGAGCTCTCTGTAAGAACACAGAAAAATCCCAAAGATATGGAAGTCGTAAAGGAAATTATAAGAGACACGAAGGACTTAAGATGCAAAGAGTAGGATTCCTCGATGACATCAAATAAATATACGGAGACCATGGAATAATCACATGCATTGTTTGAGAAAATTTTCTTGAGCTGGAAACATAACTGAGTCTTCAGAATGAAAGACATATTTAATGAAAAAAGATGCCATACTTAGATATAGTCTAGTAAAACTCATAAATTTTAAGAATAAAGATAAGAATGAATATACATCTCCAGGCATAAAATTTAGCTACAAAGGAGAACAAGACCGTTTGATACATGGATAACTTATGTGAAAGAGTGACAAACAGAAGATGGTAGAATATTGATAAAAGAAGAGCTAATACCTGTTAATCATATATCCATACCTCACTAGTAGAGGAAAGATATTTGTCTCTATTAAAAGATTCAGAGATTACTACCTATTCAAACCATCGAATAAATTACCAAAGGAAGGACTTTGACCAAGCAACAGAGTTGGAACAGAGCTCTCAGAGCTGTAGTCAATGAAAAGGAGGGAACAAGGCTAAGCAAGAATGTCTGCAAGAAATTGCTTTCTCAGGCAAGAAGTCTGAATACTTACCAAGCATTGCACACGTCGTCATTTTGACACACACTGAATTCAGTAAGTGCAGAGTTTATACCAAGTTTCTTCATTGTGCCTTTGGTAGCCTTGACCGATGTTGGTTTCCTTTCTTTATGCTTAATAAACAACTTCTTTATCTAATTTAGAATACACATGGTATACATGGTATATTAGGCATAGTTCTCAGCCCTTTAAAATCATTAGCCTACTTCTTCCGTACAACACTTCTCAGTTACACATATTATTATTATCTCAAAGTTACAGATGAAGTGACTGAAGTGCAGAGGGAAATTGTAACACCGATCAAAGTTGTAGCTCTAAGTAAATGGCAGAGCCAGAATTCCAGCCCAAACTGTCTGGCTCTGAAGTTCACACTCATAACCACGCCAACGAAAGTCGGCACGAAGGAATCAAGGAATTTTTAAGGAGGGCTGGAAAATTGTGTTAGAAGTCCTCTTGGTTAAAAGTGGGACCAATTATCATTTTATAAATCTCCATATTGTACATAAGGAGGCTGAGGGTCAAAGACATTTGGCAACTTTCCAAATGTACTGAGCTGAGCTGGTGGGGGAGAAACTCATGCCAGCGTTATTTGACTCAAGCTTCAAGCACGTAACTACATTTCATTCATCTTTACTGTGAGATGGCCAGAACTATGCCAGTTAAAGACAGAAAATGTATATTCTGAGTCTGTTGGAAAGTAATACAAAGGAGTCAGGCAGACATTTGCCAAAATATCAATTAGAGACATTTTTTAAAAATGTTCATTTATTTTTGAGAGAGAGACAGAGACAGAGCATGAGCCGGGGAGGGACAGAGGGAGAGGGAAACACAGAATCTGAAGCAGGTGCCAGGCTCTGAGCTGGCAGCACAGAGCCCGACATGGGGCTGGAACTCACAAACCGTGAGATCATGACCTGAGCCAAAGTTGGGACGCTTCACCGACTGAGCCACCGTGCACCCCTCAAAATATCACTTCTATAAATAATAAAGCTCCTCTAAGAGAAAATGGCCTCTCGAGAGGGGCAAAGGAGGCTCCAATTCTGAACTCCAGCTTTAGGCAGTTTCATCGCCCACCAGCAGAAGGGCTGATAGGAACTCATGCTTTGAGGATGGATGGTGGACAGAGATCTCCAAAGCAGCGGGTAGGAGGAAAGGAGTGGGCCACATACACCCAGTTTCTTATTCTGAAATCACCAACTAGGTAGTCACCCCCTCTTCTTCGATGTTTACAGAGAACAAGAGACTTGTGTTAGATAACCCCTTCCACCTGAAGGGAATACCAGAAGAGGGACAGACTTCTTCCAACCCAACACGGGGGGAAGAACAGAGCAAAACAGTCCTCAGTGAAAGTTGGCTTTTGCGGTATTTTAGTCATTGTTGTCTGGCAAATTGGATAATCAAGTCTTTTACATTACGTCCTAACTTCTTTGTTCTGAAGTTTATTTATTTTTGAGAGACAGACACAGAGAGAGAGACAGAGAGAGGCGGGGAAGAGCAGAGAGAGAGGGAGACACAGAATCTGAAGCAGGTTCCAGGCTCCGAGTTGACAGTATGGAGTCGGACACAGGGCTGGAGCCACAAACTGCGAGATCGTGACCTGAGCCGAAGTCGGATGTTTAACCGACTACGTCACCCAGGAGCCCCTCCATCCTAACTTCTATAGTGGAGTTTAAATGGTCAATTTAACCGAAACTTAAGAAGGAAATGCCAATTTTGGTAATTTGAGTTGTCTTGACCTTTCTCCCTGGTTCACTCGGCAAATTACTGTCCATACTTGCAACTCCTGCACAAATATCGTTTCCTCCAAGAGAACCCTGATCACTGTATGCTGTTCAGCCTCAGTCGTTCTTGGACCCCATTACACTTCAACTCCCACTGCTCTAAATTACCCCTGAACCAGGTGTGTGCTCTGTAACCTGAATATGCACACAACGCTGCATTCCGAATTCTTCCTTTGATTTTCTGGCTCTGAGACCCCTGATGGCATCGGTAAGAAATAAGAGCTTATTTATGTCTGTCTGTCAGCCATCTTGCAACGTTGCCAGCATATGTTAGACCCCTACATTGGACTTTTGATTAGATGATTGAATTGTAAAGATTGTGTTGAATTCAACGAGGTCTTTAGTCCAGTCCCAGAGGAAACACATAATTGTCTGAGTCTCGCAGACTGTAGATGAGACAATGGTGATAAATTCTAAGGAAACCAAGGAAGCGATTACAAATACCTTCTTCAAAGAGCAGCTGCATTTCTTATTTTAAAGGGGGTGGGGGAAGATCATATCTATGCGATGAAATCTTAGATTTCACACTTCCCCACTGGAGAATTTAGAGGCACCGAATTAAGAGCACCGCGGATACACACAGAATGATCGATCAATTGGTTGGAATGTCTAATGTGCTGAGTTACCTGCGAAATGTCAAGAAATGAATGACATCTCACTGAGAGACTTAAACAGTCTGTGGCTCTTTCCCTCATCTTTTTCCTTCACCCATCTTCACATGAGGGAAAAACTTCTCTCTTTTTCCAGATGGTAGCATAAATTTTCGGGTCAAGTGATATTAAAAATAGATAATAGCCAGGACCCCATGAGTCTCTACAGAAAGACTAAACAGTCACAATGGGAGCTATCACTGTTTTGGTTTTCTTTATGAGCTTTTATGTACTCAGCTGCTTCTCAGGCAGGCTTTTACTGCAGTGGGACCCGCATCATTCTGAATTCCGGTTCCACATCACTTCCCATCCTTTACACTGAGCTCTATGCCACACAAGTCAAGGGGAAAAGCCTTACAGCTGCACTCGGATTCCGAATGTGCTGTCCCCCAAGGAGCTGGCTTAGTTTTGGCTGGGGGAGTCAGAATTCTATACGTCTTGTCTCTCGGTGCCGATGTTTATATGTACTCTGCTGTCTTAAAGAACTTGGACTGATGGAAACAGTGTACAAGTTATTTCAACTCAAGTGAAAAGGTTCAGCTAGTTTTGTTTAAAAAGTATGGTGATTATTATTGATTCAGGTTAATAATTATTCTTGGCTAGTATGCTCAATGCTTATCTCAGACCGTACTCCTTGCAGGAAGCATTCTCCAAATCCCCCAACTCCTAAGTGATCTCATTGTTTGCACTTTCTAGAGTTCCATCCCTTCATCTGCATTTGCTCCTAAGTCAAGAAGCGCTTGCGCCGTAGAACATTCTGCATCTAATTCTTAGTGTGCTTTTCAGTGGCCAGTCATGAAGAAAAAAGGTACTCAATTTATACTGGCTCAATGTTAAGAAACTGTGATACCTTCAGAATTTTATACTAGACATCTAAAATCATTGAATTCTTAATATCAAATAACTACCTGTTTATTATTTTAATTAAAATTGCCTTAAAAGTTTATTTTAATGGTTTTTATTTATTTTTAACGTTTATTTATTTTTGGGACAGAGAGAGACAGAGCATGAACGGGGGAGGGGCAGAGAGAGAGGGAGACATAGAATCGGAAACAGGCTCCAGGCTCTGAGCCATCAGCCCAGAGCCTGACGCGGGGCTCGAACTCACAGACCGCGAGATCGTGACCTGGCTGAAGTCGGACGCTTAACCGACTGCGCCACCCAGGTGCCCCATGGTTTTTATTTATTTTTGAGACAGAGAGAGACAGAGCATGAGCAGGGGAGGGGGAGAGAGAGAGGGAGACACAGAATCGGAAGCAGGCTCCAGGCCCTGAGCTGTCAGCACAGAGCCCGACTCGGGGCTCAAACTCACGGACTGTGAGATCCTGACCTGAGCTGAAGTTGGACGCTTAACCGACTGAGCCACCCAGGCGCCCCACCTTTTCTTTTCTTATCAATATTTATTTGTATGGCTCATACTTGGAATGACAACAGAAATCAAGAGGGCAACTTAGATCGGAAATAGATTAAAACCCAACAGTAAGCAAAACATAAGTTTCACAAAAGTTAAAACTGAGACCCTAAAGGTATCACGTAGAATCTTCTTACTTCATAGTTGAGACACATGAGGCTTGAGTTGCTTGAGTTATGCCAGATCAGATCGCAGTGAATCAGTGATCGACTCTAGGCTAAACAGGTTTTAAGAGAAGCATTACCTAATGCGCTCAGACAGGTGTGGATTTTCCTGAAACTTCATTCCAATTGTGTAACCTGAGCAAATTACTCAAAATCCCAAAGATTAACTGTGATGTTGTGATTTATAATCAGAAATATATATTTGGTCTTCATTTTCCTTTCTGGCAGAGAGCTCCTAAATCCCTTGGAATTTCCGACAGCGTGAGAGCAATAAAAGTCTCTATTGTTATGTTAATGAGGTCACTTTAGGAAAGTCCCTAAGGATGGGGGCCGGTTCCCAGGGGAGCCAACCCTGTGATTAGAAGATTGGAACTTTCAGTCTCCCCCTAGCCCCTACAACCAGGAAGGGGGGAGGGGCCGGGGGTTGACTTGCTTGCTAATGACCAAGGATTCAATCAATCCTTCCTATGGAATGAAGCCTCCATATAAAACCCCTTAGAGAGCTTCCAGGTTGGGAAACACAAGATGCTTTAGGGAGATTCTGTTGAGAAACTCAACAGATGAACATAGGGGAAGGGAAGCAAAAATACGATAAAAACGGAGAGGGAGGCAAACCATAGGAGACTTTTTTTTTTAATTTTTTTTAACGTTTATTTATTTTTGAGACAGAGAGAGAGAGCATGAACAGGGAAGGGGCAGAGAGACAGGGAGATACAGAATCTGAAACAGGTTCCAGATTCTGAGCTGTCTGCACAGAGCCCAGCGTGGGGCTCGAACTCACGGACCCTGAGATCATGACCTGAGCCGAAGTCGGACGCTTAACCGACTGAGCCACCCAGGCGCCCCCACGGGGGACTCTTAAATACAGAGAACAAACTGAGCTTTGCTGGAGGGGAAGTGGGTGGAGGGAGGGGTGTGCCCTTTGTAACTCTGCCCTCAGGCTGTTCCTTGGCTATATCTTTTGTAATAAACCAGTGATCTAGCAGGTAACACGTTTCTCTTAGGGCTGTGATCTCCTGAAACAAAGTAACTGAACCCAAGGAGGGGGTCCATCTATAGCAGGTCTGTTAGAAGCACAGGTGACAACCTGAGCCCGCAACTGAATCTGAACCGGCAGGGGAGGTGGTGGCGGTCTTGTGGGATCGAGCCCTTAATCTGTGGGACGTGATGCTATCTCTGGGGGGGGGGGGAGAGTATCAGAATTGAGGTGAATCGGAGGACACCCAGCTGGTGTCCGATAATTGCCCTGTGGTGTGGGGAAAACCTCCCCCAGCCCCGTGAATCAGAATTGGTGACCAGACCATCACCGACTCTCAGATTTGTAACTTAAGGCAATATTGCCAACTCTGCAACATTTGTATGAGGAAGAAATGGCACGACGTAGAGGAAAACATGTTTCTCCATAGCAAATGCTCGGTAATTATTAACTGCTATTAAAAGGCTAATACCTCACATAATGAAGTGACCTGCCATCTATATGGTTTCTGGTATTCAATAAACGTTTCCCTCTCTGATCCTTTCTTATGGCTTGATACCTTATGGTTAAACACTAGCATTTTGTCAAGCAAGTATGGCTCTTTGCCTCTTTGCCTGCAGGTGGGTCGATTGTCAACCCTACAGGACGGTTATGATCCTTAGGAGGGACCACCCCGAAATACACGTGTAACTTATACTGCTGCTGATTGTATTATGAGTGACACTAGCCCAACCTGGTCAATGGCATCGGTGGGATTTTCCCTCGACTGTTAAGAGCAAGGACACTCGGAGAATGAGTTGATGGGAGTGGCTTGCACACAGAAGTCATGTAGAGGGTCCGGGGTTGGCAATAGGTCAAGGTAAAGCCTCAGAGAGGGCTTTGGGAGAAGAGAAGCCGTGGAGGCAACAGAGAGAGCCAGTTGCAGAGAAAGCAGAAGAGCGGAGGGCTAGAAGGAAAAATGCAAGAGAAATAACGATGCAGCCCCTGGAAAACTGGCATTGGTTTCGGACCCGTGAGCTGGTTCAGTAGTGTCCTCACAGCAGAGCACGCTTCACGTATGCTAGCCTCAGCACATCCTCCTGCTGGCAGTGAAAACCCCATGCCTAGAACCGTGTGTGAGTGGCACAGATAATTTTTCAATGGCTAACGGGGAAGAGACATGACTCATTCCAAATACCAGAAATTTACTGGCAGTGTTCACGGTGATTCAGAAACGTTTACTTCAGTCTCTTTCAAATGTGACATCACGTATCTTTTTTTATAGCGTACAGGGTTTTGGCCCGGGAGACTGCTCTCCTGCCCTCCCCTGCCAGTGCCGGCCCCTTCTTGTTCCTTCTCTGAATCCTTGAACGGCGACCATGTGAGCTGCCATCCAAATGTGTGGTCTGAGCCCGCCTTTGAAGATTGCCATAATGATCTTTGCTGACTTCTGGTCTGTGCTTTTATTTGGAACCCCTGGTTGGCTGTTTGCTTTCCTAAATGTTAGCAGACTCTGAGCTGATGAGTTTTAAGTGCCTGCAGTGATCAACACCAAGTCCTTCTTGAGTAGTGACTTTCAGTTTTGTATTTATATATTGCAAAATGAAAAATGTCAAGAGAGAGAGCATCTCGTGTCTCTTCCTTCCTTGTTTCCTTCCTCCCTTCGTTTCTTCTTTTTCTCCTTCCCTTTCGTTTTGCCTCTGTTCTACCATCTCTCAGTTTTAAACAGAGCTGTGTGATAATCATAAAAATATTTATCTTTTCACCATGGTTTCAATATTTTGTTCATTATAGAAAAATTTAAAAATAAAGGGACTATAAAGAAAAATACCAGGATTCTAACACACTGGACAATTAAAATGAACTTTTTGGCTTATCTTTTTCTTCTCAATTTTTTTTTCTCAAATACGCAGATAAATTGATAGATGGATAGATGACAGATAGACAGACAACAGAGAGACACAGAAAAAGAACTGGTATAATATTATATATACATTTTGTTTGCTGTGTTTATTGCTTCACATACCATGAGAATATTTTTCAAAGTTAAATATACCTTGTAAATCATTATCTTTAAAAATTTTTGTAATTAATTAATTTTTAAAACGTGTATTTATTTGTTTATTTGGGGGGAGGAAGGGGTAGAGAGAGAGAGAGAGGAAAAAAGAGAATCCCAAGAAGGCTCTGTGCTCAGTGTGGAGCCTGACACGGGAATTACTTTCACCACTGTGAGATCGTGACCCAAGCTGGAAACAAGAGTTGGACGCCCAACCAACTGGGCCACCGTAGGAGCCCTTAAAGCTGTATGTTAAGTTTTTATTTTAATTCCAGTTAGTCAACATACATTTGCAGATGTACGGAAATCGTTATCTTTAAAGGCTGAACGTTTTATCGTATAGGTATACCATAATATATTTAATGAATTCTGTCCTTCAACTAATAAGGTTGTTTTATTCTTTCAAATATATAAAAATGTTATCATGAATAGTTTTCATATCTTTGTAAACAAACATTAAATGCATAATTGATGTTCTGGAAGATAATTTAATATAAGCAGATGTATAAGGTTGGATGATATAAACTTCTTTTTTTTAATTTTTTTAATGTTTATTTATTTTTGAGAGAGAGACAGAGCATGGGCAGGGGAGGGGCAGAGAGAGAGGGAGACACAGAATCCGAAGCAGGCTCCAGGCTCCGAGCTGTCAGCACAGAGCCCGACGCAGGGCTCGAACTCACAAACTGTGAGATCAGGACCTGAGTTGAAGTCAGATGCTCAACCATCAGAGCCACCCAGGTGCCCCAATATAAACTTCTTAAGAAATCTTGATATACATTCTGAGACTGTCTTCCCAGAAAGTTTATTCTAAGCTAAATGTAAAGATATCATTAATCAAATATATCCCTAAAATGTAAGATAATTAAGGGTGATTATTAATTATTAATTTGTTCTGATAAATTATTAATGTGAACAAATTAACATGAAAAAAATATCATGCTTCTGTATAACTCAAGTGAAATACACCCCTACAGCATTTGTAAAACAGTAGAGAACCTTCCTAGAGCGAATTTTATTCCTGAAAAAATAGTTCTACCGTATACGAGGTGATTAGTGCTGTGGATTTAATGATCTATATCAAATCAAGAAAAACTAAATTTCAAAACAAGTTTGTTCATAAAAGATATGAAACAATAATATTCATGCATTTGGGTGGTAAGAGTGAAGAAGTTCGGGCCTTGAACTTGAAGTCACATGGGTAGAGAGATCAGTACTGTTTGAAGGTTGAGAATGTTGCCTTCCAGTTACCAATGGCAGCTTAAGCCTAGGAATTCACTTATAGAAGCTGAGTCTTCAACCTAAATCAGAAAGTACATGGTCACGTTCATCACTCCATGTAAAGTAAGAGTTGTAAAAATAACTGCATGAATAATCTTTAAACATCCTTAGCGTTTTCAGTTCGATAAGAGCAAAGCCTTCTACTTACGGCTGTGCAGCACACTGTATCCTTTGAACATTTCTCCCCACTGAAAATGAAGCTATATACATATAAAGCTATAGTTTTATATATATCATTATATACATATTTAAAGGTTTAAATCCCTTGCTGAGCTAGTATGAAAGGAAGAAATCTACAAGGGCCATAAAATAAGCAAAAGCCAGAACTCTGGAGGTAAAGGACTTGCCTTTCTCCCTGAGGATTTCTACCAGTTTCTACGTGGGTCCTGGGGGTCTTTGGTAATGGCTGCACCAGATGTACTGGGTAGAGACAAATGTGGGGACCGTAACAGATCCGTGTGTAAAACTGGGACCCAAAACAACAGTGCATGCAATATAAGGGTACATGCTAAATAATAGGCCATGTAAAAATGTGAATGAGAAAATCTGCCTTATTCAGGACTATGTAAATTGATGACTACAAGACAGAACAATGTTGGGTGGGGGCAGTGAACTCATGCCACCTATGTATCCAAACCTCAGATGGATAATTTAACTTAAAGTGTGATGAAATGATAATGTTCAGAAGTCCCTGGGAGAAGCAAACACAATTTGTGTCTGGAGACATATGATTTCAATTCAGGGCACAAATCGTACCCTGGATAAAGATCCGAAGAAAACTGGCAACTTCCAAAAAAAGAAAAAGAAATCACAAAACATACAAATAGGCAAGCTGGAGGCATGTGGGTGACTCAGTCGGTTAAGTGTCAACTTCAGCTCAGGTCACAATCTCACGGTTCGTGGGTTCGAGCCCTGCGTCGGGCTCTGTCCTGACAGCTTGGAGCCTGGAGCCTGCTTTGGATTCTGTGTCTCCCTTTCTGTTTGCTCCTCCCCTGCTTGTGCTCTGTTTCTCTCTCTCTCTCTCTCTCTCTCTGTCTCAAAAATGAATAAACATTAAGATAATACATACATACATACATAAATACATAAACAAACAAACAAGCTGCCCTGAATGACAGCCAGGGGGTAGGTGTGGGAGGATTCAGACCACAGAATTTCACTTGCAACCACTTTAGATATTTGAATTATTAAAAAGTGATATAAATTAACCATGAGTAATATGTTTAAAGAAATAAAAGAGAAGCTTGGAAATATGAACAAGGCAGAGACTATCTAAATAATAAAGAAACTTTAAAGTCGAATGAAATTCATCTCTAAATCAAAAGGTAGTAATTGAAACTAAAAGCTCAGTGGACGGACTAAGAACAGATTAAATATTTACACACTCGTGCCCATAACAGCATTATTCACAATAGCTACGACGTGGAAGCAACCCAGTGTCCATCAACAGAGGGATAGAGAAACAAAATGTCATAAATACATACAATGGAATATTCTTCAGCTTTTAAAAGGAAGGCAATCGTGGCATGTGCTGTAACACGGTGAACCTGGCAAACACTAGCTAAGTGAAGTAAGTCGGGCACAGGAAGACAGGTGCTGCATGATTCCTCCCGTGTGAGGTACCTCGCCTAGCCAAATTCATAGAGACAGAAAGTAGGATGATGGCTGAGAGAGGAGTGGGGAGATGTTCTTCAACAGGGACCATGTCAGTTTTGCAGGATGGAAACAGTTCTGGAGATTTGGTTGTGCAACAGTGTGAATGCACCTAATGGCACGCTTAAAAATGGTTGCAGTGGTAAGTTTTACGTATATTATACGTACTATACCACAACTAAAAAATGTCTTCAAACAACAGAAAATACAATAACTAAAGACAGAAATATTAAAGTGAAGTACGGAGTTAAGAAATTGCCTGCAATATAGCTCAGAGAACCAGAGAAAGGGAGAGATTTGAGAATTGTGAAGAGAAGGTGAGAGACACAGAGGACAATATGAGAAGTTTTAACATGCCCTGATGGGGGTTACAGAAGGACATCATAAAGTGAATAGGAAAGAGGGAACAATCAAAATGGGAGAGGTGAAAAACGTTGCAGAATTGTTGGCAAATACCAATCTTCAGATCCCCAAATCACAAACACCAAGCAGGGAAATCTGCATGAAATCCTTCCCTAGAAACATTTAAACAAGATCTTTAAAACAGCCAGGGGCAAAGAGATCAAACACCCAGAAGGGATGACTGGAAAATAGAGAATGGGCTTGTTAACAGCAGTAATTACAGACAGGACACTAGAATAATTTTTGCCTATTCAGAGAAAAATAATGCTTGTCCAGCTGCAAGTGTTTACATATGTAAATGCTCTTTTATGAATGGGAGTGAGATGAACTTGTTACAGACATAAAAATGACCATTCACCAGCCACTGAAGGAAATCCTGAAAGATGCGGTATTTCAGGCAGGAGGACAATGATCCTGAGTAGACAATCTCAAACACAGAAGGAAATGGAAAGAAAGTATGTCGGTGATGTTGTGGGTGACTTTAAACAATTATTAGCCGTATAAAATAATGATAATGTCTAACTTATGAAAACATACAAACTAGAACCAAAATACTGAGCAAAAATATATACAATTTGGAAATGGTTAGCGGATAAAAAAAATATAAGTTTTATTGTTGTTATTGCTACTGTTATTTGACAGGGAATGAGAATACTGATCAATTTTAAACTTGTTAAGTCAAGGATCCCTGATCAAATAATTCCTCTAACCACTAAAATAGCATGCGCAGAGTACATTATTTACAAACAAGTAGAAGGGAGCAATGAAGGGAGAAAAAGAAAAAAAGTGTTAATCAACCCAGAAAAGGGGAATAAAGAATAGTGGTCAGAAAAAACAAACTGAGTTTTTGTTCAAACAAACTGTTTGAAAGAAAGTAACGTAATAAAATAGTCTACATAAACTCAGATAAAATAGTGACCATAAAAAATGTGCAGGGACTCAACTATGTAGTTAAGGGCAAAATTGTCAGTGTGCATTAAAATCAAAATCCAGCTTTAGGTTATTTAGAGGAGACATACAAAATATACAGAAATAAAAGGGTTTGAATTCAAAAGATGGAAAAGTATTTGCCACATAAACACTAAACAAAGAAAGTTGATTTAGCCATATTAGTATCAGGCAAAATATATTTAGAAACAAAGAATAAGACATTAAGAAGTTTATAAAGTTCAATAACTAGATAAAATATATTTAGGATATGATATATTACATAGGTGGGATATATATATATGTATAAAATATATGTACATATACCTTTATCTATCTATTTATCTATCTATCTATCCATCCATCCATCCATCTCTATATAGTCCCTATATATCTATTCCACAATTTATATATATATGTATATATATGTACATATGTATATGTATATGCATATGTATATATGTATGCGTATATATACATATATATATGAAGGAAAAATGAGGAAATTATTAGAATCAAATTTAGATGAGACATTAACTCTGGAGACAGCAGTCTGGGGGAATCTAACTGGGGAGGGATGTGAACAGTCTTGTAGGGCATCAATGATTTACTTTTTAGACAACAGTGTGTGTGAAATGAGAATTTATTATTTCTACCCAAAATTTGTGTTTATATTTTATTAATTTTTTTTGACAGAGAGAGGGAGAGTGCAGCAATAGTGGGGGAGGGGCAGAGGGAGAGGGAGAGAGATTCAATCTTAAGCAGGCTCCACGCCTAGTGCAAAGCCCCACATGGGGCTCAATTCCATGACCGTGAGATCATGACCTGAGCCAAAACCAAGAGTCAGACAACTGACTGAGCCACCCAGACACCATTTATATTCATTTTAATGTGTGTTTAAACATATCAAAAACTATGTGATGAAGGATAGCATTTTTTTAGAATGCTATGAGGAAGCTACCAATATATATTCGTACATTTGAGAAAGAAGCAACTGACAGAGTTGAAAATGGGAAATATACATAATGAAATACTAAGAATCGGTTGGACAAAACCTGAGAAAAACACAGCTGTGACAGAATTAATGTATCTGACACCAGAACTGAAGACCCAAACGTAATACAGATTCTTAAGAAGACAAAAAATATTGAAGACGCTTCAAGAACGTGCAATATACTTAGACTCTGAGACATCTGCTAGATGGTTTAGAAAGAGAGAAAAGTTTTAAGTCTACACATTGAAAAGCTTTTCCAAGTATGTAAAGAAATAATTTTTAAGAACACATATTTGAATGCATCATATTTGTAGAACAACAAAAAGAAGGGGAGGGTCTAAACACAATCTAAGAGAATACATTCATAAATTGTCTACAGAGGAGTTGATCCAGATTGACAACAGACTTTCCTTGAACAATGAGAGATGCCCGAAGACATGGGCTAATGTGATCCCAGTAATCAGGGTAAATTACTGCGCTATGATTCTAAACTCCTTCAAGAGTGAGGCGATATAAAATCCTGTTTAGATGCACAAGGGATAACAGAAAATAATTACCCACAGACCTGGGCTGCCTGGGTGGCTGAGTCGGTTAAGCATCCAACTTCAGCTCAGATCATGATCTCACGGTTGATGAGTTCAAGCCCCGTGTCGGGTTCTCCACATTCATATAATCAAATACTATATACCAGTGGAAGCAAAACAAATTCCCGCATTTAAAATATTGAACAAAGGAAAGCAAATAGTGTATGATTTGGTTTATATTCAGTACAGTCGCAGGTGAACTGATCTCTGAAAGTCGGAGAAGGGGTTATCTTTTAGAAATAAGAATTAGTTACTGGGTAAAAGAACGAAGGGGCATCTGGGCGACAGTACCATTTCTTCCTCTGACTGGTGGTAACTCAGGCATATTTGCTTTGTGAAAATTCATCAAGTCATAGCAGCAACTTTGGGTAATTTTCTGTGTGCTTGATATCATCAAAGCAAAATACTATATTGAAAAATACACATGCATGGTTTAAACAATGAGTAAATTTTGTAAGTTTATTTATGTAGGTATGTATACACACACACACACACACATACACACACACATATATATAATTTTTTTTAACAAAATGACACCCATGGTCTTTCACTTACAGCCTCACCCTTGCAGCTACTTGACTTCTATAAGCTGATGATTTTTTTTAATGCCTTCTTTATTTTTGAGAAACAGAGCATGAGTGGGAGAGGGGCAGAGAGGACAGGTAGAGAGGATCAAAGCGGGCTCTGCACTGAGAGCAGTGAGCCTGATATGCGACTTGAACTCACAAACCTTGAGATCATGACTTGAGCCCAAGTTGGATGCTCAATGACTGAGTCACCCAGGAACCCCTGTAAGCTGATGATTTTGACATTAACGTGTAGGCTTTAAAATAAAATGTTTATTGCTACTACTTATTTTTCAGTATTAAGTATTATATTTGCCTCTCAATAAATACTCGTCATTGAGTGAAATCCGGGCTTTGTTTATTGCTTTTTCTTTGTTGCTTATAATTGAAACATAGATGGAGAGATTTACAAATGTATGAATACAACATGTGTACTGGTCAAAGCCCATTAAAAGACTGTGATATCTTGGGATCACCTAGGTGGCTCAGTTGGTTAAGTGTCCGACTTTTGATTCTGGCTCAGATCGTGATTTCCCAGTTTGTGAGTTGGAGCCCATGTCGGATTCTGCGCTGGTAGTGGGGAGCCTCCTTGGGATTCTCTCTCAGACCCTTTCTTGTGGGTTCTCCATCTTGCTCAAAATAAAAAACTAAACTGAAAAAAAAGGCTGTTATATCTTGAATTATCAATGTTGCAGATCAACACATATGACCCCATAGTCATATTTTGAGGGTGACTGTCACTCCACACACACACTGTATGGACCCAACTGTGTCAACTATGATTTTATAGGATTATCTGCATCGGGCGTGCTTAACCGCATTTTCCCAAATATTTCCTGAGTAACCCCCGTGCACTGTGCCTGAAGACGTACTAAGGGTATGGCAGAGATAAAGACGAAGCCCTGCCCTTGAAAGGATGAGGGAGGAGCAGACAACTTGACAATCGGGGACAACACAGTGCTACACAGGGTGGTGTTGACAGAGCCTCGGAGAAGGTTCTGAGAGTACAGAAGCAGAGCCTCCTGGTGGGTATGGTGAGAGCTGGAAGACTTCCTTGGAGGACAGGGAACTCTGACCAGTCCAAGAAAGGTGAAGAATTCAGTAAGGGAGAAGAAAAACAAGGGATTTCAGATGGATGAAGCCAACACAGAAATCCGGGTGTGTGATGCTTTCGGATCTGTTTGGGGAGCAGCGTGCAAAAAGCAGGAGGGGGGCTATGGGGAAGGAGGTCAGGGACCGTAGCCAAGTTCCGGGCACCAGAAGGGCTCCCGTCTGTCCCTGTCATCACTCTTGCTGTCCAATGAGGCTGACCTTTCCTTGCAGGGTTGGTGTGGTTCCAGGTCGTGCGGAATAGGAAGCGAGGCAGTGAATAGTACCGGCAGGTTCCACGGAGCATGCCAGGGGGAGAAGCTAGCTTTGCTCCGTGAGATTGAAATACCGCTGATCCTGGAACAATGTGAAGTTCGGGGCACAGCTGAAAACCCACATACAACTTTTGACTCCCCCAAAACTTAATTACTAATAACCTACCGGGGACCAGAAGCTTTAGTGATAACCTACAGTAAAACCTTGGTTTGCGAGCATAATTCGTTCCCAAAACATGCTTGTAATCCAAAGCACTTGTACATCGAAGGGCATTTCCCCATAAGAAATAATGGAAATTCAGATGATTCACTCCACAACCCCCAAATATACATATAAAAATGATCACAATACGGTAATATAATACAAAATAATAAAGGATACAAAATATAAAGAAAAATAAACAAGTTAACCTGCACTTACCTTTGCAAACCTTCGTGGCTGGTGTGAGTGAGACAACAGAGAGGAGGGTTATCGTGCCGGACGACTTTCACTCCCGCTAATGGAATCACTGTTATCTATTGACTCAATGGAATCCTTTTCCTTCGGTGCAACTTTAACAAGGAGTCTATCCAATGACCTAGAATGAAACAAAGGGTTCTTAAGCTTCCTCTTGTCTGGAAAAGCAAAGGACTGTCCACAGGTGCTTTGAAGTGACCAAAAATCCACCAGTGCCAGTTGTGGGCACCTTCCAACGTTCTGAAAAATCACTGATTTCTGCCAAACGCTGTGGCCTGAAGACTGAGTATCCGAACACGGGAGACGATCACCCACAATCCCGCAGAGAGAGAGAAGGATGGAGAGAGAGAGAGAGAAGACCCATTGGCTCAATTATGATCAAGTGCTGTTTTTACTACTCATATTGGGAGACAATCGCTCGTTTCTCAAGTTACAATTTATTGGAAATGTTTGCTCATCTTGTGGAACACTCACAGAACAAGTTACTCACAATCCAAGGTTTAACTGTATAGTCGACTAACACCTATTTTGTGTGTTATCTGTATCATATACTGTATTCTTATAATAAAGTAAGCTAGAGGAAAGAAAATGTTACTAACAAATCCTAAGGAAGAGAAAGTACATTTACAATATTGTATTGCCTTTTTTCCCCAAAGTTTATGTATTTATTTTTGAGAGAGACAGAGGCAGCATGAGCGGGGGAGGGGAAGAGAAAAAGGGAAAGAGAGAATCCCAGCATGCTGCCAGCACAGAGCCCAGTGTGGGGCTCGAACCCATGAACCCACGAGATCCCGACCTGAGCCGAAACCAAGAGTGGGACGCATAACCGACTGAACCACCCGGGCACCCCAACAATAACGTATTCTCTTTATCAAAAAACAAAAACAAAAAAACAACAACAACAACAAAAAAAACACCTTCAGTGGTACCTCGTTGGCTCAGTCAGTAGAGCACGCACTCTTGATCTCAGGGGTGGTGAGTTTAAGCCCCACCTTGGGCGTAGAGATTACTTAAAAATAAAGTCTTAAAAAAGAATCCACGTTTAAGTGGACACACACAGTTGAAACCTGAGCTGTTCAAGGGTCAACTGTACTGAGAACCCAGCTGGAAGGGTGCGCAAGTCAAGAAATACAAAACTAGAAGGTGGAAGGGAAGAAAATGCCCTGTGCCGCATGTCTGCTGCGGGCTACAAACCAGGACAAAGTCTTCTGCATACGTTGTCTCATTTCTTCTTTGCAACAAACAAGCGAGGAAGGAAGGGCCACAACTGCGTCCGTTTCACAGAGGAGGGCACGAGGCTAACAAGAGTTGATCAAGGTCACAAACCTGGTTCCCCAGGGTGGCCAGGAACCTCGGGGGCTCCGCGCCGAGGATGCTTTGGCTTAATTGGTTCTGGGGGGTGACAACCCGTTGCTGTGGGTGGCGCAACAAGATTTAGTACTTTCCTGACGTCTGAAATGGAGTCTGTGCACCAGGGGACGACTAAACATTTAAGGCCTCGCCCGCGATTAAGTCTCTGGGCAAGGAAACACGCGTCTCCATTTATACGGCGGGTCTCGGCTGTCATGCCAGAGCGTGTGTTTCTTTGTGTCCATGGCAGGGGGCCGCACGCCATGCCTAGGTGCACGTTAACATGACATAAATGTTAACGTCCTGTTCTAAAACCAAAGCCTGCGGGAGAGAGGAAATACCACCCCCGCCGTACCCAGGGCCCGTGTTTGGATACTGCAGTCTATATTTTGATTCCAGAGTGTGATGACTATGTAACTTTTCACAAGGATTTCATTTTTTCCCCTGTCAAGCCACATTAGTTTAAGGGTGACAATAACTTGGCTGCAAATGAGCTGAAACCATCAAGGTGATAAATGAGTTTCTGGGGGAGGGAGGCACCGGCCCGGCCTATACTTTGAGGGACCACACACCTCTGTCCCTCTTCCACTTTCTTAGCAGAGCAACGTGTCACAGATCTGCCCTTTCCGCATCGTCCGAGGCCCCCTTCCTCCCAGCCTCCTGCTTCTTAAGGCAATAGAGAGCTCTGAGCCCTTGGCCTGCAGAAAATAGACCCTATTCCGCACAGTTTGGGAAGTCGAGGGCGGTTGGGGGGGGGGGAGATCTGATATTTTCCTCTGGCTGTTAGCAAGGATCTGCTTTATAAAACTGCCTTTGAGGCAGCTCCTCACCCTGTTTATTTTCTCTGTCAGCCAGGTCTGAAGTGGGGTTGCCCATGGTCAGCTCAGTGGTCAGTCTGTGTTTCTGAAATGAAACCTAAGAGTTCTGTTCGGAAGGGCCTGGGGAGCTGGATTTCTTGTCAGGAGAGACGACTTCCGTTGCTATTTTATTGGATAAATTGGGGGGAAGGGACAGGTTACATGAGCTCTAGATACATAATCTCACTTAAATTATTCTCATTTAACTCATTTACCTTAACTAGCTGACACGATACTAAAGGGTTCCTCCTGAGAGTTTTTAGCTACCGGGATTTGAACCAAGAGCTGTTGTCCTCTGAAGCCTCTTTGCCTGCCTTTCTCTTAGGTTTGTTTTTTTTTCCTAACTTTTTTAATGTCTTATTTACTTCTGAGAGACACAGAGAGGCAGAGCATGAGTGGGGGAGGGGCAGAGAGGGAGACCCAGAATCCGAAGCAGGCTCCAGGCTCCCAGCCATCAGCACAGAGCCCGACGCGGGGCTCGAACTCACAAGCTGCGAGATCATGACCTGAACAGATGTCACAGGCTTAACTGACTGAGCCACCCGGGCGCCCTTCCCTTCGTGTTGCTATGTTAACACTCACGTCACCAGGAAGTGCTGGAGAAAAATTGGGGTCATTGCCTTGCACATTCAGTGGAGAGAAAAGACGCAGGAGCAAGGCATTGTCCTGGTCAATTCATGTAAAGCACGGCTTAAGAACTGTACCCTTTTATTAAAAAGTTTCTTTCTTTCTCTCTTTCTATCTTTCTTTCTTTCTTTCTTTCTCTCTCTCTCTCTCTCTCCTCTCTTTCTTTCTTCTTTCTTTCTTTCTTTCTTTCTTTCTTTCTTTCTTTCTTTCGCAAGAATGAGCACAGGTGGAGGAGCGGCAGAGAGAGAATCCCAAGCAGAAAGAGAATCTGCACTGTCAGTGCAGAACCGGACACGGGGCTTGAACGCACGAACCATAAGATTGTGACCTGAGCCGAAATCAAGAGTGGATGTTTAACCAGCCGAGCCACCCAGGCACCCCAGAGTTGTACCTTTTGATCTGCCTATGTTACCTTGCTTGTAGCTGTTAGTCACATATGCATTTGCTGTCATATGATGTCCTGAGAGTGGTAAAGACAAAAGGTGTCAGGGAGTGGGTTGAGTTCATGCCACCAAGGAAAGGAAGAGGCTTCTGGGCTGGTGAAGAACCTTAGCGTCTAATGGGCACACTGAATGCTCCATAGGGCAAAGAGAGGTGTGAACTGCTTAACTGAGATGTGGCAAAGGGATGGACTTTCTCTAAGGACAATGGGCTATGAAGACAGAGCTCTAATGTCAGGAAGACCAAGAGAAGACATTCCTTTGTCTTTTATTTGTTTTGTTGTTGTTTTTAATGCTGCGTGCATGCTACAGGTTGAAGTTAAAATCCAACTGGTCAGAGTGTATTGGATGCAATTATTGGTTTTTATCACGTAACACATTCTCCAGGCTTGAAGCCACCGGAGGACATGGGTTTTGTCTTATTCAGTTGTGTTTCCCTAGAGTTTTGGGCACAGGCTCAGTGAGTGTTGAGCCGGGTGTAGTCAGTGATGGGGGAAGAGAGAAGTCTCCTGTGTCTTCAACACTCAGTTTTCTTCGTCATTATAGAGGTGAAAATGCCGGCCCCAGGGGGCTGCTGTGACCATCTAAAAAGGGCATCTGTGGGCAAGATGTTGTGTGAAGGACAATATTTCTGAGACTATATTTTAAAATACTTGATATACAATGAAATTCGTTAATAACTGCACTATATACCCAGGAAGCTCAAAAATCAGTCTCCACCTCTGTCCAGTCTTCTCCATGCGGTTATTTGATGGCACCCAAAATTTATAAAACAGAGCATTACATTCTACAAAACCCCAGACTCCTCCTTCCGAGACTTCCAGTCTGAGAAAATGTCACCAATCTTCTCCCAGTTGCTCAGACCAAAACATTTGGAGACTTCTTTAACTGACCTCTGTTTTCATGTCCACAGTATTATTGGCATTTTATTTTTTTAGCTTCAAACGTGTCGTATTTGCTGATCTTTTATAAGCGCTGGGCTTTTAGTTATACGAAGACATTCCCCACCCTCATTTTTAAAGTTATTTATTTTTCTACCAGTGTTATTTTGATTTGGGGGTGGGTGGGTGTCACATCATCAACCATGTGGAGTTTGTTGAGGCAGATGTTGGGATCGGGGTACAACTGATGTTCGTTCCAGACAGCTAATGGGTTGTGCCAGGGCCATCTGTGGAATCCGCTAACGTACAATGTCACATTTGTCATATTCCAAATTCTCGTAAATGTGTGGGTTTCTCTTTGACTGTCTCTTCTCTTGACTCATCTCTACAGACACATGTGCTCTTGCTCTTCTCTATGAGTTTTTGTTACATGAGTTGATATCCTGTGGGAATTATCCACTTCATCACCACTCCCCGCACACACTGTCCCTCGTTCTTTTCAAGTGAGTTTGCTGGATAAACATCTGGACTCTGAAATCAGACTGGGTTCAAACACGGTCTTCGCCAGGTACTCGCTGAGTGGCTTTAGACAAGTTACTTAACTTCTCTGTTTCTCAAAATTGCCATCTGTAAATGTGGGAATAAAATAATGCTTTTCTGCTCCGAATGTTGAGGAAAACATATCGTCTAATATAGGTACAGTGCTTAAAAAAAGCACCTGGTTCATCTATCATGATTCCTATTTGGTTTTCCACATGGAAGTGATATTGTCTAGATATTTAAAAATTGATATTTTTTGTAGTGTTACTAAGTTTATAGAGAAATTTTTTTATTTAACATAGTTTTTCAATGTTTGTTTATTTTTGAGAGAGAGACAGAGCACGGCTGGGGTAGAGGCAAAGAGAGAGGGAGCTACGGAATCCAAAGCAGGCTCCAGGCTCTGAGCCAGCAGCCCAGAGCCCAAGGCAGGTCTCAAACTCATGAACCATGAGACCATAGTCAGACGCCTGACAGAGCCACCCAGGTACCCCTAGACTAATTTGGAAACAACTACACCTTTATGATACTGGATCTTCCTCTCCAGCCACAAGATATGCCTTTCCACTTATTCCAGCCTCCTGAGTTTCTCTCAGTAGCTTTTTAGGATTGCCTCCTATAGATCTTGCTAATTTTCAAGACAGATTTCTCTGTAGGTATTATGTCTTTTTTTCTTGTTGCTGTAATGTATTATTTTCTTCATTAGATTTTTAACTGGTGGTTATTTTTATATAGGAAGGTTGCGATTGTATATATTAATTTTGTTTCCAGCTGCCAATATTTACTAATTTACTCTACTATGATCTGAATGTTTATGTTGCCCCAGAATTCGTACGTTGAGTCCTAACCCCCATGGTATCAGCAGACATAACCTTTGAGAAATGTTTAGGTCATGGGGGGACAGAACTCTCGCGAATGGGATTAATGCCCTTTTAAAAGTGGCCCAGACCAGCTCCCTTGCCCCTTCCACCATGTGACACAGAAGAACCCCAGGGTCCCTGAACTAGGAAGTGTGCCCTCACCAGGCAGTGAATCTGCTGGCTTCTTGGTCTCAGACTTCCAGCCTTCAGAACCGTGAGGAATACATTTCTGTTGTTTGTAAGTCACCCAGTCCCTAGAAATTCTGGTATAGCAGCCAAAATGGACTAAGACACCTCTAAAAAGTGAATTTGACATGATGATATTTATAGCAATAGGACCTTTGAAATATATCCTTTATTTTTCCTAAGGAAATGTAAGCCTTCATCTGTAAAATCTTGCATTGAGATAAATGGGGCGAAATCGGCAACTCTCTTATTGTCAATTATGCTTCCTCAAAATTTTCAGACCAAGGACTTTTAGTTTAACTCAAAAGTTAGATGGAAAGACAAGAGACGCCACTATAAGCTCATCAGAATGGATAAAATCAAAGACACCGACAACGTCAAATGCTGGAGAGAAAAGGGGAGGAGTAGGAATTTTTTTTTTTAATGTTTATTTACTTTTTGAGAGAGAGAGAGACAGAGCGTGAGCAGGGGAGGGGCAGAGAGAGAGGGAGACACAGAATCCGAAGCAGGCTCCAGGCTCCGAGCTGTCAGCACAGAGCCCGACGTGGGGCTCGAACTCACAGACCGCGAGATCATGACCCGAGCCAAAGTCAGACGCCCAACCAACTGAGCCACCCAGGAGCCCCAGGAACTTTTGTTCATTGTTGGCGGGATGCAAAATGGTACAGCCACCCGGGAATATGGTTTGACCGTTTCTTTTTTTTTTTTTTTTTAATTGATGCATAGTTGACCTATAATGTTACATTAGTTTCGGTTGTACAACACGGTGATTCCACAACTTAGTACGTTATGCTGTGCTCACTGCAAGTGTAGCTGCTCTCTGTCACCACACAACACCACTACAACACCACTGACTATGTTACCCGTGCTGTGCCTTTCATCCCTGTAACTTACTCGTTCTCTAACTGGAAGCCTCTACCTCCCTCTCCCCTTCACCCATCTTGTCCATGTCACCCCCTCTCCTTCTCTCTGGCATCAGTGTGTTCTCTATATTCATGGATCTGTTCCTGCTTTTTGTTTGTTTGCTTATTTCTCTGTTTTGGCTTTTAGATTCCACACACGTATGAAATCGTACGGCATTTGTCTTTCTCTGACTTATTTCACTTAGCATGGCACTCTCTAGGCCCATCCGTTTTGTCAGTTTCTTACGAAGTAAAATGTGCTCTTATTTTATGACCCAGTAATAATACACCTGTGCATTTACCTGAAGGAATTGCGAGTTTACGTCCAGAGAAAAATCTGCGCAGGGATGTTTTTAGCAGCTTCATTCATAATCGCCAAAACGTGGGAGCACCAAGATGATGTCCTTCAGTAGGTGAATGGGTAAACAAACGAACAAACAAACAAAACTGGTACGCCCACCTAATGGAATATTATTTGAATATTAAATGAAATGTCAAGTGATCAGAATGTGGAGGAATCTCAAACACAGGTTTCTAAGTGAAAGAAGCTAATCTGAGGAAGAGCGTATACTCTACGATTTCAACTGTATGACATTCTGGAAAAGGCAAAATTATAGAGACAATAAAAAAAGATAAGGTGTTTGGCAGGACTTCATGGGGAAAGAGGAATGTATAGGCAGAGCACAGAGGATTCTTAAAGCAGTGAAGCTATCATGGCAGATACATATCATTTGCCCAAACCCATGGAATGCACATCATCAAGCGTGAACCCTAATGTCAGCTGTGGACGTTGGGTGATAATAACATGTCAGTATACATTCTAGGATCGTAACAGAGGTACCACTTTGGTGCGGGATGTTGATAATGGGGGAGCCTGTGCATGTGGGGGGCGCAGGGGGCATATGGGAATTCTCAGTGCTTTCTACTCAATTTTGCTGTGACCCTACAACCGCTGGAAAAAATAAAGTCTATTAAGGATTTATGTAGTATTCAAAAGGGATATTTAACATTATCACACGGAGATGATAGACATATACAAATCCACGGGTACACTTCATTAGCTCAACAAGCATTCACCAATTTCATCCTGTTCCACTCACAGCTGCCCGCGCTAGGACCATACAGTCTGAGAGCTGCCCAAATATCAGTGACAAAAGCAGACTGACAAATGAAGAGCTGTAACACAGCCTGATGAGGACTCTGATAAAAGTGAGCTTTCTCTCTTCATCTGTCTGTTCCTGACTTTCTGTACATTCACACCGTAAAGAAGACAAAGAAGCTGACCTGGGTATTTGTTTTGATTTCTCTTCAATACTGCACCTGTGACCTCAGAGTTCTAGATGACTAACATTGGCCTCTAGAGAAGCTGAACTGACTTGCCCTGACCTTTCATGACCTACCTCCTGGCCAAATCTACGGCCGGAGGAACTGACACTGGTGTGGACAGAGCCCTAGTTCAGCTGTGTTTTTCAAGAGCAGATCAGAGAGGTGTCTTCCTGCAATGCAACCTTCTCTCTGTGCATTTTTACAGCGCTTGGAAGCATGAATGCATTTATTGCCTGTGCTCTAATTCATCCTTTAAAACAGTATATGTCTTAGTGTCTGATGAATGGGATGTGACTCCGTTCAAACAATCACCTCACGGTAGGTGAGAGTGGGCAAGAGAACATAAGCTGTTGCCAGTATTTCCCAGACTCACTCGGTGAGGACAGCAGGGCCAATCAAAGCGGACAAGCTGCTAGTTCTCATCGCAGGTATCTGGAAGGGGAAGGAACAGAAGATGCTGAAGTCTCCTTTTGACTCACCTTTCACTCACAGGTCGTGGTACACAATGGCTATTGACCTGTCATGGTGCTTAGTATCACCCTGCGTAAGTCACTTCCTTTCCCTGATTCTCATTTCCTGAGATGTAAAATGAGAATCTTAGCCTACATCAGAGGTCTTCCATCCTGGTTGCGCATTAAAATTCCCTGAGAGTCTTGTAAAAATGATAACCCCTGGACCTTATCTCAGATCAATGGAATTCAAATGTCTGGGGGCTTGGGTATTGGCACTGGTGTTTTGTTGTTTCTGTTTTTGTTTCTGTTTTGTTTTGTTTTGTTGTACCTGCCCCAGAGGGCTCTGACATGCAGCCCACGTGGAAAACCCCCTGGAAGGAACAATCTCAGAGGCCCTTCTACCTCCTAGAGTCTCTGAATCTCCGAAGTTTTTCAAAGGTTAACTCCTCTGCCAAGAATGGGATTCCTCTTTAGCAAATGTAAAGAAATCCATTTATCTGAAACTTTCAAACTTATTTAAATAGGTACAGATCGGGGATGTGCTGTGTGTTTGACTCTCTGGCAGTTATGGTGGGAAATGTGCTAACTTCCCAGCCTCATCACAGTGCTTCTGCGTCAGAATCTTCAATCTGAGGCACAGGAGCAGAACCAACTCTAGAATTCACGGGGCCCCGTGAAAAATGGACATGAAGATCCCTTGTTAAAATTATTAAGAATTTCAAGACGGTCAGCAGAGTATTGAGCCAAATGCAGGGACCTTCTGAGCCTGGGGCCCCATATGACTACACAGTCTACATGCTCACGAAGACAGCTGTGCACAGGAGTTTGCTGTTAAAAAATTCCTCAAGTCATTTTGAGAGGCCACTTGATTTGGAAACCTCGGTGGTAGGGAATTAAGAAATAAATAACCCATAGTATTTATCCTAATGCAGTGGGGAGAGCAGGCCAATAAGTTAAGGGGTTAATCAGGTACTTTTGCATATAAGGATCAGAGACTCACTCAAGATTTTATTGAAAATGTTCAAGGGGCGGGGGGGAGGGCACCTGGGTGGCCCAGTTGCTTAAGTGTCCAACTTTGGCTCAGGTCATGGTCTCACATTCGTGAGTTTGAGCCCCTCGTCGGGCTCTGAGCTGATGGTGCTGAGCCCGCTTGGGATTCTCTCTCTCTCTCTCTCTCTCTCTCTGACCCTCCCCTGCTTGTGCTCTCTCTCTCTCTCTCACTCTCAAAATAAATAAATAAACTTAAAACAAAAAGAAAATGTCTAAGAGGTACTTGAAAGGAGAGGGATATAGAAGGTATAGTGCAGGAAGTCTGATACTCCCTAAAACTGACCATGGGAAGCTGTTTGGGACACAGCACACTCTCCAAACTGGTGGCATCCATTAGAACTCTGCTGTTTGTAAGACATAGAAACCCCAATCCACTTACATATAAGGAAAATTGCATTAGCTCACATAACAGAAAAGCTTGTCTGTAGGACTGGTTTCAGACATTCTTGGCACAGGACCCGGTTTTCTCCGTTCTTGACTTGGTTCTTTTATCATTTTATTGGCTTCTTTCTGGGACAGATGTTCTCCATAGTGTTAAAATGCCGTAGCTGACCCTGGAGACTTTCTGTCTGGTGGGGAGGAGGACAACTTCTCTCCCCAAGGACCGACCTGTCTTCTTCTAGTTAGGAGTGACCCAAGTTATTCCCCTTGTTGATTCCTTGTCTAATTAAGGTGGACTGGGAGATGAGATATATTAATTAGGCTAGGCCAGTAAGAGCCCATTGAGAGAAAGCTGTTCTCTCCTTTTCATGGATGAGGAAATTGAAGGAGAGAGTCATAGCTTGCCAAGGTCATAAAGCTAGTAAGAATGAAGCCTGGAACTTAAGCCTACACACCTGACTTCAGGACTCACTTTATTAACCACTTAGCTATCTTAAAATTTTTGATTAAACAGACTTTTTGTTTTTTATGGTTTCTCCTTACTTATAAATTCAGCTGTCTCATAATTTCAGTGCAATCGTGGCCCCTCATGACTTACTTTCTAACCTCTGATAGTTTGGTGGGAATGCCACTGCTGCTAACTCCCTCATTTCCTGTTTTTTCTGTTTCAGATTTCTGGCTGAGGTAACATGATTGACCTGATTTGACTTTGTTTGAGCAGAGCTTTAAATGCCAGGCCTCTTCGTTGGCCACTGACCACCGTATCCTGGCGGGTCAGGGGTGTCCTCTCAGTCTAACACCCTAATCAAGTGAAGCTGGTCATGATGATACGATATACAGGCTGAGCCTCCTTCCTTTTCTCCTTGCCTACCAATCCGTACATCCAGCTGGAGCTTGGAGCATGGCTATTTCCCTTAGAAGTGGATACTGTGTTTGATCTATGACATATACACATGTGCCCTGAAAAGTATATTATGAGGTAGAGTAAATGCATGGTCTAAGGCAGTCCAGACCCAGTGCTGTGAGACCGAAGAAAATCTCAAGGGGTCTCATTTGGCATGGGCTTTGGAGATGGGGACACAGGGATGGTGAATGAGATAAAGGGGACTGCTGGAATGAGGCTCAGAGTCTGTCACAGACATTGTGATTAGTCACTTCCTCACTCAAGAGATGTATGTTGAACAAGTACTATATTCCCAAAGAGAGTAGTATATATATATATATATATATATATATATGACCTCAGAACTCAGACTTCAGACTTCTGGAAGCTGACAGTTTAGTTAGGACAGGAGGGAGAGTTTCCATGTACATACCTCTCACTGCTATGAGCCAGAGGGGGAGCTGCATTAGTTCCTGAGTCCTACCATCAAAGCTCACGTGCCCTCTGTAACAATGTCTTTATGTCTTTGCCTTTCCCCAAGGAAAGCTGGCCAATTCTCCTGTGTGTGCGTTTGGGTCTTCTGAGAGGCAGGTACTGTGATAGAATTCAAGGTGCAAGATGTTTACGGGAGGGAATGTTGATGAGGCACAAGTGGGGAGCGAGCAGGAGAAAGGTGAGGGGGTTCTTCAGACCGTGGTGCAAGGTCTAGTACCTGTACAAGGAGAGAGAAGAGTGTGCTGGGGATGGAAGAACTTCAGACCCCAGCGTAGCTCCAAGAATGTGTCAGGCCCAAGGGGGTCTAGAGCGGGGACTACCCACCGGGGGAGTCCTGAATTCGGTAGGCGTGGCCCGGTCCAGCACAGCCTGAGGATTGTGTGACCTTGTCCTGAAGGTGGCGGGTCATCGGCCATCCCAAAGGTGCAGTCGCTGGAGACTGTCAGCCAGCTTCGCTCCTCACGGCAGCTTAAAAGATCTAAATGGCACACCTCATTGGCTGTCCCATGCTTCCAAAACAGTAACTCATATTTGATACTCTATGCCAAATTATTTTAATTATTCGTATATTTTGTCTTTTTTGCATGCTGGCATGATAATGGTTTGCATCTCTTGTCCCACTAAATTTAGCGTCCGGAGTACAAAGACCATGTATCGTTACGCATTTCTGAAATCCGAACGTCCAGCCTAACATAAAGTAGATGTTCAGCAAATAATTATTGAATGGATGAATGACCCAATCAATTAATCAATCAATAAAGGGGTGGCATGAAGACGTAAATGGTTGGAGTCAATCTTCTGGGAGAGCATCGTGCCGTTGCCGTAATTGTAGTGGTGTAACCGAAAGACCCTGGATACTCAAGTCTGATGGTCCTCCGTTTGAATCACATTTCAGACTGCTTATTTGGTTTGTATCTTTGGCCGAAAACCTGGCCTTTTTCCTTAGACCCAGTTTTCTCCTGTTTTTCTCGTTTTCATAAAATGAAAATTGCTTTCACCTTATGGCTTTTGGGGAGGGTTAAAGATACGACACCCGTAAAGGACTGATACAGAGCCTGGAACACAGGGAAACTTCTCTCAAAGTCGTGTGCTTTAGCTCTTCTCCTTCTGAGACTGACTCACCCCATCGCCTGCTGAAGAGCATGAATCTGTTTCCCTACTCTTCCTTATGAGGACAAAGGCAGCCAGGGGCCACCCCAACAGCGACTTCCATAGTCCAATATGGGCAGAGTAACAATCTGATCGAGTACTTACCACGTACCTTGCATTTCACTCTTCTTCCTAGCCTCTGATTAATTAATGGAACAAAGTGCCCAAGAGTGCCATTCCCATTTACAAAGGGGAGAATGGAAGCTTGAGGTGTTAAATAACTCTTCCCTGGGTTGCATTTCAGTAAGGGGAACCAGTAGGGTTCAAATTCAAGTCTCTATTGGGTCTGAGCTACTACACATTATACTGGCTTTCTAGGAATGGGCAATCAGTTAGGTGACCCCAAAGATTGAACCTGCTTCTGAGGTCTCTAAGGGCATTCCTGAGATCCCAAGAGGCTGCTCTAGGGTGCTCTGATCCTGAGTAGTAGGACCCCCAGATAATGCCATCCAGAGAGGGAAGTACCAGGACTATAGGAGATACTCTTTTGTTAGGGTGCTCTGCCCTCTGCTGGTTGCTCTTAATGCTGTTATACACTTGGGTCATTAAAATGCCTTGTATATACCTTCTTTCATTTCGGTCCCCTTGGTGGTAACCAAATTATTTCAAAGAACAATACTTCACAACAAGTATAACTACTTAATACATAAGTAAGTACTTGTAAGGATGTGCGTGCACTCACCCACAAGGTTATAGAGCATAGCACAATGCCCATCACACAATAGTTGATTAGTAAAATTACACGAATGGATGACTTGGAGTTCACACACGGAAAGAACACCAGCAATTAAAGACTTGGATTGAGTATAGGTTTAAGGCAATAGAAAAAAAAAAACAACAACAAAACACTGGCATAGCTACAAGGAACCTTAACAGTTTGTGTAGTACAGTGAAAAATAAACTCTTACTGTCACCGTTGTACTATTAAGGGAACAGTGGTACAGGAGGTTAAACGCCTTGATTAAAATCTCACTCAAGTGAGCTCCCAGCAGGTTTTCCAACTCAAATACCTACGTTCCAGCTGGCTTCTGGGGCAAATCAACCCAGCTCCGCCCTAGGCTGGTAAGGACCTTGACACCAAATCCTGAGATGAAACAGTGAGGTCGCAGGTGGCCGAGAAAGATGAAAGGCAGTGGGAGTTTGTGTTTGCTCAAGAGTAACTGTGCTGGTGTAGATGGGTGTCCGGATACAGGAAAGAGACTTAGGGAGTCATCATGACGATGAAGAGCTTAATGGAAACTTGTCGTGCTGATGCAAGGTTGGCAAATACAGTTTCAGACGAACAGCAGGAAAATTGAGGAGTAGCATTTTTCTCACGATTTGGGCATAAACAAAATGCAAGCGTCCAGAAGTTGAAACTTTGAGGTGTACCTTTGTCTCAGGCATTGAGAAGTGGCCCCCAGGTGCCAGGCCTGGGGGCCCAGAATGGAAGCATCTGGAAAAGGCAGGTATCTCAACAGTTAGATGGTGAGCTTGCTGGATTCTAGGGTCTTGTCTAAGTCAGTGTTTCTCAGAGTCGAACGTGCACACAAAGACCTGAGCACTTTGCTAAAATGCACCCTCGGATTCATTCGTTCTGGAGAAAGGCTTGAAACTGTGCTCTTCTAAGAAACTTGCAGGTGACACTGGTTGTGCCGTCCCATGAGCCACACTTCCGCACCAAGAGCCCGGTCTGCATTGCCTCCAAGAAAGCAGCGTGGCATCTGGCAAAAAGCTGGGGCTCCACGCTTCTTCAGCGAATGAATGGATGGAAGAACGAATCCATTGATCCATCGGCCCATCGGCCCGTGCTGACAGTTTTGCGATTACAATAGAATCACGAGTCAACCGTGTGTGTCCTCTTTCTGAGCCTAAAATCAGTTTAGTTAGCGAGGTTGCTTTTCCTATTTTGCCCTCCTGATAACCACACTGAGACCTTTGCAACTTCTGCTTCCTGGTTAATACAAGTCATCGGCATAGTGAGCGAAAGCATCACTTCCCAGGCTGGGTGGGATATTTTGGAGACAGCACGTTTAAGTAAGAATATCTTGATGTATTCCTGAAAAATCCTGACACTTCAGGGATTTTCTCGCTCATCTCCTTCCTCTCCCCTTTCTTTTTCTTTAGCCAAAAATAAAATAAAATAAAATAAAATGAAATAAAATAAAATAAAGTGAAACGCCTGGAGTTTTGCGATTTCTATTTCCTCTCGTTTTCCGTCTCTATCTGTGGCAAATTCGAGGACACGATCACTCTGGTGAACGCAGTTGCCAGTGGGGAACATGCCAGGCCTTCTTTCCCCACCTCATCCCACCCAATCCCCAAATGCAGAGGAATTATTTTAGAAGCGAGTCTGGCACTTTCCCCACTGCAGTCTCAACTAACCCAACTATTTCTGGACCGAGCGTGCAAATTCATCACGCAGATCAGCAAAATCAGGAGGCCATGCATGGGTACACGGACTTAATGAGCATTTTATTACCTTCAAAGCAGTGCTACACATCCTGCGCATTTAGCATTTTGCCGAACACTGCTTGGAACTGGTGATATAAGCCCAGACCTCAGCTGATCATTACCAGAGGCTTCGTTCTCCAGTTCCTCTGGGGACAACAGAACAGGGTTGGAGGAAGGGGGATGAGGGCGCGGTCAGAAGCGATGGCATCTGCTTGTCCGACTTTTCAAATTGGAATCATTCAGATTCTAAGTACAAGGCATCAGTGAAGCCAGGAAAATGGCTCAGTGCCCCACGGAGGGTGTTTTTCTCTCAATCCAAACCCCAAAATGAAAAATAGGTATATACAGACACATATGTACATATTTTTATATATGTATACATATGATTTTTCAAAATAAAAACTTTACCATGATAAGTGTACCCTTTAATCCCCACCACCCTGTTTCACCCAGCACCCCACCCATCTCCCCTGTGGTAAGCATCTGTTTGTTCTCTATAGTTAAGAATCTGTTTCTTGGCTTGTTTTTCTCTCTCTTTTCTTTTTTTAATTTGCTCTTTTGGGTTGTTTTTTTTTTTAATGTTTATTTATTTTTGAGAGAGAAAGGCAGAGCATGAGCGGGGGAGGGCCAGAGAGAGAGGGAGACACAGAATCCGAATCAGGCTCCAGGCCCTGAGCTGTCAGCACAGAGCCCCACGCGGGACTCGAACCCACTAGCTGTGAGATCATCTCCTGAGCCGAAGTCAGACGCTTAACTGACTGAGCCCCCCAGGTGCCCCGCACATGTGTAACATATTGCAATGTCATTTGCTTGTTGTCATTTTCTGCTATTTGCTGTAAGGTTCTTCCTATGCCCTTGATCTTGGAAAGGCAGGGCAGCCTGGGCAGCAACAGAAAGCATTGTTATCGACACCAAAATTCAAAAACAAATAAATAAAACAATGCTCCTGACTGGTTGGGGTCCAGAAGTATGTTCACTGTAAGGCATGGTGAGCTTTGCTTATGACTTTGGGGGCTGCCCAAGGGGTTACCTTTTCTTGGGACCTCAGAAACTCTCTGCCCTAAAATCCATTTCTCCCTCTCTCTCTCGCACTGTCACTTAGACTCACTGATCCTCTATCCCAGGCTTGATGGTTAATTACACCTGGTTTTCTTCTAGATTGAGCCACAGAGGATTTCAGATTTGTGAGTGCTTCGGAGAAAGTGAGGCCAATCCAAGCCAGGTGCCTTTCTTTTTTTTTTTTTTTTTTTCAACGTTTTTTATTTATTTTTGGGACAGAGAGAGACAGAGCATGAACGGGGGAGGGGCAGAGAGAGAGAGGGAGACACAGAATCGGAAACAGGCTCCAGGCTCCGAGTCAGGTGCCTTTCAAAGCAATTACTTGTAAAATTAAGGAATCCGAATTTTCATCCTGCTGATAAATTTGAGGACGTCGTTACGCCCAACCTATCTCTAGGTCTCTCTCTTTGCATCCTTGATATCAGCAGGTACGAGAGGGCAGGAAATAAAATCGATCATGTCACTTTCGTCTGACCACAAACCAGGAGACATACGAAAAGTATGACATAGAAGGAACACTGTTATAATAAGAAGCACGAAGTGATAAAACATAGTTAAGAAACCATTGATGAAGGCACTCTACAATACTCTCTGATCTCAAAACTCAAAAGTAACAGCCACGTGGTGACTATCTCATAGCACCTTGTGCTTGGTTTCTCTTGTGCTAATGGGACACAGTGTGATCTGGAGGCTCAAAGGAAGACTTGCTATACATAGAAACCTGATACCCACAACCAGTGTTTCCCAGTAAGACATTATTCCATTTCTTTCTATTGGTTGACTTCCCATATTATTTTTGACCAACGCGGTCAGAGAACTATATGTCTCCAAAACGCCTTCCGCTAAGTTGCACTTGTTTAAAATTTTTTTCTCATTCACATGAATTCTCCGGCCAACTGTCCCTTTGGTTGCTTTCGGACCCCAGAGCAGAGACACTTAAGGTCGCTTCACATCCGTGTGCTGTGATCTTCAGTTCCAGTCTGCCTTGCATGGAGGTTACGTCACGTGGCCAACGTTGGCCAAGGGATTGAGAATGGGAGCAGCGGTTAAAGCTGCTTGCCTTTTCCATCCCTATCTGCGCTGGCTGCAGCAACCTTGAGGGTCATGCTCTCTGGGTGGAGATTCAAGACTGAAAGAGGTATCACATTTTTAAAAAGCCAGCAGTTGAATCCTCTCAAACCATGATACGTGTGAAAAACAAGCTCTCATTGTACCAAGCCACCGAGATTTCAGGGCTTCGATGTTGCACAAGTTAGCATTAATTAACTTGACTAATACAGCTCTGCAAAAAAAAAGCAGGTTCAAATGCCCAAAGGGTTTGGGCAGGTGACACATCGACATATCTTGCCAGTGTTTCGCACATCAAATTAGAGAACCGTGGCTGTTGTGGAGATAATTTAAATTCACCACCCAATTATTTTCAAAAGATTGTTTTTATAATGTGAAGTTTGCACAGTGGCCATAATTACTTCTTTGTCTCTTCTTAGGATGTTTTAGGCCTAATGTCACCTTTACTAGGCTTTTAGACGCTGAATAACTGACATTATGTGATTAGTTTCTGGCCCCAACATGACAGAGCCTAAGAAGGGGTTCTGACAGCACGTGGCTGATGCCTCATCAATGAATGAATCGGGACACTCATTCTGATATCTACTTCGCTTTCAGAAATGGCAATTTACCCATTGTTTCCTCGTAAGACAGCCACATATAGCTTCAGCTATGATCTACAACGGCAAGACCCAGAAGTTCTGAGTCGAAATATCACCTCCCCGGTACCAGCTACAGACTCTGCTTTGCCCGCTAGCTCCCCACTCTCCTGAAAATAGGAAATGGGGGGATATTTCATTGGTTTGTTGTGATACTAAATGGATGAAATTACCAAAAGCATGTGGGATTTCCTCACACAGTCAAATAATTTCTCAATAACCATTAGTTATGCTCTATACCCATTAAATTCTTCAGGGCGATCGCAGCTTCACCCGAGAAAGGAAAAACAAAACAAAACAACCTTTAGGTGCAGACGACTTATGGCATACGACCACAAGGTGGCACCATTGAGTCAACATCAAGGTTTTTCCTGGCAGAAAGGACACCTAGATGTCACTTGTGTCTAAAAATTCATACTTATCCAGTGTGGTCACAACACAGTTGCAAAAGATGGTGCAGTCCGCGTGTTATAATAGCAAGACCTGTGTGCTGTATCTTTCCATTATGATCGCTTTATGATACTTCTGAAAGAATTCACCACTGACAGATTTTATTGTAATTATTTTTGCAGTTTAAATTGTGTTGTTGTTGTTGTTGTTGTTGTCGTTATGCAATGGGAATGAAGAAGTTTTCATTTTCCTAGCCCAGAGACATTTATCAGAGAATGATCAGGCTTTCACGGAGGGAAAAGGAAACTTTTTCAAGTTCCTTTTCGGAAGGACATTTCAATTTTGCCAGTGCAGAAAAAAGGCCCATAAAGATGGGTTCCTGAATGATAGGAAGAAGAATTACGCCCCACTTCTTTGGGCAGCTGAGAAATACAACTTGAGCAGATGTAGCTCCTGGGGAATGGGTCGCCCTCTGTCCCCAATACCTGGGGTTTCCGCGAGGGGTCCTTCTCTTGGTCCTTAGAAACTCTTTCCACTGGGATGCTCTCCTCTCCCAGTGAGAATCCCCTTGTCCTGGACTTTGCTCCACTGCTTGCTGGGACCCTGCCTCCTTCTCCCTGTCCTCTGGTCCAGGTTGGCAGTCACTGAGCTCTTCTGCTGTGTGAGTTCATGACGGCTTCAGATCCCTAGGGACCGGGCAGGAAATGGGTGGGAGGAGAGCTTCATTTCTTTCTTTCTTTCTTTTTTTTTTTTTAAGAATTTTTTTAAAACATTTAGAACAGTATGGAATGCAACAATACCTGTGTACTTACCACCTACATTTTACAAATGTCATAATTTCATCATATTTATTTCAGCTCTTCAAACAAAAAAATGCAGACAGCTGACGTTACCACGCACAATCTTATTTCCTTCTTTCTCTCCCCAGAGAGAAATGTTTCCTGGGAATGGGTCATATCTTGCAGTGTGCATTTCGATTTTTTGGCTACTTATTTATATAATGGGTATGGAGGGAGTCCTGTGCCTTGCACATACTTTCTCTGCTTTGGAAAGGTAGAGAAGGAGGCAGAGGTGGATGCCTTCAGCGTTCACCTGCCCTTCCCCCACCCTGCCCCCAGGACCTACGCAGCTGACGCCACCTTTCTTTGGCACTCTCATTTCCCAGGGTGCTGGCACAGAAAACAGAATGCTGCTTAAATTCACAGGGCGTAGGTCCTGTCCTAGTACTGCTGTGAATCAGCTAGAAGACCTTGGGCAAATTTCATCATTTCTCTGGGCTCCTATCAGGTTATCGATGTGAAATGTCAGAAATAACACTGTTTGTTTCCATGGGGATCATTAAATTTAATCGGCAATTACATATCGCAGATTTTTATTGCTCTTGAAAATTACATATTTCTCGTGCTTGGATTATAAACACAAACTCAAGTAAGACAGTAACTCCAGAAAAAAAAAACATATGTATATATATATATATACATATATGTATATATATATATATGTGTATATATATATATATATATATATATATATCTCCCCTTCTTTAATGGAAAACAGGTATGTTAAAAACCATGACTGTCAGATGTGATCTGTATTATAACTGAGGTGTTTATTAACTGCAGTGGGAGCCCAGGAGAGGAAGAAGTTAGTTGTGCCCTTGGGCATCAAAGGGAGCGTTCTTGTTGTTTGGTTGGTTTTGCTTTTGATTTTTTAGGGTGACAGAGCCTTGTGCTACAAATATGATGGAGGAAAAAAGGAGGGTGAAGTCAACATTTATTTGACCTTTACTGAACACCAGAGGCCAAGCATATCCGCCCTTATTTCCTATCTCAGCTATCCATTCATATTTTTTTTTCTTTTCTTTATCTAAGGCTTATACTGAGCTTGGTATTATGCACGTGATATCTTGTCCCCTGTTTTCTAGATAAGGAAGCTGACAGAGAGGAAAAACAAAGCCTCGAATGTGCCAGAGCAAGTAAGGACAGAGGCCAGTTCCCACACGCTCTTGTGGCCCCCTTGGGTCAGGGCTGGGGAGTGGGGACGGGGGCCTCACCTCCACTCAATCCCCGCGGAAGCAAAGTCATTTGGGGATAACTTTTCCCACTCAAAAGTGGCCTTATTGTGTTGATCTATTTGCAAGCATCTCTGCTTGCCCCCTTGAAGCTCTCAGCTTCCTGGGCTGCGAGGACCCCACCTCTCGGCTTTTCCTGTGCCTCCCAGGCACTGTCTCAGCCTCATCAGAGCCCCCCCCACCCCTTGCCAGAGGCTATGTTTCCTCCGAGTCTTAGAAGTGATCTACTCAAGGTTTCATCTTAGAAGTGATCTACTCAAGGTTTCAGCCCTAACATTAGACAAGGTCACACAATCCTCAGGCCGTGCTGGACTGGGCCACGCCTACCGAATTGCTTGCAATAGTCTTTATATAAAGCTGCCCTTTTTAATTTGGTTTCCCAAACATCTTAGCTCTGTGGACCCCCTTCAGAATCTCCTTTGGCTATATGGATCGCATCTCTGTAGCGACCCTACTGTTTGTCATGTTATGAAAAGTCGACTTTGACCTTCTTTTTAAACTTAGCTCAAGTTTTGCTCAGCTACAGGATCAATGAAAACGGTTGTCATATACTCATCATAATTGGTCTGCTATGCAATGAACATACAATCATTAACATGAAAAACATTAATTTAAGTGCCACCTAAAATGTCACCTCTTATATCCCCGGTGGAATGCGTCAAACGTTCTCCAAACACTGACTTGGTTGTTCCCACATGCTGTTCATATTGTAGCCCACCGAACAGTCTACGTGGTTTCTGAGCCATTATAGTAACATCTATGGTGAGTATGATTATCTTTATTTCACGAAAGCAAGCCCTGGAGGTCAGAGAGCTTCAGTAATCAGCCCAGCTGGAGAGGAAGGGTCTGGGATAAGAAGTAGCAGCTGGGTGACAGACCCCACTTTGGCTTTGGGCTCTGCTGCCCCTCCCCAGGCTCTCTGGTGTTCCCTCCAGTCCTGAATGCCGAAAATCCTTATTTCACGGCCTTCAATGTTGTGCTAAGCTTACAGGAAGAAGCCCACACACCTTATCACAGTACAGGAGATCCCAACAGACCCGCTGGTGTAGCACCTTCCCCAGTATTGTCCCATCTTTTAAAACATTTTTCAAGTTTATTGATTTACTGAGAGAGAGAGAGAGAGAGAGAGAGGGAGAGAATACCAAGCAGGCTCAGCACTGTCAGCACAGAGCCCAATGTGGGGCTTGAACTTATAAACTGTGAGATCATGACCAGAGCTGAAGCCAAGAGTCATATGCTTAACTGACTGAGCCACCCAGGCGCCCCTGTTCTGTCCATCTTTCACCACACTCTGTGCCGCAGAGCTCAGACCGGCTGGCTGGAGCTCATGCCCGTCCGTTGGGTGATTTCTGGCTTCTGGTCTCTGGTAACACTGCTCCCTGGGGCTGGACCACTCTTCTCTCCACTGCTCTGTGTCTCTGGATTTGTCCTCACTCACCTCCTCTCCATTAACACATGCATGGCCTCACCTCCTCTGAGAAGCCCTCCCTGTTCACACCTTCCCCCATCCCAGCTTGCTAGTGTCTCCCACCACCACATGCGTTTTTCTAGGCCTGACATCACCGCATCCTAGTAGAACTACGTGCTGCGTTTCTGTGTCTCTGCAAAGAGGATCTGTATTTTCTTTCCCCTCATGCCCATGCCCAGCATCCCAGTCCAGAACCAGGTCTGATAAATCATTATTAAACATGAACAAATTCTATTTCACAGAAACTTCCATAAGAACAGGAACGCAGATCCGTCTTTGTACCATTTCCTGCATAAGACTTAAATGTCGGTTGAAATAAAGTCTTGAAATGTCTATTGCATTGAGGGCATCATCTTGTTATTCTGATCTACTTTAAAAGTGGATTTTTAGGGGGCCTGGGTGGCTCAGTCGGTTAAGAGGCCGACTTCGGCTCAGGTCATGATCTCGCGGTCCGTGAGTTTGAGCCCCGCGTCGGGCTCTGTGCTGACAGCTCAGAGCCTGGAGCCCGTTTCAGATTCTGTGTCTCCCTCTCTCTCTGCCCCTCCCCTGCTCACGCTCTGTCTCTCTCTGTCTTTTAAAAATGAATACACATTTAAAAAAAATTTTTAAGTAGATTTTTGGAGGAATTTGGTTGGCTTTCAGAGACAATGTTAATCATGTATTCATCTTGACCTTGAGAGTCAAGCGATCTTTTATGGGGAAAGAGGGAGTTCTTTAGGCCCTTGTGGTTTGCTCCTTCAAGAACCTGACTGTTCAGCTTCCCGAGAACCACACCTCCTGTTTCTGTTGATGAAGACATTGCTGGGGAAGTACCTTCCAGAATTCTGACTGCTCAGCTTTTGGATTCTTGCCCTGTGCTTGCAAACTGTTTTTAATTAGCCCCTTGGTAATCTTCCCTCGGTCCAAAAATACCATTTTGCTGCAGGGAGACAAGGACGATCTTTTGTCCCCAAGAGATGATCCTGGATCTCTGCTGCAGGATCAGATAGAAGCTGTGACACATTTCAGAGGCTCCTGTTGTCAAAACGCGTCTGCCAAGCCTCTGCTGCCCACCTCCACACGCCACAAACACGGTGCATTGTCTGGTGACACATACGGGTCACTTGTTCTTCATTTTGAATCATGCTATTTTCACAATCATTTTGATGACCATTTAATCCTCTCCCTTTTCTTTGCAGTAGATTTGCCTTTTCTTCTGCTGGGTGAAATGTCGCTCCAGCCTAGGAGTCTAGCAAATGTTATTTCCTTTTAGCTTTCACTCCTGCCCATTCAAACGACTTCTGTCAGAACAGCATCCTCCTCCTGCAGTGGGCAAGAGGGCACTGTTCCATGGCTCTTTCAGCAGAAACCATCTAGAACGGAGCTTGGTGTGTAAACATCTCCTCTGCTGAGCAGCGCGCTCCCACAAAGGACATGGCTTCCTTGCGTCACATTTTTAGCGCCTACACGCAGTGGGCTGGTTAAGCGTTTGCTGAGATGAATGGAGACAAAGGGGTTGGTCTCTTTGTTTCCAGGCTTTCCCATCTTTGGCAGAGGAACCTTCCTGCAGCAAAGTTCTGACCCAACTGCCTGGCCTGACAGGGGGCATCTGCTGGGATATGACGTTGAGTGTGGCGCCATTCTTCTCCCTTTTCGTTCCTTACTTGGCCTCTGACCTCTTGGAGCTCCTTAGAGCTGCTTGAGCCCAATATCCAAGCCCATCCTGCCTCGGTCCCAACGAGGCACTGTGTTTATCATAGTCTAAAACGTGGCCATTTGGCAATAAGATCTTTAAGAGGTGGGACGGACCTAGAGTGCCTTATTTAGGGTCACATTCTGGGTGCCTGGTATAGCATCAACGCAGAGTAGCTGTTGAGCCAGCCAATATTCGTGAAATACATGAGGAGTAAAGGAAGGGACCCATGCTCTTCACTGCAATGCCCTCTCTTGCCTCGCCTTCATCTGCCCACTCAAAGTCGTGCTCTGAGATTCAGTCCAGACACATCTTCTTGTGGTGGCCTTTCCTGATCACTCTCCCAGCCCTTGAATGAAGTCCTCTCCTCTGTGATCCCCAAGTTTCCCTTTGCAGATATTTCTTACCATCCCTATCGCACCATATTATAATTCTCTCTTTATTAGTCTCTCTCTCTCTCCCCCTGACAGGACTGTGGGATATATAAAGGTAGAGATTTTAACTGAATCATCTAGTTTTCTTGACGTTTAGGACTCTACCAATAGTAGGCACTGGAGGTAGATTTATTGAATAGATAGATAAGAACATATGTCATGTTTGGTGACAGTACTTTATCTTTTAAAAGTGGAAAGTGAGGGGCGCTTGGGTGGCTCAGTCGGTTAAGCGTCCGACTTCAGCTCAGGTCATGATCTCGCAGTCCGTGAGTTCGAGCCCCACGTCGGGCTCTGTGCTGACTGCTCAGAGCCTGTAGCCTGTTTCAGATTCTGTGTCTCCCTCTCTCTCTGATCCTCCCCCGTTCATGCTCTGTTTCCTCTGTCTCAAAAATAAATAAACGTTAAAAAAAAAAGTTTTTTTTAAAAGTGGAAAGTGAGTCCAAACAACAAGGATCAACTGAAATACCAATATCTGTCGGGTGAGGTGCAGCCAGGAAGAGAAGGGACAACATAAGTGAAGGAACAGATCATTGATCTGATAGTCCCTGGGGTCTAGAAGATGCTTTTGCAAGCCCTCCATTGATTCTCAGAGACCTGCTGGGACTCAGGTGCTAATCAGCAATGTGCAGACAAAGACAACCAGGGAAATGAAGCATCTGTAAGTGTGTTCAAAACCAAGTGGCCCCAGTAGGGATATCGGCAAGTAATTCCCCAGGAGAGAGGACAGCTACTGATAAAGGGTGCTTGTGCAAGGAAGTTAGCAAAAGGTTATGTTTTGGGAAATCAAGGCTTTGTGATAGCTGGCTGTAAACTGCTGTTCTTGAAAACAAAAACGGACATTTATAATACCTGACTATGAACATTTATAATACCAATGTTTTGAAAAGTGGTCCTTTCTCATTATTTTGTAGACAGGAAAACGAGACTCGTGGGATTTTAATTTGTGCATTTTTGCCTGTTTTGCTCCAGAAACATGAAATTTGTGGCAGTATGAGGTAGTGGTCGAGAGTATGAGCTCGGCGCCAAGTTAACATCAATGGCAATCCATTTTCCATCCACAACTGACTATGTATCTTGGGTTATTTCAACTCTCTACCCCTTGGTTTTCTTTCTGCAATAGGACAAGTTATGGTACCTATGTCATGGAGTTGGTGGGAGAATGAAATGAACCAATGCAAATAAAGCATAATGCAGTTATTACTATCTTGGGGAGAATGACAGATACTAGCTTTTCAAACGTGTCTCGGAAGAGCTCATGGGGAATCTTCAAGCCCTCATTGGGTTGTTTGTCCAAACTGCTTGCCGGTGCAAGAGTGGGCATGCCTCGCCATTTCCTTGGCAACCTGATGGTAAATGCTCACAGTTTTTATGCTCCCAAGGTCCTGCCCTCTGCTGGTGGTGTCATCTGACCAAGCCCAATTTATTTCACCATCACATGATTTCAGAGCAAACATATACAGTCAAGGAGTTCAAAGGAAGGCTAGGAAGGAAGGAGAGGAAGAATTTATTCTCATTCTTCTCCTTCAAGCACTTTTGCAACATGGCTTGGGAAAAATCCGAATTATCAGTCTTTCCCCCCTAGCTTTGTGCCACTATTTTCATGCCTTCTAGAAACACAGTCCACATGCTGTTAAGCTTAGCACAGTCATCACTGAAATAGAGCCCTGCTTCAGTACCTAACTTGATCAAGGTTACCCGGCTGATAAATGTTGGACTTACTAATATCATTATAAGTCTCAGGCCATCAAATCAATTTATTCATGCGAAATCACCTAAGGGACACCTACCATATGGTAGGTACTTTACAAGGCACTTAGGGACAGAATGTCAGTAGGAACAGTCAGTCCTATCAAAGGAACATTTTTATAATATATTAGGAGCTCAAGGTGGAAACACTTCCTGATGTGGGATCCAAGTGTCTTTGGAATCAAGCTGAAACAGGACTTCTATTTTTGTCATATTGCATTATCTTATTTTGAATTTCATCCAGTAGCCATGGTAGAGGCAAATGAATCATATGAAGCTCAAATAGCCAAACTTACAGGTTTACCCTTACTTAAAAACATGGTTAAACTTAAATTTTAAGGTGTTAAAAACAAAGCTCTTACTTCATAAATTCAAAAGTCACCCTCACATATGAATCTACTAAATCCAAGTGTTGGTCGAGTGTTGTTGGCAAGCTTCAGCTCTGCTATGTGGTGGTAGACCGACGAATGTTCACAAGTTGAAAGTTCACAAATTGGAAGATTATAGTGAGCAAATTTACGAATAGAAGAGTTTCTTTACTTGCCTTTAATCTGATAGTTGTAAAAAGTGGTAGGAATCTAATACCCTAGCATCAGATTTCCTGTTTCACAAAGCCCATCCCTACGTGTTCTGGGTCTTTGTGCCCTGAATTAAAAATACATACATACATATATATGTATATATATATATATATACATATATATATATATATATATATATATATATATATATATATAAATAATTTTAAATATGCCATTGTCCATAATGATTGCTGAGCAAAGTAAGTCATAGATTTTCAGAGCCATTGGGTAGTATTGATGATGATGATGATGATGCTTGTGGTGGTGGTAGCGAATCCATTAGGTGATTAATCATAATGAGAGCTAATAATTATTGAGTGTGTGCACAATCAGGACACGAGGCTACAGTATGTATGTATACTATTGCATTTAATTCTTACAAAAAAACTAGATAGCATCCTGGTTTTCAGATGAGGAAGCTAAAGTTTTGGCACTTGCCATCCATCAAAAAATAGCAAGTGGCAGACCTGGGACTTGATCTCTGGTGTGTTTGGTTCAGAGCCAAGTCCCTAAGACACACACGATTCCTCAGCTTCATTAAGTAAATCTCTTTCATGTCACAATTGTCATAATTGAAACCTACAAAGTTGCATCTTGTGCCTGAAGTCAGTAAGCCAGTGACAAAAAGTGGTGGGAACATAAGTTCCCTGATCCTAAGGTTATGTGTGTGTGTGTGTGTGTGTGTGTGTGTGTGTGTGTGTGATATGATATATATATACGTATACACGCATATACATACGTATATATATATATATATGTATATACACACGTTATATATGTATAGGTAGTTTATCAAATAATTTCAATGCAATTCACAGTCAAGATGGTCTCCTTTTTATTGTCTTTAGTTTTTAAATTCCTCCCATGGCTCATGCTCATTCTTCAAGTCTCAATTTAAATATCTCTCTATCAGTCATGACCAGCTAGGTCACACTATGGTGAAAAAGAACTTTAGTGACTTAAAGCAACAAAGCATCACTTCTTGATCATACCTGATGCCCGGTTAAGGGCAGTGCAGGGCTCTTCTCTGAGTACCTCACTCCAGGGCCCAGGCTGATGAAGCACCCATGATCTGGAAGGTGTCTTGTCTTTACACAGAAGGCAGGAGAATGCTGAGTATTTTTTTTTAATTTTTTCAAATGTTTTTTAAATTTATTTTTGAAGGAGGGAGAGACAGAGCATAAGTGGGGGAGGAGCAGACAGAGAGAGAGACATAGAATTTGAAGCAGGCTCCAGGCTCCAAGCTGTCAGCACAGAGCCCGATGCGGGGCTCGGACTCACAAACTGTGAGATCATGACCTGGGCCGAAGTCGGACGCTTAACCGCCGGAGCCACCCAGGCGCCCCGAACACTGAGCATTTTGAACCATCACTCAATGCTGTGAGTGGAAGTCCCTCACCTCATGTCTATTTATAACTCTTTAGCTGGAGATAGTGACATGGTCCCCCTCAACCACAAGGGGACCAGGAAGAAGAGTCCTACTATTTGCCTGGAAGATGGAGATCCAGAATATTCTTGAGGACCTTGATAGTTACTTCTTTGGGGAAGACTCTGAGAAACCCCTTCTTCATTCTCAGCAGTAGCTGCATTTTCCCACTTAAGGACACAGCTCTTGTGATTATACTTTTTGTCAGGTTCTGGTAATACTTTTTCCCTTTCTTACAGTTGCTGGTCCTTGAGTGCTTCCTCATCTTGTGCTGGTGTCCTTAACCCTGCCAGCAACCTCATAGAGAGTCCCTTCATCAACCTCTTGATCTTGGCCTGTGCAACTTGTTACTAGATACACTCCTAAAGGCAAGGAAAACAAAGGCTAACATGAGCTACTGGGACTTCATCAAGATAACAAGCTTCTGCACAGTGAAGGAAGCAATCAACAAAACTAAAAGTCAGCTTATGGAATGGGAGAAGATATTTGCAAATGACATTCCTGATAAAGGGTTGGTATCCAAAATTGGTAAATAAACTTATCAATCTCAACACCCAAAAAACAAATAACCCACTTAAGAAATGGGCAGGAGACATGAATAGACACTTTTCCAAAGAAGACATCCAGATGGCTAATAGACACATGAAAAGATGTGTAACATCACTCATCATCAGGGAAATACAAATCAAAACAATAATGAGGAGTGCTTGGGGGGCTTAGTCAGTTAAGCATCTGACTTCGGCTCAGGTCATGATGTCATGGCTGGTGGGTTCGAGCCCCATATCAGGCTCTGTGCTGACAGCTCAGAGCCTGGAGCCTGCTTCAGATTCTGTATCTCTCTCTCTCTCTCTCTCTCTCTCTCTCTCTCTTTCTCTCTCATTCTGTCCCTTCCCTACTCACACTCTGTCTTTCCATCTTTTAACAAATAAGAGATAAACATTAAAAATTTTTTAAAAATAATGAGATACCATCTCACACTTGTTGGAAGGGCTAAAATTAACAACACAAGAAACAGCAGGTGTTGGCAAGGATGTAGAGAAGGGGGAACCCTCTCACACTGTTGGTGGGAATGCAAACTGGTATAGTTACTCTGCAGAATAGTATGAGGCTCCTCTCTCTCATTTCCACTTCCATTGACACCTGTTTCTTCCTTGACCCTCCATGTTCCCAAGCCAGCACACTCAGGTCTAAGTGTAGATCCATCCTATTATTCCTGCTCAAACGACACTAACATCCACATCGAAGCCTCCACTGTCTCCCCTACAGGCTGTGACTAATTTCCTGCCTATTAGGCTCTCTCATGAAGCTTCTTCCCAAAGTTACTACTAAGCTCCTTATGACAAAGAAAATGCTCCTCCCTCATTCCACTTACATTTATAGGAGCGGGAGCAGGTCAGCCAACAGCTGCCGAAAAGCAGATGACCAACTAAAGACATAGACGCTAGACTTACCGCAGTCTTTGGACCATTAAGATTAGGGTAGGGGTTGGACCTAACATGGGGAAGAGAGTATAGAGGACACCACACTCAAGAAACTGCTACTTACCTTTTTTCTACCCTTGGATATCTTCTTATACAGATAGAGATTCAAGGATGATAACTGAAATGCTGGCTTTTCATTGCCTTCATTGTCTGTCATTCCCCAAAACGTGTCCAGCCATCCTTAGGATTTGATAAGTGTTTTACATGACCATCTTTGGCTTTGGTTCCCCATCCCTGCTTTGGATCCAATAAGACAGTCTCACTCAATATACTGCTATGCCTTTTGTTTCAATGATCTATCTCTATATAAAAAATTACTCAAGGGAGCCTGGGTAGCTCACTTGGTTGGCCATCTAACTCTTGATTTGGGCTTAGGTCATGATCCCAGGGTTGTAAGATCCAGCCCCATGTTGGGCTTTGCATTGAGCGTGAAGACTGCTTAAGATTCTCTCTCTCTCTCTCTCTCTCTCTCTCTCTCTCTTTCTGTCTCTCACTCTCTGCACCTTTCTCCAACTTGCACTCTCTCTCACTCTTTGAAAAACAAGAAATAAATTACTCAAAGCCTGGTCCCTAAAACAACAAACATTATATCGTATCTTATGATTTTCTAGTTTGGGAATTCAAGCAAGGATCAGGTAGGGGATTCTACTATGACATGCTGGAGTTGGCTTGCATCAGCTTATGAGAAACAATTTAAAACAAAATTAATGTTTATTTATTTTTGAGAGAGACAGGCAGAACATGAGCAGGGGAGGGCAGAGAGGAGACACAGAATTTTTTTGAAGTAGGCTCCAGGCTCTGAGCTATCCGAATAGAGCTGGACGTGGGGCTCGAACCCACGAACCATGAGATCATGACCTGAGCCGAAGTCAGACACTCAACCAACTGAGCCACCCAGGTGCCCTTTATAAGAGCCAATTTTTAAATATTCAGAAATTTTGTGGGCTCTTCAATAGCTTGAAACTGGCTATGGAGGGGATGTTTATATCATTGGATTTAGCAAACACTAGAATCTTTTAAAATTTTTTCCCAGAGTGCCAGTTTACCTACATACCACTGCTTCTGTTAGACGTATCCTTGAACTTGGTCAGTATTTACCTGGTGGTGGGCTGGTCTGGAGGGTCCAAGAAGGTTTCACCCACATGTCTGGCACTTTAGGGGCACAATATACTGGTTTACAACTTAGTGAGTCTTAGAAAGTTCAGCTAAGACGGTCAATCAGAACATGTACACACGACCTCTCCAGCATGGTGGTCTCAGGTTAGTCAAACTTTATGTGTGGCCACCAAAATTTCTTGGAACCAGTGTTGCGGGAGCCCAGGTAGAAGCTGCTGTTCTTTTTATGACTTAACTTTACATACCATGTTAATTTGTCAGTCAAGTTATTACATCCAGCTGATATCCAAAGGAATTAAATTTCATCTCCCAATGGAGAAATTAGTACAGAGTTAATGATGACATTGGGTCTATTTCCTAGATTATAAACTCACACACATAAATGATTCTAGTTGCCTTATTAATATCTTAGCCTCGATGTTTCACATGCATCTCTAACTCATCATGTTCAAAACTGAATTCATATTTCCCCCCATGTATTGGTCAGAATAAATCCTTCTAGCTGTTATAACATGCAAATCCTGAAAATTTAAATGCTTACCTTGTTCAATATGGTCATGGGAGGACCGGTTCTCCATGCAGACATTCAGGGACCCAGGCTCTTTAGATACTATGGCTCAACTATCTTTCACAGGTGGCTTCAAGGTTTTGTGTTTCCCTCTTCATCCATGTTGGCTGACAGAAAATGGAAAGGAACATGGAGATGACTGGGGTGTTTTCAGGGTCTACCCCATCTCCTCACAAACTGGGACCAACTTTAGCTTCTATCTAAGGGTGACAACTCCAAGCCTTATTTAGAGCTCACATCCATTCCAAAAGCCTGGGTGTATGGGCAATGTGCAGTCTCCATCAGACCACATACTATTCCTTGTGGCTCAGTGTCAGGTGAATGAAAATTCAAGCCCCACTGCCAGCCAATAGGGAACGAAGTAGGGTAACTGCAATATAAAACTGAATTTGGACAAGCGAAAAGGAGAAGACACCTATCACCTCCTGTTCCATAGTCATTCATGTCCAATTCTTGCTGGGTAGAAATTTTGAAAGTTTTCTACCATACAGGAGGGGAGAAATTCCAACTTGGGCCATCATTCTCTCAGGCAAGAACTCTGCTGTGCAATTGCCCACTGTACTCTAAAGTTACCTTTCTACCCTCTAGGGCTCCTTTGCATCTACAATCTTCCTTGGCCACCTCTGAAGGGTAGGGGCAGTATTTCCTTCCTGCACTGCTTTTTCAGCCTCGTTCCTGCTCATGGAAGATTGGTGATTGTAGAGTTGTTTTGAGTCTTGAACGAAGTATTTTTTCCCCTTCTATTATTATTTTTATTCCAGTTTCATATTTTCTTTGGAAAAACACTTTCCTTACAAACTTTGCAAGCTTTCTATTTATTTCTCATTAGTCAGTCTCATGCAGTCATTACCATACCCAATGTTCTTTCCTAAGTCATGATTCTCCAGCCTGATTTATTTCTTTCCTTGTTTGCTGCCAGACTTTTTTCTTCAGTGAAGGGTAAAGCTATCTTGAGGCATTGTGAACCAACATGGAGGAAGGCCACACCCTTAGTCTGATCTTTGTCATAGGGCTGAGTCCTTTTGTTCAGTTGAAAAGTTGTCCTTGGCTTTTCACATGGAGCTTCTTTAAATTTCACCTTTTACACTTGAGCCTTAGAATAGTTAGCTTTTCCAAACTCATACCACTTTGAATTTCTGGACTTTGGCATTCTTTTTCTTTTCTGCTTTCCGACCAGTCAATTCTTTCCTGAGCTATTCTTTTCCTTTCATTTAATCCTTGCCAAATGCCCCCAATAACAACTAACACACCATAGTACAATCTGTTCTGCAGCCCAAGAGGAGAAATATCTGCCTTTCAAGTTATTACAATTTTAGCAAGTCCTTGCTCGTGTATAACATGGGTCCTTAGCCATAGAGTGGAAATGCTGTCACCTGCAATCAACTGTTTCCTTGTCACTTGCCAGTCAGTCTAGAAAATTACACTTAGGTTTATTTTGTTCTGTTTAGTTTCTGTTGTTTGTTCGTTTTTGTTCTTACAACAACCCTCTACTTTAAGGTACCAATTTATGACTGACTCAGAGTAGGATAACTTCTGTGAGAAATATCACCACAGATATGTTCCTTGAAGAGGACTCTTTGTGTAACATGTGCATGGTGGGTTTCCATTCAGTGGTGATTTGCAGTCCCAGGCTGCTTCCATTTTGTGGCTCCAGAATCACCCTGGAGTCCCCCACTAGGCAGCTGGGAGAAGAAAACGCAAAGATGGTTCCTGTAGGTGGTTTGAGGGGTTGGGACCAGAAGTGACACACATCATTTATGCTCAGTCACAGTATGCAAATTGCTTCTTTTCTTCATTTTGTATCTAATTGAATAATTACATCCTTTATGTGGTCATAGAGTTAAAGGTAAAGGCAAAGAAGTAAGGCTGCTCAGCCAATCTCTCACTAAGTCCCATCCCCTTGACTTCCCTTTCCATCCATGTCCTTTTTTCCCACTGTGACAATCACTGTCATAGTTTAGACATTCATTTTTACCCTGTGGGGATGTTTCTGGTCACCACCTACCCGGTCTGACTACTTTCCTTTGAGACTGCCAGGCTATGGTCCGCTCTGCTGCTAGACTTGTTTTAATGAAGTGAGAATACGATCCTCTTTCTCTAGGTCTTGGAATCTTCCAGTCACTCCCTGTGTCTTTTAGAGTAGGTGTTAAATTTCTTAGAAACACAAAGCCCCTTAATGATCTGCCCCGTGTGCTCATCCAGTGTTACCTTTGGCCTCACCTCTCCATTCTTTGCTCAAGCCAACGCAACTTCTTAAAATTAGACTTCCTTGTTTTGAGATAATTGTAGGTTTACATAGAGTTGTAAGAAATAATATCCTAACCACTTTTCACTCTGACATCTACCGTGCCCCTACCTCCCCTTTAACCTTCCCGAGGGACATATCTATCTATCTCTTACCCACAACTTGTTCCTTGTTTCAAGTTTTACCTTCTCCTCTCACTCCTCAGTGCTGCCCTCCTGCATCACTGTGTACATATCCTCAGCTTTGCATGCACCTTGCAAATTTGGATGAGTGGATAGTCCACTTAGCATAGGCTGGGGTCGTCTCTTTTTCAATTTCATAAACCTTAATTATGGGTCAGCTCTTGGCCCATAGAAGGTACTCAGCAAATAACTGTGGATTAGTGCTTGGAGAAGTCCATAATGGCTACAAGGGTTCAGGCTTTGAATTCCCTCTAATTGGTATTTAGGTAACAAAGGGTTAACTCAGCATCTGGGGTATTCAAACTCTGCACATTCCAAGGAAAAGAGTGGCCCTTAAGAGGCTTCTTCAAGATAACCTCTAAGCTCTTGAAAAATCCTGCCTGAGAAGAATGTCTTTGTATACTTGGGGACTTGGCCCACTCCATATAGTTTATACTAACAGTGTGATTTATGGTTGGGGGCCCTGTGCCAATTTGTATGAGTCTGATATCAGGAGGGGCTGGAAACAGAGAAACTAAGGTCAGTCAAGTAGGCGTCCGTCTCTACATGACTGACTGACAAGGGAAACTCCAGACACCAAGGCTCAGGTGAGCTTTCCTGTTTGACAATATTCCACATGTGTTGCCACGCCTCGTTGCAGGAAGAATTAAGTGCTAATTGTATTATTCCACTGGAGCGAACAACTGGAAGACTGTTCACCCTATTTGCCTTTGCTGATTTAAATCTCTATCTTTTTGTTGCAGTAAACCATCACTGTGAGTACAATGGCACTGTGAGTCCTTCTAGTAAATTGTTGGCCTAACAGAGATCTTGGGGTCCCAATATGGCACAGAATCTCATTTCCAAACTAATTAGCCACGTGACAATGGACAGAAAACTCAAATCCTACAGTCTCCAGTTACATCATGTATCATGCGAGATAATAAGTGTTACCTCATTGGGATCTTAGGAGGATTCAACATTTTACATAAAACACTGAACTTATAATTAGTGACCATAAATATTAGCTTTCATTATTCTAATTACTACACCATGAGGATGTCTATATTATTATATATTTTATAAATGCCATCTTATAAATATCCATTTGTAAATATCATCTTAAATATCTGTATACTGTTCTTTTTTTGTTTTTGTTTTTATTTTTTAGGCTTTTTTAAAATGATTATTTATTTTTAAGAGACAGAGAGGACAGAGCATGAGCAGGGTAGGGGCAGAGAGAGAGTGAGACACAGAATCCAAAGCAGGCTCCAGGCTCTGAGCTGTCAGCACAGAGCCCAAAGTGGGGCTCGAACCCATGAACCGTGAGATCGTGACGCGAGCTGAAATCAGACACTTAACCAACTGAGCCACCAAGGCACCCCTATATACTCTTCCATTAAAAGTAACACCATAGTTTATTTAGCCACCCCTTTATTCCTGAACTAAGTCTTTTCTAGGTTTTTTTCTTTTTTTTCATCACTCTTAATAATACGGTACTGTCTACACATTAATGATTTCTGTATTTAGGACGATTTCCTTAAGACTCATTCCAGAGATGAAATTTCTAGGTCAAAGGATTAAACATTGTAACACTTCTTGATGCATACTGAGTGCTTTTCAACATGTTTCCATTATTTTGCACTTTTCAAAGTTTTCAAAGTAAAATTTTTAATAAGTAAAATTTTCTTAGACACGTGAGGGCATAGAAAAAAATAATTTCTTTGGATCAAACATCTCAGAGTAATGGATCATCCTAATGTGGGCATAAATTTCCTGAGAACGAACTAAAAAAAAAAATCATTTTTGCTGTCTCTTGTTCTGAAAATGGAATGTCCTTATTTGCACAGACTGCAATTAAGTATATTCTCTTCACTCATCAGTGCATAAGGTGAGAGTCCAACTAATAAATGCATCATAATGTAGAAAAAAATAACTTCTATTAGCAAATACGCATCTATTAAAGAAGATTAAGGGGAAAGGAAAACATTTTTACCTTTAGTGCCACAGAAGGAATTAATTCATTAGGCAGAGTTATGCTAATCATATTCATGCGTAATGTGATAGCCTTGTCATTAATGTTTGCACAAATCTGAGGCAGGAAATGAATATTTTTCCAGAGGTGAATTTTAATTTCAGTTCGCCAAGTGTATCGCTCCCATTATTGTATTTTTTTTTTCGCCTTTCCTACACACTTCTTATGACAAAATGGGGGTGGGTGACGGGCCAAATAAAACTTAAAGTTTTATCCTTTATCACTAAACACTAAAGTTTTATCCTTTTATCTGCATATGAGAACTTTCAATGCTTCAGTTTCCTATGCTTACTGGAATGTAGGAATACTATGCGCGGACATCTCGTGAACACCAACAGGTAGAGGAAACCCGACAGTTCTCTGAATGGCTTGAGCTCACAGAGTGGCTTCCCCACCATCTGCCAATGCTCCTAGAGTGAAGATTTTGCAGGCTCACTTTGCCCTCCTCCTTGACACCTTGCAGCAGACAACAGACAGCACCCGCAGTAAGTGTATTGGGGGTGTCTCTCAGGTGAAGCCTTCTGGGGCTGCTGTACAGAAGATGTGGCTACAAATGGATGCAGAAACTTGGGGGTTCATCCTGTCTACCCTGTCAGACTTACCACCCACCATCCCTTGAAATCATCCCATTAAATGCTGCCCACGGTCACATTGTCGCTGGTGCCCAGGCTGTCCCCTTCCCCATTTCTGTAGAGCCGAATTCTAAGCATGCCTGCGGTCTCAGCTGCAATGAGTCTACCCACGGTTCCTTCTCTATCTCCCTTCTGGAATGTTCCATTTGCTCAGCACATTCACGCTTGCGTCATAGTAATTTCTGTGCATGTCCATTCTCTTCCAGTAACTGGCAAACTCTCCAGGAAGGACATTTTGTCTGATTTACCTTTATGTATCCTACAGAGACTTACACGTATAGCAGCTGTTAAAGAAGAGCCTCCTGAATGGATAAATGAGCATGGATTAGAAATTGGAAGATCACAGACTGTTGTGTACATGTGCACCACGGAGGAAAAAAATCTGGTGTTAGCGACATTTGTTCCTTCTTTAATTATATACATACACACACACACACACACACATATACATGTACACACGTATGTATATGTATATATATTTGCTGAACACCTATTATGTCCAGGCACAGATCAGATCAAATCCTGGCTCTTTTTCTAATTAGCTGTGTGATTTTAGACAAAGCACCTAACCTCTCTTGAGTCTCAGTTTCCTCACCTGTAAAGTGGAGATAAAGGTCTCCAGTTGGCAGCTGTGGGGGAAGATTCAATGTGACAAATTACATAGAGCTCGTAGCATGGTATTTGCTTAACACTTGATATTTCCTTCTTCCCTGCTCTTCTGTCTAACACCAACCAAGAATCCAATCAATCACGAAACACAATCCCTGTTCCAATTAGCACTATGTGGTTTCCGATGCTTCAGATAGAAGAAATCCAGAAGCGAGAAAATTAATTCTCAAAAACACTCAAGTTTTAACTTCTAGGGTGTATAAAGGATATTTCTAAAAATTTTTTAATGCTTTTTACTTATTTTTGAGACAGGGAGAGACAGAGCATGAGCAGGGGAGGGGCAGAGAGAGAGGGAGACACAGAATCCGAAGCAGGCTCCAGGCTCTGGGCTGTCAGCACAGAGCCCAACGCGGGGCTCGAACTCACGGACCGTGAGAGCATGACCTGAGCTGAAGTCGGACGCCTCACCGACTGAGCCACCCAGGCGCCCCAAGGATATTTCTAACACTAGAATGGGCAACAACATATCCTTAAAGATCTATGACGTGCCATATTCCAACAATCCTGGGAGTTGGAAGGGGCTTAATCCTATTTGTTTCCTAATGGTGGGCCTGAGGCCCCGAGAGGAGTTGGCTGGCCTCCTCACGGCTGCACGGGCAGGAAGCACACGAGTGAGAACAGGTACCCCTTCTCCCGATGCGCACACAATCCTCCCCAAACCTCTGAAACCTCTATGTGTAAGAGGAGCTGGGCCTAAACATCCACTTCAGCCGAGGCCTCTCTCCTCGGAAGCCTTCCACCTATTATTTTCCCAGCGGGCTCCGTTTCCAGCAGGCCTCTCCTTCTCGACTTCCTGGAATCCTGCAAGCAAGCCTTGGTAAATATGTCATCGAAGCCGTGTGTCATCAGTCCATCAGCTTTCCCCCGCTCTGTCACGATGCTGCTAGAATCCTGCAAGCACAGCCCAGGTAGACGCTGCTGAGCCGTAAGGGGAAAACAAATGAGCCTGCTTTCAATGAGCTGGAACCTTCTGCCTGAGTTAATGTTTCAGTGGATTTGTTTGCTTCCTGCAGCTGGCTAAGCGGTTTTGGTGACTGTGACAACAGTTTCCCCGGATTTGTTTTTACCCCTTATCGGGCTTGACACGTCGCCATTCTGTTCTTCAGTTTCCTTGCTGGAAGTGCTTTTGTGATCGTGGCTCTGGGAATGAGCTGCGGACACTAGAAATAGCTCCAGGAGGGAACTCGACGTACCCCTTACCCTTTTGTGAATCATGGCCGGACCATCCTGTAGGCTGACCCCGCGTATGTTTCTTTCAAGGAGATACCGCATTGAAAGAACTCTGGTTTGGGAGCCTGGGGATGGGGATTTTGCTCTCCTCCCGATAGGATATCACTAGGCAACCACAGACAATTCACTTAAATTACCAATTTGCCTGACCAGAAGAATCACTTGGGACAACAATTGGTTGTAAAAAGAAAAAAAAATACAGAGTCTTGAGCTTTTTTCAGATTATTACATCAGAGCCTCCTAGGGATATTTCGGGGGCCCCGTAGTGTTTTTCTCCGGTGTTTCAGAGGGTGCTTGCAATCAGATATTTTTGGAGGGGAATAATGGCCCCTAGGATCTCCATGTCCCCTGGCATCTCATTTTTAATAGTACATGGAAGTCTTCCTGTGTTAGTGGTCTGCGTTCCACCTGCTTCAGGTTACCTGGAGAGTTTGTTAAAAATGCAAATTCCCAAGCTCTAGTGAAGATGGGCTGAGTCAGAATCCCCGGGAATATGAACCCATGCACTTTTAGGACAGGTTCTCCAAGTCACTTTTACCCACACCCAAACTTGGGAACCATTAATAGAATTTCTGTATACAGCTTATTATGTTTGGAGATATTATCCGCATCCTAAGGCGGTCGTGAGGATCGCAGGAGATAAAGTGCTTAGCATAGTTTCTGCCACGGGTGAGTCTTTGAGAAACATTAGCTACAAACACAATAATGTGGTTTAACACTTTCCTTGGGCGGGGATTGCATCTTCTATGTAGGATTGTCACAGCACAGCAGGAGGGGGCATGGTGGCTGGTCAATATGTTCTAAAAAAATTTTTTTTAATGTTTTTTGAATTTTGAGGGAGCGAGACAGAGCACAAGCAGGGGAGGGGCAGAGAGAGAGGGAGACAGAATCTGAAACAGGCTGTCAGCACAGAGCCCAATGCAGGGCTTGAACCCATGAGCCCCAAGATCATGACCTGAGCCGGAGTCAGACGCTCAACTGACTGAGCCACCCAGGCGCCCCAACATTCTCATTCATCTCATCGGCTTTTGTGTTTCAAAAGTTTATGCTTTCGATTCTCCCCTTGCTCTTCCTCTTCGTGTCTATTTTTGTACTGGAACAATCTCAGGGGGATGAGATGTACGCCTTGGCCAGAGCTATTTTGGTTGCCAGAAAATATTACATTTGGAAGGTTCCTGCAGGGCTGCTCAGGTCATGTCTTCACAGATGACCAGGGTGGATATTATTAGCCTGGTTTCAGGAAGGAAAAGACAGATTCAGAGAGGCAAGGTGACCTTGTTACAAGGTTACTCCGGTGGTTGGTAAGAAAGCTGAGACCAGAACTCAGATGGTCCATCCGTCTTGCATGCAGAGTCTTTTGCCCGTCGCCACACGGTCGCCACACAGCTTCTCGGAGCTGTGATCTCGGAGCTCTGTTTTCTAAAACTTTGCTTCTTCCCTTGTCTTCGTCCTCTGCACTCACCTCTCTCCCTTTCTGTGATCCTGTCTTTCCATATTGGCCCTATCGTCAACTAATATGTGATAAATAAAGCAAGGTGCTAGGCCCAAAGGAAATTGGTTCCTTTGGTTGTGTTTGCTTCTGAAAAGAGAGCAATATGCATGGGAGGGGGTGATTGATGCCCGCCTGTAACATGATGGTGGGCACTCAAACACCGTGGCATCTGAACAGGTGAAAGACACTCAGGTAGGAAGTTCTTGTGTCCTCTCAAGTCATAATTTTGAAGGCAACTTGCTCCTCTGTCCATGTCTCAGGCTGTTACTGACAACCGGATTGTAGCATTATCTTTTTGTGATAAGAGATTTGTTATATTATATGAACTACTCTTTTTATTTTTTATTATTTAAAATTTTTTTTTAATCTTTATTTTTGAGAGAGAGGGAGACATAGTGTGAGTGGGGAGGGGCAGAGAGAGAGGGAGGCAGAATCCGAAGCAGGCTCCAGGCTCCGAGCTGTCAGCACAGAGCCCGACGCGGGGCTCGAACTCACAAACTGTGAGATCATGACCTGAGCTGAAGTCGGACGCCCAACCAAATGTGCCACCCAGGCGCCCCTACTCTTTTAATTTTTTAATTTTTTTTTGAGAAATCTTAGGATTTACTCTTTCAGCAATTGTCCTATATATCTTACAGCTGTGTTAGCTATAATTATGTTGTACGTGCTTATCTTATAATAAGAAGTTTGTAACTTTTGACCATCCCCCTTCAGTTCAGGCTTCTCCACCCAACATCTCTGATAATAGTCAGATTTCTGTTTCTTTCCTTTCCTTTCCTTCCCTTTCCTTTCCTTTCCTTTCCTTTCCTTTCCTTTCCTTCTCTTTTCTTTTCTTTTCTTTTCTTTTCTTTTCTTTTCTTTTCTTTTCTTTTCCTTTCTTTTCTTAAAAATACATTCCACATATGGTATCATACAATATTTGTCTTCCTCTGTTTGACATAGTTTGCTCAGCGTAACGTCTTCAAGGTCCATCCATGTTGGTATATGTGGTAGGACAGTCTAATTTTTGGTTGAATAATATTCCATTGTGTGTGTGTGTGTGTGTGTGTGTGTGTGTGTGTATTGCTTCTTTATCCACTCATCCATCAATGGACTTAGGTTGTTTCCATGTCATGGCTCTTGTAAATAATGCTGCAATGCACAAGGAGATGCAGATAACTTTTTCTACTACTGCACATTCCTTGAGGGAGTACCCCCACCACTGACTCTCTTATTTTTGTTTCAACACCAAAGAAGACGGAAGCTGCAGATGGCAAGTGGTGCGCCATTTAACCTTCTTAACACCCATCTGTGCATATTTGCACGTACTACGTGCTGTGCTATTGTAGGCACTAATGTTGTTTGTCTCGCACACTATTTGCTCTTTGACACCTCTCCTTCTACATGCAGGCCAAGATGATAGCAGGAAAAAAAAAAGGTACTTTGTTGTTGTTAAAAATTCAAAGTAAGCACTAGTTACGTGAGCCTGACTGCTGCTCTCAAGGTGCAATTAGAATCTTGGAATGTCCTAAACAATATCCTAGAGCCGCCTCTTCATTCTGTGGGAGAGGGCTGCTACGGATTTTAGAGACCAGGCTCGGCCAGTGGGGTTTCCACAGGAAGTTTCGTGGGAAGGCAGCCATTTAGGAGATGAGATGCTCCAGGTGTAAAATGGTCAGAGTCTGGAGCCATGATCAATGCCAAAGAGGACACTGATCTGTTTTGCCCCCGGGAAGGATTCCACTGGTCATTGTGCTGGCTCTGAAACCTATTGGTCATTGAAACATACTAGCTTCATATACAGCTCTCATCAAAATTTGTGTGAGTCCTTGAAAACATTCCCACGTGTTCTCGAAACACGCATTGAACAAGAAAAGGAAAGTGTTACTGTAGTCAGGGTGCAGGACAAATACCATTTCAAAACGACTCTCTACATGAGACAAAAGAATGATTTAAAAGCATCTGCTTTGCCTTCTGAATGAAGGACGAGAGATTTTTTTCTTCCCCCGGGGTCAGTTAACTCTGAAACAAGATTTTATAAAGTTGTAGGGGCGGGGGGAGTACAGTGTGTTGAAGAGAAAGGGGGCTGATGAGCAGGCTGAGTTGAAAAGGGAGCTGAGTAAGCAAAAGAAAGTCTGACATTGAAAACTAGAGTCAAATTTGAATTGGCATTGGTACCAGCAAGGACAATAATATTTTTTGAAGCTTATTTATTTTGAGGAGGGGTGGACAGAGCATAAGTGGTGTAGGGGGAGAGAGAGAAGGAGAGAGAGAATCCCAAGCAGGCTCCACACTGTCAGCCTTGAGCCCCCGGTGAGGCCCAAACTCACAAACCGCCAGATCATGATCTGAGCTGAAGGCGAGAGTCAGAGCTTAATTGACTGAGCCACCCAGGCGCCCCGATTTTCTGCATTATTAATTCTTATCCTTTGGACGCCCGGGTGGTTCAGTTGGTTAAGCTCTGACTCTTGAAATCAGCTCAGGTCATGATCTCACTGTTCACGATTTCCAGCCCTGCCTCAGGCTCTGCTACTGTCAGTGGGGAGACTGCCTCGGATCCTCTGTCTGCCTCTCTCTCTGCCTCTCCCCATCTCGTGCCCTCTCTCTCAAAAAAAAAAAAAAAGAATAAACATTTATATAAAAAAAAGTCTGCTGAGTATCAGGAGAAAATTAAATAAGCAAACGCCTAAACACCTGTCGAATTTGTCCAATATTTTATTGCAAAAATGTCTAACATGTATACAATTAATCACATTTCCAGTGTGCACCAAATGCGCTTCCTGGTACCTTGATTCTATCATTAGAATTCTACTCTACGTATCACACATCAGTGCGTCTATAGTTCTCCCTGTCCATCCATCAACCCATCTTTTTTGGACGCATTTCAAAACGAAGTGTTGGCATTTGTGTGCCTACCCCCAAATACTGCAGAATGCACATTAGTAACTACCGTTCAATATTTGCTTCGAGTGTTTTGTCTTTAGATATACGCTTTATTTTCAATGAAATGAAGAAGTGTTATGATACTTTTACTGACTTTGACAAAAGCGTGCACTAGGGGTTTAACCCAGGCCCCTGTCACCGTGTAGAATATTGCCAACGCCTCACGCCCTTCCCCTTCAAGCCCTGTTCTCACCCTCCCTCCCTGAGCCAACTGCTGTTCCGAGTTTTCAGACCTATATTCGCTTTGCCTGTTCTATAATTTCATATAAAGGGGATCACAGTGTATGTCGCTGTTGTCGGAAGCTTCTTTCGCTCCCCAAGTATTTTGAGATACCTTCCCTGTTGCTTTATCAGTAGTTGGCTCCTTTTGAGAGGCATTCCATTGTGCAAGTAAAGAAGTTTGCTTATCCATGCCTCTAGCTCGTTTTGCTCTGGGATGATGGAAGCTGCTATGGACATTTGGGTACAAATTTCCTTGTGTGTTTGTGAGAGCATGCTTACATGTCTCGTAGGTAAATGCTTAGGAGGAAATTCCTAAGTCACAGAGGAGCTGTATATTGGATTTGGTGAAAAACCACCAGAACTTTTCTCAAAGTGGTTAGAAACTTCCACAGTGCTGCTAATAAGGTGGGACAGTTCTGGTTGCTCCTCGTGTTTGCCAAAAGTTGATGCTGTTATTTAATTATTATTATTATTATTATTATTATTATTATTTTTAATTTAGACGTTTTGGTGCCTACTTACTGGTATTTCACAGTGGATTTCTTTTGAATTTCACTTATGACTAAAGATGTTAAGAAATTGTCACGTGTTTATCAGTATACCCTCTTGGGGCGCCTGGGTGGCTCAGTCAGCTAAGTGTCTGACTCTTGACTTTCACTCAGGTCATGACCTCACGGTCCCGGTTCGTGAGATCAAGCCCTGCATTGGGCGCTGTGCTGACAGAGCAGAACCTGCTTGGGATTCTCTCTCTCCCTCTCTCTCTGCCTCACTCCCCTGCTCTCTCTCTCTCTTTTAAAATAAATAAACATTTAAAAACTATGTATATATATATGTGTGTGTGTGTGTGTGTGTGTGTGTGTGTGTGTATCTTCCTTATGGAGGGTTTGTTAAAATATCTAATTATTATTTTTTTACCTTTTTAAATATCTTATCATTTTTAAATTGGATTGTTGGACTTTGTAATACTGAGTTTTGGAGTCCCTTATAAATCCTGGAAACCAGTCCTTTATGAATAAGAGATATAGTTTCAAATATGGTCTTCACATCCGAGGCTTTTTATATATTTTCTTAAAATATTTTTCAGTGAGCAGGTATTTTTAATTTTGATGAGCACATCTATTTTAAACGGATGCAAACTCACTTATATTTCTTTCTTTTATGAATATCATTTTTCGTAATTTGTCCAAGCCTCTACTAAGTCATGGAGAGTGTTTTACCATTCACTGGGTGGCTAGGCTGTGTAGCCAAAGTTAACAGGCAGGTCAGTGCCACCCAGAGAAGAGACCAGTGCAGGATTCGAGGTCACTGAGAACAGACAGCAGGCACATGGACTCAGGTGGTCTAAGCCACTCGGTTACAACAGGTGAGGAAGGAGTACAACACCCTGGCCCTGAAATGCGATGGTCCCCATGCCCAGCAGACACACTCCACGGCTGACGTGGGCAGTACGGAGGCGTTGACCCCATTTCATGTTGCAGTAGAAGGACCCCACTTCTCTCTGGTGGGGTCTGAAACACAGAAAACTGGGACCTGCCCGAGGACCACTGATGCGTGCACTTAGGCAAAACACAGGTGCACACGTCAAGTCTGGAAGAGGGAAAGATACTCCCTTTCAACGCTACGAGTCCGGCATAGGTTGAGGGGTTCTTTATCTCTGAGTAAGAAAATGTTCCAGGCCCAACATGACCCTCTCACATAGCCGTGCAGAGGGTGAGAAGCTGTGCACTTCTCCCCTCCCCCACTCCACACATATCTTCCGGCTGCCAAAATAGCACGTAAAACATTTCAAATCCGGTGCGATCACTGTTCGCCCTGAACGTGAAGGCAGAACTGGGAAGCTGGGTGGTTTGTTTGGAGAGACTACCCGCCATTTAGAGACAGGACTTTACCAGGACTGCTAGAAGAACCAAACCCAGGAGGATGATCAGGCCTCCCTAGAGGATGGTGTTCTATCAGGAGTCCCAACTGCCTGAACTAAGTCAACTAAAGAAGTTGGCACATTGAACCTGGGGATGGGGAGTTGTGAACGCACAGCTGATAACCATCCTTCCTGAACGTGGATCTTCCCCAGTTCAGGAAAGCTCCATCTTGTACCACGGGAGCATGCCCACTGCTGCGTGTCAGGGCTGTGAATGGGTTGCCTCGATAAGATTGAAATCTTCAATATGATTGGAATCGACAGGGAGGCACCACTAGAATCTGTGGCTTGGGATGAGTGGTCCAATGTGGTCATTTTTTCACTTATACCCAGTTAAAGTGGCCCAGTTGACCATGCCCCATGGCCTGGGCTCAGTGGCAGAATTCTTGCAATTCTGTTTCCCTCTTCTGGGGTCAATCCCCATGACTTGGCCCATTCTTGTATCCGAAGTGAACTTTTATGTCCTTTTCTGTGGTGGACCCTACTGACGATCATGGCTGAGCTCATGCTACATCAGTTCCATTTATGTTCCCTGACTAATGGTCTTTTCCCCTGGGCACCAATGTGAGTGACAAATAAGTCTTCCCAATTTGTACGTTCCTTCCATTGTTCCTCTTACTACACGGGGAGCCCTTAATGGTCCAGTCATTAATCTGTTAGTCACCAGAACATATGGCTAGTCTGCTTTCAATAGGCTATGAGCCTGTAAATACATAGTGGGAGCTGCTTTAGGAGTGGCCTCCACAGGCATCATTACTCTATAGAGTTCAGCCCATTGGGGAGAGCATCTTTATCCAGTTTTGGTCAAAAGGTGACTATCGTTGGGGCAGATGGCTGCAGCAGCCCAGTGTACCCCATCAGCTCTAATTTTCATGGATCTATCCATGAGTTAAGTCAAATTGTCAACTGGAACATCTTCTACCTGTGCACTCCACTTAGCTAAGGGAAAGGCAGGAGTGGCCCTCCAGGTCATTCTGTCCCCCAACATGACAGCTACGTGTTCACGAGGTGGTGGAGTCAATTGTCCCTCCAAGGCCCCGTGCTCAGCCACTATCCTTCCTACCAAAGATAATCTCCTATATATTTTTTCCTTTGAAAACTTCGCGACTTTAGCTTTTATTTTCTGATAATTGAGCCAACTCAAATTTTGAGTATAAATGAGAGATTCATTTTTTCCACGTGGATATCCAGTTGTTCCAGAACAATTTGCTGACGTGTTTTTCTTTTCCCCATTTGATTAATTTAGCACCTTTTTCATAAATCAAAATGATGTATGGGTGTTGGTCTATTTCTGGGTCCTTTGCAGTGTACCATTGACATACTTGTTAATTTACATGCCGTTATGAGACTTTTTTTTATTGTGATGGACTTTACATATAACATCATATTAGTTTCAAGTGTACAACATAATGATTTGATATTTGCATAGGTGGCAAAACGGTTACTACAATAAGTCTAGTTAACATCCATCATGACATATAGCTATAATTTTTTCTTGTTATGAGAATTTTTAAGATCTACTCTCTTAACAACTTTCTATATACAATACAGTATTATTACCTATAGTCATCACGTCGGTACATTAGATTTCTAGACTCATTCATCCTATGTAACTGCAACTTTGTAACCAACGTTGACCAACGTCTCCGCATTTCCCTGGGTAACCACTGTTTTGCTCTTTGCTTCAATGAGTTTTACATGTTTTGATTCCACACCTAAGCGATCATAGATTCCACATGCAAGTGATTTTACAGTATTTGTCTTTATTTTTCTGGCTTATTTCCCTTAATAGAATGTCTTCCAGTTTCATATATGCTGTCACAGATGGCAAGATTTCTTTTTTCTCATAGCTAAATAATATTCCATTATATACAAGTATTTATATATAAAAATTTATAATGATACATAATGTAAATATACATTATAAAACTATGTAATATATGAATATATGTATAGTATATATAATACAATATATTTTTATATATAAATATATGTAATATATTTTGTATATACCAAGATATATGTAATACATTTTATATATGTCTTCTTTATCCATTCATATGTTAAAGGACATCGTTTTCATATCTTGGCTACTGTGAATAACACTACAGTGAACATGGGAGTGCAAATATCTCTTAGAGATCATGATTTCATTTCCTTTGGATACATACCCAGAAGTTGGATTGCTGGATTGTATGGTGGTTCTACTTTCAGTTTTCCAAGAACCTTCGTACTGTTTTCCATAACGGCTGCACCAATTTACATTCCCATCAACAGAACTACTGGAGTTCCCTTTTCCTCCACCTCCTCCCCAACACTTGCTTTTTTTTTTTTTTTTCCTTTGATACTAACCATTCTGAGAGGTGTGAGGTGATATCTCATTGTGGCTTTGATTTGCACTTCTCGGATGGTTGGTGATGTTGAACATCTTTTCGTGTACCTATTGGCCATCTGTTTGTCTTCTTTAGAAAAATGTCTATTCATATCATTTGCCCATTTCTTACTGGGTTATTTGTTTCTTGTCATTGACTTGTTTGAATTCCTTATATAGTTTGAATATTAACCCCTTACCAGATGAAAGTTTACAAATATTTTCTATAGGTTGTTTCTTCCCTCTGTTGAGTACTTTCTCTGCTGTGCAGAAGCTTTTCAGTTTGATGGAATTACATTTGTCTATTTTTGCTTTTGTTGCCTGTGTCCTGGGGTCATATCCAAAAAAAATCAATGGCCAGATCAGTGTCGTGATGCTTTTTTACCTATGCTTTCATCTAATATTCTTATAGTTTGAGGGCTTACATTTAAATCTTTAATCCATTTCAAGTTGATTTTTGTATATGGAATAAGAGAAGATTCAATTTCAGTCTTCTGCTTGTAGAAAGCCAGTTTTCTCAACACCATTCATTGAAAGGACTGTTCTTTCAATGTGTTCCTGGCTCCTTGGTGAAAAAGCAATTGACTATAAATGGCTGGATTTATTTCTGGAGTGGAATTCCTGAAAAATAATGAAAATTGCAAATCCAAAAAATAATTTACAGGGGCTAATGTTATATATTAAAAATGTTTATTGGTGGATTATAAATGTAAATGAAAATTATAGCAGTGTAATACGAAAATAGGATCAACATAAATAGTGAAAACATTAAATTTATTAAATAATGACTAACATCATTTGCTCATTCATAATTTAAAATAAAATAAATTAATTAAAAATTATTTTTTAACTCCCTAACTCCATTTATATTAATGATAATTGGTTTGGGTCCTGGTACAATTTCATCTGAATGTTGATACCAGACGAATAAAGACCGAAGGACTTTGTGAAAGGACTTTGTGTAAGCACACCTACTAGTAGAAATAAAAACTGGTGGGGTGCCTGGATGACTCAGTTGGTTAATCATCCGAGTCTTGATCTTAGATCAGATCTTGGTGTCGGGGTCACGAGTTCAAGCCTCGTCTTGGGCTCCAGGCTGGGCGTGAAGCCTACTAAAAACAGATAAGTAAATAAAAAATAAATAAAAAGGAAAAACTGGCTGTCCTTTCAAAATCAGTCCAACAAGAAGTACAAATAGCCAAAGGCAACGGGAAACACAAATTCTATAAAACCCTGAAAAATATATTACAATCCTAAAATGCTGCTGTGGCGTGAGGGAGAGTAATCATGCGGGATTCTTTTATCTGTTCATATTTTTCAGATTCTTAGCACTGAGCAGATGTTGCATTGGTAATTGGGACAAAAATGAAAGACAAATAAAAATGGGATGAAAACAGTTTCCAACTGTTTAAAAACACTTGGAAGAATCTTTAAAAAAGCAATTCATGGGGCGCCTGGGTGGCGCAGTCGGTTAAGCGTCCGACTTCAGCTCAGGTTCACGATCTTGCGGTCCGTGAGTTCGAGCCCCGCGTGGGGCTCTGGGCTGATGGCTCGGAGCCTGGAGCCTGTTTCCGATTCTGTGTCTCCCTCTCTCTCTGCCCCTCCCCCGTTCATGCTCTGTCTCTCTCTGTCCCAAAAATGAATAAAAACGTTGGAAAAAAAAAAAAAAAGTAATTCATGTTTTGAACTGACCCATTCCCACCTTGGATTCATTTTCCAAGTTAAAAAAGTTTTCTTCCTAGGAAATATTTCACTTCATGCTATGGAAAAATGTTCCCTGTACTTCACCACTGCCCTTGGAGAACGCATGGCAAACCTTTTTGTATTTCTTATGTTTGCTTATGTTACTGATTTACAGATTGAACATTGTACCTAATGAATACCGAAAGCGTAACAGATTTTTAGTTTATCTAAAAATACAAATATTCCACACATTAAAACAATCTTCAGCTATATACAATTACAACTTGGAGAACTATATATACAAATTAATATAATATAATTAATTAATAATTAATATAACTAATTATTAATCATATCATATTATTAATATTATATTAATTATATTAACATAATATAATTAATTAATATGATATAATTAATATATATATTTCTTCTTCTCCAAGTGTGTGTGTGTGTGTGTGTGTATATTCCATGTATATGTACGTATGCATTGCTAATGACCAAATGTTTGTGTCTCGCCAAAATTCACATGCTAAAGTCCTAAACCCCAAGGTGGCAGTATTTGAGAGGTGAGTCCCATAGCAGGTGATTATGTCCTGAGGGTAGAGGTCTCATAAGCGGAATTAGTACCCTCATAAAAGGGGCCCCAGAGAGCTCCCTCCTCCTTCTGCTATGTGACAACACAAAGAAAAGACAGCATGTATGAATCGGGAAGGGGGTCCTCACCAGACACTGAATCTGCCCCTACCTTTTTCTTGGACTTTCCAGCCTCCAGAACCATGAGAAACAAACTTCTGTTTATCAGCCACCTAGCTATGGGATTTTGTTATAGCAGCCTGAATGGGCTAAAACATACATTTAGAATCTTCTCTCTACAGTCTTGGTCTCAATCTTAGTTTCATCTTCAGACAGACTTGGGATGACATTTTTGAATGCACAACTCAGTCACCAGGGAGGCCAGATTTCCATTGATAAAAACCCAAAGTAAGCAATAGTTACATAAGCCCTGACTGTTGCTCTCAAGAGGCAGTTAGAAGCTTTTTTCTAAAGAATGGCACGGTGCTGTTTCTTCATTCTGTGGCGGAGAGCTGCTGCAAACCTTGACAAACTTATTGGAGCGAAGCCGTCTTGCTTCTTTGATGATGTAATAAGTGAAAAGAAGGTGAAAGGGCATATACTTACAGGGTGATCTTTGCGGCACACTGAACCGTGACATAGGAAAACTTGGCTTGCATTGTGAGGTGAACCCCATTATTTAGGGGGAAGAGACTAGAACGGCACAGGGTGCCTCTGCATTTGGCATGTGATCAAAAGGCTCCTCAGAGTAATATGGGTAATATGGGTAGCTCAATCTGAAGGGAACAGACGCCCATGGGGAATAGACGCCAATGGGAACATCCTAACTGGCTGAAGAGAACTTGATGGGGAAGAGGCGTCAAGAATTCTTCAATCTTTTAGGATAAAAGTAAATATCAAAAACATGTTTGGCGGGAACCTCTCTCCTCCTTTTGCTCATATATCTACATCATAACATAGAAGAAGGAATGTCTGGCCATCCATCTGCCCTACAATGAAGGGCTGTGGGTCATTCTTGGTTCTTCTTACTGGTTGAACTTTCAGCGAGGAGCAGGGGTAAGCTTAGCTTGTTTCCATCCTAAATCTCTGGCAGTGTTGTTGAGATAGAGTGATGATACCCCTTTGTTAATAGAGATAACTGTTAATATGTAATCAACTTAGTTATGATAAATGTACTGGCATCAGAACAAGGACCATTAATCAGGGCCTTCATTTAATAAGAACATGAAGTTCTCAAAACATGGCATATATTATATCACCTAGTGCTGAGGCTCGATAATATATTCCAGAGGTGGTAAACACCAACATATTCCAGAGGTGGTAAATACTTACTGGTTTTTCTGTTGCATCTCCTTCTTCCGTGAATTGTTTACGTAAGGCATATTTCCAAAAATGTCCTATCTCCCCTCTCTGTCCAGCACGACTGCACCTGACTCCAAATGAGTCACTCAAAACTCTTCCCTAGGATTTTTCACACCGCAGATGCCAGAGAGGAGACATCTTCATTGGTGTGATTGCATGATGCTGATGTGAGTCTGCCTGTGGCCATGCACGGCTTGTTTCATGGAAAAGCCAGCCTGTGGTAGGAGATAAGGAGTGAACCTAGCCCAAAAGTCAGCATGGAGATAATGAAACAGGAGGTCCTGACTGTTTCCAGTCATGTGGTCTCCAGCTTGCTCGAGTTTCTGCTTCTTGGAAATCTGGTTGGTCAGCTCCTCTGAAAGTGTGCTTACGTGTCCTTCTAATCAATTCCCCTCTGTATACGCCTGTTTGAACTGTGTTTCTGTCAATTCAACCAAAAGTCCCAGTTCATAGAGCAGTTGCTTTAATTAATTTCTGCTGTATTTGGAACATCATTACAAGGTAGATATCAATTTCATCTATAGATGGGGAAAGTTAGGCTAAATCACCTGTCTCATTCCAAAGTCCATGCGTTTTCACCCCATCCTCAGTGATTTTTTTAAAAATACTTTGATAATAATGCAAATAGTTGATCATTGGCTAAAATGGCTGATTCTCCTGAAGCCCTATTGTAGATGAGATGGAGAAGTTTATCTGTGGAGGAGACTTGTGAATTCTCTAAACTACCCAGTTGTACCAGATACTCTTCTCTCCTTAATCAAGGGGCTAAATAGCTTGCGTTTCTGCACAAGACCATGGAGAAAATAAAACAGCTGTAACAAATCTCAGGTCTTCAGATCCCCAGGTTTTTCCTCTTCTCACTGCCTCATATTAGTCTCTGGAGGTTTCTCGTTTATACAATAAGAATTGGAAGACTATGGTATTCACCCAATAAATAGTGAGATGGAGAAGATTTCTGCAAATGACATATCCAATTAAGGGTTAGTATCCAAAATATATACAGAACTGATACGACTCAACACCCCAAAAAACAATTAAGTCAGTTAAAAAATGGGCAGGACACATGAACAGACATTTCTCCAAAGAAGACATGCAGATGGCCAACCGACAGATGAAAAGATGCTCAACGTCACTCACCATCAGGGGAATACAAATCAAAACTATAATGAGATGTAGGCTCACATCTGTCAGAATGGCTAAAATCAAAAATACAAGAAACAACAGGGGTTGGTGAAGATGTGGAGAAAGGGAAACCCATCTGCACTGTTGGTGGGAATGCAAACTGGTACAGCCCATTCTGGAAAACAGGATGGAGTTTCCTCAGACAAAAAATTAAAAATAGAACTACCCTACCATACAATTATTGTGCTAGTGGGTATTTACCTCCAAAATACAAAGAACCCTATTTCAAATGGATGCGTGCACCCCTATGTTTATTGTGACATTATTCATAGTAGCTCAGCTATGGAAGCAGCCCAATTGTCCATAGATGGATAAATGGATAAAGAAGTGTATCTCAGATTGAGATAAGAACATCTGCAGTTTGTGATCCCACACAAATACAAAATCCCTGACTTTTCCAGTGGATTTACAAGATGATGGAAGATATTCTTTCCAAGGCATCTTTTTCCCCCCCTGTAGACTCTCTCTTAAGTGCAGCCTTTGGATCCCACAGTGTCAACTCAGCCCCTACATTCATTTCCGCAAAAATAATCCAACAACAAGCGTGTCAACTCTCATAAAGAATTGACGGGGACAGTGGGTTACATGGAGGAACTGGGATTTGCACAATACAGCTCCACCTCAAGCAATATAAAATCTGTAATAGAAATGTCGGTTCTTGAGTGAACGTCCTTTTAAAGAGGCTGTTCAGTGGAGGGGCCAAGTGTGTGCTCCGGCTGGTTTTGAATCCAGGCTTCCACACAAAGAGTTGGATAAACTTGAGGAAGTTCTTCAACCTATCAGCATGGTCCTCAGCTGGAAAACTGGCATAAGTAGGAACACCTGTCTCTTAGAGTGTGAAAGCATTAGGGAACACAAACTGTTGGTTGGTAATAGTGCCTGATCTGTGGTAAGTGTTCAAGAGATGTTTGCTCCCAATAGAATTAGAGTCCTCACTGCTGGTATTGACTCCACCATGAGAGGGTCTTTCTGTCCTTTCTGACCATATCCCTCTTAGACGCCTTCCTTTGTCTTTGCCTTATCACGGTCCCACCCTTCATTGTTCCCCTGACCTTGTCATTTCCCCCACTTCCCAAAGCACCATGCACACACAGTTCACTCTGCTGAGAGAGAGGGGATCGATCGGTGGCGCTCTGTTCTCTAATGCCTTCGCATCAGCACCTTCTAGGCTCGGGATGTTTGCCAGGTTGTTATTATTCCTCACAAAGAGAGGTCCCATTCTGTGAATAATTCTGGTGTTAAACATTAGCAAACTCAGTAAAAGGAGAAATGTCTTCTTGTTTCACATGGGGTGCAAACTTTTCAGAAAATTTGGAAATAATGGAAATGAACTTTGCAATTTTATCTCTTACTAAATTGTCCAATATGCATGCTGAATGCTAGGACCCTGAATTGCCTCCTTTGAGTATTTTAGGCTGGTGGTGTTTTTGCTCTCCTTCTGGTATCCCAAATGGTCCACATCAAATGTGGCGCTCTTTCTGACCTTGGGAACGTAGTCTGACATGCCTGTTGGGAGTTTCGAACACCTGAAAAATAGCATCCATTTACCCCCTCTAGATTCAGAGCATAAATTCTAGACTCTCCTGCTAGAATTCAAAATCTCAGACAATGATGTGTTGAAGCTGGCTCCTGCCAGGTAGCCAGGGCTGACTGTACACATCTCACCCCAATGCTAGAGTCAGTGAGGATTGTTTTGGAGGATGCAGCTTGAAATCAACCACGGTAGAAGCATTTTCACCAAAGAAATCTTCAAACGCTACAAATCAGCTTGTTTTTCTGCCACAGGTAAAATTGTTAAAACATTGATTGGCACATCAGGGACATAATGGAAGCCACGACTTAAAAAGACATCAGCTGTTGCACTGGCGAAAATGATGGGAGAATATTCTATGACACGTTTGGTGTTCTAATGCTATTGCCGGGTTTAGGTAGACTAACCCACTCATTTGTCGAGAGGTCTGGGGAACCAAAGACTTCCTTGGAAGGTCCCAGGCCTTACCAAGAGGATTACCACACAGCCACAAATGAAACAGAGAACACGGTCTCTTTCGGTGACGAAAAAAATTCATGCCCCTTCTCAAGCTCTACAATGAGTCACAACTCTTGGAGCAGAGTGAGGGGTGGGATAAGATGCTGGACGTCTTAAAAAAATAGATGTTCTCTCTTTATTTCACCAAGAGAAGGGAAAGGAAGGAAAAGGAAGTTTCTTGAAGTATAAACTTACTTGCATTTTTTTGCAACTTTGTTTACCTTCCTGTCTCTACAACTAGGCTCCGATACTCTTGATGGCAGAGACCGTTGCATTTCCAGACTCAAAGGCAGATTCAGGAACATGGTAGGTGCTCAGTAATTGTGGAATGGGTTACAAGGTCAAGATCATCTAATGAAAAATGTTGAACTTTACCGAAGCCCTATAATCCTGGAAAACAGTAATCATTAAAGAAATCTCCTACTCTTGGTGGTCCTTTCCTCCTCTGTGGCAACAATATTTCTGAATAAGTTCCCTCTTTACGTATCTGGGTTTTATTTGTATTTTGCACCAAATAAACAGGATTTGGTGTCCGGCAATAGGTGTGGCAGAGAGGAGACTCTTTTTTTTTTTTTTTTAATTTTTTTTTCAACGTTTATTTATTTTTGGGACAGAGAGAGACAGAGCATGAACGGGGGAGGGGCAGAGAGAGAGGGAGACACAGAATCGGAAACAGGCTCCAGGCTCCGAGCCATCAGCCCAGAGCCTGACGCGGGGCTCGGACTCACAGACCGCGAGATCGTGACCTGGCTGAAGTCGGACACTTAACCAACTGCGCCACCCAGGCGCCCCGAGAGGAGACTCTTTTTAATCCTTATAACTAAGATTAGGCGTGTTACAAGATTTTGAGTCCACAGATGTTGGCGATAGCCAGAGGGAGGGCAGGGAACAAGCCAGACGAGCACTACCAATTTAATTTCCAACTGTAATCCTCAGAAATCCTTGGGAGCTTCTATAAATGCCCCATCCCATATTACTGAATCAGAATCTCAGGATGGGAATCAGGAATCTGCATTATTAAAGAGCTTTCCAAGTGATTTACAATCACAATCAGTTGGAGGAAATTTTAAAACTTTTACTCCTTCATTTGGATGCTGTTTATTGAATCTGCCAGTGTTTCAAATTATGCATTTCAATATTAACAGAATTGAGCTGTGCAATTTAAATTTTTAATCCCTAAACATTTAAAATCAGGCATTAATTTCCAGCTCATGCCCCCCTCCTTTGAACGTGACCTTTATTTTAAGAGTGATGAAATTTACGAAGCATGCTTCATTTCCCTGATTTACTATAACACAGCTAAATTCGTGTTGGAAATAATTAGACTGTGGCTCCGTATTAAATCCTTAATATACACATACAAGTGAAATTATTGGTTCTTCTCAGCCACCCAGTTAAAAACATAGATAATGGAAATCAAATTTCCAGTGAAATTCTCCCTTTTATGACTCAATGGAGCTTGTCATTGCCACACAAAATCCAGGAACAGATAGAGGGAAGGCGACAAAGACCGGAAGGCCCTGCCTTCATCGAATCAGGTTGTTAGGCACCTGATGGTAAATGAGCAGCTTGAAGGATTTTTTTTTTCTGACTAGATTGTTTTTTTTGGCACATTATAGATGCAGCCTCAGGCAACCTAAGATGAGTGATGGATTCCAGTATATGCTTTGGCCCCGGATTTATTTTTTCCTTATTCCATATCACTTGCCAACACGGTAGGCAATAAAATGCAGCGGGGAAAACACGAAGCCAATTAACACAACCAAATACTGCAACACCTCTTACGGTCAATTTTGAATCCATAAAGTGGCTGTTAATATTTTCCAGTGTTCACTCCAGAGAACGTTAGTGATCTCTGTGGCACCTCTGCGTCCCCTCCGGAGCGGACGGAGAAGGACAAGAATGAAAAGGTGATTATGGAGACATATTTCCATGTAGAAAGATGGAGTCAGCAAGGTGGTCACAAAGAGGCATGCAGAGGGCAGGGGGCATTAGAATAACCGAGTAGCCTCTATATGCCAGGCGTCACATCGATTCATTCATTTAACCCTCACATAAACCTTGAAAAAAAAAAAAAAAGGTGTTAGGCCTCTCATTTTTCAGGTGAGGAAACTGAGGTTTACAGACCCTAAGAAAGTAAGCCGTGAGTACAGATTGAGAAGATTACAGGGCTCAGGTGCCCAGATAGGAACACAGGACTGCGACGTCCAATAATTACCCATTTCATTCCAATATTCCCTAAAACAAACGGGTGCACTTTTGTGTGCATTTTCTCCCTTAAACCTGATCACAATCTCGTGGGAACGGCAAGGGTGATTATTATATCCCCTTAACTGAAAGAACAGGGAAGAAATAAAAAAGCTTTCACTTTGTGATGCGTCTAAGAAGGATGCCCTCCTACTAGATTTTTTGTTTAACCCCTCAACAGTGTACCTTCCAGATACCACCCGCCCCCCCCGCCTCATGGGTCTCATCATCCAGATGTCATTGTCACAGCCCCCCCACAAAAGGGAGAGGACTTGGAATGAAAAGATGTGACGGGCGCCCCGGGGGCTCCGTCGGTTGAGCGTCTGACTTGGTTTCAGCTCAGGTCATGATCTCACAGTTCGTGAGTTCGAGCCCGCATCTGGCTCCGGGCTCACGGCACAGAACCTGCTTCGGATCCTCTGTCTCCTTTTCTCTGCCCCTCCCCTTTTTTCTTTCTCTCTCTCTCTCTCAAAAAATAAATTAAAAAGATGCCCTTTGGGGGGGTGGGGGGGAAGATGTGAATCTCTGTTCTGCCTCCTTCTATGGTACTTACTGTGGCTACTTCTCTCTGAGGTGCAGGAGGAGTGTGTTGTTCCCAGCACGCTGTGGGCACCTTCAAAGTACATGCTTTAAACGACATCACAGGGATATTGGTCAGGCTCAAACTCGCTGTGGGCCAGCACTGATGAGAAATGGGGGTGTGGTACTGACTAAATTCTAGGACCAGATGGGGAGCGAGGCGTGAAGAACCCTGGGTTAGCCAAGGATGTGGTAAAAGCTGTGTCCTAGAAAAGACTGTTTTTCTTTTCTGAAAAAAAAATTTTTTTTTTCCTGAGGCAATATTTTTCTTTTGACAAGTCTTTGGACCTATCCGTTATAGGTTCTTCACTCCACACGCTGACCCGGTCACTCTGTCCATCACTTCTGTTGACAGAGAGGCACCAGCTTCTTCTGACAGGAAGAGAGACACGGCAACTGAAGCAGGCTCTGAGCTATCACTACAGAGCCTGACGCAGGGTTCGAACCCACAGACCATGAGATCATGACCCGAGCCGAAGTCAGACACTTAACTGACCGAGCCACCCAGGCACCCCGTCATCTAGCGCATTATCAGCAAGAAGCCCTATCTAGCAATTTATCAGACAAATAATATCTTACAATGTATTTTTTATTCATGCCGTCTTATTAATACATAAATGAAAACAACCGACACGTATTAGAAGCCTACTGTGTGTTAGATACTGGGGACAAGTTCACATTTTTAGTTTCCCGGGGCTACCGGGGCAAAGCATCAAAGCAGGAGGCTTGAATAAGGTTCTGGAGGCTGGAGGCTGGTTCTGGAGGCTGGAGGTCTGAGATCAAGTTGTTGCCAGGGCAGGACTGGTTTTTTCCTGAGGCTTCTCCCCTTGGCTTGTCCATGGCCAGCTTCTCTCTGGGTCGTCACATGGTCCTCCCTCAGTGTGTCTTGTGTGCTAAGAGCCTCTTGTTATAAGGACACTAGTGAGATTGGATTAAGGCCCGCCTTAATGACCTCAGTTTTACTGTCCTACCTCTAGAAAGACCCTATAAATGCACACACATTTAGAGGTCCTGGGGGTTAGGAATCCAACATATGAATTTTGAGGGGACACAATTCAGCCCATAATAGGTATTTAGATGGAGTCTTTTCTAGAATGATTGTAAATTTTGTATAAGCATTCAAATTTTTTTTTTTAATTTTTTTTTTCAACGTTTATTTATTTTTGGGACAGAGACAGAGCATGAACGGGGGAGGGGCAGAGAGAGAGGGAGACACAGAATCGGAAACAGGCTCCAGGCTCTGAGCCATCAGCCCAGAGCCCGACGCGGGGCTCGAACTCACGGACCGCGAGATCGTGACCTGGCTGAAGTCGGACGCTTAACCGACTGCGCCACCCAGGCGCCCCAGACTACTTTGATGGAGTTTGATGCAAGTGTATTTTATTCAAGTTCAGAAAACTTTGAGTAGTTTTGTGTGAATTATGCGTTTCCTCTTTAAATGACGTTGTGGATTGGCGCATGTCTTAGTCACTCCCGGGCTGCTATAACAAAATTACCATAGGTTGGGTGTCTTAAACAGATTTTTCCCCCCTTATAGTTATGGAAGCTGGGAAGTCCAAGATCAAGGTGCGGGCAGATCTGGTATCTAGTGAGGGATCTCTTCCTGGTTTGCAGATGGCCATATTCTCATTATAGCCTCACATACCCCGGAGAAAGAGAAAGCAAGTTCTGTCCTAACTCCTTCTTATAAGGGCACTAAGTCCATCACGAGGGCTCTACCCTCATGACCTAGTTACTTCCCCAAAGCCTCATCTCCAAATATCATCACGCGGGGCATCAGGGTTTCACCATGTGGATTTGGGATGGACACAAACATCCAGTGCATAACATATCATGGAGGACGGATGCTTTTGCCAGACGTGTAGCGTTCACATAGGCTGCCTCATCTGATCTTAGCGCAAATATGTTCAGAGGTAGAAAATACCAGTACCATTATGACTTGGTTCATTTGTACTGTTTCCCCTTCCAAGCTTCTCAAGGCACGGGGCAGAGTGTAGGTGGTTATAGGACAAGTCAGGAGGTGGCAGTTCTAGGACCGAAAAAGTAGTAGTCCTGGGCCAGATTAAGGGGGGGCAGAGGTGCAAACAGCAGCAGGAAAGAGGGAGAGAGAATTGGTTACAAAACTGATGGAAGAAGAGCTTTCAGAAGTTTCTTTTTGGCCACATTTATGGGCACATTTCACTTGTATGGGATTCTGTTGGCTTTCATTAAAACTGATGGCATAGGCATAGAAATCACAACTTCAGAGGGAACTCTGTCAGGGAAGATAATATAAATGTGCACAAACTTAAATTACAGGTAACAGGGCATTAAATTATGAGGAGTGTTTAAATTGTTTTCTGTGGAGATGGTTTAAATGTTTCCTGCTTCTCTATCACGAGGGGTCAGTTCTAAGATGATCAGTTGTGACAAGATGGCTGAAACTCGGAAGGTATTGAAGGAACTTTCTGATTTGAAAGTGAGCAGGAGGGGAGGGTTATGAGCTAAATGCAAGCTGGAGGGACTGGTGGGCACGATGTGGGTACGAACAAAGCAAGTTGGAGAGAAAAACAGACAAGGTGGTAGTTAGAAAATGATAGGAGAACTGGCTACAGATATGATATAATTTGGCCTCAGTCTATTGGAAGTCACGTGGGGCTCCCCTAATAGATTAAGGGATGAAGGCTTTATTCAGAAGGCAGTGGGTATTGTTTATTTGCCTTCCCCATGCTAAAATACGTCTTTTCTGGAAAATCACAGCAAAACCTCTTTTTTTTTTTTTTTTCTGGATTTTGGAATAAAGCCACTGTCATCTGTCTTTGCCTTTTAAATTTTCACATCAGAATTTGGTCCCAAAGCAATTGGCCCAATTTTTTTTTTTAAAGGAAAAACTTTTTTGATTGCTCTCCAAAAATTAACGTTTGTCTCAACTGCTTAATAAGCACTTCTGGAGAATCAAGCTTTGAAGTGAAAAATCTAAAATGCAGACAAAGATGATCGTGACAGCAATATTACCTATAATAGTGAAAAAATCAATAGTGACCTTAATTTTTCTGTTTAGGGGAATAGGAAAATACAGCGTGATATATCTATACAATGAACTACAATATGGTCGTTATTTTTGAAAATGTGGCCATTTAAAAGTTTTGATTAAGTATGTAAAATTGGAAAGAAACACAGCAACGTTTTAACAATGATCATCTTGATATAATATAGGAAGTTTTTAAAACAAGTTTTTAATCAATTTATTTATTTTCCAAGTTTCCAAAGTTGATCATATATTTGTTAGATAATCAGAATAAAAATTAAAATGAATCTGGAGTCAGTTTCAGACAATGGCTTCCAGTAATGGCAGCACCTTTGGAAGAATCTATAACAATTAAGGGTATGACTTTGAAGGAAACATGCTATCAACAAGAATACATTCTAGTCATTGCTGTTCTAGTCCTTCAACCTGTGTGTAGTTTATTTTGTCCCCAAACCTTTGGAAAGAAGAGTAGCCTCATTCTCTGGGTGGGTGGCAGGTTCAAGTGCCAGGGGTACCCACGTTCTGGCCTTCTGATTGGAGGCTCGTGACCAAATCTGATTCATCTCTAGGCCATCAGAGTCCAGCACTGTGCTTGACATATAAACATCAAGGCATGTTTCTCGATGGTATGCAAAAATCTAATCAACAGATTTTGTTCTTTTCACGAATGGTGTATCATCCATCTGAGAATTTTGCCCAAATTTATTTTGAGGATTTTCCCAAATCACATACTCAATGTATCTATTTGTGTTCTATAGAATGTATGTTGCTTAAGTTTGCTTAATGGGCGGGGGCGAATCCTAGCTCTTCTCCTTACTGGCTTCATGACCATGGACAAGTGACTCATCTTCCATGATTTTGATTTTATCCAAAGACTGGCATTAGAGTTAAATTAAAATAAATGTGGAAATACGTAGCATCGGAACAACAGAGGTAGCAGATAAATGTTGTTTGCTTGAATGGACTGCTTTTTGGTAAACATGATTGACTCAAGGCATTTTGGAGAAATCATGAGCCTTTCGGAAAAGAGATATTCAGCATTCATTATAGCAACAAGCAACGATGATGGGTGGGGATGTGTAAAACAGAAGACCCTACCCCTCTTAATATCAGGAAAAAGGTGGCTGGTTGCAAAACTCGCCAACTGCCTCCCAAGAATTCTACGATAGGAACTAACACACTAGATTTGAGAGTCAAGTGTAATCTCAAATTTGTAGGGACCTTTGCAATGTTGGCTGATTCATGACCATTGGAAAAAGTGCCAAGAATGCACAGAAAAATCCTGGTAAATTTACAAAGTGATTTTCTCAACATATTCTTCAAATATTTCCACATTCACCTAAAGATGCTATGAAGACAAGAGATGGATCAAGGGACATATTCCCCCCATTACATAATAATGTCCCACAGGAAGTGAGCCCAGGCATTGGCGTCCATTAACAGCACCAGTCCACTATTGTAGGTTTTAGGCGGATTATAGAGGCACCGCCATCTAGTGGACAGAACAAGAATTTTTAGAAAAGGAAGATCCCATTCACAGACTCGTTTTTTTTTTTTTTTTTCAAGTGTAAAATGTGATTAATCACATTTCTTAAAAGAAGGAAAGAAGATAATCTTTCTCTTAAGTGAATTCTATGTATACGCTTTCTGTAATGGAGTCTTTATATGTAATGTAATCTTTAGAATAGCCCTTCCTTCTCCGATGAAAAAACTGAGGTTTAGGGAGACAAAATCAGTTACCCGATGTCATATGCCTTTCAAGACAGAGTGGGGTCGTTGTCAAGTCCACTTGACATTCAAGCTATGAGAGACCGGTATTTACTTCACAGCACCACACACACATTAATGTTAAATGTAGGCTGACTGTCCAGAACTGGGATTCCATTTGTGGCTCTGACAGTTACCAACTGTGTGATCTTGCACAATCTGTTTAGTTTCTGTAATCTTTGAGGTTATCCTTACATAAAAAGTGAATATTAAACAACAACGTGTATTTAAGTATTTTTATATTCTACTCCTGAAACCATTATTACACTATGTGTTAACTGACTAGAATTTCAATAAAATTGGGGGAAAAATGACACCCCCCAAAATAAAAATAACAAGTAAAAAAAATGACTATAAATTCTAACAGCTTGGGTTTGTTGTTATAATGGCAAGCATCTCTATTTTAAGTTCGTGTTTTGTATAAACATGGAAAGAAATGCAATAGAGAAAAGTATGAGAAGAATATGGGATGAAGTGGGGAGGATGGAAGGAAACTGGATAATTTGACGTTTTTAGTTCTTTGGTTGAAAATTCCCAAAGCCAATAATACTTTTTCCAGAAGTTCAGCCCTGACGTGGGGCTTGAACTCACAGACTGCAAGATCATGACCTTAGCCAAAGTTAGATGCCCAACCGACTGAGCCACTCAGGCGCCCCCAGATTTTATTTCTTAAGATTTTTAGAGATCTTATACTCTTAGGTATTGTAGATTCCAGTTCCTTCTTTTCTTCTCTTTTGGATCATATCCATTCAAAGACATATTACTGACAAAACAAGGATGTCCTCTAATTCAAGACTCTCAGAAAGTACCTCTCTAGACATTCCCTTGGCTGGTAGAAAATAAATAAAAGGAAAACTTCACAAGGATCCGTCTCAACTAGTATTGCAATAAATACTTTTTGCAACAGAGAGATAAAGAAACTAGATTAGAATCTAACAGATATGAACTAAGTACAAATTTCTCATATTTACTACCAAGATTTTCCTTTTACTAGCCTATGTGACCTTGGGCAAGTTATATAGTCTGTCTTCATCCATAAAACTGAGTTAATAATTATAACTGTTTCATAAGTTTGCTGTAAAGTTTTTTTTTTTGTAAAGTTTAAATAAATTAATATATGTAAGGTGCTTAGAACAGGGACTGACAATAGACTGAGTATAGTTCTAGTTATTTCCCCCTTGTACTACTGAAATATCATATGTATGCTGTTTGTCCCCTGTGTTTTGATTTCTCATAATTGTTGCTCTTGGCTCCTGTTTTTTCCCACTAAACTGTGACCTTCTAGAACAGAGCTGGCCAACTATAGCCCATGGTCCACTTCAGCCTACAGCCCTGTCTCTTACAATCCATGATTTTTCTCTTTTTTAAGTGGTGCCCCACCTAAAGAAAAATATAACAAGAATATATAACAGAGACCATATATAGTTCAAAAAACCTACATTATTTAAAATCTATCTTCTAATTTACTTTCTTTAAATTTATTTATTTACTTTGAGAGAGAGAGACAGAGAGAGTGTGAATGAGGGAGGGGCAGACAAAGAGGGAGAGTAGAGAATCCCAGGTAGGCTCTGCACTATGAGTGCACAGCCTGATGTGGGGTTCGAACTCATGAACCATGAGATCATGACCTGAGCCTAAGTCAGATGCTTAATCAACTGAGCCACCCAGGCACCCTGCATCTAGCTTCTAATTTAAAACAAATTTGCTATTTCTTATTTTAAGAGATAGAGGCCATATTAATTTTTATGCTCAATATATTTTTGGTACAGGGAGAAAAGGTAAAGAACCAAAAGGAGGGAAGTATGCCCAAGCAAAATACCATGGACACCTTGAGAGGAGAAGTTAGTTCTGACCGCATGCATCATGGGAGTCTTTGTGTAGGACTTGAAAAATGGAGGTTGTCTTAATGAGAGAAGGTTTGACCAACTCAAAATGGATTAAATATTTAAACTTACCTCTTGAATCTATAAAACCCTTGGAAGAAAGCATAGGGGGGAAAAGTTAATGACATTGGTCTAGGTAATGATTTCTTGGATATAACACCAAAAGCACAAGCAACAAAAGCAAAAATAAATGCATGGGATTTCATCAAAGGGAAAAGGTTCTGCATGGCAAAGAAAACAATCAACAGTGTAATAGACAGCCTACAGAATTGGTGAACACAGACCACATGTCTGATAAGAGGTCAATATCTAAAATATAAAAGAAACTTGGGGCACCTGGATGGCTCAGTTGTTTAAGTGTCTGACTTTGGCTCAGGTCATGGTCTCAAGGTTCGTGGGTTCAAGCCCCACATTGGGCTCTGTGCTGACAGCTCAGAGCCTGGAGTCTGCTTCAGATTCTGTGTCTTCTTCTCTTTCTGCCCCTTCCCTGCTCATGCTCTCTCTCTCTCTCTCTCTCTCTCTCAAAAATAAATAAACATTAATTAAAAAAATAAAATAAAATAAAATATATTTATTTTTGAGACAGAGAGAGACAGCATGAGCAGGGGAGGGACAGAGAGAGAGGGAGACACAGAATGTGAAGCAGGCTCCAGGCTCTGAGCTGTCAGCACAGAGCCCAACATGGGGCTCGAACTCACGGAGTGTGAGATCATGACCTGAGCTGAAGTCAGACGCTCAACTGCCTAAGCCACCCAGACACCCCTAAAATAAAATAAAATATAAAAGAAACTCAATAGCAAGAAAACAAACAACCCATTAAAAACATGGACAAAAAACCTGAACAGACATTTCTCCAAAGGAGTTCTACAAGTGGCCAACAGGTATAAGAAAAGATGCTCCACATCATTAATCACCAGGAAAAGGCAAATTAAAAACACAATGACATCTCACCTCACACTTGTTAGGATGGTTATAATAAAAAAAAAATCAAATGGTAAGTTTTGTTGAGGATTCGGAAATTGAGATTTTTGCATATTGTTAGTAGGAATTTTATGGAAAACCTATGGAGGCATTTCAAAAATTATTATTTTTTTAATGATCCAACAATCCCATTTCTTAGTGTATATCTAAAAGAACTGAAGTCAAGATATCAAAGAGATATATAAGCTCCCATATTTATTGCAATATTATTCACTATAGTCAAGATATGGAAACAACTTAAATGCCCATTGACAGAAGAATGGATAAAGAAATTACAGTATATACAAATAATGAAATACTATTCAGCCTTCAAGAAGAAAGAAAGAAATTCTGCCGTATGTGATAACATGGATGAAACTGGAGGATATTATGCTACATGAAATTAGTCACAGAAAGATAAACACTGCACGATTCTACTTTTCTGATGTCTCTAAAATAGTCAAACTTAGAGAAACAGAAGGTACAATGGTGATTGCCGGGGGCAGGGGAGGAGGATAGGGAGTTGCCAGTCAATGTCCATAAAGTTTCAAGTAAAACCAATGAGTTCTAGGCATCTGCTGTACAATTACTAGACAAGGAACATTGCCTATTTTTATTAGTTAGACTAGAAAATTTCATAATTCATGAGAAATTGGGTAGAGCACTCAAGAAAGTCTTACTTCAGTAGTAGGAAACGTAAACCCTAAATTAAGTACTGCTACAGACACACAGCACGTAATGAAGCAAACCCAAAATATCCAAAGTGTCCAGGTAACTTATCTGCATTATAGCACAAAACTCAAGATTGCATATAGGATTACAGTATAGAACCAACACCATTTGGTCTTGGTGTTTTCAAAACTTCCATCTGGCAATCTCTGCCTTTTCGTTGAGGTATTTAAAACATTTACGTTTAATATGAGAATTGATATAGTTAGGTTTAAGTCTATTATCTTTCTATTTGTTTTCCACTTGTCTCATTTGTTCTTTGAACTATTTTTCCCTCTTTTTCTGCCTTCTTCAGATTATTTCTACAATTCCATTTTATCTCATTCATTTGCCTGTTTTCTATATCAAATAGACTACCCACTGTGCCAGGAGCTACAGATATGTTTCTCACTGGTGACCAGATGGTGAAATCCAGCTCTAAAACCCTACCTTAGTATCTATTTTTATGAGTCACTACTTGAACAAAATGACTCCAGTTGGATTTCTCAGGAAGCAAACTCTGAGTTGAAATTTAGTATCCAAAATGTTCTCTAAGCAGTGCCTTTAGGATCAATACCTATGGAAGAGAGCTGAAAGAAACATGGAAAGACAAAGATGTTATCATGAGTTATGAGTTAAATGGGACAAGATGATATGCCTCCCACATTAACCAGATATTGGATGAGGGCCACTCCTGTAAGAATTTTGACTTTGCAAAAAGCAGCTTTCTTTAAGTGAAATAATCCCTTAAGAAGCTGACAACTATAGACTGTCTGCCAACAGTATTCTCAGAAGCGGGATCAGCAAGTTATTCTTTAAGGCAGATTTGGGCAGCATATTACAGTGCCTATCACAATATTTTATTAGAATTTCTCAATCAACTCCTCTGTATAATTTAATTTTCCTTTCTAGTTTGTTACCTGTTTATTTCTCTATGCTACTTTCTCAGTGAATTTCTCTGTACCACCTCGTAAGTGAATACTTCTCTTAGATCAGAGAAGTGTTCCACAAGTGCTAATGACTTTATTTATTTATTTTTTAATTTTTTTTTTTACATTTTTAATTTATTTTTGATAGAGGGAGAGACAGAGCACAAGTGGGGGAGGAGCAGAGAGAGAGGGAGACACAGAATCCGAAGCGGGCTCCAGGCTCTGAGCTGTCAGCACAGAGCCCGACGTGGGGCTCGAAATGACAAACCGCAAGATCATGGCCTGAGCAGAAGTCAGACGCTCAACCGACCGAGCCACCCCGGTGCCCCCTAATGACTTTATAAGGCATTGATTTTTAAAAATTTCTAATAGATTCTTGTTCTACTAGAATTTGATTTATATCCCCCCTCCTTTGCTTTTAATTTTTTCCATTAATTTTTGTTAGGATGATGTATTTATTTTATATCTTTGGCATTTTGAATATAACTATTTTTAAGTCCCTTGAAGATTGTGCTATTATTTCTATTTCCTCAGAAGTACTTGCTCTTCCATTTTCTTTGGTTTGTTGGCTTTTGGTGCATAGAAATTTTGAAATTTTACTTCAGATTGAGGGTAAAGGGTTTTTAGTAATGGTTTTAACTTCATGCCTACCTCTTTCTGTAGAGGTTTTGTGATTGCTTTTATCCTGTTCATCGATTTCTCCCGTTGAAAACCTTATCTCCTTTTGGTGGCTTTAGCTTTGTTTCACTGTATTGCACTTAACTATTGATCCTTAACAAACTATCCCCAAAATTCGCAGCTTAAACAATAATTATTTATTGTCTCCTAATTCTGCATTCGGGCTTGACTGTGCCTTGTTTCTTCTCGTGTGGTACAGGCTGAATACACTCATTTGCGTTCAGCTGCAAGCACAGCAGGAAATTTCTGGCCAGAACAACCAACAAGACCTCACTGTATATCTGGTAATGATACATGCTATTAGCTGGATCACTTAGGTTGTCCTCTTGTTGAACCCGCTCCCCAGTAGTTTAGATAAGTTTGCTTACATTATGGAAGAAGGAAGGCAAGGGATTGTTGGCAGTCATCTTTAAAGACCACCTACCACACAGAAGAATGAAATATATTTAGCTACTTTTGCAGTTTTCTGATGGTTGAACTGTTGCTTGACTTCCTCGCAATCCCAGGTAAGAAATCCACTATTGAAATTCTGGACCTGGTGCCAGCAGTCATCCAAATCTGTTCCTGACTGGTTCGGCCCCTATTGCACATGATAGTCCTATTTCTGGTCTTTTACCCTGTGGGACTGCTTTGAATCTTTGTTGCTTTTGGGGGGCAGAAGAGAGTTCCTCACATTCCTTTACATTGTCTAGACATTCAAGAAGAGTCTAACAATTAGAAAAATCATAAACGGGCTATTTTAAGATAGTGAATCATCAGCCATTAATAACATTCAGGCAGAACCAGGTGACTATGTTTTGAGCATTTTTATGTAAAGTAAAAGCTAGGGCTAAACAATGTCTTAGTTTTGTTTTGTTTTTGTTTTTCATGTTTGTTTTTTTGCTCAACACTCAGATTCTACTTTATTCAGAAAAAAAACAACACTGGCTTGAAGAATATGGATTCAAACTAGAATTTAGAGGGACAACTTTTGAAAACTTCCCGATTTTCCCCTTCATGGATGAGAAAATTCTATAGAGACATCTGCTGTGGTCTGTGGTTGTCACGAGTAAAGGAGGTCCCACTCTGAATGAGCTCTGTGTCATGTCTAGCTTGATTTGTGAATGAATGTTCCTGTTAGAAATGTAAAACTCTCAATTTTGCCTATAAATAGGACAGGCAAAAGAGCACAAATCATCAAGCTCTTTAGTGTTCATCGACATAAAGCCTCCTGGCAGATCATTTCTCTGCACCTTCGCCATGTCTGGAAAACACGTCAAATGCCCTTTGACATACCTATGTCCTATTTAGAACCAAGTCTACACTTCCAGCATTTCAATAGTGCTTTTTCCCCACACATGAGCATGTTAAGTAGACTCATAAAATGTTACATGTAGGAAGGATTTTAGAGATCACTTGGTCTAACGCTTTCATCCCACCGATGGCGTTATTTTTCTAGGATCAGAAGGTATCCAGAGCCTTCATGACAATGGTAGACGATAACGATGATGATGATAATGATGATGTTAGCGACTCTATTTCCAAGTACCTGATAGGTGACAGACAATGTGCTCAGTGGTTAACAAAGATTCACCCATCATACTCGTCATCAGTATTCATCACAATCCTCCGCAGAGTACCACTAACCCCATTTCACAGATTTTTTTCAAATAAAAAACGGAAGCCTGAATAAAATAATTCACCTGAGGTTACAGGTGTCAAGCAGCTCTGGAGCTCAGTGACACTTCACATGTGGTGGCAGAATTGTTCCACTAGTTGGTACTGAAAAAGCCTGGAGACTCATATATTAAATGCCTATTGTAAGATCATGAGAAGACCACTGACTTAGGATCCAGAAAGAGTCAGCATCAAAAAATGTGACGGTCATGTTGTCTGGTCTGGAGAAAATTAATCAACCTCTCTGAACTTCAATTTTATGATGTATCACAAAAGCTAAAAGCTGGTAAAATAGTACATATAATAAATAAATATAATATTACTATTATCATCATTTGATAATCCAACCGTAAGCAGGTCTTTGCCTAAATATTCCTAATTAATGAGGCCATCTCCGGATATCACATTTAGTGTGGCATACCAGCCTCTCCTCCAGAACTCACTGTTCCCATCCCTACCAAACTTCTCTCCATATAATTTATCATCATCCACTATGCCATTTATTTATTTATTATTTGTCTCCCTACACTAGCTTATCTGAACTGACTCTTGAATATGTTTGTTCACCGCTCAGCTTCTAGAAATGTGTTTTTCTCAGTAAATATTTGTTGAATGACTCCTGTAACTACTAGTATTTTTGTTCCTTTTGTTATCCAAGAAATTTATCTCCTCTCTTCAAGGACACTGTGCGAGACTGAATTATGTCCTTCCAAACTTCATATATTCAATTTCTATCCCAGTACTTCATAATGTGACTGTAAGAAGAGAGACTATGACTATTCTTTAAAGAGGCAATTGAGTTCAATTAGGTCGTTAGGGTAACCCCTATTCCAATATGACTCATGTCCTTATAAGAGGAGGAGATTAGGATATAGACACACTCAGAAGGAAGGTCATGTGAAGACACAGTGAGAAAACAGCCATTGGCAAACCAGGGAGAGACACCACAGAGAGAACCAGCCCCGCTGACCCCTTGGTCTTGGTCATCTAGCTTCCAGAATTGTGAGGAAATACATTTCTGTATTCTTGAGCCATCTGATCGGTGGCACTTTATAATGGTAGCCCTGTAGACAAACGTAGGAACTTTCCCTAGTGTAGTTTGGAAGTAACTAGGTTTGTCTCCCATCTGCTGCTGAATACTGTGCTCAGAAGCTGGTTTTGCCCACTCTGTTTTGCCCAATCTTAGCTCGTCACCATTCATTTGCACTGTGGTTATGACAACACACCCCAGTTTGTCTGCTCTCAGATGCACCTAGAAATGGTTAAATTGAAACCCTATTTAAACATAACCCTCAGCAAAGGAATGGCAGTTGAACAGGACTTATCTTTTTATTTTAGTGTTTATTCCTTTGCTTCCTTATCCCTTTGTTTCCTATATCACAAGCTTGGCTGTACATATAAAGGAGACCTACTGAATGCTGAAGTCAATAGAGGGCACTTATAACACAGCAAAATAAACAAGTTAAGGTGGAATATTAGACGTCCTTCCCCCACCAGAAATTTCTCCTGGGTCACTCTTCTCCATAGGTCCATCTTCCTAGGTTTGTTTCCTGTCCGAATTTTTTTCCCTTTTTCTATTTCTATTTATGTTTTCTGCCCCTTATCTTCAAATTACCATGACAGTCTTATGCATTTCCACTTAACTCTCTTCTAATGGATGGTTTCCTCCCTAAATCTTGGCCTCCTATTTTTTTTTTCCTGCTAAGACAAATTTTAATCTCAGTTAACATAACTCTTACTATTATTATTATTATTATTATTATTTTCTTTATCCTAGTATTTTATTGTTGATGAGCCGATAAGTACCTCCCCCCTCAAGAAAACAGGTTTAAACTCACCTCCTGCCTAGATCCCCTAACTGCTCCTGGATGACTTATTTTCTCCTATTCGAGTTGTGTTTCTAGCAGCAACAAGATCTCCTTGTGATGTACAGAAGAGCAAATCCTCAACCCTATCCAAGCCTATTGAATCAGAATATTTGGAGATAGAGCCCAACATTCTGTGTTTTAACAAGCCCCCTGGGAGAGCATAGGAAAAATTTCCAAGTTCTACTCGAAGCCATCCATAGTGCTTTTGTGAACCTAATTTTTCCTGGCTGAGCACTGTTGAAGGGTAAAAATGATATTGATATATGATGTTCATATGCAGAGACAGATCAAGGATTAGAGGAGCCTAAAGGTTATAAAAATTGGACGGATACTTGAAGAATCAGTATAAAATTATGAATACAAAATCAGTTGCAAAGTTAAGAATTTAATTAAAAGGCTTAAAAATATCACAGCAAATCTCACATTTTAGCAAGCTATGATATGCTGACAATTTCGCAAAGTCTAGGAAAATAACATATTACTTTCATTCATTCATTTAACTCATTAATATAATACTTTTTTCTACATTTTTGGCTGCATACTCATCACCTCTTTATATTACAACAATTTGGTGATATAATTTCCATGGAGGGAATGAAAAGATAAGTCTCTCTCTCTCTCTCTCTCTCTCTCCCTCTCTCTTTTTTTCCAACCATGGTTGTTCTACATTCAGCATCTCTGAATGATAATTTAGAAACATTTCAGCTTAACAACACACTAGAGGTATTGCTGCATAAATATTTAGGATTGCCGTAAAATATGGCAATGCCAAAGTGAGTTTCTTTCATTCTTGAGCTGTTGCAAACATGCTTACATTTTGCAGTTCTCTACTATTGATTCATGCCCTTTAAACGCAGAGATTCAGAAAAATTCTATGCCATGTTGTTTCCATAAAAAGACAAAAAATTCCTGGTGTGTTTTTCATTATCTGAGCTACATTATTGAGCATATTCCTTGTCCTAGCAAATCTGTTTTTATTAGGCATCAGTGAAAACTGAATCTTCTATTTACAATCTTATTTGCCTGATGATTGGAAGAGACTTCGCAGACTCAATTCTGGCCTCACAAATTTCCTTCCTTTCTCTTACTCCACTCACGCACTACTGGTTCTGGGCATCATAAGACACATTTGTTTCGACGTGAACTTCTGGCCATGAAAGGCCATGCCACCGTTTTGAGTGCTTGGCAGTGGTAATCCTGAAAGCTGTGCCTTCACTGATACCACATGATTGACAATGACATAAACAGATCCAATAATTTAAAAATGGATGAATCCTTAGCTAGATTTCTCCATATAGGGACTCCTAAAATATCTATGGTTACTTATTTTTTAATGTTTGTTTGTTTGGAGAGAGAGACAGAGAGAGAGACAGATAGAGAGAGAAAAAGGAAGCAAGGGACGGGCTCTGTGCTGACAGCTCAGAGCCTGGAGTCTGCTTAGGATTCTGTGCCTCCCTCTCTCTCTGCCCCTCCCCTGCTTACTCTCTGTCTGTGTCTCTGTCTCTTTCTTTCTCTCACAAATAAATAAAACATTAATTTTTTTTTTCAAAGCAAGCAGGGGAGAGGCAGACAGAGAAGGAGGAATGGAATGGAAAGCAGGCTTCACGCTCTCAGCACAGAGCCTGATGTGGGGCTCGAACCCACAAATGGTGAATTCATGATCTGAGCTGAAATCAAGAATCAGGAATCTGATACTTAACCAACTGAGCCACCCAGGTTCCCAGCCATCCTCCCAGTAATGGATGGTTACTTACATGCATCCAATATGAAGAAAAATATAACAGGACCATAAAGTAGAAAGAGACACTTAGCTTAACCTATTGCAATTAGAAGTATTTTAAAAAAAAACATCCAGAAGCATAATCATATAAACTCGTATATAAGGCTCCTTCCAGAATGTTTAGAGAAATTCATGCAAATAAGGTGCCTTGAAGCTGATCTCCATCACCTTTTTGGTACATCTTTCTCTATCCACGTGAAACTTTCTCCATTGATAGGGCCAAGTCGGTATGGGAACAGTGTAAATATTAAACCTCTTTGGTTGTTGTGGCCTTTGAGCCAACATGGTAACACAAAAAAAGAGGCTTTATCCTCTAGCTCACAGACTTAAGATACGATATCGATGTCTTGTCTGCCATTTCACATAAGCAAGGCCGGTGGGGAGCGTATTCAATCTACTTTCCACATGTTCACTTAAACAACTTTCATATAAATCACAAGGAAACCAAACCAAAAAAAAAAAAAAAAATCCCTTCAGCCTCTGCAAGATTGCATAATCTTTTCCCAATCTGAGTCACTTTTCATCCCATGATCACTGGTGGGATATTTGGGGAGGGAACCTGCTTATTATTTCAGGCTTTATCCCTAGTCCGGACATGTTTGTTCTCAGAGGTATCTTTCTTGTGAGTGTTGGCATCTTCTCATCTTCTGCACCTGCTTATGAACATGAGAGATTTTGGGCTCTTCTCGGCGGCTTGGCACTAGAGATATCACTTAACCTTTCTCTCACTTCCAGAATACATAGATCAGAAAAATTCCAAAATTATATGCACTCTAAATACCAACTAAGGAGAAAAACAAAAAGCGTGACTTTCTAAGACAAACGGAAGTCAGGTTATCACAGCATGTACCTACTTAATAAATAAGAAAATGGAGGGTGACAGAGGGCTCTGCTGTTGCATCAAGCTGGAGACCTAAGGGAGGAATAATTAACCAGAGGGGCTGTGATGTTGCATGCTGATGCTTAAGAGAGGAGGGCGGGAAGTCTCCTTTGATTCTGATGAAAAGGACAGCCGGCAGAATAAAACATACCGGAAAGAGGCCTGAACTGAAAATAAGGAGTTATAGCTTCTGATCTGAATTCTGTGACAGGACAGGTAACATTTAGAGGATCACCACCCACTATTTGCTTCAGGATTCTCATATGTGAAATGGGGTTTTGACTGGGTAATGTTCACAGGGATAAGAGATGTGAAGACACGAACTGGAAACACATGCTCTGGTGGCACAGGAGGAGACTGAAGAGTACAGTGATAGATGAGAAAGCTATCTTAAAAGAAAGTCCCAAGGGTCCTAAAGAGGTAATAGTATCGTACCATACAAAAGCATTTTCTCTAAAATGCATAAAACATTCCAGGCTGGCGTCTTGTACTCCAGGGCTCACAGGGACGCCGAGGAATTCACAGTCAGTCCCGAGTTGTCGTAAGGCGTCAGGTGATCATGAACAAGTTGTGACATCTGTTGGAAACTCCATTTTTCCTGTCTGTAAAACGAGGGTCTCAGACTCACTGACCTTGAAATTACTCTGAAGAATTAGCCATAAATGACAATAGACCCAAAAAAGTCTGTATTGCTGCCATTTTCATTCGGACCACAGTTTGTGCTGTCATTCACTGATGCCAGGAAATTAATGTTTGTGACTCCATGGAGAAAGGACAATGGATGCCCTACATTTAGTACTTTTCCTAGACTCTGTCCTATCTGTATTGACCCTTGCGGATTTTAATGTGTATCTTTTCTCTATAATAAACTGTGACTGTGAATATAATAATTTTCAGTGAGCTCTGTGAATCTTCCTAGGGAATTATAAAAATTGAGGGTAGTTGGACATCCTGGAAATCGCACTTGTTTTCAGAAATGAGGGTGGTCTTGTGTTGGACTATACTGTTGCAAGCTCTGCAGTTGGCTAAAACTCTTACAGAGCTTCACAGCTGTGCCTTAGGGGACTAACTTTATTTAGAACATAGCTTGGAGAATACCATGCTTAAGGACATTATTAAAAACAATGGAGAGCTTGGTGGAGAACAATTTTGCTCCATAATCTGAGCAAAGTAGCCCATCAGCCAGAAGTTCAATAGCGGTAACTAAGAACAGAGATAGCTAAGAGGGGTTCTCCGTGGTTCAGAAGCAACACTGGGAGGCATGATGTCTGTGCATACATGTTAGGCTATACCTACTGAGAATCATTGCAAGATGTGGGGAAGATTTAAAAGCATCCCCATCCAACACACAAACACTCATCAACACAAGGCGGAAGCCATTGTGGCACAAGAGATTAAACACAACCTGTCACCAAACACTGAATGAAAAATAATCTGCTCTGACTCATAGGGACCAGGCATAAAAATAAAATCATATGTATCCCTGGGAGTCTGGAAGAATGTGTACATGAAAGGTTTGCCCTGTTGGGGATCATTGGTGAAGAAAACCAAGCTCTTAGGCCCTGGCTAATACCCCACATTCAATAATGAATAGAATAACTAGGCAGAAGCTAAACAAGAAAATGGAAGACTTGTGTGACACTATAGATCAAATAAACCTATTAAACATCTGTAGAGAACTCCATCCAATGGAGGATAATGTACAATCTTCTTAAGCACAGAACATTCTCCAGAATAGACCGTATATTAGGTCATAAAACCTTATTCAACATAAAAGCATTAAAAACATTGCATGATTAAAATAAAACAAATATGGTCTTTGACCATATTGGAATGAAAGCAGTAACATAACAGAATTTGGGAAATTCACAAATATTTTGAAAAAAAAATAATGCAATCCTAAGTAACCAATGGCTTAAAAAAGAAATCATAAGAGAAATTAGAAAATGTCTTGAGAAAAATGAGAAAACAATACACCAGAACTTATGTGATGCAGTTAAACTAGTGCTCAGAGGGAAATTTATAGCCATAAATGTCTATATTTTAAAAAATCTCAAATCAGTAATTTAGTTTTCTACTTTAGGAAACTAGGAAAGGTGAGCAAGATTGGAAAACTCATACTTCCTAATTTTAAAACCTATTGTAAATTACTCATAATCCGTCGAGTCTGGTGACGGCATAAATGTATGCATATAGATCAATGGAATAAAATTGAGAATCCAGGCTTAAAACCATATATTTATGGTTATCTAACTTACAAAATAAGCAAAACAAGTCAGTCAGAGAAACACAAATATCATATGACTTCACTCCCTTATATTAATCTGTTTTGTATCTTAAATTCCACATATGACTTAGCAGAATACACTCTAGTTCCATCCACATTGTTGCAAATGGCAAGATTTCATTCTTTTTGATTGCTGATATATATATCACATCTTCCTTACCCATTTTTCAGTCAATGGACATTTGAGCTCTTTCCATACTTTGGCTATTGTCGGTAGTGCTGCTATAAATGTTGGGGTGCATGTGACCCTTCAAAACAGCACTCTTGTACCCTTTGGATAAATACCTAGTAGTTCAATTGCTGTATCATAGGGTAGTTCTTTTTTTCACTTTTGGGGGAACCTCCATACTGTTTTCCAGAGTGGCTGAGGGAGTTTTGTTTTTGTTTCCCTTGTTCATTTTTGTTTTTGTTTCCCTTGCCTCCAGAGTCGTGTTGAATAAGAAGTTGTTGCGGCCAAAGTCAAAGAGGTCATTGCCCATTTTCTTCTCTAGGATTCTGATGGCTTCCCATCTTACATTTAGGTCTTTCACCCATTTTGAGTTTATTTTTGTGTCTGGTGTGAGAAAGTTGTCTAGGCTCATTCTTCCGCATGTAGCTGTCCAGTTTTCCCAACACCACTTGTTGAAGAGACTGGTTTTTTTTTCTTTCTTCCATTTGACAAAATACAACATCCTTTCTTGATAGAAACCCTCAAGAAATCAGGGATGGAAGGATCATACCTCAAGATCATAAAACCCATATACGAACGACCCACCATTAATATCATACACAATGGGGAAAAACTGAGAACTTTCACCTTAAGGTCAGGAACACGACAAGGATGTCCACTCTCACCACTGCTATTCAACATAGTGTTGGAAGTCCCAGCCTCAGCAACCAGACAATACAAAGAAATAAAAGGCATCCAAGTTTGCGAGGAGGAAGTCCAACTTTTACTTTTTGCAGATGACATAATACTTTACGTGGAAAACCCAAAAGACTCCACCCAAGAGCTGCTAGAACTGATCCATGAATTCAGCAAAGTTGCAGGATATAAAATCAATGTACAGAAATCGGTTGCATTTCTATACACCAATAATGCAGCAGCAGAAAGAGAAATCAAGGAATTGATCCTATTTACGGTTGAACCCAAAACCATAAAATACCTAGGAATAAAACTAACCAAAGAGGTGGGAAGTCTATATACTGAAACTCTAGAAAGCTTATGAAAGAAATTGAAGAAGACACACCAAAAAATAGGAAAATATTTCATGCTCATGGATAGGAAGAACAAATATCATTAAAATGTCAATACTACCCAAAGCAATCTACATATTCAATGCAATCCTTGTCAAAATAACACCAGCATTCTTCACAGAGCTAGAACAAACAATCCTAAAATTTGAATGGAAACAGAAAAGACACCTGAATAGCCAAAGCAATCCTGAAAAAGAAAACCAAAGCTGGAGCATTACAATTCTGGACTTCAAGCTGTATTACAAAGCTATAACCGTCAAGACAGTATAGTATTTGTGCAAAAACAGACAGATGGATCAATGGAACCCAGAAATGGACCCACAAATGTATGGCCAACTAATTTTTGACAAAGCAGGAAGGAATATCTAATGGAATAGTCTTTTAAATTAATGGTGCTGGGACAAATGGGTAGCCACCTGCAAAACAACAAGATTTTCTGTCTTCTTTATACCACGCACAAAAATTAACTTGAAATGGATTATAGACCAAACTGTAGTAACTAAAATTATAAACCTCTTAGAAAACACTTAGGAAACCTTTGTGACCTTGAATTAGGCTATAATTTATTAGATATTACCAAAAGCACAAGTGATTAAAATATAGGTAAATTGGACTATATCAATTTTAAAACTTTGGTTCTGAAAACAGTACTATTGAGGAGGTGAAAGAAAAATAACAAGTGGGAGAAAATATTTGCAAATCATTTGTATGATAAAGGATTTGTACTGAGAATATTTCGGAAAACATTTTAAAACTCAATAAAAAGATAAATGAATGGAATGATGGGTGTTATGGACCACACGTTTGTGTCCTTCTAAAATTTGTATGTTGACACATAACCCCCAGTGTGATGTTGTATGGAGGTGGGATTTTGAGGAGGTGACTGGGTCATGAGAGGGGACCCTTCATGAACAGGATTAGTGCCTTTATAAAAGAGTCCCCAGGGCACTCTTTGCCCCTTCCACTATGTGAGGACACAGTGAAAAGATGGCTGTCTGTGAACCAGGGAGTGGGCTCTCACCAGACACTGAATCTGTTGCCACCCTGATCTTGGATATCCCAGCTTCCAGAACTTGAAAAATGAATGTTATATAAGCCGCTCGGTCTGTGGTATTCTTATTACGGTAGCCTGAATAGACTAAGACAACTGCAAATTATTTGGGCAGGAATTTCTCTAAACTATATTTACAAATGGCTAATAAGCGCATGAAATGATGCTTAACATCAATAATCATTAGGAAAATGCAAATAAAAAACAACTTCTCACCCACTAATATGTCAAAAGGCAAACAACTGTTGGCAAAGATGTGGAGAAACTGACACCCCCACACATTGCTGGTGGGAATGTCAAATGGTGCAGCTACTCTGGAAAATAGTTTGGCAGTTTCTCAAAATGATAAACACAGAGTTACCATGAGATCCAGCAATTTCATTAGTAGGTATAATGTCAAGAGAAATGAAAATATATGCACACACACACACACACACACATACACACAACTCGTATGTGAATATTTATAGCAGCATTATTCATAATAGCCCAAAAGTGGAAATAGCCCAAATGGCCATCAAGGAAGAATGGCTCAGCACAACACGGTACATCCATACAATGGGATATTATTTGACAATAAAGAAGCCAGACACAAAAGATTATACACGGCATGATTTCATTTATATAAAAGGTATGGAATAAGTAAATCTAAAGAGACCATAGTTTGGTGGTTACCAGGACATGGATGGTAAAGTAATAGAGAGTGATACTTTATTTTATTTTATTTTATTATTTTATTTTATTTTATTTTATTTTATTATTATTTTTAATTTAGAGAGAGAGAGAGTGAGTCAGGAAGCAGGGCTCTAGAGGGAGAGAGAATCTTAAGCAGGTTCCGCCTTCAGCACGGAGCTCAAGGAGGAGCTTGATCCCACGACACTGGGGGTTTCACCAGAGCTGAAACCAAGAGTCAGACACTCAAGCGATTAAGCCACCCAGATGCCCTGATAGAGCATGATTATTAATGCAATCGCTTTTTTGTGGTAGTAAATAATCTAAAATATATAGTGGTAATGGTTGAATCGCCTTGTGATTATACTAAAAATGTGTAAATTGTGTGAGTGAGTTCAATGAGTGAATTATACCATGTGTTAACTTTAAATAAATAAATGTGTGTGTGTATATATATATATATATATATATATATACATATATGTATTATTCATTTATTTATTTAAAATTTATTTATTTTGAGATAGAGAGACAGACAGAGAGAGAGAAAGAGAGCACGCACGAATGGGGGAAGGGCAGAGAGACAGGGAGAGAGAGAATACCAAGCATGGTGAGCCAAGATCAAGAATTGGATGCTTAACCAACTGAGCCACCCAGGCACTCCTTTGTTAACTATATTTTAATACCTATTTTTAAAGATGCTCTCCAGGAGACAAGAAAAAGGATGTGTTTGTGTCAGGACAAGAGAAACAAAGAGAGTGTCCGTGCTGAATATACAGAGGGTAAAGTTTAACCTTATGTCTAAAGAGAAGTCTTAGGAGGTAACAGAAATAATTAAGGATTTGAAGCACAATTGTTCAGTTGTTTGCTCTGTAGTTAGTGAGAGGAATTTTCTCCTCATCTTCCCTAGTCAATTTTCAGTAAAATCTTCCTTTCTCACTGCCAGACTTTTTTTTCTTTTTGAGGTACTTGTAACATTATTCAGTCTCGCTTTAAAGTTTGTGTGGCACAAAAATATTATCTATCCACCAAGGAAAGCCAAGCTGTTAAGAAAAGAGTGAGAGAGGAGAGAAAACACACAGGGCTGTCTGGCAATGAATCTAAGTACTCAGGATGATACTGAACCACTATCAATCAAAAAACTGCAACAAATGTAGATTATATTCATTAGCTGGTTTGAATTTCAAAATGACCTCAAGTAGTTTATCTTCTTCACAAGAACGCGAGAAAGGCAATGGTTGCCCCATTTGGGTCCAGAGGTAGCTGAGTTTTAGAAAGTTGGAGACTCACCCTGATCACACAGATGGCAAGCAGTGTCACAGAGACGGAACGTAGGTGCATATATTTTAGCTGCCAGTGCCTCCCTAATTCTCAGACTCCAAAGCATTTTTCTGCAATTACAGCTTTTGCATGACTCAATTATCTCCTGAGTAGAGGGATAGCATTTTATGCGTCTTAGTTATGCCTGGCTTCTTTTACTCATAGTAGGTGAGGCATTCAAGTATTATCTTGAATGAATGATCACAGGGGATTAGAAGTTGGATGTTTTTTTTAACTTGAGACATGATTGACATAAATTTTGTGTGAATTTAAGGTGTACAACATGTTGTTTTGATACAAGTATATATTGCGTTATGGTTACCACTGTGGTGTTTGTTAGCTAGCGCTTCTATCATGTCAGATAATAATAATAATAATAATAGTAGTTATTATTATTATTATTTGTAGTGGGAACAATTGCAATCTAGTCCCTTAGAAACTTGAAGCTTATAATACAGTACTGTCTAAAATCACTAATTCTGTGCCGTAGATCAGCGGGAGTTTTTATCTACTGCTTGCAAATTTGTACCTTTTGATGTTATCTCCTCCATTCCCCCCAGAAGTTGGTTTTGGTGGCCTGCAAAGATGATACGAGGTTTGCCTTGGAATCTCTGCTTTAAGAAGTGTTATTTCAATTTGGAGAAATGTTATCTTCTCCGTTTTCCCAAGACTTGTACTTTGCATGGTTCCAGTCATTCCTCATGAGATTGAAATCCTGCTATTTGGTAATCTCTCGAATTTTGTGAATTCAATGAAGAAGGAGGGGAGAAATACCAAAGGCCTTTGGGCTGACAGATAGCTGTAATAAACAGGAAAGGCTTCTAAAATACACTTCAGAAAACAGCCCAGGGATTGGGAATTGCCATGGTTACTACTTGGTTTTAAGACTTTAAATCTAGTTTAGGATAACTCTAGAACACACTCTCACTGCCCAGGTGGTGTGACCACAGAATACCCTGCTGTCCTCTGTTAATTGGGTTCCTTGGTTGGGGGTAGCTCATTTTATGTTTAGTGCATTGTGTTTATTTTCCTGAGGGATTCAGAGAAATGCCTGTGCCCAGAATTTTGAACTCTGTTTACAAGGAAAACGAGCAGCTCAGATGCAGGATTCTGTATGTACAACGAGGCCCAGGTGTCGGAAACACTTATACAACCTATAAAACTCCCTGATGAGGTTTCCTTCCCCTGGCTTGGCGGGTAGTTCAGCTCATGTTTACGCAAATGAGAAAACAAATCAGTGGTTAACAGGAGTGCTGCTGGGCTGACACATTAACTTCCACTTTATATCCAGGCGACGTTGATGAGCGCAGGTTACCCCAGTGGGGACGCTGCCCCTCATGGGAGGGTGCAGTGTCCCCCTCCTTCTGGGATGGCAAAAATAGATCTATCACTGTCAACCCAAGTCGACAAAAGATGCAGTGGCTTGTGAATGTGGATGGATGACACATGACACACACAGATGGTTGGATGCAGACTTACGTGTAAGCAGTGAAGCTCTTGGCTTTGCCCTAGCCATGTGTATTGTTTCCTAGGGTGGCTGTAACAAATAACACACACTTCAGGGCTTACAACCACAGAAATGTATTTTCTCATAGTACAGGGGCCAGAAGTCCAAAATCAAGATGGCAGCCAGGTTGATCTTCCTGGAGACTCTGAGAAAGAAGTTATCCCATGCCTCTGTCCTCCTACTTCCCTTCTGGTAGTTTTTCGGCTGTCTTTGGCATTCCTTGGCTTCTGGATCTCTGCCTTCATGTGACTGTCTTCCCTTGGCATCTGTGTCCAAGTTTCCCTCCTCTTACTGACACCAGTCATTGGATTAAGGCTCACCCTAATCCATTATGACCTCATCTTGCATTGATGACACCTACAAAGATTCTATTTACAAATCAGATTACATTCACAGGTACCCAGGGTTAGGGCTTCCACATCTTTTTGAGGGAGATGATTGAACCCATAACATCATGTTTATTTTAGGAAGCCAGGAAAAAGAGGGCTCATGTTCCTTTGCCTTGTGACAAAGCATAAATGTGGAGTAGCCTGGAGGGGTAGTGGTTGAGGCAAGGAGGAAGACACTGGGTGGTGTTAGGGGAAACTTGGGAAAGAAGGTATGTATCTGCAGAAGGCTGGCTCACGACTGGGCTGTTGCTCAACAAATATGATTTACTTTTCACCATGAGCCATATACTATGATGATGTATTGGCGAACAAATGGGTGTGAGCCCTGGTCTGGAGTGGGACAGGAGAAGACAGACTGCTTTTATGTGGAACAAGGAGTCTGTTTTGCAGATTGCCTCTGGGCCACTTTCCCTGTAGGTTCTCGTTGAGACCTAGAAGCAGTGAGCTAAGAGTGAAATGAGCAACAACCGATGCACACCCTCACAGTGTGTGAAATATTCGGGGCAAAGGACAATTGTTTTCTAGGACACAAACGGCCAGGCAAGTATGACACACTTTGGTTTAGACCAACGCATAATTGGAGCAGATTCTGAGACCAGCCTCTATGATGCTGAGACTCTAGTCAAGCAACATTGGTGCCTGCAGGAATCAGCACTGTATTAGTTTCCACAGACAGTGGCTTACATGTGGCAAAGTGAATTTATTATCTTAAAATTTCCATAGTCAGATGTGTGAAATGGATCGTATAGGGTTAAAATCAAGGTGTTGGCACAACTGTGTTTCTTTCAGATGCGCTAGGAGAGAATTCATTCCTTGTCTTTTCCAGCTTCTGGATTTTGCCTGTGTTCCCTGGCTTGAGTCTGCATCAGTAGGACTCTGACTCTCTTGCCTCCCTCCTTTTCCCTACCAGGACCCTTGTCATTGCATTGGGCCCATCTGAATAATCCAGAAGAGTCTTTCCATCTCAACACTCTTAATCACGTCTACAAAATCCTGCTTTCCGTGTAAGGTAACATATTCATAGGTTTGGGCATTAGAATGTAGACGTCTTTGGGGAACGATTATTCCACCAACCACAAGCATGCTCAGTCATCATTGTCAGAACCTAGACCTCAGAGGAACCAGCAGGACAAGTGGCCATTAAGCTGCCATTTGGTCAGAGAAGGCTCTGAACATTGGTCCTATATATCTCAGAAGCACCTCTGCCTTCAGATAAAGCTTTGTTTCCAAGTAGACATGTGTGCCTGTGTGTAAGTGTCTGGAAGTGAGGAAAGATGATGTTTTTATCTTCTCCCTTCATTAATATTCAACTCCAAAGTAAGGGCAGTAGCCATGTTTGTTTTTCTGCATAGAGAAACTATACCCTGCTCAAGTCCAGTTCTGCCAAATTGTTCTGATATGTATATAAAATATAGGAGCATACTGTGTATGTAATATACTTAATAAAGTATATAAAAATTTTTTATTCACATATGCATTATATGTTCGTAGTCTCTATTGTTATATGTAATCTGTATCATGGATAAATTTTTGATTGCCCTAACGTATAATATGAATATGATTACATTCATGATAATGTGAATAAACAGACTTGGACTATATTAAGTGGTAATTTATAAACAGACATGAAATATATTAAATGTGTATATATAAGGTTATAAATATACTTTTTCTATGAACATTTTTTACTTTATGGATAGTCCCTTCCATGGTCAATCAAGTTGGATAGAACAATACATAAAAAACATAACAGACTTTATAGCAGACTACGGAGCAAAAGTACAAGTTCAGGAAGAGAACCAGCATGCATGGAGAGACTTTTTTCTCTTTTACTGCTTAATCCTCTTCTCAACTGCATTAGATGATTAAGTCGTACTTCTACCCATTTTAGAGATGAAAAACTTGAGACTAAGACGCCAACGACTTTTTGAAGATTCCACAGCCACCTGTGTCAGAATGGAGCTGAATTCAGCGTCTTCTGATGAATCCAACTGCATCACTTACAGTCAGTGTGAGCTTGGCACATTTGTGCAGCCGTACATGGAGGTCACGATTGTAACAGCTCATCCGCAGAGAGAGGTAAGGATCAAGGTCATGAAAAGAAGATAATGCATGCAAGATTCTCTTTGTTGGGGAGCATGACATTGAGTGAGTATAATGGCATATGTTAAATTAAGTGGTACTCACTCTTCCCTCTGGAGGAGTTCAGCAAAGGATAATGTCTTAGTATCTCTGAGGGAATTGTTACCAATGTAAAATATTCTACTTTGGTTAATCTAATTTAATTCTTAGACATTTCTGATGAAGTTATTGATTTCATTATATACTGGTTGAAAAAATAAAGGACATTTTTTTCCCCCGGCAAGGATAAATAGTCTTCTCTTATGGTGCTTGACTTCAAAGTTAGAATGTCTTTGAAAGCCATTTTTTGTTTGTTTGTTTGTTTGTTTGTTTCTGTGTTTCAGTCTTTTATGGTTTGCCTCGTTCTCTGTTTGAAACTAATTTTTTCCCCTTCTCTTCCCCCATGGTCTTCTGTGAAGTTTCTCAAATTCCACATATGAATGAAAATGTATGATATCTGTCTTTCTCTGACTTATTTCACTTAGCATAATACCCTCCAGTTCTATCCACGTTGTTGCAAATGGCAGGATTTCACTCTTTCTCATTGCCAAGTAGTATTCCCTTGTATATAAAAACCACATCTTCTTTATCCATTCATCAGTTGATGGACATTTAGGCTCTTTCCATAATTTGGCAGTTGTTGAAAGTGCTGCTATAAACGTTGGGGTACAAGTGCCCCTATGCATCAGCACTCCTGTATCCCTTGGGTAGATTCTTAGCAGTGCTATTGCTGGGTCATAGGGTAGATCTATTTTTAATTTTTTGAGGAACCTCCACACTGTTTTCCAGAGTGGCTGCACCAGTTTGCATTCCCACCAACTGTGCCACTTCTCCACATCCTCACCAATATCTGTTGTTACCTGAGTTATTAATTTTAGCCACTCTGAATGGTGTGAGGGGGTATCTCAATGTGGTTTTGGTTTGTATTTCTCTGATGATGAATGATATTGAGCATCTTTTCATGTATTTGTGGGTCATCTGGATGTCTTCTTTGGAAAAGGGTCTATTCGTGTCTTCTGCCCATTTCTTCACTGGATTATTTGGGTTTATTTTTTTGGGCGGGAGAACAAACTGAGGGTTGATGGTGGGGGGCAGTAGAGAGGGGAAAATGGGTGATGGGGATTGAGAAGGGCATTTGCTGGGATGAGCACTGGGTGTTGTATGTAAGCGATGAATCATGGGAATATACCCCCAAAGCCAAGAGCACACTGTATGTAACGTAAGTTAGCTAACTTAACAATAAATTATATTTTAAAAATAAAAATAAAATAAAATAAATAAATAAACAAATAAATAAATAAATAAAAGCGTTTTTATGGACTACTTGCCATTTATTCTCAACAATGTGTATGCCCTCAGTGGTAAAAAGATGCAGGGGTGCTTAGTAACACTTTGGAGTACGCAACTATTATTTAAATAGGGCAATGGTAAAAAGGAGACAGACCAGTGTTCACAAGATTGTAAAATAAACTAATAGTTATTTACATAAATCCTTATCAAATTGACCTCCTTACACTCAGCCATCTATATTTTCTTTCTCCTTTTGCAAGTGCAGTCTGACTTTTCAATATTCTGACAGTAGATGCAAGGAAAGCAGGACGTATTGAAAACAGGAGAAAGTTCTCTCAAGGCCTCAGGGCAAGCTCTGAGTTCTCTAGATGGATTTGGTTTACATTCCTTGCTGACACCTCTGTGCATATCAAAACCTCTTGCAAGACACCATCCACAGTCCTTTTAGGTGCGTGGTTTAGTGATGAATGTGTACTATCTCTATGCTTCCTTGTGCACACTTAGGACAGACAAACCCAGATCTCTGACCTCTTAAATAGTATATACAACTTGGCAGTTTTTGAACACTTGTCAAGTTTTACTTGAGAAAAAAAAAAGTGCGTTTTTAATTAATACCTTCCAAGAATCTGCCTACCACAAGCACGCGAGGTATATTTTTTTCTGGTCTGTAATATAGATCCTTTTGTCACTTCTCCATTCAGGTGACTTTGTAACACCTACCCATGCTATCAAAGTTTACTCTGATGTGACATCCCTCAGGAAGACAGCCCAGATCACCTTTTCTCCCAGACTGAGTTGGATATATTTTATTTTTTACAGGGAACTCTGAGCTTAGCTAAAAAAAAAAAAAAAAAAAAAAAAAAAAAAAAAAAAAAAAAAATAGAGCAAATTGAGGGAAGCAACTTTACATTTAAGAATCTCTCATGCCAATAGAATTGGAGATTTTTGGTGAATCTGAACCTGAATCAAGAAGATGCTTAATTTTTAAAAATAGGTTAATATCAGTAAATAAATGGGGAGCCGACAGCCTAAATGGAACATTGTCACAAACCACATGAATGTTACACTGGGGAAAGTCCTATAGCTGCCCTCAAACCATTCGGTAACATTCTTTTAGTGTGTATGGCACTAATTCTGCACACTAGTATTTCTGGGTTTCTTCTGGGCACACGGTCAGATTTTAATTCCTCCTCACATTCAAGCTTAGGCATGATCAAGTCATTCATTGAGGTCAATAAAATATGTGTGTCTTCTGCGGTCAGAAGAACTTAGGATCTGGGATACAACTCTCCATAGTCACCTTTTCTGTGCTATGGAGCAAGTTGATCTTCCAAATAGTGAGACTCTGTTCAAGCCTGAATTTGGACTAAGTCAGAAATGGAGTAGGATCCCATCCCTGCCAACCCACAATGGCTTGTGAACGGGAAGCAACTATTTTGTTCTTCAAGCCACCGAAATTTGGAGTTATTTATTAGGGCAGCATAACCTACTACTTTCTGAATAATATAATACATATATTTTAAGAAAATTGCATTTGACTGTAATTTGGTTTAAACTGATGGTTATTCTTATTCATAATGTATGCTCGAAGGTATTTGGGATAATTTTGTTTCTTGGTCATTTATCAGGATACATTTTCCTCCCTTACCTGTGAACAAATACAAGTGGGGGGCTATCTTGAGGTACGCATACCATAACAACACAAAGGTTCATTTCCTCTCCTTGGGAATCTTTATAAGAGATGGAAGATCTCTATATCTTAGACCGAGATAGTTTTGTTTGTTTTGTGGTTTGTGATATTTCTTTTAAGGACATTAGAAGCCCAAATATCAGTGCTCTAAATAAAGAGGGAGTAACTTTATTTGTTCATCATCATTTGTTATCTTGGGAATAAATCAGGGGGTGGGGAATGGTTAGATCGAGTTAGAAGAAGTGACCAGATGTTGTACATTGTGTTTACCTGTGGATAATGAACCTGTTTCTTGCTTTTGTTTTCTTTTTAAAACTTCCTGATGTCTGGGGAATAGAAATCCCGCTTAAATCATTAACATTGTCTAAGAGGAAAAAAAAATCTCACCAACCAGGGTTCTGAGGAAACCATAAAAGCTGATATGTGGGTATCATTTAATGTTATCTAGAGCAAAAATACAAGTATTCTGTAGAGAGTGCTTCTGAAATGCATTGTAGAGTTCTGAGTTTTCACCCAGTGACCCACTGAAAATAATGTAATATGTAGTATTTAAGCTTACCTCTCCCAAACAACGGTTTTCCCCTCTGACTTTTCTTCTGCTAAAGGAGGGGCATGAAGGAGGGGTCTTGTAGGGATGGGGGAGATAAAGATCAGTTAATATTTTCAGCAAAACAATACAATCTACTCCACATACCAATTTAGCGGCCAAACTGCCCCTCAAGCTCAGAGTTGAGACTCCCTCACATAGTGCTTATTTTCCTGCACGCTCACTGACAAGTAACCCATCAGATAATTGACAGGCTTAGAAAACACAGCGATAGCTGCAAAGCTGAGAATATCGCTTTGCCTGTTCTGCATTGAGATTTCTTATTTATTCCCCACTTCCCTATGTAGAAATTGAATTTCAACAAGAAGATCATTATTATCCTTGAACAAATAATACGATGTCAAACATTATGTAGACCCTTAAGTTTATGTCCATCCATTTGTTAGATGTTTGCCATTCTTCCTTTCCCAGATACACCCAGGAGAAGCATTTACCTTAAAATTTCCCTGATTCCCATAGTAATGAATTCACACTAGTTTACTCAAACTGGGTATTATAGTCAATCTCACTTTCCGTCACTTAAACCTGTTCCCTCAGTGGAAACAGAATAACTTTCAGGATGTCTCAGTCATTCCCACTTCTCACCCATGCCAACAATGTACTATTTACATAAGCCTGCTATTGACTTAGGACTTAGCCTTCTTTATCCAGTTTGGACATGACAAAATCCTTAAGAGAAAACTGAGAGATATTTTCCCAGACTTTGAATCATTATTCTTTTTCTCTATGGGCGACTTGCCAAATCTTAGCTCTGGGTCTGGCCCTAAATATCTGAAGGTATTTTCAGCCTCATCCCCCTGTGATCTCTCTCCTGGATTTACCCCCGCTTTCTAAATGTAACTTGAAAGTTACCGAGAGAGAGAGAGAGAGAGAGAGAGAGAGAGAGAGATGAATATTATACATTCTACTCATCCTTGTTTTTTGGGCTCTTCAATATGCACAACTTACAATCAGATCTTTTTTTTCTTGTCTCTTGGCCAAGATTTGAAATACCTTTGAAACGCCATGACTTTTTAAAATTCCCATTATGAACCAGTCTTTCTACTTACCTGACCTGTTATTCCTGCAGCGGCCTGTTGAGGTCTTTCAATGTACAAAGTTGAATCCATCGTTGCACGTATCACTTTTCCAGGGTCAAAGACGAAAGGAAACTTTCCTGTGGAAACATGGAATCAGCCTTGGGCAAGAATATAAAGATGATGAAGGCTTCTTGGTGCCTGAGCTGAAATTGATGACCCGTTGCATCCTGGAGGTCCTTCTTTGCATTCATTTATGAATCTTTTCTTTGCCTGCTGACTGTGAGGAGGCTATCCACCATAGTAGTTAGGGAATCATCTCTGAATCCAGACGACCTAGGTGTACACTTCTTGCTCTCCCGTTGACTGATTTTGATCAAGTGAGGTAGCCTTTCCCGTCTTGAGTTTTCATTTCTGTATAAAGGGATATCAATACTTACACCATGTGGTTATTACATTGCTACCCAATAAAGCAAGGAATATAAATTGTGCGATGCATTTCTCAACACATAACAATTTATTGCCAAATGTTAGTTACCATTAAGAGCAACTTTGCATAGGAAACTGAGTTTTCCTTTTTTTCTTTGCTTCGGTTTAGCCTTTTGGGCGTTAGAACTTTATAATTCTTATTATTGTCATTATTATTTTAATTTTTTCAGTGATTTTATTTGACTACGGTGCCTGGAACCATGGTTAGTACAGTATACATTCTCAACACCTCCATAAAGGAGTAGACAGAATGCTTCTACAGATGTAGAATCTGCACACAGAGAGGTCAGGTTACTTACAAAGATTTGAGTGGGATGGTTGTGATTTGATTCCACGTCTATTTTATTTCAAAGTCTTCACACCCTGTCTACACCATACCTCTCAAAAAATATCAACACGCCAGTAACAGTGTTTTAATGAGGAACTTCCTTTCCCCATGTTTATCGTTTCCATGTGGAGGGAAACCCATTAGTGTGAACTTCCTGTCCCTCTTCACTTTCCACACCCTTTCCCATGATTGGTGACTTATGGAAAAAACAGAGAGCAGTTTTAGGTCAGTCCTTTATTCTTCCATCCTTTTAGGAATCCACCCAGTGACAGAGAAGATGTGGCCTGGTGTGCCTGAGGTCCGGCAGTAAGTCTAGTCGTCAAGATCTCACGCTGGAGCAAGAATCACTGATTTCTCGGGAAAGTCAGCCTGGTCCTGTTGAGTGCTGCTTCTATACACAGTTCATCATATCCACCTAAACTGGTTTTAACAGTAAAAGAGAAAAGGTTTCATTTCCCTTGACCTTATTTCCAACTCTCGCTTAAGTCGGCTTCGAATTTAGATGAGAAAACATTTATTTTATTGGGTCCTTTTCTGGATCATTGTCAAGACTGGTTTTTTAAAAGGACACCCAAAGACAGACATGTTTCATTGGCCATATGGAAGACAAAATAATTGTGAGAAGAGATTTCAGAAGAAGCCAGAGTCCTAAGGGCCATGTTCAGGTGTTTGAGCCTTTCTTTCCGCCAATTTTTACTGCCAGAATTTTCAAGGGTAGGGCTAGGATCACAAATATCTCCTTTATCGGAGAGTATTAGCAATTAATTTGGGGACATTTCATCCTATCCCCTTCTGATACTCTCCAGGAGAGTGCTTACCAAATTTGGGGGGCCAGGAGACAATGTTAGAATCAACTACAAACAATACATCTTTCTTCTCCCAAGTGAGGGCAAAAAAGCAAAAACAAAATTTTGCATTTCGTTTATATAAGTATCTTTTATTTCCTCATTCATTCATTTGCTTTTCTATCCTTCCAGTGTTTGTTAAACTCTCATTCTATTACCAGGACTTAACTTGTGCTGGTGACATAATGGTGAGCAAGCATGAAGGATTCTTAAGTTCAGGGGACTCAAGCAAGAAGCCTGTTATACTACAAAATATCTGTATTCATTTATGTTACTTTATATTGAGTGATAAAATTTGATCTAAATCTACACTGAATCTCATAGACATTAATCTTAAAAAGAGTAAGTAAAAGTATGAAGGTCCTACAATTTATAAGTAATGGTCCTGGAATATTAACTGAATTTTGTCTGACCCAGAACTGTGTTCCTTGCTCCAGATGCCCTCTGCATCCTTAACTCCCATTATTTTGGTTGATTTATCTCATAATGTTCCTTTCATTCTTGACTAAAGCTTTAGGCATTTTCTTGGTTTGAGTATTGAGTTCATGATTTTCTAGTTTTCAATTTGGCTGTCCCCATGGGGTACTTTGTACCCGATCACTGATTTTCATTGCTTATTAATTTACCTAATTATTCTACCAATCTTTAATGCGTGACCGTTTTGTGTTATGGATTCAAGTTATAAATAAACACACACACACACACACACACAGGCCCCTAATTCTTATCCTCCTAGTAACAGAAGGATCTTTATGTGTAGTCAGGGAATTTTGCTCAGCAATATAACGTCAGTTTTATTCTAATAGTCAGTGTATTGAATTAATACCTCCCAGGGAAAATATTCTAATTTTTCTCCAAGAATTAGATCTCTAGTCTCTACACTGAAGGCTGAGATGTGCTGTTTCACAGAACCTGTGGTCTGGGTCTACCTATCCAAGTTGCTTTTCTCTAATGTCCTCAAAGGTAGATTTTAAAAGGGTGGATGCAGGAGGACACAAAGAACTCACGCTAAATTTTGTTGTTGTTGCTGTCGTTGTTGTTGTTCTTTTTAGAAAACAAACATTTCTTGTCCAACCCATCAATAAACAACCATTACAGTCTTTGGATCATTAGGAATGAAATAAACAAAGGTTCAATGTTCCATGGGCTGAGTGTGAAGAGTGGAACATAAGAAACGTGATCTTGAAAAATGTTTACTGAAAGTCATCATGCTGCCTGGGGTTTGGTCTTCAAGTTCATTTTCAATGAGAGCTAAGACTGTGAGCTGTGGCTTCTTCATTCCAGTTCAGTTACCAATCTTGGCTGGAAAGAAATGCTCACACCTTGGATTCTTCATGGGCTAAATGGGACCACAGTGACAAGGACCTATTGGAAAGTGTTGTTTTCAGGAAGGGAGGTGGTAAAAATCGTAGCAAGATATTTGGAGACTTCCAATGTAGCTAAAGGGTCAATTTTCATAGGAAATAAAACCTTGGTTCACTGTACTAATAAGACATTTTTTTCCTAGCTCTTTCTTTCTAAATGCTCCTGGAGAATGCATAATACCGCATATTTTTGAAAACTTAATGATCTTTCCAAGAGTTATTTATTGTAGTGAGTATTTGAGGGAGGTGGAGTACCATGAGGTAAATTTCCCCTCCATCTAACATGTCTCTGGCTGTGACTTACTCTTCCTAGGCTATGGGGTGCAACTGACATTTGCTTCTTGAATCGGACCCTGTTCTCTTTGGCCACTGCCATGCCCCAATCTCTGACCACCAGGGCCATACTTCTCAGAGAGTGGTCATTGGAGTAGTTTTCCATTCATCTGCGGGACTCTGCTCCACATAGAGGGCAAGGTGGCTTTGAAAACAGCCAATGAAGGCTGCTTTGCCCATTTGACAAAGCAGATTTGCTCTGGAAGGGGCAGGCCATTGCAGTGGGCTGGTGATGTTTCTGATCAACCCAGGGACTGGTTTACGTTTGGCAAGAACATTTAGATTGCCATGAGCTGGCGCAAGGTGTCATGGTTGTACTTGAAGTAGTGTGCAAAACACTCCTCTCAGGCAGGGTTGTGGGCTATGGAAGGAGAAGGAAACGTTAAGTGTGGGTGGCCTTACAGCCTGCTACTGGGGATCAGCCTTCTCCGACAGGTATGGTGCTCCCCTTGGCACCTGGAGCTGCCAGTTCTGGAACTCTCCCTGGCTGGCCAAGAGCCTGCCTCTGATTGGGACCAATGGCCGAGAACACAGAGGGTGTATCTGAGGAAACAGATGTTCCTACCACTGACCAGTAGGAGCACCCACAGGACAAGGACGACTCGGGCCCAAGGAAATGTCAGGTGGGAGACTGTGAGAGACTGTGCCTGGAAGCAGGAGGGTGTTTCCTCAAGGCAAAAGAATTGCCATTACCAGCAGCACCAATGAACTTCAGTCTTATCATAAACTTGACCTGACAGAATTGGGTCAGGGCACCTACCTCACAATATCTGCGTGGTCCAGGTAGTGGACTATCTGTGGATTGTGCCAGAATTGGCTAGAATAGAAAATACTCGGGCGCCTGGGTGGCGCAGCCGGTTAAGCGTCCGACTTCAGCCGGGTCACGATCTCGCGGTCCGTGAGTTCGAGCCCCGCGTCGGGCTCTGGGCTGACGGCTCGGAGCCTGGAGCCTGTTTCCGATTCTGTGTCTCCCTCTCTCTCTGCCCCTCCCCCGTTCATGCTCTGTCTCTCTCTGTCCCCAAAAAAATAAATAAACGTTGAAAAAAAAATTAAAAAAAAAAATTAAAAAAAAAAAAAGAAAATACTCTGGAGAATCTTACATTACACATTTCGGATTTTGCCGCATGTAAAGGGCTCTCACCTAATCACAAAGGCACACTTCTGAAATGGAAGATCCTGGAGAGCACGGCACACGACCTCCTCTCTGGATAGGAAACAAGTGCTGAGCTCGGTGGAATGCCCAAACAGAAAGGGCGTCAGTATATCCAAGTTCCAGAGAGGTAAACCGAGTCTTGAGGAACTCAAGGGAATTGCTAACTGGTGACAGGGCTGGTATGGCAGCCGTAGGTCTGAAATTCAGCTTTCCTGATAATTGGAGCAGTTTTCTGCTCTTTCCTTTTTTTTCTTCCTTGTGTATTTAATTTATTATTACTATTACTATTATCATCATCATTTTGTTAGTTGCTCATGGGACAGCTTTATCGCCCCAAAGCAACGTGAACAGAATTTTAGATGGTGACATCATTGTAGAGCTCAGATGTGTTCATTGCTAAAAGCGGAAAGCTTCCAGCAGGCCGTGGTTTAATGAGGCAATCTCAAAGCAGCTTAAACCATTGTTTGCCTTTTGCCTTTGTTTGCAAATTCAGCACAACTTCGTGAAATCTGCCAGAAAATGACAAGAGTCTAGCAAAATTACTCATAACTCGAGGGACTGGGTGAAAGCAAACTGTCATCGCCTCTTTCCGTGGCAATTTGAGATGGCCGATGAGACAGGCTCCCGCACGCATGTTTCAAGGTCAGGACAACAGCAGCCCAGAGTGGACACCTTCCCCAGCAATTCCACCTCTGAGACCCAGGTCCCTGCATTCCACCGTGGCTATTGAAAAAATCCCTGTTGCCCCCACCCCCCACCAAATCGCCTCTAAAAGTCATTTTGTGGAAATGGTCCTTGAAAATAGGATCTCAGGGACAGTAAAGATTATCATTAGGTTTCCAAAGAAAATAAAAACACCCCCATACAAGGGCAATCATATGACATTTGCATTTATTTTCTGAAAAACAAAACAAATGAACAAGCAAACAAAAAAAGGAGGAATAGACTCATAAATATCGGGAACTAACTGGTGGTTGACAGAGAGGAAGGGGGTGGGGGGAAGAGTAAAATAGACAAAGAGGTTTGAGAGATACCGACTTCCAGTGACAAAATAAGTAAGTCACGGAGATGAAAAGCACAGCATAGGGAATATGGTCAATAACATTGCAATAAGGTTGTGCGGTGACAGACGGGGACCTCACGTATCGTGGTGAACACTGAGTTATGTATAGGAGGTGGGATCATGTGCTGTACATCTGAAACTAACATCAAATCACACGTCGGCTATGTTTCAATAATAAAAAATAAAATAAATAAAATAATAAAAACACCGACTTCCATTTTTATAGAATAGATAGCAGGTTACAATAGTGGAGAAGGAGGAGGAAAAGACGGCAGTGAAAAGGAATATTCGGAAAATAAACGCTGTAAGGATGTGCATAGGGTCCAAGACCTGGTGTCTACACCCTATGGAGATTTTGTCCCTCCCGCCCCGGTGAGATGAGGGTAGGGTTCATTACCAGGCAAGGGGCCTCAGGTTTTTCCTTCCTTCCTTCCTTCCTTCCTTCCTTCCTTCCTTCCTTCCTCCCTTCCTTCCCCTAAGGAGAACCTGACCTTTAAGCACTCCACCCCAAGGGAGAGCCCTGGGCCTGCTTGCTGGGCTCTGTGGTCTGGAAGAGGGTTCGGAGAAGAGCTTGAGTGTGCAGGAGAAGCAGGGACTCCAGGCCAGTTCAGGCAGAGCCCCTTCTCTTTCCTGTTCATTGTTATTTTATTGTAGCTCATCTGAATAATGTGGGACATGGGAAAAAAATTCTAGAATTAGCCAGATATGTTACTAATTACATTTGGGAGGAAGATACAAGAAAGAGTGTACGGATGGGGCTGTTAGTGAGGTTAATGGCAAGCATGTGGTATAGGAGAATTTGGATTCTGAGAATTCTTTTTTTTTAAATTTTTTTCAATGTTTATTTATTTTTGAGACAGGGAGAGACGGCATGAACAGGGGAGGGTCAGAGAGAGAGGGAGACACAGAATCTGAAACAGGCTCCAGGCTCTGAGCTGCCAGCACAGAGCCCGACGCTGGGCTCGAACTCACCGACCGCGAGATCGTGACCTGAGCTGAAGTCGGATGCTTAACCGACTGAGCCACCCAGGCGCCCCTGGATTCTGAGAATTCTTGCTGAGTTGCTTGAGTGACATGGAAAGTCCCTGGAATACCTGAGTTCATTGCTTGGGGCACTTAACTTTTTGTTGTTGTTGTTGTTTTGCTTTGTTTAATATGACTCTGTAGGGGGGCGCCTGGGTGCGCAGTCGGTTAAGCGTCCGACTTCAGCCAGGTCACGATCTCGCGGTCTGGGAGTTCGAGCCCCACGTCAGGCTCTGGGCTGATGGCTCGGAGCCTGGAGCCTGTTTCCAATTCTGTGTCTCCCTCTCTCTCTGCCCCTCTCCCGTTCATGCTCTGTCTCTCTCTGTCCCAAAAATAAATAAACGTTGAAAAAAAAAAATATGACTCTGTAGGGAAACTGTCATAAGCCCTAGCCTTTTCTAGGCGTCTTAGTTCCTCTTTTATAAACCCAGTGGAAATAGTCTTCAGCCAAAAATTAAAAAAAGCAAAAGAATATTAAAAAAAAGGGACGCCTGGGTGGCTCAGTCGGTTGAGTGTTGGACTTCGGCTCAGGTCATGATCTCACGGCTTGTGAGTTCGAGCCCCGCGTTGGGCTCTGTGCCGACGGCGCGGAGCCTGGAGCCTGCTTCAGATTCTGTGTCTCCCTCTCTCTCTGCCCCTAACCCACGCTCATTCTGTCTCTGCCTCTTTCAAAAGTAAATAAACATTTAAAAAAATTAAAAAGAAATAGTCTTCAGCCAACTTCTCATTCTCTTTCCAGTACAATGGGTGAGTAGACTAGGAGATGACATTCGGGTGCTCTGGGCTGCCCACTCTGGATCACTGAGCTGTGCCTGGGGCATCAGGGCAAGCAGATAATCCCAGGATTATGGTCATAGGCCTTTCTCAGTGAACCCAAATTTAAAGCTGTTAGCCCGCTCATCGAACAATAGCAACAACAACAACAATAATGCTGTCTTCGGAGAGGCGTTACTGCCAGTTTTTTTTAAATATAGTGTATTTATTTATTTTGAGAGAGAGAACATGAGTGGAGGAGGGGCAGAGAGAGAGGGAGAGAGAGAATCCCAAGCAGTCTCCATGCTAGAGCCAGGATGCGAGGCTTAAACTCACGCACCATGAGATCAAGAGTCAGATGGTTAGCCGACTGAGCCACCCAAGCACTCCAGGTTACTACCACTTTGTAAGAGGATCCTGAGATAGAAGCGATTGGCCTGCAAGGCAAGGAATCTTCCAATCAATTCCTCGCTGGAGATCAGAGAAGACCTAATTGGTCCTTCCTGGTTCTGGCCCCAACAGAGGCTTATGGGAAATGGGAAGGTGTAAAAGCAAGGGTCATGTGGGCTTTCAGACAATTTAAATTGACAGTCCTTACTCCTTCTGGAGTCAAATGCCTGCTGAGATTTGATGATAACTGGGAGTTCTCTCCAGCAAATGGATTAATGCATAAATTTGCAGGAACTGTCAGTGGATTTCCGATCCAGATGATCTTATTTAATTGAGCCAAAGGGTTAGAAACCAAAGACAAAGATCCAGGACACAAACAATTTGAGGATGTCTTGGAAATGTTGTCAATTTCCAAGGGGTTGCTCATTATCTCTCAAAGTTGCCACAGAACAAATAATGGTAAGACTGTAAAACTAGGCAGACCCTGGGATCCTTAACCACTGGCCTTAAGGGAGAGTCACATTGAAGAGACAAGAACCAGGGGCAGAAATGCTCCAGGGAAGAACCTCAAGAACCCAAACGTCCATCAACTGATGAAGGGATAAAAATGTGAGAGATATATACACGCACACACACACACACACACACACACACACACACAGTGGAATACTATTTGGTGATAAAAAAGGATGAAATCGTGCCATTTGCAACAACGTAGACGGAACCAGAGGGTATTATGCTAAGCGAAATAAGTCAGTCAGAGAAAGGCAGATATCATATGTTTTCACTCATATGTGGAATTTGAGAAACCTAACAGAAGACCGTAGGGGAAGGGAAGGAAAAATAAGATACAAACAGAGAGGGAGGCAAACCACAGAGACTCTTAAATACAGAGAAAAAACTGAGTCTTGATGGGGGTGGCAGTTAGGGGGGAGGGGGGAAATGGGTGATGGGCATTGAGGAGGGCACTAGTTGGGATGAGCACTGGGTGTTGTATGTAAGTGACGAATCATGGGAATATACTCCTGAAGCCAAGACGACACTGTATGTTAGCTAACTTGACAATAAAAACAAATACAAAAAAAATATCTGGGGGCACCTGGTGGCTCAGTCAGTTAAGCGTCTGACTTCGGCTCAGATCATAATCTCACGGTTCATGGGTTCGAGCCCCACATCAGGCTCCAGGAAGACAGCTCAGAGCCTGGGGCCTTTTTCCGATTCTACGTCTCCCTCTCTCTCTGCCCTCCCCTGCTCCTGCTCTCTCTCTCTCTCAAAAATAAATAAACATTTTAAAAAATTCTTTTGCTTTTAGAATACAGTGCAAACTACTCAGGGCTATAACTGCCTCTCAGGATTTTTTTCCCTTCTTCGTCTCCTCGTACTCGGCCTGTGTTCCAAGAACGCTGGCTTCTGACACTTCCTGAGCACTAAACCCTTGACCCGTTGCGGACCTTAGCCATTTAGTTCCTCATGCTGGAAGTGTTGTCTGGATGGGTTCCTCTTCAGTGTCTTACCAGTTCACCAGAGAGGACTTCACTGATCACCGTACCTAAAATTGTCCCCTCATGCCAACCTCAGGACTCTTCATAAATCTCCCTACAGAATGTCACTAGTTTGTTCCTTTAAAAGTAGTGGCTAACACGTATGGAGCCCTTAACTGTGTACCAGATGCTATGTAACATTACTAAATGGGAGCATGTGGGTGGCTCAGCTGGTTGAGCGCCCGACTTCGGCTCAGGTCTGGAGGTTCGCGAGTTTGAGCCCCGCATCTGACTCTCGCTGGCAGCTCAGAGCCCGTTTCGGATCCTCTGTCCCTCCCTCTCTGCCCCTCCCCTGCTCCCGCTCTCCCCCAAATAAATAAATACTAAAAAAAAAAAAAAAAAAAAATTACAAAATGTAATCCTTTAAGACGTGGGGCCTGTTGTTATTTCCTCTTAAAGTATGAGAGGGAACTGAGGCACAAAGAGGTTAAGTAACCCGCCCACGGTCGAACAGACAGAGGTGCACCTACGATTCAAACCCGAGCCCCTCTGGCCGGACTGTCTTGCTATTCTGTCCCTGCGGCTTCTGTGTCCCCCACCAGAGGGGAAGTTGCCAGGGCCAGAGACTGGCAGTCCCCTCCTGACTTCACGACCGCATCTTTTTTTTTTTTTTTTTTTAATTTTTTTTTTTTCAACGTTTTTATTTATTTTTGGGACAGAGAGAGACAGAGCATGAACGGGGGAGGGGCAGAGAGAGAGGGAGACACAGAATCGGAAACAGGCTCCAGGCTCCGAGCCATGAGCCCAGAGCCTGACGCGGGGCTCGAACTCACGGACCCCGAGATCGTGACCCGGACCGCGAGATCGTGACCTGGCTGAAGTCGGAGGCTTAACCGACTGCGCCACCCAGGCGCCCCAACGACCGCATCTTAAGTGGTGGAAACAATGTGTCTCACACACTCTGTGCTCAGCTATTTGTTGAAGAAATGAATAAAGGGAGAAGTGTGGGTGTCCGGAACGTGTCAGAAGACGGAACTTGAGGACTAGGTCTGGGGAGTCACCAGGAGACTCACAGAGCAGATCAAAGGGAGGGAAACTTCATTCAGGATTCAGGGCTCCGTACCTAGTTACCTCGTGGTTTTCTCTAAATCCCTTACCCGACCCAGGCCTTATTTCCTTCAGCGTTGTAAATCTTGTAGTTTCTGTCAACACTGAGCACACAGCAGGCCCCCAGGATGTGGCTGGGGCTCTGCTGGGAAGGGAGGAGGAGGGAGGAAACAGGGAGGAAGAAAGGAGAAACAGAGATTAGCTTCATCTCATTGAACCTACATAGACATAAGAGTATTGTTTTAACCACTATAAATTGCTATATAAATCTTAAATGGGCATCCCTTAACTCTAGGGTACTGTGGTCTATTTGAAAGAACACGCATTTGGAGTCAATTACTCTTAAACTTTTATTATGGCTTTGTAACCCAGGGGGGTGCTGGTACATATTAAACAATCTGCTCTTGGGGGAGGAGTCGGGGCTGATTCGTAGGAATCCCTGATCTACGTGTTCATGAATAGTTCCACTGTGGCTGACTTCAAGCGACCAATAAGGCATTTCTGAATGGGGAGTGGGCTCTTACAAGCTGGTATGAGCTGGTTCCAGTGCACCACGGTACCTCCTGAAATGTGACCCTGCAGAAACAGTCTCCCGGAAATTCAATTTCATGCCCATCAAATGGTGTATCTGTCTGTGTCTCCCAGTCTGGGGCTGCCGGGCATATTAAATGTGACAATTCGGGGAAATACTGAGCACAGTGCCTGGCACGCAACAGTGGACGATGAATTTTGGCCCCTTCCTTTGAAAGATCAGTCAAGATTAACAACCCCAAAAGCTTCCTCAAGGTTGTGTTGGTAGAGAGAACCGGGAGGAGAATCCAGGTCTCTTAGGAGAAACAATTTTTACCTTATTTTTCGACTTTCTTTTTCATTCTGTCTATAATGATCTTATCTAAACATTTTTCCTTGGCTCTCATTTCCTCTGACTAGAGCTAGACAGTCAATTGCGGAAAGGATAAAATAAATGAGAAGTAATAACTATGACCTTGGTACCACATTTACTTTATAAATAAGATGAATCTTTCAGAACGTTTGGTCTGATGACATGACATAACTGGGGCCCTAAAGCTGAATTTATAAAATCTTAAATATACGGATTTAAGGTTTTAAGAAAAAGTGGCAACCCCCTGGATTTATTCCAGAAGTTGCTAAACAACTGACAAAGATACCCAGAGAGGTACAGGTGTATATATGTGTGTATATATGTATATATATGCATATATGCATATATATACATATATATTCAAATTTTCCATAAATATGTATGTGTTCATGTATTCATTTTTTATTCATAAATTCATAGGTAATTTGGAACAAGAGTACCTAGAAATAATTAGTTTATTGATTTGCCTTCTTATTCATGCATTTTTATTCCCGTAATTATTCATGCATCCAATCTTTGTGGAACGTTTGCTATGTGCCAGACATTGGGCTTGGCAAGAGGGCGTACCAAAATCAGTTCTAGGAGTTTCCTGCGCTGTAGGAATTGCACTGAGTTAACTTTCTAGGGGTTTCCTGCACTGAGTTAACCGATTCCTAGGTAGATAGACATAGATAGAGTCAATTACAATGCAAAGAAAGGTCAGAACACTAAGATAAAAATAAAAATGGCGGAGGCACAAAGCTCACATGTTCAATTTTGTCAAGTAATGATTTGGCAGGAAAGGGGGTGGATGGGAGTTTTTCTTTTAGCTAGCTTTAACATTTTGCTTATATACCTATATTGAAGGATGGAAACAAAACGTAGACTCCAAATAATTCAACATAGGGTTGTCTCAGGATTGTCATGGGATTGTGTCTTTGAGATCCCATCATGGGGCAGTCCTGTTATCCAAGACTCCTGCTTTCTCAGGTTCAAGGTCTGCGGGAGCCTATGCTGTAATACACATAGGGGCCTGTAGATGGCAGACTTCACTCATTGTTCCGATGCAATTCACCAACACCTGTTGGATGTGTGGTTAAACTTGACGCCAGGGCAGTCTAAACCTTTCCCCTAGAGCAGCTCCGCAAATGTAAAGCTCCGTATTTCTTTACTTGGTCCACCTTAAAACCTCGTGTTGTGACACATTTTTCATGTCATAGATTTTTAATGTTCCTTGGCGTTTTCTTTTCTTTTTTTTCTTTTTTTCTTTTTTTTTTTTTTTTTTTTTTTTTGGTACAGCTCATAAATGACTGTGTAGGCAGGGCTTCAACTTGAAAGACTTCTGATCTTCAGATCTAAATAAGAAATTATTTAAGAAAAAAGTCAATACTGTGGAAAAATCAGGTAAATTAAAAATACAGGCCACTAACCCTGAATATAAACATGCCTGCTAAGCATAGACTCTCTTTGCAACACCCCACACCTGTTTCTTCTCTGGGATTCTGGCACTCTGTTAACACCTTGGCCCAAGGGCTAGAATTGTTTCACCAAAGCAAACATTTATGGACTTCCTTCTATTTGCAGAATACTGCATTCGGTGATAAGAAAATATACAGCTGAATAAGCATAAAACTTGGCCTTTGAAGCTCATAATTTTGGGGAGGAAACTAATAATGATATAACTAGAACACCACAATTCAAGGAAGGCACTCTAGGTCTAGAAGGGTAGGGGATATTACACCCAATAATGATGGATGGAATATTTGTGGAAAGATGAAATTCGAGTTAGCTGTGGGATTATTCACAGAAACTTCACAGGCAACCCTAAGGAGAAGGCATTACAAATATTTGAATCCGTTTGGACAAAACCCTATTTTGCAAGTTGCTTGGAGGCCAGGAATGGTCGTATTCAATGGAATTGAATTTTGGATTTCCTGGTCAGCTAATCCAAAGAATCCCCAAATAAACATCTATATTATCTGCCATTTATTCTGTATCTTGAAACAATTGTTATATTTATACCACATTAAAATATACCTATCTGGCAACTTTATAGTTTTCAGTATATGCTTATTATAAAAAATCTATAAACTTTGGGGGAAAATAATTAGGCAGTCATAAAAATAATCTGTCATCCTACCTCCCTGATAAAACTATTCCTAATAGTTCAGTGCTAAATAAAACTTAATGATTAAATAAACATTCTAATAGCATGATGTCTACGTTTATTAAAAGCTACTAGCTTGAGACTGAACTTATTGGCACATAAAACCAGTCATGAGCACAGTGACATTTTCCTGCCTTGTTACAAATTATAAGCGATCGATGAAAATGATTTTCATTTTGAAACTAGAAAAACTAACTAATGTATTTCTTTTTTTCCAGTGAGGTCTCAGCTTTGGGCTTTGTCTATAAAAGATTTAAGTCCAAACTAAGATGAGTTATTTATTGGATCATTGCTTCTGTTTCTGAGACTCTATTTCTTTTCCGTAAAGTGATGTCATTATACCTACTCTTGTTTGTGACATTCAAAGGAAGTTGTGTACTAGACTTGGCACGTGTCAGGTGCCATGAAATGTAATTTCCCTCCTACCCTTTATGGAGAGCAGGCTCTTTTCCTCTTACCTACTGAGGAACTCTGAGAAGGATGTAAACATCCCTGTAGTCTAGAATCTCTCGGCCTTGGTGCTATTGACATTGGGCCAGGTAAATTTTTGTCGTGGGGACTGTAGGGATCTGCAGGATGCTTATCAGGACCCCTGCCCTCTACTCAAGACACGCCGGGGGCAACTCCCCAGTTGTGGCAGCCAAAAAATATCGTTAGACATCGCCAAATATCTCTGGGGGGTGCAACTCACCCCTGATTGAGAATCACTGCCCTAGTACCTTAAAAGCACCTGCTTCGTTGATATAGATGGATGAGAAATGTCTCTCTCTAATACACCTGTGTTATACACCGTGGCCTCACAGCTGCTACCCTGGCTGAGTGCTCTTAAATCCTCCCTTCGCAAGTTTTATGAAGCTCTGGTACCTCCAGCGACCCTTGACTGCATCACCTAGCTCCTGAGAAGTCCTGGACCCAACAGTTTGTGTTTTAGCATCCTTTTCCTGGATAGCTCCTGAGGTCTCTAACCCATCTATGTTGCCTTGGGTCCATTGTCTGGTTCGCCTTAGGTGGATGCTTCAGCCACTGAGTCACAGTCCCCCAACTGCCCAATCTATCCAAATAACCTTCTGCCTCGGGTCACAGGTCTCCATATACTCAGTGACTGACATAGATGCTGTATGTATAAAATTCTTGGGGGAGGGGTTGTGTCATTTGAATAGGGTTATGGTGGGTATCTCGATGAAACAATGGCAATGGGTATCTCCAAGAAACAATAAATTAAATTAATTTAATTTAATTCAAATTAAAGGGTGCTATTCATACTTGTCTTTTAATATTTTTATGTCGATTATTTTTCTCTGCCATCTTATGCTTTTGCAGAATGTACACAATTGACAGGTTTTTTTTCATTTGTTTAGGTGACTTCAAGTGTATTGGGCAGTCCTGTCATGACTATAAGGAGCTTCACCTGCGTGGAAGGGCATGAGGCTCTGGACAACCCCTAACCACCGATCCTCTCTCCTTCCTGATGGTGCTGTGGCTTCCATGCCTAACTATATTGTTAGTTTAAAAAGTATGACCACTGAGAAACACCTCATCTCCCGCTCTTTGAAATTACAGACCCATCCCCTACCAAGAACTCCTTATTTTAGTATTTTGGACCCTACCCATTCTATTGGAGATCCCCAGATACCAAATTTAGTTCAAATAAAACTGAAGTTTTTACCATACTGTGTGTTGAGCTTCTGGACTGACTTCCAGGCAGATGGTCTGCCCTTAGCCATATCAAATTCTTTTCTCCAGGTTTTTCTAGATTTTACCTTTGTCCTTTCTCCCATGAGTTTTAGATACTAGTGTTAGTCAAGCTTTCTCAAAAAGCAGAATCTCAGGCAAAGGCTTCCATTGTATAGTTAATTTCGGGAAGCAGTCCCAAGGAAAAGGATAGGGCATTAGGAAAATGAAGCAAGCAAGGAAGGAAGGAAAGAATACTTTAGAGTTTGTTGTTGAGATGGTCACAGTATGGATCTCTTAGGCTAAATTCTGTTGGGAAACCTTTGATCCGTGTGTCATGATCCCCCAACTTGTCCACCTGAGGGACAGGAAAAGGTTGTATTTAAGAGTTGGCTTCAATATCCCATTGGTCAGGAATTGGAGCCACGGAGTATTAACTCTGTTATAATTCTAGGCTCGTCCATGTGTCAAAAATGGCTTATCTAATTGTTACAAGGAATTCATGGGACAGCATGAGATGTTTAGTGCAACAGAGGGAAGTGGTTTAAGAATCTATTCACTTGCAAACCATGATCATAGCAATGGCTGTGATAGAAACGTGAATGGAGTAGATAGGATACAAAACTACCTAACGTGTGGTGTGTCCATGTTGCTCAAGGTGATGAGGTCATGGACCCTGGATTAAAATCTGCTCCATATTATCAGTGCCAGGGCTCTCTTATTCCCAGGCAACAAGAGGGAGGATGCGCATTCATCTGATAAGCATTAACTAGTGAAAGTGTATTATCCAGATAAAGCCAGCCAGAAGAAAGATAAAATCTCAAGAGAGCTTCAAATGGGCATGTTTTTATACAAGGCTCAAATCGATAATAATAAGCCCCTTGACTCCACGTTGGCCTTTCATTCTTCTCCCAATTTAAGCCTTCTTCCAATTCAGCATGGTCACTAACCCTATCGTATACGGTAGCGTTCTCAAAGAGAAAGGCCTTATCAGTTTGCTACCGTTATCTTCACCCTTTTTCCTGGAAACTTTCATATCATTTCTAATCTTTGTAGAATCTGGACGCTTTGATGGGTCCTGCTGATGCATCTAGATGTAAACCATCATTATATGGATCCCATGTATGAAGTAGGACTGAACATTAATCAATCATTAGGCATCTGTGATTTCAGCACTTCCCCCTTTGAAGTCTCTAATAAACGTCCGCATTTAATATTCACTACCCACTTTGTGTTTAAACCTGTGGAAGAATATTGTCTCAAATGATTTTATATTAAAGTTCTCCATTGCCAGTGTTTACACATGCGTGTGTGTGTGCGCTTGTGTGTGTGTGTGTGTGTGTATGTGTGTGCGTGCGCACGCATGCATGGGCAGGTGATGGAGGGAACGTAGAAGTTACAAGACCTGGGGTGTTATGAATTAAAGGAGGAAGGATCTTCTTAAGTTGGGTCCCTAGTAGCAGGGTGTGAGACAAAGATTTGAATGCAAGTGGTGTATTGGGTGATACCAATTTGGCGTCCCAATTTGGGTGATCCCAGGAAACACTGGTAGGCAACAAGGAAATAAGACAGAAAAAGCCAAGAAAGCTGTGTTATTCCACATCTCTGAGAAGCAGGCACCAAGGCAGGGTCACACGTATATGGATTTCATTGGGGGAAAGTGTCTACGTTAAGAGAAAATGGGAAGGGACTAGGAGAAGCCTGGAGAATGGTCAGATTTCAGTGGAAGTTGGAAGGAGACGGGGAAGAAGGAACGTCGGGCAGAAGCATCTTAGACCTCTTAGAAAAGTTTGGTAAGACCTGTATGGAGCCCTTGAGTCCTAGAAGCTAGCAGAGAAACATCGCTCATGCCTCAGGGTCCCCGTCTCTCAGTCAGTGGCTGAGAGCAGTTCTTGGGAAGCGTGGTCTTGGTGCAAATGCAGTGTTGGGTGTAAGAACAAAGCCGCTGGGTCTCTCAGTCCGCTGCTTCCCCGCAGTCAGAGATCTGACAGGTGTATTCTCCAAACCATCACAGAAGCCAATTCCAGGTGCAGGTGCTGCGAAAGAGTGTGTCACTGACATAGGCACTGGGGCTCGCTCTTGCTCATGACCTCTGATGCCTGGGGAGAACAGATCCAAAAGTTGGCCTGCCTGAGAGACGAGGAAGCTGAGATCCTCAGCCACTTGGTACCATGTGGCATCACTTGAGGGCTACTCCCAGGATCATCAGCCACCTGGCGCCTCTCACTTGTCCCCCGCTCAGCCAGAGAAAGCCCCCAGGCAGAGAAGCACAGATGCTCGAGCGGGAGGCCATTGGCACACTCGGAATGGAAATTACCAAGGGGCTATGGCGGAACACCAGCAGAATCCGTTACAGTGAGCTGAGGAAAAAAGGAAAGCGGATTCTCCTGAATGCTAATTATTTGTTCTTCAGCCTCTCTAGGTTTCCCCGGCTTTGAGGGTAGTCAAGTAGCATTTTCTTTCTGTTTATGATTTCCCTCTGAGACTATCATTGCTTTAGGCAAATGTATTCATGTGAAGAATCATTTTTCTCCATGTCTGAGCCTGCAATAAATGTCAACCCTTTTTTTGGCAACCGCGGCTAATGCTGCAGACCTACCATTACCGAAATTGAAATTACATATGTTAGGACCCCAGATCAATTTATTTCAAGGGACATCCAAGATAACTCTGGACAGGCAATGAAATCTCTCCACCTCTGTGGCTCTGAGCCTCTCTCTGGGAAATGAAGATGGGATTGTTTTTTTTTTTCTTTTTTTTTTTTAAACTTGCTTTTCTTTTTCTTCTCCGTTCTGGAATGAAACACAAAATGCGAATAAATTGTTAGCCCCCTTAATTCCCCTCCGATCTGGCATCCTCTCTAAAATACTGAGTAAAAGTAGGCACCCAAGAAGCAAAGTTGAAGGTCTTTAAAGTTTGCTCAGTGAAACCTCTAAGGTGTTTGATACATAACCCTTACATTTACTTATGAATCATAGGCTGTTGGAGAAGAAAGTAAGGAAGTATCATGGCCAGGCTTCATTTTACAGGTAAGAAAAATGAGCAACAGAGAAGGAAATGACTTGGCCAAAGATGTACATCAAGGTAGCAGCAGAGCTAAGCCCAGAGTGAAGGTTGCCTGAAACCCAGTCTAATATTTTCCAGGAGAACTTAATAATTACACACGTAGTACTGATAAAGTAATAAGAAATGGTACTTATGTTTTAAGTTCTGGTATAAAGAATTTCTGTGCATTGTCTCATATATGGAGAACTTTAATGGTAGAGTGGGCCATTGAGGAGGCACGGCTGGTATCTGGTTAAGACGAGGGGGGTCTCTGGAATCAGAACACTTGGGTTCAAATTGTAGTTCCAGCACATCCTACTGCTGAACCCGAGTGATTCCTCAAAGCCATCTTGCTCTTGGTGAGTCATAGCACCGATCTCAATATCCTTCAAAGGATCGCATGAGCTTACACAACCGCATTCCCAGGTGGTGTCTAGGCCATTCCAAGTACTCATAGCGGTGAGCTATTAAAATGCCACCACGGGGCACCTGGGTGGCTCAGTCGGTTCGGCGCCCGACTTCGGCTCCGGTCACGATCTCTTGGTTTGTGAGTTCGAGCCCCGCTTCGGGCTCTGTGCTGACAGCTCAGAGCCTGGAGCCTGCTTTGGATTCTGTGTCTCCCCCTCTCTCGGTCCCTCCCATGCTCATGCTCTGTCTCTCTCTCTCAACAATAAATACACGTTAAAAAAATTTAAAATGCCACCTCGACAATAGCTCTTTAAGGTAGACGTTATCAGTCTCATTATACCAAGAAGGAAACAGAAACTTACCAACGTGCTTCAGTAGCAGGTGGAAGAAAGAGCTCACTTCGCACTCTGGTGCTGGACCTACAGCCTTAACAACTGAGTTTTACCACCTGCTTCTCTTTTCAATGGCGGATACCCAGGCAATGACGCTATAGTCATGTAACTTCAGATGTGTTTCTCATCCCATTTGGCAAATCACATCCCTCTGCTTGGATGCAATCTCTCTCTCACCCTGGGTCTTAATGATTTTCCTTAAGATTTCCAGTGCTCTTCTCATCCCATCCTCCTGCATTGGATTGCTCATGTTCATAAGCCAAAGACAGTATTACTCATACTTAGAAAAAAAAGTCATGTGCAATTCCTCAAATTTCAATCTAATGACGTGAATCCTTATCAACCATATTTAAGGCAGATTTTTTGGGGGGCCTTTTTACATGCTCTATGAAATGGTTGTTACTCGTTTCTCCTTTGCATCTTGATTTGTTAGTATAGTTCACACCTCTGTAGGTCTCTTACTGCCTCTGGATTTTTCTCCTGCCTTTAAAAAGCTCAGAACTTAAGAGAAAAGCATTTATCGGAAGCATATGTACATTATCTATAATGGGGCAAATATCCAGTTGAGTGGGACAAGCGACAGGCTATAAAATGGAGTACCAAAAAACGTAATTTGTAGTGTGAGTTTTAAATATTAGAGCTACAAATTGTAGAATATCACTGCTGTGCCTGAACCAAAATATACAACTGTGCTAAGAACTTGGAACAGAGGAAAGTTAAGCTGTTAAGACATTATACAAAAGATAGAGCAAGGCAGGCAGAATTATCTGAAGGAGAACACAGTTCCTAGGATGGCTAGACATCAGAGCACCGGTTTTGAATAGGTTAATATCCTTAGAAAATAATGTGTCAATAAGAACGGGGTTGGGCATGCCTGTTAAGAGAAGGAGCTGGGAGTTTATACTAACAGTGTCCAATCATTTGGACACGTTGGTACAATTTTTTCTTTCTTTTGGGATTCTTCCTACAGTCCTCACTTGTATGCTTACTGAAGGGCATCAAGGAGATCCTGCATTGGTGACAAAGAATTTGGTGAGTTTCCCCTCTATTACAAGAATTCCCCATGGCCGCCTGGTGACAGTTTCTGGTTGTGATTTGGGGTCCCATGTGTATTGGCTTCAGAGAAAGAAAAGACTTGGGAAAAATCTAAACATCTCTGGCTCACAAGATGACTATATTATCGTTGTGTATGGATAAAGTGACACTTTGGGGACACGTCAGTTTTGTATTTGTTTACTTAGTGAGTCATTTTTTTCAGTGACTTGTCATTACTGGGTGCCAGTGAAATAGTGTCTGCTCCCTTAAGTGGAGCCAGACCCAGTGAGTATCTCTCTTAGAATCTACTTCACCATTACCAGGTTCATACCCGTCTTTTAGTGATAGCCACCCTTCAAAGGCCAAAATCATTACTTTACAAATGGTACCAGTGTCTCTTTCAGGGAAGCAACGGATTGTGTTAGGCAAATACCATGACGGTTCCATCGGGGTTGATGTGGGAGGGTTGAGAGCATGGTGTAGAGTAAAAGAAATGAACAGAAATTTAAGATGGAGGGAGGTAAAAACTTGTATGACAGAAAGGAGGGGCAGAAAACTGAAGGGCCTTCATTAATATGGAAGAAAGCTGATTCCCTGTCGTCACACGTGGCCAATGCAATTTTTACATTCCAGGATACATTAGAAGTTTTGTCGGTTTTCTGGGAAAAAGGAAGCCTCACGTAGATTGATAGCTATGTTATTGCTATTAATGTTGCTGGACTTAAGAGAAGAGCTACAGGTCAGGTCTATGTTGACATGTGTCTGAATAGAGACTTCGTCTATGAGGTGGTCCACAAACTGAATTAATTCAGAGGAGACAGCAACCAAGAATCAGAAAGAAAATGTAGGTTACCTTCACCCCCCTCACCCCGCCCTCCAGGTGCAGAATCGAGAAGGCTGATTTCTCTGTTGATTCTGAATCTGAAAGCACGGGACATTTCTGCTGACATTTGTATGTCATCGTGAACTAATTGCTTAGTTGTTATCACAGGGATTAATCGAAAGGGGGGATCATTGTATATTGGGGCAATCAGAGATCATTTCACAGATGGTGCAGCAGCCAAGTGGAATTTTGAAGCATAAGCCACATTCTGATAGGCAAAATAGATGTTAAATAGTTAAACTAGTGGTTAACTAGGGGAGGTGGCAAGATGAACTGTGTAGAAAGGGGGTTCTGAGCACTTGTGAAAGTAAAAGTCATGTGTGGTAGTTGTTGAGCAGAGCGTCTCGTTGGAGCCTAGGGATGTATGTCACGTTTATAATGCCCTATCCGCTGATATACTAACTATGCAAGCACATAACAACCAGAGGTCCCGGGGCCATGTCATCTTTGAGAAGTCATTCATAAGGCCTTAAATAGAGCCTGTGAGTCACTGGGAGAACTATGAAAGCAGAAGGCAGGTAGTTCTTCTCTAAGACTTTGTAATATGAAATCTTTCCATTGGAAAACCATTTGAGAGGACTATGTGTTCCTGAGATACAAGCAGGAGGAGGCCAGAATATTCTGTATCCTAACCGGGTCATGGTACTTAAGGAAAGGATTCATCCTTGTAGGAGTCAGGGGCAACGGGGGTGTAGGAATAATTGGGAACCAGAATACAAATATTCTAGATCCCTAGACTAAGAATTTGAACATTTAAACCATGGAGAACTGCTAAAATTTGGGGGAGGGGCTCAGATGTTCCAGGATAAAATCAAGGTTTTAAAGGGAAGATTATATACCTAGAGTAGAGAGATGAATTTAGAAAGACTCAGACAAGAGACAGCCAGACCTCGGATGTGTTAATCAAAAACAGATAATACTTTCGTTTTTTTTCCCCCTGCAGTTTAAATTTTATAAAACTTTTAGGTATTTACATTTGTAGTCTCAGGCCAAATGATAGGTTTTCCATGAGCAAAGAGAACTGCCTTTCCTGGGTGTATATATTATACGCGAGTATCCTTGTAATTCTCTTACTGACACCACAAATTTTCAATAAGCCCTTGACTACTGGGCTTCAAGATCTAATGGCTGATTTGAGGAGAAGGCATTGGAAAACCTGCTCAGATCCTCCTGGCACAGTACAAACCAGCTGCACTAGGTTTGTTGATGAAAAGTGAAGACCAGCCTCTTCTTTGGAGCATTTGCCTCCACAGGCTGAAACACATGAAAATGGGAAATGTTTTATTTTAGAATGACTGAATACAAGATCAATATTTATCATGGAGGTTGCTGATATCCCATTAAGAAAAGTTCAAGTGCAATTTGGAGAGATGCTTTTGGTGGACTTGCAAGGGAAATGGGCTTTCCATTGAATTCAGAAGGCAGTTTGTAATGAAATTCAAAATTGAGTGAAATTGGTCCAATCGAAACACCCAGAAAAGAAATTTAAGTCTCTTTAGAAGACCTCAGTCCAGTTTCAAATCAATGGGAGCTGATATATTATCTGAGGCATATAATGAAAGCCAAATTTCCACCCGGCTCCAACATGCCTATGCCATTGGAATTTTTGAGCGTTAGCAGAAACTACAAGCAAAGGCAAAGAAATATCTATAAAGGCAGGAACAAACATCACCAGAAATTGATTTGGATGATTTTTAATGTTTTTCAACCTCCTTGGCCTGGCATTCAAAGCTCCCCGTGTGTTATCTTTAGCGAATGTTTGTAACCTTGGGTAACAGGATTTTAAATGGGACCTTTTTTTTTCTGCTTTTGTTTTTCTCTGGGGCTCCCAAAAGCCAAGAACAAAACTGAGACCAGTGGAAAATGTTCTGCTATTCCACAACCGGTTTCTGGTCCCTTAGCCCTCAAGATCTGTCTCCGAGGGGTCGAGAGAGAGCGTTTCCTTAAAGAAACTCAGTTCTAGGGAATTTTCCCTCCCCCCCCCTCCGTGGGGACAATGGGAATTATGCTTTTCTCTCACTTCAAGTCAAATGAACAAAGATTTCAAAAGACATTTGGCAAAACTAAAATCTGGGGACTACAGTAGCCTGATGTGTATTTCATACACTTCAGCAATCTATACGTGACAGGTGGTGACTGTGGTCCAAAGAGACACAGCAGGGCATGAGAAAGACCTGGTTGTAGAAAAAGCTAATTATGCTTCCACTCCCAGCATGGGGACAAGAAGCATACATTCCCCAAGTGAGTCACCAGGAGATATGGCAAGCACGGACTCTACTCCTTTCACTTTTGGGTTTCTTGTCCCACATAGGCATCTTATTGGGGACACTGCACCATATATAGGTCTTTGATTCAAAGTGGTGACATATGAAAAGTGGATCTTGTAATCACAGGTCCACACAAAGATGCCTTTGAGGCCTTGCACAAAGGGAAGGGAACCCATGACCATACCCACAATGCATGTGGATTCACGTATTCATAGGTCTATTCTTGTCAGAATGAATTGCTTATATTTCCAGGTTGGAAGAAATTCGATGCGATGACTTTCCATCAAGTGATCACTTGATCTCCTTAAGTAACGTTGCCCCTTTGGGTCCAAGAGTTGAGCTCTGTCGCCGGCAGGTTGAACTGTGGCGGTGGCAGAAGGGAGGTCAGTTTTGGCCATTTCATTTGCCACTGCCCAAGTTTCACATAGAAGCTGACCTCAGGGAACTTCTCGTTCAACACAGAGTGAATAATCCAATCTCTACCCATTGGGAGAGACTTGCCTTGCAATGATCTACCAAGACCATCCATAAGTGGGCTGTAGTTCAGGTGAAATCCGCTACAAGCTTATACTCATATACTGAGCCTTGAGGTTTCTGATCGTTCAGATTTACACCCACCTCGCTTCACTCGGTCACAAGATGCATGCTGCTTTAGGGAGGACATGACCTTAGATGAGACAGTTCTCTACAGACAGACCCTGATGGAAATAACAGCAGGAGACTCTTTCTTGACCATAGCCTCCTGACTGGGCAATAAATCCTTCATGAAGGTGGCTCTGAACAGTGAATCTCTATGTCTGCCATTGTTCACCCCTGTGTACTTCCGATGAATTTACCCATCTACAGTCAAGACAGTTTCTGCAGGATTCTGGTGGAGATTCATTTTTTTATTTTTATTATTTTTTTTTTACATTTATTTATTTTTGAGAGACAGAGAGAGACAGAGCACGAGCAGGGGAGGGGCAGAGAGAGAAGGAGGCGCAGAATCCAAAGCTGAGCTGTCAGCACAGAGCCTGAGGGCAGGACTCGAACCCACGAACCGTGAGATCGTGACCTGAGCCGAAGTCAGATGCTTAGCCGACTGAGCCACCCTGGTGCCCCCTGGCGGAACTCTATTCTTGAGGGGAGCTTGTAACATGAAAGATAGAAGGATAAACGATGTTCATCCAGCTGTTGTTGGTCTCAAGGCTGCAACTGTTATAATCACCTCTCTGCTGCTTGTTCATTCTAGATTCCTTTTCCCCTTGGCTACTCTTGCTGCTGGCCTCGCTAGACAGCTTACAGACCCAGATCCTCATCTTTGAGGGACCTGACCCTCTGGTCATGATGTCTTTCTCAGTCAGAGGTTGCCCTGCCTATCCATTTACCATTAAAACTGGGGAAGGGATACCAAAAGACACCCAGGTGGGTCACCAGGATTCCACATGGGATCCTCCCTCCTTGCACGAGAGCAGGGCCCAGACCAGAAGCTGTATCCTTCACTCATTGCCTGGCACATACTCACAAATATCTGTGCAATGAGTAAAGATCTTCAGGTACTTATTAATACTGGTGCCATCAACTGTAATTCACTCCCACTCTCCATCTCCAGTAATGGAACTAATTACTTACTGCTAAATGTACACCTCAGGAGTGTCCTCACTACCCCCAGAGTATAAGAGACAGCATAATATCAACTGGCACTTGGTGGAGTTTTCCGCTGGTTCCCGAAACCTCTGTTTTCTCATCCCCCCTATATTTTCCAATCAATTTGTGCAAAAACGTTGCTCAGTCAATTCTCTTTACTTGCATATCATGACTTACTAAGATGAAACTTCTGCTTGTAAAACTATCTGAGACTATTTCATTGAGGACTTTTAGAAAGGCTAGCAGGAGCTACAACTGTGTTCAATTGGCCCATTAAACACTACACAGTCACTCTTTTATTATCTCATTGATTAGATTTTGGGATTAAAGACAATACACACAATATAATCTCTTCTCTCGTGGTGTGCGGCTTCTGCAAGATGCTGCAATAAATGCTCTGCAGACTGTGCATAAGGTTCGGAGGGGACCCTAAGGGGTTTCTTATAAACTAAGCCCCAGGCAGCTAAGGAGCTCAGCGGTTAAGGAAAGACGCATTCACAGAGGGTGACTGACCTGATCTGGGGATGAAGACCCGTTTGAGAAGAAGAGTGAGGGCACAGAAGCCTTTAGAAGGAGGCAGCACAGGACCACCAGGGGACCCTGGATAGTTTGGTGTTGTGTGTGCAGGAAAACAGCACAGACCATGAAACGCATTCAGTGACACTCTGAACAATTGTGGATTACAGTGTAAATGGCAATAACCCTTAAAGGCTTTTTATTTTAAAAAAAATTAACATTTATTTATTTTTGAGAGAGAGAATGAGACAGAGCATGAGTGGGGGAGGGGCAGAGAGAGAAGGGGAGGGGGGACACAGAATCTGAAGCAGGCTCCAGGCTCTGAGCTGTCAGCCCAGAACCTGAGGCAGGGCTCGAACTCACGGACCCTGAGGTCATGACCTGAGCCAAAGTTGGACCTCTAAATGACTGAGCCACCCAGGCAGCCCGAAGGTTTTTTATTTTAGATATACCATTTTAGTGAAAACACAGAAGGTAAGCTGGAATGGAAGGTGATGGAAGGCAGGAGACACAGAGGGAAAGACTTAAGTAAGATTGAGCATTCTTCTATTGAACTTCTCTTACTATTTCAGGTGGTGACAACAAAAAGAAGGCATATTTTCTTGGTCCTCTACCAAGAAAGAGATGAACCAGTTCTGCTCATGGGAGGTACCAACGTGTATGAAATATCTACCCTGGGAGGCACCATGCCTGCTATTACATAGATGGTAACATCTCTAACTCTTTCACCAATGCTTTGAAAAAAAATACCATTAGCCCCATTTTACAGAAGAGGAAGATGAGACTGGATTTGGAAGTCAGTCATATGTGGGTCTGAAACTCGCTTCTGTTATACCACAAGTGTGCCATTAGAGGGAAAGTACTTGAAGACTGTGATCTTTTTTTTTTTTTTTAATGTTTTTATTTATTTTTGAAGGAGAGAGAGACCGAGCGTGAGCAGGGGAGGAGCAGAGAGAGAGAGGGAGACATAGAATTCGAAGCAGGCTCCAGGCTCCGAGCGGGCACCTGGGCGGCTCAGTCGGTTAAGCATCTGACTTCGGTTTGGGCCACAATCTCGCGGGTCATGAGTTCGAGCCCTGCATGGAGCGGTGTGCTGACAGCTCAGAGGCTGGAGCCTGCTCTAGATTCTGTGTCTCTCTTTCTCTCTGCCCCTCCCCCGCTCACTCTCTGTCTCTCTCTCAAAAATAAATGAACATTAAAAAAAATTAAAAAAAAAAACAAAAAGGAGTCTGGAAGCAAGTCCCTCTTGCTTGAGGAATTTCTCCAGCATCATGGGGACTCGTTTGCTTTCCAGCAGGCACGATCTAGAGGAAGTGTGAAGTCGTTAATGTACATGGGGACAACCTGCAAACAGTGCGAGGTGGGAGTTGTGCGTATATGTGCCAGCCTTTCCAAGCCCTGGTGGGATCATTCCAAGGTAGTTCCATACAGCCTGGAGAGCGTCCCCAATGGATGAAATGCCCACACCCCACAATGATGCACCCTCTTCATGAACGCACCATTCCTTGCTTCCTCTCCTTTTGTGCTTCTCATAACCCTCCCTCCCCCAGGTGATCTGTACCCAACTCCTGGTTTCAGGATTAATTTGGACAGAACCCTAACTAGGTCAAATATTTAAGTAAAAATACCTGTTGGTTTACAACTTATACCTAATTGTTAGCTCAGTGTTGGATGTGTAAATGGCATGCAGTGAATGATTTCTGAGTGACCAAATCGATGGGTCCAGGGCATCATTTGACACTGAAGGTAACAGATTTTAAAATTAAGTTTAAAAGATAGAGTATAAATGACAGTTGAAAGTTTGAGCTTGGGTGGGATTACTATAAAAGAAAATATTGAACACTAAGAAGACGGGGACAAAAAATTTGGACAAATACCAACTTTCTTAGTGTTGTAAAACATATGTAACATTTACCATTTTAACCAATTTTATGTGCATTATTCTGTGACATTCAATACATTCACACTGTTGGGCGATGGTCACCACCATTCATCTCCAAAAATTATCATGTTCACAAACTGAAATTCTGTTCCCATTAAACAATAACTCCCCATTTCCCTCTCCCCATGGTAATCACCTAAACACCAACTTTTTAAAAGAAATTCTTGGGGCGCCTGGGTGGCGCAGTTGGTTAAGCGTCCGACTTCAGCCAGGTCACGATCTCGCGGTCCGTGAGTTCGAGCCCCGCGTCGGGCTCTGGGCTGATGGCTCAGAGCCTGGAGCCTGTTTCCGATTCTGTGTCTCCCTCTCTCTCTGCCCCTCCCCCGTTCATGCTCTGTCTCTCTCTGTCCCAAAAATAAATAAACGTTGAAAAAAAAATTAAAAAAAAAAGGAAATTCTTTAATGTTTATTTTTGAGAGAGAGACCGAATGTGAACAGGGGAGGGGCAGAGAGAGAGGGAGACACAGAATCCGAAGCAGGCTCCAGGCTCTGGGCTGTCAGCACAGAGCCTGATGCGGGGGTTGAACTCACAGACTGCAAGATCATGACCTGAGCCAAAGTCATGAGACTGAGACACCCAGAGGCCCCATCTAAAGACCAGCTTTTAGTAATTAGGTTTAGAGAAAGGCTAACCAACTCAACAGAGAGAGAGGTGTTCACAAAGTAGAAAATGGAAGCAATTCCTTGAAACACAGAGGAGATAGTTTTAAGAAAAGAAAAACGGCTTATGGGATTTAATGTTACATAGAGGTCAAGTTTGGTAAGAGATAAAATACATCTGTTGAATTTGGAGATGAGATATGCATAGAGTAGTGAACATAGAATCGTGGCTACAGTGGACAGAGAAGAAAGTTGAAAACAAAGTGGGTCCTAAGCCTGTGATGGTCTTCCGTTTTATTCTGTTTCCTCCAGAAAGAGTTATTGAGTCTTCAAGTTGTGTTAGACATTATACTTAAGTTGAAGAAATTGTGTAAAATCTTTTAGCATGAGAAGTCAGGTTGCAGAATTCTTTCAGGACATTTTAGCTAACTAAACATAATCCTCTATGGTATGCTATGCTCTATGCTGGGCATTTATTATATGTTATCCCATTTTTAAGTAGGTATTTCTTGTTTTTTTAATGATCATGTGGTATTTTAATTCTCATTCTTTCTTTTTAATATGAAATTTATTGTCAAATTGGTTCCCATAGAACACCCAATGCTCATCCCAACAGGTGCCCTCCTCAATGCCCATCACCCATTTTCCCTCTCCCCCACCCCTCCCCCCCATCAACCCTCAGTTTGTTCTCAGTGTTTAAGAGTCTCTTTTGTTTTGCCTCCCTTCCTATCTGTACCTTTTTTCCCCCTTCCCCTCCCCTCTGGTCTTCTGTTGAGTTTCTCAGGGTCCACATATGTGTGAAAACATATGGTATCTGTCTTTCTCTGCCTGACTTATTTCACTTAGCATAACACTCTCCTGTTCCATCCACGTTGCTATAAATTTCTAGTATAATTTTATGGATAAAGAAGAGGGGATCTGTGAAATTAAGAGAAACTGAGAAGTTTTCCTGTGGTATTTTAATACTACTGGTAAATGGTGCAATTAGAGTGGGTTCAAGATCTGATTCTTTGGTTACTGTTCTGGTAGGTGCATAGCTTGGGAAGTTATGCTGCCCTGCAAAAATCTGGATAATTAGGGATTAGGAAAGGGAAGATTATGGGCTAAGTGTATGTATGGGCTTTAGTTATATTTTGGCTCCAAGTGATAAGGTCATACATATAGGTATGACTCAGTGCCTTCTATCAAGGGCATGAGTGCCCAAAATGCAATTGGTACCAAGCTCAAGTTTAATTTTCTCTCGAGTACTAACAACCGTAATTTGGGTTTAGCTTCAAGAGTGTCCTCCATGTGGGCTTCTCTGAAACCCTCTGTCTCCCCTTGGGCAAGGCATCTATCATTGCCTCTTGCACTTGCCTGTAAGAATGAGTTCAAACATTTTCCATTGCAGTTTACAGACACTGAACTCAGACTGACTTAAGCCAAACGTAATTTAATTTTGATTAAAATTGGCTATTTCATTCAAAGTAAAAGTCAAGACATTGGCAACATCAAGTAACGATCTGATAAAAACGTTCCAACAGTATCTTCGGAATTCGGTCTCTCTTCTGCTAGCTCAACTCCTCTTTCCCAGACACTGATCTCATTTTTAAGTGGACTCCCCCATGTGGTGCAAAGACGGCCCCCCACAGATCGAAGCTTACATTCCACCAAGCTCAACAACTGAGAGGCAAGGTCTCGCTTTTCTGTAGTCACTGTCCAAGTACCAGTACTGACCTTGAAGGCCCTTGTTTTGGTCATATGCACATCCAGGGAACAAGGCATTGGGGTCAGCTCCCCCGGAGAAAAGGTGTCAAGAGTAGAGGGATAGGATGGTGTGGGTCTCCAAAATAAGTAAGAGAAAGAGGATTGAATACTTAAAAAACAAAGCCATAGATGTCTTTTCGTAGCATTTGTCGCAACGTATTTCAGTTTTCTACGCCCTTCACTTAACTCAAACCCAGCATATTAAGGTACATTTTTGTATCTCTTCATCAAGTGTCCATCCAACACTTATTCACTTGGTATTTATTACATTAATAGCAACTATACTAAATTCGTAGTACATGGTAACAAATAAGATAACAAACATGTTTTCTGGACTCATAGAACTTATAGGTTTCCGTAGAGACAGACATGGAAAGATTGTGATAATTTTCTTTTCATTGAGATGGAGAGAGAGGAACAGAGAGAGAGAGACAGGGAGAGAATCTCAAGCAGGCTCACGGCAGATCATGGAGCCCCATGGGCTCAATCCCACCACCGTAAGGTCATGACCTGGGCCAAAATCAAGACTCAAATGCTCAACTGACTGAGCCCCTCAGGCGTCCCAGGTGTGGTAAGTTTTATGAAAGCAAAAAATAAGGTTCTATGGATTTCTAGAAGCCTAGGACAGAGAGCTAAAGCCCTAGTCTAGAACTAGTCTAGGAGGCCAGGAAGGCTCTCTCAAGTAAAGAATAGATAATTAGAGATAGATATAGATATATGTAGACCTTAATAGATACTCCCTAAATGAGAAATGGACATTTTTAGACACTATTTTAAATGGCTAGAAAAATATCCTATGATGTGAGTAGTTTCATTTTGCAAAAGACCTTCATATTACATATAGAGTTCTCACACACTACGCATATATACGTGCACGCACGCACACACACACACACACACACACGCACACACATACACACACATACACCACACATTTATCTGCCGTCCCTTACATATTTGTTTCAAGGAAGGGTAAAAGACCAATGAGACAAGCGTATACCCAGCAGGGTGAGACTGGGTCTCGATAAAACTGGAAATGTGAGCAGAGATCAATCGTCTCCTGAAGGACCATCTTGCGACCTAATGGTTTGAGATTCCAGGAGCCCTTGGAAGGCTTAAATTAGGAGACACAAGCTTCACCTGTTAGACAGGTCCCTTAGCTACCACGTGGAAGATGTATTGTAGGGGAGTGGATATTAAGAGTGGAAACGAGGAAACTAGTTAGTCTCTCAATAGACTCTCCCGGATGGATGAAGAAATGGCGCTTTTGGCCATGTGGATTATAAATGTTTGGATTATAAATGTCTGGATGTTTGGACTGTAAACGATTTTGGATTACAATTGACTAGAACATTAGTTTACTTGGGGTTTTTATTTTGTAACACACCTTCACATCCGTCTGCCCACTTTCTCTACCTAGGTAATATGAGGAAATAGAGCCTAAGGGGTTTGCTCAAAGCCATAGTGCTTAGGGAATGCCTAGGTCCCTGACTCCCCATCTTGTCTGAGGAGACCCGGGCACTAGACCTGTCACTCACCGTCACCTTTGTGCTGCGGTGTCAGCAGCTTGAGAGAGCAGAGCTTGGAGTACCCCCTCTGCCATTGATTCACAGCGTAACCTTTGTAAATCGTGTCCCTGAGCTTTTTATGCTCCCACTCCCATATAAAAGGGGTGCTAATAAAATCGTCTGTGCTTTCACTCAGCAGGATAATTGTACTAATCAGATGAGAAACTGCCTGTGCAGTGCCGCGCAGGTTTGTTCATTCATTACAATTTATTAAGTGCCGATTATATACCAGGAACTGAGCCACATATTGGGGCTGTGCGTTACAAAGAGACGCAATCTCTGCCTCTGGCTAACAACAGAAAGGGATACAATAATTAAGGCACAGTGCATCAGTTGTTACAAAGGTTGAGCAAAAGATACTCTGGTGGGCACCATGAGAGGAGTCCTTAGCCCACTTGGGGTGAGGCGTGATCAGAGAGCAGTGTCTAAAGGAAGGAATACTCAAATTTCATTCTGAACACAGCACCCTTAATGTTTAGTTATTACTTGATATTTCCAGTTATTCTTGTCTGCAATGATATTAAAACATGTACTATTAATTTCCTTGTTATTAAAAACCATGAAGGGACCATAAAAGAGTCTGTTTAGATGATTTTAGCCACAGATACGGTGAGGCTTCCTGGGAGTGAGTCTTTCTACTCCTATACAGATGGCTCCCAGCAAGAGGGCAAATTTCTTTCCAGTGGGAACCACCGTGCAGCAGCTGGCATTTCTGATACTTCCATAGCTGTCAATTTTTACCCCAAATCTGCTTCCTCTGTGTACATGCTATAAATCACCTAGATTTTTATTAGGAAGGCATTATGCTTCTTAACAAGGTAACACCTTCAGGAGGTGAGACTGTTTGCCTCTGCTACGAGTAAATGACATTTAAAAAAACGAGCGGGTATTGTGGTAGGATCAAATGGATTGAAATATAGGGTGGCAAGCTCTTTCCTTCTTTTATAGACCAAACCATGTTTTTTATGACCCTTCCTCTTGCATCTGAGCTTGAAATCATTGAAGGTATAAGTGACATATTTTACTTTCAAAGAGAAGTTTTAGTATGTTTTCTTGCTTCCTCATCCCTTTTCCTTTCCTTTCCTTTCCTTTCCTTTCCTTTCCTTTCCTTTCCTTTCCTTTCCTTTCCCTTCCCTTCCTTCCCTTTTCTCTTTCTTTCTTTCTTTCTTTCTTTTTTATTTTTTTTTTCATGTCAGAGTTTATAAACATGTGAGTAACTCTGGGGGGGGGGGAACCTTGGATTGAAGCAAACTTTTAGAATATGACTAAATGAATGAAAGAGTACTTTTAGAAATTAATGCACACTGAATTTGAAGCTAGTGGCCTTACTTAAAGTTTCCATCAAAACATTGTTAGAACTAAAAGACAAATGCGGTGAAGTTGCAGGATACCAAATCAATACACAAAAATAGGCTGCATTTCTATACACTGAAAATGAACTATCAGAAAAATAAATTAAGAAGGCAGTTCCACTTATGATTGCATCAAAAGGAATAAAACTTATGAATAACTATAACCAAGGAGTGAAAGTTCTATACATGGAAAATTATAGGACATTGGTGAAATAAATTGAAAAAGACACAAATAAATTGAAAGATATTCCACGTTCTTGGATTGGAATAATTAATATTGTTTAAATGTCCATACTCTCCAGAGCAATCTACAGATTCAAGTCAATCCCTATTAAAATTCCAATGGCATTCTCCACCCCGCCTCCTGAAACAGAATAAGCAATCCTAAAATTTGTAAGGAATCACAAAAGGCCCTAAAGAGCCAAAGAAATCTTGAAAAAGAAGAACAAAGCTGGAGGCATCACATTTTCTACTATAGATTTCAAACTGTATTACATAGCTGTAATAATAAAAACAGCATGGTACTGGCATTAAAAATAGACACATCCACCAATGGAATAGAATAAAAGGCTCAGAAATAAACCAAAGCATATATGGTCCATTAATTGACAACAAAGGAGTCAATAATACACAATGAGGAAAGGATAATCTCTTTAATAAAGGGTGTTGGGAAAACCGGACAGTCAACATGCAAAACAATGACACCACATCCCTATCTTACACCAAACACAAAAATTAACTCAAAATGGATTGAACACTGGAATGTAAGATCTGAAACCATAAAACTCTTAAAGGAAAACATAAGGGACAAACTCCTTAATGTTGGTGTTGGCAAAATGTTTTTCAATTTAATACCAATATCAAAGGCAACAAAGGCAAAAATTAACAAATGTGACTACATCAAACTAAAAAGTTTCTGTACAGCAAAGAAAACCATCAGCAAAATAAAAAGACAATCTACAGAACGGGACAAGATATTTTCAAATTGCCTGTTGGATAAGGGATTAATATCCAGAATATACAAAGAACTCATACAACCTAATAGCGAAAGTAGCCAAAGAATCTAATTAAAGAATGAGCAAAGGGACTGAAAAGACATCTCCAAAGGACACACTCAAATAGCCAACAGATACATGAAAAGATGCTCAACATCACACATCATCAAGGAAATACAAATCAAAACCAGTGAGATATCACATTACACTTGCCAGAATAGTGACCATATAAAGAAAAGTGTTAAGTGATGTTGGCAAGGATTCAGAAAACGGGGGAACACTTATGCACTATTGGTGGGAATACAGATTGGTGCAGTCACCATGGAAAACACTGTTGAGTTCCTCAAAAAAAAAAAAAAAATAGAATTATCATATGATCCAGGAATCCCACTTCTGGGTATATCCAAAGGGAATGAAAGCTGGACACATCTGCACTCTCGTGTTCATTGCAACATTATTTATAGTAGCCAAGAGAGGGAAATGACCAAAGCGTCCATCAATGAATGAATGGATAAAGAAGATGTGAGATCAATTACACACACACACACACACACACACGCACACACACACACAAAGTGGAATATTATTCAGCTACTAGAAAGAAAGAAACCCTGCCATGTGGCACAATATGGATGGACCTTGAAGGCATCAATCTAAGTGAGGTAAACTGGACAGACATACACCACACGGTATCACTTATGTGTGGAATCTAAGAAAAAAAAAGTTAAACTCAAAGAATCAGAGAAAAGCAGTGGTTGCTAGTGGCTGGCTGCAGTTTGGGGAAAATAGGGAGAAGTTGGTTCAAGGTACACATTGTCAGGTGGAAGATAAACAAGGTCTGAAGATCTAATGTACAACATAGTGACTCTAGTTGATGCTATTGTATTGTATAATTACAATTTGCTAAGAAAGTAGAATCTAAGTGTTCTTACACACATAAAAAAGCAAATCTGTGAGGTGATGGATGTGTAATTAACTAGATGGCAGGGGGGAATCCCTTCACAATGTATGTGTATATAAAATCACCATGATGTACACTTCAAATATCTTACAATTTTATATGTCAATTATACCTCAATGAAGCTGAAATTAAAAAAAAAAACATAATAAAGCTAATGGGTTTGGAAATGAGGGAGACCCAGAGATTGCTGTAGATTAATCTGATCTTTTTTTAATGCTAAAATGACAACCATGATAATGATTATGAAAAGGGAGATTAAAACAACTATGATTTTATAGGGTGTTATATATAATAAAGCAGTGATAGAGAAACGGGAGTATGGAGTGTTTCTATTATACCATAGGGCATCTTCAAATGTGTCTTTCCAATCTCATTTCGATATATGAAAAATTCCACTCACCTCGGTTCTTTAGATAACTCTAAAAAAGGGTGAACTGGTAAGGGCTGAACATTCTGTTATTTATTACTACCTTTAAAAAATATGCTTAGCCAAGTCTAAGGCCATCTTCCTCTCTAAATAAAAAATATATTAAATATTTAATCTCTCATGAATATGTGCTTCTCAAAAGACATGTGTTTTATAGTTTGAATTCAGTAAAAGCCCTCCTCCCCCAAATACTCATGCTATCGTAACTGTAGAAATTGTTTTAATATTATACACAGTTGCGTGCCTTAAATTACAACAAAATTTATAGGATGGACAATAGCAAAATATGGCTTGAGGTAGATATTAGTTAGAGCACAAAGTCACTGTTGAAAATCACGCCCAGAAAGCTAGTGGTCTAAATTAAAATATTAAATCTATAAACTGCAAAAGGAGATATGCAGTGAATCCCAGCTATTAGAATTACTAGGAAGGTAGGAAAAATTCTCAAGAGTGTAAAAAAACACATGTTTTCTTTTTAAATTTCAACTATGCAAAAAAGGTAAATGGAAATAACACTGGTTTATGGACAACTTTAGGGATCAACCTTTGACAAACCAGAAGATGAAATAATGTTTAGAGAACAGAAAATACATGTTATGCATTTTTGCAACGTAAAAGTCAACGTACAGTTTACAGAGGATGGGAGACGGCAGAGGGTAGGTAAAGCCGAAGGAAGGGTGTGCTCATATTTTCTTGTAAATAATGGGTAACCACAAAGACAACATAAAATTGATGACTTAGGAAAGAAGTGGAGAGAAGTAACTATCAAAATGGCAAAGGAACAGAGAGAAAAAGAAATTAGCTAAATTCTTACCTTTTCTGCCCAGAGCCAACAAATAATGTCTTTAAATAAAAATAGTAGTGGTCATATAAAGGGTGGCTCCCAGAAGAAAAACAACAACAACAACAACAAAATATTTAAAAAGGAAAACCAGAAGAGAAGGGAGAAAAGAAGAAGACGAGGGGTTAGAAGACTGGATACAGTGGGGAAACATGTAGAAAAATGGCACGGTTGGCTCTTGGAGGAAGGCAGTGAGTTTGCAATACCTACAGGAGTCATGGGGCCAAGAGAAAAATCACAATTTTTCTCCCCTTGTATAGAGAGAGCCCAAAGTGCTTTAATTCCTTTATGGAAAGAGCCAGTAGAGGAAGAGATGATAAAGATATTGGAGAGCGAGCACAATCAGAATTGGGGGAAGGCTGTCATCCGTTGACATGTCCTCAAGATGAGGTTAACGCTCAGGACGAGGGTTCATTGTTACAGAGAAGTGAGGCTGGGAGGAGAGAGACAAGGGGGCTGTGCATTCTAGCAATGACATCACCTGCCTCTCTCTCAGTAGGATTTTTCAATTTAAACCGGAATCTCATGGGCATTTAGCACAGTTGAAGGAAGCTGAATCCTATTTGGATGACGTGACTAAGCCAGGGTCTCTCTCTAAAGAGTCAGATCCAGGCTTCTTTTGCCTGTTTCTTTCATGTGGGTTTTTATGACCGGATGCAAACTCCCATCTACTTACTTGCTAATGCTAAGTACCTACTCCCCTCTTGGCTCTTTTCCATTGAGGTAATGTGTCCTCAGGGACATATCATCAACTAATTCACCCCGAAGACTTTGGAAATCAACCTACCTACATTACTGTGTTAAAAAAAAAAAAAAAGAAAGAAAGAAAAAGAAAAGAAAAGAAAAGAAAAGAAAAGAAAAAGAAAAAAAAAACTGCCAAAAGAATGCCTTGCCAGGAGACAATTCTAGAGTGAAGAAAAGCAGGTCTGGGAGAGCCTCCAGGAGCCTAGATGTCTGATATAAAAAGAGAACTTCAACTTCCCCCTATCTGTGTGTTTAGGACTCGAGCTTTGATTATTTTCTACCAGTCCAGAAAAGGGGGAAAAAATAAAACCACGTCATTCTGGAAATAGTGAGCTCGCTTCCATCTTATAAGAAGGGAAAAGCTTGAGCACCTGGGTGGCTCAGTCCGTCGAGGGATCAGCTCTTGGTTTCTGCTCGGGTCAGGATCTCGCAGGTTCATGGGTTCGAGCCCCAAGTCAGGTTCTGTGCTGACAGTGCAGAGCCTGCTTGGGATTCTCTCTCTTCCTCTCTCTCTGCCCCTCCCCAAGTGACTCTGTCTCTGTCTCTCTCAGCCTAAAAAAATACACTTAGCAAAAGAAGGAGAAGAAGGGCAAGGCAAGGTGGCAGTGGAGAACAGGACGGTTGTGGCTCAGGATTAAGACTAAGTTAGCGCAATCCTCCTATAGCAGAGGCTGACACGACAAGGTGGGGAAGGGGGATTTGGGCTGTTTGCAAGCACATGGCCAGCGCCAGGACGAGAACTGAAGGCGCCGCTCAGCTCACGGCATCTGTATCTCGTCTAGTCTAACCAGGAGAATCAAGAGTTAGCAAATGGATGCTGGGGGGGGTCAAAATCCAAATACAGCAAGAAGCCCCAGGTACTTGACAAGGAGGTGCGCTAAACCAAGGGTCAATCTGTAGCCACAAACACAAAGCGCAAAGACTGGTTTCTCTTCCCCGAGGGAGCAGACACAGAGCTGTGAGAGGAGAGCACCGCCTGCATTAAAAAACAAATGGAAGGATTTTTCTTGAAACCTGACGCGCGGGATTTCTTTGTTGATGTAGACTGTGTACTTATGGGTCCACGTGAGAGTGAACTCCTTTGAGCTTATCTCAGGATTGAAGGCAAGATAGAGGGTAAGGTCAGTTCCATGGACTTGAGGCAAATGTCCTCATCTGTAGGTGGGGTGATAGCATCGTTCTCGTGACAGTGTGAGAGGGTCCAGTGAGCTAAGCCAAGGTCTTGGCCCAGAGGGGGGCGTTGGAAAGACGCTTCTTTCCTTTCATAAACCATGACAAAGCATTTAGAGTTTTGCTTTATCCCTGGAAAATTTCTAGGAAGAACAAAGTGAATGTAAGAAAAGGCAGGGAAAAGTAACCTGGGAGATTAGAAAAACCAATGTAAGTAGTCCTACATTTGTTTCCTTTTTTTTGTCTCTGAGGTTTTGTTTGTTGTTTGTTTGTTTGTTTGTTTTAATACATCAGGGATTCTGGAAGTCGAGATGAGGTCCTATCCCCCAAATGTTAATCTTCATGTTTAGTTGTTCCCAACTTCTAAATTCCCCTAAAGTCATGATCATTTGTTTGACTTTTCCCTTAAGTTCCTGAATACCTTTGAGCTGTTTACTTGCTTGTAACCTTGGGAAGTTCCTCATGGTGATCTTTAGAAAAAGTCCTCACTGGGCACCAGTCAGGCATTGTGCTGCGTGTTTCAGCCCCATTCTTTGTCCTCATTCTCTCAAGAACCCTTCAGGTCCGTAACAATACCCCCATTTTATAAAAGAGGAAACCTGAATTTAAAAGAACATGGCCCTGGGAGTGGACTTTGGAGGTACCTTGCCTGGGTTTGAATCCCAGTCTCCTGTTTACGAAGTGTGTGATTCAAAAAAGTAATATTGTTCATTTGAGACAGAGAGAAACAGAGTGCAAACAGCAGGGGGACAGAGAGAGAGACACAGAACCCGAAGCAGGCTCCAGGATCTGAGCGGGGCTGGAACTCATGAGACATGAGATCATGACCTGAGCCGCGGTTGGATGCTTAACCTACTGAGCCACCCAGGTGCCCCAATAACTGTGTGAGTTTGAGCAAACGGCTTGACGTCTCTGTACCTCAGATTTCTCATCTGTAAAATGGGACTGATATTTGTACTCATCCCATATGATTATCATAGAGCTGCAAAGGGAAAATGCATGTTAAGCGCTCACAGTACCTTGCACTAAGGGGGCGTAGCATAAATATTAACCATTGTTACTGGTATTGAACAGTTGAACTAAACCACATCTAGTAACCGGAAGCACATCTTGTAAAAGGCAAGCAGCCTGTCTCCAAATCAGGAGTTCTTCACTATTAGGGTGTACATGTGTCATGTATTGTGACATTTTATGAATTCAATTGAAACAGTCTTTGGAAGAAATTATTATAGCTGAAAAATGCTCAGAAAATTCATTTGAGAAATTTAAAGGTGGCAGAACATTGTAAATATTTTATTCTTCTTATAATTGAAATTGAAGGATGGATATGTACGGGTGCAAATAAAATAAATACAAGTGCACATACGGTGATTTAACATGAGTGTCTCAAATAATGAAAAATGGCAAAAATGTGTCTTTCCTTGCAAGGGTAATGAACAATTTACCAGAGAAGTAAATGCAATCTGCAGCTCATTAAGTCTTAGCAATAAGCTCCCTGGGGCAAAAAGAAACTTATTAGGGCTCCAATGCAGGATAGGTGAGGTTGTGATGACAGACTCTAGGAGGAGCTGTGGCTGGGGAGAGGGGAGCAGTTAAAGGGATAAAGAAACAACAGAAATACGCTGCATGGAAGGTTAAAGAGCCATTTAGGAGCCCAGCCTGGCCAACATCCCCTTTGTAACAGCAGATGACTCAAGGGTGCCCTACTTCGCACGGGGATTACAGAATGAAACACGCGTGCTTCTCTGATTTTTCTGGAACCAGGTGTTTTCAGACAGTTTGAGCATCTAGATGGATGTTCTGCTTATACTTGACACTTCCTTCTTCTATTTCTATTCGCCTCTCCTCACCCTTTCTAAGCACTCTGAATCTGAGCTTGATTCCTAAATCTGTGTAATATGTGATGCTAGGACAATCACTCCACTTCTATGCGAAGGCAGGTGCACAATGGGAGCCCAGAGGGAAAGGCAATCCTCTCTCTCTCTCTGGCAATATCGTAAAAAGGAACATTTCCCTGAAGTTTTTGCCCGCTGTGTAGGAGCTTGTTTAAGAGGAGAAGCCAAAGGGACCACGGTGCTTGGGGATTTGGAGGGTTTTCAGATGTTTGAAAGATAATATGGAACACATTTTTATAATACATGATATGCTCCATTGCTCTGGACAGCGCCACAGAATCAAACCAGTATTCTGCAATAAAACAGATGCTCATTCTGCAAAGTGGGGTTAAAAAAATAACATAATTAGCTTTTTATCAGTTCAATTGGTTGAATCAGTCAAGTTTAACTGTTCTCCTGTTAAGACAGTTTTCTATAAGCATTGCTACCTCAGGTCATATCCTTTGTGTCATAATTAAATTTCTCTCTCACCTTTGGGCATTGGCCTCTCCCCAACTCCCTGCACTGCTCTATAATTTTCCTTAAGAACTTGGAGAGCAAATGCCAGACTACGTTGCAGTGAGGAAGAGGTGCATAAGCCCATGCACCAGAAATTAACATACAGGTTTCCAAAATGTAACCGCTGCATTTTTTTGTAACTGAGACTCTGTGAGTTTCCTTTCCAGCTAACAGTGTCCTTTAAAGTCTAGCATTCAAATAGGATTTCTTTGTCTCTTCTGTGCGCCACCCCACCCCCATATACACAAGCAAGGTTTTATTGTAACCATCTCAGTCATGAGCATGCTGGATTCATATAAAGAGAGTTAGAACATTTTTGAGAATTTCACATTGTATCATTTCATGGATTGAAACGAGAGAGGATCCTCTTAGAATTTTTATGCTGAACAATGCGTGGGTCCACCTTACTAGACCATCACAGTAGTTCTCAAAATCGTATGTGCTTCAGAATCATCCAGAGATCCTCATTTCCAGCGTTTCTGGTGCAGGAGGTCTGGGCAGGGGCCCCGGGAATTTGCACGTCTATCAAGTTCTTTGGAGATGCTGCTGGTGCTGAGAATTACCAGGCTGTAGCACACTGCGGGGGCGGGTCAGCTGGTGGTGGGGGGGGGGGGGGGTGAAGGAGACCAAGATACATGGCTGCTGGGTCCCCTAAGGGAAAGGATGAGGGATGTATCAGAACACTCAGCAGATAACAGAGGTAAGAAGGAGCTGAGCAACTGAGAACATCAGAGATGTGCCTTTGACCTTTCCAAATCACAAGATTAAAAGCAGGTGGCTTCAGGGGTACCTGGGAGGCTCAGTCGGTTAAGCGTTTCTCACAGGTCTTGAGTTCGAGCCCCACATCAGGTTCTTTGCTAACAATGAGAATTCTCTCTCCCTCTCTCTCTGCTCCTGCCTCGTGCGCGCTCTCTCTCTCTCTCTCTCTCTCTCAATCTAAGTAAATAAACTTTAAACAAAAAGCAGATGGCTTCAGCAGAAAGGTTTGTCAAGCCTCTTAGCAGTGCAAGGCAAGAGGCAGACAAGGGCCATTGAATCACATTTATGACTTATTAATGATGGCGCTATTGGGAGGCAGAAGAGGAGGGATGAAGAGATTGAACTCTAACACCAAACATGCCTTGTTCAATTCCAGGGTTTCCAATTTCCCCAGGTGGTTCCAGTTTTTGTAAGCGAGTTAATCTCCCTGACGCACAGTTGCCTTATCTGTAAAACAGGGGCGATTGTACTAACTTCATGGAGACCCCGTAGATGGGTCTCACGGAGTCGAAGAATGAATCTCACGGACGACAGAGAGGGAGCAAAGTGATCGAGTTTATTGAGAGAAAGTAGAAAGCTCTCAAGAGCTGAAAAGAGTGAAAGGGGCCCCCACTGGGTCGCTACTGAGGAATTTTGTCGCTGACTTTTTTTTTTTTTAAATTTTTTTTTCAATGTTTATTTATTTTTGGGACAGAGAGAGACAGAGCATGAACGGGGGAGGGGCAGAGAGAGAGGGAGACACAGAATCGGAAACAGGCTCCAGGCTCTGAGCCATCAGCCCAGAGCCTGACGCGGGGCTCGAACTCACAGACCGCGAGATCGTGACCTGGCTGAAGTCGGACGCTTAACCGACTGCGCCACCCAGGCGCCCCTCGCTGACTTTTTATTGAGACCTTATCAGAAAGTTTGTGAGGCTCCACGCCTGGCACCTAGCCCAGATGGGTCTGGAATACCCACATCCTTTTTCTTTCCCCAAAGACCACGCTGCTTTAGCCTCCAACTTGCAGCTGCATTCTGCCTCCTTGAAGGTCCCTTATCCCTCCCCGTCCAATGTTAACCGTTTCCCTATTCAATAAGAGGGTATTATAAACTGCAGGGCAGCCCCAATCCCTCACCCTCGGTTATTGGGGATGAAGAGAAACGGTTGAACCAGAGCAAAAACGTGTTACTGGTCATATGACCCAAAAGCCTTGAAGGATGTTTAAGAATGTCCCTCAGGATCAAAGATCTGTTGCCAGACTCTAGAATATGTGATTCCAAAGACAACAAAAACAACAACAATAATAAAAGCAATAAGAAGAATGGGTATTTATGGAATTCCTTCTAAACTTCTATGTACCAGGTTGAGTTCTATGTGTATACATACACACATTTGTGCCCACATATGTGTGCATGTTGCATGCATTTATTAGCCCTCCACAGAATTTTATGATGGGTTTTATCACTGTCCCAGTGCACTTTGGGGGAAACCAAGATATAAACAAGTCACCCGACATGTGAGAAAAACTCCACAGCCATAAATTGCAACATTCAACATTAAGTAAGTCTAGAATCAGCCCTCGATTCTCCTGTACCTTGTCCTTTGTTCCTTCATATCTCTTGCTTCATTGTGTCAGCTACTTAGACGCTCTAGTCCTTTTTTTTAAGAGTCCAGCCCTCTGGTCCACGACCCCTCACCATGTTCCCTGACCTTTCCTTTTTATTCCTGCCATGTTGCTTTTTTCTAAATTCGTTCTCGATAAATGACCTCCCAGGACCAACTCGGCACAACCAAAGGGTTGCTACCCATGTCCTCTCCAGTCGTGGAGTGTGAGGAGCAGTACGATATCATCTATCCTTGTGATGGGACTCAGGGTGGACTTCCTGGCTAGGAGGACTAACTTTCTGAGCAGGAATTATCTACCAAGTTTCTATCATTAATCCAGGCTGCAAAGAGAACACCAGCCCGGGTCACTCACTCGGACTGCCTTGCTTTAAGAGAGAAGAAAGTTGACAACCAAAGTTTCTTGATATTAATCACCTCCTAATTAAAGCTCTAACTTTCCAGCTGACATAGTACCTCATTATTTTTCTAGTTATGTCTCTTTGCCTCTCAACATCCCCCTCACCACCCCATCCCCATCTCCAGCTTCAGAAGTCACCCTACACTCTGTCACTGGAATCCCAGTGCGAATGAATAATGCTTCAGTGTAGGAAATGAGCAAACACGAGGATTCAGTAACTAAGACGTATATTCTAAGGAGACCGAGTCAACAGAGTTTGTTTCCTTAAGCTAAAAAGCTTCAAGAGATAATTAGCACCCTAAATTGAAATAGAACACGATTTCTAGAGATTATCATGCTGGTGAGGTTGCTGGAACTTCAAACTTACATTCAGCGTAAAATTTACTCTTTTATGACTTATGGCTACTCAGAGATATTGTCGAAAAGACCATGAAATTCCCCAGAGCATTTTTATAAAGATGGAGAAGGAAATTCTCCCCTATTTGGGGTACACGGCTTCCTCTGCTTTCATCGCCTCCAATGCCTGCCATTATCAATGAGCTTATGCTGTCACACTGAAATATCTATTTATAACTGCTTCCCCCACTGGTCTATGAGTTAATAGGACCCCATCTGATTCATCATTGTGTCTTCCGCATCTATCTCAGTTCCTGATATAGAAAACGTGTCTAAATAGTGGCTGTCATATTGAACTCAACTGAAGCGGCATGAGGGGTGTTGGGAAAAGAGGTCCTTCTCGGATTAAGAACATTATAAATGCTTGTGGCAATCCCACTGGCTGGGCAGGTATACCCACTGCATATCTCTAGGGCTTATGATTGATCTCGTAGTAGCTCATGTAAGCACTCAAATGTCAGTTATCCAGGGTCAGGCTGATGGGTGTGCAAATTCTCGCTGGTTAACATAGAGATGTCCTTCCCATTCAAGAGGGTGGGTGGAGTCATGATTAAGCAACCTCTCATTTCCATTCTCTCTAACTTCCATACACAGTCCCCCCTACCCTGCATCACCCATCTCCACATGCTACTTTATTTTTTAAGGTTTATTTATTTATTTTGAGAGAGAAAGAGAGAGAGAGAGAGTGAGAATGAGTGGGAGTGGAGCAGAGAGAGAAAAGGAGAGAAAGAATCTCTAGCTCCATGGCTCCATGCTGTCAGGGTGGAGCCCGATGCAGGGCTCAATCCCTTGAACCGTGAGACCATGACCTGAGTCAAAACCAAGAGTCGGACACTTAACCAACTGAGCTGTTCAGAAGCCCCCCCCCCCCCCATGTGCTGCTTCAAATCAAGTAGCTTAAACTGGGTCTGGTGTACAGTATTTAACAGATAAGGAGCTTGGGTTTTCCAGATAATTAGGATTTTAGAAGGAAGAAGTTAGCATTTTAGCTGATGGGGATCAGGACAAGGGGAGGCATAGAAGCCTTCATTGACTGGGGTCTCTCCATATGTCTCCTCTTCTCTAAGCTTTGTGAGCATAGATGACAAGCATGACATCGGGAGGTCCTTAGATGGAAAAGAGGAAGAGAGAATCACACCCACAGCGGGGGAGCGGGGCGAGCTATCAACAATTAGATCAGATTTGGTGCCAGCTCGGTCATCCCTGCGGTACCCCCCGCTGGCATAATTTTGGGTTATTCATGTCCGGTTCCCTTTCATTCCTTTGTTATCTGAGAGTCAACTATCACTTTCAGTACAAACTCAAACTTTCACGAACCTTGATGGTCAAGGCCTATTTCTCACATGCAAATTAGATACCTGGGAGATCCTTTTCTCTTCTACTTTTGAAAAATGTATCTCATCTTTTCTTTTTGTCAAAGACAATAAATTAAGGACAAACTCGAAACTGTCAGCTCTGCTCCAAATTTTTTCTTGACCCCCTGATGAGACTAAATTCAAAACCAATTAGCGATTTCATGACTTTCACCTTTGATGGATGGCAGCAGTTGCCTCTCTCCCCCCTGGAGTAAAATAAGAAGCAGAGAGCTGAAAGGGATAAAATAGCTTTTGGATCAGAAATCCTCAGTGTCTACTGTTTTAGTGATTACCTAGGGCAACGTTGTAGCGTTTTTCCGGCTGGGGATGGCCTTGGAGAGCAAGCAGTTCTAGCACCTCTCATAAAGGATGAGAAAGTAGTTTCAAAGTTAGGTGACAGGCTCCAAGTCACTGATGCAGTGAGGGAAGAACGATGGATGAACTAGAAATCTTAAGATTCCCCATCCTCCATCACTGAGTTTCCTCTTCCCCAGAAGGCTGCCTCCTTGGTGAATAACACGCAGAACTTCTTTGACGCTGTGGAAAAGGGTTCCGTTTTGCGTCTTGAATTTGTAGTATTTACTCCGAGCCCACAAGAAGTCTTTCCAAGGCCCCCTGTTGTCTCTTTTGTTTTGGGAGATTCCACTGCCTGCCGTGAACCCTTTCCCCAAAGGTGCTTCTCTCACATTCAGCGGAAGGAGGTCACCGGCAGCATAGTCAATGAGGAAATATTGTGACTCACCACTGTCTCAATATCGCTGTTGGCCTTCGCTCATCCTGGAATTCATGACTTTCACCTTTGATGGCTGACAGCAGACCCATCCACAGGTAATTTCCCTCTGCCTGCCTGGGATTCCCTCATTCTCTTGTTCTTTAGGGCTCCAACTTTGTCCACTTAAGACTTCCTAGGTGTGTCTGAGTGGCTCAGTTGGTTAAGTGTCCGACTTCGGTTCAGGTCGTGATCTCGCAGTTCCTGAGTCTGAGCCCCGCATCAGGCTCTGTGCTGGAAGCTTAGAACCTGTAGCCTGCTTCAGATTCTGTAGACACAGACTCTCTCACAGGCATCTCTCTCTGCCCCTTCTCTGCTCACACTCTATCTCATAAATAATTAAATAAACATAAAAAAAAACCAACAACCTTCCTAAATATACCCAACCCCTGGTCCCTGTAACTCCGGTGGTTGTGGTTTATTGACATCTATGGAACACCCCAGTTAGCATGATATCTAGGGAATGATTTTTGCCTTGGGGGGGGGGGAATCAGGCTGAGCAGTGGACAGAGTTACCATACCCAACATCATGTCTCAATTATGCTCATCCAGAAATAATAACAATAGTGACCACTCATCAATCACTTACTTAGGAGAATGTGCTGTCTTAGATCCTATGGTGAACACTTGTTAGACATCATTATTTAACATTGTAGCATTCACGAAAATGTGACTTGGGGACCTTCAAAAACAGGGTGCTTACTTGACCAAAGGCCCTACCTACCATGCTCTGAAATCTATTGTCACATTTGCACTGAGGCCACTCTTTTCGGGGCCACACTCTTGGCCAGTGACTGAGATGAGTCCACTTTTGGAGACATAGCTCTCATCTGATGGCTGACCTTGACTGGAGGACTCCTTGACAATGGCCTTGCTGAACATTCCTGAGACTGCCTGTTAGTCAAGGATGGTGCCAACAACTTTCCTTTCCTCTTGCCTCCACTGGGATTAGGGCTGTTCCAGATCAGTCCCCAGTGTTCCCAGCTTCTATTTTTCTAATGGAGTTTCTACCTACTAAATCCTTGGACATTTATTCCAGTTGTAGCACCTGCAACTTGGAGGATCTAGACTGATACAAACCCTTACAATGACTCTGTGAGGCAGGTGCTATTTTCCTCATATTTGGATAAGAAAACAATAAGCCTTGAGAGTCCTGCTTTCATATTGGTTAAAACAAAACAAAACAAAAAAAACAAAACAAAAGGACTAGTTGTTTTCATAAATACTACACAGGTAAAAGACTCAAAACTTACTGTTGTCGTTGTTTGAAAGTTTAGTAGAAGAACTTTCTAGTTTGTTTCATTTGATTATTATTATTATTATTTTTAATTAAGTAGGTTCCATGTCCAACATGGGGCTTGAACTCATGACTCTGAGTTATATACTCTACTGTCTAAGCCAGCCAGATGCTCCTCATTTGATTATTTTTCAAGTCAAATATTCATATTACTGGGGAGCCTGGGTGGCTCAGTCAGTTGGATGTCCAACTCTTGATTTAGGCTCAGGTCATGATCCCAGGGTCATGGGATCCAGCCCTGAATCGGGCTCTGCACTGAATGTCAAGCCTGCTTGAGATTCTCTCTCTCTCTCCCTTTGCCCCTTTCCCACTTACTCGCTCATGCTCTGTCTCTCTCTCCAAAATAAATTTAAAGAATTTATATTACAGACACATTTTTAATTTTTACAAGTTGAAACATACGTTACATGTGACAAAATTTACCCTTTTAAAGTGTACAATTCAGTAGTTGTTAAGTGCATTCACACAGTTGTACCACCATCATTGTTAACTGATTCCATAACATTTTCATCAATCCCAAAAGAAACCCATACTTAATAGCATCGCTACCCATTCTCCCCTTCCCCTAACTTTTAGCAACCAATGTACTTTGTTTTCAAGGTTCCTATTGGTAAAACTTTAATTGTAAACTTTCTTTCCATCAATCTTTGTCATAGAAAACTAGGCATGTTTCCAAGTCTAAATACTTTTTTATATTTACCCTGAATTCCAATGTAAGTACGTAGCGGACCAGTGCACAAATCCAAATTAATGGTGGTTACAGTCATCAGCTTTTAACTCAGAAAACTAATTTCCCCCCTTCAACTTCAATTCGACTTTTATCAACAGTTTGGGGAGGAAAGAGGAAAGAAATCACTGATGATAATTACACAGAATGAATATTTCTGTGAAATTAATAGAGCTGGTCATATCTCCCACTTTGCTGTACGTTTCAGGAAGCTCAAATTGCAATTTGAATGTATATTTAGCAATCAATTAAGGCATTGTAATTAATATATTTAAATTATTTATTTTTCTCTGGCTTTGGACATATTAATATATTATCATTATTCTTGTTTTGACAAAATTATCTGGTTTCTGATTTTCATGTATATTTCACTTTTCATTCCATTGTACAGATTTTTGTAAGCTATTTGTTACAGTTTGAATCTTGAGGTAAGGTATAAACACTTTCTAGTAAAAACATCCAATGGAGAGATGAATTGGGGCTAGAAAAAATAGTATATTATGGCTAAGTGTGTTGTCGAAAATTATTTCTCTTTAATAATTTTGTTTTTCTCACCTAAAGTACCCTACTGAGTTTTTGGTGAATGTGGCTGATAAGAATTGGAAAGTGTTAGTAACAGAATGGAAAAGAGCAATTTCTTTAGAATGGTCACCACATTCCATTCACTGTTTTATCCTCTAGACCTGTCATCATCTCAGACCATGGGATGTGATCAGTCAATATTTGCATAGGATTCGATATCGGTTTCTTTTTCTTTCTTTTGTTTAAAGCATTTTTATTTATTTTTGAGAGACAGAGAGAGACAGAGCGTGAGCATGGGAGGGGCAGAGAGAGAGGGAGACACAGAATCCCAAGCAGGCTCCAGGCTCTGAGCTGTCAGCACAGAGCCCGACGCGGGGCTCGAACCCATGAACGGTGAGATCATGATCTGAGCCAAAGTGGGACACTCAAGCGACTGAGCCACCCAGGTGCCACTGATACCAGGTTTGATTCCGGGGTCTGGAGTAGACTCCAGAGATTTTGTGTTTTCTTTTTTCTCTAAACCTGATTGTCATCCTCGCTAACTGTATTTTGTCAGCATTAGTTGAGAACCTGTCACTGCTAAGAGTTTCAGTGGTTCTTACTGGGGGTCATTCTGCCCTTTGAAGAAGTTTTTGGTTGTCACAGCTGGGGGTGGGGGTTATGACTGATGTCTAGTAGGTAGGATGATGTTAAAAACATCACTGGTGGGGCGCCTGGGTGGCGCAGTCGGTTAAGCGTCGGACTTCAGCCAGGTCACGATCTCGCGGTCCGTGGGTTCGAGCCCCGCGTCGGGCTCTGGGCTGATGGCTCGGAGCCTGGAGCCTGCTTCCGATTCTGTGTCTCCCTCTCTCTCTGCCCCTCCCCCGTTCATGCTCTGTCTCTCTCTGTCCCAAAAATAAATAAATGTTGAAAAAAAAAAATGAAAAAAAAAAACATCACTGGATGCACAGGAAACGTCTCCGTAATAAACAATTGTCTGGTTTACATTTTCAATAATGTTGAAGTCAAGAAACTCTAGGCCGAAGACTTATTTTAGACGATTGGTAGGCATAGTCTTGGCAATGGTCTGTCATACTTTCTCTTGGATCACTTCCTCTGTGGAAAGCCAGGTCCATGAGAACACTCAAACGGTCCTGTGGAGAGGAGGAACTGGTACCTCCTGTCAACAGCCAGCATGCCCTTAACCGCTAGACATGTGAGCGCACCATTTTGGAAGAGGGTCCTCGAACCCAGTCAAGCCTTCGAATGACACGTCTGGTTAATACCTTAACTGTAACCTCATGAGAGACCTTAAGCCAGAGACACGCATTTAAGTCACTCAAATGCCCCACCCACCGACCCCCTGTGCCATCATAAATGTGTTGTTGTCTCAGGCTTCCATGTTCTGCAGTAACTTGTTTTGCAGCAATTAGTAGCTAATATTCTGCTCCAATGACATATTTCCAGCTTCCTCACTGTTCCTTCACCATCTCTGGGAGGTGACAATTGTTTAAATTTCCTTCTGAAGTGTGGCACGAAGAATCTAGGCAACATTCTTTCCATAATCAGAAGGAGTTAAAAGAGTTGTGGAAAGAGTGAAGTTTCCTCCCAGGACCGCAAGATAACGTTTTGGAGAAGTGAGCCCATTGTTTTCCTCAAAAGCATCTGGAATTTTGGATGATTGGATTATCAGCTAACTCAATCAACCTGCATCATGGAGAAAGCCTATTTTAAAGAATAGATCAAACTTTGTTATTCCACCAAAAATTAGCTTTTTATCTTATCCCTTGTGGCTTTGTCTGTCTGAACAGGATGCCAAACCTTGTAGATATTTCATGACCTCAAAAGCTATGTTACTGCATAGGCATTTTTGTTCTCATGGAACTTTAGTTGTCTAGGAAAAGGGATTCTACTTTTCCTTCTTATCTCAACCAGTAAGTATTTTCATTCAGATGACTAGTTCTTATTTTAACCACCTTCAAATGAAACCTTCTGGGATACAGCACATTGTTAACATTTGTAGTATAACTTATTACTTAATTAACAACCAACACATTGGTGATAATTGCAATACACTGGGGACAAGATGACAAGACGATAATAGTGATTTGATGAATGCTGTGGCAATAATAAGACGAGAATTGTTTAAAAGTCAGCAGGCCAGTTTAAAAAAACATGAAAACATAGACTTATGAGGAAATGATTTCCTTGTATGAGTCATGAAGGACCGCTGTCTGAAAAATATAAGAAAGCGTGTCAACCATAAAACACGACCAAAGGATTTTGACATACAATTTGTTTAGAATTCCCTTAGACATTCTACAATTAAGATAATGCCATTCAAAACTCCCTGAATTGGAATACCAAAAGCTCTGCAATTGAATTGCTGGGAAGATATGGAGGCTGTCAGATTTCAGTTTCATGTTGGTGACATCAATCTGGGCGTGATTTAAGTTGATCTGACTCTTTATTCAAGTATTTCTGTCTTCTAGTAAATTGTGGTTTCCTGAATGGTAACAAATAATGCTTTATTCATTATTTTTTTTTCCATATTGCATTGTTGAACAAATAGAAGGCACTCAGCTAATATTAAAGTTAGAAAGAAAGCAGGGAAGAAGGGAAAAAATGGAAAAGAGTGTCATCAAATAAGACATAAAGTGTCCAACTTCGTAATAGATCTTGAGAGTGTTCTGTCACTAATTTAGCAAACACTGAAAGCTTACAGTTTCAGAATCCAAGTACCAAAGAGAACTTTCGATAGTTCCAGTCTTGAGTAGTTTACGGTTCGACAGAGGTAATAGAATATCAATCAGTATGAAATCATGGTAGCAATTTATTAATTTCATAATAAAGCCTTAGGAAAACAATTTATGGAAAGACAAAGAAGGTACCAAATACCTTCATCAGGAAAATAAGATGGAGAAACTTGATTGTGGGGATTTCATAGAAGATGCCAGGTGTCAAAGCACAGGAGGATATTAGAAAGGATATCCTTACGGAAGGAAACAGGTGGTATATGAAAGGCAGAAAGATAAGTAAGAGACGGGTTCTTGTAGCGACAGTAGCATGGATGTGGCAAGCTGTTTTATTTTTATCTTTTCTCTCCTACTGTAAGAGAATTTTCAATGCCGTGTGTTGACATGTGACTTCTGGTGCCACTCGCCAGCATCTAGAGATGGGTGCACATCACTGATATATCAAGATCGGCCCTATGCAGGAAGGAGAAGGAAATAAGCAGTGACCTTATCCTACTCACACAGAAGCTTTCAGATCCTTGTGTGGTTTGGATGTCGTTTTCCTCTCTTTTTATCCTAAGGTTGAGGTAAGGGCGGATTCTCAAAGCTGCGTTGTGGAGTGCAAAGAGGCTCTGAGCAGAGCCACGGCAACCTGCAGCTGCTGACACGTAAAACAGGAAAGAACTAAACCTTTGTTATTGGAGGCCGGTGAGATAGCAGATTGCTGTTGATTATCGCAGCATAACCCAAGGAAAGCTTACAAAAGCGGTAATCAAAATGATTAAACTTGACATTGCCAATGGCTGTGATCACTCTAAGTATACGATTCAGCACACCGTGGCCTTCATGATCAGTGTGAAAACTCACCAACACGCACACCACCTTTGGAACTGATGGGCAGTGAAAGTACAAGCCAAATTTCTTGAATGCTTCATTCAGATCTCTCTCTGGGATCTCATGCTCACATGCTTTTTGCTCTGCGTGAACTGTGCTGGTCCCACTAAGTTGTTTCTGTTATTTATCAAGAAGCATCAGGGGCCCTGGGTGGCGCAGTCGGTTAAGCGTCCGACTTCAGCCAGGTCACGATCTCGCGGTCCGGGAGTTCGAGCCCCGCGTCGGGCTCTGGGCTGATGGCTCAGAGCCTGGTTCCGATTCTGTGTTTCCCTCTCTCTCTGCCCCTCCCCCGTTCATGCTCTGTCTCTCTCTGTCCCAAAAAAAATAAACGTTGAAAAAAAAAATTTAAAAAAGAAGCATCAGGGGTGCCTGGGTGGCGCAGTCGGTTGAGCGTCCGACTTCAGCCAGGTCACGATCTCGCGGTCCGTGAGTTCGAGCCCTGCGTCGGGCTCTGGGCTGATGGCTCAGAGCCTGGAGCCTGTTTCCGATTCTGTGTTTCCCTCTCTCTGCCCCTCCCCCGTTCATGCTCTGTCTCTCTCTGTCCCCAAAAAAAAATAAACGTTGAAAAAAAGAAGCATCACATAGCGGTGCCTGGGGGGCTTAGTCGGTTAAGCGTCTGACTTCGGCTCAGGTCATGATCTCACGGTTCGTGGGTTCGAGCCCCGTGCTGGGCTCTGTGCTGACAGCTCAGAGCCTGGAGCCTGCTTCGGACTCTGTGTCTCCTGTCTCTGCTCTCCCCCGCTCTTGCCCTGTCTCTCTGTGTCTCTCCAAAAGTTATAAAAAATTTAAAAAAGAAACATCATATATGGTAGGAAATTCATTGATTTACACATTTTTAATAGAAGCATAGTTAATATACAATATTGGATTTGTTGCAAGTGTATGACATAGTGACTTGACAGTTATACATATATAATGTAGTTGAGGCCACCATGATAAGTGTGGTTATCATCTGTTACAATACAAAGTTATCACAATATTATTGATTATATTCCCCATGCTATCCTTTTTATATTGATTTTAAACTCAATTTCTATCTCTTATCCTCAATTACAATATAATTATGGATTAGATCATAACGATATTTATTTTAGATTATTTTAGGCCAATGACTAAACTTGATGACTGTGAACATCATATTAAGAACAACGGTTAGGGTATGCTGTGTCATCAAGGGGGACGAGCCGAGGGTATCCGACTACTGGCTTGTGATGGTCAACCAAGTTCACGGAACATGATAGGGTGGGAGCATAGGAGCAAGTTAGTGCCAACAAGGAAGATGTCACACACTCATGTTTATGGCTTGGGCGATTTGAAATATTTCCAATAAAAATAAACACATTTCCCCTGGACAACTCATTATGTATCTACTAATGTGTATCCAGATGGTGCATTCCATAAGTAAGTGACAACTGCCCTCATGACAGTCTGTTGAGAGGCCAAAGCTGACTGAAGCAAGAGGTGAGACAAGCAAGTTCAGGCATGATGTGACAGGCGGTATCCACGGCATTCCTGGAGTATATGACATGTGGGGAAGATCCTTTTCTTTTCTTTCTCTTTCAATTCCCACAGAGTAATATTCACCCTTTGAAAGTGTAACCATCAGTATAATCTAATTCTAGAAACTTTTCATCGCTTCAAAAAGAAACTACAGAAACTACTACATAGTCATCGGTAGTCACACCCCATTCCCCCCTCTCCCAACTCCTGGAAACAACTAATCTACTTTCTGTCACTAAAGATTTGCCTATTCTGCACATTTTCTGTGAATGGAGTCATACCAGATGTGACCTTTTATGTCTGACTTCTTTTGCTTTGCATAATGCCTTCATCGTTCATGCACAAAAGCAGGCACCAGGACTTTATCCTTTTCTATAATGGAATAATACTCTATTTTGTGGATTTTTTTATATGTTGTTTATCTATTACTCCGTTGATAACTATTAAGATTGTTCCACTTATCGGCTATTATAAATGATGCTTCTATGTGTCTGTGTATAAGTTTTGGTGTGGATGTACGTTTTCATGTATTTTGGATATACACCTACAGGTGCAATTGCTTTCAGATAGTACCTCTATGTCTAGTATTTTGAGGAAATGCCAAGCTGTTTTCCAAAGTAGCTGCAGTTTTCATTCCAAAAGTCTTTACAAATTTTATTTCAAATTCTTTACATCCTCTCCAACACTTGTTAATGTCCATCTTGTCCATTGTAGTCATTCTAGTGTGCATGAAATGGTATCTCATTTTGGTTTTGATTTGCATTTCTGTAGCAAATAATGATGTCAAGCATTCTTTCATGTAGTTCTTGGGCATTTGTGGATTTTCTTTAGAAAAATGTCTATTCAACTCTTTGCCCACTTTCTAATTGGTGATTTGTCTTTTTCTTCTTGAGTTTTAAATGTTATTCATATATATCGGGACTCTAGATGCTCATTAAATATATAAGTTGATGGGGCGCCTGGGTGGCGCAGTCGGTTAAGCGTCCGACTTCAGCCAGGTCACGATCTCGCGGTCCGTGAGTTCGAGCCGCGTGTCGGGCTCTGGGCTGATGGTCAGAGCCTGGAGCCTGTTTCCGATTCTGTGTCTCCCTCTCTCTCTGCCCCTCCGCCGTTCATGCTCTGTCTCTCTCTGTCCCAAAAATAAATAAACGTTGAAAAAAAATAAATATATAAGTTGAAAATACATTCTTTAATTTTGTTTATCTTTTTGCCTTCTTGATGTTATCTGTTGAAGCACTTAAGATTTTAATTTTGTTAGAGCCAATTTATCTAGTATTTTTTTTCCTTTTTGTTTCTGACGCTTTAGTATAATAATTTAAAATTTATTTCATAAAACCCAAAGTCATAATTGCTGCCTAGAACTTCCAGTGCAAAGTGGAATAGAAGGGATGGGAGCAGAAATCCTTGCCTTGATCCTTATGGTGGAGAAAGATCTCAATCTTCTGCTGTGAAGTCTGATGTTAAATGTGGATTTTTCATAGATGCCCCTTATCAGGTTAAGGGAGTTTCCTTTTATTCCTAGTTTACTGAGGGGCACCTGGTTGGTTAAGTTGGTTAAGCGTCTGGCTCTTGGCTCAGGTCATGATCTCGTGGTTTGTAGGGTTGAGCCCCATTTGCAGCTCTGCACTGACAGTGTGGAGCCTCTCTCTGCTCTCCCTCTCTCTCTCTGCTCTTCCCCTGCTTGTGCTTTCTCTCTCTCTCTCAAAGTTAATAAATTAGTTAAAACATTAAAAAAATCCTAGCTTACTATTTTTATCATGTATGAGTATTGGATTTTTCCAAATGCTTATTCTGTGGGTATTTATATGATTGTGAAAGTTTGTCCATCTTTCTCTTAATATGGTGACTTCCATGGATTGATTGACTTTCACATGTTGAACCAAACTTATATTGCTAACATAAATCCCACTTGGTCACGATGTATACTCCTTTACATATGTTGCTCTGATTGGTTTCCTCCTAAATTTTTGAAAATATTTGCGTCTATATTTATAAGGGTTATTGGTCTGTAGTTTTCCCTTATGTGATACGTTTATATATTTCGGTATCACAGAAGAAGTTGGAAAGTTTTACCTTCTCTTCTATATTTTGGAGGAGGTAGTGAATGATTGATGTTAATTCTTCTTTAAACGTTAGGTGGATTTTTACCAGTGAAACTATCTGATCCTGGGCTTTTTTTTTTTTTTTTTTTTTTTTTGTAGAAAGATTTTGATTAATAGCTGACTCTTTTTTGCTTGTTATAGTGTATTTTTATTTTCTGTTTATTCTGGAGTCAGTTTTGGTAGTTGGTGCTTTTCTGGGAATATGTGTGTTTTACTTCAGTGCTAATTTGTTGACGTTCAAATGTGTATAGAATTATACGTGTTGAGCAAGGGTCGTCTGTTGTCTTCCATAAAGAACATCAGCCCCAGGATAATAACCCAGTGCATGGCTTGCGGGTGTCAGGGTCACCAAGACAGACATGACTCACACAGGCACTTGATGGAACACATAGAGGGGACAGAGAAAGATCAGTGAAAATAACAAAAATTGATCCTCCTGGCCAATGGGTCCCATCTTGCCTCTATGCAGGGAGATAGCACTGAAAGAACCCCTTTTGTGCTGTAGGCAAAGAAACCCTTTCCTTCCCCCCCGAGAATAGATGCCTCAGTGGGGTTGGCCAGGTGCTATATGATACATAGTCATTGACTAGAGCAGAGCAGTATACATCAAGTCCAGAACAGGGAATGATAGGCTCGGACGTGGCAATGAGCACAACATGGATGTGAGGGTTCCTGTGTCCATGTACAGAGTTATTCCAGGTCTGAGGTTCACTTCATGCAGCTATACAATGGCCAAACAAGTCTCACATAACCGCTTTTCATAAAACTTTATAATGCTGCCTCTTTCTGTGAGGGTCCTAACAGGGGATCATCTTGTATGCCTGATTTTAGTAATCTCTTGTTGTTGTTGTTGTTGTTTCCCCCTTAGTCAGTGTAACTAGCTTGTCAAACTTTTAATCTTTTCAAGGAACAAATTGGGTTTTTAACCTTCTCAAGGAATAAATTGGGTTTTGTTGATTTCTCTCTACTATTTTTCGATTCTCTATTGTGTTTGCATTCTAATGGTTATCTCCTTCTTTTTGTTTGCTTCGAGCTTAGTTCTTTCTTATTTTCTAGTTTCTTAAAATGAAAGGTTAGGCTATTGATTTGGGTGATTTCATGGGCCAGACATTTCTATGTTAAATCCTATCACTGCCTGCCTCAGATGTGACTGTATTTGGAGAGATCTTTAGAGAGGTAATTAAGTTAAGATGAGGTCATCAGTGTGGGCCCTGATGTAGTATGACTGATGTCCTTATAAGAAGGACGAATTTGGACACGAGCATGCCCATAAAGAAGACAACTTGAAGACACAGGGAGAAGGTGGCCATCTACCAGCAAGGCGAGAAGCCTCAGAAGGAAACAACCATGTGAACCCTTGAACTTGAAGTTCTAACTTCCAGAGTTGTTGAGAAATAAATTTTTGTTGTTTGAGTCACCCAGGCATGTTCTCCTGGAAGCACTAGCAAACCAATCCAGGTATTATTTTTTATCATTTTTAATATAGGCATAAGGACCTATAAATTTCCATTTAAGCCCTGTTTTCATTATGGTCCATGAGTTTTATTTTTAATATTTGTATAGCCTATGAGTTTTTATATGTTGTGTTCCTTCTTCATGCATCTCAATGTATTTTCTAAGTTCCTTTGTCATTTCTCTTTTGACCCGTTGGTTATGTAGGAGTGCATTGTTTCATTTACACATATTGGTGAATGTCCTAAATTTCCATCTGTTGTATATTTCTAATTCCATACAATTTTAGTAGGAGAATATACTTTGTGGGAATTTAATCCTCTAACAGTTATTGATTTTTTTTCATGGCTAATATATGGTCTATTTGGGAGAACATTCCATGTATTCTTTTCAACACTTTGGATGACATTACATTGCCTTCTGCCCTGCATATTTTTGTTGTTGTCAAAAAAATCACGTGTTAATCTTACTGAGGAACACTTGTACATGATAAGTGCTTTTCTCTTGCTTTCAAAATTTTCTCTGCCTTTGATTAGACATAATGTGTCTAAGTGTGGATTTCTGAGTTGAATTTCATTGACCACTGTGGGTGTGCAGGTAAGAGTTTTTCATCCAGTTTAAAAAGTGGACTTTATTTCTTCACACCTTCCCTTCATTTTCTTTCTCCCTTTCATTTCCTATGAGACTCTGGAAACTCCTTTCTATGAATGTGGTGTGCTTGATAATGTCCCACATGTTTCTGTGTCTCTATATTTTTCTTCATCCTTTTTTTCTTTCTGTTCTTCAGACTGGATAATCCCCATATAACATCTTCATGGTTGTGGGTCCTTTCTTTCACTTGCTGCAATATGTTGCGGAGCCCCTCTCGTGACTCTTTCATTTCAGTTACTGTATTTTCAACTCCAGAATTTCTGTTTAGTTTTTTTTTTTTGTTTTCTAATTCCTATTTTTTTAGTGATTTTTTATTTGGTTAAAACATCATTCTAATACTTTCTTCTAGTAATTTATTTATTTTTTTTGAGAGGGAGAGGGGCAGAGGAGAAGAGCAAGAGGGAGGAGAGAGAGAGAGAGAGAGAGAGAGGAGAGAGAGAATCTTAAGTAGGCTCCACACCCAGTGTGGACCCCAATGCAGGACTTGATCCCATGATTCTGGGATCATGACCTGAGCTGAAATCAAGAGTGGGACTCTCAACTGACTGAGCCTCCCAAGCACCCTTAACTAGTTCTTTAGACAAGGTTGCCCTATGTCATGTCTGTCTAGTGAGTCCAATGCCTGGACTTCCTCAGGTACCATTTCCACTAATTGATTTTTTTTTCTTGTGGATAGGCTATGCTCTGTTGTTTCTTTCATAGCTCATAAATTTTTGTTAAAAAATAAAACAGACGTTTAAAATAATATAAGATGGCAATTCTGCAAATCAGACCCTCCTCTCGCCATGATGTGTTGTTGCTGTTGTTTGCTCTTTGTTTAATGATTTTTCTGAGCCAATTCTTTAAAGTCTGCGTTCTTTGTCATGTATGACCACTGACATTTCTCTTCTATTAACTTAGTAGTCAGCTAGTTATTGTACAGAGATATCCTTAAAGGCCTGTAACCAGTGAGTATCCCAGACTTTGTCAAGAAGCTCTGTATGCATGTTTGTGCATACCTTAAATATTCAGTTAGACACTTGACACTTTTGTCTTATAAATCACTTCCTTACTTCTGCAGAGCCTCAAATGTAGGTAAGATGAGTTGGAATCTTTCCCGAAGAACATGTGGAAATTTCCGAACATGAACACAGCCCTACACATGTCATTTCCAGGAATATGTCAAAGATTTTCAAGGCCCCCTGCCTATCTCATTCGCCAGTCTTTCCTTTTAAAGCTTTTTCATTAGTTTTTTGTTTGCCTCAACTGTTACCCACTGCCCTAGGAAACTGTGAAGTTAAATGTAGGAACATTTCCTTAGGAAGTTACACAATTTCCTGTGTATGTTTCTGACAGTCCTCAGGGAAAAGACTTTTTCACACTGAGTAAGCTCTGAGTGCGGTCAAATGAAGGCAGTTCATGTGGGGTCTTCTAAGGAAACAGTAGACTAGTCAAATGTCAATACTTCGAGAAGGAGGTTGAAGAATTTCCAGCCCAGTTCCACTACCACGATAGCAAGCTGTTGATTTTTAAGGTCATCATAGAACTGGACAACAGAAAATAGGACAAGGGCAAGTTCGGACACCATGAGTCTCACAGTTCCTAAAAAGAATGAGCCCTTTTTCTTGAATAAACAATCTGATATTCCTGAAAGCTTTTGGTTACTTTCCAGAGTCCTGAAAAATTTGATTATGACAATTTATGCCAGTTTTGTGTTACCTTAATGAAGGAGTGAATTTTGGAAATCTGCCATTTCCACTGACATCATCCAGAGATCATTTTCAGCATCGTATTTCCTCTTTGCAATTATTTTTTTCCAGGTATAGGTAATGATCATTAAAAATCATTATTTACTTTTTTTCATTTAATAAAAAAAATTCTTACCAATTTTAAAATAATACACTTCAGTGGAAGAGATAGTTTTCATTCACATTCTGCAAAATAATTTTCTGCATGAACTAAACTGGATTTACCACATAAAAACATTTCACGTTGTGTTTCGCTGTTTCCAATACAAACAAATATCCCAAATGTTTGCATGGAATGATAGGATTGAAATGAGCCAAGTGGAGTTTCTGCAATTTTATAATCCATGTGCTGTTGTTGTTTATTTTGAATATACCTTTTTGTGCAGAATTATGAAGTACCAAAGACCTTGGAGGCTCAAAGTCTCCCAGGTGAGCTTGAACTCTTCTGCACCCTTATGAACTTTTGTACTTACTCTCAAATAGAATACATTTCCCTAAGTACGCATGGCAAGGGGCTGATGGTACCAACTGGTGTTATCCAAATTAACTTCTATGAGGAATATGTTAACTCAAGGATAAGTGTTAACGTACCAACTTGAATCTCACATACAGGCTATTAAAACTCAGTGATAGCTGCAGCAATTCTTTGCGCTAACGTTGTTCACAGTTCACAACTTTATTGTCTGAATGTGGGTGGACAGCTTCCATCATCTTGCCCTGCTGTGTCGCTATGATACGCATTTTCCTTTCCATCTTTTAGGCATAATATGGGCATGCTGTCTGTCATCTGAGCTCTTCTCCCTACTCTTGTCTCTGCACATTCTCTTCATTATAATATTTGTCTAATTCCTACTAGCCTTTCATGCTTCTGCTACAGTGTCACATCCTCAGAGAAGTGTTCTTGATCTCTCTCACCTCCATCCCAAACCCGTTTAGGCACCTGTGCTTTCGTACCAAGCATCTTGTATATACCTGTATTCTAGCACTTGCCATGCTCTGTTGTCATTGTCTGTATGCTTGTCTCTCTTCTGCAGGCAGGAAGTAAATCTTATTCCATTTTATTACCCACAACCAGTGGCGCTTGTCACATATCAGTAATACAATAATTATTTTTGGAAGGAAGGATGGGAAAATGACCACTGTCTCTCACTGAAACGATTTTATAGCAATACAAAGTGGAGGGACTTGAGTAGTTGATGTAGCCAAGTGTTGGTGGCCAGCATACAAAACCAATTTCTACTCTTTCATTATGTATTTATTCCCTAAGGGTGACTTTATCATTCAAAGGCATTTCTCAAAGTGTGGGCAATAACTCCCTTAAGGAAATATTTCTTCATAAAATGTGTAAGATGCATGAAACTTTTATAACTCTGGTGGCAGTAGGCAGACTGCCACACTAGAAATATAAGGAGATTATTCAAAGATGGGGCATTAAGTGGAACACAGTTTGAATTATCTAAGGCTGATGGCATGAATATCTTTGTACACTTAAAATAAAACAATAAGTAACAATAAATAAAACAAAAATACTCATTTTGTATGAGTATATTATTGTATTCTTATAATATGGTTACATTAAAATGCTTATACAATTTTATTCAGATCATCAACATGTGTAAGATACCAGAAATGTAAATATGAAAAATTTAAGATACTGATAGCCATAATATTCACTGTTAAATTTTCCTTATTTTTATCTCAATTTTCCCTCTCTTTGTAACTAGACATTATATGTATATTTTAATTTAAATTTGTATATATATATACAAATATATATACAAATGTATATTATACAAATACATATATATACACAAATGTATATATATATGCATTTATAGTTTATTTAAAAATTATATCACATTATATACATTATTTTGCTCCCCACTACCACATTGTTTGCATTTGTATATATTACTTAATATTCTTTTATTTTTATTTTTTTATATTACTTAATATTCTTGAAAAATATTATTTAACAGTTATCATTAGCTTGGTATATATAATGTTCAATATTTCCTCTTTTGCAGGTTATAGATTGTTTCTTTTTTTTTTTCTTTTAATTTTGCTAATACAGGCAAGCAGAAATATTTATTATTTTATGGTATATTTTGTATACATATATGTATACACATACATATGATTTAATTCTTTTTAATGTTTTAAATTTTTTTTTTTTTTTTTTTTTTAGATAGAGAGAGATAATCCCAAGCAGGGTCCATGCTCAGCGTGGAGCTCCACACAGGGCTTGATCCCATGACTCTGGGAACATGACCTGTGCTGAAATCAAGAATTGGATGCTCAGCTGAGACACCCAGGTGCCCCTTGACTGCACGATTTTATGTGCTGCCTTAATCTTGATGATTCCAAATGTAGATCACAAGTCCTACTTTCTCCCATGAACTTCACACCCGTTTGTCTGTCTGTGGCATCTGTCCACTGCCTAATATACACCTCAAACTTAACATCCCCCAAACCTAATGTTTGTTTTCCACCTGCACTCAAATCTGCTCTTGTCTAAGTTATCCCCATGTCACTAAATGATGAGTCAAAACTGTAGCAGGTATGTGGGCCCAAAACTTAAAATCATTCCTGAATAATTTCTCTTCCCATGTTCACAGAGAACCAATCACAAAGTAAATATTGTTATAGCTTTAACCTCAGACTTCTCCTCACAGACCCATGTCCATAACCCTCATTGTCATCATCTAAGAACAAATACCACCATCTCTCAACATACACACACAATTTCCACACAGTTGCATGACTATGATTTTAAAATAATCACACCTGTTGAAATCTTCTAGTGCTGCCTTTTCTCACTAAGAGAAAAGCTAAAGTTTTTACAATGTTCTGAAAGATCCCACAAGTTGTGCCCCTAACATAATAACATGTTACCACACATACTTCTGCCCTAGGCTTTTTCACTATTTCTGAGAACAATTTTATGGGATCTTCCTGGTTGGGGAAATTGATTTATAAAGAAATGGCATATTTACATTACAATAGTCCCCTCTTATCCACAGGAGATACTTTCCAAGACCCCCATTGGATGCCTGAAACCAAGGGGTACCATGCCTATATATACTGTGTTGTTTTCCTGTACATTCATATGTATGGTGAGTTTTAATTTATAAATTAGAAATTGTAAGAAGTTAACAATAATTAATTATCAAGTAGAATGATTCTAACAATATATTGTAATAAAAGTTATACGAATGCACTCTCTCTCTCTCTCACCTTTATTCTTGTGATAATGTGAAATGATAAAATGCCTATGTTATGAGATGAAGTGAGGTGAATAATGCAGGAACTATGATATAGTGTTAGGATTCTACTGACCTTCTGACATTATTCAGGAAGATCATCATCTCTTTCTGGAGGGCAGTTGACCACGAGTCACTGAAACCATGGAAAGCAGAGCCACAAATATGAGGGGGCTCCTGTGTTAAGTTTCTCTATCCTAGAATGAGCTATATTTTTTCCCTCTTTCTTTTTTATACCTACATCTTATAAAAATTAATTATCCTCTTTTTTTTCCAAAAAGAATTCTGCATATTTTTTTTTCTATTTTTCTCTAGGTAAACGACCTTGGTTGTTATTCTTAATGTGTGCCCAATTTTCTCCAATTACATTTTATAATTCATTATTATCTGATTATAACAGGTTTTTCCAACTTTAGCACAAGTTGGCATTTTGGGCCAGATAATTGATTGTCTTGTGCATTATAGGTTATTTAACAGCATCCTTGCCTTTATGCATGAGATGCCAATAGCATTCATTCCCCCCCATTTTATGTTATTAAACTTAAAAAATGTCCCCAGACATTGCCAAATGTCTTGTGAGGCACAAAATTGCCCCTGGTTGAGAAGCACTCACCTTTATGAAGGTCCAGACTGGTTTTTAAATGCCGCATACAGCCCATTCTTGTTTGGTCCCAATATTCCCCATGCTCCCTTCATCTTAATCAGTTCTTAATTTAAAAACGTATGGTACCTGACACATTGTCTATAAGAAAGAGCCGTGGCAAATGATTTCCTCGGAGCCCCACATAGACTGAGTCCACAATTCCAGGTAATCATAAGTCTACAGGTTAATATGCTTCAGCAAGCACTAAGTTATGGAATGTGTGTAGACGGGGGGACGGATCACCCAGGTGTCCAGCAGGTACATGGCTTTGTGCCCATGGCTTAGCTTCTCCAAGCCTGAGTCTTCTCACATACAAAAGGGATGTGGAAGCAGCCGCTTCACACAAATGTTATGAAGTTATAAATGAGGTCTGTGCGGCCCAGAGCACAACTTAGACAACTTATAATTGTAGCTATTATTATTCCCCAAAGTCAAAGAAGTGACAATGAGGAGACAGTCCTAAGACCCGAGGGAGGGGCTGCAGGGGTGGAAAATACATACTCCTCCATCAACACTGCCCTGGCCAGTACACCATTGTCGCCTGGAACGTTTATTAAATGCCCTGTCTAGGAATTATGCTAGCGCTGAATTTTGAAAGTGTAATATCCAGACTCTGTCTGTAAGAAGTTCCCTACGTTAGAAAGAAAACATAGTGAAAATGAAGGCCTGTACTATAACAAATGAGTGAATTAGACGAGTACAGGGGACAGAATCAGAGGGGCATTTCTGCAATGCCTCAACTCAAGAGAAAGAATTGACGTGGTAAAAATGATTATCCACGTACCGTATCTATACGACACTATTAATTTGTTAAGGTAAGAATTCGCTTGCAATGACAAAATTTCCACCAACAGTCCAAGAGTCTGGAAATTTCCTTTTGGTGTTAGTGACTTGTGTTATGCGATGGGTCCTTTTTACCCAAACTCAAGAAATGCCTTGGAGGGAAACAGACAAGCAGTTTCTCCCTTAGGCTGCTAAATTGCATAAAATAATTAACCAGAGAGCTAAGAGGGATGTGCAGTTGTTTGGCAAAGTTAGGATTAGTAGCAGAAGAAAATAAAATAAGCCCTGATTTGCAGAGAGCGACTCCGTCCTCCTGTGGGACCCAGCTTGCTGAATGCTGAATTCTGGTCTCCAGAAAGGGAAAGAGCTATAATTCACAGCAGAAATCTATTTATCCCCCAAGTAATAATGTGTAATCTTTAAAAACGTTTCAAAATGTGTTCTACGATAACTGCATCGAGATTGTTCTCAAAAGAAAGTCTCCTTATGTCAAATCAGACATATCACCTGTTCAAGTTCTTTTTTTCTTTAGTTTTGTTAAGAAAATGGAACCCAGAGTAATGAAATGACCTGCTCAAGTTCACACAGATACTTTCTTTTAAAGCAAAAGTTAGAGCACATTTCCTGGTACTGAGCCCAGTGTTTTTCCCCTCTACACTTTATTCCCTCTCCACATACTTCACTTTGTCATCTTTTTCAAATAAATGGTGCTTGGAAAAGTTCCAGAGGCAAATGCACCTTCAGTTCCATTTCGAGAGTTCATCCTGTAATTGTCACACCTGATCTCTGTCCCAGTGCCTGAACCCAATCACTGGGGATAATTTGAATCGACTGAAGCTTCTAGAGTCTGTGCATGTTGCCGTTGACCCTCCTCATTCAAACCATGCCGTTGTGATGGGCAAGGTTGGCCACTGCCACTTTAAATTAGTGGTTTATCTTGAGTCCTGGAGAAAGGAAGTCCTTTCAGGAGGAGAGGATGATGAATCACACGGCAGGGAACAAATGTAACTGTGATTAATGGGACATTACACAACAACAAAAAAATAGAGCCAACTGTGTGCGGAGATAACTGGAACCACAAAGACCAACTTATTGTCTAAGGTGATGTAATTAACTTCAAGCTCCTCCATAGCTTGGATGGCTGATTCCAGTGAGCTTTTCCATTGTGCTAGTAATAATGACAAGGTTGTGTCTTCTTATTTTGAATATTAGCCTATTAAGGACCATTTTTCTCCAATGCATGGCACTGATAAAATGTCAAAGACTAAGATATGGCAATTTGAAGTAGCATGATTTTAAGTAACTGCAGATTCATTCAACTTTCCCTCTTTCCCAAGGAAGACAATGGAAGAAAAGACCAAACATTTGGTTTATGATATATGAGCTTCTTCAAATATTTCCATGCAAGAAGGACTCACTGATTATCTTTTCCATTTTTATTTATTATTATTATTATTATTATTATTATTGGTTGCTCTGGGTAAAGTGAAAAGAAGTTTTCAGAACATGTTATATTATAGTAACTGTGATGAAGAAAGATTTCTTTTTGCTTCTCACCACCTGCTAGGGTACCTTGTCCTGTTCATGCAAGTGCATTTCTCTCATCCATAAGAAATAAGTAATTGCTTTGTCTATCAGACAGAATGGTTGCCTTGGATTTTTGTGAAAGTATTATGGATTCAAAAATTATTCTCTGCATTTTAAATAAGAGAAGAATCAGTACTGTAGGTATTGCAATCTTGTCCACATACTTCAGTTAGCAAAGTTGGAATGAAAATCTGAATTTAAAAATGCATGCCAATCCCTTTGCCAAGTTTGGAGGCTTTCCAAATATTTGATACCTGTTTCATTTCATGTTTTCAGAATCATTTGGCTACTCCCACAGCTCACAGAATAGCAAATCTTCTGCTAAAATTCTGAGATATGATATATTTGGAAGGCCAACTCTGTTCCCAACCGTCAGGTGTGTTTTCCTCTTCCTGACTTTGAAGTAATAATAGCATCTTTTATTTTTACAGTGTGTCTATCTTAACTAGTAACATTCACCAGATTGATTCTACCCGGATAGATGTTAAGAGTAGAGATGTGCCGTGGGTGAAACAGTGTGGACGCTGGTGTCACCCGCCCAGTTGTGGCTTTCAGTTCAGGCAACTATTCACATAGATATTAGATAACTTATTTTCTCCCTCTGAATCTCACTTTTCTTGTCCATTAACACAGGGTAATAATACTTCACACAAGTGTGTGAAGGCAGAAAGACAATATGTATGCAAGGTCTTTCCACAACAACTGCCACCCTATTTTTTACTAGAAGAAAGTACAGTTTTCTGCTTTATTTTCATTTGTGTTTCCCAAGCAAGGGGAAAGAAAGGAGGTAATATAGACCTTAGTAAAGACCTACCATGGTTCAAGATCTGTCGGAGCTCGTTTCAGATACTTTTCAGAGTATTCAAAAGGTATTCTCTCAGTGTTTGCAAATAAGGGAAGCAGATGTGGAGGTTATCAAATAAATGGCCTGAGATACTCAAGTGCCCAGGCCAGTGCCTTAAGTTTAACACAATTTTTGCAGTGAACCATGAAATGCAAGTCTGACTTCTAAGACACTGGGGCGAGCATTCTGGAATGTGTCCCGCTGCCCTGCCGCCATGCTGCCCTTCAGCGCAGGCATGAGACCTGGTATGAGACTCTGACCACATGTATGGTGCCCTGACCTTATACACACGCTCTCTCCTCTTCCCTCCTTGACTCCGATTCCACTCCATCCTGACCCCACTGCCATCAGTCTTGCTCCTCATCCTTCATTTTCCATACTCGCCTGCTCTTTGCTCTTGGCAATGACCCCCAGCTGTCACTTTTATTCCTACCCATGATTCTGGTCTTCACCAAACTCTCTGCATCAAGGACTGTTAGGGACCAGCATCTTTCCAAACTTGAGGGGTTTTGACGCGCTTCTTATCTTCACTTCTTTGTTAATTAAGATTCACACCGAATGTATCCTAGTCATGTGAAAAGGAACTGGTGTCAGGGAGGCTTGGGTGGCTCATGTTTAAGCATCAGATGCTTGTTTTCAGCTCAGGTTCATTCTCATGGCTCATGGAATCAAGCCCCATGTCATGCTCTGCACTGACTGGGTGGAGCCTGCTTGGGATTCTCTCTCTCTCTCTCTCTCTCTCTCTCTCTCTGCCCCTCTCTTGCTTGTGCTCTCTCTCTCTCTTTCTCAAAAGTAAATAAATAAAACAAGGAATGAGTGTCAAAGAAAATTATTCAACGGCACCCGTTAAAGCACCGTTTAGAAGACTGTTCAAGGTAGGGGACCATCATGGTAGGTATAAGGACAGCTGTGATGGAATTTTGCAGTGAGTTTGCAGCATGTGCAAGATGGAGTTCATAGTCAAGGGGCAAGGTGAGGGTCAGTGAATAGAAAATTAATAAGAGGAAACTTCAGGGGTAGGGCAGGATTCTGGTGCGAGCCATCTAACAGGATTCTTGCTGAAGATAGGCCTGGGTCATCAGACATCACCTAGAGGATGGTGATGGTGAGGAACCCTATTAGATATCGAGGGTGATCAGATGTCAAGGGTGTGAGTTCTGGCTTAACTGACTCATCAGGATTCTTGCTGAAATTGGGCTATGCAGAGTCCAAACGTCGGGACTAGTTGCAAAAGAATTCAGGGAGCCTGAGTAGACCTTGGCCAGTGAGAGAATGTTTGTCACTAGACAGATGAGGAAGGGGCATGAACGAAAAATGGCTTTCAAGTCACACCCTGAGTTATGGGACTAGATCTGTTGTCTCCTGGGGCCTGATCTACTGCCGTTCCCTTTAGACCAATGGTTTTTAGTAAGGGTGATTTTAACCCCAGACATTTGGCAATAGGTGGAGACATTTTTGGTTGTAAGGCTGTTGGTATCTAGTAGGTAGAGCTCAGAAATGCGGTTAATATCCAACAAGGCACAGAACCCCTCTGCAAACAAAGAATTATCTGGCCCCGAGTGTCTATGGTGCCACAGTTGAGAAACTGTGGATTAAAGTTGTGAATCCTGAGGAAGCAGGATTCAGTCTCCCTCAAGTGATTTCCTGCTTTTTTTTTCCATGTGAGAACAACTTTGTGTAGCCATGATTAAAAATGGAAGTCATGAGTCTAGAGTTCTATTTACATATTTACCGTTGATTTACTTTGTGGCTTCCCATCCTTCCCTTCACTCCCAGCCACAAACATTTGCTGAGATGCTCATGTGTGTAACTATAAAGAAGGTGTCAGGAAACAGGAGCTTTCCATATCAGCACTGACCACTTGTGCACTGGCAAACACTATTTATTCACTCCAGTGTTCATTTGACCTTTGTAGATACAAGGAAAAGTATAAATTCTCCAATTTCCCTGTTAGGTTGTAGCTATAACATCCACAGAAACATGACCTAAGTGCTATATGTGCTATTGGCCAAGTATTAAATAATGCAGTGTAAATTATAATGTATTCTAATAAAATGTTCTTTACTACCACTATATTTATATTCCTTTATGAATCTTTCTTTTGCTGGCTTTCTTTATTCTTTTCTTTCTGCCAGCCGCCTGGTCACAAATATTATACTGATTCCCTGCCAAATCTCAATTACTCTCCTTCACTTCTTGCTTTTCTCACTTTCTTTTTCTTTTCTTTCTCAGTTCTAGCTCCTATATATATATATATTATATATATATATATATATTTAATGTTTATTTGTTTTGAGAGAGAGAGAAAGTGCGTGAGATCACGAGTGGGCACAGGACAGAGAGAGGGAGAGAGAGAATCCTCAGCAGACTCCACATTGTCAACACAGAGCCAGACACAGGGCTCGATCTCATGAACCATGAGATCATGACCTGTGGCTCCCTTTTCTGTTAATCTTAGGTTGCCTTTGTTTGGTGTCTCTTTTATCATCTCTGCAATTACAGCAGTTCCCCTTACCTGTGGTGGATACATGCCAGGACCCCCAGTGATGGCTGCTGCTGTAGACAATACCAAACCCTCTGTGTACTGTTATTTCTCCCGCCTAGGCATACGTGTGATTAAGTTTAATTTATAAATTAAGTACTAGGAGATTAACCGTAGCTGATAATAAAATAGAACAAAATTATGACAACACGATGTAATAAAAGGTACGTGCCTGTGGCCTCTTTCTCCCTCTCAGAATATCTGATTGCCCTGCATTCACCCTGCTTCTTGTGCTGATGTGAGCTCACGAAATGCCTGTGTGATGAGATACAGCGAGGCAAATGAGGCAGGCATTGTAATGTCGTGTTGGGCTACTACTGACCTTCAGAAGGTAGAGCATCTGCTTCGGGACTGTGGTTGACTGTGAGTAAATGAAACCATGGAGAACACAACTGTGGTTAAGGGATGGGAGCTACTGCAATCTCCTCTCTCTCCTTTCTTGCTTTGACTCTTTTCCTCTCTTAAAAGCATGTCCCCAGAGCAGTTATAAAAGAGCAAAGGGAACTGGGAAAAAGAAGATGATTGTCGATCTTAGAGAGCTACTTCCTTTAGCTCTCTTCCGCAAAATTATTGACCTTGTTTGCAAGAACTAGACAATAAGGACAACGTGGCAGCCCACACCTTCAGGAAGAGGGGCGACTTACAGAAACGACGTGCCCCTCAGGCCACACAGCATAAGGCCATGAGGCTGCTGGGTAAGGATGCCTTTGAGATTCAATAGAACATTTACTTAGGAGGATGTAAACATGAAAGTTAGTCTTGCCACTGCTGGGCTCCTCACTGCCTTTGGAATAAGGCTATTCAAGATTTGGTTCTTACTCTTTATTCTGATCCCTTCTATCTTGGACCCAAACGCTCTTCTTACAAGCCAGAGGAGACATGTGACATCCTTGAATGCACCATGAGGGTTCTCTGTCTTTCTGTCTTTACTCCCAGTGTTCTTCTCTCTTAGGACCCCCTTCTCCTGGTTCTCTGCCTAGAACCTTTCTGTTCATTCTTAACAATTTAGCTCAGAAAGGTCTTCTCCCAATCCATCTTGGCTTAGGCAGGCAGCCTCCACTGCGTTTCCAAGTGCCAGCTACTTATTTCAATTAATTATATGGATGCATTTGTCTGTTTTATCTTCCTTACCACTTAGTGAATTTTTTTTTAAATTTTTTTTTTCAACGTTTATTTATTTTTGGGACAGAGAGAGACAGAGCATGAACGGGGGAGGGCAGAGAGAGGGAGACACAGAATCGGAAACAGGCTCCAGGCTCCGAGCCATCAGCCCAGAGCCTGACGCGGGCTCGAACTCACGGACCGCGAGATCGTGACCTGGCTGAAGTCAGACGCTTAACCGACTGCGCCACCCAGGCGCCCCAGCACTTAGTGAATTTTTAGTGAGAAATGGGACTGTGAATTTCTCCTTTTATCTCCTGCACTAGTCCCATGGTTTTGCACACTAGGTGGACAATGGATACCTGCTTATTGAATAAGTGGATGACAATAAAATGGGTAAATAATGGCAAGAAGAAAGAGGCCCCAATGAGATGCACTCTTGGTGTACAAATATTGCAGTCAAGGAAAAATAACAATATTGATTTCCTACAAGATATCTTCATTTGCATGGGAAAAAATGATACACTAACTAGCTAGGAATTATGGAAATAAACTTCTATCATTTTATTTTTTTAATTGCCAACTCTCAGACATTTAATAGCTCATTGTTTTTTCCAACTCTCAGACATTTAATAGCTCATTGTTTTTTTTTTTTGTTGTTGTTGTTGAGTAACATCATTGCTTCCTTTAAGATAATTTCATTATCATTACTAAACATGGGTCTTCTAAAAGGAATTAGAACTTAAACTCTACTTATGTACAAGTCAAATTTATTGTTTGAGCTGGACTCGGTCCTCTATCACTTTATGCTTTCCCACCAATGTCTTTCCAAAGCAATTTACTAGAGTTGCTTTTCTCTAACCTTGGATGAAATTAGAGGAAAAAATAAGTTTTCTGGTTAATTTCAAGTAATAAAAAATAGTATATTTTTTTCCAATATATTTAAAGGCAGTGCCTCTCTACATAGTATCAAGTCTTACATTACTCACCCCATTTCAAAGGTTTCTTACTCTTTAAAGCTTAGGCTTGACTTACACCAGAAAGCATGGAATGGGGAAGGAACTGTGGTCTGCTTCCCTCTTTTCCACTTCTTTTCCTCTCCAATCCCTAATTCTGTTTGCGGTTCCCTCTCAGCAGGAAGAAATGAAGGGGAAGAATTAGGAAGAGAAAAATCTCTTATACCATTTAAAGTTTTAATTTGGCCCAAACATTTAAAATACGTGGCTAATTCCTTCCTTTATGCTGTATTTTATTGGGGGCTATTTGAAGTGCCTATCCAATATCCTCAGTCCTACTTTTTTCTTTTCTTTCTTTCTTTCTTTTTTTTTTTTTTTAATCGAGGCCATAACTCAGCTTTCAGACACTAACAACTCAATCCTTCACCTTCTATTACCCTTCCCATCATAGTTGGGGACACCTTGCTCCTCGAGGCTGCCCTCTTGGGTGGACTCCTCAGGACCACTCTGTATACCCCCCTTCCACAGGATCCACACCTGGCCCAACTGCAAATGTTTTTGCTGTCTTATCTCATACAGGCTGTTTTTCCTCCATGTAACCCGTGCCTTCTCTATGCTGCTGGCAGAAGGGACTTCTCAAAGCAAGGGCCAAATGGCATTTGCTGTGTCTCTCATCTTCCTGGCAATACACTTTAAACTTTCTAAGTGGTCACTTGGCTTGAGTAACAGGAATACTCCTTATCTCGTATTCTGTGTTGGTATTGGCCAACAGGCAATGGCGTTCTGGTGATTAATTTCAAAGAAATCCTGTTGTCTTAAGTCACTGATGTTCACCCTTGGGTGCAAAAAGATGTTTCCTTATTCTCGGCTCTACCCTTTATAATTCTACCACTGAGATGATCTGACTGTAACAGATCAACCTTTGCTGGTGACCAGCGAGTGACATAGTTTGTGTTCTGAGTGGCGCTAACGTAAGATTTCAACGTGAGCGGGAGCTGACATCTTTGAAGGGCATTGTTCGGTTGGACAGCGCCTTCCATGCTAGTACTGGTCACTAATGTCACAAACAGGAAGATTTTTTATTGGTGCTGAAGAAGACTGGGTATCTGCTAACTGCTGCCACATCACACTCCCCTAAAAGTCATGGTTTAACCAAACAACTATTTATTTGGCTCGCAATTGCAGATTGGCAATTTGCACTGGGCTTCGCTGGGCAATGTTTCTAGTCTATCAGGCTCGCTCATGCAGCTGTGACCAGCTACCAGTTTTGTTGTGGCATCTCAGTGGGAATGGCTCATTCCTGCTCCATGTGACACTGCATCCTCTGGCACTTTCGACTGGGCTTCACGCGGTGGGGACAAGAGTCCAAGAGAACGAGCAGAAAGAGAGCGGATGCATGCCACTCCCTGAGAGCCACGGTTCAAAACTGACACGTTGTCTCTTCCATTGCATTCTTTTGCCAAAGCGAGTCACAAAGGTGACCTGGGTTTTAGGGGGAAGAAACAGATGCCCCTTGGTGATAGAGTGTGGATACAGGAAGGGGAATAACCGCAGCTCATTTGTAAGCTGTCTGTTACGGATTGTCACGGATTGTCAATGATATCTCTCTCTAGCCTGTCTTGATATCCGTATACTCCTTTCGTATCAGATATGAAATCGACTGGCCAGAATTATGAATGGGTAAGTCATGTTTTTATATAGGAGATGTAAAACTCAGATTAGCTGAGGGCTCATTTGACAAAATAGGGAGATAAAAGCTCAAATGGGGGGTAAGATCTGACAATCTCTAAACGTTCCGTTGTAATGCTTTCCGTGAGTCCAGCTTTGAAACGTTGGATCTTGAATATTGCTTTATGGTTATTATGTGGTTATTTCCATATCTCTCCCTCTAAAATGGAGCAATTTTCTTACAATTCTCAGATTATGGGAATTGGTTTTACTCGTCCTGAGAAAATGTTCAATGTATTGTAACTATCAAATATAAGATATCAACATATCTATGGGGTTTAGCAATCGAATATGGCTGTAAGTTATCTTTTTCTGCTCTTTATAGCTTAGATTTTAAAAATCCCCAAAGACGTGATTTTACATCCACATTCCTCTGACTGTTCTTTTGTTTGAGATTTCTGGTTTTTATTTTTATTTTTTGGTTTATTTATTTTTGAACTAAAGAGAGTATGTGTGTAAGGGAGGGGCAGAGTGGGCGTGGGGAGAAGGAGAATCCCAAGCAGGCTCCGTGATGTCAGCATAAAGCCTGATGTGGGGCTGGAACCCACAAACCGTGAGATCATGACCTGAGCCAAAACCAAGGGTCCGATCCTTAATTGACTGAGCCACCCAGGTGCCCTGAGAAGATTTGTTTATGCATTTTACATGTACAAATTGTCCTACAATAATCCCTCACCAAGAAACCACTTACTGGCAATATTTCTGTGCTGTAGTTATTGCATTATTAATTGATAAAAGATTATAAACATGATTTATGAATTATTTAAAAAGTATCTACTGGGAAGGAAGAAATCTGAATGCAGGTAATGCAAAAGTGTGTATGAGTTCCAGTTTGTACAGGTTACCATTTGGGGAACATCTGAAGTATACAATGGGTAGCTTGACCTTTTACTAGATAGAGATAGCTGGCACATTCTCGGTATTATGAAAAAGTCCTTAGAATTCAAATCATGGTAGAATATTGACAAGTAACGTAAGATTAGCAACCACACTGCATATTACTTTTCCTATCAAATTAGTCAAGTGTTTTTTAAAATGTGAGGCTATGGACGAGAGATGCGTATATTATCAGTGTGTTTGCACTTTGAAAGATGGAAAAATAGATTATTATCCTCTGGAAATATAGGTAAAACCCTAAGAACACTGTTGATATTTTGTTTTTGTTGAGGGAATCACAAATAAAGGCACCCATCTTCTCTACCAGGATTCTGAACCAACTTAGAAGTAAGACAATGGATTCAACAGATAAGGGCCAAGATATTTCTTATACTGCTCTCAGAGGCTAGGTTGAAGACATAGTTTATATGTCTAGGCAAATAGTCTTCTTAATGCTTGATGATATTGAAGTCCAGAGTTATAGAGCCTTATCAAGCCAGTCACAGGCAAAAAGCCATTCCCTGTAAGATGGGAGGTGAGGGCAAGAATTTATAGAAACCTAGGGCAATATCCTATCGAAGCTAACTCAAGTTCGGTGTATGGTCAAAGAGTGTGGGACACGCACGCTGAGCTGACTCTAGCAGATCTGCCTTGCAGTAATCTCTGCGTGGGTGAGATGGTCCTATAGCAGCTGGGAAACAGAAGAGCCGCATGGAGGAAATGCCAGACAATAATGTCTATACCTTGCGAAACTGAATCTAGTGTGAATGCCAGCAAAGCCAGCAGGAATAAGTAGCTGAAGGCAGAGGCAGGAGACAGAGAAACTCTCTGAGAGGCTAAAAATTATTAATCAGTGGTTCGAATGTGAAATATATGGGACATACTGACATGATCAAATTGCCCTGTGTTTCATACTACATTAGATAATGATTTGTTTTATAGCCTTTCAACATGTGGATGAGTGGCTTAGAGTGGGAGAGAATAAATAAACAGGTCACATGTATAAAAACAACAAATTTGAAATATGAATGAAACTTCGGGATGCTACCATGTTAGGTTTGTGGAAAGAGCACTCCCTTAAAACCAGGAGCCTTGGGGCGCCTGGGTGGCGCAGTCGGTTAAGCGTCCGACTTCAGCCAGGTCACGATCTCGCGGTCCGTGAGTTCGAGCCCCGCATCAGGCTCTGGGCTGATGGCTCGGAGCCTGGAGCCTGTTTCCGATTCTGTGTCTCCCTCTCTCTCTGCCCCCCCCGTTCATGCTCTGTCTCTCTCTGTCCCAAAAATAAATAAACGTTGAAAAAAAAATTAAAAAAAAATTAAAAAAAAACCAGGAGCCTTGTGTTTAAAATTTAGTTTATCTACCAAATGGTTGTGTGGTCTTGGGCAATAGCTTTAACCATTATATCCCAAAATTTGCTCTTTTTTTTTTTTTAATTTGGGAGTTAGCCTAAATGATCTCTAAGGACTTTATCCTACCCTATAATCCCAGATATTATTTTTAACCTATCTTTAATAATAGCATATATCATATATCTATACATCATATAATCTCTCTATATATCATATATCTATGTCTGTATCTCTCATATCATATCATTATATCTCCTTTACAGTGGTATAGTTAAATAGATGGCAATTTCTGAATAGGCAACCAACCCATATTTCTGCAAATTATTTCTTCTTGAGAAGACCTAATTAAAAATTGTCAAAAGTGGCTTGTCAAAATCTAAACCAAAAGAGCCTATTTTTATTCCTCATACAATGGTTTCTACTAAATCACTTATAAACTAACTTGTACACCTGTCCTTCCATCTCCACAGTCCCATGCACATACACTTAGAAGAATTAAGCCATTGAAAAACATCCATTTAGGAGATAGTAAATAGAACAGATCAGACAGTTCCAACTATGGTTTTAAAGCTCATTTCCATGTTATTGACTTGTTTAGGTGCCTCTTGTTTAATTTTTTTTTTCAGCGTTTATTTTTTTGGGACAGAGAGAGACAGAGCATGAACGGGTGAGGGGCAGAGAGAGAGGGAGACACAGAATCGGAAACAGGCTCCAGGCTCCGAGCCATCAGCCCAGAGCCTGACGCGGGCTCGAACTCACGGACCGCGAGATCGTGACCTGGCTGAAGTCGGACGCTTAACCGACTGCGCCACCCAGGCCCCCTAGGTGCCTCTTGTTTAAAACAGTTAGCATTATGGATTATTTATTGTTTTGACTTTAAAAAACTGACCAAAACCGCAAACAGTGTCTGACCACTGAAACTTGACCATTGTCTTCATCTATAAGTATTACTTGGATCCTCAAATGTACTGAAAAATCTTAGTATCATCTGTTGCATGATACTGCTGGGATCTAGGCAGCTATCAAGAAATAATGCTTCCATATCTTCTCTATTTTGATCCAGGTGACAGATACCTGAACATAGAAATCCTTAATAGTTCTTGGAACACAGAAATGCCATTGATCAGCAGTAACTGGGAGACAGAACACACAAAGGTCTTTCCATATCAAATCCATGGAGAGAATCTTGGCATGATTCAGCCAGGGAAGGGGGTGTTCCAACCATGTAAACATTTTTACTAGGATGGAAACTTTGGGTCTTTGGTGAGTGCATAAATTCATTTTGCCTTACTTAGGATATCAAAGAACGCATGATTCCATAATTCACGCCTGTAAAAATAAACAAGATTGCACAACAAATATATTTTAAACAAGAGGTTTTCTAATCAGAAGTGTTCTACTCCATTCTACATTTGGAAAGATTTCAGAAACTCTGGCATTCATTCCTAAAGACCAAAGTTTATATTCCATATGTCTTATTCGACCTTGTGAAAAAGCACAATCATTATACAGTCAGAGGTGTGAGGCTCCATTTGGATTCTTTCCCAGATTACTTCATAATATAATATCGAGGTAGACTTTCTTTCTACACAAAGCATTACTTCTCACTTGTGTAAAATCGTGTGTCTCTTAACCTGTGGTTGCCTTGGGGAATGTGATAACTCAGGAAATGTGGTTGTGCCTCCTTTTGGTAGCCTCCCTAATTCCAATTTTGGAAGACTTGACTTCATCTTGGAGAAATGCAAGTAACCTTAGATACAGTTATGATTATTAGCACTAGAGAGGTCCACAAAATTCTCAGCATCATATTAGTCCGACAACAACAAACCCCTTTTGAGTCTGCATAGGTATGTTTATCTAAATGTATTAGCTAATTAGGTTGCATTATTTAGATAAGGGAACAATTAATTACAATTGCACATAAGGACATTTACTCTGTTCAAGATGTGTTGAACTATGAGTATAGATAAATTGATAAGACAAGAAATATTCTATTGAGGAGTACACAGATGAATCAAGAGGAAATATTATACGCATCTTTAATTCCAGGTGGCCAGGGATAGGGTACCTAGTTAAATAAAACTCTTCTTTACTATATCAGAGAAGCTGCCTGCATTTTTAAAAAATGTTTCTTTATGCTTATTTATCTTGAGAGAGAATGTGTGCCCAAGGGGTAAAGAGAGAAGGAGAGAGAGAATCCCAAGCAGTCTCTTCCCCGTCAGTGCAGAGCCCCATGCAGGGCTTGAACTCATGAACCATGAGATTGTAACCTGAGCTGAAATCAAGAGTTGGTCACTTAACAGACTGATGCACCCGGGCACCCCAAACAGTGTGCACCTCCTTCAAGCTAGAATGCATTTTTGATGTTATATTTTACACCTCCCTCGTTTGCTTTGTCCCATACCTGAGAAAGCTGATATGAAAACCCAGGTGGTCCCTCCTTTGGTGCCCAAGGGAGATTCAAAGTACACAAGCCCCTGCCCACACATGAGGACCCTCCCCCCTGCCTGTGCCCCCTACATGCAATGAGGCACACCCTCGTTTCTTTTCCTGATTATCTCCTGCAATTAATGAACCTGCTTAAGAGGACTGCTCTGCCTTTCCCAGAGACCTCAGCTGTGGATGTTACAAACCTCCTCAGACCTCTTCATGCGTGTGTCACATCACCATTCTCAATCTCCGAACTGAACTTTGGGTGGGGACCAACTGTAGCTTTGCAGGGGTGGAGACAAGATCCCCCTATGTTGGAACCAACTGAGATTTAGCCACAGGACTCAGATGTATGGAAACTCAAATATCAGCCTTCGACCTGCTAAAATGCTGAATGGAAGACATGTTTAAATATGGGCAGAGGAAGGAGTTCCTTGTGCTCTACCCCATGCATCAGTCAGGATAGGCTGGCGGTCACACTGGGTAACAAACAGTCCTAAAACCCATGCCTGGCAATTAAACACTCCCGTCTAGTTACAGGTAGACTTGAATAACCACAGACCTCTGTCATGGAAGGATCCTCACCTAAGAGCAGAGAACAGACCAAAATAATGAAAAAGGAGCCAGATTGGGGAGGGAGGGCAGGGGTGAGTCTGGGAAAAGAGACTTCCCTCTTCTAAACTGATCAATCAGATAAGACTCCTGCTCCTCCCAAAAGGGGCATAAAACTGGCTGGAAAGAGACTTCCAGGATCACCAACACAAGTGTCAGGAAATCACAGCCCTGAGGCCACAGGAGCCTGCCCCCTGCCTTTGTGAATAAAGCTTTACTCAAGCACAGTCAACCTCATTGATTTACATATTGGTTATCATTGCTTTCATGTGATGGTAGAGTTGAGTGGTTGAGCAGAGAAACAATGGCCCACAAGACTAAAAATATTGAATCTTTGGTCTTTTATAGGAGAAGTCTTGTGACACCTGCTTTAGCAATTGTCCAGCCACAAGGATGTTTAAGGATGAAAAATTTAAGTTAAACAATGAGTAATGTCACAAAGCAAAGGGAAAAAAAAAGAAAGCAGAAAAATTATTTTTGGTCACTATTATTTAGTACCTTTGTGACGATCCGGTCAAGCCTCGCAGCCATATTTCTAGTACCGCACACGGAGCGAAATAAAGCTATTAATAGCAAAGGCAGGAAGGCCCGGGTTTTAATTCCATGTCTCCCATTTGTGGCCTTGGGCAAGTTCATCAGCCTCTCTTAGCATTAATGGATATAATAAATATGCAGGGCTGAGTACTGTGTCTGACCTGGTGGCCATTTAATGAGTGTTGCTTCTCTGTCATATGCCTCTGGGTATTTCAGAATCCATTATACAGCCTTCGGTGGAAGCTTCCAGGGATATGGAGACTACTTTTCAGCAAGACAACACTTGTTTTTCTAAGTTTATTTATTTATTTTCAGAGAGAGAGAGGAGAGAGAGAGTATGGGAGCACGAGTGGGAAAGGGCAGAGAGAGAGAGAGAATCTGGAGCCGACTGCACACATTCAACAAGGAGCCAGACGTGGGGCTGAAACTCACAAACCATGAGATCATGACCTGAGCTGAAACTAAGCGTCGGGTACTTAACCGACTGAAGCACGCAGGTGTCCCAAGGCAACACTTTTTAAAAATCAGCTCTCTTTTCAAAAAAAAAAAAGCACAAATTATTTTTCTAATTATATTTTTCTTCTTTAGTCAAATTTAGCCTTAATTTACCTTTCTTTCACCTGTTTCTGTGACTGTCCTCTGCACTTATCAAAGTGTCCCCAACTGTCATTAAAGTTCTGGCCCAGGTCTATGATAAAGTTGTCACTGATCATTAAGAGAAGAAGTTTAGGTATATTGTATAAAGCAAAATGGGCTCAAAATGTGTTCACAAGGACTATCTTTTATTCCAAGGGTATGTAATTCCTATCATTCTCACATTCAAATAACTCTTAATTAGTAACACAATGCCAAAATGAAAATAGCTGTTAGTCTCTAGCTTTTAATTTATAATACAATGGTTGTATATATGTATGCATGTGTATACATACATATATATATATATATATATATATATGAAATCAAGGCAAAAATTGAAACTTGTAGCACTTTTCCAAGTCAATCATTTTGCCTCACGCCAATGATTCACAGGTTGTAACATTCAGAGCCCCTGAGATATACAGTTTAAGGAGACGTCCTTCCGCAAGTCTGACTTTCAAATTCAATGTGAAAACCATGTCATTAGGTCATTCCCCCTTTGTCTTTCTCCAGGGAAAACATACCCCATTTTCTCATGAGCAGCTTTGGTATGGAGTTCTCAGTTCTACACCAACCCCACTTCCCATCCGGACTTAACCCCAGACCCACTTCAGCCTCCTGGATTCTCTCCCTTTGCCAGACGGTGTGATATCCCTGATTCCTCCCCAGCGTCTACACCTTCTCTCCTACTGATGTTTGTTTCAGCTTCTTGCTGCTCTGCCCACCATACACTTCCCCCACTCATCCTGGCCAGTGTTCCTCAGCCTCCATTAATACCAGAAATGTCATTGTTCACGTTAGGACTAGTCACATACTCTTGTGCCAAAAATCGGGTGAGAAAATTCCATACCTGAGAAGTTTCTCTCTCTAATCAACCATTTTTTTTTTAACTTAAATTCAAGTTAGTTAACATACAATGTGGTCTTGGCTTCAGGAGTAGAACCCAGTAATTCATCACTTCCATATAACACCCAGTGTTCATCCCAACAAGTGCCCTCCTTAATGCCCATCAACCATTTAGCCCCTCCCCCCGCCCACCTCCCCTCCAGCAACCCTCAGTGTGTTCTGATTTAAGAGTCTCTTAGGGTTTGCTTCCCTCGCTGTTTTTATTTTTCCTTCTCTTCCCCTATATTCATCTGTTGTGCATCTCAAATTCCACAGATGAATGAAATACGATATTTTCTTTCTTTGACTGACTTATTTCACTTAGCATAATACACTCTAGTTCCAACCACGTTGTTGCAAATGGCAAGATTTCATTCGTTTTCATTGCCGAGTTGTGTTCCATTGTATGTATATAGCACATCTTCTTTGTCCATTCATCAGTCAATGGACATGTGGGCTCTTTCCATAATTTTGCTATTGTCGATACCACTGCTATAAACATTGGGGTACACGTGCCCCTTCAAGTCAGGATTTTTACGTCCTTTGGATAAACAACTATTCCAGTCAACCATTATCCTGACGAGTAAAGCAAGACTTGTCAATTAACTACCAAGTGCAAACAGCTGGTGTAGTAGGACAAAGAAGTCCATTTCGATTTTGTGTTGAAGCCTGTGTTCTTTCCTTTGAATCACCCTTGGGCCCGGTGTCTACCTGGCAGGTCTGCGGAGCAGAAGCAAATAGTTTTAGAGGCAATATTTGAGCCCATCCTGAAGCTGAGCTTCTCTCTGACATCACATGGATCCTTCATTGTCAACTCAATCAGAGTCAGCGGGCGTTTTTTGTTCGCATGCAAGGAAGGCGGCTATACAGAGCTTCCCACTGCTTCCCTGGGGTGCAGACACCCTCTTCCAAGTGTCTCTGGTAGTCCGTAGAGCTGAAATCAACCATCCTCGTTTTCATAGACTCCCAACCCTACACTCTTCATGCATGCTCTCCCCAGAGAGAGCCTCAGTTTCCGCAGAATGGACTTTTAGGCCACTTTGCCTATGTCAGCTCCATTCTGCTCTCTTATCAGTTTCATGGAGTCCCTAGAACCAGAATCTGCCATTCAGACTGCATTTGGTTTCCACCGAGGGCAGAGATTTATTTATTTTTTTTTTTTAATGTTTTTTTTTTTTGTTTTGTTTTGTTTTGTTTTATGTTTGAGAAAGAGAGAGAGTAAGCTGGGGAGGGGCACAGAGAGAGGGAGACACAGAATCCAAAGCAGGCTCCAGGCTCCAAGCTGTCAGCACAGAGCCTGACATGGGGCTCGAACTCACAAACCGAGAGATCATGACCTGAGCTGAAGTCGGATGCTTAACCGACTGAGCCACCCAGACGCCCCAAGAGGGTAGAGATTTAAAATGAGCAAAGGAGAAATATGATTTCCCAGTTAAAGCAGAAATGTCCAGAAGAAGCATATTGAAGACAGCAAGAATTATCTCCGGTGAATGTGGTGTCCTTACAAATCCTTTCAAATTAAAAAAAAAAAAAAAAGATTAAAAAAAAAAAACTACTCATACATATTGGAAAATTATTGTTAAAATTAAAAAGAAACAGGTGTAATCAGGACTACATTTTTATACATTTTATATATTATATCGCAGAGTACATATTATATAGTCCTATGTCATGTATGGTTTTGCATGCATTTGTACCTGCTTGCATCCATCATTTTACAAATTATAACCACGTTTCTCAGGTGGAGTTGGCACTCACCTGTATCAAAGGCACCCGGGAAGCCTGTTTAAAAATGCAGATTCCTTTTCAAATCCAGTGAATCAGAAATTTTAGGACTGTAGACCAGGAATCTGCACTTTGGACAAATTCCTCACTGCACTCAAGTTTAAGAACACATGATGTAAAAATATCCATTTATAAAAATGTATTTTGGAGGATTTCCATCTAAGTGCTTCCATGCGTGTTTCTCACAACTATATCCTGTGTCTGTCACCTAACATGGCAGGAAAAGTTGTCACATGACTGACAAGTCACTATAAACACCGTTTTAAGGCTGCATAATATAAGATGTGGAGATACTCTAATTTAATCATTTTGAATATTTATTCAACAGCTAGATACTTCCAGGTTTTTGCTCTAAAATAATACTGGTATGAATCTTCTGAGCATATAATTTTTTCCCCCCACATCAAACTCTATCTATCAACTCTGGTGATTCTTAGTCTACCTACTGTGTGTTAAAACTGCTCCATACTGGCCGTAGACAAACGTATTATTTTAATCTGTCATCTTTTTTAAAAAATTTTTTATGTTTATTTTATTTTTGAGACAGAGAGAGACAGAGCACGAATGGGGGAGGGTCAGAGAGAGGGAGACACAGAATCTGAAACAGGCTCCAGGCTCCCAGCTGTCAGCACAAAGCCCGACGTGGGGCTTGAACCCACCGACCGTGATATCGTGACCTGAGCAAAGTCAGACGCTTAACCGACTGAACCACCCGGGCGCCCCTAACCTGTCATCTGTAAATGAATATGTAATGCTCAATATTATCAACATTGATATTTCTTATTTTATGAAGTGCGTATGAGCCATACCAAATACCAAAAACAGTCACTGTTTTTTACTTAATATTTGATCTAAAGAGCTATTTATTTATAAGAATAATAAATCTTTAATATAAGTATTTAAAATAAGTGTGCACACTATTTCCTACTTTCTCTCTTTGAATTTCATTCTTTACAGCTTTTGAAAAGCATATTTTCTTTAATTTTTTTGGACTTAGCTTTTCAGAATACTTCTCTGTTTATTTCATTACATTTCACTTATATTCAGATCCAAATATTTGCTAGATGTTACGTTATCTAATCTCCCGGGTACTTTGTGTGTGATTTTTTCTTCTCTTTTGTAGAATTCTTTGGGACTTATTTTCAGTTACATTGGAGGGAGGTTATCAGCGGGCCGGTACTCTTATGGTGTGGCCCTGTGAAGGGGGAATATAGCATCTGTCAAGTACCCCGGCCAGACCTACCTCCCGGAACCAGTGCCCTAGCCTCAGGCAAACCCAAAGGCAAAATTGCTCGAGTGTTCGGGTGCACCGGGCATACACATGGGTAACTTAGAGGGTCACTGGGCACTCAAGGAGGAGAGACCTCAGATGGGTCTGGTCCAAGCTCAGGGCAGCCATCTTTAGAAGGTCACAGGGCACTGAGTAAATTGCAAGAAAGAAGACCCTTTAGATTGGGGCAGGGAGAAATGGTCAATGCCCTAAGATGGTTCCATTTCACAGTAGAACTATAGAGGTTGGGGATCATGTGCAAGACAGAGCAAACTGCAGCAAGTTACAAATGTTTTATGACAATTTGGAAGAATGTCCTATCAAACAATGTGTATTTGCATACAAAGATAAGAAAGGAACATAGACACGACAGCGTCTACGTTGATGAGATGAGAATATATGTAATTACCTTTGTTCTTTGTTTTTCAAATAGTTTCATCAATTTGTGATGTTGTTTCTAAAATTGAAAAAAACACAAAAATAAACAAAACATGTATATTAATAAAGACATGTTAGTAACATTACCTCTGGTAAAAGTGAATGATCCCCCCCCCGCCCCCCCGGCCCTAATAATTTAATGGTATGTGTAGCCAACTGTTCTGGAACTTCTAGTGTTTCTTTTCACCAATTTCCTTAGCCTCCCTCCCATTCTCTTCTGTGCCAGCAAGAGACGGCCTCTTCTTTTATGTAATAGCTGAAGCATTGTTTCTGGGAAAAGCTGATATAAGAGCTTTTTTCCACTTTAATTTTTCTATTTTCTCCTTTTAATAGTTTCTTTCCCCACCATTCACGAAGGTTTCTAAGGTAATGTCTGCCACTGGATTTAAAAATGGCCACACTTTGCCAGACTTTGGAAATGGGTCCCGTGCAGGATTTGTAATTAAGGGATGGCTGAGAGGCCCTCCTGAGAAGGAATGAAAGCAACTCTCAGCATGAAGCTGTGCAATTGGGGAGAATAAAGAATTGATGTTGCCAGGAGGGAAGTGGGTGAAAATAAGGATTCTCAAAATCCATTCTGTAAGCCCTCTGGACCCATCTGCTAGTTACAAGTTACTGGCCACTCAGACCTTCATCCTCAACTGTAAAATAGCATATGATTTTGCATTTAGTCTACCCCATATGGCTATGGCAAGGCTCAAAGAAAATAAAGCATTTAAAACAGAGCTGTGATCTCCCAAGGACTTCAAAACAGAGGTAGAAAAGTACCCCCAAAAGGCTGGCCGCCATATTGACATGCATACAGGTTGAAAGTCGATGACTCCTGACTTCTATCTCTGCTCAGTTGACAGGAAATAATGAACAGGAACAGGACTTTGACCAGGAGAGAGATTTTTGGAACCAGTTCTGCGGGGGCAAATGAGCCAGCTGATGGCACCACTAGATCTAATTAATTATAGTGTTGATTTCTCTATCAACAAATACAAAATGACATCTTGCAGCCCAGGCTTATGTCCCTGAGCAACATGCCTGTTTTATAGTGTATAAACATCATAGAGTCCTTACTTAGTCTACACCAAGCTGTGCCAAAATTAACCTTCAAAAAAATGCTCTCGTAACTATTGTTGGCTGAATTACAGCTGCGTGAACAAAATCGTCTTTTAAAGAGAACTTGTGAGGGCAATTCTTAAAGTCCCAATTTTCTTTACATATAAAGAAAATGTCTAGTAATACCATTACTTGTCACATGTAGCCATGATTATCGAGTTTCAGTGAAGAAATCAAATACATTGTACTTCTGGTCAGTGTGTTTTGATTAACCGCTCGTTTGAATAATTAAATGACATCAATTGCTATCAGCCTCCGAGAGCTATCGTACAATGATCAGAGCTATTGTTCCAGCTAATTCTTTTTACATGCAATTTTTTAAAAAGAAAATGCACCTAGACACATAATTTGAAAATTAAATGGTCAGATGGTCCCAGCACACTTCTGCGGTGCTAACACGGTCTTATGAAACCTGTGTGCCAAAAGCATTCATGTAACATTTATTAGAAACTTTCCTTACATTGGACATCGTGATCTGCTCTGGGATAGTTTATTTTTATGTTTCATTTTCTATTTTATTTTTGAGAAAGAGAGAGAGCGAGCGAGCGAGAGCACATGAGCGAGGGAGACATAGACTCCAAAGCAGGCTCCAGGCTCCAAGCTAACAGAGTCTGACGCAGGGCTCGAACGCACGAACCATGAAATCGAGACCTGAGCCGAAGTTGGACGCTTAACGGACTGAGCCACCCAGGCGCCTCACGCTCTGGGATATTTGGTAGAGGCATGTTGTCTCATTACATCTCCAAATGGCGCTATACATCTTGCATTCCGTTGCCATTGAACAGCCTTTATTGGACCCTGTGAATTTGTATATTTATCAGAAATAGAGATTTTTGGCCAGGGGAGGCTTTGTGTGGTCAGTTCCTTGAAACAGAGACTGTGGTTTGTTTATCTTTGCAATTCCTGCAGCAGTCAAATCTTTTGCGCATGATAGGTGACCAGTGATTATTAGCTTAATTAAATTAACCGGGAGGGCTGGTAGGGCCCAAGTTTTATACAGTTTCTTTTACTTCCTTCTTTCTCTTTCCTTCTTTCCTTCTTTTTCTTTTCTCTTTCTCTTCTCTTTCTCTTTCTCTTTCTCTTTCTCTTTGTTTTCTTTTCTTTTGTTTTCTTTTCTGTTTTCTTTTCCCTCCTCTCCTCTTCCCACACCCTCTCCTCCCTTCTCCTTTACTCTCCTTTCCTCTTCTTCTCTCTCTCTTTTTAAAGGAATAGTGTGCTTTCTTAGTCAAATGACAACTGCTTTTTGTCCTCTACCAAAAAAGATGCCTATAGAGAGATAAACCATCCAACTCTGAAAGGCGGGAAAGGTGGAGTGAAACCATGAGGTTGGAGATAAGGGAAAAGGAAGAACAAGGGGTATTTGCCCAGTGTCCTTCTATGGCGTAGGCTCTAAATGGTGCTGGGCTTAGCACTGTGCCTCTGTCCTTGGCTGACACACCCTTGTTTGGTCACCCTGCCCCGCACTTCGGACACTTTTTGTTTATTTAGCCACATTTAGAAGCTCCTATTTTGTACCGGCCTCCATGTCACGTGTTTTTTTGTGACCTGGCCCTTGATGATTTCTCCACCTACAGTCTATTTTGGCCCCTGGTAAGTTGATTAGCTGCCCAGGTATTCGCCACTCTCTCCACATCGTTGCCCTCGTTGCCTCTTCTTGGAACATAAATGAACAGTAATCTGCAGGATGGTTGTTTTCACGTCTTTAGATTTCAGCTAAGGTGTAATTTCACGCAGTAGAGGTCTTCCATTTCTATTGTAAATAGTAAATACTTCCCTGTTACTCTATGTCAGTCACTGGTTTAACCACTTTGGAAAAACTCACCACGCACAGATATTTCTCTTCTGCCTCACTTTAATTGTTTCTGACTGGTATTCATTTGCACCACGTCCTCTCCTTAAAATGTAACCACCATGAGGCCAGGGGGAATAAGAAACTTGGCAGAGGATATATCTGAGGAATTGTCCCTGTCACAAAATGGAAGTCAATGCATATTTGACTGAGTGAATGCATGCAAGACATTTAAGTCACAGTCCTTGCTATCAGAACCTCCTAATCCATTGCAGACGGAGTTACTAGAAGAGGAGACAATGAGTAAGTGTCTGAGAGATGTAAACCAGAGATCCATGGATGCCCAGTGGGAAGGGGGGGCCAGAAACCAGACCTGGGAAGTCAGAGGTAAAGGTGCAAAACTGACCTCAAAAGACTCAGCCTGACCTGAATTTCCAAGGAGCACAGGACTCAGGAATAATAACATAGCTCACAATTTAATGTTAGAAGTATTGCGACAGATTGAATTGTGTCCCACCTCCCCAAATTCCTAAGCCAAAGCCCTAACTAATCCCAAAGGCGATTCTATTTGGAATGAAGGCCTTTTGGTGTCATTTAAGGTTAAATGAGGTGACAAAGGTGTGGCCTTAATCTTCTAGAACTGGTGGCCTTATAAGAAAAGGAGCGCTCTCTCTCTCTCTCTCTCTCTTTCTCTGCTTGCTCAGAGGAAAGGCCATGTGAGGACAAGTGGCTGTTTGCAAGTCAGGAAGGGAAGTCTCACCAGAAACCAACCCCTCCAGACCTTGATCTGGGACTTCCAGCTTGCAGAACCGTGAGAAATAAATTTCTGTTGCTTAGCTGCCCTGCGGTGCTGTGATGTGGCTGCCTGAGCTGACTAGTACAACTATGAACAGGAGAGATTTCTTAATTAAAGTTTCTCCGGTAAAATTTCTTAATCCGTGCTGAGCGTGAATAAGCTTTTTTCTCCATTTCTTTTCACTTCCTCTCTTACTACCCCTCGCTCTGGAGATTTAAATCATCTCTCCTACTACCGTTAGACTATAACTTGCCTCAAATAATCATTTGGAAATGATGAGGTTATTATAAATAAGTAGATAGTGATAAAGCTTTCCTGGGCTAAATACCAGCAGTCAGCAATTTATATACATATTAGCATTTTTAGTTAAAGGAGAAGAATATTCATTGATTGCTGCCTCTCTGTCTTCAGTTTGCTTCCTGCCTCTGGCAATATTAAACCTGTATCTTTAGACCTGCTCTCATGAGAATTTATTTGAATTGTGTGGGCAGCTGGGTTCTGACTCTCTCCTTTGTTGCGCCTTTCTACACCTTTCTACACCTACCTGGCTACTTAACAGTTAGCACTGGGGCAGCTGGATGGCTCAGTCAGTTAAATGTCTGACTTTGGATTTCGACTCAGGTCATGATCTCACTATTCATGAGATTAAGCCCCGAGAATTGGGCACTGCACTGGCCACGTGGAGCCTGCTTGAGATTCTTTCTATCTCTCTCTCTCTGTCTCTCTCTGCCCCTCCCCTGCTCATGCTTGCTCCCTCTTTCTCTCAAAATAAATAAATAAAGTTTAAAAAAAAAGCATTTAGCATTAGTGTTGTTGGGCTTCTAAATCTAAGTCACCGTGCACTAATACCCAGAGGTCTGGGACAGTGCCGTATTTCCCAAATGACAGTCGCGAAATCTGCATCTCAGAGACACAATCAGGAGGCAAAAGAGTAGGATTCCTCTATATGGGCTTCAAAAACATAACCGATGAGGAATCTCCTAGTGTAATTCCTTTTATAGAGAAAGCCAAGAATTTACAACATCGGGTCATGTCTCCAGGTCAACTAAGGAGACGGTAACAGACGAAAGGGTAACTTTCCATAACGTTTTTCTATCATTGCTTCAATGCGTTTTTGTTTTTGTTTTTGTTTTTTTTTTTTAATTTTTAGGAGCTCGACTTCTATAGGTAATTCGTTCCATAACCGGTGGAAAGAACACAGATTTTCAGGCAGAAGATGTCAATAACCAGCTCTACCTGCATGGGTTATTTAATCATGCTCGGTCTTATTTTCCATAGCTAGAAAGAGAAGATGCTTATCATACCTTCTGGAATGGATGAAGCAATGCGTGAGATAATACATGTAGCAAGCACACAGAAAATACTCAAAAATGATCCTATAGCTGGAATGGTGTGACTTCTTAATATAGTATGGTATTGGGATGCTTAATTTTATGTGTCAGCCTGGCGGGGCCACACTGCCCAGACACGTGGTGAAACTTTCTTCTGAACGTTTTAGTGCGGATGTATTTGAATGAGATCGGCATTTTAATCAGTGCCCTTTGAGTAGAGCAGATTGCCCTCCAAAATGGCTGTGGGCCTTTCTAATCAGGTAAAGTCTTGAATAGAACAAAAGCCCCACCTGCCCCAAGGAAAAGGAATTCTACCCACAGACAGCCTGGGAATTTGAACTACAGGTTTTGGATTTGCCAGCCTCTGTAATTATGTGAGCTCATTTCTTAAAAACATCTCTCTCTTAATGCATCTACACACCTCCTCCCGGTTCTATTTCACTGGAGAACACTGAGTAATACCTATAGGACTTTATTTATTTAAGCTCCGATGATATATGTATCAAATACTTAATGTGTACCATGCACAAATCCAGGCAACAGAGATAGAATGACACATAAAATGGGCCTCATGGAACTTACACACTGGAGTGGGATAGATGCAAAAACACAATGGGTAGGTTCATGTAGTAGCCAAGTGCTGAAAATTAAGAGAAACAGGGAGGGATGATAGCGAATGCCTAGGGATGAAATACCAAAACAGAACGTCCTTTATTTGTCCCTACATATTTGCTTATCTCTATGCTGCCCTCTATTTGGAAGAAAGCTGACTCCGGGAGGTTACATCATAGGTGCCCCTGGCTTTCTTGACCATTTGGCCTCCTGTAGAGACTGGAGGAGGGAGGAAAGTCAAATCAGAATATTTGTCTCCTCTGCTCCCTCTCTGCAGGGTCACCTTGGGCTGACTCTGTACGAAGGTTAATTTTCCTAGGACTCTACACTCCTCTTCTTCATTCTGGCTTCTGGTCACCACCACTACTAAGGGATCCTGATATATCTCTCCCTTGTGGTTCTCCTATACCTACATGGTCATAAATAGTCTCCTTGACAATAAATTGTCAAATTACCCTGCTCTGAGTGTGCCATCTGTTTTCTGTTGGTATCTGACTGATACAAAGCCATCACAGTCCCCGTGAAGGGTGATACTCAGCTGAGCCCAGCATACTGAGAAGTGGGCTCTGTGAACATTTTCAGAACACTTCGAGTAGGAAGAACCGTGGAAACTTACCCAGAGACAGGAACAGATATGATATGTGAAGAGCAGGAAGAGGGTCAATGTGGCTGGTGTGTTCAGTGATGGAGAGTGTGGGAAGAGGTCAGGAAAGGTAGATTGTGGCATATATATCAGGTGGAGTAAATGAGATTAAAGCCTTTGAAGTGTTTTAAGTAGAGGAGTAGAACGATATGAGGAGTTCTTTTTATGGTAGAAGACCTCTGCCATGGGCTGAATGGAAGGCTCCCAACATATATGTCCACCTTGATCCCGGACACCTGTGAATGTGAACGTATTTGGACAAAGAGCCTTTGTGGGTATAATGACACGAGGGATCTTAAGATGAGATTATCTTTGATTACTCATGTGGGCCCTGAATCCAATAACAAGTATCTTTAGAAGGGAAAGGGAAGGAGAGACATGAGATACACAGAAGAGAAGACAGGGAAGACGACGTGAACTTGAGAGCAGAGATCAATATGACAGGCCAGGAGTCTCAGAAGCCAAGGATTGCCCAGAGCACCCAAAGTTGGAAGAGGGAAGGAGGGAGGGATTCTTCTTTATGTCTTCAAGTTTATCACATCTTCCCGAAACCTTGATTTCAGACTTTCAGATTTCAGACTCCAAAATGGGGAGGATACGGGAGTCTGAGTAACTCAGTCGGTTAAGCGTCCAACTTTGGCTCAGGTCACGATCTCATGGTTCATGAGTTTGAGCCCCACGTCGGGGTCTGTGCTGATAGCTCAGAGCCTGGAGCCTGCTTCGGATTCTGTGTCTTGCTCTCTCTCTCTCTCTCTCTGTCTGCTCTCCCCTGCTTGTGCTCAGTCTTTCTTTCTCAAAAATAAATAAACATTATTTTTTTTTTTTAACTGGGAGGATAAATTCCTGGTATTTTAAGCAACACCATTTGTGGTGATATGTTTCAACAGCCCCAGGAAGCTAATACTAGAAACTCCATGTCACTCCCTCTGCACTGCTTGTTCTTTGGGTCGGTTTCCCTAGAGCTTCTGTGTTCAGTTCCCCAGAGCTTCTAGAACTCTAGCTAACAAGCTGTTGAACTTTGGTTTTATCTTGCAGAATCCCAGAAAACAAATGAAACAACGAATCAACCAGCTTGGTTATACTAACCAGCAAAGTATAAAACAGCCACAAAGACAAACTCCTGAGTGTCATCGTTTTTCTTAGAAAGCTAATCTGACTATTTTAGAATGACTCATAAAAGGACAGTGGACTAAAAACATATATAAACGCCAAATTGTATAATGATGCGGTGAAATATATCTGTAAGATACAGAAAGATACTTTAAAGTTTTGATTAAATGCTATGTAAATATTGTCTGAAAAGTGTCTTTACAATCTGATCCATTTTAAGGGAAATTCAACTGGAAATTACAGATGATTCATGGTGGCTGTGCTGTGTCCAGGAAAGACGTAAAACTCTAGCAGGGATCTGGTCTACAACACAAGACCAGTGAATTCATGTGCATTTATAGTTTCAAGTTTAAATAACATGTATTTGCAAGCTATCTGTGTATCATTTCAGTCATTTTCTCACATTAACAAAAGATTTGGGGGGCACCTGGGTGGCTCAGCCAGTCGTTAAGCGTCGGACTCTTGATTTGGGCTCAGGTCATGATCTCACAGTCATTGAGTTCGAGCCCTCTGTTGGGTCCTGCACGGACAGTGCAGGGCCTCCTTGGGATTCTTTCTCTCTCCATCTCTTCTCTGCCTCATCCCCACTCTCACTCTCATGCTCTCTCTCTCAAAATAACTAAGTAAACATTTAAAAAAATAAAAGATTTTTGGGATGCCTGGGTGGTTCCGTCGGTTAAGTGTCCACTCGTGATTTTGTCCCAGGTCAGGATCTCATGGTTTGTGAGTTTGAGCCCCAGTTGGGCTCTGTGCTGACAGCGTGGAGCCTGATTGGGATTCTCTATCTCCCTCTCTATCTGCCTCTGTCTCTCTCTCTCCCTTTCTTTCAATAAATCAATAAGTAAATAAATAAATATTAGAAAAAATATTTTTCATAAATTGACAAATATTACTTCTTAAAGAAGTCTTGTCCTCCATCAGGTGCTGACAGAATATTGGGTTATGAACACTTAGGGATTTTTTTTATCATGAAATGCACCGCAATTTCTTATTCTTGCCTCTTTTTTCCCCAAATTACCACCCTTAGTTTTCGTCAAGAGGAAAGACACCGATCTGCCTTAATGTTGGTAGAGTCTGGCACCTACCATGTTGCCTGGTGCAAAGTAAGCCCCGGCAAGAGTTGTTGCTTTAAATTGATTTGGGTATTAGCCACCCGGTTTGTTAATTCAGTGATTGCCCAGTTGTGACACAGTTGGTTTCAGCGAAGGCTTCCTGATCTTTCTTCAGTCGATTTAAAAACGGCTCAAGTCAGAGCCAAGGCTAATGAACAAGAGGTGAGATCTGGTTAAGGAAACGCTGATTTTAATTAGGCAGTAAGGAACTCTAAAACAGGAGGGCAACACATCCTGCTTGTGAAAACTGAATGTCATGGTGACTTGAAGTCATCAAAATTTAACCGTGGATGCAAATAGGTATTTGCTCTTCCCCACTAAGTTCCCAGAGAGAAAGAGCTGCCCCTATTTATTTAATAAATAAATAGAAGTCTGTTGAGTACTTACTGCTTGTCAGGTACCGGGAAAGTAAATGCCAAGGGTCATTTTATTTAATCATTTTAAAAAACCTTGAGCATGTCGAAGAAGCATGGACTATGGGACTTGGGAAAGTCAGCTGGGGATTTCACCCCCAATCACAGTGAAATGTACTGAGCTCAGAGCGTGTGCTGGTCACTGTCCTAAGCAGTTGACTTGGATTTCCATTTCATTCCTCACAACGTCTCCACGAGGGAGAAAATTTCATTGTACCGTGTTCCATGAGAAAACATGGCCAATAGTAACAAATACTTACTTCTTAGATCTAATAAGTGACAGAGTCTTGACTTGAACCTGGCCAGGCTCCAGGGCTTGGGTTTGCATGTCTGGTCTTCCTCTGGGGTTTTATTTTCATCCTGTTCCTATGCGGTTTATACTTAGTTTCTCAGTTTCCTCGAATGGAAATTTGAACAAGAAGCAAGAATTTGCAAATTAAAGCACCTTGTGCCTCAGGCCAGTGAGTAAGTGGCAATATTCTGCCAAGTCCATTGTACTGTGATGGTTCAATCTTTGCATTCCTGGGAGAATAGCCCCGTATTGGGAATGTAGTACGTGCTCAGTAAACACTTAGGAGAGCCAACTATTTAAAACTGTTCTGGTTTTCCAATCCAGGAATTTTTATGTCATTTACACTCATATGCATTCATATATTCTGAGGTTTGCTCAAAACTGCTTTGTAGTTTTACTGAATATATGCAAATTTATTAGAAAGACGAGACTTTGAAGTCAATCTTAAGCCACAGCTGACATTTATGTTGTCACAATATTTACCTTATCCTTTTAGGTTACAGTAGGTTTTTCATCCTTTCTGTTTTAAAAACAAAGCGCAATAACATGAAATCAAGATATAATCTCTGTCTAGTTGAAGGCAAGGCCCTACACCTCTAAGGCCTTCTATTTCTGGCCACTCAGCCTCATTTCCAATCTGTATCAAAATTTCAGAGTCCTAGACAAAAGATTAAGGACTAAAGCGAAAGCCTTAAAGATACAGAAGAACAGAGAGTATTTTTTAAAATGACAAATGGGATAATTTAGTAGAGAAAAACAAACCTTGAATACAAAGGCAAAGACTGAAATACCAGAGAAATAAAACACACACACACACCACACACACACACACTTTCAAAAGCACCTATAAAAATCAATGTACAAACCTATGAATTAATAATAACAAGACATTTTTTATTCATGATCATTTTTAATAGCTAAATTATTCATAACTGTGTTTCCAATGTGAGAGTTAGTGAGCTTAAGTAACATTCAAAGCGTACAACTATTCATCATTCATTCCTTCCTTCATCAATAAATATTGAATACCCACCTATACTAGACAGAGTTAACTCAGGCAAAGAGCATTTGTGTGTTTGTTGGTGTTATTTGGGTTGTCTGGAGCAAGGGTCTGCAAAACGGGTGTGTGTGCCATAAGTAGTATTTAGCATGCCGATGAGCACAAGAAATCTTGCTTGACATGCCAGACGCTCTGATTAGGGACTTGAAGTGGGCTGCATCAATGGCCCTGGTCTTGCACTTTACCCAGGTCCTCCATTGCCTTGGCCTCATACCTCTTGACTCTGGCTTGGCTGCGTGCCTTGCTTTGTCAAACGGGATGTGGGTGTGGGGACAGTGTGCAGGTCTGAGTCTAGGTCTGAAGAGGGCTTGTCAGTTGCCATTCTCTTTCTTGGCGTCACTTCGAGGAGAATGTTCTTTGTCTTTGCTGGGCCTTCAGGCTAGGCCCCAGAATAAATGCATAGGGATTGCAGTTACCTTAGCCCACACGGCAACCCAGCACTCCCTCACCTAGAGCATCCAAGTTTATCTGAATTTCAGGTCAGTAACGATCCATGACCTTTCCCTTTAGCCACCGAGTGTGGACATGTGTGGGGACCCATTCTTTCAAGGCCAATGGCCAAGTTGTTACGAGTTAGCCTAATGCTTCTGACCTCGTCCCATCACCTCATTTCTTCTCTTTTACTGAGGGATTACCTGACGGTTGAGTTTAGAAGAAGAAATCAGAGACACATTTCTCCCTCCATTATTCTTGGGTGCATGGAGCTCTCAGGGATACGCGTTCCACTCTACTTCTTAAGGTAAGTTTTCACAGAGTGGAATAAACACACACACACACACGCACAAACACACACACACAATATGTAGTGAGATCTGTTCCAGTTTTACATGGTCATGCTGAGTGGGTACGTTACTTAAATTATTTGAAGTTTTGAGGGCACCTGGGTGGTTCATTCAGTTAAGCATCTGACTCTTGATTTGGCTCAGGTAAAGCTCTCATTCTTTGTGAGATCCAGCCCTGCCTTGGGCTCTGCTCTGACAGTGCGAAGACTGCTTGGGATCCTCTCTCTCTCCCTTCCTCTCTCCCTCTCTCTTCCCCTCCCCAGATCTTGCTCGCTGTCCCTGAGTGGAGTTCCTGGGTGGCTCAGTTGGTTAAGCATCCGACTTCAGCTCAGGTTATGATCTTGAGGTTCATAAGTCCGAGCCCCACATCAGGCTCTTTGTTGACAGCTCAGAGCCTAATGCCTGTTTTGGATTCTGTGTCACCTCTCTCTCTGCCCCTCCCCAGCTCATGCTTGCTCTCTCTCTCTCTCTCTCTGTCAAAATAAGTAAACATTAAAAAAAAATTAAAAAAAAATTGAGTTTCTCTACCAGCCAGCTCATAGGAACACAAATATAAGCATTATCATTATTATTAACTTTATTAGTAAAAAAAAAAATTGGTATTTTAGACTCCTCTTCCTTATCTTTGTCCTCAATTTGTTCAGATGTAAGGAGAGAAAGAGGAATGTGAATCACTGAGCTTTTTCAAATCCTAATGTGGGCCAGATGGACTGGGCCAGATGTTCCATGCACTAAGCTTAACGGTCAAGCTTCCATGGTGTTGGTGATGGCAGTGAAGGAGCTGAAGTCTGGAGATTGACTTCATTTCACTGGGTGCATTAGCCCATGGGTTTTGAGAAATAGGCTGTGATAAATTAATTAAGGCATGCATATATGCTTAAACACTTACAGAGCACTTGTGGGCCTCACATATATGAACTCACTTAGTCTTTATAACAACACTATATCATAACATTGTCAGACTGTTACCCTCATTGTAATGATGAGGAATTTGAAGCATAGTGAAGGGGAATAAGTTGCCCAAGGTCACATTCTTAGTAAAGGGCAGAGCAAGGATTCCAACCCTGGGCCTATGTCTCTAATATTAATATTTTTAACTCTAAGCTTTATCTTCACAACAGATATTTACATTAAAAGAATAATACATGGGAACATGCTTAGCGTCGAGTCTATTGTATGGAGACTGCATTTGAAGCTTCGTTTTTCAGCCGGGCTTGTGATGGGATACAAGCTTATTTTTCGTCAGTTGGATTTTAACCACTGTCATCTGAGCACCGACATTAGGCCTTAGAGCTCATGGGACTTTGAACTTAATTGACTTCCGCATTGTCGGGCAATTCTGTGCAAAGGCAAACATCATGTTTTATAGAATCACCACCATATATACAGATTCTGATGTAATAGGTGATTAGATCTTATTTGTTTCATGCAACCGTGAACCTCAGAAAATATGTAGGTCATGGAGCCCAGTCAAATGGCAGCCCCTGGACTCAGTAATGGAATAGATATTCTTGTTCTTCAACAATAGCACGGACATTAAGGTCTGGTAAGCAAATATTGGCCATATTACCCTCAGAAAAGGTAGAGAGTTCAGTAAAGTTATGGACTGTGGACTCCATGGTGAAAGGCCTGAGGTAGCTGTTAAAATCCTGACCACACGTTACAAAATCTTTGGCCAAAACACAAATGCAGGTTGCTGTGGAAGCCCCAGTCACACACTGTCCTTAATAACGGCCCCAGTGGAGGCTTGCTCTGTGGACCATTGCCACAAATCAGGTCAGGCTACAAATAACCTCAGCAGGAAGGTAGGCCAAATTTCTATGACTTGATCTTAAACTATGACAATGCAGCTTTTCTCGAGAGTGATTGGCCAAGGCAAACATTTCACCATAAGAGAAAGAGCCTTCTTGGCCTTTCAGATATTCTCTGACAAATGGCCCATGACTTACTCATGAACTAGACAAAGGTAGCGCAGCTCTGATTTCAAAGTGTTTGTACTGAGAGCAGTTATGTGGTGTTAGATTAGGGGCTCCAAATTCCATTCTGTTAGGACCGGGGGCTACCCTTGGATTCATGAACACACCTCTCCATAAGTGGCATTATGGTGAAACCGATAAAGCGTAGGCTTTAGGGTCCCCTTTGTGTAGTTTCCCCCCAAAACCCTGTGAGGCTCCCCAGCAAATGTGTTCATAGGTCCTGTGCTTTTTAAAGTTGGCAAAAGTAAGATATTTTAGCCACAGTCAGTTATGACCATTGTCGTTTAGACCCTGACTCCCCCTTCATATCTCTTCCCCAATTGATGGGTGGGATGGGAGTTGCCATGACATTTTTTGGGGGATCCAATTAAAAGGAAGTTAAAGTGGGGGCACATTTATTTTGAGTTGGGTAAGATAGATGTTTGTGGATATAGTCACCTTAATGAAGGGCCATAGTGTTAGCCATCCTGGCATAGGCCGTGATTCCAGGAATATCCCTGCTGTCTCTGTGCCGATGCACCCCAGGCACTACACACGGGAACAGGACCAGAGGGCATAGTTGGTTTTATCATTGAAATTCCACATTATTTTGTTTGTAAGTGAATATTGTCAGTTGTACAAACTTCAGATCCCACAAAACCTGAATCTGACCCCACAGATTCATCCTTTTCAAATGGTCTCCAAGGGTGCCTGGGTGGCTCAGTCGGTTGAGCATCCGACTTCAGCTCAGGTCATGATCTCACAGTCTGTGAGTTCAAGCCCCGCATCGGGCTCTGTGCTGACAGCTCGGAGCCTGAAGCCCGCTTTGGATTCTGTGTCTCGCTCTCTCTCTGCCTCTCCCCTGCTCATGCTCTGCCTCTCTCTGTCTTAAAAATAAATAAAAACATTAAAAAAATTCAAATGGTCTCCAGTCAGCTCTAGATTTAATAATTCCTCATGAGGGTAAAAGCATGGCTAGGACAAACTCCACAGAAAGTGGGAGAAAGTGGCACTGAACCAAAGGACTTAAAATGGTTAATCAGGAAAGAGTAGAAATTATATTGCTAGAAGGAATCTGTGCATCAGAAATTGTTTTCAAAGATAAAAGGAGAAATGGAAAATAAAAGGGTAAGTATAGACCCAGTTATAAATACAGGTATAGATATATTTTTAAATAGACACAAGATAGTAGACAAAGCTACTCAATGTACCTGGTGACTGGAGGTACTATTATTTCATGTTCTTAAACCTTGCAAGAGGATAGTAATAACTCACATGATATTCTGAGTCATGATATAACTCACGTGATCACTGGTGCTGCAATAGGGTGAATTATATTTAAACTCTTTAAAAAGTGAGATACAGATGAAGCCAAGTGAGAGGGAGAGAGAGGGAGGAATAGAGAGACAGAGACAGGGACAAAGAGGGACAGAAACACAGAGATAGAGAGACAAAGAGTCTGCTGGGTGCTATGAAAGGGATCCTGACCCAGACATCAAGAGTGTCTTGTTGAAACTGAGCCAAATAAGAAGTTGCAAAGGATGAATTTTAGACTTGAATTTTCTTGAACTTTAATTCACAAGGAAGAAGAATTTTACTTTAAGCTTTAATTCCTTTGGACTTTAACTTGCAAAGTTGTTTAATTTTTAATTTTGGGACTTTAATTTCTTCCTGAAATTATGGGACACAGTTTAAATTCAATGTGGGGACATCTTCATATGGTTGGCATTTTGAGTGTCTTAACGGCATTTATTCTCATTGGAGAGTCACCAGGACGACGCACTGCTCAACGTGGCTGGACATCATTCAGGATGGAAACTAGGATATGGAATGAATTTTTAATTTCGTTTTGTGACCGTGATGAAAAGAAAAAGTGCAGAATTACTGTCCTGCCATATAAGCTAAAAGAAATGGCTAAAATATAGGAACATTCTAACATTTTAACCATGTTGGGCAACAGGCAGTAGAAAAAACAAAAACAAAAACAAAACCAAAACCCTGATGTCTGAAAACAAAACAAAGCAAACAAGGTGAGCCCTGTGATCGTCCCAGCTTTCTGACCAGAGGAAATTACAGAATGAAGTGCCGTCAGGGGAAGCCAAGCAGAGATCAGCAGTTTTACTGAGTACAAGAGGGAGAGAGAAGGATAAGGAAAACCACAGCAGCTAGAATACGCAGACCTTCTCATGCAGGACATGTGTAAGAGTCCTAGATGTCTTTACAGGGGTCCTCTTGAGTCTATTTTTTTCATGTGTATTAATTTATTTTGAGAGAGAGAGTGACAGAGTGTGAACAGGGGGAGGGACGGGGGGGTGGGGCGGAGAGAATCCCAAGCAGGCTTTGTGCTGTCAGTACAGAGCTGGATTCAGGGCTCATCACATGAACTGCGAGATCATGACCTGAACCGAAATCAAGAGTTGGGTGCTTAATTGACTGAGCCACCCCAGCATCCCGTTTTCTTGAGTCCTCAGCTGAATACCAACCTGCCCATGAATGGAGTGACATCCCACAAAGCTGATAATAACCCAAAGGAAAAACATTCCTGGGGAACTGTCAAATAGTTCTACGATCACACAGAACTGGGCATTATTAGAGATCCCTCTGGGAGATACCTTGTTGAATACACAGAATAATCACTAAAGACAAAGGAGAAAATGTGCAGTGGAGGTAAATACAATGTTTTCCTATAATACATACTACCTTAATTTCATTCCCTCCGAAAAAACCCTTTAAAAAACAGTCTTGATACTTTTTAAAATCTAATGCTTACTCTGACTTATTATGCTCAACATTTATTTCATCATAGAATCACCCAATGTGGCATAGCCATAAAGTAATTTTTATTTTCTAGGAATTGAATATATCATATTTAAATATCTGTTTAACAAGACCAGTTTACCAAGCATTAGATCAAATCTCCATTTACATTCTTCTATGAAGCCTCTTCGGCAAGGACTATGATAAAAATAACTTCAGTAGGATGCAGCAAGCCATTTTTCAGTAAATTACCATTATATCTTACTTTAGAGAATAAATATACTAAATCAAATCTTGATTTAAAAGCATAAGAGAATCAGATAATTTAAAGAAACTTGTAATTTTTTTAAAAAACTTGGGAGTCTTTCTATAAAATAAAGAGTAGTCATTTTCTTTTTGCTTTAAAAAAATCCTTAAATTATTAAACCAGCACAAAAGTAACTACACTACCAGCCAGATAAAGCCTAACTCTTTTGGGGCGCTGGGTGGCTCAGTTGGTTAAGCATCTGACTCTTTATTTCAGCTCAGGTCATGGTGGTACAGGTCATGATCTCACAGTTCGTGAGTTCGGGTCCCACACTGGGCTCCATACTGGCAGTGCAGAGCCTGCTTGGGATTCTCTCTCTCTCTCTTTCTGCCCCCCCTCCCATGCTCTCTCTGTCTCTCTCTCAAATAAATTAAAAAAAAAAACAACTAAAAACAAAAGCCTGACACTCTTTAAGGTATTGAAATCTAGCAATCAAGGATATAGCATTCACAAACTCCAGCATTCAATTAAAAATCCCTAGATTACGAGAAAGCAGGAAAATATGGCCCATGGGAAAAATTTTTTTTCAGGAAAAACAGATTGAAATAATGGAGATCATATAATAATGGAAAAAAAGGACATGAAAAACAGCACTAAGATCCTCCAGGTATTTAATAGGGTATGAAACTAGTAATGACTAAAATGGAAATACAGACATATATAGGGTATTATATTATATATATATTGGTACACAATATATTAATTATATTAGATTATATTATATTATATTATATATACAATATATACAATATTCTATATAGAGAGCGGTGTGTGTGTGTGTGTGTGTTATATATATATATATATACACACACTATATATATAAAACAAGAGAACCTATAGAGATTAAAAACATAATGTCTGAAATAAAAAATAATCTGAATAGGGTTAATAATAGTTTAGACACTCATGAAGAAAGATCAACAAACTTAAAGACACAGCAATAGAAATTATCTAAAATGAAATAGAGAAAATAGATCCTATATGAGTGAATATAAAGTAGCTCATATAGTATAATATATATGTCTGCATATGATTGTTAATTTTATTTCTCAGCTTAGGTGGGCTATGGCTGCCTGATATTTGGTCACACGTTACTCTGGCTGTCTGTAAGAGTGTTTGGGGATGATTTAATATCTGAGTTGGTAGACTGAGTAAATCAGATTATTGTCTTCCATCCAATCAGTTGAAAGCCTGAACGGAACAAGAAGACTGATCTTCCCTGAACTCCTCCTACCTGACTGGTTGAACTGGAATATCGGTTTCCTCCTACCTTTGTATGCAAAGTGAAACATCAGCTTTTCTTGGGTTGCCAGCTTTCAGAACTTAGACCTTCCACTCTCCTGGGTCTCCACTTGCAGGTCTTGGGACTTCTTGGCCTCTATTATCATCTAAGCCAATCCCTTACAGTTAATCTATCTCTTTGTCTCTATCCATATTTTTGTGTGTGTGTGTGTGTGTGTGTGTGTATCCTCATATTTATTATATATAAATATCTTATTATATATTATATCATATATTATACAGTGTACTATGTACTATATACTATACAATATACTATACTATATAGTATAATGTAGTATAGTATATAGTATACTATATAGTATATAGTATATTATATATTATATATTATATTTATATATTAATGTTTTCTAGAGACCCTGAATAATACGCTAATATACTCTGTGTGTGTATATATATGTATATAATTATACACATAGATATATTAGTATATAGTGTATGCATACATATACATAATACATATAATACGTATACATATTATACATAGATATATGTACATAGATATATATGTATATATACACATACGCATATGCATATATGTAGTAAGATATATGTACATTGGTATATATGTATATCTATGCGTAATATGTAGTATGTATATATGTATATACACAATTGCATATATTCATCTATATATATACAATCAAATATGTAATTTCATAATTGTACATAATATACAGATATAATTGTATAAAATTATGTATACATTATATATTAAATTATATATTATTATTAATATATTATATATATATATTAGATATAATATAATATAATAATATTATTATAATATATTAATATGTATTAATTATATATGTTACATTATATATACTACATAATTATATATACATAATTATATAGTATATAATTGTATAATTATATAATTTATATAAATACATATACATAATTGTGACCTGCAAGACAATATTAAGTGATGTGTAATACATTCAGGTGGAATACCAGAGAGAGAACAAAAATATTTTTGACGAAATAATGGTTAACATAAGTGATAAAGAGAAATCTTTTTTTTTTTTAATTTTTTATCTTATTTCCGGAAGGGGGATGGGAGAGAGAGAGGAAGACAGAATCTGAAGCAGGTTCCAGGCTCTGAGCTGTCGGCACAGAGCCCGACAAAGGGCACGGACTCACAAACCGCGAGATCATGACCTGAGCTGAAGTCGGACACTTAACCGACTGAGCCCCCCAGGCGCCCCCAATGAAGGGAAATCTTAAAACATCCAGAAACAACCAGAGAGACTTTATGCAGAGAAACACAGATAAGGAGTAGAGTAGACTTCTTACTTCTTTTGTCTGTTTCTTTTTCTGATTCAGACTGGAAAGGGAGACTCTCTTTATTAAATCTCCTGAAATATGACTAAATTAAATGCCAATGTAATATACAAGGCATAGTAGAGAGATAGTAAAACTAGAGTTTTGCATATATCTCTTCTCTTGTTGGCATTCATTCTGCTTACCTTGGCTTCAGGAAGCTTATGCTGGCCCAGCTAAGTGGATTTTCAGTTGGTATGATCTAGTTCATGCAAACTAATCGTCACGTGACAAACAAATGGCTTAGAAATTCCAACAAAGAAGCTGGTAGAACTAACGTTTCTCCTTCTTTCTAATACAAGTTCATATTTAGTTACGACACATTTATTTATTTATTTTATTTTTTTTAGTTACGGCACATTTAATATAATGATATGATTTTCTGTAAAAAGTGAACTAAGAGAATTTCGAGAGTGTCAAACAGACTTGAAATATGCTTGCGACTGATCTTTCCTAAAAAAGAATTCTGTTCATTATTTAATCATGGTATAGTTAACTAATGTTTATGAACCTGTATGCAATTTTTGTGTATGCATAGTATCACATACACGTATCAGGTAGGTGTACAATTAAAAACAGCTGGTGCCCAGTGGCTTCAATTACTCTTGTGAGATCAAACAGCACTGGGTTCAAATCCAGCTTCTGCCACATAATGGTTGAGAGATGTTTTGTAAGTCCCTTAAGTTTTCATGCTTATTTTCTTATCTTTATATAAGGAATAACAAAGGGGCACCGGGATGGCTCAGTCAGTTAAGCATTTGACTCTGATTTCCTCTCAGCTTGTGATCCCAGGGTCCTGGGATTGATCCCTGCATTGGGCTCCACACAGAGCGTGGAGTCTGCTTGGGATTCTGTCTGTATCACTCTCTCTCCCTCTGCCCCTCTGTCTCTGTCTCTAAAATAAAATTTTCAAAAAGCAGAACAAAAAAAAAAAAAAAACACCGCTTACAAAGATAGTTTAATTATCAGCTAAGACTAGGTAAATATGTTACTTGTCGTACAAGATACAGTCTCTCGTAATGTTCGTTTTCATTAAGAACACGTAGACCATTTTCCAAGTCAATAAATATAATAACAAACCACCGCCTCAAATGAATGAAGATGATTTTATTTTTTGGATTCGCCGTTAATCAGTTGATTAATTCCCTGTCGTATGATATGTCGATTGTTTTCAAGAGCTTAACATATGCAAATGATGTTTTATAAACATCCACATTCTTACATTCTGATTTTTTTGGCCAGTTGTTTTAGGCAGCTCAGGCTGCGATAACACATTTCCAGAGACTGGGGAGTTTAAACAACAGACATTCATTTCTCACAGCTCTGGGGGCTGGGAAGTCCAACACTGAAGTGTTGCCTGATTCCTGGTGACAGTTCTCATTGGCTCCTAGATGGCCAGCTACCTTCTCACTGTGTCCTCGTATGGCAGGGAGAGCTGTGAATCTCTTCCCATTCTTGTAAGGATGCTAATTTCATCATGAGGGCCTTGTGGTCAGGCCCTCATCTAAACCCAATTATCTTCTTTTTTAAAAAAAAATTCTTGAATGTTTATTTACTTTTGAGAGAGAGAGAGACAGAGTGTGTGTAGGGGAGGGGCAGAGAGAGAGAGAGAGAGAGAGAGAGACAGAATCTGAAGCAGGCTCCAGGATCCAAGCTATCAGCACAAAGCCGGACATGGGTCTGGAACCCATAAACCATGAGATCATGACCTGAGCCCAAGTCAAACGCTTCAGTGACTGAGCCATCCAGGCACCCCATAAACCTAATTATCTTCTAAAACCTCGATATCTAGGGGTGCCTGGGTGGCTCAGTTGGTTGAGCCTAGCCTCCAACTCTTTTTTTAAAAATGTTTATTTATTTATTTTTGAGAGAGAGAGAGAGGACAAGGGGAGGGGAGGGGCAGAGACAGGGACACACACACAGAATCTGAAGCAGGCTTCAGGCTCTGAGCTGTCAGCACAAAGCTTGACTTGGGATTCAAACTCACCAACTGTGAGACCATGACCTGAGCTACTCTTGTCCCAGCACAGGTCATGATCCCAGGGTCATGGTATTGAGCCCCACGTCCAGATCTGCACTGAGTGTGGAGCCTGCTTGATCGTCTCTCTCTTCCTCCCTCTGCCCCTCCCTTCTGCTCTCTCTCTCTCTCTCTTTCAAATAATATTACAAGAAAGAAAAAAGATAAAAAGAAAAACCCCATATCCAAATACTACTACATTGGTGATTAAGGGTTTAACATGTGAATTGGCGGGGGAGGGGGCATAATTTACTCCATGACCAATTATTTCTTCTGTATAAATACTTAGATATTCCATGTTTACTAGTATGAATATGTAAGAATATACTAGAAACCTACCCTTTGAGAGAATTGGACATTTGCTTATGAAAGTGTCTTGTTTCTCTGATGCTAAATATCATTTACTATCCTCATCAATATATTAAAATAGCATACCTCTTACTGCATTTTTAAAATTCTCATTGGTAAGTAATGGGCTAAAAAACAATTATGTTCATTGTTTATTTATGTTACTCCACTGACTAATTATATACTTTGTCTATTTTCATTGTCTTTAAATGTGGTTCTGTTTGCTCTAGACTTTAAGCTCTCCTATATCTTATTTATCAAACCTTTTCTGTTGCATGTTAAATTATTTTTTTAATAATTGTGTTCACCATATTTTCATTTTATAATAGCTTAGCATAACTTACCAACAGTTTTTTTTTTCTGTTTGTTGGTGTCATTTGTTTTGTTTTGTTTTTAATGTGGAAAGAGACATCCAATGTCACTGTGCAGAGTCCAAGACTGAAATTCCAATCTTGTAAGCAAGGGATAGAGGTGAACAGGGGCGCCTGGGTGGCTCAAGTGGTTAAGCGGCCGACTTCGGCTCAGGTCATGATCTCGCGGTCCGTGAGTTCGAGCCCCGCGTCGGGCTCTGTACTGACAGCTCAGAGCCTGGAGCCTGTTTCCGATTCTGTGTCTCCCTCTCTCTGACCCTCCCCCGTTCATGCTCTGTCTCTCTCTGTCTCAAAATTAAATAAACGTTAAAAAAAAAAAAAAAGGGATGCAGGTGAATTTGGAACACTGCTGTGGTCTATGGCCATACCACCCTGAACACGCCCCATCTCGTCTCAGCACTGGTGTTCCGATTAGGAATGTTTTGCTCTTAATCCCCATGTTGTAACACTATGTGACTCTAGACAAGTAACTTAGCTCCTCTGATTTTTCATCACGTAAGTGGGGCAGGGGGGGTCGCATAACAATACGTATCTTATGAGGATGGTGAAAGATAACAAATGTAAAATGTAAAGCATTGAACACATGGTACATACTGAAAAATGTCAGTTTTCTCATTAAAAAGCATACATTAACTCTTTGTAATTGGAAAGAGCATGCTGTTACCCAGTATACCTTCCAATATTTTATAATTTGAAATTTCAATTAGGATGCCTCCTGCTTCTTTCTTCTTCCCTCTACATCTGAAGGGCCTGATGACAAGATAAGAGAGATGTAAAAAAGAAAAAAAAAAAAAGAACCGTTTTTAAAAATCTGAGTGCTTGGAGACCAGTTTCTCCATTTGGTGAAGGGAGAGTCTCTCATTAGAGGCAGATGATAGCATTCTTTATAAAGCATTGCACATTAACAACCGGCCCTCAAAAGCAAGCTTTCGGATATGCAGTCCCATTACCTAAGCCAACACTCAGCCTCCTGCGAGCTGAAAGTTTTACGTACTCCAGGAAGCACCAAGCCTTAGCAGTTTTGACTGCCAGTGGAAAATCAGGCCCTGAGCAGTTCCAGGAAACTGAAACAGTAACGTGGAAACGGACAGTGGAACAATTCATTCCCCAAAATCTACAAAGGAGCCCTTGGTGGGGAGGGAGGTGAAACGCTGGCTTTCTTTTCACTGCGGCCATTAAAAATGAAATTTATATTTTTACTTTAAAAAAAAATCATGGCATTCCAAGCTGAAGTTTTTGACATTTGGCCACACACCTTTAGTTGTACAAATAAACACATTAATCTCAATGGAACTGTAGATTTGCTTTTTTTGTATTAGTGCCAACCTCAGAATGTGCTCTGATTGCCTGGTTTGAAAGAAAACAGGATGTGAAGATTGGGTGAGGTGAGGCTTGCATGTTAATGTAATTCTTTGGAGTTAATGTTAGAAAATTGCTCTTCTATTTAAGGCAGTACCTGATGTGAGTGTTTTTTGTAGTTTTCCATAAGGTTGTTTTACAAGTAAAACTTGACAAGAGACCTTGATATTCTTTGAGGGAACAGTTGCAACTTACACAAGCTTCCAGTTATATGGTGCTGTGGATACTGTGTTCTAGGCACTGAAATCGCAGGAGGGAAAATGCTATTTTCCTTCGGGTTGGGGGCAGATTTTCGAAGAAGGGTAAGTCACTGCCGATGTCAGCTTATTGGGGAGACTGTCATTTCTCATAGTGGAAACCACAACGAACAAGGAGCTCCAGGTAGGGGTGACCTTCTTGGTTCTTGATGAGGAAGGGAGCATGATGACCAGGACGGAGCTGATGATGAAGATGAACTGCAAGGTTGGGAAGTTGCCCTCAGATACGTGCACCTGTTAGGGTTCCTGATTCTGGTAAGATCTCGGTCAGTGTGTAGAAGAGAGCAAGTGACCTCTGGGGACTTAAAAAGGTTACACTTTGAAATCGTGTCGCTTATCATCAATGATAAGGACACCAAAGTGGACTACCCAAGCCTACGCAGCTTAGGTGAAAGCTACTGCATCAGCAAATCTTGACTCCTCGGCCCAGCACTATTCCTTCCAGAAAAGATTGCCTTTCTTATTCTTTCCTTTGCCACACCTGGCCCAAGTCCAGCTTCCCAGTGTGATTTTTTGTTTCTTTCCAACAAGAAGGAATTTCATCATGGTTGATGAGTATTCTGTGAGCCCTTGGTTCCAAGCCCACTCCCTTGTTTTTCAGAACTACACAAGGAAAGATGATAGCATTGACAAATTGAGTTTGACACTAAAATAAGGCTCATCTATCAGGCTTGCCGTGTAGGCAGAACAGCAGAGGTGGGGTGAAGAGGCAGAGTCAGCAAACATTCTTGGGCACTGGAGCAGGGATCGTCCTTGAGAAACAGTAAACACGTTGCCTACTGAAATTCGGGGCTGGATGGGAGCTAATAGAAACAAGTTGTCTTCTCTAAGTCCAATGGTTCTTCTAGTGAGAAAGGACAGAGAGGGCAAGAAAGGTACCTTTATTTATCACAAAAAAAGCAAAAAAGGCAACGTAAGGAAAATGACATTTACATTGAGATCAAATCGACAAGCATTAGAACACTGACCCTGCAACATCCCAGGTAAGTTATGGGTCCTAACTGAGCCCCAGTTTCTTAATCAATAAATTGAGGTTAAGAGTAATACCTTAGACGGGCACCTGGGTGGTTCAGTTGGTTAAGCATCCAACTTCAACTCAGGTCATGATCTCACGGTTCTTGGGTTTGAGCGCTGCCTCAAGCTTGGGACTGACAGCTCAGAGCCTGGAGGCTGCTTCAGATTCTGTGTCTCCCTCTCTCTCTGCCTCTTCCCTGCTCACACTCTGTCTCTCTCTCTCTCTCTCTCAAAAATAAATAAAATATTTAAAAGAATTTGTTTTTAAAAAAGAATAATACCACGGCGCCTGGGTGGCTCAGTCAGTTGAACGGCTAACTTTGACTCAGGTCATGATCTCACAGCTCTGTGAGTTCGAGTCCCACATCGGGCTCTGTGCTGATGCCTCAGAGCCTGGAGCCTGCTTCAGATTCTGTGTCTCCCTCTCTCTCTGCCCCTAACCCACTCGCATTCTATCTCTGTCTCTCTCAAAAATAAGTAAACTTTAAAAAATATTAAAAAAAAAGAATAATACCTTAGAAGTATCATAGCTCTCAAATGAATTCAAATGGAAGTCATACATCCAGTAACCGAATCTAATCACTGACGCCTTCTGTAAATAAAGTTTTATTAGGACACAGCTATGCTCACTTATTTACATATCATCTATGACTGGGTTGGGTAGTTGCAAGGAGACTGACCCTATGGCCTGCAAACATATACTCAGCAAAACTGAAATATTTACTATCTGGCTCTTTCCAGAAAATATTTGCCAGCACTTGAGCTAAACTATCTCCGCTAAACTAAGTGAAATACTTACTCCTTATCCTGGCATATAAGAAGCACTCACTTCTGAGCAACAATTACTAATTTTGCTATTACTATTATTACCTATAGATGGACACTCTGTCCAGGTGAGGAAAGCAAATGTTTTTATATCAATTGTTGACTTAAATTCTAAATCCTAAACAAACATTTAAAAAAAAAAAAAGAATTTACTACAGTTGCCCAATTTGGGGAATTTTCTACCAAATTTCTTTTTCTTGTTTAATATTTTTAATGTTTATTTATTTTTGAGACAGAGCATGAGCAGAGGAGGGGTGGAGAGAGAGGGAGACACAGAATCTGAAGCAGGCTCCAGGCTCTAGGCTGTTGCAAAGAGCCCACTGCAGGGCTCAAACTCACAAACCATGAGATCAAACCTGAGCCCAAGTCAGATGTTAAACCAACTGAGCCACCCAGATGCTCCCAAATTTCTTTTCTATATGGACTGTAATATTGTAGTGTGTATTCAATTTGCCTTGTGTATTGACCGATATTAACTATTCTTTGAATTGATGGTGCTCATTCACCACTTTCTCTCCAATGTCTGTTGAAGTCGCATATTACAGTTATGGATATCATCATTAACGATCTCTATTTACTGTACTATATATTTTAGTATTTAGTTTTACTTAGGCTCTCAATTTTGCCATCTAGTATTTAACAAATGGATTGTTTTGTATTTGAATTGACAAATGCAAGTACCCTTTACTAACAACTTTTAGAAAAAGAACTTCAGATAATTCAGAAGGGAAAAAATGCTTTCTTGCTGTTGCAGAAAGAAGGCCACTTGGGATTATAACATGAGACCAGAGAATCTGCATTGGTAAGATACCAAATTAAGAATAGTGACAAGAGTATCAATGTATTCCTTTCTGATACTAAACATAGAATAAAAATGTTTACATTTTTAAACTTTAGCCATTCTCGTCTATTTTCTGTTATCATAACAAATGTATTTGTAATTTATTTGCAAAATAAATAAATTTTCCCATGAAAAAAAAATTCTAAATCCTAAATCTCAGGGAACTTGATTAGCTTGTACCTTTGTGCTCATTGCAAGACCTATTTAAGCATATGGGCAGATAATGTCCTTTATTACTATCTAACATGCAACTCTTTCTATTAGTTTCCATGAGAAGCAGTTTCTACACGACATGCTGTCAAGTAAGAATAAAATATTTTGCGTATTAATATTAACAAAAATTCAGTATTAATATTAGTCTCATTAAGAATACCATTTCTTCTTTCAGCACAAGGGCCACATTTGAGTCTGAAAACCCTTTTTCTCTATTTCTCTCCTGGTTCTTTCTCGCCAAAATCTGAGACTGAGTGATGCCTAAGGCATAGCTTCATGTCTCTATCTCCTTCCCACATATGAGTTTCTTTTTGTTTTTTTTTTCTTCAAATATTAATAGCTTGACTGCATTGGGGTAAGAGCGTAGTACGTGAGCACCACAAAGAGGAAGCAATGTTTGAAAAGTTTTCTAATTTCTCTCTCTCCTCTCCCCACTTTTTTACCTCATGTACCAAAAATTGTCGATCATTTCCATGAGGACATCACTGAGTGACCTCAGGGATCCCCCTGTGTCTTTGTCTCATACTTCTCTCCTCCCCAGTGATGGAATTGCAAATGAGGATTTGGAAATCTACCCACCCCAACCACCGCTTAAGTCAGAGATGCGGAAGCTGAGGTCCGTTGAGTCACCAACCTGCCTTAAGCCACACAGTAGAGGATGGGTACAATTTCAAACTGTGTTCTTTATAGATGGTTAGCAACTATATTATTCTAATGTGCTTTATATGAAAATTAATATGCTACATTTGGGATACATGTTTATGAATAAAGGAAGTTCCCATAAAGCCTTAATTTTTTTTTTTATGCAAGGATGTTTTAGAGAAGAATGCTGTTTTTTCATTTCATAGGTATTGAGCAATAACCAGAAGGCAGGGACACCCAAATGAACCAAGCAGATAAAAGTATCTGCTCTTTTGGACCTTATATTTGAAACAGAAAAGTTAGGGAAATAGCAAAGAGGTGAATTAAACATGCAGTATCTCTGATCGTGATGAAATTCAATGATAAAAAGTAAAGCTGGGAAGGGGAAGGAGCTTCTGGGTCGAAGACACCATGCAAAATGCAACAGAGTGGTTGGCAACGGCTGGGAGGTGTTTCAGCAAAGGCCGACCGAGAGGGGATGAGCAGATGATGTGGATTTGGGGGATGGGATTTCCAGGCCAGGGAAACATCAGAGAAAGGACCCTGGGGCAGGAGGCTACCTAGTGTTTGAGGAACAATTATGAAGTCAATGTGGTTGGATTAGAGTGAATGAGAGGGTAACCCCCTAAGAGATGACAAGGATGAAAGGAAGGAGGTATGCGATGTCCTGTCAGCCATTTTGAGCTGGATTTGATTGTGAGTGAAATGGAATTCATTACAGGTCTTGCGAGAGTAAGTTGTCTGACTCCAACTGGCTGCCGTTTGAGAATCAATTTTCAGGCAAACATGTAGACCATGCTGTTCTGCTATAGGAAAAGAGAAAAAAAAAGTTCAAAACTCCTACCTGGGCTAAAGGACTTTCCACATTCTGGTTCCAGCCATACATTCCATGTGGCCCTTTCCCCACCCAGATCACCTTTGAACTCCCCCAAGAGCACCCTGCCACACTGGTGCTCCCTCTGCCCTGTCTTGTTCGTCTTCTCAGCAAATGCAATGTCTACACAGCTGTGAAGATTTAGTTCAGTGAATCTTGACTTTTCTGCTAGAAGATCTCTTTCAGCTCTATTAGACTTGGTCACCTTTTTTTAAGATGTTTTATTTATTCTTGAGAGAGAGAGAGAGAGACAGACAGCATGAACAGGGGAGGAGCAGAGCAAGAGAGGGAGACACAGAATCTGAGGCAAGCTCCAGGCTCTGAGCTGTCAGCACAGAGCCGGATGCGGGGCTCGAACTCACAGACCATGAGATCATGACCTGAACCGAAGTCGGATGCCCAATCGACTGAGATACCCAGGCGCCCCCAGGTCACTTTTTTCTAAGGGCTCCCGCGATACTATGGGCATCCCTCAACTCTAGGACTTAGTTCAGTGAATTGTTCTTATTTATTCATATGTCTGCTTCTGCAGCTGGACTTTGAGCATAGAGACAGCCAGTCTCAGGCTTGAGGTTAGTGTTCAGTATCTCTGCAGTAAATAAATGAATAAATAATTGAAATAATGAATGAATGAATGAATGAATGTGTTCTAAATCTGCTGTACGATATGGTTCTTATAGTTACAAGTATGGTGCTGTGTGCTTCAAACTTTGTTCTGGGGGCAGATCTCATGTGGAGCATTCTTAACACACACACACACACACACACACACACACACACAAATGGATACAGGGAAACAAAAGTCACACACACACACACACAAATGGATACAGGGAAACAAAAGTCACACACACACACACACACACACAAATGGATACAGGGAAACAAAAGTATGGTTATGTCTATTGTTTTGATTCTGGTGATCATATCATGGATGTTTATGTATGTCCAAACTCATCAAATAGTAATCATTAAACATGTGTCATTCTTTGTACATCAATTATACTCCATAAAATCTGTGAAAAAAATATATATAATGAATGAATGAGGCCAAAGTATGCCATCACATTCACTATCCCCATGACACTGGTATTCTTAATCCTCAGCATGACATGTTCTCCAGGCTCCGACTTTCTTATAGCATCTACCTCCCTTCCCCACAGCCTTGAATAGGGAGACTCAGTCAATGAGCAAGCATTTTACAGACATTAACATGTTTTCCAGAGGCACCAAAGACATAGATCCCATGTGCAAGAGCTGTTTATGTTACCAACACAGACGGTGTTTCTTCTTGAAGAAACCTGAGCTTCTTTGATGAGCTCTATGTGCATTTATTTTTGTGTCACCTGAGAGTCTTTTCATTTTTTATTTGACATTAGTTCCTAAGGTACCATATTTAACTCCATCAAAGGAAACTCCATCAAAGGAAAAGCCAGAAAAAGGGAGCAGAGAAAGATAAAGAAAAATAAGGACGCATCAAGCTGCATCAGTCCATAAAGGTTTGCTGCATTGGGCCATTAATGACAACCAGTTCAATTGGGTGAGTTTGGACATAATACAAACGGCCATGACACTGCTATCACCATAAAGTGACTTGAATAAAACTGTTTAAGAGAAAAAAATAGATAGAAAGTGACAACCAGTACAAATGTCTCTTTCTCCCTCTGTCTCACCCCAAACTACCCAATACTAATTTTGTGGAATTTTCTAAGTACCATGAGGTCATGAGATCTTAGAAGAGCAAGACTAAAATTCCATGAAGAGTGGAGGGGAAAACAAAGAAATCAAAGGTTATTTTGTTTGTTAAAGGTCAGTTTAGCTGGGCCCCACACATTGATTTTCTGTGCTGCTACAGTTAAACAAGTCTCAAAAATAAATGTATTATAGGCAATGGTATGTTTGCAACCATCGAGCTGAGCTTTAATTTGAGAATGCAATCAATAAGCCTTTGTGTTTCCATAACAGAACATGAGCAGAAAATCTGTGATGGGGGCATATGTGTTTGTACAGTTGCTGATATATCAGGCCAATGACTGCTTTGACAAATGATACCCTGCTTCCAATCAATAACTCATAAGCCACAATTTACTTTTTCTTTACCTTGAACTATAACCAAAAGGAGGCAAACATCACTATAATTTCCACTTAAAACACGGGCAAGGGTTGTGTGTGTGTGTGTGCATATATGTGTGTGTATGGCCCAAAGGGCAAACCATGACCACCAAGAGCAGAAAATTCTTCCACTGGACACTGTGTGACGGGTCATAATTGTGGTAGGAAGAAATAATGCTAAAGAAATTTGGCAACATGCATTGGGTTCTCAAGTATGTCTTTCGACTCAGAATTCCATTTTGTCTGAGACTGTCTATTCGATGGAAATAACTCATTGGTTACATGAAGGCAGCATATATACAAAGCTGTCTATTGTAGCATTATTTATAGCAGGGAAAAATAAAAGCCATAGTCATGGTGAAGATCTTAAGTTGGGTAGTACACAGCCAGTATCAATGCCACGAGAAAATGCTAAAAGAAAAACATGAGAGGGGAAATTGGACACTTGGTATTATTTCAAATATGCAGAAAATATGCATAGTACAAATGTGGGACATAAATACTCTAAAACATGTCTAGGGATGGTTTTACGGTTTGGGGAAAACAGAGGAATTTTCCCCCTAACGCTAGGTATTTTCCAAATTTATTATAATGGCAAGGATTACTTTTTTTTCTCTTTGCCTCTATGATTTATAGAGATATAATTGACATATAACAATTTATTAGATTCAGGTGTACATCATAATGATTCGATATTTGTATATATTGCAAAATGATCACCAAAAGAAGTCTCATCAACATCCCTCACCGCACATGGTTACAATTTTTTTTCTTTTTGTGAGAGCTTTTAAGCTATACTCTTTTTAGCAACTTTCAAATAGACAATACAGTATGATTAAATAGTCACCATGTTATAAATTCATTCCCTGGACTTATTTATTTTGTAACTGAAAGTTTGTATCTTTAAAAGTGTGCACTATTCTTAAAATGGAAAGTTTTACTAAATACCTTGACTTTTTAAAACACTGACATCAAAGGAAGGAACCACAAAGGAAAGTTTCATAAAGTCACCTTCTAAACATTGACAAGGGTAATTTCCTATGCTTCATTATAAACAAAAGCGAATGTCAAAGGGCAAACTGGAGGTTGGAAAGGGAACATAGATATTAATTTTGTTAATATTTGTTAACATTGAATATATTTTAAATATTAAAAAGTAAATATTCTTTATATATACATACATACATATACATACAGACATATACATATATATGTATATGTCTACATACATACATACACATATATATATGTATATGTCTGTATGTATATATACATATTAACATTCTTAATATAAGGGTGCCTGGGTGGCTCAGTTGGTTAAGCATCAGACTCTTGATTTCAGGTCAGGTCATGATCTCCTGGTTTGTGAGATTGAACCCCATGTTGGGCTCTATGCTGTCAACACAGGATTCTGTCTCTCTTCTCTCTCTGCCCTTCTCTCTGCTAGTGCGCTCTCTCTCTCTCAATATAAGTAAATAAAGCTTAAAAAAGTTCCTAATATATCAAATCGGTAAACCAGACAAATTAGTACAAGAATTAAACATTAGTTTCCAAAAAAGGAAACACAAATGTTCATATATATATGTATATATGTATATGTACGTATATATATGTTCATATATATGTATATATATGTATATATATATAATATATATAATATGTATGTATAATATGTATGTACGTATATATATACGTATATACATATATATAATATATATAATATGTATGTATAATATGTATGTACGTATATATATGTTCATATATATGTATATATACGTATATATATAATATATAATATGTATGTATATGTATATGTATTATATATATGTATATGTATATATGTATATGTATTATATATATGTATATGTATATATGTATATATATTATATATATTATATATATACATGTATATATTCAGGATCAATAAAAATTAAAGAAATTCTTACTAAATAAAAATGGCTACTATGATCTGCCTATCAAAGTAGCAAATACATTTTTAATTACAATACTCAGTATTGAAAAGGCAGGCCTGAGACAGTGCCTTGCTGATGTCAGTTGGTCTAGTCACTCTGTCACATGCTCTTCTGTGATCAGGGGTTATGTCTAACAAGGTGTCAGTAGCTGGTTTCCGAATGGTGGTGATTCTCTGAAAAGGTGTGGCCTCACCTTAGAACCCTGGAGGTCTCCACTGCGATTCTCCCGTAGGGCTTTGCCAAAAATTCCAGACGGCATCTTTTCTAATCACAACTACCTCCGATCGGACAGGGTCTGCAGGGTCATAGGCCTCACGTGGCAAGGCTGCTTGTGTTCTAAACTGGAACTCCTGCAGAGTCTTTCTGTTTTGGGTCCCACACAAAGCTCACAGCCTGCCACATCACAGGGCAAGTGGTTTGGGACAACATTCCCGAGTGTGGACATCCTGCCTCAGGAACCCAAAGACTCTTATCCAGCACTGGGCTTCTCTCCTGGTAGTGGGAGAGAGAAGATTTAACAATTTGTTCGTTGTCCTTACTGAGATGGTAGGACCCTGAATATTTGTTGGGCTTTCCTCCTACCATCTGGAGAGCATAAAACCTTTTTTTTTTTTAAGTTTATTTATATATTTAGAGAGAGAGAGCCTGGGAAGATCAGAGAGAGAGAGAGAGAGAGAGGGAAAGAATCCCAAGCAGGTGCTGGCAGCACAGAGTCAGATGTGGGGCTCAAACTCATGAACAGGGGAGATCATGACCTGAGCCAAAATCAAGAGACAGCTGCCTAACCAACTGAGCCACCCAGGTGCCCCTGGAGTGAATAAATCTGGTCAAAGCTTCTAACACACTTGCCATTTGTTCATCCAATTTAATTACTATGACGTTGCTGATACAATGGAGCAATATAATATTTTTCAGAATGTCAGTCTCTCCAGGTCCCTTCAGGCTAGTATAACATAGAGGGACAAGAGCATGCATGTGTATTCGTTCCTACAGTCCCTTGTGACTGTGACATACTTGTGATTCTCCTTGTAAGAGATGGGAAAGGAACATATCTGCCTGGTCACCTGAGGCTAATCCTCTCTAGAGGCTGCAGAGAAATTACAAAGAGATCTAATCTACCTTGTGGAATATAACAATGCATTGCAGAAATACCACTAAAGGATAAAGAGGATTAATAAGTAACTTGGAACAAAATGTGGAAGTAAAGGGACCTCCTTGGTGACATATTAATAAATATCAATTTCCTGTAGCCAAAATGTACATATAGCTACAACTTAATTATTACTTTTTTTAAGTTTATTTATTTTGAGAGAAACAGAGAGAGTGAGCAGGGGACGGGCAGAGGGAGAGGGAGATCGAGAATCCCAGGTTCTGAGCTGTCAACACAGAGCCCGTTGCAGGGCTCGAACTCATGAACCATGAGATCATGACCTGACCCGCAATGGAGAGTCGAACACTTAACCAGCTGAGCCACCCAAGAGCCCCAGGGCTATGAGTTAATTATAAGGGTTGCAACACTCCAGAGATTAAATTGTCAATCCAAGAAATTCCACTACCATGATCAGGGACAGAGGCAGACAAAGTGGGGAACTCTAAGTCAATGCACTCAAGAACTTTAAAACCCAACACTCTCCTGATCCTTCTGGGTCTGCAGAAATGTCCGGCTTCTTTCTACTAATGGCTAGCACTCCTTACTCATTTAGAGACAGTGTAGATGCCTCTGCTTTACAGAAAAGCGTGCATCTCCCTTAGGACTTACTTCTATCTTCTCACTTGGCCAATAGACCAATAATTCAGATCAAGCCATTACACAACCTGACCTGGAAAATGATGAGCCTGGGATAAAGCAAGGGATTAACTGACTTTTAGAGTTGAAGAAACTGACATATAGGAGCTGACATTCACACTCGGAATGGCTATGACAATTTCACATGGTGAAATAGGAATAGATCTTGGTTTTCATCTTCGGTTTTAAATTGTTGAGCTAATAATACGTCTACCGAGATTTATAAAAGAATAGAAATACCACTCCCAAAGGTAGCAACAGAATAATTTGGAATTTCATGTTCTCTTTTGCTAAGATTCTTGTCATGATCTGTGATGAAATAGGTTTTTTATTTATGGAGGGTCCATGCCATAAATCACGAACTGTTGAATTTCAAAGGAAATTCAGAACATCAATGTTAAACTTTTAGTAGGTAATTATATTGTGTAAAATATAATTCTGGAATTCAATTATGTATTGCTTTCATCTCTAAACACAAAGAGGTTACAGTAAATGCTAAAATAATGTAAAACAGATGGGAAAGGAAATTTAGTCAATATCTGTATGGAATCAATCACATTTATTGAGCCTTGAATTATTGTTTTATTGTATTTGTGATTGTTTCTCTTGCAATGGGGTTTTCCATATGTCCTTCATATTTCTGGCTGGATTCCAGTATCTGGCATGGTACCTTTCACATAGAATGTCAAATTTTTGTTCTTTGGACTGTGTTAGTGACTTGAAGGCCAATCATACGAAGTGCACTGTGAAATACTAGTTCAGATCCATTCACTGTTTATGAAACATGCACTGAGTTTTCACTCAGTGCCAAGAACCCTACCAGGTACTGAGTGCACTGGGTTAACTAAAGCATAATCTCTGCTCCCAAGGGACTCACATCTTTAAATGCCTTGAAACTGAAAGATGCGACAACCAAAACCTATTTGATAGAAAAGGTCCTCTATGAATGCTGGCTCCAAGTGCTTAATACTAGCTTAGCTTCCCATTTAAAATCATTGCCTGGCTGGGGCGCCTGGGTGGCTCAGTCGGTTAAGCGGCTGACTTCAGCTCAGCTCAGGATGTCGCGGTCAGTGAGTTCGAGCCCCACGTCGGGCTCTGTGCTGACAGCTCAGAGCCTGGAGCCTGTTTCAGATTCTGTGTCTCCCTCTCTCTGACCCTCCCCTGTTCATGCTGTGTCTCTCTCTGTCTCAAAAGTAAAAAATAAACGTTAAAAAAAAAAACAACAAAATCATTGTCTGGTATTAAAATGAGAATTAGATTTCATCATCCTTATTGTAACATTTGTCTGCAAAAACCACCAGAAAACTAATATTATACCTCGTTGTAATTTATGTTACTCAGATTCAGATTTTACTAAAATTGTTGAAGAATCTGTTACAGTCTATAGTGGGCTCTTTTGCATACAGTTTGAAATATATTCAGTGTCCCCTTTAACTTTATCTTTTGTGAAAATACCTAGTCACACTACTTGTCTTGTTCCAACTCTTAGGACATAGCAATGAGCAAGATAGTTCCTGTCCTTGATTTAGAAAACATTACCTTCTTTCAAGACTCACCCCAACTGTCAGTCCTTCTGTGATGCTTCCCATGATTCCTCTTAAAAGTATAAACCACTCATGTTTTATTGCTATGATTCCTTATGTCATACACAAAGAGCGGGGGGAAACAATTAGGAAGAAAATTATCAGAAATATACCAGAGGAGCCTCTCAATTCACAATGTGAGCCACATGTTATTGAGTTCAGTTTTTCTTATTGGAAGAATGTATAATTATTTTTAATAATAATTTTTTTTTAATTTTAAAGTTGATCTCAAAGTATACTAGAGAAACGTACTCCATAATTCTAATGATTGCTGGGCTATTTGTATTATGTAGATATCAAATATTTATGAAAATATAAAATGTCTAGTGTGCATTCACCATGACAATGATGTTAAATATTCTTTTTGTTGTCTCTGCCATTATTATTGAGAATATTGAGCAAGCACATGCTTATTGGAGTCCCCCAGATTTATACCCAAGTCATGACTCAACTTCTTAGTAGACCAAACTTCAATGATCTCATCTGTAAAATAGTAATAATAGTATTTCACTTCATAAATTTATTGTAGATATTAAATGGCATAAGGCAAGCAAAAATCTTAAAATAGTTCCCAACATATAGAAAGCACTCAAAAAGTTGATTTTCATTTTATTAGCTAATTATTTTTTTTTTAATTATTATTTTTTTTTCAACGTTTATTTATTTTTGGGACAGAGAGAGACAGAGCATGAACGGGGGAGGGGAAGAGAGAGAGGGAGACACAGAATCGGAAACAGGCTCCAGGCTCCGAGCCATCAGCCCAGAGCCTGACGCGGGGCTCGAACTCACGGACCGCGAGATCGTGACCTGGCTGAAGTCGGACGCTTAACCAACTGCGCCACCCAGGCGCCCCCATTAGCTAATTATTTTAAAGAAGGTGATCGGCTATCTTCTATATAATGTACTATACAAAGATATTTGCTTTATGGAATTTATGGAGAGATGTTTATTCCTTGCCAGACCCACTTATGTCTTTTAACTTCATTTTCTGACTTCTATTAAGCTTTTTTTGCTAACTGAAAAAGGCATAAAAATATAAAGGAAGTTGAAATTGTTTATAATGATTGTTATATTGCAGAAGAGATAATGTGGTTAAGGAAAAGTTATGTAATCTCTTAAGTATTTTCATAGAAACTCAAAACTACTCAGCACTATACAAGATAAAATTCACAATCTCTGGCATCTATTCAAAGATTACCAAACATAATAACAAGCAGGAAAATATAAACCATATTGAAGAGAAAAATCAATCAAAAACTGATACAGATATAATACAGATGGAAATCAGATATTAGCAGACAAGAACATGGAAACAATTATTATAAGTGTATTATATATATATATATTTTTTTTTTTTTTCTGAGGGAGAGAGAGAGAAGGAGTGGGGGAGGAGCAGAGGGAGAGGGAGAGACAGAATCCCAAGCAGCATCCATGGTGTCTGTGCAGAGCCCAACGTGGGGTTTGAACCCACAAACCTATGAGACCATGACCTGAGCCAAAATCAAGAGTCAGATGCTTAACTGAGCCACCAGGCATTCCGGGTGTAGTTTATATTTTTATAGGATAAGTATAGATATAGAAGATGTACAAAAGACCCAGACTTCTAGAGATGAAAATTACCATATTCTTGACAGAAAAGAAAATACATTGAGTATAATTATTGGCAGAATAGAAATACAGAGAAAAAATTACTAGACTAGAAGTACAACAATACAAACTAAAATTAAATGTATTAAGGGAAGAGAAAAAAACAATAAAAAATCAGTTGAGAATTTGTGAACTGTGAGAAAAAATTGTAACTGCCTAAAGTAGTGTAATTTGTGTCTCCAAAGAGAAAGAAAAAAGAAAAAAAAATTCTTTAAAAAATGAGGATGGAAAATTTTCTAACTTTGATAAAGTCTATGAACTATTGAGATCCATGAAGCTCAATGTACCCAAGCACATACATGTATACACAGGCTCACACACGCACGCACATGCACACACACACACACACACGCACACACACACACTCACACTACATAAAGAAAACTACAGCATGTGAAACATAATCAAATAACTCAAAATCAGCGATAAAAAAAAATTCTTAAAACAAGGGAGAATAGGCAAAGTACATTCACAGCAACCACAATAAACGTGATGAAATACTTCTTGTTCAAAACAGTGCAAGCCAGAAGAGTAGAGCGGTATCTTTTAAATCCTGAAAGGAAGACAAAATCTGTCAGCCTAGAATTCTATACCCTGAGAAGATATTTTTTTTATTAAAAAAAAATTTAACGTTTATTCATTTTTGAGGGATGGAGAGAGACCGGGCATGAGCGGGGGAGGGGCACTGAGAGAGGGAGACACAGAATCCTAAACAGGTTCCAGGCTCTGAGCTGTCAGCACAGAGCCCAACGTGGGGCTTGAACCCATAGACTGGGAGATCATGACCTGAGCAGAAGTGACATGAGATCATGAAACTTATCTGACTGAGCCACCCAGGCGCCCCCCTGAGAAGATATCTTTATTTTATTTATTTACTTATTTATTTCTTTATTTATTTTTGACAGAGAGAGACAGAGCATGAGCGGGGGAGGGGCGGAGAGAGAAAGGGGGACACAGAATGTGAAGTAGGTTCCCGGCTCTGAGCTGTCAGCACAGAGCCCCACGCAGGGCTCGAACTCACAGACCGCGAGATTATGACCTGAGCTGAAGTCGGACGCTCAACCAACTGAGTCACCCAGGCGCCCCTCTGAGAAGATATCTTCAGAAATAAAAGTAAAGATGTTTTTTAGATAAACAATGGGTGAAACAATTTCATCACCCGCAGACTCATACTACCAGGAAATATTAAAGGAAGTTCTTTAGGAGGAAGGGAAATGATACTGCAACATCAAGGAAAAGAGAAAAGAAATTGTAACTACATCAATAAATACATAATAGTGCTATTTTTGTTTAAATTATTTAAAAACAATTGGCTGTTCAAATAACTATAATCATGCAGTACCATGTTATACCATATGTATAAACATATGGTATAAATGTAACAGCAATAATGATACAAGTGTTGGGGACGACTCAAGTATCCTATTAGGGCTCTTATACTAGATGTGAAGTAATATAGTGTCACTTGAAGGTAGAGAGTAATAAATTAAAGATGCAAACCTAAATAAACTAAATAGACAGCTAATAAGCCAACATAGATAAAATTGAATTATAAAAATCATTGAGTTAGGTGTGCCTGGGTGGCTCAGGTGGTTAAGCCTCCAACTCTTGGTTTCAGCTCAGGTCATGATCTCACAGTTCGTGGGTTTGAGTCCCGCGTGGGGCCCCATGCTGATGATGCAGATCCTGCCTGGGATTCTCTCTCTCCCTCTCCCTCTGCCCCTACCCTGCTCTTTCTCTCTTTCAAAAATAAATAAACTTCAAAAACAATTAAAAAAAATTATTGAAGTAATAAATAGAGAAAAAGGACAAAATGAACAAAGATGTGATGGAATAAGCAGAAAGCAAATAGCAAGATAAAATATTTAAAGCCAACCAGATCAATAATTGCATTAAATGTAAATAGTCTATTCTCAGTTTTTAATATGGGGGGTGGGACGGAGGGGGGTAGGTGATGGGCATTGAAGAGGGCATCTTTTGGGATGAGCACTGGGTGTTGTATGGAAACCAATTTGACAATAAATTTCATATATAAAAAAAGGATAACAAGAAACAAATCTAAATTACTGAAGCAATATCAGTGTTAATACAGGGTTTTTATTGTTATATAAAAAATGTAAATAGTCTAAGTAAAATATTTTTTCAACTTAACTAACTCTATCTACAGTTTTGGTAAAAGAGGGCAGCCCAACTACATGCTGTCTACAAAAATACACTTTATTTATTTTTTTTAACGTTTATTTTTGAGACAGAGACAGACAGAGCATGAATGGGGGAGGGGCAGAGAGAGAGGGAGACACAGAATCGGAAACAGGCTCCAGGCTCTGAGCTGTCAGCACAGAGCCCAGTGCGGGGCTCGAACTCACAGACCGCGAGATTGTGACCTGAGTTGAAGTCGGCCGCTTAACCGACTGAGCCACCCAGGTGCCCCTACAAAAATACACTTTAAATAAAAAGAAACACACAAGTTATAAGTCAAAGGATAAAAAAATATATATTCTTTCCTCTGAAGGAGGAATACAGAGTTAAGAATAATGCTGGATTAAACAAGGTCATTTCATAATGATAACAGGGTCAGTTCAACAGGAGAAACTAACAATCCTAAATGTTTCTGTATCTAATAATAGAACCATAACACCTAAGCTGACAGCAATAAAATTAAAGGAGAAATAGTTAAACCCACAGTTACAGTCAGAGATTTCAACACCTCCCTCTTAATTATTGATGGAACAATTACACAGCAAATCAGGAAGGATATCAAACATTTGAAGATTATGATCAACCAACCTGACCTAATTAATATTTCTTGAACACTCCACAACAACAACAGGCCATTATTGAGGTAAAGGGAGGAAAACTGAAATAGATGGAAAGATAAATAAATGCAATGCTCATTGATCAAAACGTTCAATAAAGCTAAGACATCACTTCTCCCCAAATTCATCCATAGACTCAATGCAACCATAATCAATCCCAGCAGACTTTCTTTTGTATGTGTACAAATTGATAAGATGATGCTAACATAGATATGGAAATGCAAAAGTCCTCCAACGATTGAAACAACCTTGAGAAAGAAGATAAAAGTTGGAAGTCTAACACTACTCTATTTTAAATTGTATGATAAAGTTATAACAATCAAGATAATATGCTATGTGTTTAGAGGAATATTAGAGAGTTCAGAAATAGAAGCATACATATACGAGCTACTGCATTTTGATAAAGATGAACATAATTCAGTAGAGAACTTTTGAACCACGATTTTTCAACAGATAGTCTTATAATAGTTACACATTCATGAGTAAAATTTGAACTTTGTGTATGCTTTGTATTACATACCAAAATCAAATACAATGTATTGTGTACCTAAATGCAAATCTGGAGCTATAGACCTCCTAGGAGAAAACTGTTGTGACTTTGGATTAGGCAAACATTTCTTAGCTACAACATCAAACACATGATCAATAAAAGAACAAATTCATAGAGTAGACTTCACCAAAATTATGCAGTTCTGCACTTCAAAAGTCGTTGTTAGGAGGATGACAAGGCAAGCAAAAGATGGGGAGAACATATTTGCTAACCGTGTAGTATTCATAATGTATAAATAATTCTCAAAACGCAGTAAGCGTTTCACTAAACAATGCATTAAAAATGGGCAAAGCCTTTTACATATAATTTTTCAATAAAAGGCCAGAAAACAAGCATATAAAAAGATGCCCAATATCATCAGTTCTTAGAAAAAGTAAACTATACTTACAATGAGATGCCAGCACACACATATCAGAATAGTTGAAATTAAAAAGATTGAACTTACCAAGTGAGATTTGGACATAGCAACTTTATTCACCATAGCCTCAAGTGGAAACAACCCCAAATGTCTATTAACAGGTGAAGAGGGGAAAAGTATCTCTCCGTACCCACACATGGGAAAACGATTTAGTAATTAAAAAGAATGACTTATTGATTGCTGCAATGTGGATGAATCTCAAAATAATTCTGAGTAATTGAAACAATGGGGGAAAAAAAGAGATTATGTATTATGGTTCCATTTATATAATTCCAAGAAAATGTGAGCCAATCTGTAGTTACAGAAAGCAGAGTTGTAGATCTCTGGACATGTGTGGAGGTGTAGTAGGAAGGCGTTGGTCAGAGGAAATTACAAAATACACGAAGGAAACTGGGTTAATTGCATTAGCAATTTTACATTGGAAAAATTAAAAAAAAATTCGGATGGTTGATTAATAAACCCCAAATGTTCAGCCTTAACACTAAAAAAGTTAATGAATATAATGTGTGTTATCACAAGGAATTTCTTTTATTAATCATTTGATTAAGGATTAAAAATAATGATATTCAATGGAACGAAGAAAAGAGGGATGACCACTCACATAACTTTTAATGGAATTATGAATTGGTGCATCCTGTCTGACGAGCCATTGGTCTCTCTATACGTAAGGCTTCCAGATTTTTCAAATCAATGCTTAAAAAGCTAATCTGAGATGTAGGCAAGCACTGATGCCAATATCTTGACAACATTATTATAACAACAAAGATTTTATAAAACTAAATATTTGCAATTGGGTATACCATACGCCAAAGTGATTAAAACAAGACTTTTATAGAATATTTAATAATATGAGAAATGCTATGGCTATCTGTTTTCAGTAGAAAAGATTGATTAATGTAAATGGAGTGATTACTTAAAATGGTAAAAAAATATATGTTGAAAAAAATAAAGGAAAACATAGTAGTTTGAGTGAAGTTAACAGGGTACACTGATTTGTATATTTGTATATTATCTCTTACATAGATACGTACATTCATTAATGCATACAAAGGGGCCTACAAGGATGAACAGCAAAATGAATGATTATCTTAATCAATATTGGGAGAAATGAGGGAGGATGCTTGGAACGTGGATGTTTCACTATGTATAAATCGGAAAAATTTAGCTATTTAACTATTTTAACGTATTTCTGTATAACCTCCATAATACGCTAATACGTCTGTATATGCTGAAAACTCCCACATTAATATCTCTAATCCTGACTTCTCGCTTAACTCCAAAATTGTATAGGCATCCTGAAGACATGTGGGTAATTGTTATACGATACATGTGTTAAATAATTTATAGGCAAATTGCCATTATAATGCACACGTGCATCTGTGGAAGCGCACACACACACACACACACACACACACACACACACACGAAGAAGAATACTCTAGGGACAGATGCCTTTAATAAAGATTTATTTTGCAAGTAATCTAACATGGTACTTCTTACCTACTGTTCACCACGTCAGTGCTCTCCTCTCCAATTAAACTGTCCCAGGGATCTTCTGGGTGGTTAATGTACGAAGAAAATCATGCTGAGCACTTTTATTGTGAACAGGAAAATAACAATATTGATGGAATCTCAAGAATTTTTCTCTCTGCTTAGAGTGACAGGCGATGAAGAAATGACTTAAAAGCAAGTTTTTCTGTTTTTGTTTTTGTTTTTTTTTTGACAATTTTGTTCTGAGAACAAATTGCTTGAGTTTCTGTTGTCGAGGAGACATAGAAGCATTGATAAAAATCAAAATAAAGCCGCTTGGGGTTAATTGGCATGGAATATTTGGCATGGGCACTTTACCTAGTTTAAGACTTAAATGGGTGTCGGGAAAAATCTTTTTATTGCTACTCTTATTAAGCCTCTAATCATTCCATTAACATTTACAGAGTGCCAGTGTTTGAACAGCTGCAATCACACCTGCTCTTAGAAAACTGTATTTTTCAAAGTATTTGCTCTATTTAAAGCACTGCGATTTATAAATAAGCTTTATGCATTAGAAAGAGAACATGCAAAACCCAGATCATCTGCGAGTGGTGTCATTATTGCTACATAATAATGTATAATGTGTTCCATATCAACACCTGTGATTTATTTTTTCCTTAGCCTTTCTCTACCCTGTGCCCTTGTGGTTCTCCTCTCCCAAAAACTCAGTGCCAGAGAATCACATCACCATTCATTTGTTACTCTTGTGCCTGGGGCCTCCGAATGTCAGCAGAGCTTGTCCTAGGCTAGGAGTCCGGTGGGACCTGGTGGTGGGAAAGAGAGAGTTACTAACTTCCAGGTGCCCTAAGGCTCCTTGGGGCCACTGCTACAATGGGGTTTTATGCTGCTTCATCACCAAGAACAGGCCAAAGGCACCCAGGGCCAGTCCTGTTTCTTAACTAAACCTCGAGTCTACGTGTAATGGATATGCCAAATGACTTGGAAGAAAGTTTCAGATTATCTTCGGAATAAGTCACCTTCTTCCGAAATGCGTGTGCAGGAGAGATGAACTTTGTCAAAGACCAAAAGTACCTCCCAGCTGCTAGCTGTGACCTTGGGCAGGGCGCTCAGTCACTCTCAGACTCAATTTCATCACCTGCCAAAGGAAGCTAATGATGGCTGTCCTACCTTCTTGTCTGATACGCAGCGACGCTCCAACTAATTAGTTTAGCAGATATGAATCGAGGCTTGGCTTTGTAGATGCCCAGTTCAGTAAAAGGAAGCAAGAACACAAACATGAATAAAACATGTCACTATTGTAAGAGTAGCAGCTTGTAGTCCATCAGGAAAGATAAACAAGTGGGTAACTAATGGTGCAAGAGGATGGGGACGCCATGATAAAGCTACAGGCTATATGTTATGGGAGGCTTAAATGAAGGAATGATTAATTCTGCAGCGAAAGGGAGGAGCATGAGAGAAGGCTCTACAGAAAGGATGACTTTTTAGCATCATCTTGAGAAATGAGTAGGAGTTTGCCAGGCAAAGAAGAGTTGAAGGACATTGTGCAGAGTGGAGAGTAATCAGTCAAGAAGTTGCACAGAGGGGAGGTACGTGGGGAGAAGGGTGCATTTCATGACATGTATGTAAGCACTCTGCCATCGGCAGTGGTTTCCGTGTATAAGGTGGCATTATTGTCAAAACCATGTTGAAGTTATTTGAGGGAACTCAGCTCTGGTCCTTCCTAAGCAAATGGCATAGTTACTGGTCTTCATGACTTCTCTTCCTGTGTTATTTTGCTACACTGCACTCTTTTTTTCTTTTTTTTTAAATTTTTTTCAAGATTTATTCATTTTTGAGAGACACAGACAGAGTGTGAATGGGGGAAGGGCAGAGAGAGAGGGACACACAGAATCCGAAGCAGGATGCGGGCTCTGAGCTGTCAGCACAGAGCCCGACATGGGGCTTGAACCCACGAACCAGGAGATCATGAACCGAGCTGATGTTGGATGCCCAACTGACTGAGCCACCCAGGCGCCCCTGCACTCTTTTTTTCTATTCAAAAATTTCTTAATGTTTATTTTATTTATTTTGAGAGAGAAAGAGGTAGAATGTGATCAGGAGAGGGGCCGAGATAGAGAGAGAGAATCCCAAGTAGGCTCCACCCCATCAGAGCAAAGCCTGATGCTGGGCTCAAATTCATGATCCATGAGATCATGACCTGAGCCGAAATCAGGAGTCAGATACTTACCTGACTGAGCCACCCAGGCCCCCAAGTTGCGTTATTATCAAAGTTAATTTAATTTTAAAAAGTCAAGTAGCGGTAAAGTCTTAAAACACCCCCCCAACTCCATTCCTCAAAGACTACTCCTTCCCCTTAAGATAGCTCTTCCTCTGGTATTTCTAAGTAATATATCTAGACTGTATTTGTTTCTTTTGCTTTGAGGCATTATCTATTGATTTGTTATGAAAGGTACAACTTTAGCTCTCTTTGCCCATTAGTCCCATTTACATTTTGCCACCCTATGTACAGAAGACGGTTATTTAACAATTATCTATTAAGTAATTTCTCAGCATATATAAATTATGACTACATAAACATTCAAAGCTAAGCCTTGCTTTTTTATATTATGATAAATCATTCCCTACATTGTATATTATTTATTTAGTCATATTACAAACTACCTTGATATGGGGGGTTTGGTTTTCTATGTACTCATCTTTAACTATCCTCCCTACAAATAGGTAACAGAAATGTGAAACTTTTAAAAATAGGGACAAACACATAAGGTGAGACCTTTCTTCTTTTTTCTCTCTCTCTTTTTTATTTATTTATTTTTTTAAAATTTTTTAATGTTTATTTTTGAGACAGAGAGAGACAGAGCATGAACAGGGGAGGGTCAGAGAGAGGGAGACACAGAATCTGAAACAGGCTCCAGGCTCTGAGCTGTCAGCACAGAGCCCGACGCGGGGCTCGAACTCAGTGAGATCATGACCTGAGCCGAAGTCGGCCGCTTAACCGACTGAGCCACCCAGACGCCCCTCTCTCTCTCTTTTTTAGAGAGATCAGCTTCTTTTCCAGTTTGCGGTAATTTCTTTTGAGACCCAGTGTACATCTGTTTCAACAGGAATTTCTTTCAGTATCTTTTTAACGTCAAATACCTGTTTCCTAAATCACAAGAATTCCCCTTCTTGGTTCACACCTTTGCTTAGGGGATCTTGTTCTCAGATTACCTTCCAAGAGTGTAGAGGAAATTACCATTTAAAAAAAAAAAGACATCAAGGATTTGAGAATTTCTTTATTTTTATACTCATTCTTGATTGACAGTTTGACAGAATAGAATTCTGGTTTGTAACCACCTTTCTGACAGAATTATTAAATAATTTCTCCTTTGTATTCAAACTTCTCTTGTGTTTAATTTTTTAAATGTTTTATTTATTTTTTAGTGAGAGAGACAGAACGTGAGCCAAGGAGGGGCAGAGAGAGAGGGAGACACAGAATATGAAACAGGCTCCAGACTTTGAGATGCCAGATGTGGTGAGCCTGACACAGGGCTTGAACCTGAATCCCTAGACCAAGACCTGACTCAAGTCTTAACCGACTGAGCCACCCAGGTGACCTTCAACGTTCTGAGATGTGGTGACCCCAGAGATGTACAGCTCTGATCTTCCTAAAAGAAGGAACTTGAAAAATCCCTGGGATGGTGGGGAATGCGATCGCTGTGATGTGGGGTGGGGACACTCTTTTCCTGGGGAAATCCAGCCAGTCAGCGAGCATCACGAAATCTTAGGGCTTGTGTCTTTTGCCCCAGAGTGGGAGTCTTCCATTGGGCAGTGTTTTGGAGAGAGTCCAATTCGGGGTTGGCTGATACTTTGTCCGATTTGCGCTGTTCGGATGGGTTGAAGCTCTTCCTACCCAACCATACTTTCTCCCCTCTCCCTTTCACAGGTGTCAAATTGGCACGATGGTCTTATCATCTATTGTAAAGGCTGTTTACAGCCTTTATTTTTAGCTTCTTGCCTTACTCTATCCTCCATGTTGCCTGTCAGTGGGCAGTTAGGGCTCAGCATTGTGGCTTCTGCTCTTCTATCTGTCAGCTTTCCGTCTTATGAAATATCCTCCTTGACTCTTGTCTGCTGAATCATTATAGTGGGACATCACAGACGCTCTTTTCCCCTGACTTCCAGGAGTTGAGTGTCATTCAGACAACTCACAGGTGAGCTTTTCTCCAGGAGTTGCCGTCAGCCTATGGGAGCTCCTCACTCTTGTCCCTGGTGGCAGCCTGCATCCAGCCACAGGTTAATACGTGGTTGCAAAGACCCCATGCCCACGCCTCCTTTAGGGACGTTTTATAGGGCCTTCATTTCACTGAGGTTGCAATTAAAACCACAGGTCATGGGTGCCTGGGTGGCTCGGTCGGTTGACAACTTCAGCTCAACTATAATCTCACAGTTCCTGAGTTCGAGTCCCACATTGGGACTTCACACTGACGGTGCAGAGCCTGCTTGGGATTCTCTCCCTCTGCCCCTTCCCGCATGCACTCACCCCCTCTCTCTCTGTCTCTCTCAAAATAAATAAATGAACTTAACACACACACACACACACACACACACATACAAACACACACACATACACACACACACACACGCATTCACACGTCAGTCTATCCTTATTCCAAACTTACCTCTCTCAGGTCTGGAATCCAAAGACTACTTTATAAACTCTGACACATAAATCTCCGTCTTAGAGTCTTTTTTCCAAGGACCATGAACTTAGGCACACGTCCATTCTCAATTTGCCCTTTTGGCTGTGCCTCTTAAAAGTCTTTTTGTGGCATTTTAGTGGGGTTTTAGATGAGGGCTGAGATCATCCACATGTGTAATCTGCCCTAGTTAGGTTTCCTTATAGGGATGGGGAGCAGGATTTGCAGTAGAAGGAGAAATAAAGGAAATGAAAATCTTCCTCATGGTTCATGGTTTCTCTCTTTAGGCTAAGAGTCTAAACCTGGCCAGGCACTTACCATGATCTTCTAAGTTTTCTAAGGGACATAAGGTTGGGGAAATGGAAAAAAAAAAAAATATATATATATATACATATATATTTTTATTTTTTTATTTTTATATGTACACATATATATACATATATACACATATACATATATATACACATATACATATACATACATATATGTATATATACACATACATACATATATGTGTATATATATACATATACATATATATACATATATACATATTTATATATACATATCTATTTTGAGCTCAGACTTGAGCCTAGATCTCTATGTGGTCTTTTCCTTGGACATCTGGTAGAATAATGCTCTTTAGGAGTGAGACTTTTACTATCTTTAGTGTCTGCTTATTGACCCTGCTGGGAATAGTTGCCCTGTGTCTTCCTTCCAGTGACCCTTACCTAACCCTACTTGCCAGATCCTGCTGACTCCACTGCCATCTGTGAGACTGACTTCAAACAGGGCAAAGCTCTGGGCGTCTCTGCTCATTGTAAAACAATGAAGTGAAAGAGAGGAGTTACAGAGAAACTCTTCTCTCCTGGGGTATAAGTATGTCCCCTTCTCTCCTTTCCCTAAAATAAGCCTTCTAGAAGATTATCTAGCTACAGGATGTTAAGAAGTTCATGTTTCCCTTTTCACAAGATGCCATTTATCTGAACGGACTATGGAAAGGTTCTTGATTTTTCCTTTAGGCCAGAATGCAAACAAATGCACAGTTGATATATGCTTGGCCCTTTGCTGTCTTGGGAAAGCCAGATGTCATCAACACGGATTTTGCATTCATCTGAAGCATTTTCTCTAGAATGGGACAGCAGCTTGTTCCAGAAGAGAAGGGAATCAAGGTAGTTGACAAAGCAGCGATACCTTCTGTACATGGGTGGGCACTGTTCACACCAAAATAGTCAGTCTGGGAAGACGGCCGCGAGATATTTCAGCTTCTGACAACTGCTGCCCAAGGAATGGGTGGCTTACACAGCAGGAAAGGAGTAAATCACTTCAGCCCTTGTTGGGTAAGACAGTACTTCTACGACATTTTATAAGTGCATTAAATGGATCTAATCCTCTGCAAAAGGAAGCTCTGTCAGGTGTCAGATCCACATAAAGTGGGGTTTTGGTTTCCTCTTTACCATTTTTGAGTTTCATGTAATCTTTTGTGCCATAATGAAAGGGAAGGTGTGTTCTGAAAGCTTTTCCATGGCAAGAAGTGAAGGAGCAATATTATTATTTGTTATGTCCTTACTACATGCCATGCACAGTTATAATTACCTTATCTTGTTTAATTCTTTTTAGCACCTTATGGTTATGATAAAGCCACCTGCCTAGAGATGAAAAAATTATGGCATGGAGAGGTTAAGTAACTCATCAAATGTCACACAGCTGATAAGTAGCAGAACCCAGAATGGAAACACACATCTATAGGACACCAAAGTCCATGAGCTTTTTTGCCCAGGTATAAGTTGACTCTTTTTTCCTTCCTTCTAGCCTATTTTAATAGTTAAGTTTTGATGTTTTTTTTTTTAAATTTTATAAGCAAAACAATGCTGGAGATAGTGGAAAATGAGAATTGGACAGCTCTTCCTAATAATTTGTTTCTTTTTCCTTACTGTCCTATTCTTTCACGATTTGTCTCAAGAAATCTAGCTTCCATCCCGGCCCAGTGAAAAGTAAGATAGAGAGTTCATCTAAAGACGAGAAGGAACACAGGCGCAAGACAATCTTTCTTGGTGATCATAACCATGACCATTATCTATGGCAAAAGCAGTTTAAACTCTGTTCATGACGCCTCCAGACCTGTCATACATAAGCTCTGGGATGCATCTGGAGTGTCCCTGGGGCACAGATGAGGTTATTACTCAGTAAAGGGCTCACAGTAATTCATTCATAAGGAACAGATGGAAGGACCTATCGTAAAAAGCAAGTTATGGAAAGAACAGCCTTATTGTAGAGCAAGTAACATTAATAACCACTAATTCTTTGAGAAATTACGACGGGATCGGGTTCTTCTAAGTTCCTGTTATCGCAACATTGGACAGATGTCGTCAAAGGTAGATCTTTTCCCGTAGAAGGAGGAGACAATGGCATAGTGAAATAATATTGTTTTGGAATCAGAACTTCCAAGGGTTAATTCTAGTTTATATGCTTATGCTGTGAGATGGAATCATATCCTGTTACCTCACTCAGCCTCAGATAGAACGTCCGACCAGTCTGAGTCCTGGATGTGTTTGCAGATGCTCATGGAAATCGGACTGTTGCTTTCTTTATCCAGGCTCATGTTAAACACTCAAGAAAGTGTTACCTGAAGGTGGTCTTCAGAGAGCATAAAGCCGACATTTCCCAAACTGTAAGGGAAGGTAGGAGAGTATTAGAAATTCTTAGGAATAACCTCAAAACCAGATGTCAATCTCTGTAGTGAGATCCTACTCCCTTCTTTTATGGGCGGTGTTTCCTCTGTGTTGTCTCCAGATTTTCCATTAACGTTTGACTTTAAAGAATAAAACAATCTGGGACTCTTGAAAATCTTCTTCAATCAGCTTGTGTGTTTGTCATGTCAAGCATGCGGATCCTAAGTTAACTTCCCTAAAAATGATGCATGAATTATTATGTCTTACATCACAAGATGCATGTTAGGTTTATATCATTACCCAGGTAAACATACTTTTTTCTTTTTTTTTTTTTTTTTTTTTTTTTTTTTTTTTTTTTTTTTTTTTTTTTTTTAATGTTTATTTTACTTTTGAGACAGAGAGAAACAGAGCATGAATGGGGGAGGGGCAGAGAGAGAGGGAGACACAGAATCGGAAGCAGGCTCCAGGCTCTGAGCCATCAGCCCAGAGCCCGACGTGGGGCTCGAACCCACGAACTGTGAGATCGTGACCTGAGCTGAAGTCGGACGCTCAACCGACTGAGCCACCCAGGCGCCCCTAAACATACTTTTTAAGCATGGAAGTTTTTTTTTTTTTTTTTTTAAGTCTACTTTCTCAAGTGATTGAATAAATAGTTCACCTCTTAAGTGTATTAGAAAAACAACAGTAAGGGAATGTTCTGGGTGGAATATATCACATTGCACAGATATTCCCTTTATAAAATCCAGTTCTAATAGACTCTTTTATTCAAAGGTAGCCACTATTATCTTTTGAGCTCTTCACCAAGTATGGTTATCTCTGTAAGTGTCTGGAGGAAAAAAAACAACAAGAATAACAATTATAAAAATCAATAGCAAAACAATAAACCTAAACTTTTTGTCTTTGATGGCATACATTTTTTTTCCCAAAGACTTGTAAGTCTACTCGTTGTTCAAACAAAAGAGTAAAACATTTTAAAACTATATTTCCTTTGGTTAACATGACCTGTTCCTTAAATGGAAATGTTTATGATTTATGTATAATGAGCATATATTTCTAAACTCAAATCTAGATGCATGATCCGACCAGTTTTTTTTTTTTCCTTTCTGCTTTATAAGTTTATGTGAGAAGAGGTCATAATGGTTCAACAAGTTATTCATTTAAAAACTGGGGAAAGGATGGGGGTGCCCGGGTGGCTCAGTCTGTTAAGCCCCCGATTCTTATTACCTCGCTCAGGTCGTGGTCTCGCAGTTGTGGGAATGAGCCCTGCGTCAGGCTCTGTGCTATGTGTAGAGCCTGCTTGGGATTCTCTCTTCCTCTCACTCCGCCCCTCCCTGCTCATTCTCTGTCTCTGTCTCTGTCTGTCTCTCTCAAAATAAATAAATAAATAAATAAATAAATAAATAAATAAATATTTTTTAAAAAATGGGGGAAGGATAGAAAAACACATTTACTTACAATATGTGAAAAATCAAGAACCTGTCTTTCTCATAATTTTCCCCAACCAGATGTTTGCTGAAAGGCAGCAGGCTTAAGTTTAAGGAGACGTGATTTTTTAAAATGTTTTTATTTTCGTTTTTGAGAGAGAGAGACAGAGACAGAGACAGAGAGACAGAGAACGAGCAAGGGATGGACAGAGAGAGGGAGACACAGAATCTGAAGCAGGCTCCGGGCTCTGAGCTGTCAGCACAGAGCCCGTTGCGGGGCTTAACTCACGGACGGAGAGATTATGACCTGAGCCGAAGTTGGATGTTCGACCCACTGAACCGCCCAGACACCGCAAAGAGACATGAGTTTTGAAAGTTACAAGATCTGAGCTCTCAGCCTCACCGCTTCCTAGCTGTTTAATCCCTTCTAAATTATTAGTCGTATAAGGAAATAGTCTTGCTTTACCTCTCTTACGCCCACCTCATATTCCAGTCATGACTTTAGCATAGTAGTGGTCCTCTCCATGCAGACCAAACTCATACTGATTCACTAAGGGGTGAACATGTGACAAAGACATGCCAATTAGAATTCTTTTCCATTCCAGGGATTTTATTTATTTATTTGTTTGTTTGTTTGTTTATTTATTTATAAAGTTTATTTATTTACTTGGAGAGAGAGAAAGTGCTAGCAGGGTCAGGGCAGAGAGAGAAAGAGAGGGAATTCATTCTAGTGAGTTTAGCTTCAAGCCTAGCTATATGCCTGATCCTTATGTTATTTCCTTCCTCACCCTCCTAAGCCGTCTATGTTTTGTTTAATTACATAAGCCAGGGAATTATATTTTTTACTCAAGTTATTTGAGTTTTGTTTCTGACATTTGGTAAAGAAGGCTTGCTGGCATTTAAGATCTGTGTCTATAATACATTTTGCCAAGTGTGATGGCAGTAATAAAATTATCATGATGAATGAATGAATGCATTGACTAGGTACCTTACGTGAAGCAGAGTATCATACCCGAGGCTCACCAGTTTTGATAAGTTCCTCTGACCATTCTCTACTTAAATATATTATATGAGATAGTCACATCAAATTAAACACCTGCATTATCAATTTGAAAGTAAAAGTGTTGAGTCATGACCAAAACTACAGGTACAGAATTTTGATCTAGCACAAATTAAGAGATTTTAGAGAAATGACCTTTAAACTTACGTCCGTTACTTTCTAAATGTGCGATTTTGAGCAGTGTGCTTCACAATTCAACATCTAAATTCCCTCATGTATAAAAAAAGAATGCTAGTTCCCATTTCACCTTACCGATCTGAGACAGAATGAAGCGGCAAATGTAGTAAGTACTCAACTGATCTTACTTTTCTTTTCTCCCTGGAAATGTCTATTCATTTGTAGTCCAAATCCAGCTGTGATCTGAAGGTTATGAGCATCATTTCACAGAGAGACTTATGAGGTCCAACAAGTCTATATAGTGAGCATTCAAATGAACCAGTGACTGGTCATCAAGAAGAATGAGTCCAACATAGAAAATACGATCCATCTTTTTAAAATTTTAATGGTAGAAAAAAAGCAATCCAACCCTTCGTTTGGGGTGATGGTGGAGCTCCTACCTGAAAAGAATCAACACGTTATTATGTGTTCCCGTTCGTTTTCAATTTCCCCTCAGATTATGAATTCAATTGATTAAAGATATAAATGTACGGGAATAAGCAGGAGATTTAGACCAGAAAGAGATCAATCCTAGCTTCTTTTGGCTTGAACAACTAGAGAGTGATGTCTTTTACTCACATGAGTAAATGAAAGGAGAAGTTTACTTGCTTAAGACAGAAACTGAGGGAAATGAGAGTTTCTGTTTTGGAGAATGTATTTAGTTTGAGTCAACTGTGAAAAGCTCACAGATATTGAGCGTAGGGCAGACACGGAATGAGACACGGGTTTGGGCTGAAGACACTTAGGTGGTAATAGGGGAGGCTCCTCAGGAAGAACACACGAGGTGTGGGAAGGCTTAGGGCAGACACCAGAGACATGGATTTAAGAAGAAAGCTTTTCAATGAGTCTGACAAATAACAAAGAGGAAAACAAACAAGTAAAGCTAGAGATAATCTGAAGATAAAATATACACTAGAGGATTAGCAGACCGATCCAAAAGAGAACTGGTGATATTAGCATCAGATCAACTCTTTTTTTTATCGGGGGGGGGGGTGGTGCGGAGAGCAATGGGGCGAGTGGACATAACAACAGGTGTATAGGTCTGTTGGCATCTAAAATTAATATGTATAAAACTGTACCACTTATATCTTTCAAATCAGCACCTCTACTCCGCATCCCAGTCAAGGGAAACTCCATTCTTCCAATTTGTAAGGCCAAACGTTTTGGTGTTATTTCTGACCCGTTTTCACCCCCACATTCAGCCACTCCACACCGTCCGCGGGCTCTATCACTCACATCTATCCAGAATTAAATGACTTTTCACCCTTCCGCTGCCCCTTTTGATCTCGACTGGTTTCCTTTCTTGCCTGAGTTGTTATGACTTTCTCCTTAGGAAATAGTACCTAAGAAAATAATCTAGTATGTGGAAAAGCTTCATCCAGAAATAACAATTATGCTTCAAAGTGTATAAACATACCTCTCTGGATTTCATATATGCATTTAGCTAGTTCCTCTCTAAAATAGAAGTGCCGATCTGTAAGGCTAACTGCCAGTGTTATAATGCATTTTATAATGATAAAGAAAAGGTAAGTGTTTAAATTTATATTTATGTGATTACCAGGACCTCAAGGCTTCCTAAAATGGGACGGTCCTGTATCCCTGGCCCCACCTGTTATTACTTCTCTCTTCATCAGTCTTCTGCATACACATTGCCTTCCACTAAGCTTCCATAGAGAAGGTCACAATATCAGTTCCTGGAATCTAAATATGGGTGTCATAAGCAAATTTGGAAAAGAACCAAGATTTACGTAGGACTTAGGGATAGATTTGAGCATCAGACACAAAACTGCTGCAAGATAACCTCACTTTCTGTCTACACAGTGTCTTTATTTTCTTTTACTATAGACCAATTACCCTCACATACCCCAGCCGTCACCACCAAGTGCAGCTTCCAAACATCACACCTAGGCTTTTCCCTAAATTGATGCAGAATAATTTGTGGATGGAAAGGACATTAAGACACAAGTAGAATTGGATATTGGCAGGATTCAGAAATAATTTGGTTATGGCTATGTCATAGACACATTAAATAAAAGAAAAGGGAAGAAAAAAAAATCAAGTTTCCAAAAATAATAATATACGTATGTTTTGGTCTTCAAGTTTTTATACTTACCATTATAATAATTTTATGGGCTATTACTTAGTTTCTAAAATCATAACTTCAAATTAAGCATATAATATTTAATCTAGTGTATATATTGTTTTTCACGGAATAATTACTCTATTATTGGACATTTGGTTTGTAGTAATGCAGCCAATATAAATTATCTTGCTATAACCATCTTTACGAGTATTGGATTACCACTAAGGTTTATTAAGCATTCAGTGGATGACGTAAAATGTAGTAAAAAATAATTGTTTCAAAGACTTTTCAATGTTGTGATTTTTGTTTAACAAGCATTCGGAATTATCGGAAAACGATGTTCTTAGGTGCTGAGACAATGTTTGCTTCCTCTCCATGCAGCCAGTTTTGACTTTAAAGGTGATAGATTTCATGCAGGGAACAGATTATGGAGACATAAAGGAATTTTGACACATAGCTGACGAATCCTGTTTTTCCCTAGGTTAGACAAAATGATTTATAGTGTCAGAAGACATCAGTAAGCAGATGGATTTGAAAGCTGCCGAAATGGATAAATAATTTGACTGTGTATGACATTTTATGGCTGTATCTAAACACACCGAAAAATGAAGGGTCTAAGAAACCAATGCTTGAAACTTCAGAACCAATAGTCTAAGATTTCTCCTGTTGTTGTTTGTGATGGCAGTGAGCATCATTTGGTCAAAGGACAGTGGGATGGGCGTTGCGAACTCTGCTTCCAAAACCGACTGCAAGCTTTATCTAATGATCTGTAGTATCTCATTCCATGGGGTTGGGTTGAATTCTGTGTCTGATACCTACAAACGGCAGACTATGAGCATATACTTTATCTTTCTGAAGTTGGATTTTCTTGTTTGTAAATTGGGGGAAGTACCTTTTTCCAAGGTTGACACTCAAAGTATTCATGGCTGGTACAGCAGAGGCACTGATCCCCGAGAAGGATGCTGGTTATGGCACAGTGCAGGTAATGGGACCCCCGGCTGGGGCAATTCGTCCCTCTCATTTGCTGGATTTGGGGGAGGTCTGAGGGGTGCTGACAGGATGGCTGGGCAGGGAAGGACAGGACACCAGGGAAGGACAGGACACCAGGGAAGTAGCTGCTTCCCGCTTGTAACGGAAGCATTTCAATATTTTAACGATGAGGCGGTATGTTTTACTGGATATGGCTGACCATCAACCTTATTTCATAATGTTTTGGGGAGACTGAATGAGCGAATGCATTTGAAGCATTTTACATAGTGTTTGCACCATGGCAAGAAGTTGATAAATAATAAGAGTAGTACTGGCAAGTTTACTAAATCCTGTTGTCATAATTCACATTAAAGAGACTATATGATGAAATAAAAGCTTTGAGGTATAGGGGGAGATAGATAAGGGGATGATGGAGAAGGAGTTTTAGAAAGAACTTTTTTTTTTTTGCCTTTTCCACAACAAATTCTTGAGGAAGTGCTGTCCAGCCACAAGCATTTGGTTTCGGGTAGGACTACCAGTGATGTGGCCTGGCCTGCTTTGCCCCAGAGATGGCACGGGATCTAAACGAGGCCAAACACACACACTTGCAGCAACTGAACCCTTCAAGGAAGTGACACAGGATGTTGAAACACTCAATTTTACAAAGATGTCATTCTCCATCTATCATTGATACATTTGAAATGAGTTCCAATAAGTCTCGATATGCTTTGACATCTAATTTATCAAGTGGAGTTTAGAGTTTACATTGAAAACTAAGGTTTAAATTAGCTTTGATAACTCTCAAGGAAAGGAGAAAATACAGAAATAATAAACTTGCATTTCCAAACACAAAGATCTTTGAAGCTCCGAGGCAGAGTGGTGTTTGCAGAGTGATAGATACACATGGACAGACGCAGCACATTTATGGTCATTTGAAATCTGCTAGAAATACCCATGGGAAAGACATACTGTCATTTATTCAATATGTAATAATGGATAAATATGCTTTCCCCTATGCTATAACAAGATTATTAACTTATACTACATCCCAAGATAAATTCTACATGGATTAAACACATACGCCCTCATTTATACACATATTTCAAAATTTATAGAACATCATTAAGATATCAGAAAAGAGAAGGACTTCTTAAGACTGAGCGGGGACATCGTCGAGTGTAGCAGGCCTGGAGCACCCAGGGTCCCTTGTTCGGAGGGTCACATAAAACGATCACCTGCCCAGGGTGGGGCCGTGAGGGTGGTGAGCAACTGGGTGTTCTGGACACGTTCTCACACCCCCACTGGTGACCAGCCACGAAGTCACCAGAATCGGGAAGTCGGGCCTCTTCCTCCTGAAATGTCCCTCTATCGGCCTCTACTGGGGAAGCATGGCATTGTTCCTTACATTTCTCACTGCGGAAAGTCCTCTCTAGAGAGCTTTCCCTGTGAAGGATAAATACTTGAAAGAATTGTGGGTAGTTTTCGAGGGGTACACTTGGAACTGAGAAGCAAGAAATGTATAACTGGGATGCGATGGTGTTTATTTAGCCCCCATGTCTGAGTGTTAGTGTTTTAGACTGGGCTCAGCATTTTTTTTTTTTTTTTCCTTGTCTGATGTGAACTTGCTTTCTTATTTGTGGTTTGGCTACTTTGGAGATGATCTCAGATGGCCTTGAGTGCGATGTGTCTGGTTGTTTCTATGTGACTCATTTTCCAGCCGGTTCAGTAATGTCTATTCTCATGGCGATCATAGAGAGTAAGGAAAAAAAGGTGATCATAGGGCACAGTTTTGAAACTGGCACACCATCACTTTCTAATGTATTCCGCTAGCCAAAGCAAAACCACAGAATCAGCCCAGATTCAAGGGGCAGGGAACTAGACCGCTGTTTAAGATGGGAACTGGAGAGCAGCACAAACAAACAAACAAACAAAACGTGGAAATAGCAGGTGGGGAATAATTTGGCCCAATGATGCAATCAATCGACCACACCATTAAGGCTTCGCTACGTATATCTATAAATTCTAGTGTCTGAAGTCTGCATGTTTTGTTGCTCTTGCTATTAATTTGTTCTTCTTCATGCACCTGGCTACCATTGCTCTTACAAAAATATTTTTGGAGTTTTCATGAAGCCTGGGGTAAACTGGCCCTCCCCCAGCCAAATGCCTCTGCTGTGTTTGCTTCTGCTAGATCCCTGGGGAACAACACCATTCAGAGATCAGGACAAACTGAGGTCATAACTCGATGTTTCCGGACCCACCCAGCTGACGCACATGCAATACTCATGCAATACTCACGAAGGCTTGTCGGCAGACTCCATTTCTCAGGGACGATAACTCTTCTTTTCATTTTTCTCTTTCTTCTCTTGCTTTGAGCAGCATTACAGCAACCTCATCTGCAGCAGTCTGGAAAGAATGGCATTGTTTCATTCAGGTTTGCCTTCATCCTGAGGGGGAAGCCTTTTGGAATCCCAGTAAGGCTGTTTCCTGTGGTTTTTGCATGTTTCATACTGCACAGTTTCAGGGGCACAGTTTACCCTGCAGTGCGCTGGGATGTTCCTTCCCCATCTTGAAGTTTTGCCATGCACAGTCTGTGCAGTTACAACTGATAGACTTGTTCTCGGCTTAATATGGGAAGAGTGGCTTTGAGATGGTCCTGTTGAACAGGCCCTTTACCTGGAACTCTGTTCTCATTGCCCCGGGAAAATATGCAATTCTCAGTTCAAGCATGTGACATTTGTAAGCCCCTTTTATTTATCTTTGATGTTCTGAGAGTCTGGGTACCTCCCTGGGTTCTCCAAAATTCAGCCTGGCAGTTTTCGTATTTTCTTTTCAGCTCCCAAGACTTTATGGTGATTAACAAATGTTTTATCTCTATGTTTAATTGTATTTAGTGGGAGAGTCAATTCATGTAATCTTGCCTAGAGCTCTTTGGTCAAAGTTTTTATTTTATTTTATTAAAAAATACTAATGTTTATTTATATTTGGGAGAGAGAGAGATAGAGCCAGGCGGGGCAGGGGTAGAGAGGGGAGACACAGAATCTGAAGCAAGCTCTGGGCTCTTAGCTGTCAGCACTGACCCTGATGTGGGGCTCAAACTCATGAACAGTGAGATCATGACCGGAGCCGAAGTAGGACGCTTAACCGACTGAGCCACCCGGGCGCCCCTACTTTATTTTGTATTATTTACTTATTTACTTATTTAACAAGTAGGGTTTATTTTATTTTATTTTATTTTATTTTATTTATTTTTAAGTTTATTTATTTTGGGAGGGAGAGAGGTGGAGAGAGGCAGAGAGAGAGGCAGAGAGAGAATCCCAAGCAGGCACCCCACCATCAGTGCAAAGTCCATTTGTGGTGCTTGAACCCATGAACCGTGAGATCACGACTTGAGCCGGATGCTTAATCACCTGGGCCACACAGGTGCCCCTGGCCTATGTTTTTAAAAGATCATTCTTTTTAAAGAATGTTTTTAAAAGACCAAGGATGAACACAGGGAGAAAAGTAGAGCCTTTGGTGATAATTTAAGCAATGGCTTGAACCAAAGTAGCCAGAGTTCAGGGTTAGAAGTGATTTCACCCTGAGGCAAGTTCAGTAAAAGGCTTCTGTGACTTCTCAGGTCCTAAAGAGTACCCGAAAGATACCTTTTGTACCTTCAAGGTTACAGACCAGGACTGCAGTCAGATCCATACCACTGGATGAAAGATAAATTTTTTTGTGGTGTACTCAGGCATATCTAAATACAAATTGCCTTCAATATCAAGTGTGATTAACGTTGTGTCTATATGTTTTAGAGTGTTATTTACAGGGAGAGAAATGATGGATGAAATAATGCATTTTATTCCATCATGTTAAATCATCAGAGTGGTAATGTAATCAGTCTAATTTGATTGGCAAAGATGTAAAGTTACAAGTAAATCAATCCAGTGGGTTTGGTTTTCCTTTTTTTTTTTTTTGCTTCCTAAAACTTCTGCACTGAAATAATATGCCCTTCCTTCACTCGAAATATTAATAATCACAGCTCATCTTTATTATTTGCTTTACACACTTAAAAATATATGTGTGTCCTACCCTCAGATAGGGATCTCTGATTATTGCTTCTGCCAGTTTTCCAGGCAATACCCTTGCTTACCTGGCATGTCAACTCTAGTTCCAGGAGCTAGCCGAAATTGATTGATATATACCATTAACCCATTATGCAAATAGTTTCATTGGCAGGGGACACAGATAGTTTTGCACAGTTGAAATTAAAGCGTAGAAATATGTTGCTTTTCACCATTTGTTATATCAAATCATTTGAATTATTCTATCATAAGCATGTTTTGAAGGTATTATGTTATCTCTATCAAATTAAGCAAAAGAAAACCATTGCAGAGTTAATGCACCAGTTGCTTCTAATTTGGGTAACAAGAAATGTAGTCTCTGAGTAACGGGAGATGATTTCATAGCTAATTAAGGCCAGACTGGACCCAAGTCTCCTAATTTCCTATAGGTAGCCTTGCTCTTGGGACAAACCACAGGGAACTCGGGTCAAAGCAGATCTAGGCACCTCCATAGAAGTGTTGTGTGCCCATCTCAGCCTTTTGATAACTGATGTGGGAAACAAAGGCAGAAGGAGATGAGAGATAAAACTGAATTTCCTCATAATCAGCAGCCCATTGGCAAACACTTGAGGCCAGTAAAACATTTCTCCAGGAACTCCCCCACTGTCTTGCTTTGCTAGAGGGAAAAACAACCTTAGCCTGAGGATAGGTAGGCCTTGAGGATTCTGTGAGTCTTCTTTAGCATCTGAATATCCCTTTGGAAACTTCCCCTTGCCTTTACCTCCCCCAGCCTCCCTGTAAATAATCAGTCTCTCCTTAAGGTCCAGGGCAGCTCTTACTGCCCCTGGGTCCTATCCCCATGCTTTCATAAAATCACCTTGTTGCACCAAAGATGTCTCAAGAATTCTTTCTTGGCCATTGGCTCAGCATCCCCACCACTCCAAAAACCCCATCAAGAACCGGTGATGTGGCTAGACCACCTTCATGGTTCTTATGATTGCAAGACGTTCTCAGCAATTGCCATTAGGAAACTAAAAAAAAGACAAGGTTTCTTACTTACAGGTCTGGAAATTACATGGCATGCACGGGGCCACCCAGCACGGTAGCTGGTAGGGAGGGAGACAGAGGAAACAGCTTGGAGTTCGGATTTTACTGGGGTCAAGGGTGGGAGCCAAGGGTTTTGTGGGCTCAGTCTTTATTTGGGGATTTAAAACTGTTAGAAAAGAAACAACAAGCCCTGGGTAGAGTCACTTGCCCCTCAGGGCAGCGCACCAAGACTTAATTACCGTTTCAACCTCTTTCAGTCTGAAATGCTGTGCTCAGCACTGGTGACATAATCTGCATGATAAAAAAAAATTAATAACAAAAAACAAACAAAAAGCCTACCCTGCTACTCCCTTCCCCCTCCAAAAGAAGATTTCTTCAACTGTAACAATCCTTTTCTTTGACTAATAATTTCTTGCCCTACTGGTGCTGCCGGTGAAAAGCTTCCTTGGAACATCTCTTTCCTTGCTGGATGGGATGCTGGCCGGTTCATGAATTCCTGAATAAAGCCAATGACATCTTCAGATGTAGTCTGTCGAGTTTTGCTTTTTTTAACAAAATAGGAGAGCAGGAGTTTAAAGTGCGAGAAGAGGCCTATTGTTGAAATCAACCAAGACCTCTAAGAGGTTGAAGACTGGTGGGAGGGGTGGCCTGGCTTTTTTTCTAGTCTTATGGACGCAATTTAGTTATTCCAGGTCACCATCTAGGAAGTGGCTGCCTCTTTGAGGCCTTGGCCATCAAAGCGTAAATCGAGCACTTGTATTACAAACAAAACAAAACAAAACAAACAAACAAACAAAAAGAGTTTGCACTATGCGAAAATATTTTAAAAACAAAATCTCATTGAAGACAGGTTATAAACCAAAGAGGCTTGCTTAACAGACTTTTAAAGGTTTATCTCACCAATTTAGAAATATTCTATCTTTTATTTTTCTTCGTATTTTTTAAACAGGCAAATATATTCTAACATGTTGAAGTCTACTTGAGAATCATTCACTATTTTGAACTGCATAATAAGAGTTATGAGGTAATGTATAAATACTACATTCCACCCTCCCCCCCCCCCCCCACCCCCATCGTGTGTGGGAATTTAGATATAATCTCCAAGGGCTAACAAGGTTATGTGTTCCAGAACCCTTGACCTAGCCTGTGATCTGGTCCAGCTTTTTCTGATGGCTCTGTTGGGCCACACAGCAGATGGCCAGGTTTCCCTGGTGACTGGCCCATCTGTTTGAGTGAGCGAAATTCCCAGCTGAGAGCAATTAGAAGTCATATTAATACCCTGGCAGGGACTGTTAAGCCTGGCTGGGTGGTCTGATGGCTGGATGTGAACAATCTCCACATCAGTTAGGCTCACAAGCCAGACATCCCCAAACAAGCCAGAGGCATTCAGGAAATTATGGCAAGAAAATGGTGTTGAAAAGTGTTTGTTTTCACTTAAAAAAGTGAACTTGGGTTGAATAGGGAGGGCTTTCCTAGAAACAGCAGGGGACGTCGCTCATTCACTTTCCCCTTTTCTTATTCCATTTCCTCTGCAACTCCATCCCAGGTTTTTATGGAAAATATGAGCTCTTCTTCCAGGAGCTGATTGTATTGACAGGTTGATGGGTGGTAGAGAGGAAGTTGCAAGCATCTAACTCCATAAACCTTTGGTGGGGTATTACGTGGGCCTCAAAATCATATTCACTTATTTCGAATAATATGGTCTTTCAAGAAACCTGGGATATCAACAGTGATTTGGTTTGATTATTCAGAAGATTTCAGGGAAATTCGGTTTGCTGCCTCACATGTATATTGGCTTGTACGTTTCAAAACACTCACCTTACAATGCCTCATGTCAGTTTTACAAAGATTATTTTCTTCTTCTTTTCCTTGAAGGATAAATGGAAATCGAGATGATGGGGATCAGAGAATGTGGAGGAATGTCCGCATGGCTAAAATGTTTCTTGTTTTTTAGTTCATCAGGGGCTCCGGACCTAGCTCCCTAGTTTTTTGAAAAGAGTTGCTGGATCCATAAAAATCATACTGCACATATATGAGAGTCACTCACATCCGGGGGTGGTGGTCCCCCCCAAAAACTCATTCGGCGACAACTTTTCCAAACAATTCTTTCATGGTCTCATACAGCATCCAAACCAAACACTGTCTCAGAAGCGTCTGCAGATGTCTCTTCTCCAGACCTTTGGGGGTCCATCGTGCATATCCTGCATGAACAATATCACAAAATGTGCCCATTCAAACAGGATGACCCCTGCTCGGCCAAAATGCAGCTGAAGACAGACTCATTACAAGGTCATTTTGCAAACTGGCTCTTATCTCTCATGCCAGTATCAGCCCTGTCTCCGTTTACTTGTACGAAAACTTAAAACTAACTTACCTCATTAAATCTGGGGGTATGTGATGAATCCTCGGTCTTCTGTGTTGTATTGTAGGCTACATTAAAAATAACAACATTGGGGGCGCCTGGGTGGCTCAGTCGGTTGGGCGGCCGACTTCGGCTCAGGTCAAGATCTCACGGTCCGTGAGTTCGAGCCCCGCGTTGGGCTCTGTGCTGACAGCTCGGAGCCTGGAGCCTGTTTCAGATTCTGCGTCTCCCTCTCTCTGACCCTCCCCCATTCATGCTCTGTCTCTCTCTGTCTCAAAAATAAATAAACATTAAAAAAAATAAAAATAACAACATTGCATGCACATGGGTGTAATGTCCAACAATATACAGAAAGTAACAGTGAAAAACAAGACCCTCTCCTCCAAACCACCACATTCAAAGTGTGCATCTCAAAATAACAGGCACATGCTTTTCAAATTATTAACATGTGATGTTTTCTATTAACTTTTCATCATAATGGGTGAATATTTCTCTTATATATGTCATCTTACTTCCTTGTATCCCTTCCTCCTCTTCCTAATATCTCACTGTATGCACTTCCTCTCTGATTAAATCTGCAAATTCAAATAACAAGCTTCTACTGGACAGTTGGATCCCGACAACAGTCTATGATATCCCCAGAATTTAAACATTCCGGATGAGGACATCAGCTTAACCACATCTCTTTGAATGTCTCAACCTTAGGGTTTATTTTCCATCATCAGCATGCATATTTCTATTCTATTTTGTAATCACAGATTAGTCTTTCACAGTTTATTTATCCGTTGGTTCTGAAAGTGGACAATGAATACAATGCACAGCTTGAAAATGGAAATTAGTAATTTTTTGTAGGGGGGAGGCTGCAAAGCCAGACCTTACAGAACATTTGTAGGTTGCTGGTACCCAGAAAATAAATAGGATTTTACCTCCATAACCATCATCATTACCACACAATAGAACGAAAAATGTGTAATGTGTGCAGAGAATTCACAAAAGAAAAATCCAAGGGGCCAATACATACCATACCTAAAGAATAAATGGGGCATTCAACTTAAAACAACTAAATACCATTGATATACTGGTGCTGTGGCTTCCGACTGACAACAGTTAAAAAATAATATCATCCAATGACAACATATAGGGGAATAGAAATTCATTCATGGTGGGTGGAAGTCTAATTAGAACTGCTTTGGGGGGGCGCCTGGGTGGCGCAGTCGGTTAAGCGTCCGACTTCAGCCAGGTCACGATCTCGCGGTCCGTGAGTTCGAGCCCCGCGTCGGGCTCTGGGCTGATGGCTCAGAGCCTGGAGCCTGTTTCCGATTCTGTGTCTCCCTCTCTCTCTGCCCCTCCCCCGTTCATGCTCTGTCTCTCTCTGTCCCAAAAAATAAATAAATGTTGAAAAAAAAAAAAAGAACTGCTTTGGGGAAGGATTTGGCCCTAGATGGAAACACGCATTCCTTATATCCTGGTGATTTCTCATTTTTATAGTTAACCAAGAGAAGCTATCACATACTTGCTCAAGAAAACCTATAAAATGATGCTCATGGCAACATCGTTTCTAAAATAATTTTTTAAACTGAAAACTCCTAAATACAATGTATTTATGTGAGAGAATAGTACATGTACCTTAAAAAGAAAGCATTAATTATTTTATTCCCTTAATATTAACGTTGAAAGGATTCTACAACTGAAGTTGAATTTAAAAAAGAAAATCAGGGGCCCCTGATGGCTCAGTCGGGTTAAGCATATGACTCTTGGTTTAGGCTTAGGTCATGATCTCATGGTTCCTGAGTTCGAACCCCGCATTGGGCTCTGTGCTGACAGCTTGGATCCTGCTTGGGATTCTTTCTCTCCCTCTCTCTCTGCCCCTCCCCTGATAGCTCTAAAAAAGAACAAAAGAAAGGAAAAGAAAGAAAGAAAGAAAGAAAGGATACGAAGGAAAATACAAATTATTGAATAATATGTTTTAAAAGGGAACTGACATTTATTAGGCACTTAATATATGCCAGGCACTCTTCACAGGGTCTCATATGTTCCCAACTCTTATGATGTCCTTTTATCACTTGAGTTGGAAGTATGGTTGCCCCACTTCACAGGTGAGAAAAACAAGTTCAATAAGAAATATTTCCACGCTCCCACAGCTGGGATAAAAATGAGTCCTGATATCTACTCTTCCAGTATTCTGCAAACAACACCAAGTTGGTCCTGAGAGTACGTGTGTACGTATGGGTGTGCAGAGGAACATGCAAATTACAAACTTTTTAATGAATGGGTAAGGAAGAGGAAAATAGGACTGGAGCTGGTCATCTAGAAGGAGTGTAATGCAACTATAATATTGTGGTTGATCTTTTTAAAAAAAACTAAAAGAAAAGAAAATACTGTGGGATATGAACACTAGATGACAAACATAATTTTAAGAAATGCATTCAGTGTACCTCCTAAATAATTAGCGCAATTTGTACTCTTACACACAAGCTGCAAATAAAGGCATAAAATAAAATGCATATCAGCTTTTTCTTTGCTATAGGTGAATGACGCCAATTCCCAAACAGTAGCTAATTAACATTCTAGATTTTATAAGTGTTTATATCCAAGAGCTGGCATTGACCTTTAATTTCCTTGGGCTGGCTTAATGATAAATGCAGACTTGAAAAACATCAACATATTGCCAGTTGAGCTAAACAAAAGGCATTTGTTTCTCTCGCATGGATATAAACAAGAGGAACTCTTAATTTTTCTGTATGCAAATGCGTGCATTACGAAAAATAAAATACCCCCCCGTGCACACAGCTAGCACATCGTGAGACTCACTCACACATCTGTTACGGTGGTCTAAATCAAGCCACTGCAATATTCCTGTTGTTTTTTAATATGCTGTGAGCAGTTTTCTCAGTAAGATCAAGTTAGAGCAGCTGGTTATATCTGAGGAATTCAACCTATCCAATTTAACATTTACTGAGCGCTGTCCTCCCTGTGGTTGGAAAATCAATGATAAATAAGGCATGACCCTTATATTTTTGGAGCTCAGAATCAATTAGAGGACTCTTCTAAGCACATACATAATTATAAGTTAGCCTATTGTGGCAACAAAAGTGTTATTAAATTGCTCTGGGACTGCCGAAGAGAAAGCAAATTCTTCCAACTAGGAAGACTGAAGAAGGACCACAGATGTTCCACTGGAAGTACTTCCTCTTTGAAGGACACATAATATTGGAGTGATAGAGAAAGAACTTTCCAGACAGAAGGAATCTCTAGACGAATGTTTTTATTGCAATGCAATCCACGTTATGATTAGTAATTAGTAAGAGCGGTTTAGGAACCACCTCGCGTCGCATATTTTGCAAACGTTACTTCTCAGCGGGCTTGCAGTTACTGGATGGCATTTTCTGAGTGATTGCTAAATGCCGTTAACTGGGCTAAGACTTTCATATGTCTTAGTTTATTTAATCTCCAAATGAACACTACCAGGTATAGGTTACTATGTCTGTTTAGTGAAAGAGGAAATTATGGCTCAAAAATAGGAAATGGCAGCTACAAGTGATCGGTCTGGTTTTCCGAACCCAGGTCTGCTGATTTGAAGACTGTGCTCTCCTAAAACCAGCTCTACTGTTTGGACGAGGAAACTGGTAAGCGGCAGAGTTGAGATTCTCACTCGCCCACGGTCCGGTTCCATAGAATTTGCTCTTTGCCACTGGTAGCAGGACCTCATCACTTTAGTGAACACATGCAGTTTTACCAGCAGGAGCACAAGTCCCTAAAGCAGGAAAATATTCTCATAAAAATAAATGTCAAAATTCCTGACCTACTTAATAAATAAGTAAAGAGGGCCCACCCACTCTGGGAATTTCTACACGAATGTCCTGCTGACCTCTCAACATTTATTCTTCCTAAACTTGACTCGCTGAATTCTTTTTCTTTGGCTTTAAGTGTTGATTGCCTTCTTTTTGAGAGAGAGAGAGACAGATAGAGAGTGAGCAGGGGAAGAGCAGAGAGAGAAAGAGAGAGGGAGACAGAGAATCCCCAGCAGGCTCCACGCTGTGAGCACAGAGCCTGAGGTGGGACTCAAACTCAGGATCTGTGAGTTCCTGACACTCACAAACCATGAGCTCATGACCTGAGCCGAAGTCAAGAGCAGAGCGTCTAACCTACTGAGTCACCCAGGTGCCCTGCTGAATTCTTCTTCATGATGCCACACATGCCAGAACCTGGAAGCCATTCTTGACTCCTCTTTCGTCATTACCCACGTCCATTTGATGCCCAGATGGTTCTGATTTTGTTTTCCACAAATGCCTTGAATCAGCTCCCTCTGTTCCATTTCCACCAACGAGTCTGGTCAAGCCTGTATCATTGCCCGTCTCTGACCTCCTTATAATAAGACTTCCTCCACTCGGCCTTTCTTCCCGTATCTATCACGTACACCTCTGCCAGAGGTATCTTGCTAAAAGCGACCGGGTTCTCACTTTTGTGGCTAAATCCTTAAATCCTTATTACAGCATGAAAAACCCCGCACTGCCAGTTCTTGGGCTACGTTATAGCTCGAGGACTTAGTGTCCAGATTCTAGAATCAAGCCCCAAGTGTTTCAATCCTGTCTCTGACCCTTGAGGCTGTGTGACCTTGAGTCATTTATTTGGCCTCCTAATTTCTGTTTCCTCACCTCTGAAATGGCAATAATGGTATACACCTAACAGCACTGTTGCATTGACTAAATGAGTTAATACATGCAGAATGTTGAGGTCAGTGTCAGCTGTTAGTGCTAAGTGTTTGCTGTCGTTATTAGTTCATCCCACGCGCACATCCGCGTGCTTGGGATACGCTACACTGCTAGCTGCTGGGCCTATGCATAGAGCATTCTCACCCTGGCGTGAGGCTTCTTTTTCCCTCTGGCCAACTTTTCTCACTCTTAAGTGACCCCGTTCCAATATCCTTTAAGCCATGGTGGCCTCCTTGTCTCCCCTCTACAAAAGGGGCTACTCCATGGCCGTGTGTTGAGGCTGTGATCGCAGCATTTATAACACTGCCTTGCAAACCTCCATTTCCGTGTCAGCCAACCACCCCGAGCCCTCCCCAGAGCTGAACTTGGGCTTTACTCTGCTGTTTCCCAGCAGCAAACACAAGGTTGAGGAATGAGTGGCATAATCGTAAGTGAGAGAAGAGAACCCTGGCAGGAGGAGAAATGCGTGACTAGATGGGGACAAGCTAGGGCAGGATACCTGGTCAGGAGGTTAGTCACAGTCCCAACGATGGATATTAAAGACGATGGCAGTGAAAGTGTATCTAAGAGGCTTTGGAAGTTGAACTGAAAATACATAATACCTGGTGAGGGGGCGATAGTGTAATGCTATGTCAAATATAATGCTGGCGCTTGGGCATAAAGAGGGATAGCTCGTATTTTGCGCAGTTGCTCATCTTCTCTCTTCTTTGGCCATCCCCCTCCGTCTTGTCTTCCTCCTTAAGCTCCTCCTCTTTCTTCTTCCTCCTTGGTTCATGAGTCCACATATGCTGAGCTGTATATATATGAAGTATTTAGAGCATATGTGAATGGCAAAATTGCAATGAGGACTTTGAAAGGGTAAATCAATGTATACAATACAGTGTAGGACATCGAAAAGATGGGGAGGCTGAATCCCCAGAGTGCTTCCCCCGAGGCACCATCCCCAAGGTCAAGCAGTGCTTATTACTTGTGTGACTCTTTGGTCTCCTAACCACCATGAGAGGTTGTGGGATTGCTATCACATAATGCAAATGAGGAGCATGTACAAATCTGTTCTGAAAATTATCAGGGGCTCTACAAAGGGGAGGTATGACTTTTCTTCTTACCAGAGTGTTGTAACAGGTTTCTACCTAACGAGCTCAATTTTTGTCTTGCCGCTGGGAGATGTGGTTCTTATAAGTAGACTGAATTTATTTAATCTGGCCGACGTCTCCAGGATATGAGTCAAAGCTCACCGGTACTTCCCCGAACCCGGTCACGTGAGTTGTCGCAAGGTTCTTTTTCTCGCGCAGACGCGTGGTGCGTATTTGTGTTTGAAGGAGGTAGGCTTCCGTGTCACCTTTCAAAATTTCAGTAAAAAGATGAAACAGCCAGAGTCCTTCTTTAAGTTAGTTTTGGCTATCTTCTAAGAGACTAAAAATGTCAATAGCCTTGTCAAATCAAGTTAAACCTTGGCCTGCACCCAACCCTTGCTCCATTGGGTGGAGGGCATGTGATATTCTTTAAATAGTGTCTGAAGATCTAAGGGCAGAGATGACTGGCAATGAAATGTTTTGATGGTATTTTTTGACACATTGTTAAAAATATGCTTCCTTCCCATCCTGTGTACGAAACGTTTTGTCACCTCTCCCAATCTAAAATAACATGTGGTGACCTTATATTAAATGCCACTGGGTGATTAATTAAGGCAAGACACCAGGACTGCAGTAGCCTGTGACAGAATAATTGCAAAATGACTTTAAGAGCATCTTCTGCTAAGCTAACATATACAGATTTCTTTTAAGGCAACACACCTGGCAATTACTTGATGATGTTTCAAACAAACTCCTAATGTACAAAAACCCTTTTGAAATCTATGTACCAACATCTAAAGACAATTGCAGCAACAGTGTAATTATTACTATGGTTCTGGGAGTGTCAGGGACTGCAAAGCCTCTGAGTTAGCCAGTCACCGTTTCTCGATGCCAGTAGAGGACAGGATTCTCCTTTATCAAAGGTGAGGGATGATTTATTCTTCGCAGCAACAGCAGTGGCCAGAACATCAGCTTTTTCGTATCTGTTCCCTGAGACCCAGTTCCTATAAGGTGATGTGAAGAGGCCGGGTGACACCTGCACGTACAGTGCGTGGCATTACAACAGACGGGTCCTCAGCGTAGGGAAAATAATCTTTTCTAATGGATAGAAGGCATACCTGCTCTTTAAACTGCAGGCAAATGCCCTTTGCTCTGGAGGAAAATAGTATTTTTAACTTCCAAGGATGCTCACTTTACTCACACCTCTGAAAAGAAAGTCTGGGGAAAAAAAAGGACTTTTGATGCCTTATGTGTGAGACATGTAGAAAGACCGTGGACCTCTGGATAACTGTTGAACTATAATGTCCCAACACAGAGACAGCATCCCTGGAGCTCTGGGACCGATCTTGCCAGGAATTGAACATGGTCCCTACTCATTAGTTACTTTGCATCCCAGGCATTTTATGTCACCTAGTTGTCTGCTTTCTCATCTGCAAATGGGAGTAATAACAGCCCCTTAAAGTCAAGACTTATTTTGAAGACACGGTAAACACTTGAGAAGTACAGAATTCTCTGCTTTCCAAAAGTTTGCCCTGTAACGGCTTTTCTCCTAGAAGCTGAAATCCTTTACAGATTTCCTTCAGTTAGTGAAAATGGGCACTAAAGTAGGTCTCTCATCAGAGTGAAGTGATGTAACTGGAACTTTCTGAAAGTAGGAGACAGTCTTGGCTTGAAACCGTTTTAGCTTATGGAAGGTTTTATAGGAGTGCTCTACTTTTGGATAATGGGGGAATCCTGTATTGCTTATTACGGATAAATTACATTATAAATATAATATTGATTCGTCTTTCTTAGTTTGAGCTATAACTTAAGTATTGCAAATATATAGAAAAAGACTATCATAAATTATTTTCTGGAGCTAACATACTAATGTTTATTTATCATTCAATCTTCTAACATCTGACAGTGAATATTATGCATTTTATATCTCTTCAATTTATTTATAACCTATTGAGCTTTCCACGTTTTGTACTAACTTCGTTAGATACGTCTGTATTTTCGCAGAAAGTGGAGGTCAGTGGCATTAGCCCCAGGGGATAAAGCCCGGCTGTAGCCCAGCTCTATGTGTGCCCTTAACTTACATGCCTTTTCCCATTAGATATAAGATATTCTGTGGGAGGATATATCGTAACCCTTGAATCTATCACAGGACCTTGTACAATGCTATGTGATAGTAAAAATTTCATACTTATCTAGTTCATATTTATCTATTTATAAGCACTGCCATCCATTGTCTCTTTGTATAAATCCTCCCGCTTTCATATTGAATAAGCTAGTCTCAGAGGTAGTTCAGTGCCTGGCACAGTATCACAGGACTTGAAAATTGAAGAGGTGGGCTTCAACCCACGTGTTCCACATTACACCTCCCCCCAGCAGAATGCCCACTCCTGCTGTGCTGCTCCCTCCTCCTACCTAACCATGAGGACATAATGCCACTGCCTAACACTTTGGAACAGCTTCCCTGCCCTCGGCGGCAAGGCCTCCGGTGTAAGGAGATGGCGAAGCAATTCGACAAGATTGCTACTGGTAATTCTAGTATAGATTATCCAGTTTTGAGTCTCCCCAATAATGAGACTGCCCTCGTTTGGATAAACTCTGCCATCAGACTTACTTGCTCCCGCAAGACAATGTGGGATAAAAGAGGACGAGGACAGCTTAGTTGAACAAAAGGTCCTGGAAAACTATCTTTCTTCAAGATGGACTTGTGAATTCCCCTGTGCTACGGTAGTGTCCACATGGGCACCTTGAATCTTATATGTGAGCTCAGTAGCAAGAATCCAGAGACAGGTACAAGGAACAAGACTTGGTTTTACTATCAGGGACCCTACGTTGCTTCAGTCTGGTGCTAAATGGCTGCCAACCTGTCACTCAGCAAAACAAAACAAAAGAAAAGAAAATGAAAGACATAAAAGCGATGCTATTTTTGGTTGGGTTTGTGGCATATATTTACATCAGCTGGGTTGCATTCAATCAAACTGGCTAAGGAAACATCTGGGGATTCTATACAAGTCCAGATGTCAGTGGCTTGGATAAAGGGTAGCCGGATCTAATCTCCTGACCGAAGAAGAGAATAAGACACATATAAGATGCCAGCAGTCTGAGCAGTAAGAATGTGATTTTGCAGAAGGGACTCTTGTTCCAATAGGTAAAGTGTTAGGCTTGGAAACTGAAGATGACCCCAGTGATGATCTTGATCTTACCCAATTCAGACTAGGGACTAGGTACAGTTCAATGGGTACACAGGTGATCAGATTTCTTTGGCTGCAAGAATCATTCTAGATGTCATTCATTATTAGCCCCAAGTAGAAATAGGTAACAGTGTTCCCCCCAAGGGCATTCTCAGGGTAGTAGATCTTGAGATTGTGCCAACATGGAAAGTCTCAAGAGATCCTAATAATCAGTAACCAAAAAACAAACTTGAATGTTGGTCTACAGAAAGCCAATATCTTAGCTAGAAAGTGAATATTAATCTTCCAAACCCAAAGAGAAAGCAATAAGCAAAACAAATGGAAGAGAAATGAGCCCAGAGAATGGAAGAATTAAGAGGTATGTGGAGTCAAGGGCTAGAACTACCAATGTCAGTAGCGAGAAAGAGTTGAAGTTTTCCCTTTATGTGGTATATGGAATGGCAGTGAGGGTCAATAGGTCTGAATGACTTTTGGATACATGAGTTGTTATGTCTACGGTAGCAAAACGTATTCCAGATCCTTCCAACTGAGGGATGAAGCTAATGATATGTTCTCTACTCTGAAAAGCCTGGCTCATAAAATTGAAAGACTAAGCTTGCTTCTAGGTGGACATCCAAATGGATTCCAGACAGGTACAGAAATCTAGAGATGAAGCAATTTTCCAGACAGAAGAAGAAGAAATAAAGATGACATATAATGAAGTCCTGAAGTTCCAGCTATGATGTAATTCGTACCCAGCTCATTAAAGCCAAGCAAGGAAGATTTTTATTTTCACCTGAGTGATTGTTAAGGAAGTCTAGAGCAACCATGATCAATTTTTCACCTGTCAGAGTTGTGGGACATATTTGAACTTTGCTGCTAGACAGAGGTATGGAAGACATGCTTTAATTATGATTTTTCCCAACACACACATGACTAGAGAAATTTATTTTTACCCATGGGTGTCGTTCATTTGTCCCAGATACTTAATTAGGGCAGAAGCACCCCAGCGTGCTCAGATTAAATAAAAAATACCCACGGTGTTCTCAGCCTTACGGGGACCCCAAAGGTTTCTTCTAATGAAATAGTGCCGAATCCATCCCATGCAGAACATAGAAGTCTGTCTTGCTTTTATTACCTATTTAGTTCTCCTGGACACTAGGCCTATCCCAGCTGGTCCCAAAGGCAGTGAGGAGATTGTAGAAGGTGTGACAGAGTGTAGTGCCTGCATGGCTGTGATGCTGGACACACAAACAGCTGCACTCTGGTCGGATGAGACACCTACAGGTCCTAATACTTCTCTCTTCTCTTTCCAAGACACCACCTGGGTACCATGCACCCCTTCTGCATTTCATAGTCTCAGTTAGATGCCTCCTGTCCGCCCCCTCCAGATCCGTTCTCCTATTGCGTCCGATGCTCAACGGTGTTTATATTCCTTCAGCTGCTTTAGACCGGGACGTTAGACAATCTGATCTTCCCCGTTGGGAAATCGCAATTAGCCTCACTGTTCTTCAACCCTAGGAGTTCCTGCCGGTTCCCTGTTCTCAGGTGCCAGCCTAAAGAAAACTTGTAAGATCCTGAAAATTCAGCCCCACTCTGTTTCATGATAATTGCCCACCAGAACAAAAATTATAGTCGATTCTCCCAGACTTTAAGGAAGAGGTATCTGGAAATATTCTTGCTATTTGGAACCTAGAATCTGATATGTTTGCAATAATCTTTATTATGTCCCTCCCAACTTACAGGGTCTCTCCCACCCTCACTGCGCCTTGCCCATGCAACGGATTCATAGCTTTACTTCACTGTCAGTCTGGACCAGAAGCCTGCCCCGACTAAAATTGAGTCTGATTCCTAGGCTCCTCTCACTCGCTTGGCCTTTGCTAGACCTCCAATTTCTCAAACGCTTGAACTCTGATCAGAATTTCTAAGGATTGGCTGAGTGGAGTTTCAGTGGAAAATTTTCAAAACTCCACCGTCCGAGTACATGTATTGTTACCACAGGCATATGCCCATTGCCTCGTCCCAAACTCCGAGAGTCAGCGCTCTGAGATATAAATGCCAAACCAGAGAATGAGTGAGCTCTCCATGATCCTTTGGGTACTATACTTTGAGTTGCTTTCCTTTCCTATAATGAAGGCAGGTGTTCCAAACATATTCGACATAACTATGCGGTGAGGCCCCTGAGGGAGGACAATTTCTAATGTTATTAAGGAGAACCTAGCAACAGTGTAATGCCTCTTTAATAGGAGAGTTCTTTCTTAGCTCACTCAACTGGAGCCCCAGGGAGTCATGAATGGAGGCCAGCAGCAGAGCAAAGGGGTCAGCTCTTAGCTTCCCTTGTTCCCATTAGCAAACCACCTGCTGAGCTTAAGAATGACTTCTCACAGAGCTGTTTAACATGTGTTTTCTCAAAGTGGCCCCAGGTGTGGGTCATGCTATCCAGGAACACACAAGCACTTTAAAATTTTGCAAGCAACCGGAACTTCAAGATCAAATGGGCACAATGTTTGGTAAGAGCCAACAGGACCGCCTCGATTTTTAGAGGACAAAATTAAAATTAAAAAAAGAGAAAGAACCAGTAGCTTTAGATGTCATGAATTCTAACATGAGTAATTTACGTGCCAAAAGAGAGTACTGGCCCTTTGAAATGAGGCAAAAAAATTAAGAGCAGGGTGTATCTGTATTTATATAAAATAAGTTAAAGCTAATTGTGATTTATTTATGACTTTCAAGTTCTAATTTGCATGCCACAAGACAGATTTATGTGTAAAGGCATTGATCTTTTTTTTTGAGGCAGAGAAACAAGACCAATTATTTGTCATTTCTGGTTACCTGGAATAACTATAATTTTCAATAACAGCAAAGGAGAGGCTTTGGTCTTCCAGGCTTCTGTCCTTGAGTCTTGATTAAATTATTACTATGGTTATATCAATACAAGCTTAACTACCCCAATCCTTTGAAACAATATGAACAATGGTTGAGTTGTTTTTGTGTTTCAGGTGTTATGATCACCAATTTTCAGTACCTGTAAGTCTCTCCCACAGAGAAACATTGACGTACATGTGTTCAAAGGATTCAACAATTAACGGTCACTGAGAACATTCAGGAACTTCAGCCAGTGATAACAAACTTCCGTGCCAGGAAAGGACATATACAAAGCTTTTCTGTAAACACTCATGACATGTTTTTTCATGCTGACAGTCAGAAGACCCTCACTTTTATTATTCTTAATGTCACAAAGAGATTTGTTTACAGGTATTTGGTCTTCTTCATCATACCAATATAGTCATGGTTGAGGTTTGAGAGTGTGAGAAGAGAGTGAAGGGGTGAGAGCATCTCATAATTTATCATGGGGTGACTACATGCCATCACAGTAAAAGCTAATACAATTCTTCACTGAATAGAACAGTGCATAAACATTTTTATGTAATAAAAACATTTCACACCCCCGATGTCCCCAAATGACTAAGATGCAAAGTGAAAATTGAAAGCTGAATAAACTATATCTCTGCCATGCTGTATAGTAAGAGTAAATAATTTGTAATCAAACAATATGACTGTGAGTTTTAACAAACAAGTGATTGCAATAATTCCCATCAGTATTGGATACAAGCATCACTCATCTTCTTTGGATCATTTAATTGCATTTATTATAACCTATTCATGGTTTCGAAAGAGTTTGTATCCCACAGTTTATTGGTGTTAATTTTGTAGTCCCCTGAAAGTCCTCAGGTGTGTGCATATGTCCTGTTCTTTTGTATTCTGGAACCCATAGATATGCACAGAACTCTTTGAACCTAATGCAGAACTTTTTCCTGAATTGTACTGGTTTTTCTGTCAGTGGACCAGGACTACCAAGTGGTTCTCCTGTTTATTTCTATTTTCTATTACTTTCTATTACTTTGTCATTTAAAATTTTTGGTCAGTCCCAAATTTGACCTCATGTCTTCTCTGGTTTCTCCAAAGGCATCAGAAAAATAATGGAATGAAATAGATAAACTTCTAAAAAAAATCTATGCAATGAACCTCTAGGGCCTTCCTCTCTATTGACCTTTATCCATTCACTCATTTGCCATTGACTGATAAACTGCTATGTCTGAGACTTTTTGCTAGCTGCTGTTATAGAGAAATGATTAAGACATAACCTCCACCTCAGAGAGCTCATAAGTTAGTTGGGGAGAAACATATTTAAGTCAACAAGAACATAGAGGGTCACTACAGATGCTATGATTATAGTATACACCAGAAAAGCAAGAAAACAAAAGTATGAGAGGTCAGTTCTAGCTATAGGTATCAGTGGTCAGAAGTAAATAGGAGATTCTCGAGCTGAGTTTTGAGGGATGAACATAGGAATTAAGGGGGCATGAGACAGGTTGGGGTGGATGATGAGGAAGATTTTACAAGCAAAGGGATCTAAGTGTGCAAAGTGAGAAAGCATGAACACTATGGAATTTTCAGGCAATGGAAGAGGTCTGGTATGGCTGTTGCTATCCAAAAGGGTATGGTGCCATTAGAAGTGAAACTGAAAATAGAAGGTGGGAGTCAAGCTAATGAGAATCTGGTGGGCCATGCCACGTGTTTGGATTTAAATCTTCAAGCACCAAAGAAGTCTCAAAGTGTTTCAAGGAGGAGAGCATCACATAATGGAATCTTGGAGAATGAGTCATCGTTCATCAGATTTATAGGGAGAGAGAATGATAAGAAACATAGATCCAATATTCAGGATCCAACAGTGCGGCTAAAAGGCTACAAAACCATTCTTGATATCATTCCCCGATGCATATTTTCTCAGCTCTCCTGTAAGGCCGGGAGCAGTTCTGTCAAAAACATCTTGAAAATTAAGTTTACTACATCTATGGCATTCTCCTGGCCCACCTTTTTTTTTTTTTTTAATGCCAGTCAAAATGGAATGAGATTCAACTGAAATGTTGTGTTTGCCAAAATCTCAAGGCGACTTCTATTGATCACATTTTATTTATTTATTTTTGTAACACAAGAACAATGATAATAATCCCTGCTGCCTATTGAGTGCCCACTAAAGACCAAGCAGCTTACAGTCATTTTTTTTTGTTTCAGTTATACCACAAGCTTATGAAGAAAAATACAATATTGTGGAATATTAATTAATTTATTTAAAAAAAATTTTTTTCAACGTTTTTTATTTATTTTTGGGACAGAGAGAGACAGAGCATGAACGGGGGAGGGACAGAGAGAGAGGGAGACACAGAATCGGAAACAGGCTCCAGGCTCCGAGCCATCAGCCCAGAGCCCGATGCGGGGCTCGAACTCACGGACCGCGAGATCGTGACCTGGCTGAAGTCGGACGCTCAACCGACTGTGCCACCCAGGCGCCCCATGGAATATTAATTTAATACTAGTTCTTGCACAGTTATGAAAATGAACTATGACTACATGAACAATATGGATGGCTCACAAACATAACGTGGAATGAAAGAAAGCAAACACACAAGAGTATCTGCTGTATGACTCCCTTGATATAAATAACACAGAGTGAAGCTTATCAATGGTGACAGGAAGGTAGGATAGCAAGCGTCTGGGGAGGTAGATTAATTGGGTGCTGGTATAGGAATATGTTTAGTTTTTGAAGATTCATTAAGCTGCACCCTTTTGGTATAAGGACTTTGCTGGTTTCCCATTACACTTCAGTAGAAAGCTTTTGAAAATCACTCTCACTAATTCGTGGAGAATGGATTATTGCAGGGCAAGAGTAGAAGGAAGGCCACTTAGTAAGCCACTGCAGTCAAGGGGGAAAGATAGAGTAATTGCAGAAGCTGGGACACAGGAGTGAAGATTGAGAGAAATGGAGATAATTTGATGCTAAAGCCAATAAGACTTAATTATGATTTAGATACTGGAGGCTGATGGAAAGAGAAAAATCAAGAATGGGGAATATGTTTTTGCCTTAAAAATCTAAGTAAATGACGGAACCATTTATTGATTAGGGAAAATTGTAAAGAGATGACTTTGGTAGTACCTGGGAGGATTTGATTAGAAAAGTTTGATTTGGGGTAGGTTGAATGTGAGATTTTCAGAAGTGCAGATGTCAAGATGGGAGTTGAATATAGAAAAGAGAAGATGTGAGGGGAAAATTGAGGATTATTTGCTTAAAGAATAAATTAAGACACAAGGAGTTCAACTAGTAAAGACATATGGAGACATAAGACAAGAGAACCCAGGATAAGTTTTCTTTTTTGTATAAGTATGTCCAACGTTCACGAGACATAATTTTTTCAAATTTTTTAAGATGTTTATTTATTTTTGAGAGTGAGACAGAGCACGAGTGGGGGACGGGCAGAGAGAAAGGGAGACACAAAATCAAAAGCAGGCTCCAGGCTCCAAGCTGTCAGCACAGAGCCTGACATAGGGCTCGAACCCATGAACCACGAGATCATGACCTAAGCTGAGGTCAGATGCTCAACCGACTGAGCCACCCAGGCCCTCCAGTAGATATACTTTTTTTTTAAGGGTGTGTGCAGGTGCCTGTGCATGTGTGTGTGTGTGTGTGTGTGTGTGTGTGTGTTTAATCTATAACTCAAATTTATTTACTTTTAAATTTTTTTTAACGATTTACTTATTTTTGAGAGGGGGGAGGGACAGAGAGAAGGAGGCAAGGATCTGAAGCTGTGAGCACAGAGCCCGATGCTGGGCTGGAACCCACAAACCATGAGACCATGACCTGAGCCAAAATTAAGAGTCAGTTGCTTAACTGACCGAGCCACCCAGCCACTCGTGTAACTCAAATTTAAACGTGCATCCTGTATTTGTATTTGCTAAATCCAAGAATCATGACCCAGCAATCAAATCCTGGAGGGCACTGACATGGAGGGATGGAACAGAGCAAGATTAGGAAGCAAAGGAAACAAAAGGATCCCTCACTGAAATAGATGAAAACCAGCCAGTTGTGACATTGTAAAGGCCAAGAGAAAGAAAATAACAAATAAATAATACCAAACACAACAACAAAAGGACGTCGTTCCAAAGCACCGCTGATTTTTGACAGTCCGAGACCAGGAGCAAGTTGATTTTTTGCTCGGTTCATCTAGGTAATGTGGGCATTTCTTACGAAACGTCTTTATGCCATCACTCTCTCTTTGCTATCTTGGCTACCCTCGACTTGATAGAAAAAAAATTTTGATTTGTTTGGTAAGAAGAAAATGAGGAATGTTTGCATTCACACCAAAGGGAAAACTCTCCGTCTTTTTCCAATACAAACAGTTAACAGACCAGGCACAGAGGCTAGAAGGTCTCGTTCAATGCACAGGCACATAACGTTCCAGGTATTTGACTTTGGGCAGGCTATGCATCTCTCTGAAGCTCAGTGTATTTTTCTATGCAAATATAATAATATTAATGTGTGGTGTGTGTGTTTGCATATGCAGAGATTATTTCTATAAAAGGCTTAGCTATTTTTATTGATGTAACACATCCAAAGTGTCTTCCTAGCCTTGTGAATCTTTGGGCATATGTTCATTTCAGCACCACAACACTCACTAAAGTTTCAGTATGTGCCTCGTATGGGGGCGGCTGTCCCTGGACACAAAGAACTGTTGAGCATCTTCCAGTGACCTTGCTTTTGCACTGGGGCAGAACACATGGGCAGTGAGCACGACGGGGGGCTGCCCGCTTTTGGGTTCACGTCTCTCTCGGCCGCAAGTGCTCCGGGTGCCCAGGGGAGCCGGCTCTGACTCTCACATGCTGCCGACAGGCTGCCGGGATCATCATTTTTTAAAGCAGTGCACTTCCGACTGGCTGGGTGAACGGGCATTTGAAGAAATCCTGTACCTTTTAATCTCCAGTCCTCCAGTCCTATCGCGCATAACCAGTAATATCACAAGTGAGTTCCCGGCCCCCTTCTCCAGAAGCAAGCCTGCTGGCCTTTGGCAGGTGTTGATCAAGCCAGTGGTGGTGATAAGCTAAATGGCTAAGGCAAGGTAAACATTTTTCTTTTTTTTTTTCTAATTCTTAAAAAAAAAATATTTATTTATTTTTGACAGAAAGAGAGACAGAGCAAGAGTAGAGGGGCGGGGGGGGGGGGCAGAGAGAGAGAGGGAGGCAGGATCCGAAGCAGGCTCCAGGCTCCAAGCTGTCAGCACAGAGCCCGATGCGGGACTCGAACTCACGAACCAAGAGATCATGACCTGAGTCCAAGTCGGTTGCTTGACCTACTGAATGACGCAGGCGCCCCATACATTTTTCAATTTCTGTACTTAACTCGCTAAGGACCCGTACTGGTCTGTGAGCCACAATGTTAGTAACTTTGTAATTAAAAGTCAAGCCTTCCTTACTTGCTTAGAAATGTGCATTTCCTCCCTTTTCCTAATAGATTTAAATATCTTTAAATAGGCTTAAAGGTATTTTAAAATTCTCAGCATGGTAGTGACCCATAGCATTTTATTTAATTCACCATTATAGCCCCTGTCCTATTTATATTGGTACTTTCTGTTTCCATGCTTGTTTGCTGAGTAAAGTTTAAGCTTCTGGAGGGCAGCCCCAAGGTCATAAGCATATGTGTATCCCCAGAAACTAGAACTGTGTTTGGTAAATAAAAAGACCTCAAAAATCTCATCTGGACACTTACCATATATTTATTAAGAACTAATGATGAGGCAAACCCCATTCCAGGCACTAGAATGTAATAAAACTCCATACCAGAAACGTATGAACAAAAACCTCTCCCTTCATGGAATTTTAATTTTGTGGGAGCGGACAGATAAAAAGTGAGACTTTGTTTTAAAGTAAAATATGTATTTTGTTAGTTGGGGATAATTACAACGAAGAAAATAAGCAGGAACAGAAAGTTTCTGAAGTCGTGTAAATGTCTTCTGCATGATTAAAGGTAGAGGTAGGTGAAAACTCCATCATCTGGATAAAATAGTATGTGTCTGGTCTCATCTCTTACCTCTATGACCGCACACAGAAAACGCTCACGGAAGGTGAGTACTTTCTTGAATCTATTATTTCTCTCTGGAAGGCTTCCTCCCCTTTCTACCCAGGAAATGCCAACTTACCATTTAAGACCCGGGTCAAATTTTATCTCTTAGAAACCATCCCTGACACCAAAGGAGGGTGATAGTCCGCTATCCTCAAGGTGTTCTCAGCGTAACTGTAGTGTGTGCGTGATCACTTTGCTGATTATTTGCTTGTAGCACGCTGTCTGCCAGAATCTGCAAGGGCTGGTAAGCAAAGGCCTTGTGGTTTTTTTAGTTTTGTTTTTTGTTTTTTGTTTTTTCCTTCTGCATTCCCAGAGGCCAGTGTGGGGCCTGGCATATTAGGGAAGCTCGATGAACATCTGTTGAAATAGATTCAAAGTAAAATGAATTGAGAAAAACTAAGGGATATAGGGACCTCCTGTTTTTCAGTTTTGTGATCTTTGCCCTTGTTAGCATATAACACAGTTGCACTATAGTAAATACCTACACTGTAAATAGAATATTACATTTTTGGAATATATGAGGTCAAAATAAGAAATACTATGTAAAAAACTATTTCTACATCCTTGATATATCTACCTCCCCAAATTCTTCCTTCCTTCCTTCCTTCCTTTCTTCCTTCCTTCTTTCTTTCTCTTTTTCTTTCTTCTTTCCTTTCTTTCTTTCTTTCTTTCTTTCTCCTTTCTTTCTTTTCCTTTCTTTCTTTCTTCCTTCCTTCTTTCTTTCTTCTTTCTTTCTTTCTTTCTTTCTTCCTCTTTCTTTCTTCTTTCTTGCTTTCTTTCTTTCTTTCTTCCTCCTTTCTTTCTTCTTTCTTTCTTTCTTTCTTTCTTTCTTTCTTTCTTTCTCCTTTGGTTCTTTCTTTCTTTATTTCTTTCTTTCATTAAATGTTTATTTATTTTTGAGAGAGAGAGAGACAGTGCAAGCAGGGGAGGAGCAGAGAGCAAAGGAGACACAGAATCCAAAGCAGGCTCTGAGCTGTCAGCATAGATCCTGACATAGGGGCCCCAACTCACAAGATCATGACCTGAGTCAAAGTCAGACGCTTAACCAACTGAGCCACCCAGGCACCAAACATTCAAGTGATGCCATTCTTCAGAAGCTCGTATATTTACATCCTCATTATATATACAAACTGAATGGATACTCATACTCCTGCTTCCGTAAATGTCAATATGCCATTTGTTGTGCTATGTGAACTCTTTGAATTTCTCACATAGACTTCATTTTTGAATGAAGCATGAAGAACTATCATTTCTTGAACTATCATTTCTAAATGTTGGTCACCCTGCCGAACTCCTCTGATGCATTATCTCACTTGATTCTTCTGTGGCCTAATTGAACACTGAGCAGTTGTGGATTAGGGAGTGGACGTGGTCATTGCTCCAGAACACACATTCTGGACTTGAAACCAGACCCAAGCAGCCTTACTTCCAGAGCCTTCCTACGTATCCACTACCCCGTGGGCACTCGTACTCAGGACCCACGGGCGAAGCTACGTTTGGAAATCAGGTTATTCGGCCTGGATGCCAAGCTCTGTGAGGCACACCACAAAGTATTATTTCTGGTTCTTGTGGGCAGCCTGAGCTATCCGCAGACTGGCCAGTTCCTAAGCACAGATTTGTAAATATCAACATGAATAATCGACCAACACTAATTGATGCCTGTCTTATTGTTGAAAACATATTCTTGACATGTGACATCCATATTTAAAAAATAACTATATACTCAATAACTATACAACCTGATATGTTTTCCCAAATTAAACACTCTTCGGTTGAAACACACACACACACACACACACATACACACACACACACACAACACTGCCAGGACCCCAGAAGCTTCCTTGACTTTCCAGTTACCCTTCCCCACCCACCACTAAAGGCCACCCACATTCTTATTGTGAACAGAATAGATGCATTTTGCCTGCTTTTCTATTGTATAAAGGAATCATTTTGTAATACTAATCTTACTCATACCAAGGAATCATCACATAACTGACCCCTTTTGAGCATGCCTGCCTACCCAGAAAGAAAATCTGGGACATAGCAAGCACAGTTGAAGGAACACCAGACAAAAGACCAGCATGGTGCTGGACTGTCTGTTGCCAATCTGATATCACAGAAGGAGGCTGCAGGCTCCATGCCCCTTCTTCCAAGTTTCTGTGATTCTCAGTGACTTATGGGGGGAGCCTGTGAGAAATCCCTAGCCCCCAAGCAGAGCAAGCTGAGGTTGCTAACAGTGGATCCCCTGACTTGTGCCCCTCCAGCCCTAATGGCCATATGTGAACCTCTAAATTCTAGTAGTTTTTAAAAATATTTATTTTTGAGAGAGAGGGAGAGAGAGGGAGCGCAAGTGGTGGAGGGGGTAAAGAGAAGGAGATACAGAATCTGAAGCAGGCTCCAGGCCCTGAGCTGTCAGCCCAGACCCCGATATGGGACTCAAACTCACCAACTGCAAGACCGTGACCTGAGCCGAAGTCGGATGCTCGATGGACTGAGCCACCTAGGAGCCCCTAAATTCTAGTATTTTTTTTAAAGTTTATTTATCTATTTATTTTGAGAGACAGAGAGAGACCACAAGCCGGGGAGGGGCAGAGAGAGAGAGGGAGAGAGAGAATCTCAAGCAGGCTCTGCACTGTCAGCACCCGGCCTGACGCGGGGCTCGAGCCCACGAACCATGAGATCATGACCTGAACCGAAAATGAAGGGTCAGATGCTTAACCGACTGAGCCACCCAGGCACCCCTCAATTCCTGTATTAATTGCACATCACAGTTGGAATACATAGACTGGCAATAGCTTCTCTGACTGAAATCTCATAGTTTAATTGTGTTATCTGAATTTTGTTTTTCATTAAGCGCACGATCACGTTTCACTTCTGTTCCCTTGAGTTTCCTAGCCTCTAAATTGAGAGTGTTGAATATGATAGTCTCTAACATCAATCCTAATTCTACTATTATTATATTGGTGACAATGCACTAAGCTGTATCGAGTGGGAAGCCGCATAGCATAGCAGCAACAAGCAGTTGGGACCGATCTTGGCCCAAGACCCCCTGTGTTGATTCTCCTGCTCCCTCCCTGATTCGTTGTGCAAACTTAAAACAAGTTCATCTTTGTCATGGAGGCCCATGTATCCATCTGTAAAAGGGTCATAAGTATTTGTTACTTAGATCAATGGTGAATAAGTTCAAGGGCAGAAATTTAGCAGATATTTAATAACTGTATAAAGCTTTCTGTTCTTTTCACTCTATTTCAGGAGTATTTGAATCTATTCAGGATTCAAATAGATTTCTTGTATTGATTAATGTAATAGGCGGAGACAGGAGACTAAGTTTGATCATCTTGAACTTGTGTTGTAGGGAACCCTAAGAAGGCAAAATTGGAGGCAGCCCTGAAGTAGTTTTAGGACCCCCAACCCGTGTGCAATTCCACTACATTATTATCACCTTACAGTCAAAACCCATGTGGCACTCTTCCACCTTCTTCCAAAGATGGCAGAGTTAATAAGGTCATAGAAGTATTTACACTCTGACTGCAGAGACGAAAATTAAGTGGTAACACAAGGATTTCCATGCTGTTCAAATCGCTTCCCCACCTCCAGCCAAATGTAACACAAAACATTTAGAACACAGTACACATGATGATAGTGCCGTATGAAAATTCACGTTATTTTGGTACCTAATATTTTTTTTTCCAGTTTTCACATTTTGTTCAACGTAGTAGTAGAAGAGGAAATGTTAATTCAAATGATTCTAGCTTGGAGTTTGTGAGTAAGCCACATCTGCAAGCATTAGAAAATAGTTGTTAAACTAGGGGGAAATAATACATTCTGTATCAGTCAGAAAAGACCCGTCATGATGTAGTAACAAATGATCCCGAAGTCTTAGTGGCTTACAACGCTAGATGTGTATCTCTTGTTCACGCCGCATGTCCATGGTGAGACATGTAATGATGGAGCTGATCACTGCGGTGTCTCAGAGTGCCACTGACAAAGCAGCTACTGTCCTGAATGTTACCAGAAGGAAAGGAGAATGTAGAGAAGCAACCTTCTTGGTTCACGGGCCAAAAATACTCATAGGATCTCACCAGACTTCAAGTTGACAATGAAATGCAACACTGCCTTGTGTCCAGAAGGAAAGTAAGAGCCAGACTCCCCTTGAGCAGCCCTCATGACTGTCACCCTGACCTGCCATCCTGACAGGGTATTATGAGGATTAAAGGAGGTAACTATGTAAAGAGAGTTTGTAAATTGTAAAGAACACCAGTAATACAAGAGACAGTCGTGTTGTAATAGATATAACTATTGAAAAATTGGAAGGCAGCATAGGGAACTCCAGATTAAAGGTCATTTGCTGAGGACTTGAAATATTTTATGGGCCGAAAAAATGTTAAGAGCAGTATACCTTCCTCATTTGTGGTCCTATATATTTATCTTGAGACAGATAAACTCTCCTTCCCACCTCGTGCACTTAATAGTAACTCGTGTTCATATTCCCATCCCTCAGATTAATTAGGGCCTACAACTGTGATAACATTTCCCTATCAGTGACTCCATCACGAGAGCCGCGTAATGTTGATGATAACAGCTGGCATTTTATCATTTGTTTCCCTCTGCAATTTTTGCTTTCTAATTGTGTACATTTTTGCCACATATGTTAATAGGAAGCTCACATTAAAAATGAGAACGGATAATAAACAAAGGTAAAGGATCTATAATAGTCGATTTTCCTGAGGTTAAAATGATGCGAGATGCTGAGCCAGTTTAAAAGTCATTTGAATTTCACTTCTTCAGATGCGTGTCAGAAAAGTGTGCTGTTATGACACAGATATGGTGCTCCCACTCCAAAAAAAGTCCAAATTATGGTGTTGATTATCCCAAAGTCTAAGAATTAGAAAGTAATTTAGAAATCTCTCCTAATCTTCTGTAATCTGCTATATTTTCTATGGAAATGAGACGGGAGGGGGAGAAGACAGAGAGAGAGAGAGAAAGAAAAAAGAGCACATTCTTTGAGATTCTCTAGCTATAATCTATGTTCTTTTGGCTCCTGCCCATGTTTCATTATTCTGAAGTCTGCTGTTCCTTTTAAACACTTTTCCACTTTTTTGGGTGAGCCTGTGTAGGTTTCTTTACTTTTCATTTTTGGTTTCTTTTTTCAAACGATGAACATTTTTAGGCAGCCCCTCTAACTTTTGCTCTGCTTGCCCTCTTACAGATTTGTGACATGTCCCTCCTTTTGATTCCCAACTGCCTTGTAAAAGTACACGACCAGCCACATCTCATACTGGACATTATGTGAACTCGGTCAACACATGTGTGTTGGACAACCCCTAATTTAGGCATACACTGGCTAGTCCTTGAGAAGAGTATAAAAGAACACTATCAGCCTTTGGTCTTTGGATAACTCAAGTGTATAATTATGGGATTAATTATAATAGTAAAGGCATGGGTCACTTTCAAGCACCTACTACGTATTCTAAATGATTTTAAGTAATTTTGCTCTCTGCGTTTCAGTTAACACTCACAATGTCTGCTGATAAGAGTATGATTATCCTTTCTATTTTTTTTTTAATAGATATCCCATGTTTGGATTGCTTAAGAAAGTTGACCCAGCATGCTTATTATTACGTGACAGAGCATGGAGTCGGTCTGACTCCAGATTCTAAGCAAAGCTCAAAGCCTAGGGTCTGATATCCCTCACCTAGAGATAAGGCATTCATACATTAAGGTTAAACAATGAAGTAGTAAAGAATAGTTTAATTCAACAATACAGGAGGCATTACAATCCATCTTGTGATTGACAAACATGTACTGAAAATACAGAGACTGGGGGGATCACAATGATCAGGAATTTGCTGTAAAGACTTTATTTATGAGTGTTTTGTTTATCTTCCCATAAGTGGTCCCATCAGACCAGAAGTCAGACAAGTATCCTGAGATGAGATTCAGGAAACCTTGGTTTTCATTGTTCTTCTTTTTTTTTTTTTCACATTTATCTACTGTTCATCCTTGTGCACGATATTTATGTTGTCTGAACTTGTGCTTCCTTTTCTGTAAACTACAAGTAATACAGCTGATCCTACCTATTACCCAGAATCACGAGATAATGGATGTAAAAACTCGACAACAATAAAACTGATATGGGAAGTCTTTGTAACAATTTGACCTAATGGCAAGGATTCATAGGGGATAGGGCTAGGTGGGTTCTATGTTGCGGTATGATGATTTTAAAACCTAGGAGAGACCTTGCCCCCTCTGAGCTGTTTCTTCCACGCTGGAAGGAACACAGCCATTTTTCACTTCTTGTGTTCAGAGGACAAGCTTTAAATACAAGAATGATTAGCAGAACTCTAGAGTGTGGATGATCAATTGTACTCCAGCTTGAGAACTGGCATATTCTTGATTCTTTTTTTTTTTAAACCACAGTGAGTTAGCATCTCACACTTGTCAGAATGTTGGTGGGGATGCAGAGAAAGGGGAACCCTTTTGCACTGTTGGTGGGAAAGCAAAATGGTACAGCCACTCTGGAAAACAGCATGGAGTTTCCTCAAAAAATTAAAAATGGAACTACCCTAGCAATTTCACTACTAGGTATTTATTCAAAGGATACAAAAATGCTGATTCGAAGGGACACATGCACCCCAATGTTTATAGCAGAACTATCAGCAATAGCTAAATTATAGAAAGATCCCAAATGTCCTTGGACTGACAAATAGATAAAGAAGATGTGATATATATATACACACACACACACACACACACACACACACACACACATATATATATATCTCACACACAAACAAAGGAATACTACTCAGCAATGAAAATAATTAAATCCTGCCATTTGCAACAACATGGATGGAACTAGAGGGTATTATGCTAAGCAAAAGAAGCGAGTCAGAGAAAGATTTCACTCATATGTGGAATTTGAGAAATTCAACAGATGAACATAGGGGAAGGGAAGGAAAAATAAGATGAAAACATAAGAGACTCTTAAGTACAGAGAACAAACTGAGAGCTGCTGGAGGGGAGGTGGGTGGGGGATGGGCTAAAAGGGTAATGAGCATTAAGGAGGGCACTTGGGATGAGCACTGGGTGACATATGAAGAGATGAATCACTGGTTCCGCTTCTGAACCCAAAGCTACACTGTCCATTCACTAACTTGAATTAAAAAAAAAACGTTTGAAAAAGAAAACTATTTTTGAACGAGTTGTAGGTATGTGCAAGTAACTAGGAAGATGGAGAGATGGTTGGCTAGCTGGCCGGATGGCATGGAAAGATGGTTGAGTTGATGATACGAGGAGCGGCTCAAGCGCCATAGCTAAGTCCTTGGCCCCTTCTTTCCTCCCTCCCTTCCTTACCCCCTCCCTTCCCTCCCTCCTGAAAACCTGCCAGTTGCTCAGCCCAGGAAAACCATCACAACAGATAGAATGACATATGTGAAACGGTTCTTTCTTCAAAAAATTTAAGTTCTAGCCCAGAAAAATTTACAATCTGAGGTATAAAGACAGAAGAGTCTTGAGAGATCTGTGGATAAATACGAATAAAAGTTCAACACATTATAAATTTTGTGAGGGGATAAATCAAGAAAAGCTTGGTGAAGCAGTTATACTATGAGAAGGAACACATGCAAAGTGGAGGGTTTGGTGGGGAAGGGAGAGCAACATTACCGTGGTGCAGATTCACGTGTGCTGACTGAGATATTTGATGGTGTATGACAGTTACTTGCCCAATGGGATCCTCGTTGCCCTCTTGTTAATTAACTCACGGAGCGATCTCCTACCTCATGACAACAAGGTACAGCGGTAAGAGGACGTGCATCTGGGTCCCGTGTAAAATCTTTCACTGATGACAGAATGTCCAATCCGCAAACTATTTAATCTCCCTGAGCCTCACCAGACTTATCTGTAAAATTAGAATTACAATGTTTACTTTGTAGAAGCCCAGTGCCAGGCTTACCTTTCAAGCTGAAGGCATATTTGTCTAATCAATGAATGGATATCATAAATGGAATTCAAGAAATCGTGGGCGTGTGTGTGTGCACAAGGGCATTAGATAAACCCTGAAGTCTTGTTCAGCTCCTTTTTTTTTTTTTCTGATTAATGGTGCCTTTTTAAATTTTGTTGTATCATATGGGGCTGTTTTGACATTTAGGAGAGAGGTGCAGAAGAGATAAGTACAAAAGTAGGTCATACAAATGGGCAATATTAAGTTACTTTTACATAGTACCTGAAAATTTACCTGAGTGCCTTGTCAAACTCATTATCTTATATCAACCTCACACTATCCTTTGTCAGGGAGCCCTATATATTAGAAACAGTGCAGAAACTTCGCTGACAAGATGAAGGTTCCATTCTGGGATTTTCTGTCCAAGTACACATTTTCAGAACGATCATGCTTTAATATATTTAGCAATTGCATGGATGGTCTACTATCCCTGAACTAAAATTACTCCCTCTATAAATAATCTGCAATTTGGCAGGATTTTGTGCAGATGCCTCAGTGCCCTCCTCATTATGTGTGTGTGTGTGTGTGTGCCTGTACATTTATTTTTTAACATTTGCATTTTTTATTGACTTGTCACAATTTTGGCAAGGCGAAGGGCTTGCGGTGGTGAGTCACATGTGTTCGTATTGCAGTTGGTTTGAATGCAACGCCTTAGCCTACAAGCAACTCACGCTGTCTAGTTTCTGACTTCCACTCTCCAATGGATTGTCGTTACAAAGCACGCTTGGCTAGTCGTGAAAATTATTTGAACTGCGTTGGAGACTTCAGTCAATGGTCCAGTAATCACACTGTTACTTTCATTCTAAATAATCTATCTCAAATAACTTGGAGTTCTTTTCTCTTATGTGATTTCTTCTAATAAGACAAGGTACCCGCTGAGAATCATCAGTATATTATAACTGCTGCTCACAAACCCCTTCACTGCACTGTGACCCCCTCGGGGTTGTAGAGAGACACATTACTCTTCCCTTATGAAGTTGGTTTGGGCTCTAGCTAAGGGGCCTTACTTAGAGTTCTCCTGTGACAGTTCATCTCAGGATCAACTAGAAATAACCTCATATTTTTGACATCCTTACTGTCTCTTTGAGACAAAGAGTTAAATAGAAAATTGTAAGGAGCCTTGACATGCAAATAGTTCAATGACTCCAAATAAAAAACTGGATCCCACCATAGAAGTCTATGGTTTTTTAATTGGCTGGATGAAATAAACTCTAAGTATGTTTTGAAAAATAACATTACCTTGAAATGGAAATATTTTAATCATTATGTAGCATTTCAATGTACCCCCCATATGTATGTTAACATTCTAAGTTTTATCCATATATATGTGGGTAGATGTGTATGCTTTTATGTATGTATGTAGGCATAAAGTTCTTAGAATAAAATTTGTCTGACTCCTAACTTGAAAGTTTGGCTTGTTAGTTTACTGGGCCTGCATTTTCATCTAATATCATCCCTAACTTTAGACAGAATATAGAGGTATAAAGGAGGAATTAAATGAATGTCTGCATGGCTAAACTCAAAAAAATTCTTAGTGTATAAGAATTACACGAAAAAAATATATAAAGCAATATACTATACGGTTATACATATATATATATGTGTTATACACACACACGTACACATACAATGTATGTTAAAATATATTTGAGAATAGTTTCTTGCTTTACCCCTAGGGAGATCTATATTTACATACTATACTAAATGCTCTGAGGTATCCTGCAATAAAGAATTCCTTTTAGTGTTATTTAGTGTCATTTAATCTGGAGCGGGAGTTACTCAAAATTATTTGACCCGGAGCTATTTTCCGTAACTGCATTAAGTTTTTGTAGAAGGGATGTTCTACTGTTCTTACTTTTGGAAAGGTTGAATTATACATTTTATATAAATGTTTCTCATTTACTCTGCATCGTCTCCACAAGTTATTGTAGAGAGTATCTGTTATTTTATTTTGCTAAGCACAACTTTTTCTTTTTTTTTTTTTTTCTAGCAAAACAATACTTTGATGTTCCTTTGGGGAAAAAAAAAATATCACTCTTCTCTACCCCCAACATTGTTTTAAAGGCAGGCCCTATTTGAATGAATGAACATCTCATTTATATATTCATTCATTTGTTTGTTCATTGAATAAAACAGATACAGCTTTAACTGATATGGCAGTTACTTATACAGATACTTGAAACATAGCTACAAAAAAAACAGACAAAAAACATTGCAATGATAGAATGTAGAGATAAGTAAATACATAAGTGAAATAGAAAGAAGATAAGATGGTAAAAATGCTCTGGAGGAAAAAAAAAGCAGGGTGGGATGCATTGAATGCTGGGGTGGGACGTGATTGCTTCATCGCCCATATTAACTTAGGTAGAGGACACAAAGAGGGTCTGAGTCCTGAGCTTCTTGAAGGGACTGAAATAAACAGGGTTAAATGACAAGATTGGTTCTTCAGTATTTATCTGGTGAATGCTTATTAAGTGGCTACCATATGCGAGGCACTGTTTCGATACTGCAGATACGGTCATTGAAACCAAGATCTCCGACCTCACGGGTAAAGTTCTGTGTTGGAAACTGTTTAAGAATTGTTTCTTCAAAGAAAATGAGAGGGTCCTAATTTGGAGCATTTAAAATTTTTTGTGATCTGAATAACCTACGATGATCCACTGCAAGCTACCACTTGAACACACAGTTGAACGCAGACATATGCACAATCAGCTCCTGGATGACAGCAAGGGCGGGCTCAAGTGCACCGCTGCATGTATATATATTATAGTCTATCATGTAAATAGCAATGTACTAAATGGTAAAGTAACAAATGCATTAGAAGGAGGTCAATGTCAGTAAATAAAAGAAGGCACGGCAATATGTAAAAGGGGATCAGAATTCAAAGTCAGTGGGAGTGGAGTTTAGTATTAATAGGTAGGCTGAGAAATTACCTCGCTTGGAAGGAATATCTCAGCCAAAGATTTTAAGAAGGTGGGAGGCATAGACAATCAGACGCAACGGGCAAATGTCTTCCAGGCATGAGGACATCTGGAATAAAAGTTCTAAAACGTGAACATGCTTAGCTTGTGCTGAAGGATAGCCTGGAGGCCAGTCGGTCTGGAGCACAATGAGTGATGGGGAGACTGGTAGATGAGGCAAGGACTCGATCACATGTGGTCTTACAGACTACTGAGAGGGCCTTCAGATTTTAAAATTTTGAGCACAAGAGTGACATGATCTGAAATTTTATTTTATTTTATTTTATTTTATTTTATTTTATTTTATTTTATTTTATTTTAATTTTTTTTCAAGACTTAACTTAAATTCCAGTTAGTTAACATACAGAGTGATATTAGTTTCAGGAGTAGAGTTTAGTGATTCATTACTTATATATAACACCCAGTGCTCATCACAACAAGTGCCCTCCTTTTTTTATGTTAACTTATTTATTTGAGAGAGAGGAGAGAGAGAGAGAGACAGAGGCAGAGAGAGACAGAGGGAGAGGGAGATGGAGAATCCCCAGCAGTCTGCTTGCCGTCAGCACAGAGTCCAAAACGAGGCTTGAACCCACGTCCCCTGAGATACGACCTGAGTGGAGATCAAGAGTTGGAGGCTTAACCGACTGAGTCACCCAGGAGCCCCAACAAGTGCCCTACTTAATACTCATCACCCATTTAACCCATCCCCCACCCACTTCACTCCATAAACCCTCAGTTTATTCTCTCTAGTTAAGAGTCCGTTTATGGTTTGCCTCTCTCTCTCTCCCCCCGTGCCCTGTGTTCATGTGTTTTGTTTCTTAAATTCCACATATGAGTGAAAACCTATGGCATTTGGCTTTCTCTGACTGACTCATTTAGCATAATATGCTCTCCATCCATGTCATTGCAGATGGAAAGATTTCATTCTTTTTATGGCTGAGTAATATTCCATTATATATACATACCTATAGATACATATAAATACCTATAGATACCACATCGTCTTTATCCATTCATCAGTGGATGGACATTTGGGCTCCCTCCATAATTTGGCTACTGTTAATGCTGCTGTAAACTTTGGGGTGCATGTGTCCCTCCAAATCAATATGTCGGTATCCTTTGGGTAAATACCTTGTAGTGCAATTGCTGGACCATAGGGTAGTTCTGTTTTTAACTTTTGAGGAACCTCCACACTCTTTTGCAGCCACTTCTAGTTGCTAGGCTGAGAATAAAGTACAGTCAAGGAAACCAGTTACTATTAATTCCAGTGGGTCAGAACAGTGTGGCAACAGTGTTGGTGGTAATACTATTTGGATTCAGAATACATGGAGAGGGGCGAGTCAACAGGATTTCCCGATCATCCGTAGATATCTTTTGAAGGAAAAGAAGAGAGTAAGGATGATTCCAAGATTTTAACCTGAGCAAAGGGAAGGATGCAGTTATTATCAAATGAGATTGAGAAGGCTTTGTATGGTGATGGAGGTAATGGTGTGAGATCAGGGCATCAGTTTTAAACATGTAGAGTTCGGAGATATTTTTAGCACCCGAGAGTGGATATTGAGTAAAAAGCGGGATATACGAGTGTGGAATTCGGGAGAGAGATCCGGGCTAAAAATAAATATTTTGTGTCTTTTCTCTGTAGATCATTTTAAAGCCATTTGTCTGGAGAGGATTGCCAAATGAGGAAATAGGTAGAAAAGCAAACAAGGAAATGTCCCTTAAGGCATTGCAACACTGAGAAGTGAGACAAAGCAGAGGAATCTGCATAAGAGAATGAAAAACGATGATCAGTGAGGTAGGATAAAACCCAGGAGAATGTGATGTCCTGGAAGTCAAGGGAAGAAAGCCTGCCATGAGCAGGAGGGACCAATTATCTCAAATGGCGCTCAGAGGTCAGGTAGCATCAGATCTTAGAACTGACCAGTGGCTCTAGCAATATGGCGGTTCTCTTGCTAATACTTGGAGCCAACCTACCAGGAGCCCTGGAGACACGTGGTTAAGCTAATGAATGTGTTTTAGTGATCCAGTCCAGTGATAGGTAGCCAAGCGATGAGAGTTCTACTCCATTTTTGGCTTACCTGCCTGAAGAGAAATACCCTTTTATTGCTGGACTTGAGTCTCATGGGTGGGCGTGACATCTAGTTGGTACGGCATCTTACGCTCGCCTGAGTAGAACCTGGAGCTAACTGAGGCCAACAGGTGGATCCACCAGAGAGTCAACAGATGTAGAGAGGCTCAGCCTTCTTGTTATCATTAAGTCCTGAATCCAGCCATGCCTTACGTTTCCCTAGCTCTCACCATTTCATCTGACCATGCTAATAAATCCCCTTTTGACTTAAGCCAGTTCAAGTCAGATTTTCTGTCAAGGCTCCTAATGGAATCAGGTAAGTATTATTACCACATTGCTACAGATTGGGCTCGTCGGTGCAGATGAGAACACTGAAGCTTATTTGTCAGTGGATAATTAAACGACAAAGTTCGCACAACTAATGAATGGAACCAGGGTATCTTAGGTTCACACACTTGCCATGTTGTACTGAGGGGGAAAAATTCTATGAGTTAGAGGGGAAAATAGCTAAAGAAAGGAAATGGAAAGCTAGCTTCCTAAGGGTCTACAATGAGAAGGAGATTTCACAATTATTTTTCTGCTCTCCTTATGAGGAAGGGCACATTAGAGACAGGAATAACATGCCCAGGGTCGGAGGGAGATGGCTTAACCAGCAAAGAAGAAATTGTTCCTGGTCTCTGCTTCCGCACTCAAGTTTCAAACTTCTTTCAACTCCACATGATACTGTTAACAAATCAATGCAAATAAATGACAACCAGAGAGTTAGACATCAGAGGTGATGGAAATGGATATTACTTGAGGGGTGCCTGGGTGGCTCAGGCAGTTACGTGTCGGACTGCAGATCAGGTCATGATCTCACAGTTTGTGAGTTTGAGCCCTCCTTGAATCCTGCTTAGGATTCTGTGTCTTCCTCTCTTTCTGCCCCTCCCCCACTCATACTCTGTCTCTCAGAAATAATAAACATTAACAAAATTAGGGGTGCCTGTGTGACTCAGTCAGTTGAATGCCCAACTTCAGCTCGGGTCATGATCTCGTGGGTCATGAGTTCGAGCCCCGTGTCGGGCTCTGTGCTGACAGCTCAGAGCCTGGAACCTGCTTTGAATTCTGTGTGTCCCTCTCTCTCTGCTCCTCCCCACTCGTGCTCTGTCTCTCTCTCTCTCAAATAAATAAACATATTTTTTAAATAAAAAAATAAAAATAAAAAAAAGAATGCTACTTGAATAGCATTTAAAAGAAACTCTAAAATTTCATTAAGGCAAAGGCCAATTAAGGTGGAATTCTTATCTCCTCTACATGACTGCTAAGAAGGTAGAGGAAATTACAAATGTTTAGGTAAATAGCATAGGCTCATGTGTGTGCCATGGGAATTTAGGGTTTGATTAGGAAAGCCAGTGAGGGGTACATTTAACCTAACGGTTCTTCCTAAAGAAGAACTGATAGAAAAGGTAACTAACTAGGGGGAGGGCCTGTGGATCACGCTTAGCCTTTCCTAATAAGTTCATGGTCGCTTTGAGTGGGAGCAATGGGAACAGTAGGCAGGTCAGATACATGAAGGGAAAAGTGAAAGTTTAGTTAATAAAAGCATAGTTTTGAATATCTGTTAGTATTTGCGGGACGTCTATAACTTACAAAGAATGAGATTGTCTAGACCACTCCTCAGAAAATGAATGCACAAAGCAACAAAGAAGAGAAAGGCATTGTCATCTAATATGGAGATATACAACAAGGCTTGTTGATAACTTACTTTAGTTAGCAGTTGCTATATAGGATAACATTGAAAGTGTAAGATAGGAGGGTCTGAACTAGTTGGAAGAGAGTTAGTGATCAACAGTTCTGTCCTGGAGACCTCAGGGTGATGTGGATATATCGTGTCTGCATGTGGTCTCGAAGTCCGGTGTCCTTGACCAATAAGTAGTTCGCACAAATTATACCATTTGGTCCTCATAACGCTCCTGCTCTGGCCAGTTATTATTTCTTCTGGGCAAGCCCCCGTTCACCTCAGAAGGGTCTTTCTTACTGTAGGTGAATTCCTGTAGCCCTATTTCAGTCTCTCCCACTAGGCTGCCTGTGGAGAGTAGGGAAATAACACAAGTTGGGGCAAAGACCTCCCCGGGATTTTTTGAGGGATGGCTCATGGAGGAGTGGTCTGTCCCTTCTTGGTGGGTAGAGTGGGAGATGTGAAGTCTGAAGCCACTGAGTACTTGCCCCAACTCCCACTCCTCAACTGTCAAAGAGACTTGTGTGAGATAAGAGATATAGACCACCATTCACAGAGAAGCAACAGTGAAAGCCAGACAATCCTGAAGGCTTTCTTTCTTCTTTTTTTAACGTTTTAATGTTTCTTTATTTTTGAGAGAGAGAGAGAGAGACAAAATACAAACGGAGGAGTTGCAGAGAGAGAAGGAGATACAGAATATGACGCAGGCTCCAGGCTCCGAGCTGTCAGCACAGAGCCCAATGTGGGGCTTGAAACTCACAGACCATGAGATCATGACCTGAGCCAAAGTCGGACACTTAACCGACTGAGCCACCCAGGCACCCCACTCCTGAAGGCTTTCTGACCCTAACTTGGCTTGTCTATAAGGCTTGTTTATTCCAGTGCCCTGCGACATTAATACGCAAACTTGCAAACCTGTCGTCGCTCTCAGGTGGTTTTGGCTGTGTCATTTATCACCAAGAAAGTCCTGACTGATGCAGACACTGGAGTAGATCGGCCTTTTCTCTGCTGTGGCTGTGGGAATGAAGCCCCAGGGAGGCCAGTTAACCCGCCCAAAATCCTTCAGGTTCCTTTTTTTATGTAGTTATAGACACCACGTATCAACCCCTCGCCTTTATTGAGAAATCTGCTGGAATGTCACCTCTTCTGAGTGGATATCACTGATCATCCTATTTAGAAAGCACTCCATTCCTCATTTCTGTACCTCTTGTCATACCCTTTGGTAATGATCTTCCGAACCCTTACCCGGCCTGAAATGAATAATGTCATCAGTCTTTTCTTTTTTTTTTTAATCACCTGTCATTCTACCCACCATCGAATGTGAACTCAGAACTCAGTTTGTCTTATTTACGTTACATCCCTAGAACCTAGAATGAGTGTAGATGAATAAATATTTTTGAATAACTGCAAGAATAAACATATTAACTATTTAAATCGTAGAGTATTTTGTCCTTACGTACCACTTGTGCATTTTCACTTAATCATAATTGCAGACTTCTCATTATTAGCATTTTTAAAAACTATTAGAGAGAGAGAGTGTAAGTGGGGGAGAAGGGCAGAGGGAGAGAGAGAAAAATCTTAAGCAGCTCCACTGTGAGAGTAGAGCTGGACACAGGCCTCGAGCCCAAGACCCTGGGATCATGACCCGAGCCAAAATCAAGAGCTGGACCCTTGGACTGAGCCACCCAGGTGCCCCTCGTATTAGCTTTGATACTAATTTCTCATTTATTGAAATGAAGAGTACCCCATTATAGGAAGGCAGTGTAATGTATTTGACTACTTCCCCTTAGATAGATCTTCAAATCTTTGGTTGTGAGGGGAAAAACTTGCAAGGAATCTCATTTTTAACATTGTGTAATCGTGAGTCTCATTGTAAAATAAATTGCTAAAAAAATTGAATTTCTGGGTCAGAAAGTATGGCCATTTGATATTTGTTGTCATTTTGCCCTCCAATAGAGATGTGACAGTTTATACGATAACCAGCAATAAAGGAAAGTATACACTCCTTGCCATTATGGCCGTTACCACATGTTTTTGCTCTTTATCAGTCTGATAGGTGAAAAATGAGGTATCATTGGAGCTTTATTTTTGGATTTCTCTTATAAGTGAGATCCAGTTTTGTTTTGTTTTTTTCTTTTACGCTGTATGGCTGGCTGTGTTTGCTCCTCCCTGAGATTTTGTTTTGCTGGTTATTTTAATGGGCTGGCATTTCTTAGTGTATTTATTAACTCTACACTCCGGCTTTCATCATTATTAAAAGTATCTTTTCTATAAAGGTTTATAGGGAAAAATCTTCCCAAGCTCTCACCTCTTTTGTGTCATTTAAATTCTAAAACTCTGGATATTTTTCCTTTTTAACATCTATAGAACATCATATGCCTTTGACGGTCCACCATAAGCTTAAGAAAAGAAGGCAGGGTCTATGTTTTCAATAAGTAGAATTCAGTGACATCAAAATAATGCAATAAGATGTTTAATTTTAATGTGTTCCTCCTCCCATGCTTCTACATCAAGCACCGAGGAAAATTAATAAGTAATATTCTTCTATTTATTTTCCTACAGCTTTCTAAGTTAACAATGACAATATATTCTGAACCAAGTAAATATTTAAAACTTGTGATCTCCATTAGAATGTAAAAACTTCATCCATAAATTGGTCTTTTTCAGGTTTTTTTTTTTAACTCATCCTTGAGTAATATTAAAATTTTAGTCCATCTCTTCACCTACATTTTCTCACTTATAAGATTGCCCAGCCTTCCATTTTTCAATCTTTTTAAGTCAACTTATAGTCACATTCTTTGCCTTTGAAATCCAATATGATATTCTTTGTATGTTAAGTCAGTAATTTCTCTTCATTTCTTGATATGAAATATATATTTGGTCTTAATTGTGTCTCAGAGTTTAGTTGATGCTTTCTGCTTTTACTGCCCCTTTTTAAAATCTTCTGCTGTGTGAAGTATATTTCTTTGCTATTTGTGTGTTTGTCCCTTGATAATTTAGAATTATGTTCCATTAATTGCTCTTCTCAATGTTACTTTTATAACCACAACTTTATATAAATTATTGCTATTCCGTTGATTTACACAGCAACTGAATCCCCACAATGAGCAATTACCAGATTATGAGACTACAGTCTTTGATCAGGTTCTCCCAGAAGCAGATCTTGAGAAAAAGATCCAACATCTTTTATTTATTTATTTGGAAGGTGATGGGCAGAAAATGGAGAGTGGAAGAAAGACAGTGGGGTGACTTTATCAAGCCAGCCCCCATCAGGGGTGACTGGGGTTGAAATCTTGCCAGGGAACTCTTAGGACCCGTGTAAAACACTCCACTGAGAATCATCTCATCAGAAGTTAAAGATGCTGGTGATTGTACACAAATCCACCAGTAATTTGCCGGGGACCGCTCCTGGGGGTGTTAATTTCTCTGCACTTGTAGTTTTCTCAGAGTCACAGGAAGTAACATCATTAGTTGAGAAAGTGTAGGACAAAGAAATTCAGGTACTAGAAGTATAATTTAAACTGTTGTGCTCTCAAATAGAAAGGGCACACAAACATGGGCAGGGCACTCACAGCATCTGCTAGAACCTTGCCCCTACACCACTCAGATCCACTCATGTCCAGTATCAAGTACCAGTCGGCAGTTATTTGAGATATCCAAATTTCCAAATATATCCAATTTCTAAAAAGACTTTAGAAAGACTTTAGAAGACTTTAAAAAGGGGGGGGGTGTGTGTTTCTAGGACCATCTCTAGTCCCCACTGCTAATGCTGGTTCCAGAGTCTTAAACGGATATACCTAACCTCCTATCTCTACCACCTGTTCTAGATTTCTCCATCAGCATTTATGCTTGTCCCCTAGTTACAATGCCTCTGTTAAGCTGCAGTTGCTGCAATTGTCCCTTTAAATGGACAGAGCATGGGGGCATCAAAGGTGTCACAGAAACCCCTTGAATCCCATACCTACTGCTCCCTATCATCGCTATCTAAAAGCAACATTCTCTTATTGAACTCAGTCACCCATTATAATAACTATTCTCTTTGCCAGCTAGTGTAAGTAGCATAAAGAGACATACGGTGGGAGACAGAGTAGAATTCTTATTGTATCTCTGGAGAAAGCCTTGCTCTGCTTCACCTGGCAAGAGCATCCTACTGCCCCTGAAGCTAGATCATAGTCTAGCAAAACCTAAGCATGCAGGCATAGGACGGGCACATTCCCCAAGAAGGTCACTGAGTGGTGATGATTGAGGTCACTCCTACTTTTCCTCCTTGGATTCTGGACCTTATTTACCTACTGTAGAACCAACATCATATGATGGCTATTGGTTAAAATATAAAACAAGTATTGAAAGGCATCGTTTCAGACCCACAGGGTGACATATCTAAGCTGGCATCTTAGCCTGGTGTTGGAGGATCCATCCCATGGTTCCAGATGGATGGAAGCATGCAGGTGATGAAGTACATGGAAGGACCAGTGGATTCTTTGCTCATATGCCAAGTGTCACACCTTTTTGCTGCTTTAAGTCTATTGGTCTGAGATGCTATTATGCAAAATCCCATGACAATACTTAATACCCTGTGGATCTTGGCACTGACCAAGGCATTCAGAATATGCAATACAAATCCATACCCAAAATACTTGTCAATCTCAGTAATTATGAAAGGGACTCCAGCTAGGCAAAAATGGCGTACCAAAATCAACTTGTTGCCAAGTGATTTGCCTTCTTGCAAAGTTGATACCATATCATAGGCTCGGCATCTGTCAGCTTGACCATCCAGTAGGCAACAGGAACAATATGAGCAGTGATGACAAGGGAGTCCGTGCTGTGGCCTGGATACCCAGGTTCACCCATGCCCCCATAGCTTCTCTGTGAAGGGGTAGCTGAGGACAGAGGCTGGCTGAAATCCACTGGATGAGGCCAACTATCCCCCTGATTATTCAGTACCTCCACTGCCATGACTGCTTTCGGGCTGGAGGGCCCAAGACTTGCACACTTTGCATTTGCCTTTGAAGGACCATCCATATACCTCTTGCTCTAACATCCTTTCCTTTGATCTTCTAATCTTGTTCTTTTCAGGACCCTGGACCCTGACCAACCACACAAGCCATTGGTCACTGTCTATGAGTCCTCGTACATTCCTACTCAGGTTACTTCTCTCTATACACCAACTTGGTGACTAGAGATTTAATGCTTATCGCTCTGCCCAGTAGGGTTTGCCTCATCAGTCTCTCTCAAGGCCACTTCTGCACGAGCCTGTAGTGTAACAGAAGTACACTTTAAACTCACAACTACAAATCAAAATGTCCCATCAATAAACTAACCCCAGGTTTTCTTCTTGGCCACCCCACAAAGCCATAGGAGCAAGCTGAGCGAAAGAGGTAATTACAACAAAAATAGTGACATGGAAGTCTATTTGTACAAACGACCTGTACCTTCTGAACATGTGTGGGTTTCAGTGGTTGATGCTCTGCCCATCTGACTTTTTGACTTAGTGAGTTTGGGCAATGCTAACTGTGGACAATTTTGTTTGCATGATTACTTGGTGTCCTTGCGTTATTACACTTAATTTAATAGGTCCAACAGTATGCCTTGCATTGCTTTAAAATAGTAAAGTTCTTTTAGGGCACCTGGGTGGCTCAGTCAGTTAAGTTCCTAACTCTTGATTTCGGCTCAGGTTATGATCTCATGGTTCGTGAGACTGGGCCCTCCATTGGGCTCTGAGCTGACAGTGAGAGCCTGCTTGGGATTTTCTCTCTCTCTCTCTCTCTCTCCTTATCTCTCTGCCCTTCCCTGCTCTCCCTCTCTCTCTCTAAAAAAAAAAAAAAAAAAAAAAAAAAAAAAAAACAAACAACAACAGTAAAGTTATTTGCTACAAAAACTATGCCTCTGTTCCAGAATCTTAGAGATTTGTGCTCCAACTCTGTTAAAGGTTTGCCAGAGACTTCACACAGTATTTATAATCTATCACAATATATTTGTAGTAATATAGTATCTGCCAGGTAATACAGGCCACTTGTGAAGATTTTGGGGCCTGATAGTCTTCTGAGTCACCCAAACAAAATATGGACCCAATTAGGATTCCTAAGTGTGGTATATCCTGTCCTCTAAAATCTGAAGAGCCAATCGAGTACAAATGCTTCCTTTTTTATGGTAGGATATATAACACTTGTCCTTTTTTTCCTTGAAAAAGATGCTCTGGCATTTTCCCAGATCATTGGACCCCTAAGAACTTTACCAACGTGGCTGGTGTAGAAATCATTTATTCTAGGATTTATCACATCCCCTCTAGCATGGATATATCCTGCTATAGAATCCGATAATTTGCCACTTCTTGCTCCCCAGGCCTATTTACCATGACTTCAAAAATATAATGAACCAGCACAATGTTCTGTAATATCCAAAGACAGTCTCACTCTGCAGACTATATTATAACTAAAAATAAAAAGTTCTGGGACAAGACCATGGCTATATGCTCTATCCAACCCAAGGGAATACAAACTGCTTCTTAATTTTTTTTTTTTTTTGATAGGAAATGAAAAGAAAATGAATTTGTCAGGTCAATAACGATAGACTAAGCACCAGATACTGTGTTGATGTGCATGTTAGTTTGATTCAAATAAAGCAACCCTATTTGTAGGTATCAATGATCTGCTATAGGTCATCCTACATGGTTTACCCATAATAACATCTACCACATCAGATACAACCAGGGTTATTAAGTTTACAGTATACATCATTACCCATTACAATCCAGTTGGGTTTGTTGCAAAGACAAAATTGGCAAATCAAATAGATAAACAATGTGTGCCATCACCTGCATCCTTTAAGCTTTTGAGGATGACGCTCATCACTGCCGTGATACCCAGAACATTGCAATCGTTTCTGATTTATTGTTTTGGCCAATGAAGAAACAGATGGTTTCAGGAACTTTTACATAGTCTTTCCTCTATCTATATGATGGCTTTTCTACCACAGTTCAGGGAAAAGCAGTAGGATAGTTCAGTTGAGTGTTAAGTATATTAGGCATCTTTATTAGCTTTTGATAAAGCAATGAAATACACATGGGGCGGGGCCACAGACCATTCCATCCACTCTTAGATGAATCAGGCCAGGATTTCATTTTATACTCTGTGTCAATATGCCCCCGTTCTCTGGTAATGAGGTTGGTGTCAGTTCAGACCCTGTATCTGACATCCCTCCATACACACACCTGTTTCTTTCCCCCCAGTGTACTCGTATAAATGACCATAGGTCCCTTAGGGGAAAAAATGCAGAAATGATACAATATATAGTAGTAGAAATATAGGATCCTCCTCAGTCAATGGTCTCTCTGGTCTTAGAAAGCTCAGTCCCTTGGGGCCCCTGGGTGGCTCAGTCTGTTGGGCGGCCGACTTCGCTCAGGTCATGATCTCGTGGTCTGTGAGTTCAAGTCCCGTGTCCGGCTCTGTGCTGACAGCTCGGAGCCTGGAGCCTGCTTCGGATTCTGTGTCTCCCTCTCTCTCTGCCCCTACCCTGCTCACACACTCTCTCTCTCTGTCAAAAATAAATAAACATTAAAAAAAAAAAAAAAGAAGCTCAGTCCTAGAGCTGAAATATAACTAGGCTACATATGGTACACATGTGTGACACCAGGCTTTGACTCACCCTTTTTAAAACTTATTTATGTGTGATTCAAAAAAACACCTGTTTGGCTACATATCTATCTTGTCCCTAGAAACTCAGTTTACCGTTCCGTTTCTCCTGTCCTTTGTGGTAATTATGTCCACCTTGCTTCTGATGAGTAAGTGCTTCCTTCTGGTTTCTCCTATTCTAGAAATCCATTATCCCCATTGAAACTAGGGAGCTAGTTTCGTAGCATCCTCATATCCTTACCAATATTTGTTTTAAAAAAAATGTATCACTGGGTTTTCCAGCAATGCTGATCTCATGAACATATCTCTCATTATTTTGGTGGAAAGGACTGTCCTGTAGTTCCTCTTGGAGAATATAGCCAACTATTTCTTTCTCTGTTCTAATGTATTAAATCAATGCTAGAATAACCTAACCAACTTTAGTCTTTGGATTATTTCCTCAATACTCTGCCGAGACAGTTTTGGCAACTCCAACTGATCGTTTGATTCAAGCTTCAAGGGGTCATCCCTGCAATGAATTTGGATTTGGCCACAAGTATCCCTAGACTGAATGTTAAATCTTGAGTCATAAGGGAAAGGGCTTGTATCAAAAAACCCTTTCTCCATATTCTCCCTCTGTACTTGTTCATCAACTTCAAGGTCTATTCCCAATCATGTGTTCCTGGTTCCTACTGATAATATTAGTCCAATCTCTTACCTTTTCAAAGATATCCTACCATCCTGAAATGAAGGGCGGGATTCTCTTAGGCCTCTTAGTCTCCCAGTTATAAAGGAGTTGGGGACAAATCTCAAGGATAACAATGATCATCTTCTGATGTACTTATCTCAATGAAAACTGCAGCTCTGCATGGTGCCTAAGTAAAGGGAATTTGCTAGCAGAAGGAAGCTAGCGATGAGTGTGGTTGGGGGGATGAGACACTTTTGCAGAGCTAGAAAGTTCTGGAGGGTCTTAGGCTCCCACTGGCCTAGTAGGCCTTGCTTTAACATGGGTCATTTTTCAGGGCTGTGAATTTATCCTTAATTATAATTCAGCTTCTCTAAATCACATCTCGAGTCTGATTTTCAGCCAAGTCTTCCCTTCAGCTGCAAAATATGAGAGACTCCTTAAGTACTGTTATAAAAGCCTTTTGGCTTTTCCATCACGCCTTCATTTGGTAATCAGCTAATGTGAACTTTCCTTTCTTCTTTAGTGTTTCAGTTGCACTTAACAATAATCAAATCTCCATCCTTTTAGTAAACATTGGCTTCTTATCTACTGAATGCTGGAGACATTGCATTAGTTGAACCACCCCCTCTGTTTGTGTCACAACAAATTCACCACAAGTTAAGTGCAATGGTAAGATCGATGCTAGCTAAAGCATACCGGGGTGTTAGGACAAAAATCAGTATTGTTGTTGTCTTCTGGTTAGTGAGTGGCACAATCTCATAATCTCATAATGAGTATGTGCTTCCTAGAACCACTTCTCATACCAGCTGTCTGAGTTTTCCATCAGAATCAGACTCCAGATTCAGGAATTCTAAACCATGAATTTTCAGAGAAGGAAGGCAGGGGTCTGGGGAAGAGGAGTGCCTGATACCACTGGGAGTAGCTGCAGAAACTTGGACAAGCCAATGTAGAACACAGGTTTGTTGTTTCCCCTGTTATCTGATCTGAAGGGGAGAGTCTTCGGTTGGAGGCTGATCCAAAGGGGTGTTAATTTTCTGGCATTTCTTTCTTTTTTTTTTAAGTTTACTTATTTACTTTGAGAGAAGGAGAAAATGCAGGTGGGGGAGGGTCAGAGAGAGGGAGAGAGAGGGAGAGAGAACCCAAGCAGACTCTGTGCTATCAGTAACAGCCCGATGTGGGGCTCAAACTCACGAACTGTGAACTCATGACTTGAGCCAAAGTTGGAGACGTAACCAACTGAGTCACACAGACGCCCTAATTCTCTGGCACTTCTAGGCTGCCATTTGGGTTGGACAAAATGCTTTCTTTGCAATAGAAAGCCAAGTCCTCATTAAAAAAAAAATCAGATGCTGGCAGTTGTAATGTGTGGGGACACCACGCTGGGGTAGTAAGAGTGAGGAGAGGGGGTAGGACACTGCAGTGTCTGCTGTGATAGAATTATTGTTTCTTAATAAGGTAATTGCTTTTTAAAAATAGTCTAGTATATAAGTTTATAAATTTTAATATGCTTGCATCCTACAACTCGATTTGTCCCCTTTATACAATTTTGAGAGCTTGGGTCACAAAGATGAGCAAATGAGCCTTCCTAAATTGTCTCCCACACTTTCTTCCCCTGCCTTCCTTCTTTCTCTTGCATATTAACCATTCTACATTTTAAGTTCCTAACATTTTCATTCTATTCGGTTGATGTTCATATTCCAGTTGTGTTAAGTTTATCCCTATAGATGAATAGATTCAAAGCTCACACTGGTTGCCTTTCCCCCAAATTTTCTATTCATCTTAAGTTTGCTAAAAATTTGCCTTCTAGTACTTTTTCAAAAGCACTCATACAGGGGCGTCAGGATGGCTCAGTTGGTTAAGAGTCCAACTCTTGATTTTGGCTCAGGTCATGACGTCACAATTCATGAGTTTGAGCCCCGCATCAAGCTCTGCACTGTCAGTGCTTGGGAATCCATGCTTGGGATTCTCTCTCTCTCCCCCTCTATTTGTCCCTCCCACACTTCCTCTCAAAATAAATGAATCAACATGAAGAAAATTAAAAATGGGCTGATACAAATTATGTGATTATTTGCATGTTGCAAAACTGTTCATTATATATCCAGCCACCTAATCAGCTTCCATGTTCGAACTTCCAGTGGGTATCCTAAATAGTACAATTTCCAAAGTGGGTTTCTGATCTTCTTTGCTATCCAAACCTCAAATCTGTTTCTCACCACAATTGCACTGTAAAATGGTCAATTCCATTATTATGCAATGGCTTGGAGCAAAAACACATGGAGTCACCTTTGGTCTCTTTTATCTATTTTTAGTAGACTTATTTTTAGATCAGTATAAGATACCCATCAAAATGTGAAGAGAAAGTTCATAGATTTCCCATAGAGCCTGTCCCTACTCATGCATATCCTTCTCCACTATTAACATATCCCACCAGAGTGGTACGTGTTTGTTACGATCTATAACCTACACTGACCCATCATTATCACTCGTTTGTAATATCCATTAGGGTTCAGTCTTGGCATTGTCATTCTGTGAGTCTGCACAAATGCAATGATACCTATCCACAATCATAGCATCATAAATTATCGTTTCACTGCTCTAAAAAGTTTTCCTGTGTTCTGTGTGTTCATCTCTTTCTCTCTCCTCTAACTCCTAAAATTGATGATCTTTTTACTGATCCATAGTTTTTTTGTTTTTTGGGTTTTTTTTTCCCCAGAATGTCCTATGGTTGGAAACACACAATAAGTAGCTTTTTCAGATTGGCTCCTTTCACTTAGTTATGTGCATTTAAGTTTCCTCCGTGTCTTTCATGGCTTGAAAGCTCATTTCTTTTTAGTGCTAAACAATATTCCATTGTTTGGATATACCACAGTTTGTTTACCCATTCACTGTAAGATTTTTTGATTGCTTCCAAGTTTTGGCAATTATAAATAAAGGTGCTGTAAACATCCCCGGGCAGGTTTTTGTGTGCACACAGGTTTCAATTCTTTTTGCTAAATATCAAAGAGCAGGATTGATGGATCGTCTGGAAAGAGTATAGTTTTTGTAAACAAACAAACAAACAAACAAACACACACCAAACTGTCTTTCAAAGTGGCTGTGGCATTTTGGTATTCCCATCAGCAATGGATAAGAGCTTTTCTCTTAATTTTGAATCTTACAGCCAGCTTATAGCACGTCTTTTGTGTCTTACTGCTTATAGTGCTACTATCCAGGTTCAATTTCACCATCAACTTTCACTGTACTATTTAATATCCTCTTCCATAAACGGCCCAGGTTCTCCTTCAAGCCTTGTTCCCGCCACTGAATTCAGAAGAAAATAACAAGGGAAATACAACGTGTAAGACATCATGTGATCTTCTTAAGACACTCCAAAGACTTCCCTCTCGATCATAGTAAAATCTCAAATACTTATACTAGTCCATATGATGCTCCCTCTCCATGCTGTCTGGCCTGACTTCATCTCCTGGTTGCTTCATGCCACTCTGGTCAGCCATACTCACATGCTGGTTCTCTGAATGCTCCAGACACATTCATGCTCAGGACCTTGGTATTAAACCATTCTCTTTGCTTGGGAGGTTCTTTCCTTGGACATACCAAAACCTTGCTACCTTTACTCATGTGTTGGAAATCCTGGAACTGGTGAGTTGAGTTAAGAGTCTGCAGATTTGACCTGCTGACTGGGGAGGCTCAAGCCACCCACACGGAGTTGGAAGGTAGCTCCCTCGGTATCTGAGCTCCTACCTTGGGGAGCTGAAAACCCAGGACCATTTGATTGAAGGCACAGTTTTGATTGCACTCACACAAAGGAAGTAAAGGACAAGGTTTATATTAGGTAAAGATCCCAGAAGAGGGGCACAATTAGCCAAGGGAAGGTCAATCCTCCTGTCTAGGTCATAGACAAAGGAGAGAGAGAACAAGGAAACAAGCACCTATTACTGATAAGTGGTTGCAGTGAAGGCCACTAACTTTTCATGGGCTTAACTCTAAGTAGTTATTTTGAAAGCTTTTCCCTGGAAAAGCAAAGTGGGAGCTTGTAGTGGAAATCCGAAGCTCAGTTCTTTAAATTTTTTTTAACGTTTATATTATTTTTGAGACAGAGAGAGACAGAGCATGAACGGGGGAGGGTCAGAGAGAGAGGGAAACACAGAATCCGAAGATGGCTCCAGGCTCTGAGCGGTCAGCACAGAGCTCAACGCAGGGCTCGAACTCATGGACCGCGAGATCATGACCTGAGCCGAGTCGGACCGCTTAACCGACTGAGCCACCCATGCGCCCCAAAAGCTCAGTTCTTTAAATGTCCAGACTCTGGGTGTGAGCAGACTGTCATATTGTAAAAGGTCTGGGCAGACCTCAAAATGGTTATTTTTCTCATCGTAACTTATTCACGTTTTGTTTTCTGTTTTTTTTTTTTTTACCATGTTTCCCCTCATTAAAGCCTTATGTGGTCATCCTTTCTAAAAATGGCAATGCTTTTGACAATCTCTATCTACTTTCTCTTTTTTAAGTGTATTTATTTATTTTGAGAAAAAGAGAGAGGACATGCACACACAAAGGGAAGGGGATAGAGAGAGAAGGAAAGAGAGGAGAATCCCAAGCAAGCTCCGCACTGTCAGTGCAGAGCCTGACACGGGGCTTAATCCCACCAACTGTGAGATCATGATCTGAGCTGAAATAAAGAGTTGGATGCTTAACCGACTGAGCCACCCAGGCACCCCTTATTCTTATTTTAAAAGACCGGTAACTTTAATCGTCCAGCATTCTTCTTTCAAAAATCTTGAGTCTTAGCATACTACTCTTCTAGCATATATAATTAGGTTTTCTTTTATACCTGAAAATATTTACTAAATCGTATCTTCAAAAAACAGAGGTATTCCATTTTTGGACCTACCTATAATAGGTGTATGCATGCGTGTGTGTGTGTGGTGTGTGTGTGTGTTGTGTGTAGTCCTTGTTTCCTTTCCTGGGTCCGCAGCTGCTATGTGCAATCTTTTAGAACTCTTTGCTCATCTTCCTTTTATTTTTTTCCCTCTCTAATCTTTCACGGCCTTACTATGTTGTGAGCAGCCTCTATTTTCCTTCCTGCTGCTTCCAAAGCGGGCATGATTTTGTAGCATGATGTTTTCCTTTTGTCTTTCCACTTATTTCCCACATTCTGCTGGTGCATGTTTCATCTCTTTTGGAAAACTTGACATAGCTGACTCGTGTACTTTCTTAAAAGTATTCTTAAAATCTTACTTATGGCTGCTTGCTCAAAATCTTGCTAATGGCACATCGTTTGTTCTGTGGCAATATTTTTTTTTCTTTTTTTTTTTTTTTTCTGGTGGAGCTTACTCATCTTACATATTGTGCTGTTCCCTTTTTTCTTATTTTTTGTAGTATTTTTGTCTGGATCCTGCGCTGCCCTCCTTTTTAATTATTTCTCATCTTTGAGCAGGATGGGTTCTTGGAGGAGAGCTATTTTCAGGAGGTTTGGGTTATGCCTGTGCCCGAACTGGTCTCTTCATCAACAGAAATTTCTTCCCACTAGTGGGGTGTAGCTTATCCGGCAGGGTTATATGACTGTGGATCGTTGGAGTCTTTGTTTCTTTCCAGAAAGCAGTGATCAAACGCAGGTGGCTTCCAACTCAAGGCCTCTCCTTTCTAAAAAAAAAAACTGTTTCCAGATTTTCTGAACCCACTGGCTTTGCCCAAAGCCTAGGGGTGTGGGATGGGTGCCAGGGATGTCCCTCTGGCTAGCTTGCATTACCCGTTCTGGTCGTTCCAAGAAACAAGAGTTGAGTTGCCCTCTATCACACTTCCTTTTGGAAGCGATTTTTTGCGAACTTTGTTTTGTAGGGTTGCCACTACAAACATCTTTTCCAACAAGTGTCTTTGACCTTCGTTGCTTTTGTCAGCTCTTTCTCTTCTATTATTCAAGGTTGTATGTATTTTGAAAGATACATTTAAATCCTGTAGATTCTACCCACTGCTTCTTGGAGCTTTTTTAGGGCAGAAATATGTGCAGGAAGAAGAGAGAGGTAGACATGAACACTTGAAAGCAATACTTAATGTAGACAGAAAAGGCTTTAAAGAGAAAGAATGGGCAGGAGACTTGCAGGGTATAGCTGTGTAGAGGATTCCAGATGTCTATTGGGTGGATACTGGTAGTCATCTACTGAGAGGCAGAATTGGACTAGAGGAAGATTAGGAAAGAAGACAGTAAACTGTGATTGGCACGTCTTGTTTAAGGGCATTTGCCTGCTATTCTGGTAGCATTGCTCCAGCCCTCGCTGAATATTGAACAACAAAGGTGGTGAAGAGAATGAGTTTGAGATGGGAATTTGAAAGTTACTACTGCACATGGTAATTAGAACAAAAAACATTGTAGATGAGATCATTGAGATCAAGTGTGTATTATCTGAAAAGCCAAGAGTAGCGTGTCAGATTTTGTATCCTGCGGTCTGAGGAGAGGGGGGCCCCCGTGGAAGCAAGAGAGAAAGGATAAGAGAGAGACAGAAGAATGTCGCTCGTCTGCAAGGACTGTTGAGCTGGATTATTTAACAATGGCATTTTAATGGTGTTTCAAAATTTTTGTTGTTCCCTACACTAAATTCTTTGTGTCATGTATGATTCATAGAACACATTTGTGTTAAGGGCTCTTGTATGTGCCGTATCAGGCCCTGAGGGAAGAGAGGTGGGTAAGTCAAAGCCCTAGTTGATTATTGACTTAGTCAACTCAAGGTGCAATGACTGCAATGACAAAAATACGGTAGATTGGGCAGCTTATAAACAACAGACATTTAGTTCTCCTACTGTGGGGCTGCAAAGTCTAAGATCAAGGTGCTGGCAGATTCAGGGTCTTATGAGGGCCTGCTCCCTGGTTCTTGCTGTGTCCTCACATGGCAAAGGAGGGTTAGGGAGTTCTGTGGGGGTCCTTTTATAAGGGCACTAATCTCACTAATGAGGGCTTGACCTCATGATTGAACCATCTCCCAAAGGCCTCACCTCCTAACATTGGGGGTTAGGATTTCAACATATGAATTTTGGAGGGGACACATTCAGTCCATTGCAATTATCTTTGTGGAAAGAATAAGAAGCAATTCATTACATTCTTTTTTCTTTGGGACAGAATAGTTGAGAGTCCGAGTTCCTCATTTCAACAAGTACTTACTAAAGATCTATTATGTATCAGATACTTATCCAGGCGCTAGGAATAAACGAGTGACTAACAGACAAAAATCTCTATTCTCATGGAGTTTCACCCAAAATCGGGGGTTCTTTCTCTGAAATATTGTGCTCTCTTTCTATATAGATATAGATACAGATGATATAGATATAGATATAGATACACCATATATAATATACATAATATAATACATATATAATATACAATACATATAGATATTACACACACATACATACATATTATTTGATGATTCATACATATTTGTTTTTGTTTTTGTTTTTAAAATTTACTTGTTTATTTGAGAGAGACAGAGACAGCACAAGTGGGGAAGGGGCAGAGACAGAGGGAGAGAGAATCCCAAGTAGGCTCTGCTTACACTCACAAAACCATGAAAATCATGACCTGAGCTGAAACCAAGAGTGGACCCTTAACAGACTGAACCACCCAGGTTCCCTCAAATATATTTGGTTTTTATCCAGGGCTCCTGGCTCACAGCTTCCAAAACCATTGGGATTTCCTAGTTGATGAGAGCTTAGAAGTGTCTCCTGTGTTAAACTCATAAGGTGACTTTTGGAAAGCATCTAAAGATGGCGGCTGTTGCCAGTGGAGCCAACCAACTGAATGGAGGCTGGAAACTTTCAGCCCCACCCACTCCCCCAACCTCTGGGAAGGAGAGAGAAGTAAGACAATGGTCAATGACTTAATTAACCATGCCTATGTAATGAAGCCTCCAAAAAAAATTAAAGTGTGCTGTTCAAAGAGATTCTAGGTTAGTTACACATGGAGATTTGGGGAGAGTGATGCACCCGGAGAGGGTATGGAATCTCTGTGCCCTTTCCCATACCTTGTCCTATGTTATCTCTTCCATTCGGTTGTTCCTGAGTTATATCCTCTTACGATGAGCTGGTTAGGAAGCAAAAGTGTCTGAGTCCCCGTGAGCTGCTCTGCTAAATTAATCAAACCTGAGGAGGAGTTCAGGGAATCTCGTATCGAAGCCAGTGGGTCATGACAGACAGGGGAAGCCAAAGAAGGGGGGTCATTGGATTACCAGTTGGCCAGAAGCCCAGGTGATAACCTGGTCTCATACTTGGCATATGAAGCAGGGGTGGGAGTATATCTGTAGGACCTGAGCCCTTACCCTGTGGTCTCTGATGCTGTCTCTGGGTGGATAGTGTCTGAATTGAGTTGAATTGTAAAACACTCGGCTGGTGTCAGAAATTGTTTGTTGATATGGGGAAGTGCCCCTACCTCAACACATATGTTGGAATTGAGTCCAGGAACCCACAATACTCTCCAAGGGGGGTAAAATAAAACCACTTATAAACATAAGATGAAACCTTTGAATAAAGCTGTAAGAGGGTGCCTGGGTGCTCAGTCTGTTAATAAGCTTCTGACTTCAGCTCAGGTCATGATCTCATGGTTTGTGGGTTTGAGCCCAGCGTCGGACCCTCTGCTGTCAGTGCAGGGCTCGCTTCAGATCGTCTCTCCCCTACTCTCTCTGCCCCTTCCCCTGCTCTCTCTCTCTCTCTCTCTCTCTCTGTCTCAAAAATAAATAAACATTTAAAACAACTGTAAGAGATGGCAAACCACATGAAACCTGTCTAAAGGTTAAGAACCACTGGTTTAGGCTTGTGTATAAGACTAAACAAATTGTTCTGCAGGACGGTAATTAAAGGAAAGATAAAAGCCTACAATGGTTTTTCGGTACCAGAAGACTACAGCGATCCCTCTCCATTACGAAAAAAATCAGTGAGGTGTTAATCGCCCTCCTCTTACACCGAAGGCATCCAAATGCCAGGGCTTCACGTGCTCTGCCCCACGTCACACAGGTGCTCGGTGGAGGGACCTAGGCTTCTGTGACTTATTCCCCCTCGCCCCATTACCCACTAAATTATTGCCCGCCCAGATTCCAGGAGCATGGTTTTCACCTGAATAAATAAAGCCACTCTGTTATTCTGTTTCTCTTCTCCAGCTCCGGCTGTTATTGCCTACAGTGAGGACAGCAGCAGGGCTCCCTCTTCCCCTTCTTCGGTTCACATGCCTCAGTGTAAGTGCTAATTAATAAAGCTGTTTAGTTTTCCAAACATCTGAGAGGCATAAAACAAAAAACAAAAAAAATGGAGACTTGGAATGGCAGCCTTTTTTGTTTTCTAGCCAGTGGTCTGAAAAGTTTTAGAGGCGATCGTAGGTGCCGGAGGAAGTGAATAATGCAATTTGCGGCAAAACATGTCAGGACTGAACAACCATGAAGAGTTTCTCCATTGAGTAAATGGTGCAAAACAACAGCTAAACGAGCCATCGAAGGCCGTCTCTTTGCACATAAAAGAAATATTCATTTGGCTAAATGTTCCAAGATCTTGTTATGTAAACATAACTCAAGTACCCTAAATGGCAGACCATATATATATATATATATATATATATATATGGCAGATAAAGCTGTCCACAGCTAAATATATTAAAGCCAGAAAGTAAGGAGCATATTTTCTCTGGATTTTATAGTCTTTGTTCAAAGCAAAAGCAGACACACTTTCCAATGTTCCTTCGGAAACTTGTCTTCAGTCTTGCATCAGGTGTTAAGCATGTGGGTACTTTGCCCGTATTCGTGTGAGCTGATGTGCAGATTTAGCTGTGACAGCGCACATAGCCAGCTGAGTACTCCTGTCTCAGAAATCCTGTCTTCGTGTACACCGTCTGCATATCCTTGTGAGCGCTGGGTGTGTAGCACATGTATGAGCCTGGGGGCGCTCAGAGGGGTACATGAGATCCTCTGTGCGAGCATGTGTGTGTTTGCAGATGTGTGTCTGTGCGTGCATTTGTGAGGGTTGCACGTGTGGGCATATTTAAGTGTGTAAGCGTATGTGCATGTGTGAGCACGTGCATGGGGAGGGACACAAACCCCTCTATGTGCAAGCTCCTTGCCTACGCCCTTGCGTAAGCCTGCCTGTGGCAAGCCCAGGTGTATAATTGTGTGTGCCTGTGGGTTGTGTCAGTGTGGGGCAAGGTAAGGGGTCTGTCAGCAGTGTCGAGGAATGACAAAGTGTTACTGGAGGGGCTGTTTCTTCCTCCAACCGTCATGCTTCACTGTCAGCGTGGAAGCTGTTTCCAGAAATGGCTGCTGCCGATTTGTCCTGCTGTTAATTGATGTCAAAGCTGTGTCTGTTGGGTCTGGCACTCAAGCGATAAAATGAATTTCTAAACAAGTCCAGACCCCCTGAAGCTGTGCTGAGTTTACAAGGTGGTTGAAAATAGACATTTTTAGGGGAATAAAAAAACATGACATTTTTGGTGGTACTTCATCTAGAGGGCCAGCTTGGCAGGTGTGTGGTGTAACCCATTTGGGGGACGTTGGGGGCGGGGTTGCTGAGGACAGGAATGGAGGCAGGAATGGGGGAAAAGGGCATCCAGCCAAGCACCAGCTAAGATGCTCTCTCATTGCATTTCCCCGACTCTGAATAGTTGTTAACCACTTCAGGGTTCTTCTTGCCAAAGAGCAGGATCCTAGAAGCAGGTGAGACACGATCCAGGAGACCCCTGTGTTCAAATTTTAGGAAACATGCTCAGAGTAAGAAGACAGCTTCCCTGGGGCGCCTGGGTGGCTCAGTCAGTTGGGTGTCTGACTTTGGCTCAGGTCATGATCTCACGGTTCCTGAGTTGGAACCCCATGACAGCTCAGAGTCTGGAGCCTGTTTCAGATTCTATGTCTCCCTCTGCCTCCCCAAAATAAATAAATGTTAAAAAAAATACATTAAAAAAAAAAGAAGACAGTTTCCCTGATATTGGAAGAGGCAGACGTCAGATAATAACCCAACTGAAACCAAATGTGAGAACTGTAGAATTCAGGATTTTATTTCCTTCTCATAGTCCTCTATTATTGTTTTTTTTTTCAATCAATCAATATTTATTTTTAAAAAAAATTCAGACAATCAGGGGTGAGACAACAGTTGGTTAGTTAGGGAAGGAAGGGAAGGTCTATAGGGCTGCTCATGGCCCGTCATTTTCTCCCCTCGATTCCTGTTCACATTGTTCATTTGAAATCCAGACACACAAGTATTCTGTCTTTCTCTCGCAATAGGTAATTGGAAATATTGCCGTAGCACATAAAGTACCTCTTTCCAGAAGACATTTCTAATTCCCTTTTCACCTATTACATAGATTTTACCTGAACATCATTTTTTCTCATTGATGCTGTAAGTAAATACCTTAATAGACTGTATATGCTTGTATATATGCCATTCACAATAAGGTTGTAAATGCAAATTTACAACATACATGATATTAAGGTATTCTACATCTATTAGTTTGCAAAAATACTTGTGTCTTATACACCAGTTACTAACTCACTGTACATATAAACAAATAGACTTAGGGCCAGTGGTACAGTTAGGGTGAATAAGAGTGATTTTAAGTATGCATGGAAAGTGTCTCTTGGGCCACCTTGGTGGCTCATTTGGTTAAGTCTCCAACTCTTGATTTCGGCCCAGGTCATGAGCTCCTGGTTTTTGAGATCAAACCCCATGTTGGGCTCTGTGCTGACAGTGCAGAGCTTTCCCGGGATTCTCTTTCTCCCTCTCTTTCTGCCCCTCCCCATCTCTCTCTCTCTCCTCTCCTCCCCTCTCTCTCTCTCTCTCAAAACAAACTTAAAAAAATGCAAGTGCCTCTTGAAGTTGAAACTGTTTACCTCCAAAATAAAGGTATGGCATTGAATGAGACCCTACTTAGAGAGGTATATAACTACATAATCAAGTGTTGATGGGGTATTTAACTTGTGCAAGAAGACGGAAACACCCTCCCCACTCCTAAGGACATTATTGTTCCAGTCCTCAGTGAATAAAGTTTTATTAGCAAAACATTAAATATTCTTTTGGACCTCTTTTGGTGCCCTTTTTCCTCCTTTAATTGCCTCTCTTGGCCTTCTAGGGATCCCCCAGCATTTCCATTGTGCCCCCATGGAACTGGTAGACTAAATTAGGCCCCAAGTTCTTTTTTCTACATGACAAAGCTCCTGATGGGAAGACCAAGTCAAGGGAGGCTGTGTAGGCTGTACAATGAGTAAAGAGCATTCTCCTTCTCTCTGCCTTCAGAACACTCAGCCATCTACAAACCATGGTCAGAATGAGGGACTAAAGAAAAGGCCAAGAAGGCTGCTACCCCTGTATTAAGATATGTAAGTTAGATCTGTGGCCAAACAGGTTTTTAAATAGTTTATTCCAAGAGTCTTAGGGTCCATGGCTCTCAACTGTGATTTCACATGAGGACCATCTAGGAGAGTTTCCTTAAAACCCCAATGTCCAGGCACCCCCAAGGGTTCTAATGTAGTTGGTCAGGAGTTGGTCGAGGTCTTAGGTTTGCATGTGGATATTTGCCTGGAGTGACACCTCCATATATCTCCCTTTGGGACTTGCAGTACTAAATGTTAGCCTTGGGATTCAGAGATCAAGGATGTCGTCTTGCCATCAAAGACAAGGTCGACATCAGACAGTTTATGAGCTAGGTAAAGAGAGGACGTTCTTATCACCTGCCCGCACTCATCCTGGGGTCACTCTTCTTGAGAGCATTGACAGTTTCATTTCTGTACTTCCCTCAGCTTTTCATTTGTCTGTCCCGAAGTAGTGACTTACAGAATCAGTTCAGGGGGAGAAAGAGCTGCCGTTCTGGAGCTCCAGCCTCTCAAGCCTCTCATGGATCTTTCTGCTCAGAGAAGAGAGTCATTAAGTTCTGCCTTGCGTTCCACATCAAAAGCATACGGGCATCAGGGCTGAGTTCCAGCTGAGAAAGGTGTGGAGAAAGCTCTATCTTCCTGGCCTCCCTTAGGAGGCAGCAAATTCCCCTGTAGTAGCTGACCAGGATACGGTCTATAGTCAGTCTTTCCTAAGGCACAGCATCTTGGTGGTTTCCACCCTGCCACTCTATTTCATCTCAGGACCAGGGATGTCAACATCCCTTGGGAGCTTGTCGAAAATGCAGGTGCTCTGACCCCACCCCGGACCACTGAATCAGAATCTGTGTTTATACAAGGTCCTTGGGTGATACACATGCACATGGAACTTTGGAGAAACACTGGTTTGAGCCAACACTCCTTTCTCCATCCTGGCTCTGTAATGAAATCATATGGGGGAGCTTTTAAGATGCAAACTAAAGTGGTGCCTGGGTGGCCCAGTAGGTTAAGCTTCTGACTCTCGATTTCGGCTCAGGTCATGACCTCACGGTTCCTGGGCTCCAAACCCTGCGTCGGGCTCCTCACTGTTGGTGTGGGATTTTCTCTCTCCCTCTCTCTCTCTCTGTCCCTCCTTCACTCATGAGCTCTCTCTCTTTCTCAAATTAAATTAAAAAAAAAACTTTTTAAAAAAGGAAGTAAACTGGAGCCCAGGCCTCATCAATTGTATCTGAATCTGTTGGGTGGGACCTGGGCATCAGCATTTTTGGAAGTTCCTCATATGAATATGAAGCCAGGACTGAGCTGGCACCATGGTACAGTCCAGGAATAAATTATTCTTAAGTCTATTTTGGACACAGACCTGAGTTACAAACTCAAATTTGTACATGTTAGCAATAAAACCAATATTTTGATTTTTATTCAAATGATTTTACTCTCTATATCTTAATTGGTCTGAACACACAGGGATAAAATCCAGTTTGTTCGTTTTTACTTTGCCCCTTTTATTTGATCTTATTTATTAAAATTTTAAAAATATTTGTTAAATATCAATTAATATTAATATTTATGAATAAAACAATGAATATTATATCATTGAAAATTAATATTTAGGGCATGAGCAGGGGAGGGGCAGAGAGAGGGGGAGACACAGAATCTGAAGTAGGCTCCAGGCTCTGAACTGTCAGCACAGAGCCTGATGTGGGGCTCTAACTCACAAACCATGAGATCATGACCTGAGCCAAAATCAGACGCTTCACCGACTGAGCCACCCAGGTGGACTTCGCCCATCTTCAATCCCAACAACTATTAGATCTTGTATAGAATCCCATGTGTTACTGGAAAAACACAAAAACAAATGGAAAGCCTAGGCTCAGACAACAGGTGGACACATGCTAAATAAAATATTCCGTAGCTCTCCTACCCTACATGATGCCAAGGGTTTCTTAGAGACATTAATGAGAAGAAGTTAGCATTCCGTTATTATTTATCCAATGCTTCTGAGAGTGTAAATACTTGCTGACCCCTTGTTTATACCCTGAGCATGGTGTCCGAGAGTAGACATTCGTACCTTAATGACCCTCCAACATCTTTTTTTGTGTGCAGGGGTTGGGTGGAGGGGTACCCCTCCCAAATCGATAGGTATTTCGGCACGTTTGGAATTTCTGGCTGAGTAAGGAGTATGGGGTCAGACTCATCTGTTAACAAGAGTGTGTAGGCAGGTTGTGAAACTCTCAACCACCTCTAGAGTCGCATTCGACAACAGTCACCCATTCTTACCGCATAAAACAAAGGCCACAATCTGGAGCTCGTGGGGGAAAATCTGGCCCACGTATACATTTTAAACATTGGTTTTGTATTAGCTGCTGAAAGTTAGAAATTGAGAGACATCACATAAATTTTGGACTTCTTACTTTTTATAGAAATGGAAAGGACTGGCAATATATATTCCTAATTCAAAACCTTAGTAGTTAGAAAACACTAAGCAAGTCACATATCTATTGGGAACCTCAATTTCCTTGTCTGTAAAACATAATTACAAATATTTACTTACCTCATATGGTCACTGTGAAAATTGACTAGGAAATATATGTAACTGTCCCTAAACATTGTCTGAATTATAGTAGAATCTCAATAAATTAAGTTTTGTGTCATAATGATGATGATAATGATAGACATTACCAAGACTATACAGGCATAAAATACAACGATTTTGATGCTGAATACTAAGATTATCTCACTGTTAATTAATAATAGTTACATAATAGTTCTTAAAATGTTGTCTACTATTTCAATCGGGTCTGAGTTTTCTGATGCATATGTGCTCTGAACAAAATACCTTCTGAAGTGGCGGATATGGGAAACGCAGACTTTTCTGGTTCTAGAAAAGCTGAGTACTTCTGGAAGACCTTCACAGGCTGCATTTCCTAAAGACCTCCTTTTTACAAAAACTTTCTGACTTAAATGGACAAGTTTGTAACTCTTTGAAGCCTGTAGCATGTAGGACAGAGGACATCGATAGTTATGGCTAGTCCTAATATATTGTTTAGAAGGCATGCCGAGAACGGTTTAGCATCTTAGAAATAAAAGTACATCTATGACTACCATGTGTCTGATCTTGAACTAGGCAATAAAGTACGGGGACCAAAGAAAGTCTTAAAAATAGTAATTTTAGTGCCTGAAAATTCCATCCCAGCTGTGTTTCTCTGGTGTGAGATCTTGAGTTTTCTGCCAAATTAAAGTTGAAACAGAAATGTAATATATTCAGTTGGTAAAAGTCCTTGTAGAAATAAATAATAAGTCAGTCCTGATGCACAGGCTTGTTTAGAACTACCAGAGATTTCATTGAAACACAGCTGCAGGATTAAAGACACAATAATGTTTAGCCTTTTCCAAAATTTCCACATCTTTTATCCAATAAAATCCTTAAATCAACTCCCTAAGACTGTTAATAAAGTTAATTAGTTAACATAGGCTCGGTTCTGCTTTGCTAATCCACAATCTCTAAAAGTCGGTGACTTAAAAAAATAGGTTAATTGCATGACTTTTTACCCATTGAAATTTTAGGTGACTCATTGATCCAGACTCGTCTTGTATTTTAACTCTAGCACCTAAACATGTGGACTCTACCCTGGCCATAAGGAAGAGTTAGAACAGCACCCTCCATTAGACATGGAGAGCCATTGCATGAACATCCTCCTTCGTAGGGAGCAAGGTAACGTCCATTGGTGGATCAGAGCTTCAGGACCTGGCTTATAGGTCCAGATCGTACTCAGCAGCATTATCTGAGTGTCATTAGTCCAATATCCTCTTTAGCAACTGGGAACAGAAAGACGTGCCTTGCATTCATCAGGATAATGTATTGAGAGCTCCTGGAACGTTATATAATGAAAGCAAAAAACGAGAAATAAATTATTCTTGTTAAGGAGTCAAGAAATCTTCTATGAAGTTAAGGTTGTGGTGATGGTCAATTTTATACGTCAACGTGACTAGGGGTGATTCACATACACCGCTTCAGTCCCCTACCTGTGGGAAAGAGGCGTCTACAGGGGAAATTCTGAGTTGGTCCAGTGAACTGGACCCCAGAAATCAGAGGCTTCTCGCTCTTCCCCTGTCTTTGGAATGTGGGTTTTGCTTGCCTTCCCTATTCCCAGAAGTTGCCCAAGGACACGGTGGTGCTGGGACCACACGCACGGTATATGTGACTGATCCCAATTAAGGCCTCTATAGAAAGTTTTAACATTGGTGAGCAGGTGCAAAGATCTCCTCCTCTTGAGGCTGCCCAAGACAAGCCCCATGGATAAGCCCTTGCTTATTACACCTGCCACCTACAAAGCTCCAATAGCTGCCTTTTCCTTCCATATCTCCCTGTGCTGCATGTGCAGGGGCTGGTTTCAGATCACACCCAGGAAGCTCTGAGGGAGTTTGAACCAACATGCCCAAGAATATCTTTAATTATATATGGTGGAAATTCAGGGGGCAGATGGGGATAGGGGAAGGGGGGACAAGGTGTGCATTAGATCTTGGGAAATGATACCTGCTTCTATCCAAACTGGTATTCACTTGCTTGTATAATACTCTGCACACAGGAAGACTCTCCATTCTCTCTGCCCTTGGAAGGCTGAAACCTTCCAAGAAACCAAGATGAGGAGCACTTCGTCATGAAGCTTTTATGACTTTATTCCCAAACATTGTTTTCTTTTTCTTCAGACTCCGGAGTCTCATACATTCTGCACTATTTTTTGATTTTTTTTTTTTAATGTTTATTTATTTTTAAGAGAGAAAGAGACAGAGCATGAGCAGGGGAGGGGCAGAGGAAGAATGAGACACAGAATCAGCAGCAGGCTCCAAGCTCTGAGCTGTCAGCACAGAGCCCGATGTAGGGCCCAAACTCACGAACTGTGAGATCATGACCTGAGCCGAAGTCGGATGCTTAAACCTACTGAGCCAACCAGGCACCCCTGCACATGTTTTTTAATGTGGCCACTGTTAAATGACCCATTTGAGTATGGAAGGATCTCAGTAAATATGAGCAAACTGAATGAAGGTTTGGATTTTTAGCTTATTCCCTAAAGTTGGTATTAGTCTAGTCATGACTCTGACACTATTTATGTAACTGCACAATATACTAGCTTGTAAATTTTCATCTGTCAACTCTGCCATCTAGATGGCTTTTAAGTCACTTTCCATGTTGAATATCACTCATTATTTCAAGAAGTATCTTTTTTGGACCAGGAGGTCAACTGAGCCCTTGGAGGTAATGGCCAATATAATGATGCGGAGTGTAAGATATAATAGGGAAGATAATAACAGAAATAATATATGCAATATTATCTCTGTCTCTCTCTCCTCTCTCTCTCTATATATATATATATATGTACATCTGTATCTTTACCTATATCTATACTAACTTAGTATATTGCCTTATGTGGTAGGGTTCAATGAAAACATTTCCTTTCTTTCTCCCTCTTTCTCATTCTATGGACCACTCCGCAGTCACTATCTGTAAATTTGATCCTGGCATATCAGCCGTTGCCCTAAATCCAGAGATGACGTGTCCCCTGTCTAAAAGGCAACAGATGAGACTCGATGCCGAGCCCCTGCTCTCTATATCACTGTTCCATCCTTCACCATCTCCTAGAGACAGATTCACGGTCCTCAACAGTGTCACAGACAGAAAGCATTGTTATTATTTACACTTAGTTTCTTCCCACCTGCTTCTAAAAAAAAATGGTTTGTAGTCAAACAGAAGGAAAACAAAAACTTTGCACGATCTATCAATCTTCCTGTCTCCTGAGATGATGAGATTTATAAAGGAAGAAGGCAGTCGTGAAAGGAACTCTAGACAGGGAGAGAGGAGATTGGTTTCTAGGTTAAAGCAAATGATTTAAGAACAAGCGTTCTGGGACTGGAAAGTGCTATCTACACACCAGGCAGCCTGATTATTATGGGTGGATTTTTTGTTTGTTTGTGTGTGTGTTTGTTTGTTTTGGTCATGACAAATGTATATGCTTGAGAATGCCATTTCACTCCTCAGCTTACTCTCCTATAGATTAATAGGTTTTAAGCGAATATCACCAATCTAATATCCGATAAACGTATCTATTTGTTTAAAGATGCATTACCTCTTAAATCTGGACAACCCATTGTATCCACTACTGATAGCAATGCCTGTGCATTATCTATTGGCCTAAAAGAGAAGGGAAAGGAAGTAGGTTTGCTAAATAAGGTATTTAAAAGGCTTACTTGTTATTGTTGTTGTTGTTGTTGTTGTTGTAATTCCAAGATTGAACCTCATGTTTTGATATCAAAACTCATTCCTTTAACTGTCTTTAATCCTTGTAGCGTTGCTTATTCTGCCAGGCAGAATGAATCCATGGTCCCAAGGTATCTCTCATGGCCTCAGTCATGATATCTGAAAGCAAAAATTGGACAGCATAGCCCCAACCCCAGCCCCTCAAATGGCTCATTTTTTTTTTTCTCAAGAGGGAAGGTCTTTCCTGGAAATTCCCTCAGCACACTTTCTCTTCTTTGATTTGCCACAGCCACATGATCACTGGTCATTGGCTATGGTGGGGAAGTCTCAATCTAAGTTGTGTTGTGAAAAACAGAGAAACTATGCTCATTTGTTTTCTATTAGCTTTGTTAGCTCTTGTAGCCGGGTAAGTTTTCTGCTTGCTTCTCATTGCAACTTCCAAACTCTTTCTTCCACTGGCTCTCTCTCTCTCTCTATGTTTCTAAGTATGTGTCATTAAATTTTATTACCCTCTTCTTTATTGCTGTCATCAACTACTCACCAGCCAGTAGCCTTATATCCACTGATGTCTTTAGAATCTGGATTACAGTTTACCATTAACTCCTGTTACCGTTATTGGTGGTCTTTACCACACCCGTGATGATAGTATCCAATAGCTTGGTCTGTCATTTTTTTGACATTCCAACTCGAATGACTGTGTGCCTCTCCAATCCCATAGTCTCACCCTGGACTTTGTCCCATCTATCATTAACCATTCACTAAGACATCAATTTTAAATGCCCCATTCTCTAACAACCTTTTTTTTTTTTTTTTTTTTTTTTTTTTGAGAGAGAGAGAGAGCGAGAGCGAGCATGGAAGGGGCAGAGGGAGGAAGAGAGAGAGTCTTTTTTTGTTTGTTTCTTGTAAGTTTATTTATTGAGAGAGAGAGTGCATGAATCGGGGAAGGGGCAGAGGGGGAGAGAGAGACAGAGAGAGGGAGAGAGAGAGAGGAAAGAGAGAGAGTTCCAAGCAGGTTGTCAGCGCAAAGCCCAACGCGGAGCTCGATCCCACGAACTGTGAGATTATGACCTGAGCTGAAATCAAGAGTTGGACACTTAACTGATTGCGCTGCCCAGGAACCCTAATAACCAGCTTATTCTAAGTAAGAAAGTACACTTTCTAGACAAGTGTATTTTCTCCTCTCAGAAAACTATTCCACATATGTGTCTCCCTCCTAAAAATCTCAGAATTCCCCCTGCCCACACCCAAGGGGGACCAGTGACCATGGCTGATCTTGTATGAAGCCAGCTGTTTAAGCTTGACTTCATCCCCCGGCCACTAAGATCCTGGCTTGACTATATCTGTCCTCCTATTCTCATCCTTCCAGCCTACTAACACGTTCGAACTTACTCTTCTCCAACGCCAGCCTTTCTACCTCCCTTACTCAATTTGTTCGCAGGTAAAATTATTCATTATGTTCTCTCTGTCCTGTAGTATTTTCTATAATTTCCTTTAAAATAAATCTTCAAATCCCTCTACTGCTCGTTTATAGAGTTGTCTCCCTCGCTCAGCACTTCAGCTGGCCTGGGTTGCGTGTTAGGTGGAGTGACCCTGACCCTCCTCCCTGAGTCCCTGAGTCTTTGGTTGCTGTTTTGATAGGCTATATTCATTGCAATTGCCTATTCACTATTACATCTAAGCATGGAAGCATCTGGTATGCCATAGGTCCTGTGAGTGGGCTAGACTAGGTGAACCCAAATCGCCCTTCTTGCACATACATTCTTCAGAACACCCCGACTAATTTCTGCTTCTTCTATAAAGCTTCCCCTCTACTGAGGGTTCACTGATGGTTCAGCACGTGGCTTATTATGCCACATACTTAATTCTCTATCTTATTTGGTCATTCATTGTTGCTTTATAGGTGTGACTCTTGCGTCTTTCTCTAGATGGTAAGGGATTTTGTATTTTTAAGCCTTAGACATCATCGTCGTCAACCAAATACAAACACTTGCATATGACTTTCATTTATAAAGTGAATTTTCAAGTGAATATGTTATTAGTCTCCTGTTAGGCCAACTGTCTTTGTCAGCAGCACTTGGATAAGTGGCTCCAGCTGCATTGTTCATTTTCTCTGTCATCTGTAACTGGTGATTTTTTTAGAATCTGTTTTTTGTCCCCAGAGCACTTAGAGAGTCTCGATAGAACTCTCCTCCAGCTGGTATCACCCATCTCGTGGTGTCTTGAAACACCTAATGACTTCTAGGGAGGCAGCAAAATTCTCGCATCTAAGATGTTCACCCCCATGTTTTGCCACAATGCCTCGTATTCTCATTATTAGATACTTTTATGCATTCAGTTAAAAATCAACACTAGGTCTTCTCCACTCAGCAGGAATCCTGGGAGGGAGTCTCTTTGAAACCAGCATGATAACAACATGGGTAAGTCGCAAGCCACTTTTTCTATTTTCTGAAGGTGGTTATATTTTCACGTGTTTGGCGTATATGCAGGTGGTGCTTTTGGGATGCCACACACTCATGGACCCTAAGTTCTGGCAGAACCGAGCCCAATTCTGGCTCCTTGGCTTACTGGTATGACAGGATACCCAGCCTCTCTGAGCATGACTTTTTAAATCTGTTAAAAATGAGAAGAATAGCGGCATAATTTCGTAAAATTGCACATGAGTACAGTCAGGCAACGTGTGTGAACTGCTCAGTGCAGACTTAGAGTAAAAACCCAGTGAATGCCATTTTTGTTATGGCTGTCCTCATCTAGAAAACCTATAGGAAAGAAATTTTTCTATGCCTAATAAAAACGTTGACGCCCAAACATTATTTTATCACGGTGATTTATAAAATTAAATGGTAAATGAAAATTCACATGGGCAACATTAGGGTGAAGAATACATATATGGGAAGAGATAGTATGTATGAAAATTATGCTTATAATTATTTTGGATCACTTATATGTGTAATTTTGCTTTGAAGTGAAGTGATTGAAATAAGATAAAATTGAATACGTCGTATGACGTCAGTGACATACGAACAAATCCCCCACACATTTAAAATCGCTGACACGGCTAATAATGGTGAGGGTGAAGCCATATCCCCTGGAGGTTCTGTTAACAGTGCTTGCAGAAGAGAAGCAGCACGGTGTGTCTTACCTGGGCGTTTGCATATCAGCAAGATGCTTCAGCACGAGAAGAAAGGAGGAAATGGAACCGTAGATGGTGGCCTCTGCCATGGAACCATGGAATCGTGGATTCCACTTCCTGAACTCACCAAAGCATCTAGGGCAAGCCACTTTCCCTCAGCAGAGCTATTTCTACATCGGTAGAAAAAAGTCCCAGTAGATTAGGGCAAACAAATGAAAATGGCAACCAACATTTTCTGAGGGGCTAGGAAGGGCCAGGCAAGTTTCATATTTTGCCTCTTATACTGACAGCCCTGCAGGCTAGCTGTGATTATCCCTTTTTTAGAGGGAAAGAAACAGGCTCGGGGGAGGGGTGGGGAAAGAAAGAATGTTTCTAGGTTTGCACCACTACTATCTTGTAGAGTGGAGACTTGCCCATGGTTTTATCGGCCCTAAAAGCATGTCCCTTCTTTTGTCCCTGTGACTGAGTATAAGACTATGGGGGAACAGGATAGAGGAGGCTGTATTGCTCACTAAAGTACGTAGGAAAGGAGAACCAGGACTTAGCCAAGGCGACAGTCAAGGACACCAGGATTTCTTACCTTTCTTTCTTTCCTGGTTTTTCTTTGCGTCTGTTCCTGCTGCATTAAAACCTGCACTTTTGGCCTGAGTGAACTTCTTCAAGTGAAGGTCTGAGCTTGCTGCCTTGCTCTACAACTTGTCCACTTCTTAAGAGGATAGTGAAGGTTCCTTAGAGCAGCATTCAGTATCCCCCAAGCTTGTATCTCATTCCCATCTCAGAAGTCTCTCTGACAACGCCAACACCAATGCCTACTCTATTCTGACTCGTCCTCCATGTTGTCCGTTTGAGCTCTGTGCCTCGTGACTCTTCTCTCTTCTACCAGGCTTTTGCCTGTGACATTGCCCTGCCCGCCACCCTTGGAACACGTGCCCTTCTTCTGCAAGCTTTGAGGCAAAACATCCTTGTTCTTCTCTGTCGAAAAAGGGCCATGGTCACTTAAAGACTCATGTGGCCGTAGCTAGGGGAGATAGAGAATCTTTGATTTAAAAAGGCTGTAGGTTTGAATGCCAGAAAGGCTGCTGGAAATGTCACAGAAATGCAGCAGGATAAAAAATGAGTAGATGGATTTTATGCTGTTCTTGAATACCTCAAAGTGCAGTTGTTAGTTACAGTGTATTGCTTATAACGGTGATATATGACAATATGTAATTGCTTTTAATTAATTTCATAAATCTATTAATTCATATGTAGGTTTTTACTGTATAAACTATATTAGAGCATTTGTGTTTATATAGTTTTATGGCTTATAGACATGAATAATACATGATTTCAATTTTAACTTTATTTTAGTAGGATGAAAACTCCTTTTTCTCTAGGGAATATAATATAATAAGAGCTAGTCTTTATATTTGAAGAGATGTTTATACTTTAAAAATATCTTTAGGTCATTATCTTTTTTGATATTCGAAGCACTGCTTAAAAATACTAACAAAATGGGGGTCAGAGAGGTTAAGTAATTCTTCTCAAGCTACACAGCATCCAAGAAGACTCCAGATTAGAATATATGACTGTTTCATTACCTTCTCCATAGGTCATGGTATGTTTTTTTCAAAAAACAAGTAGATGATTTAAAGTTTAAAGATTTGGATATTTTTTCAGTCTGTTCCCGGAAGGTGAGAGGTGGGGAATGAAGCACCCCTTCTTGTGGATTGGATTTTTAAAAAATGTTTTTATTTATTTTTGAGAGACAGAGGAGGAGGGGGGCAACAATGGATCTGAATTAGGTTCTGGGCAGCCAGCAAAGAGCTCGAAGTGGGGCTCGAACTCATGAACCTTGAGATCATGACCTAAGCCAAAGTCGGATGCTTAACTGACTCAGGCACCCAGGCACCCGTGGATTTTGAATTTGTTTTCTTTATTCAAAATTATATAAAAAGAGAAATTTCTCATGGATTGCCTTTATTCTTGGTGAAAGTCCATTCTATGTTTAGCAGATACGTTTTTGATAACCGTACCATTGGATTTGATATTCCTTTTAGTTATATTTATATTCCTAAAAGCCAAACTCATCAGCAACTGCAAATAAAGTCACCATCATCATCGCTCACAATATCATTTCCACCAAGTGCAAAATATAAACGATGGCACGGCTGAAACATATTGATCGTATTTCTTTGGAAAATCATGAAACTTCCTCTGAGATATACTATTTGTCATAACTGTATTTTTAGCCAAGAATAATGAATAACTGATAAAATGAAATATGGTAGGACATAATTGGCAAATGGAGAGCATTTTGCAGAAATCACTCAAAGTATTTTGAATTTCATTTCTAGTCATGGTTTATTTAACACTAGCTGAGCACTCAGAGTTGTGCAAAAAAGATTGATGATCTTTTAGAGCAATTCCTAAGTGTAATATTATGTCTTAAAGAATTATGCCACTCTCTTTAAGGGTGCTGAGAAAGATGTTAGTAGGCATCTATAACAATTCAAGTATTACCAACCATCTGCATTTTGTAAATCAAGTAGACAGAGGGTTTCCCCATACATCCCCTAAAGGACTTGCATGATCCCAAAAGACATTTACTAAAGTATTTGTATAACAGCAGAGTTTGTTCCTGAAAGGTAATAGATTTGTGGACAACTCTCGATGTCTTAAGAAGAAGAATAAAATGAAAATAATACAAGAATCTACACAGGGGAGAATTCCGATGTAACTTTGGTGTTGACATCAATGTTTCCGTTGGCATTTCCTGAAGATTCATTTTTGCTCCCAATGGGGGAAGTCATTAATGTTCTGTCTAGTGAGTGTTGTGCTAAATAGTTCTCCTGTGTCCTAAAGATTTTTACGAGGTTCTCTCGGTACATGTGTTACCTCCAGGAAATAATTTAGTCATTGAGAACCTTCAGATCTTAGAAACTTGAGAAAAAGTTGATGTTTGTAATAAACACTTTCCACGTAAGTTTCTCATTTCTGTCTTGCTTGTTTGCTTTCTGTGCTTTATTTTCTCTTCAGGCAGTGGGCTCTCACAAAATTAGTGTAGGTTTAAAATCAGAAAACTTGATTGGAGTTGCAGATCTGGTATATATTAGCTTTGAAGCTATAGACAAGTTGCTCATTTCCCTGTGCCTCATTTTTTCATCTATAAAATGGAGATAATAATGGTATCTAGGAGCAATGCTCAGACAAAATGATAGAGAATAGATCTTCATTTAAAGTGAACTATGAAGCCTCTTAACCCTTCTGATTCAGAGATCTCTCTTTTAAAACTTGGGAAAATAATACATAAATCTGAGCTCACCTGATAGTCATTGCATCTAATCAAAAGAGTGAAAAGGGTATGAAATGTTCTCATAAAATAGTTTGTCTTATATTTTTCTTTAAATTTTTAAAATATTTATTTTTGAGACAGAGAGAGACATAAGCAGGGGAGGTGCAGAGAGAGAGGGAGACACAGAATCTGAAGCAGGTTCCAGGCTCTGAGCTGTCAGAACCCAACTCGGGGCTCGAACCCAACAAACCGTGAAATCATGACCTGAGCCGAAGTTGAACACTTAACCAACTGAACCACCCAGGCTCCCCAAGTTTGTCTTATATCTTTAGAAGAGACAGCTTAAGTGTCTCAGCATCAGAGGATTTGGGTTTGAGTCCCAGTGAAAAACTGGTTCCACCTGTCAACAAACCACTTGGCCCCTGTAAGAAGCCATTTCTATCTTGGAAAAGTATAAGAAACAAAACAAAAAACTGCCGTTTACCTAGGTCACTGTGAGTCTCCAAATAGGGTCGCGGATGCAACCGTAGAGCTCTTATGAACGGAAAAGGATACTGTTAACGTTAGCTGTTAATATCACAACTACTAAGAACCAAATGGATTGCCATGCTTTCCCTTTTACCTGTTTCTAGAGAAGAAATAGAGACAGCATGCTTTCTTCCCTAGGCACTGAATTCAGAAGGTCGCCCCTCCCTAATGAATTGCATTTAAAGCCTCCATTCTGTTGTTGAGTGCAACCCAAGTCATGTCTCAGAAGTCACGAATTCTTTGTCAATCTATCTGTTAGCTGCTGTGGAGGATGCAGAGTGTTGCCTTACCTGGATTCTTCCTTGAGGAGTAAAGAGTCTTTTGGGATAAGTGGGTCCAAACACATACACACAAGCACACACACAGGTATGAAATGAGGTAGAACACTGAATGTACTAATTAAAGGAAAGTCGTAGCCGGGTGTCACAAGTGCTCAGAAGTATATTGGAGTAGACGCCAATATATGGCATTTGGACAGTATGGTGTCCAACTCAACAACCAGGTTGAGTTCTGTGGAAAATGCAAGAGAGACAAGCAGCATCCTTGGCAAACTAAGATGGAAGAGTCAGAAGGAGGCGATGGGGTATATACGGCATAAAGAGAAACTTTCTTTTGACTAGAACTTCCTATATTGTTGGGGAATTGAACGGGACTGAAAACCGGCCACCCTGGAATCTGGCTTTATCCAGAAGATATGGGAGAGTTGACGCAGATTATAAAGCCAGGGTGAGACAGTGACAGAACTATTTTCATCCACATTCTGGCATACCCTTGGCCGCTGTTGCTCCTGTACGGATCCACCGTACATGGATCTCTTCCCTCACCCTCATGGGGCAGTCCCAGGACCCTCCCTCCTCACCTTCCCCAGCCTTCATCTGCACACAAGAGTCCTCTCCTGCCCCCCTTCCCAGAAACCTTCCCTACCCGTTCTTTCGCTTCTTTCTATTTCATCACCAAGATGTCCTTAGCCAGCTCACGACCTTGACAGATCAGCTCAAGGCTCTGTAATGCCTTTTTGATCCTCTAGAGAGATTCTGCTGCTTACTCGTTGTGTTTGCCCGATGCTGCCCGCGGCTTTGCAGTTAACAGGTGCCATGTGGCAGGTACCATATTGGTTTGTTTGCCTGCCCGTTTCCCCAAATGAACTATACGAGCCTTTTGATGAAATGGCCCGTGATTTACTCCTTTTTCGTAAGTGCACTTCACTGCCCTCTATCATAACAGGCAAAATCTTAGCGTTATGAGATTTGATGTTGCTGGCATTGGGCCCCAGAAAATCTAATTTGAAATTAGTTCTAAGGTCCTCTATCCCCTTAGGATGTAATGTATTCATACTATGACCTCCTTTACATCAGCGCAGACTTTGTTGCTGTGATTTTAATGTGATATTCAACCACCAAGTGCATATTTAGAGAGAGGAAGTTAGATTTTGTGAAAAAAAAAAAAAAATCCTGAGTTGAATATCAATAGGCCTAAGTTCTGGTCTGAGTTCTTCCTCCAAGTAGCTCTATGACTTTAGACAATCATTTAAAATTTGTAGACGTTAAGAAAAAAAATGAAATAAAATAAAATAATAAAATAAAATATGAAATAAAATAAAAATGAAATAAAATAAAATAAAATAAAATAAAAAATAAAATAAAATAAATAAAATAAAATATGACATAAAATAAAAATAAAATAAAATAAAATAAAATAAAATAAAAATAAAATAAATAAAAATAAATATGAAATAAAATAAAATGAAATAAAATAAAATAAAATAAAATAAAATAATAAAATAAATAAAATGAAATAAAATAAAAATAAAATAAAATAAAATAAAATAAAATAAAAAATAAAATAAAATAAATAAAATAAATATGAAATAAAATAAAAATGAAATAAATAAAAATAAAATAAAAATAAAATAAAATAAATAAAATAAAATATGAAATAAAATAAAATAAAATAAAATAAAATAAAATAAAATAAATTTGTAGACGTGAGTGTCCTGACTATGAATTGAGACATCGGTTTCATGCTCCCCAGGATTCCTTTCCTGCTGCCACGTGTATCATGTCAAACATAGGAAAGCGTTCTTATGACTATCATCATATAAAAACTATTGCATTCCGAAGGAATCTAATAATTCTCCCTCTCTGCCCACCAAATTACAGAGCAACTGACACACAGGAGCTGGGTAGACATTAACACACACAATTCACCTTACATCTTAGAGTTATCAGTTGGAAGATGCAGCCTGGACACGAAGTCAGAATACTGGTTCTTATCACCTCTCCCTGGACTCAGCCTATTATAGATGGACATTCCGGAAGACTGCAGGCAGCTTAGTGCACTACAGCAGGAGGAAATGAGGAAATGCTCTCAGCGTGTGGGTAGGTCCTTCTAGAGGAAGACACCACTACCTTTAACTTTGATCAGTAGTGTAGACAACAGACACCCAGTGCCTCCTTCCATGCTTCATGGAATAGTAAGTGATGGGGTAGTGAGAATACAGGAAAATCTACCCCTACGTTTCCCGGAGAGGTGGAAGGATTGAGGAGAATTTCTATCTCTAAGCAAGAGGAAAATAAGGTGAAAACCAGCAGCACCGGCACCCACACCCACCCACACCCACACACACACACCACATAATCTGTTCTACAAAATGCATGCAGTAAGGTTGGTTTTCACAGAAATGATAAAAAAATGTGTTATTCTTTAGAATCTGGAATCAAAAGATGCTACTGAGATGGAGGAGTGGCATACAGGCGGCTGCCACAAGGAGCATTTATTTATTTTTCTGGTCTCATTCCCAATTTATGAAATTTTTATTATCCAAAAAAAATTATAGCAGGTTCAAAAGCATATTTATTGGTTCAGTTTTGAATCTCATATATCTTCTGGTAGAAATGTTGAGTGAACATGATTCAAAGGCAAAAATTAGGTATTGCAATAATAAATCCTTCAGTGTCCCCTCTCTGTCTCCAAACAAATAAGTAAATGCAAAGAACAATGGGTATGGTCTCTCTTTACTCTTCTAGACAATGTCTCATGCATTTTTTCACATGCTCCCTCTTTGCAGATAATGTTCTTCCTTATCTTGCCTCAGAGCTAAAAGAACCTTCTCCACCTTCTCGCTCATTGATACAAAGCTCTCACAGCCTCACTGGGATATCTTCCTTGACCTTCGAACTAAGTATAGTCTCTCTCTCTCTCTCCCCCTCTCTCTCTCCCTCTCTCTCTCCCTCTCTCTCCATTGATGTGGCCCCCTGTGATACTCTAGGCATATAAGAGGACTGACTTCTAATTTTAGTTCATTTATCTCTCAAGTCACTAGTCTGTGTATAGCTCAAGATCAGAGACATATTATATACACAAGAGGTTCCCGATAAATCTTTGTCCAATAAATGAATAATTGATGCTTTTTTTGCCCAGTGAATGAATAATAGATGTTTTAAAAGAAATTTTATAGATGCAATTAAATAGTTCGGTTTTATGGCCAATCTTCTAAATCCAAATGTAGTAAAGCTGAAAGTTTCGAGAAGCAGAAACCAAGACAAGGAGTTGAATACAAGTAGTTTATTTGTGACGTGATTCTAGAAATCATGGGAAGGAATCAGAGAAGTGAGTAGGGGAGGGAAGAAAGTCAGTCAAAGTTGTGCTAGTTACATGGTTACCACTGTGGGTTGCTGGGACTCCATTTTGCCAGAGAACTCTGAAAAAACGCAAAGAGCAAACCTCAGGATTCTCCCCCTACAAGAAGCAAGGAAGCTGAAATTTTTAAGCACCAAACTCGTGTTAGTGATCAGTTGAATGCTGCTTCTACACCGCTAATTTTTTGGTACTTCCAGTATGTCCCAAAGTAGGGGGGCCCTGGTACACGCCAAGTAGGTGGCTCCTGCGACCAGATAAAGCCCTTGGGCAGAAGTTCCCAGGAGCTTGTAGCAGGAAGTCTCCAAGTCCGTAATACACAGGAACGCTGAGGACAAAGGGAATTATCCAATGTCTCACAACACCTTGAAGAGTGACAAGTCCATGTCTAGGAAATAAGATCTTGTAAGGGCAAGTTTCTGACCCTGTGCAAGTGATAGAGTTCTTAAGTAATTTGTCCTTAAGTGGTTAAATCTTCTAATTATATTTTATCAGAGCAAGAGCTCAATTTGTAGCTTTGCTAATGGCGGGCTTGACGTTGCTACCGCAATATTCATAGCAGCATTCAGAAAGGAAGCCTGTATTGTTGGACCCATGAACAGCCTCCACTCTTACCACCATGGGAATTTACTGTACGAGCACACCGAGTAGGCACTGGGGTGGACAAGAAGGGAAGCTGGTGCCCTCCACTGGATGAGTTTGTCCTGCTTATCTGAGTGTTCAGGGTTCTAGCTGAGATGGATGCCTTTTCTAGTGGACAACGTCCTGAGGCAAGATGGTCTGCACATTTTGGGCGGTTTCCTAAGTCCATTCCCATGCATCTTCCTGAAAATTTTCTTATTTTATTATCCTCAACTTCCAGTCTTTTCCAGGCTAAGCCATTTGTCACTGCTCTGGTATCTCTATGTGTATTGTTACCTGTGGCCATTGAAGTTGATGAACAGCCACACTGCTGAAGGTCTGCTCACTAGGGAAGAATGACCATCACCTCTGAGTCTGATGGATATGACCGATTGGGATTGTACGCAGAAGCTGCCTATTTTCTGTTCACACCGACATATGAAGTTGACTCACTTATGAACCAGTCTCATGTTGTCCTTCCAGTGTCAGCTGGTCATAGAGAACTTCTAACAGAGCCATAGGTATTAACTGAAGAAAGATACTGGTCAGAAGAGCCCTATGATGTAAGGGTCTGGATTTCCAAAGTACCATTTTCATATGATCGATTGATGTTGTGCTCTTTGGACAATATTTGTTCAATATTTGTCATAACGGACTCATCGTATGGTATAACGGATCCCATATATGAGCTCACATATGAGTATATCTATTGCGTACTCACCAGAGGTCTCATGTTCTATTGCAGGGTTTCTACTAAAGTCCAGTGGCCTGTCGAAAATCTCTGTTCAAAAGTGAATAGTAATCTGGCGTGAATGACACAGACTGGCTTCAGAGGTTTGCCAGAGAATCAACATGTTGTAGAACACCGTGGGCAGCACGTAAATACCTTTACCTCCTTTGAATGCGCCCGTGTCAACAGCTTCCTGAACTTACTGCAGAAGGCTGTAATATTCTACCCTCCCTCAAAACTGACAGCCTAATGAGTCATGTAATAAATGAGTCAGAGCCATATTGCTACAAGGGGGACTTGTAGCAAAATGGTCATCCAAGCACTGTTCCAGTTTCTTACGGATAGGAAGCATCAAGTGAAATATTCTGAAATTTATTTTGGAAGAAATGTCTCAGTATTACCCAAACTCTCAGACCTCTAAAAATTTGACAGATATGGCAGGCCCCCAAAACTTTATCGGGTTTAATATCCTGCCCTCAGATGTGTAAGTGCCTTTCCAGAATTTACAGAGTGCTTGCCATTTCATCGTCATCAGGTCAAATAACATGATGTTATCAGTATAGGGCAGAGGTGTAAAAACAATAGTACCAAGGCCAAATGTAGCCTGTCACCTGTTTTCATACGTAAACAAAAAAAATGTTATTTGTTATTTATTTATTTATTTGAGAGAGCGAGAGCATGGGGGAGGGACAGAGAGAGAGGGAGAGAGAGAGACAGAAAGAGAGAGAGAGAGAGAGAGAGAGAATCCTAAGCAGACTCCACACTGCCAGTGCAGAGCCTTATGCAGGGCCTGAACTCAAGAACCGTTAGATCATGACCTCAACCTAAATCAAGAGTCATGCACTCGGGGGGCCTGGGTAGCTCAGTGGCTTAAGCGTCCGACTTCAGTTCAGGTCATGATTTTGCGGTTCATGAGTTCGAGCCCCGCATCGGGTTCCGTGCTGATGGCTCAGAGCCTGCAGCCAGCTTCAGATTCTGTGTCTCCCTCTCTCTCTGTTCCTCCCCTGCTCATGCTGTCTCTCTCTCTCTCAAAAATACATAAAGATTAAAATATTTTTTTTTAAATAGTCACACGATTAACCAACTGAGCCACGCAGGCATCTTCCTCATACATAAAGTTTTACTGAGACACAGTCACATCCATTATTGCTTTTTTGTTTGTTTGCGTATAATTGACACACAACGTTACATTCGTTTCAGGTGTACAACATAGTGTTTCAACAACTCTGTACATCACGGCTGTGCTCACCACAAGGGGAGCTACCATTTGTCACCATGCAACACTGTTACAATATCACTGACTCATATTCCCAATGTTGTGCATTTTAACCCCATGACTTATTTATTCCATAACTGGAAACCTGTAACTCCCAATCCCCTTCTCCCCACCCATCTCCCCTCTGACAACCCCCAAGGTGTTCTCTGTATTTATAGGTCTGATTCTGCTTTTTGTTTCTTCGTTCATTCATTTTTTTTCAGACTGTGCATATAAGTGAAATCACATGGAATTTGTCTCTGTGAATTATTTCACTTAACCTAGTATCCTCTAGGTCCGTCGATGTGGTTACAAATGGCAAAATTCTCATCCTTTTCCATGACCAAGTAATATTCCTCTCCCTCTCACTCTGTGTGCATGTGTGTGTGTGTGTGTGTGTGCATGTTTGTGTGTATATTGCATTTTCTCTATCCAGTTGTCTATCAATGGACACTGGACACTTGGGTTGCTTTCCTATCTTGATTATTGCAATTAATGCTGCAATAAACAGAGGGGTTCATATGACTTTTCAAAGCAGTGTTTTTGTTTCCTGTGGGTAAATACCCAGTGTTGGAATTACTGGATCATTTGGTATTTCTATTTTTAATTTTTTTGAGCAATTTCCATATTGTTTTCTACAGTAGCTGTATCAATTTACATTCCCACCAATAAGGCATGAAGTTTCCTTTTTCTCCATATCCTTTGCCCACGCTTGTAATTGCTTATCTTTTTTTATTCTGGCCAATCTGATAGGTGTAAGATACTATCTCATTGTGGTTTTGATTTACATTTACCTGATGTCTGATGATGTTGAACATCTTTTCACGTGTCTGTTGGCCATCTGTATATCTTTGGGGAAATGTCCACTGGGGTGCTTTGCCCATTTTTAATTGAGTTATAATTTGAAAATATATTCTCCCACTCAGTAGGTTGCCTTTTTGTTTTGCTGGTGGTTTCTTTTGCTGTGCAAAAGCTTTTTATTTTGAGATAGTCCTAATAGTTAAATTTTTGTTTTGCTTCTCTTGCCTTAGGAGACATATCTAGCAAATGTTGTTATGTCCTATGTCAAACACTTTAATGCCTATGTCTTCTAGGAGTTTTATGTTATGGTCTATGTCAAAGAATTTAATGCCTATGTTTTTTTCTAAGAGTTTTATGATTTCAAGTCTCACTTTTAGGTCTTTAATCCCTTTTGAGTTGACTTTTGTGTATCATGTAAGAAAGTGGTTCAGTTTCATTCTTTTTCATGTAGCTGTCCAGTTTTCCCTGACCATTTATTGAAGGGATTGTCTTTTCCTCATTGTATGTTTTTATTCCTTTTTCATAGATTTATGGGCCATTTAAGTGTGGGTTTATTTCTAGGATCTCTACTCTGTTCCAATGATTTTTATGTCTATTTTTATACCAGTGCCTTACTGTTTTGATTTCTACAGCTTTGTAGTATATCTTGAAATCTAGGTGATACCCACACATGTTAATTTACTTAATGTCCATGACTGTTCAATGGCAGAGTTTATAAGTTATGACACAGACTATATGGTCTGCAAGGTCTAAAATACTTCCTACTTGACCTTTCACAATAAAAGTTTGTGAACTCTGGTACAGCAAAATAGTGCAAGTGTGTCCAGATAATTGAGGTCCTTTCAATCTACATCGAGACAGAGAAGGAGATTAATATAGTTTTGAATCGAGACTGTGAAAGTATACTTCTGTGTTTCAAGTGAATGCTAATGATATCTGATCCTCCCTCTAGACAGGCATTGGAAAATGTAGTTCCCCAGATCTATAGCTATATGTAAAGAAGAAGAAGAATGGTGATTTCTTCCAGAAAAGACATAACCCCAACACGAAAATTATGATTGAGGCTACCAGTTTGCTAGATTTATGGAAGGTTATCATCATTTATCAAGATTTATATTTTCTTTCCTTTTTTTACATACCACAGCAGTGAACTAAGCAGAAATGTAATAAGACTAACCATTGCTATGTCCTTTAAGTTTTTGATGGTGGCATTTATCACTGCTACTTCATTCAAGATGCACAACTACTTGTGAATTACTGTAAATGGAGGATGTGGACAGTTTTTTAAGCTTACACCTGGCCCATTGTAGCATAATGGCTCTTTTTTCACATGTGAAGGAACAGGATGATGGTTCTGCAATTTGCTAATTATATTCATTTGACTTTTGCTTTCTATAGCTGGGTAAGTAAATGACCAAGTATTTATGCACTCAGAAACTGAGATGGGACCATTTGGGTCAGGAGTCTAATTATTATTGTGTGCCCTCTGATCATCCACACTTTAAAAGGAAAGTCTACTCATTCCTTTATTATCAGTGGTATTTTGGATTCTGTATCCTATAGATCCCTCAACATCTAGATTTTCTTTTCCTGAATGAAGAGCTACTTTTACAAACAACTGTACGTTGCCTTAGGAAGACATAGCTATTGTATACTATTGCTATAGCATTAAAGTTTCTTCCTTAAACACATGTGATCTTCCTTTCCATCATAGATTCTGGAGTCCAACAACTGGCTTAGATCTGGAAACTGGGTAAATGAGAGTGATTTTTCCAATGGGTCAGTTGACTCTTGTCTCTTCCTAATCTTTAAAAATACACACACACACACACACACACACACACACATACACACACGCACGCACACAAATAAAACATTATTCTCATTGTCTGTTCATCTACTTTGCCACTTGAAACACCATCACCAAGATCCTGGACTTGCTGTCTGTCAACTTTATCTCTAAAAAATATGTGTGCCACTTTATCTCGGCTATTTTGAAATTCTTTCATCCCTATCTATTAAGGTCATGCTGGAATCTCTCATTTTTTTCACAGATCATTATTACTTCTAAGCCTCAAGGACCAATTCCAAAAGTATACTAAAATTGACTTAGGCCATTGTTACGGGAGTATTAAATTCTAAACCACTGTGGAGTGCCTCTTGTTTAATAAACTCTCCCCTATCCAATTATATATGTTTATTGGACCCTCCAGATCTATCCCCAGGCATGTTTCAAATTATCCCTGATGGTGTGTACTATCTACTTCTTTTCAGAATACACCCTATCATCTTTGGGCCATGCAGTCACTAAATATTGGTTTAGAACAATAAAAAAGGAACATATTTTGAGAGGGGCAAGTATCACACTGGTTGGCATTTGCTTTGGGCAAAAACCTTGCATAGTCTTCATACTACGAGATATTATTCTCTTTATAAGAGTAGAAGACCACTCTGAATCATAGAAGGTCTAGGGAAATCTGAGGATTCAAGATTCTCAACGCATCTACTGAATTTTCCCATGCCAGATCTTAAGAGTTCTAACCTTTTCCTCCTCCCCCTCCCCTCCCCCTCCCCCTCCTTCTTCTTCTTCTTCTTCTTCTTCTTCTTCTTCTTCTTCTTCATAGACCTAATTTTACTGTAGAAGTCTTACTAGAGCTGAGAATTAAGACTTCTTCCTAACTTGGAAACCCTTACAGTAAGATCTTGAGGCTGATATTCAACAAAATCTTTCCTCTTTTTAAACATTTCCATTGACGCTTACTTCCTTTTAGTATTCCTGGGGTTAACAGGTGATTAAACAGAGACTAGCATGTCGTTCTTTCAGAGCTCTGTGGCAGTTGTTAGCAGCAAGAATCCTTAGATCTCCAATTGTCCCATCACCCCGTATATCCTTCCACACCTATATGTATTCTATTACCCTTCAGTCATGGTTGGCAGTCTTATTAACCTAACTTATCATCCACTACAGTGCCAAGCTGCTACTTGGTCATTAGCAATCTAATGTCAGAACTCTGTTCCTGTGGTTCATAATCCTACCTCTGGCTCCAGTTAATCATTGTTTGTGTTTCCCTTGAACAGATTTTGATACAAGCCTTTGATTGCAATTGTTTATTTTGAGAGGGGTCACAGGTTGCACTGGTAGATAATAGCAATGTAAATCAGGTAAGAGAAGACTCTCAGTATAGTGTGTGCTAATGAACACTCATAAGGCCACCTGGGGCTTGATCCCACAGGAGACCCCTGAGAAACCACATGAAATGCTTCTTTGTTAGACACAAGCCTTGTGACAAAAATCGAGCTGAATGTAAATAAAACGGGAAATAAAATGCCCATTCCTTTGGGGCAATCTGGGACTTCAAGTATAGTAAGGATAACTGAAATATGGGTCCATGAATAAAGAAGTAAAATACTCACAAATGTTATCCCAGAGGTAAGATCTAGTGAGAAAATACATTAAAAAAACTATATGTATATATATATATATATATATATATATATATATACACACACACACAGTTAGTTAGTTATATAGTTTCATATATTATATATATATTATATATATATAGTCATATGACCTTATGATGAAAAGTATGCTTCATACTCTACACTTCACCATCACTCATCTTACTTTTAGGATCATCTGCTATTAACAATGCATGTATTTAGTTCTTGTGGGAGTTATTACACAAATGTGCATTGCCTTTACAAATATTGCTTTAGTGAGAGCTATATGTGTTCCATCACCCATTCTTCTTAATAGTAAAATTATTGCTTACTTCATATATTCAATTGTCTTTGCATTTTAAAAGTATATGCAGATATGTAGATAGACTTAGATACATATACATATACAGATATCTGTTAACTTTGCATACATTGTAGACAGCATCTCTTGGGGTAGAGACGATAGTGCCCCAATCCTTCACCTAGTGAAGGGAAGTTTGATTTGAGCCTTTCAATGATGTTATTTGACTTTCAGAGTCAAGCCGGTATTTCATTCTATGTAATACCAAGTGCATTGACGAAAAACTAAAACAAAACAACAGCAACAAAAACAAATTGAACAAGCAGCAACAAAAAAGCAAAGATAGAAAATGAATCCATACCTAGCAAATACTCTCAGGCAGTTGTGAGGAGTTTCATCCTTTCCTTGGCTTTATGCCTTCTGCTCAATTATTTAGATATTTTTAATGTGTATCCGGAGATACTCTTTTCTTTGGCTATTCATTCTGGATATGAACTACACAGGGAGTTATTCTAACCCATTATGTAAAATTCCTAACTTCAGAGCTTGAATGTCAAGTTACAGTAACAATAATGAACATATTTTAGACACATGTCCAAAAGCTTTAAAACCAAGCTAACAAGAGAAATGAAAAAAAAAAAAAACTTAGAAAAATGGGAATATCTCTGGATTAGGAATCTGGATGCTTCTGTTACTTCACTGATCAAAATTAATCTTAAAATAAAATGAGCATCTTGTTTCTGCTAGCTCTCTGCTAAGTACTGAGACTAGAGTAGTGAGTAAGTCACAGATTTTACGGTATTAAAAGAGAACTGAATAAATACCATGTGTAATACAGTATGGAGGTAAAGAGACAAAATGTCCAAGGGAAATCAGAGGTGAAGGGCTCATGTCAGTTTTGATGGGCTAGGCTTTCTGGAGGCAGAGGTATTTTGATTTGAAGCATAAAGGAGAAGTGGAGTTTTTGAGGATTGTAGTAGCTTATGGGGAAAAATTAGGTCCATGTAGAGTGGGGTCATTAGGTATTTTCTATAGGGGGTGAGAAAGTAAAGCTTTGCAAGCCATCAGTCTCTGTTGCAACTGCTGGAGTTATGGCAGGAAGACAGGCATAGAAAATATGCAGACAAATCGACAGGGCTAAAGCCCTAATTCAACTTCATTTACAAAAATAGTTGATGGGTACTAGCTTGAAAACCCTTGATCTAAACTATAAGGGGCAAAGGGGTTTTGAGAAATTTAGGACGGCTGTAGCAAGCAGGGGACAGACTGTGAATGATCTTGAATGGGGATGTTTTAGGTTCTCCTTTGTCATTGAGTGGTCACTGGAGGCAACAAGCAAGGTAAGGAGACCATCCGATCTGTTATTGGAACTTCCTCTTTCACTCAAAGTCGTGAGTAGATTAAGGAGGCAAAATAGGGACAGATAATCCAATTAGGAAGGCATTACAATAACCAGACCAAGAATGAGCTGAACCCTAAGCACCTGTGCGCCCTCTCTCTCTCTCCACCTGTGACCTTGCTGTGTGGCCCCAGGTGTGCTATGTGTTTCCAGGTTCTGTAAGTTACAACACTTTGTTTTTTCAAAGTTTCCTGATGGCTATTGCTTAAGGGCATCTTGCAATAATAAGAAACACAATTGTTGGCCCAACCACAACATTGCTTATTGATAGGTTAAGACGGGCACAAAACGAAGTACAAAATATTTTATAGAACAAGCTTATACTAAACAATTATTTACTTTTTTTTTTTTCTTTCCACGTTTTTATTTTTATTTTTGGGACAGAGAGAGACAGAGCATGAACGGGAGAGGGTCAGAGAGAGAGGGAGACACAGAATCGAAAACAGGCTCCAGGCTCCGAGCCATCAGCCCAGAGCCCGACGCGGGGCTCGAACTCACGGACCGCGAGATCGTGACCTGGCTGAAGTCGGACGCTTAACCGACTGTGCCACCCAGGCGCCCAACAATTATTTACTTTTAGCTGCAGTTCCACCTAGAATGAGCATCCTGGATTATTATTTGCTAAATCTGGCATGCTTACAAGTATATAGTTCATTTTGTTTGTAACTCGAAAGGAGAGACATGGCTATGAAATATAAACTGATAATCATCTACATATAGCTGATGAGGGAAGCTCTGAACACACCAGCTTTCTGACCCTGGCCAAGTTACCCTCACCTCACATTTGTGTTAAATGGAGACTGCATTAACTGATTTTCTTCAGCCTTTTCTGTTTGAAGATAATATATAACTACCAGCACACTTTCTTGAATACATTTACTTGTTATTGTTGTGCGATTGGCTACTATGAACAAAATTTACTGTAATTTTACAGAGTGCACTATATTGAATTTTTAGAGAAGAGAAAATTATCATTTGCATGCAAAAGTATCTCTGGATCTACTTTTTTTTCCCCAACCCTTTCACAGAAATTAATGGCCAGCCATTCTGATATAGAAATGTTTATTTCTCTAAAACCATTTTCTCTCATTCATTCACTTTGGTCACAGTAGGCCATATTTGGATCATAAATTTTGATTTATACTCAAGTCACACTGAGGGGATATTGATTCACTTGAACGTATTTGATGCATTACATTTCTGAATGTTACAGTTGCCTACAAAAGAGCAAAATTACTTCTCTCTATTCTTATCCTCAAGGGAGCTTCATATTTGAGACACAGTCACATTTGATCCCCATATGGGTTTAAGGCCCTGTTGTAAATAGCTGGTCAGAAGGCAAGAAGCTCCTCCATATGGAAGAATAATGATGTCAGGGTCCCCAACCCCCATGATGTTAAGAATGATCATCAAATAAATTCAATGATGTTTTGATAATTTAAGAATACTGACAGCCATGATCAACAAGATTGTGAAGCATTCATATTGTGATCAGAATCACTATAGGTAGGAAACTGAAGCCCAGGAGGGCCAAGTGATTTACCAGAGTAGGTTCCCCCTGTGAATAAAGGAACTAACTCGAATATAGGGATTACAGCCTTAAATCTTATTATCTCTCCATTGTACCATGTTGCCCTTATCAGCTTCATAGGTTTCCCTCACAAATAACTGCAGTTATTTTTAAGGAAATTATATGAGGGAGTGATAACAAAGAATGTTAGAGAACTATAGAGCAGACTTAAAAAAAAAAAAAAAAGAAAGGTCAAGTCTACAGTCTGCTCTACCAGTGGTAGTATAGAAAGATGCACTTCAAATTGATTTAAGAGGTTAATCTCGTGTTAAGTGTTCCTACCACAAAACCAAACAAATAAACAAACAAATGAAACAACAAAAAGGACACACTGAGAGGTGTTGGCTATGTCTGTCACCTTGATTAGAGTGATGGTACCCTGGTGTATACATACCTGCAAACTCACCAAATTGTACCCATGAAATATGTATAGTTCTTTGCATATCGATACCTCAATAGCTGTCACAAAATAAAATAAAAAGAAAGGGAAAATTCTTATCTCTCAAGGAATTAGAAGAGGCAATCTGAAGACTTAGAAGTTCAGGAATGGTTGGATACAAAAAATCCTTGATAGTATATATAATTAAATATCACCTACAGCACTGTGTCCTGTTACGCTCTTAATAAATCAGTCTGAAGCTAGATGCAGGCTATCAGAATTTTGAGAGGTCTAGAAACTAGCTATGGAAGCAACACTTAAAAGATTTTTAGACATTTTAGCTGGCAAAGAGGATATGGGTGAGGCTCAATGTCCTATAGAAAGAGGAGACTCATTCTTTGTGACCCCAAAGGGCAGAGCTAGCGCCTTACATTAATGAAAAGGAAAAGAATGAGAAAGCAGGGAGATGGAAGGGGAAGAACAGAAAGCAAACTATTATCTAGTAAGCACTTCCTGTATACCAAGGAGTTTGAACATGTGGTTAATCTTTATGCTTCTAGTAATTTACTTAGAAGTCCTGAGTTGAGAATTTGATAGACGGATGCACTTACTTTTTAATTACTTTTGCATTAAAAATGTGGACAAATACCTTAACTGTCCCAAAGACTCATAGACCCCATTATAGATATGAAGCTCCCAAATATAATTTTTGTTTCTCCATCTTACTAAAACATTTGGTCTTATGATGTCCAAAGATGAGGGTTGGGGTGAATATGTGTCAGGTTTCACTGTCCAGCTTCTGTTTCCTTTACTTCTGGTACCAGCCTCTCCAATTTCCCTTAGCAATCCTTCTTTCCTTCAGTTCTATCCTACGTGGGTTAGATGGTTCAGATTCTTTACTGTTCTATGGGTGGCCATAATTTTAAACAGTGAATTTCACTTGTGCATCCTTATGGCTATGTCACCACATAGGTCACAAGAATGGGTTTGCTATCCAATTTAAGGCAATAAATGATAAACTTAAGGAATCCTTCCATCTCCCTTCCCCCATCCCTTAATTTTTACCTTCCTTTTCTTTCTTTCTTTTTTTTTTTTTTTTTCAAATAGTTGGGTACAGTGAAGCCTTGTTTACTGGTTTCCGTGTTATAAGGACATAAGCCTGGAGCAGATAGAGACCTCATGGAGGGAAGTTATGGAATGAATTATGGGATTATCCTAAAAATATCATAAAAGAAAGCCGACCTTAAGGAGAGAAAGATAGAGGGGCACCTGGGTGGCTCAGTCGGTTGGGTGGCTGACTACAGCTCAGGTCATGATCTCGCGATCTGTGAGTTCAAGCCCTGCATCGGGCTCTGTGCTGACAGCTCAGAGCCTGGAGCCTCCTTCCGATTCTGCACCTCCCTCTCTCTCTGCCTCTTTCCTGCTTGGTCTCTCTCTCTCAAAAATAATAAACATAATTTTTTTAAAAAAAGAGAGAAAAATAGAATGTCAATGACTCAGCCTCCTTTGAGCTCTTGGATATAGCAGAGAGGGACCACCTTTGACTTTTGTAGAGAGCCGAAAGCTTATTTTAAATGATGCTCATTTAGGAATGTTTTTCATCATTGATTAACTGGTGGGAAGGCCCTCTGTTTGCACTCTTCAGCCATGCCATTCCTGTGTCATCTCTTTTGTTTCTCAAACTCTAGGACTCATCAACTCTAACATGCAAGTTATTACAGCTCTCTGCCATACATACATCGGCATTTTCAGCTTCTTTAGATTCTGCATATAAGCGATGTCGTACAGTATTATCTTTCTCTGTCTGACTTATCTTATTGGCATAATGTCTTCAAGGTCCATCCATCCATGTTGTCACAAATGGATTTCCTTCCTTCTCATGGCTGAATAATAATATATTAATTATATTATATTATATTATATTATATTATATTACGCTACGTTACGTTACATTACATTACATTATGTTATATTATATGCAATATATGTGTTACATCTTCTTTATTCATCCATTGACAGATAATATAGATTGTTTTCATATCTTCACTGTTGTAGATAAAATGTAATAAGCATGGGAACAGAGTTATCTCTTTGAAGTCCTTGTTTCATTCCCTTTGGATATATACACAGCAGTGGAATTGCTGGGTCATGTGGTAGTTCTAAAAACAGAGAGTGGATTGGTAGTCACCAGGGGCAGGTCAGATGGGGGAAGTGGAGAGATGTCATTTAAGGAGAAAAACTTGCACATAGTAGATAAACACATCCTGGATATCTAATACATAGCATAGTGATTATATACAACAGCACTTTAGTATGAACATCAAACATGCTAATAATTATTAAGCATTCCCACCACAAAGAAGAAATGAGAATTACGTGACATGATAGAAGTGTTATCTAATGCTACACGGCAATCACATTGCAATATATAAATGTAGCAAACCAACATGTTGTATACCTTAAACTTACACAAAGTTATATGTTAAATATATTTCATCAAATAAAAAAAAAGTAATGGGTGATTGTGAGAAAGAAAGAAAGAAAGAAAGAGAGGGAGGAAGGAAGGAAGGAAGGAAGGAAGAAATGGAAGGGAAAGGGGTGAAGAGGGGAGAGGTTGGGAGAGAAAGGAAGGAGAGGAGAGGAGAGGAGAGGAGAGGAGAGGAGAAGAGAGGAGAGGAGAGGCGAGGCAAGGCAAGGGAGGGCAAGGCAAGGCAAGGCAAGAAAAGAAAGGAAAGGAAAGGAATCTGATCACCTTTAAACCATGATGGCAAAGGTGACATGAATGCCGAAGTGACATTGGACCTGCAGGCCAGCAGTTAGATGCTCAGGGGCAAGGGAATTTTATGCCCGCTCCAAGGCAGGCTGGGCAAAATTAGACAAGGTTGGCAAAATTCAAATCTCTCCAAAGCTTAATGTTGAGGATTCTCTGACAGTGATTTGCTTCTGTAGCAAAATTATTAGGCTAAGATACAGGGAGAGAGAGTTTCAGCAAATGAAAAAGATCTAAGTCAGGAGAGAGCATAATGCTTGGGAACAACAGAGAGGTGGTCAATGAGGCTGAAATGCAGATAAAAAGGAAATCAGTCATAGGAACATGGACCAAAGATGAAAACAAGGGTTAGGCTTTTTCATCATGGAACAGAATTTGTTCATTATTCTAAAAGACATGGCAAGTTATATGGGCTGAATCATGTCCCCTCAAAATTTATATGGTGAAGTTCCAATGCCTAAACCTCAGAATGTCACTACATTTGGAGGTAAGGTCTGTAAAAAAGGGATTGAGCTAAACAAGCGCATTGGGGTAAAGCTCTAACCCATTATCATCAGTGCCCCTTATAGGAAGAGGAAGAGACACCAAGGATACCTGTGGACAGGACGATGACCATGTGAAGACAAAAGCAAGAGCTCTCTCTCTCTCAAAATAAATAAATACACTTAAAAAAAAGAATTTTGGGGGGCACCTGGCTCACTTGGTTAAGTGTCTGACTCAATTTTGACTCAAGACATGATCTCATGGTTCGTGAGGTCTCACATCATGGAGCCTGCTTGGGATTCTCTATCTCCCTCTCTCTCTCTGCCCCTCCCCTGTGCTCTTTCTCCCTCTCTCTCTTTCTCTGTCTCCAAATAAACAAATAAATAATTGTAAAAAATATTACAAAGGTTTTTTTTTTAAATAATAATTTACTTTTAGACTTTGACCAATAGAGGCCCCTAAAAAAGGCTCACTTGTTTTTATAAGATGCTGTTGTAATCCCATAGAGATCACACTGGAGGAAGAATTGGAACACTTATTTCTGAAACCCCTCTTTCCCATACCAGTTTTTAGTTCCCTAAAAGGTCACTTAGTTTCTTGAAAATTAAGCTTGCTTATTGCTAAAGTGGAATTAACAATATTTACTTTGTGATATTTTTATATTGCAATTGGGACAGGATGTTGGACAGCCTAGTGCCATGGCTAGAACATACTAAATGACAAAAATGACTAAATTCATTTCCTTGAATGTAGCCTTCAATATAACAGAAATGTCTTCTCTGTCTTTCACCATGGACTCCCCAGTATTTGACACAACTGCTGGCATATAAAATCTATTTAACCATCACTTCTTGGATTAATTAGTTAATATCTTGACATTTAACTTCTTTACGCTATCTTTTAAATTGTTTGTTTTAGTTTTTGTTTTATTTTATATATTTTGAGAGAGAGAGAGAGAGAGAGAGAGAGAGAGAGAGAGGCAGAGAAAGAGAAGGCAAGAGAGAATCCCAAGCAAGGGGGTCTCAAACTCACGAACAGCGAGACCATGACCTGAGCTGAGATCATGAGTGTGATGCTTAACCAACTACTCCACCCAGGTGCCCCTCATGTACACTCTCTTCTAATTATTGTATTAATTTTCACTGATAATAACACGTAGGGAGACTTGATCCCACTCCACTTTTAAATGGCTGAGAAGTACACCAGTGAAGTGATCAGTCAAGAACGGAAAAGTTGATTGGGGCCAGAGCATGGGAAATAGTCTCAGCAATCTGCTAGTTCGTCTTCAGGGTGACTAAATAGTCCAGTTTGCCCAGATGAGTTCAGATATAAACTTATTGTCCAGAAGTAATTATAAGCGAACCCCCTTTTACTTGCAAGGGTGTCTGACTTTGGATCATAAATCACATGAGAACTCTAGTGCTATTGTCTGTTGCGGAAGCTAACAGCCCTTCTCTAGCACAGCCAGGTGATTGGGGACTCAGGAAGTCACGACATGGTCCGATTTGTTGTCGACCAGCTCAAATCCCAGAGGGCGTATATCTATATTTCTCTTTTACCCACCTTTATTCCCCAGGTCCATAAAATTCCATTTTTCCATTCTTCTTTCCTCCAAATAGAACTTCTGTGACTATTTGAGGACTGCTATGTGTTCCTATTAGGTCTTCTCATGTTTGAACAACACATTACTAGTTACTTTATTTATTTTTTTCATAATTTGTCATTTTCCAGGTTTCTCGTTACACTGGTCACACCTCCCTGGATGAGCTCAAAGTCACCAGTTAGAACTCAGAACCACAGGGCTTCTTTCTTCTCCTTCGTTTGTCCTTTCACATCTTTTTTTCCCCCTCTGTTTCTTTTTCTCTCTCTCTCTTTCTGTTGTTCTGCCTCTCCTGTCCCTGAACAAGAGACAACCAACTCTCTGTTCCTGCTCGTTCAGTGTGTTAGGTTCTTGAACGTTGTCACTGCTATCGATTTATTTCTAGTTCTCTGGTCCTACATCTCTGTCCCTTCCTCTGCTTTCACCTTCAAACTCTGTTTCTGTTTTACGATTCTTTTCTCTTCTGTCCGTCTTGTTCCACTCTCCTTTCCTCTCTGAGCCAAGGGTATCACTCAGCATAGGCCTGTTATTCAGATAGTGCCACCCTTGTCTGTTGTCCCCGAGTAACTGGCAGTTGTGAGCGATACGAGTTGCAAGGTCAGGCTGCGGAAAACTGGGATCTGAAGCGTCACGTGGAAGGGTAGCAGGACCTGTTTTTATCCATTTTCTGTTTCTATTTTCCTGCAGGTCACATTGTGTTTCAAAGTTCTGTGAAATAATATTACAGATTTTCCTGTTATCATCACACCTAGCGTTCAGCAGAGATGATCCCTGGGAAAAAAAAATGAATAATGAGGTTTTGGTAAGATTCTAAGTGTGAAATTAACCCAAATAGAAAAGGTTTGCATTCTGGAGAAGGCTGGAGAAATAAGAAGCATTAAATTGAAAAGTCAGATTGACCTGCCGCGCAGACAGACATTGTTTGGATGTCTATCTGAGAGGACAAATGTAGATTTGAGGGTGTCAAAAGGCAGTCATTTTTGCACAAGAGTCCCTCCTTTCATTTGCAATTAAACGAATAGACCTGCTGCAGTTCTCGTTGAAACCTGGGATGAGACATGTATGTGAACCTCCACCGAGGTCTGCTCAGTAGGTTTTAAAAAGAACTATTATATATTTAGCGCTCAGTATGTTACTGGCATTGAGCTGGGCATTTTCACGCATGTGTAAAGCTTTTAATTCTGCAGCCCCTGGGTGGCTCAGTCAGTTAAGCGTTTGACCTTGGCCCCGGGTCATGATCTCCTGGTTCCTGAGTTTGAGCCCCCATTGGGCTCTGTGCTGATTCTGCTTCGGATTCTGTGTCTCCTTCTGTCTCTACCCCTCCCCCATTCGCGCTCTGTCTCTCTCTCTCAAAAATAAAATTAAAAAAAAAAACAACCTTTTAATTTTCAGATGATTTCCGTCTTGTGAGAGAGTTGTAAAAACAGTACAAAGGATTCCCATGTACCAGGATTTTTCAGCGGGAGGTGATTTCACGTCCTCTCCCCCAGGGATATTTATTTGGCAATATGTGGATATTTTGAGGGTCACAATGGGGTGGGGGGGCATGCACATTCTCCTCGTATCTTGTGGGTAGAAGCCAAGGATGCTGCCCCAAATGGTCCAATGCAGAGGACAGACTCTACAACCAAGATGAACCTGGCCCATGTTATTAGTTCTGAGGGTGACGATCTCTGCCACGTGCCCTTAATTCAAATCCCAAATGTTAACTTCTTACATAGTCATGGTACAATGATGAAACACAGGAAAAATGGGAAACTAACACTGAAACATTACTGTCATCTAATCTATAGATCATATTCACATTTTTCTACCTATCACACTTGTATCTTTTATACACACACACACACACACACACACAAATTTCAACCCAGGATCTTGCATTTACTTCACATGTCTTCTTAGTCTCCTTTAAAGTTTCACGTCCTTGATACTTTTGAAGACTATTGCCCGGACATGGGGTAACGTCTCCTCTGATTTTGTACAATATGTTGTTTTTTTTTAATTTTATGGTTCAGGTTATGTATTTTTGATAGGAATATGCAGAAATGATGTGTCCATCTTAGTGAATCATAGCAAGAAGCAGATGACATTGATTTTTTGCATTAGTGATGATGTTAACTTTGATCACTTGATTAAGGTGGCATCTTCCATTGGGGCGCCTGGGTGGCTCAGTCGGTTGAGCGTCCGACTTCGGCTCAGGTCATGATCTCGCGATTTGTGAGCTCGGGCCCCGCGTCGGGCTCTGTGCTGACAGCTCAGAGCCTGGAGCCTGCTTCGAATTCTGTGTCTCCTCTCTCTCTGCCCCTCCCCTGCTCATACTCTGCCTCTCTCTGTCTCTCAAAATTAAATAAATGTTAAAAAAAATTTAAAGGAAAAGGTGGCATCTTCCAGGTTATTTTTCTGTAATGGTATTGTTTCCCCCTTTGTAATTAATAAGCATCCCATCACAGTCATTTATAAATTATGTAAATATCCCATTTTTAAATCAGATACCCATCCATTAATTTTAGTACTCTTTAATTATTCTTGCCTGAAAAAAAAAGTTGTTATTTTAGAATTTGAGCAATAGTGTTTTCCTTTTTCCACATTTTAAAAAAATTTACTCATTGGTTGGAATTCTCTTGTAAAGACCTTTCCTTTGTCCTCCATGTATTAGTTTATTCAATTACTCATTGACTTCAGCCTAGACCCAAATGCTTCTACTTTTTCTTAGGGTTATATCCCATTACTATCATCATCATTTGTCTCCTTATTATGGTTACCACTCTTATTTTGCTCTATTATTTTGTTGTTGCTGTTGTCGTTGTTGTTATTGTCATATTTGGCCCTTGAGACCCCCCTTCAAAGTTGCCTTTTATGCATTTTTGAAATGTTGTCCAGTTTGGGGAACTTCCGTCCTTTCTGATACAACCAGAGACTCCAGGCTCATCTTGTACTTTCTCTGCCCTGGCTCTGGAATCAGCCATTTCTCCAAGGAGTCCTCGCACTTTTTACTTGAGAGTGACACTTGGAAATCAAGCTGTGGCAGTGAGTGAGCCCCCTAGTCCTGGGGTATCACTGCTTTCAGTTCCTCTCAGTACACAGAGGTGGGAAATATACATATGCATACACACATCTAAATTTCTGTATCTATCCGTGTGTATGTCTAAAAACATACATTTAATACATATACCTCCAATTTCAACACAACACCAAGCTTCTATCCTCTCCTCTTTTTCAAATATTTATAGCTTTTTTCCCGGATGGTGAGAAATCTGTCTATCACTTGCAAAATTTATCGATTAGCCCCTTCATAAAATACGAGTAAAGTGTTGTTAGCAATGCTAACACATATCAATGCGAACACACACCTGTTACCTTACAAAAAGTATTTTGTGTACAATTTTTCGGTCTTTGGTTCTGGATTACGCAATAAAACTACTTTGTTCTGAAGTTACCTTTATTGTTTTCTCTTCTCATTATTGTTATGCTATTTATTTGTAATACAATTATTACATCCATTTGCTTCTATGGGCATTCCCTTTCGGTTTCCCTTTTTATTATTGCCAATATTAGAGATTAAAAGAGATTGTAAAAAATATTAAAAGTTAGAATTTATCAGGGCTCTTTGATGGCTCAGTCAGTTGGGCATCTGTCTCTTGAATTTGGCTCAGCTCATGATCTCACAGTTCCTGAGTTGGAGCACCCAATCAGGCTCTGTGTTGTCAGCTTGGGATTCTGTCTCTCTCTCTCTCTCTCTCTCTCACCTTCCCCCACTCATTCTCCCTCTCTCTCTCTCAAAATAAATAACAAAATAAACTTTAAAAATATTTGGAATTTATCAAAAAACAGTATTCAGAGAAGTACCCCTTTTTTTTTTTTTTTTTTTTTTTTTTTTTTTTTTTTAGTGTTTACTTATTTTTGACACACAGAATCTGAAACAGGCTCCAGGCTCCGAGCTGGCAGCACAGAGCCCGACGCTGGGCTCGAACTCACGGACAGTGAGATCATGACCTGAGCTGAAGTCAGATGCTCAACCGACTGGAGCCACCCAGATGCCCCAGAAGTACCACTCTTTACACCCAGTCCTCTACTCCCATCCCATTCACCCATCCTTCCTACTGTTTCCATTCACTTCTGGAGATAAACAATCTTACTGATTTCTGCCTTATCCTTCCTGTGTTTCTTTTCACACAAATGGACAGATACATGTATATTTTCCTAAGTCCCCTTATTTTTTACATGAAAGACACCATGATACAGTATCCTTTTGCCCTAAACATAATATTTTACTTAATTCTTGAAAAGGTTCTTTGAAATATTCGAAATAAAGTTATTTAAGAAGCCCTAAAATCATTCGCCAAGAGATTCTTATAATTTTCCTTGGTTGGTCTTTTAGACGTGACAGGTTCACAATCTCTGTTGAATTATAGTTAATGGTATAAGTTCTATTTTTTCAAAATTACCCCTGAAATTACTTACCTACTTTCCTAAAAATCTTTATTGACCCTCTGGCACACAAGATAAAATACAAATTCATTAGTCGGACGTAAAAAGCTCTTTATGTTCTGACTAATTATCTGGCCTCATTACTTGCCAATATCCTTCCCAATCTCAACCTTTGAATATTCCTTGCACGCACGCTAAGCTAAAGTCACACTGAACCACAGCATAAAACAGTATTCCAAACACATCGATTTCTTTCATGCCTCGGGACTTTTCACAGGCTGATTCTTCACTGATGAGTGAGGGATCCATTTGGAAAAATTTTCTAGACGTTTAAGCCAGGTAAGTGCACCACCTAGGTAACAAATATACTCGCTCCCAAGAACAAATGAGGTTTATTTTTCTTGGTCCCACAACCACAGCCTCTACGTATTTTTTGTTTGTTTCTTTGTCACTCTGTATTTTAATTTTCTGTCACTCTCCCCTGAAAGTAACCTCTTTGCAAGCAGAGTTCAAGTCAGAGTCCTTTGATGAATATCTAGGAGATTAAATAATACCTGGCATCTTTTAGGTGACTAGTTAATTATTTATTCAGTTTAATACTAATAAAAATGAATGCTTCTAGGGGCACCTGGGTGGCTTGGTCGGTTGGGCGTCTGACTTCAGCTCAGGTCATGATCTCGCAGTTCCTGAGTTCAAGCCCCATGTGGGCTCTGTGCTGACAGCTCAGAGCCTGGAGCCTGCTTTGAATTCTGTGTCTCCCTCTCTCTCTGCCCCTCCCCCACTCGTGCTCTCTCTCTCTCTCTCTCTCTCTCTCTCTCTCTCTCAAAAATAAATAAAAACATTAATTTTTTTAAATGGACACTCCTACTGATGAAAAAGTCATTAACAGAATTCTAAAATCTAGATCTACATTTTAGAATTCTGTTAATGACTTTTTAGATCTAAGGTCTAGGTCTAGATAGCTTTTGATAAAGTCTTGTTTCTTTATTTAATTTTCTAAATAAAAGGTTGTTTATAAACTCATTCCTACTATACAACCCTTTCTATGTTTTAGATAGAAAGGAAATGTAAAGATCATATTTGTTTTCCAGCACAAGTGTATTTTGCAGTGTTAATTTAATTATATTTTTGCTTTTAAGACTTTAAGATTCTATTTTCTTTTCTTTTTTTTTTAATGTTTATTTATTTCTGAGAGAGGGAGAGACAGAGTGCAAGCTGGGGAGGGGCAGAGAGAGAGGGGGAGACACAGAATCTGAAGCAGGCTCCAGGCTCCGAGCTGTCGGCACAGAGCCCGACGTGGAGCTTGAACTCAAGAAACGTGAACTCATGACCTGAGCTGAAGTCGGGCGCTCAACCGACTGAGCCACCCAGGCGCCCCCAAGATTCTATTTTCAAATGATCTAGTGGCAATTGGTTTGTACTCTTTTTGTTGTTTGTTGTTGTTGTTAATTAGTTTTTCCTCTTAAGCCGCATACATTCAGCCCCTCTTCAGTTGCGACCCCAAATATTCACTGGATACGTACCCTTACTCCTCATACTCTTTTGCTTTCTATGGGATGGACACCACCTCATGTCCAGGGGAGTACATGTAACCCCGGGCCTGTTCAATAAGGACATGGCATGTCCCTTCTTACCGTAATTCGTTCCAGTATAAGCATGTGACCCAATTCGTGCCAGTAAGAATCAACCTAATGTAGCGCTTTTGTTGAAATGCTAAGAAAATAAAATTCGCTCTCATGGTGATGAGGATGCTGCGAGGACCGAATATAAACCTGGAGCTCCTGGCAGATATCTTGTTCCAATAGAAATGGCAGCTTCGTGGAGGAAAGCAAAGCCAGAAATGCAAGAAGCAAGACAAAACCCTGAGGTCATTAAGTGAGCACTTGAAACTCAGCTCAACTCCTGGACTTGGCGGTCATGGAAACCTCTTTGAGGTGGAACCTTTGGAGCAGGTTGTTGGTAAAGACAGAGAGAGAAATCCAAGCAGCAAACTGTCTAAAGCAAAGGTTGGCAAACTCTTTTTTTTCTGTAAAGAATCAGGCAGTACATATTTGAGGCTTTGTGAGTGATAAGGTCTGTGTGATGGCGACTCAACTCTGCTGTTGTAGTGCGAAAATAGCCACAGACAATACGCAACCGTGTATAGCTGCGCTCCAATAAAATTTTATTCATGGACATTGAAATTTGAATTTCATATAATTGTCATGTGTCTCTAAATATTACTCTTGCTCTGGTCCTTTCTAACCCCTTTCAAATGAAAAAAAAATGTATTATACCTATAATATGTGTGTATATACAATATATAAATAAAACAATAATTAAACTTTTAAAAATAAAAATGACATTGGTAAAAATTGTTTATTTATTTATTTTTGAGAGACGGAGTGAGAGAGAGAGGCAGAGAGAGGAGGCAGAGAATCTGAAACAGGTTTTATACTGTCAGCTCAGAGCCCGACACGGGGCTCGAACCCACGAACTGTGAGATCGTATCCTGAGTCGAAATCAAAAGTCCGCCAGTTAACCGACTGAGCCACCCAGGCACCCATAAAAATTAGATTTTTAATTAAATTAAGAAATTAAATATATATGTGCATTATGTATACATACATCTGTGTTATTATATATACGCATATAACCATATGTGTATATAAAATTATTATTAGCTCATGTATATAGTATATGTACATATATATAAATTGTATATATATACAATTCATACATATTCATATTCAATTCAAGTCATATACAATTCATATAATTCGTATATATACATATACATTAATATATATATTCATATATATACATTCATATATATATGTGTATAATTAGCTCATACGTCACACGGTTATAGGCAGCAAGAAGTGTTTGCTCCATGGGCCACAGTTTGCCAACTCCTGTTCCAGAGTGGCATGAAACCTTACCTGGGATACTAGGAGACAGAATCTCTCTCTTTTTTTCTAGACCGTGTTTCCTATTTATGGATTTCTTTTCAAACAAGGATACTGGACAAGTAGAACAGGTACGATAACATGGATATATAATATTAAGGGTGATAGGTGTGTGGACGTGCTGAAGGGAAACGCACTATAGCCAAAGGAAAATATATTAATATAGGTCAGTCACAATGAGTTAAAGGGTTAAATTAAGAGAACATTTTACAAGTACATTCGTCCCCTGGTAGATTGAGCTCATGAGTAGCTTAACTTCTTGCCTTTTTTCTGTAATCACGGTCTTCACCATATGACTTTACCAACAGGCAAGGAATTCTCAGACAGGTGAGCAAGCTGAACCGAGATCAGAGACATCTGACCGTCCAGATGCTGGAGAACTAAGAGCTTATTTCCCGTTCTGCTACAGACTTTTTGTGGCTATTTCTCATGCAACACTATTGCTGCAAAAATCAATTGATATAAAGCCTTATGGAGTGGCAAGCAAAATGGGGCTGAAAAAGAAATACAGCTTCACACTTGTGAAACACTGTCCTTTCCTGTGGCCACTAAAGCAAGATGAGCCAAGAATATTGTGGCTCGTCTAATACATCACTAAGTAGAGCGAAGGTTTAGGTACAGGCTGAACACAAATGCGCACGTACCTCAGGCACTGCTCAAAGGATGCAGCACGAGAACTCCCCCTCACAGTAAAGAAAGATCTCATTAAGCCAAGAGCCACATGGACATGAAAATAAATAGTAGAGAAGTAACAGCAAGTGATATCAAGAGATCCACATAATAGGGGCACACGAAGAGAGAAGTATGTGTTACAGGAAAAAATAAGGTGTTGAGAGGAATGTGAGTTTAGAATAACATGGTGAAATTGAGTTGAAATATCCAAGAGCTTTTGGGCATAGCATGGAGGGCTTATGTCTTCCACTGTCTTTGTTTTAAAATCATGGCGATATTAAGTCATGCAACGACATGCATTTGGTGTCGCCTGTGCCATTTGAAGGCAAAGAAATCTGGAAATATCCTGGGACTGAATCACCATAAAGGTGCATTTTCTGAGTTATCTGTGTTAAGAGATCAGAGGAACTAGAAGCTACCTGCTTAGATGTTTCTCCTGACTCAGGACATTAAGGTTTCTGGGAGAAGGGGGAGCTTATGAGGGTAGAGCAACAGTAATAGCAGCAGTAATAATAATAACACCCACATTTATTGAGTTTTTTATTTTCCAGGCGCAATGATTATTAAGAAATTTACTTGCACTGTATCAGTAAACTGTGCAAACACTAAGTATTGTTATTGTTCTCATTCATTCATGGATAATGAAAGTAAACTTCAAGGAGGTCAAATCATTTACCTAAGATCACACAGCTAATAAATGAGAGGGAAGAGCCTTTAATAAATTTTGAGTTTGAGCTTTAGTATCGGCAGAGCAGGGGAAGTGATCAATGATTTTTAGTGGTCACAGAATTCGTTAAACAAAGACGCTTGTTCTGGGTTTTTATGAATGCACGGAAGAGTGCCAGGTATCAGCAGGTCTATCAGGGAAAAGAAGAAAGCCATTCCTGGAAGAGAAAACATTTTCCGAGACACCAAGGCACATGCTTCTGAAGTGTAAGAGGTTTGAGATGACTGGAAAAAAAGGTATAAGGTGACGGCGGCAGTGGGTTGTATTGGAGAACAGGCAAGAGAAAGTAGTGGAAATCCTTCTCTGCCATATTCTAAAGTCTAGGTTTCATTTTACAGGCCCTAGGTGGCCCTGGAATGATTTTAGGCTGGAACGTGACATGGTCAGTTTCAGAGTTTAGAACGTGTACTTGCTCTGACCGTGTAGAGAATAGCCTGGAAATGAGGGAGACCCGTTTCATTTTCATACATTAGGAATACAATCCATTGAGTGTAGGCATATAAGTATATTCACCAGAATTCTATTAATACAGTGCCTTCTGAAGGATGCTAGACTGAGTACCAATAAAGCGAATTATAAGACATGTATTGGCTTCAAAGACTAGCATAGGGAAGCGTATGGTGTTAGACTTCAGATCTATGAGAAGAGAAAGCTCCACCATTTCACCTCTGCACTCCAATTCGCTTCAGAGATATCGCCTTTCCTTTCTAAAATTTCAGAAACAACTGTCATGGAACTTCTAATGGAAAAATGCAATTATCTCGGGTGAATTCTGGACTATGTTAATGCTTCCAATTTCAAGAATCTTCACTTTCCCGTTTCATAACCATTATAAAAATCAAATAGCTTCTTCTTTTTTTTATTTCTAATAATTAATCTTCTCAACATTCTTCTTCCCCGAGGAGCCCTTAAAGGCATCTAGGTTCCCCTTAGAAATTAAAAGCGCTAAAATCTAGTTTCAAATATGAAATTAGGACCATTTTACAAATCTTGTTTGTGTAAGAAAAAGGAGATGAGTCTACACACACACACACACACACACACACACACATGCACACACACATTTCATTGGAATGCGATCAAAATACATCAGTAGGACCCCAGATTCTCAGACGTTGATATAGCTAATTGTGTAACATCAGTGCCTGCTAGATTCTTGGGACTGATAATATATACCTTAAGGACTTAGAAGAGATCCCTTAGCTGTGCTAAGTCGCAGCTTCCTTATCTAAAGCAGGAGATAATCCCATCTCCTAGAGGGCTCCCTGCTGAGGCAGGAGGTAAGCTGCGACGTGAAGACTGAGAAGTCTGTTGCACGTGGAGTTGGTAGAACAGATGAACTGACATCAGGTGTCAAGCCGAAAGGCATCAGGACTATGGATAGGTTAGCCTGGCCAGGGTCCAATGAATGAGGGGCGGGCTGGAGAACGAATGCAACCCATGCCCCTAAGGCCAGGCCTGACAGGGGGCCGCCGTGCACCAAGTAGAAGAGATCAAACTGAGTGTTAAGCACACTGGGAATCTATTGAAGAGCCAAGTGCGGTGTGAAATTCCCTGCTTTGTGTTTGGAAGACATTTTGGAACTAGGTGGCTGTGCTGGTCCTCCAGTGCTGTGAATGCAACCCATGAGGCTGAATTGTACACTTAAAAATGGTTAAAGTGGCAAATTTTATGTGATCTGTGTTTTACCCAAATTCTAAAAAGCTGAGAGGAAAAGACATCTGTGCTGGGAATGTGGGGAACAAATTTAAAAGAGGAGGAAGGGAACCAAGGAACGCAGTTAAAATGTAGAAAGCTCTCCATTCAGTCCTCGCAAAGACCACGGCGTGTTAGGAATTGTTGCCACGCATAGAAATTAAGACCCAGTGACGTTTTGAACCAGAGCAGGAAGAGAAGCTTTCTTCTTAGCACTAAATTAAGAAATGCATTTGTTACCAAATTCCTGTCCCTTTACCTCTTCATTGCTCAATTTTGATGTTTGAATAAGCTCTGCTTTTCATTTCGAAGTCTCTGATATAGAGGTTTTTCCCAACTATGCATGAAAATTCGCATCGACAGAAATATTAATAATTCCTTTATTATAACAGAGCAATTATGCCATATATAGCAATGATTACAGTACATGCATTAAAATAGACTTCATATTGTCTGAAATTTCTGGCAGCAAAGACAATTAAGATATTTTCCCACTTCAGTTGTAGTTATTCCACTATTTGTCACACTGCCTATTAAGCAGATACATTTTGTTTTTTTCGATTACATAACACTAAAGAGAATGAATTTTAAGAAGATATGCCAAAAAAAATCTGTAAATTAGAAAAAGGTCTATTTCATGGGATTCGTGTCAGCCTCATTATTCTTTTGGCAAACTCTTACAGTAAGTAAAAAGAAATCTTTGATACTTAAAGTCTCATAATGGAAGATCTGTAATGATAAGTATAATCAGAGGAAAACTATGTCAGAATTGAAGTACCTTTGACAATGCTCTAATCACATTGGGCAATTGAACGCATTTGTCCGGGGAGAATGAATTCCAATGACTGAGATTTAGGCATTTTGGTATCATGAAAGGAGTCCCAAAACTCCTTGAGCAGTTCAAATGGAATTGTCTTCAATTTGCAATAATAATTTCCATAATTGGACCACGAAAGTAGAAGCAGGGAAGGGCAGTATTAGAATAATTTTGATAGGATCTTGTGATATCTCCATGGTGCAAAAATACATTTGATATTTATCTCTGAATGCCGAGAAGTTTTAGCACTTGCACAGATCAGAATAATGATCAATCTCATGAAATGATTTTATTTCATATATATATATATATATATATATATATATATATACACCTCCGCAACTTTAATTCTGAAATGTTTCTTTCAACAACATCGATCTGTTATGGTCAACTAATGTGCAATTCCCTCCACAAACATTTATTAGGAGTTTCGTCTGTGGTATGCATTGTGCTTCAGAAAGATGAAATGTTAACATGGGGAGCAAAGGGAACAATAATAGTTTTAGAGCACTAAAGTCTTTGTTGTACCACTTATTAATTTTTTTGAGAGAGAGAGAGAGAAAAGAGAAAGTCCACATACAAGAGAGCAAGAAAGTGGGGAAGGGGCAGAAGGATAGAGAGGGAGATTTTCAAGCAGGCTCCACTTGGAGCCCAATGGGGGGCTCGATGCAGGGCACGAACTCACGATTGTGAGATCGTGACCTGAGCCAAAATCAAGAGTCAGATGCTTAACTGACTGAGCCACCCAGGCCCCCCAACCATTTACTAATCCTACGACCTTATGAAAGTCCTACAACTTTACTTAATTCGAATTTCTTTATCTGTAAAAATGTACATATAATTTATCTCACATGACTGTCATGAAAATTACTGAGGGTAGTCTATATAAAGTGCTTGGCATGGATCCCGGAGCTTAATAAATGCCCTTTAGAATAACCCACTTGCTCTGTCTTGGCTTCAACAAGTTCAAAGTGGTGGTAACAATTGAAAATTTTAAAATTGGTACCCTTACTGAAGATAATACACTTCATGCATACCTATCCATTGGTATAGGTATGGATAGTCGTACCAACTATCCAATAAATATTTATTGAACCTCTTCTATGTGCTAGACCAGGGTCCAGATGCTGGAAAAATAGCACTAAACCAGAAAATGTCCCCAATTTCATCAAGTGTTCAAGACAAGAAGCTGGAGCTTGATTATTAACTGCATGCATTTTTATGGCACTTACCATGTCCCAGGGATTGATCTAGACATTTAATGCACACTAACCCACTTACTGCTGAAAACAACCCTTTGCAGCAAACACCATTATTTTTATTCCCATTTTACATTTGAGGAAATTGAGGCAAGGAAATAGCCCCTAAGTTACCCACATTAGTATGTGGCAGAGTCGGGATTCAAATCTTGTCAGATGATTTTTCCAGCACTGTCTTTTACTGCTGTTACTTTGAACATGCAAGGAATGTAGGCTGCGTGTTTAGCTGAGCAGAGACGTAGGAAACTTGACAGGTGCCTATCACTCATGGTAAACAATTGGATGCTATTCAGAGTGTAATGGGAAGCTCTTAGAAGGTTTTAGGCAAAAGGGTGATGAAAACATCCTTACATTTTATAAACTCAATCTAACCGTAATGGAGGGTTGTTCAGGGATAGCTAGTGAGGAATGACGAAAACAGTCCGGATTTGATTTTAGAAATCCTGGTGGCAATGATGAGCACACCAACATATTGGCGATGTTGGAGACCGGGAGCATTTGTCGACGTGGGATCCATTTGGATGTCTGGCCTGCAGAACTTGATGGTGGCTTGGATGTGAAAGGAAGAGAGGGATCAAAGCTTGCCCCATGGTTTTGTTTTGAGCAGCTTCATGGAAGATGGTGCCGTGACCGGCAGTGGGAACGAGACTGGGTTGATAGAGAAAACGAGAGTTTTGTTTTGGAACTGGAGAGTTTGACATGGGTATCAGGAATCCACTAGAACACACAGATTGGGAGCGTAGTGACAAGTTCATGGCTAGTGAAACAGATTTGAATGTAGTGTCATACAGCCATCTTTAGAAATATGACACCAGGTGAGCTCTTATAGTGAGAAAATACAAAGGAAAAAGAAGAACATTTGGAGTCAAGCTCTGAAGGTGTGGACGAACTTCTGGTTTGAATCAAAGAGAGGGAAGCCAGCAAAGGGGGCTGGAGAAAGAATGGCTAGCGAGGCCGGGGAAAACCCAAGGAAGCAGAAAGAACAGCAGCCAGAAGGAGAGAGGTGCCATTTAACTGCCCTAACGCTCATCCTGGCAAGTAGGTATTATTATCACTCGCGCTATTATAAAGAAAGGGAGGTTCCACGTGGCAAACAGCTTGCTCAGGGTCACATGTAGTGGGGATATGATCTACCTTTTGGACATGCTTTTATCTTCTACTTATGAAACATATAATATATGAATATATAGGAAAGCTAGATGCATAAATATATAACACCATTTTTACACAGTATAACACACTATTAATATAGTATATTTAGTGACTAAGGATGTTAATATATTTATACGTATGTTTATATGTATATTCACATATATGTGTCTACACTTCCTGTTGATGCTAATAATAGTACTCTAAACAAGGTATACACAGAGCATTTATGGATGCTAATGAGGAAATTCATAGTAATTGCTTTCCTTAACATAACACAAAAAAGTTAATATTTTCCTTGGAACTGGACGAATTGTTAGGAATTCCTCAGAGTAACAGAAATGGCAGGAAGAGGCGGCGAGCAGTCTAGACAGAGAACCAGCAGAGGTATAAACAACGAAGCCGCCACAGAGAAAGTACACTGTAGTAAGGTTCTGCATGTCTGTATTTTGTGTTTTTTTCTTTTTTTTCCTTTTATTTATTTATTTTTTCCTGAAGCATGTGCAGTATAGGAATAGGAAGACAGTGGCCACAGAAAAGACTTAAAAGAAAAATGGCACCAGGTTTATTTGAGAGCAAGCGAGTTGGCACTTTCATCTGGAGGCACAACGGGGAAAACTTCTGGTTTACAAACCAGAGTAGCATGTTGGCCTTACCCAGGAGAAAAAGAAAGTCGACCTCAGGAGTAAATAAGTTACTTTTGTTGGCTCAGCCCTCTTTCTTCTAGGAAAAGCCTGGCTCCACTCTTAATTGGTTCTGATGGTCATATCATCCCTTCCCTTACTTTGTCCAAAGAATGGGTAACTTGGCTCAGACAGAGACATTTACAGTGCACTGACCCACTGGGCCCAGTGGTCAAGCGATGGGCCATCCACATCCTTCTCCTGCGTAGACCCAGCAACGGGGAAAATGAAGCTTTCTTCACCAGAACCACAAAGATGGGACCACAAGAAGCTAGAACTGCCAGTGGTTGGATCCCAAGTTGTCTGAAGTCAGCAGAGGCAGAGGCCTGTGCCCTCATCCTGGTTCTAACCATTCCTAGTACACTTTTCTTACTTAGAGTACACAGTTAAATACATGGGTACTTTCCTTTTATCCTCAAATACATTTGGGTCCCATCCACTAGACTGTAGTGGAAAAACCTGGGAGCATACATTGCCTGGTAATTACATCACTAACCCTGGTATGAAAAAAGGAGGTTAAACTTTGGAAAAAAAACATAATGCCAAAGGGACAGATTGGAGACATTTTTAAATATAATTTATTGTCAAGTTAGCTAACATACAGAGTTTACAGTGTGCTCTTGGCTTCTGGATTAGATTCTCGTGATTCATTGTTTATATACAATACCCGGTGCTTCTCCCAACAAGTGTCCTCCTCAATGCCCATCATCCATTTTCCCCTCTCCCCCCATCAACCCTCAGTTTGTTCTCTGTATTCAAGAGTCTCTTATGGTTTGCCTCTCTCTCTGAAACTGTTTTCTTCCCCTTTCCTTCCCTTATGGTCTTCTGTTAAGTTTCTCAAATTCCACATATGAATGAAAACAGATGATATCTGTCTTTCTCTGATTGACTTATTTCACTTTTTTTTTCAAGATGATATCCTAAGTGATAATGTTTATTTTGTTAATGTGAAATTTATTGTCAGATTGCTTTCCATACAACACCTTGAGCTCATCCCAACAGGTGCCCTCTTCAATGCCCATCACCCACTTTCCCCTCCCTCCCACCCCCCATCAACCCTCAGTTTATTCTCAGTTTTTAAGAGTCTCTTATGGTTTGGCTCTCTCCCTCTTTTTTTTTCCTTCCCCTCCCCCACGGTCTTCTGTTAAGTTTCTCAAGATCCACACAAGAGTAAAGACATATGGTATCTGTCTTTCTCTGTATGACTTATTTCATTTAGCATAACACCCTCCAGTTCCATCCATGTTGCTACAAATGGCCAGATTTCATTCTTTCTCATTGCCAAGTAGTATTCCATTGTACATATAAACCATTCTTTATCCATTCATCAGTTGATGGACATTTAGGCTTTGTCCATAATTTGGCTATTGTTGATAGCACTGCTAAAAACACTGGGGTACATATGCCCCTACGAATCTGCACTCCTGTATCCTTTGGATAAATTCCTAGTAGTGCTATTGCTGGGTCGTAGGGTAATTCTATTTTTAATTTTGTAAGGAACCTCCACACTGTTTTCCAGAATGGCTACATCAGTTTGCACTCCCACCAACAGAGCAAGAGGGTTCCCATTTCTCCACACCCTTGCCAACATATATTGTTTCCTGAGTTGTTAATTTTAGCCACTCAGACCAGTGTGAGGTGGTCAACAAAACTCAAAAGCAACCGACGGAATGGGAGAAGATATTTGCAAATGACATATCAAATAAAGAGTTAGTATCCAAAATCTATAAAGAACTTACCAAACTCAACACCCAAAAACACAAATAATCCAGGGAAGCAATGGGCAGGAGACATGAATAGACACTTTTCCAAAGAAGACATCCAGATGGCCAACAGACACAGGAAAAGATGCTCAACACCATTCATCATCAGGGAAATACAGATTTGAGACCTTTTGGAGGGGACACATGGTCAACTTAATTTAACACAAAGAATATAGGGGCATTTAGAATCTCTGCCTTGTTTGAAAATGAAACGGTTGCTGATATGACCATCCACAGGTTATCATGCCATACCTCTTGTATGACGGAGGTGGAGAAGAGATATGACGAAATGGTTTATTTAAAGGTTTAAAAGTGAGTATTGTCTGGTGCTCATGGAATCTGAGAGAAAGTGTAGGTCTAACCAGTACAAAGGCAGAAACAATGGTCTTGGAGTCCAAAGCAGCATCTGAGCTAGAGTTCAGATTTAGGAATTGTTAGCAACTGATCTGTGAGCCACGGAGTTTGGCTGATAAATGTTTTTAGAGAAAGGAAGGACAATGCAGGGGAAGAGTCAGAGAGCACTATCACATACTCTTTGAAACCGGGCTCAGTTCTGCCCATTGGTGCGTGTGCCAACACTGGCACAGTGTGGGTTTTGAACAAGTGGGTAATTGCATTAGGCACGGAGCCAAGCGTGTTGTTGGTAGTGCCCTGTAAGCCTTCCCAAATGCTCTGAGGTGGGTTTCCATTTCTATTTCCGTTTTACAAGTAAGGGGAGTGATAAGATCACTTGCAGTTTTTAAAATCAATAAAACTCTAGAGTTTGAGGATTCTGTATCCAGTTCCGTGCATGCATGTTTAACAGGAAAAACGAATTCAAAAAATACCTAACGTAAAACTCTTCGATGTGTCTATATATCTACACTTTAAAACTATATGATTGTCTTGAGGTCATTTTTTATATACACAACCAACGGTGTAGAGTCCTATGGAGGCCGTTTGGTTGTCCCACTATCAAGTGGAAATCAGACAGGCAATGATCAGCATTAAATCTTTACTGCATTGCTATTGTGATTTCCCAGGAGCGTTGTTTCTTATTTGGTGCTTTTAGAAAAGACTCCACGTCACTTTCTCAGAACCTATTCAAAGCATAGGCCAACATGATTTTTGCCGAAAGTATGAAGATTGATTATGTGTTCAGAAATAATTAGTTTTAATTATTTTTGGAGTGCCTGGGTGGCTCAGTTGGCTAAGTGTCTGACTCTTGATCTCCGCTCAAGTTGTAATCTCACAGTTTGTGAGTTCCAGCCCCATGTGGGGCTCTGTGCTGATGGTAAGGAGCCTGCTTGGAATTCTCTTTCCCTCTCTCTTTGCCCCTACCTCACTTATGCTTTCTAAATATAAATAAATAAATAAATAAATAAATAAATAAATAAATAAATTAAAAGATTTAAAAATAAAGTAGTTATTTAAAAAAAATATTTTCTGTGACTATAGTTATTTCAGTTATTGTGAAAGAAATGGATGCAATGAAAACCTGCATTTGGCATTAGATAAATGAATTCATACTTGATGGGCCTACCTCATTGTTCTTCTAGGCTTCTGTTTAAATGCATTTATGTGGTCTAGAGAATATAACCATCCATGTTTAAAAATAAATCAATAAGTAAATACCAGCTTCATCTAATTTGGTCTGAAAATATTACTCTCATGTATTCTGTATAGGGTGTAAGCTTAACAAATATCTTTCTTTTCACTTATTTTTCTAGTCCTGGAACATCTCACCGTAGAAACAATGAATCATGTTAAGTGATACAGTGTAACAAAATAAATGCACTAGAGGTTGTAAATAACCAAGTTGATAATCATTAACTATTTAATAATGGTTAAGTGTTTTAAAAATACACACTGCAATATAAAATTTAACTAAGAACAATATGTTAAGACAGACAGGAAAATAAATGTTTGCCTTTCTCCCTATTGGATATATCACATGCCATTAGAAAAGCGGCCATTAACTCATTTATCCCTCTAAGACTCTTCTCAGAAGCCTTCATTATTTTATTTCACTCCTTAATTGATATCAGTGGAGGTTAAGTGTACTATGGGCTTAAGTCTGACTCAGGAGAGAAAAGGCCTAATGTATTATTGAGGATTTGTCTCCCACTAGCTCTGTTACCTTGACCCATTCATTGCACTTTTATAGCCTTCCATTTCTTCAAGTGTACATTTGGAATATTGATCATTTCCTTATTTGCCTCATGCATTTGATCTGGAATCAAAGGAGATAAAGGTGACCATCATTCATACATTTGCAAAACCTCCACATTTTTAGTTTTTGTGTGTTTAGAGAAAACGACACAGACATTTCTAAGACGGCGTCTGTCTAGCCCCTAGGGTGAGGTTCAGCAAATGACCATTTCTTGGAGTAAATGTTACATTCTGAAGTCTGCTCTCCTGCTGTGCACCTGTAGGAATTTGTGACTTTGGCCCTGTGTATTCAGCCGGGAGCGACTTCTATTCAGGAGACTGAGGAATCAGCCAATGGGAGAAAACTTGAATTTATAATAAATGTTAGCCTTTTAAAGAGAGTCATTATCAGGCTTCCCCACTTTGAAATATCTTGGAAGCCACATGAATCATCAGCTGGTTACTTATCGATTACAGACTTAGTGCAAAGCTATGGTCTCAAGGGACATTTCATCCTGATGAACTGTTGCGACCACACCCCTTTCAGGGTGCTGGGAGGTTTGGGTCCTGCTGATTCCATTTCAAAGTACTGAAGACATACACACACATTCCAGTCCTCTGCCTCTTCCTTTACAGAAGCTTCAAGCAGCAGAACTTCCCTCTTTCCTTAAGATCATTTTCTTAGAAAATGCCTGTTACCACTTTCAATCATCCTAATTGAAACAAAGTTTTCTCCAAACTCACCCCTGCTTCAGCAATCTACATAGAGGATTCACCTTATCGTTAATTTAGAAAATGTAACAAAAACTGTTTCTATTTCAACTTACACAGAGACATAGCAGTTTATTTTTTTTTATTTTTTTTTTAATTTTTTTTTCAAAGTTTATTTATTTTTGGGACAGAGAGAGACAGAGCATGAACGGGGGAGGGGCAGAGAGAGAGGGAGACACAGAATCGGAAACAGGCTCCAGGCTCTGAGCCATCAGCCCAGAGCCCGACGCGGGGCTCGAACCCACGGACCGCGAGATCGTGACCTGGCTGAAGTCAGACGCTTAACCGACTGCGCCACCCAGGCGCCCCTAGACATAGCAGTTTAAAACAAATAAGCATTCTGAACTAAAATGCTCTTGCTACATTTATTATTCTATCTGTTTACTTCTTTCAGTTTTAGGGATTTTATAAAATTTTCTTACTTTGCTTTTAGAGATTTCAAGAAGAGAAGACTGAGGTTTAGAGAAGTTGAATTATTTTGTTCAAGGTTAGATAGCTAGTAAGCCAGGACATTTGGCCCTGTGTATTCTAAGTTAAGCATCTAAGTTAAGCACAGAATTCAACCTTTTAGCTCTTAAATTATTTAATAAAATCTCAGTGTCATTTGATTGTATATCTGAGTTTTTTTTTTAATTATGAGTTGGTATACAAAATAGTCATCATATCTTCATGATAAAAATAATACCATATCATCTGGATTGATTTGATATCATTTCCATGGTATCTTACTTGCTCCAAATGCTTATATCAAAGGGTATGCTTGATCCTCTTGTATCTTTGTTTAAATTGTTTATTGACTACTGCCTTCTTGGAGGGGTAGTATAGTCAGTGGGCCCAGCAGAGTTTTAGAGTAAGATAAACTTGTCTCATGGCTGACTTACTTGCTGAGTGAGCTCTATTCCATCGTGTGACCCTTTAGTTTCGACATTGGCAAAATGGAAAGTTTACTATTCATTCATACACGTTCACTGTTAAACACTTGAGTCCAAAGAAGATAAAAAATAAAAAATAAAATAAAACACAGGTCATAGCTCTCATGGAGAGAATAACTGCACCAGGACGATGTAATCATGAAAGAAAATTATATTGTTACAATGAACAAGAAAAAAAGCAGTGCTGTGTTCTTGAGAGCCTCGATAATGACTCTCTGGACAGAAAAATAAATCCCAATTTCTAATGTTTGCTGATTCCTGTGGCACAAACACTCCCACCAAGGCCAATTTCAAGCTACTAACCAGCTCACAGAATCCCTGAGTGTTTTATAACCTGCCGCTGTGATCCTACTAAGTGTTCAGTAGGGAGGGTTTTCCCAGCTAGAAACTTCCATGAACATCAAGAGGACCAACTGACTTAGCACATGTAAATTGCCTAACAGAATTTGATTTTTTCAGAACAAATTTCTGTAAACACCAGTGCCTTTTTATTCCATGTGTCTACTTAAGATGCTGGTTGACTCCATTTAACAGATTTAAGTTCTTTACAAGGGTTAAAGCCTAGAATGTTTTTCTACCTGTATCAGGAGTCTTTTACAGAACCATGGTGTCAATTACCCCAAAGCATTGTATTTATGCTTCAGGAGTCAGAAAATAGACTTTTAAAAGTCCCAGCAGTGGGGCGCCTGGTTGGCTCAGTCAGTTAAGCGTCTGACTTCAGCTCAGGTCATGATCTCACTGTTTGTGAGTTCAAGCCCTGCATCAGGCCCTGTGCTGACAGCTCAGAGCCTGGGGCCTGCTTCGGATTCTGTGTCTCCCTCTCTCTCTGCCTCTCCCTTGCTCATGCTCTCTCTCTCTCTCTCTCCCACCGTCCATCAAAAATAAACATTAAAAAATGTTTACAAAATAAATAAAAGTCCAGGAACAAAGATTAATATGTATGCTGTGATGGATAGATGGGCAGGGTAAAATGGTTATCTGCAGGGCATTAATTTTCTCCTCGTACGCAGAGTCCTCTCTTGAGAGAAAAAAAAAAAAAAATCAACATTTCTCCAGACCTTAGCATTGCAACTTTTATCTATCCTTTGCCATCTTAACTTTTTTTTTTTCATTTCTCTTTCTCAATATCCTTTTCAAATTCATTACAATGTCATTCTTACTTTATTTTCTCCTTGGACTTCCATCAAACTCTTGGTTCACATTTTTTTTTTAATCTTAAATCATTGCTTTTTCTCATTTTTCTTCTTCTGTTAATTTGTGTTTAGCACCATGCCATTTTTTAGCTTCTGCTTTACCTTAGTTTGGAGGCAATAACTTGAATACACTTGACATATAAGAAATTGCATAGATCTTACACATACAGTATGATGAATACTGGCAAATGTAGATATGTTTTTGAGATCATTTATTGTGTTGCTTTTTATCAATGAAGGGCTCTTTGTTTTTAATTTTTTAAAATATTTAACTCATTTTTCAGAGAGAGAGAAAGAGAGCCAGAACATGAGCGAGGGAGGGTCAAAGAGAGAGAGAGAAACACAGAATCTGAAGCAGGCTTCAGGCCCTGAGCGATCAGCACAGAACCCAACGTGAGACTTGAACTCACAGACCGCAAGATCATGACCCGAGCTGAAGTCAGACGCTCAACGTACTGAGCCACCCAGGCGCCCCAATGATGGACTCTTCATAATTGCTGAATATCATAACTTGTTAGATATTCTCTTATTGATGTACAATTGTGTGGTTTTCAGTTTGGGTTAATTATGAATAATGCTTCCACAAACGTCTTTATTCAAATCTTATCTGGGATATATGTTTGTACATTTTTTTGGTGAGGGCATAAATACCTCATGGCGAAATTGATGGATTAGAGGCTAGATGTATAGATAATGTTATAAGAAATTGCCAAACTATTTTCATAAGGGGCTATGACATTTTAATTCTTACCAGCAATGTATGAAAGTTCCAGTTACTCCACATCCTCACCACATTTGGTGATTTCTGTTTTCCAGCTTTTGAATTGTAGCCATTCCAGTGAGTATGCAGTGTGATATCTCATTGAGGGTTTCAAATTGCAATTATTTTTTGAAGGCTGATGAGGTTAAGCCTGTGTTCATGTACTTATTTGCCTTCCTATATCGTCTTATGTCAAGTTTTCTTTTTCTTATTTTTTTGTTGTTGATTTGTAGAAACTCTTTATATATTCTGTGTACAGGTTCAGTATCAGATATACGTATTGGTGAATATATGTATTGTGACTATTCTTTACCAGTCTTTCACCTGCCTTCTCGTTCCTCCACAAAGTCCTTGGAGAGGTCTGGATAGATAGATGGTTCTCTGTGTCCTGGTAAATTTATACCTACAGAAATACTACCTGTCAGTTGGAACCTCTGTGGGGGAGAGAATAGAATGGGATTAGAATGGAAACAATTATTGAAGATTAACATCTCTTGTAGAAAAGGGACAGAAGCAGGATTAGGCAGAGGGTGCATTCAAACTGAGGTGCAGAGCTGAAAATCGGCCAGTTCAACAGGGAACTCCAGACAAAGATTGCCAGTTAGAGTCACCCCGTGTTGGGCAGGTAGTGGCAGACTTTGCAGTCTTGCTCTCACTGCCTGGGACTGCCCTGAGCACCTGGGACCACTCTGAATAGAGTAATCCTGAAGGATGACACCCAGGAAAACAAGCCATACAGATACAGGCTACACCAAGCCTGCCAAAGCCCACTCCTTACGCTACATGGATCCCTTGCTCCATAAAATTTGGAGAGAAGCCTCTTCAGTATCCCCGCGGGTCTTGCTTCCTGAGAGGACACTTTGAATTGGACAGCCCTGCACAGTGTCTGCAGTTGACTTTGGGCTACAGGTGATACTCATCGACCTCTTCTTCCACTGCCATTATAAATTTCCCTTGCCCCGAGCCCTCACTTTTGCGGATCTCAGTGTTTCCTTGGCAGTGTGTGACACAAAATCTCCTTTTGGGAAAGGTGGCTGAGTCCTTGGTTATGGTACCCATCTTGAGAGAGGCTTTCTGCACACATCCATTTATGGATGGAGACCCTTCTTCTTACCCTTTAGACTCTGGACACCAGGAATCCAAAGGTACCATTAGAAGCTGTAGCTTCTCGTTGAATAAGACTCTTGTCATGTTCTCTCTCCACTATTTCTAAAGTCCAATCCCAGACAGGAAAGTAGTAGAGTACTGTCCATTCCAGGCCCCTAGTTGATGAACTGAGCCATGTACAAAGGAATCTTAGACTTCTTCTCCTCTATTAGTTCTCATGCAGGAACCCCACGCAGCTGTGAGGAACGAAAGGGTGTCGATACAACCATATTGTATAATAGCAGGGGCAAGCCCATGAAGCAGGGCATGCCCATGAAGCTTGCTTGCGTCCTCTGGCCATGATTACACTCATTTCTTAGGCACTGTTTCCACCCTGTTATCGATGGCTGCTGGACACACAGAGCATTTGATGTAACAGGTCTCTCGGCAGATTTCTAAAGCGGTTACACCATTTTGACTCTACACCAGCAACGTACGAACATACTAGCTGCCCTACCTCCCGAACATTTACTATTATTGATCTTTTTAAATTTCAGCCTTTCGGGTGCATGTGTAGAGTTCTCTTGTGGTTTCACATTTACATTCCCCCTGATAATTCAAATGTTTTTGTTTTTTTTTTCCAACGTTTTTTATTTATTTTTGGGACAGAGAGAGACAGAGCATGAACGGGGGAGGGGCAGAGAGAGAGGGAGACACAGAATTGGAAACAGGCTCCAGGCTCCCAGCCATCAGCCCAGAGCCTGACGCGGGGCTCGAACTCACGGACCGTGAGATCGTGACCTAGCTGAAGTCGGACGCTTAACCGACTGCGCCACCCAGGCGCCCCTCAAATGTTTATAACCGTTACGTGTGATTCTTTTGAGAAGTGCCCGTTTCAGATATGCTGTTTATCTCCATTAGATTTTTGCAGTCATACTGTGTCACAGAGGATGGACCCCCAAGTAACAAACTTGGTCTGGGTTTCCTGACCCATGGCACATACATGCATTAGAAGAGGGTGAGAAGATTTATGACACATGAGTCTTTCAAGGAACGACCAAGCAGGATCCAAAACGGTTTGAGAGAGCTAGGTAAGGAGGCTGGTTTGGGGTTTCATGGTGGTTAGAGGGTAGGCCTGGAGTGACGATTTCTTTACAGTTTGAACCACCCGCAAGCACCAAGAAAGGGAACATCTGGGCTTCTCATCAATGTCCCCAGGAGTGAGGCAGCAGCAGAGAAAGCGGCAGGGTGAGGCTGGCAAATTTTGAGCAGTCGAGTATCAAACACGGAGTCAGACTCTTTGTTACTCTTGTTTGTATTTTTGGTGATGACTGAAAAAAAAATTATATATTACGGATAACCGTGTTTTGTCTCATCTATCCACTGTGAGTGGACATTTTCCAAGTCTGTGCTTTGTCTATTCATTTTAAAACTTGAAATACAGAAAATCTTTCATTTTCAAGAAGCTAATACACCTTTTTTTTTTCTATTACGCACAGTGATCTTTGTGATCTGCCCCCAAATCCTTGCCCTTTGCAACGTCGGGAAGATATTTTCCCATGCTTTCTTCAAGAAGTTTTTTGACTCGAGGCCAATAATCCATTTCAAATGATTATTTCCTGAATCAAGTTATGTGAGATTTGAAGTTTTTGTTGTTCTTCCATGCGCATATCCTCTTATTCCAGAATCATTTGCTTAAGCAAATATTTCTTTCTTCCCATTGAAATAACTTGGTAGATTGGCCAAAAATCAGTTGACTGCTTATGTGTGGGTTGATCAGAACTCCCGATGCTGCTTCACTGATCAATTAGTTATCCTTAAGATGATACCATGCTGTCTTGGCTACTGAGGTTTTAGACCAAGTGTCAAAGTCAGGAAGTGAAAGTCCTCCAACATTTTTCTTCTTTTTCAAGATTGCTGTGGCTGTGGTCAGCCCTTTGCATTTTCATATACATTTGACATTTAGCTGTCTCTTCCTTCAAAGGGACTGATTTCGTTTTGATAGGGATTTTATTGAATCTATGAATCCATGTTGTGAAAACACATCATAAATATTGTGTTTCCAACTCATGAATATAGTGTAAGCAGGCCTTTCTTAGCCTGCCACTGATAGGTGCAGATTTCAGTTACCATGGTTTTGAAGTTCTAGATCAAAAGGAAAAGGTGAACTGAGCTATTTGCCCCCACCCCCATATAAAAATATAGTTTCTCTCTTCTGTAGAAATCTCATCTTTTAGTCTGTTGTGCTAGAGTCTATCTTATGTTTAACCTTACCACGTTTGTCTTCTGGGATAGCACGGGGTGAAGGATGGGAGGGCAATGGAATAAAGCATTGAGGTCCCCCTATGGTTAGGGAAGCAGCCATCTTTTTCTTCCACCTGTTCCTAGTACCAAACTAGTTGCCCACTTCACTTTATCACAGTGACTAAAGTAATGGGACTTCCCTGGCTCTAATCAGACACATATTTTCCCTTTTAGTATTGGAGTCTTGTTTCTAAGCACCATTCTGTGGCTTGGTAGCTGCCATACCTACCTTGTGTTGACTACCTGTTCGCTGAGATATCTCCAGAACTAAATGCTGCAGAGATTTCTTCCCTGTTGGGGCGTCCACACTGCACATGTGTACTTCTGCTCGGACTGGTGCTCACCTGGTTCAGATTTTCTTCAAACAGACAAGGAACCAAGGAAATATACTTTCCCTGATAACATTAATGCGTATGTGTTGAATATCATTTTCAAAGCCCTAGAGTACACAATGAAGAAAATAGTTAAAATCACTCATAATCTCCCAACTCAGAGAGAGAACTATTGTTATTGCAAAGGTTTATACTTTTTATAAAGTCATACTAATATACACACATATAACTCTACATGTGCTGGTTTTGAAAGTTTTATTGTATCTACTTACTGTTTAAACCAGGTGATAACATTGCTCTTTTAAAAATATGAATGAATATGAATGACAAAGCTAAATTTTCTATTTAGCATTGCCTTGGCTGAGGTCGTGCACTTCCCGGGGCTGCCCAAATCCAATAACTGAGTGAGACGGGCTATAAAGGTCTTAGGCATTTGGCCCAAAGCAGAACAATTCAAGGGTGCAGACCTCAGTGCAGAACTCTTTTAAGGGTTGGGTGAAGCTCCCTATATACTTTTGGGCCCAAACTCTCAGTATCTGCTTCCAAAGAACCCAACCTGCCACAGTCACTTTGACCTTGTCCTTCACAGACACATAGATGCACACACAAAATAGGGTCCCGAGTCTCAGAGATAACTACTCTTACCAATTGCTGTACATCGCCACTGAAGACAGACAGACACAGACACTCAGACGCACACAACATGGTAATTGCTATGGGCTAAATGTTTACGTCCTATCTCCAAGGTTCATATACTGAAATCCTCATTCTCCAATGTAATAACATTAGGAGGTGGGGCTTTTAGGAAGTGATTAGGTCATGATAGTAGAATCCGCATGAAAGGGAAGGGATTAGTGTCTTAGAAAAGGGAACCAGAGAACGTTTTGCTCATTCTGCCCTATAAGGACACAGTGAGAATATGGCCATCTGTGAACCAGGAAGAGGGCTCTCACCGGATACCAAATTTACTGGCACCTTGATCTTGAACTTGAAGCCTCCAGAACCGTGAGAAATAAATGTCTCTTGTTTAGCCCCCCCCCCCCCCCCCAGTCTATGATAATTTGGTACAGCAGCCAGAATTGACTAGGATAGTATTGTTTTCTTTGTAATTTTTACATGGACTATACCGTATATATTTCTCACTGGGCAACTTTATTTTTTTTTTATTTTCTTCTCAAAAGTTTCTTTACAGATTGATTCACGTGTGTTGACCTACCTCATCATTTGAAGTGCTGCTTTATTTCATACTTATATACTCTTGACTTAAGGCAGTTTATTTAGCCTTTTCTCTCTTGATGGACTCACAGGTTATTTCCAGTTTTTGTGTATTTACCAACAATATCAAAAACAATACCTTTGCATATAACTCCTTCTGAAAAGGCGGGACCGTATGTCTAGGTAGGTACTAAAAAGTGAATTTAGGGGCGCCCGGGTGGCTCAGTCGGTTAAGCCTCCGACTTCAGCTCAGGTCACGATCTCATGGTCCGTGAGTTCGAGCCCCGCATCAGGCTCTGGGCTGATGGCTCAGAACCTGGAGCCTGCTTCCGATTCTGTGTCTCCCTCTCTCTCTGCCCCTCCCCCGTTCATGCTCTGTCTCTCTCTGTTTCAAAAATAAATAAACGTTAAAAAAAATAAAAAAAAAAGTGAATTTACTGGGTCAAAGTAAGAGTCTTATTACCATCACATGCTCCCCAGCAATGAACATGACTAACACATTCCCTATATCCTCTCTCTCACACTTGATGTGTTCAACTGCCATTTTTATCCTGTAAATTTACTGCTAATGTCTTCTTTACAATGTTTATTGAGATGTATTTATCTCTCAGTATTTTCTTTTCTCTTTTATTTTATTGCCATTATCTAAACTTTACAACTTACATAATGCCTCCACATCTATAATCTCATGTTCCCAACAGTTCTAGAAAGTAGGCAGAGCAACAATTTGTGCTAATGAAGTTTGGAAGAGACGATTTCAATACAAATGTTCGCCTCTAATATAATAACATGTAAATACGTTTAAAAGTAAAGTTATGCAGTATTTCCGTATATTTAATATTGTCACATTTCTTTTTGCTATTTCCTGAAAAAAATAAAACACTTATTTCTAAACATTGCTGTGTCTACTATTCAGTTGAAAAATATCTTAATTCAAGGGCAATTGTGACAGTTTATTCATTTTAAATATTAGGCAGCTTTCCCTCTGAGAAAATTGTCTTTTTTTTTTATTATGGTGTTAATTATCTTCACAGTTCCCTAAATTCCGAATCCAAGACCATTTGCCTAGTTATTGCTTAAAACAATATAATATCATCTGTCTAAAAGTTATCCAACAACTTCAGAGACTTTAATTAAATTTTCATTCTTTTCTTGCTGCAACAGAAATGGAATTTTTCTTAGATAAAATATACATATAAACTTGACCCTGAAATTAGCAGCTCAAGGAGTGTAATGCAAATTTTAATGAGCTATTATTGGAAACCAATAGACGGGATGTGACAATGGATTGCAAAATATAATTTATGGCACTCTCCTTAATTTTCAAACTAATTTAACTTCTGAAAAGTTTGGCACTGTCTTAAATAAAGAGTAACTAAATACCTGATAGAATATACAAATACGGTCACCTCAAGTTCCCTCTTTTCAGGAATATTTTTGCCAAGAATCTTGGCCACCTGCACTACTCTCTCTCTCTCTCTCTCTCTCCCATTATATATATAATCTCTTCTTTTGCCGAATTATGTATCTTAGTACTCATTTCTTAGTTAATCCCTTCTTCCTATCTTTGTTTCACTAAGATTTTCAAAGCTGAGTTCACTTACTCTATGCCATCCCACTGGCAACCTGACAATGAAAAGCCTCTGCTCCTCCATTAGAATAACCTTGGGATATACTGTGCTGCCCGTACCAAGGTTAGTAACCAGCCAGATGAGAGAGGCTCTCACTGCCTTCAAGCCCTGCTATTAGTCAGGGTTCTCCAGAGAACAGAACCAATGGGATATATAGATAGAGATTTGGAGAGAGAAAGAGATAGAGAGATAGAGACACAGAGAGAGAGAGAGAGATGAGAGAGAGAGAGAGAGAGAACTGATTGTAAGGCATCAGCCCATGTAATTTTCAGGATGTACAAGTCCCAAATTTATAGGGCAGGCTAACAAGATGAAAATTTAGGCAATGTTTCTATGTTTCAGTCTCCTTGAGGCTAAATTCCTTCTTCAGGGAGCCTCAATCTTTAAAGCCTTCAACTGGTCTGAAAAGGCCTACCCACATTACAAAGGGTTATTTGCTTTATTGAAAGTCTACTGGTTTCAACGTTCTTCATAGCTAAAAAATACATTCACACCAATACCTAGACTGGTGTTGGACCAAACACTTAGCTATCATGGCATAGCCAATTTGACGCATAAATTCAACCGTAACACTCAGAAATAAGACTCAGTCCTTAATATTCCAAGGCAAAAGGAAAGGAATGAGAAACAAAGCAAAACAAAACAAAGGAAAAATGCAATGCAGAGACACAGCCACACAAGCACAGACAACTAATACTTATTACCTTCGTTGGTGCTTCTTCACTTAAGCTTTTTTTTAATGTTCGTTTATTTTTTTTATAATTTTTTTAACGTTTCTTTATTTTTGAGAGAGACAGAGATAGAATGCGAGTGGGTTGGGGCAGAGAGAGAGGGAGGCACAGAATCCAAAGCAGGTTCCAGGCTCCAAGGTGTCATCACAGAGCCCGACGCGGGGCTCAAACTCACGAGCTGTGAGATCATGACCTGAGCCGAAGTCGGACACTCAAGGGACTGAGTCACCCAGGTGCCCCTAATGTTCATTTATTTTTGAGAGAAACACAGAGCATGGGCAGGGGAGGGGCAGAGAGAGAGGGAGACACAGAATCTGAAGCAGGTTCCAGACTCTGAGCTGTCAGCACAGAGCCTGATGTGGGACTTGAACCCACGAACTATGAGATCATGACCTGAGCCACGGTGGGACACTCAACCAACTGAGCCACCCAGGCGCCCCTGTACTTAAAGTTTAAATCAGGAATTAATGTGTATATTTGCATGCCATTTCTTTCTTAGTTTATTTCTTTACTTTTTAGATAAGTAATACAAAATAATATGATTCCCAGTGTTTTACTGCAAGGCACTAAAGTTGTTGACATGTAGTACCCATGTAGTTGACAAAGGGCCTTAAAATTGTACCTATCACATGAAGATAGTCAAAAGGACAGTGGAGGTTTGATCAGGCAAGCAATTTGGGTTCAGGATATTGGACCCCTTTAATTATGAAAGGAGAATAGAAAAATGAAACAAGATATTTGTATGAAGTTAGTAGGAATGAATTGCATGCTGGTTACAGGGGAAGTGAAAATAAGAGAGACTGAACCACAGTTAACAAAAAAAAAAGATTGGGGTTGATGAACTTGAAGAATCGCCATGATAGGCACTCTGAAACCGTGACCTGCAATGGTAGAATGGGGGCTGTGGAATCCTGGCGTGAGAGCAGTGCCCTAACTAAAGACATAAGATCCGGGTGTGAGGCTGAAGAGGTATGAAGGAAAGGTTTTTGGAAGAGGTGAAGGAATTGAGAGGCCCAGTGGTTTATGAATTACCTATTTGTGTATGGACACGTCTGTGAGTTCCAATAAGAACAGTAGTGGGAGGAGAGGGATGAAGCCAGCAGCCAAAGTCTTCAACAAATGGAGGAAGTTGACTGCAGGCTTCATGCATCACCTCATCTAGAGAGTGCAGCTAGGGTCATAATTCTCTGGTACAGCCTTCAAAGGAAATGGAGGTGGAGACTGGGCAAGGATGTCAGGGGGATATTTAGGGAGTAGCGATGGTCCAGAGGCACTGAGTAAAGGGTTGGAAGAAGGAACAGTAATTCTGCCACCAAGCGCATTGTGCTAGTCGTGAGATGAAGCCAAAGATACGTGAGGCCAAAAATGTCCAGAGCCAAAACTGCAGGCAACAGTTGGTGTCGTAAGGAGGGAAAATCCAAGAGTTTGGAGCCTTTGTCTTGCAGGATTGGGATGTCCATCCTATCAGGTGATAATTTCGTGATGCCTGGTTAGATTCGACGGGAACAGGAAAACTATGTGACATCAGGGTTCTTCCTACCTGATCTTATGCCTACTATGTGGTGGGGTTATGTGTAGTTATAACATTTTCCTCATTCCTGATTTGGGGAGCAAAGAACTGAAATCAACAGAACTTTGAAGGGAAAATGTTACCCAAGTAATGCGCATCAAGGGGTCACCGTTCTCCTCTTCCAATTTCACAAAATACACTACTTTTCCTTAAATGACATGACAGTAATGCCATTAGCTGCCAACTCGCTGTCATTTTGATGCCAAAAATCATCACACTCTTGTGTCACAGATATTAGAGAACCACATGAAAAAAAAATGTGTTGACATTTTTCACTCACAATAACATAGGATTGATTGTTTCCATCTTTAATTTATCCGAAAATATATGTGAAAAAAAATGCAGTGACTGAATCACAAATGACAGTGACTGAAGGGAAGATAATAAGACTTGAGAAAAAAAAAAAAGCTAACGACCAGAATTTTAATTCTTATATTAGTAGAAAAATAACCTTATTGGACGGTTAAGAAGCAAACATGAGGAGATTCCGTGATTCTTCTGGATTATGCTTTGTGTTAAATATGATCTGTAGCAAACCGATACAAGGGGTGTTTTAATATGGCATACGGCCGCATAAATAACCTGCTTTTTTCTGTACATCTTAAAGCAACTTCCAGTTCTTGGTTATTTTATTAGTATAGAGAATTCTAGCACTGGTAAGATTCTTAATAGATGATATAATCCAGTTTACCATTTTACTGATGAGAAAATGGAGGCAGAGCTAATTTGGCAACCGCTAAAATTCAGCAGTCATGCTTTACTGTAAGCTAGGCATTATTCAGTTCTTTTTAATCAAATTTAAATTTGGAATTTCAGGCCATGATGAAGCCTGGAAAGTTGTTTCCCACACAGCACAATGTGAAGCGAAACTCAGACACTCCCACAATGGGTTCAGCGCTCTGCTTATGAGATACATTATTTTCCCCTTGAACCAAGGATAGAGGCGCACTGCGTTACTCATATTAACTTGCTTCTTATAGTAAATTCACCCTTGGGATTCTGATTGGTCTTCTTTCCTGGGAAACATGTAAGAAGAGGGTTGGTAAGAATATCTATGACTCTTGATGTTGCAGTTATGCTCAAGGCTGTAACTGAGTCTCACCCTCCATCTATTCTGTCACACATTCTACAACTCAATGAGCACCTCTGTGACTCTAGGTGATTTGCTTCTTGGGGCAACCCAGATCTCATCCCTGAAGGGTCTGAACTCTAGCTTTTCATGCCTATCTCATGTCTGCTGATATGTTTGTCCATTGAACAATAACATTGGTTATCAGAACACCAAGAGACAGTCCATTTCTTTTCTTTTTGCAGTTTACTCAAAAATTTTATATATTTTTTATTTATTTTATTTTATTTTTAAATATAATTTATTGTCAAGTTGGCTTTCGTACAACACTCAGTGCTCATCCCAGCAAGTGCCCTCCTCAATGCCCATCACCCACTTTCCCCTTTCCCCTACCCCCCCATCAACCCTTAGTTTGTTCTCTGTATTTAAGAGTCTCTTATGGTTTGCCTCCCTCCCTCTCTGTTTGTAACTTTTCCACCCCTTCCCCTCCCCCATGGTCCTCTGTTAAGTTTCTCAAGATCCACATATGAGTGAACACATATGGTATCTGTCTTTCTCTGATTGACTTATTTCACTTAGCATAACACCCTCCAGTTCCATCCACGTTGCTGCAAAAGGCCAGATTTCATTCTTTCTCATTGCCAAGTAGTATTCCATTGTATATATAAACCACATCTTCTTTATCCATTCATCAGTTGATGGACATTTAGGCTCTTTCCATAATTTGACTGTTGTTGAAAGTGTTGTTATAAACATTGGGGTACCTGTGCCCCTGTGCATCAGCACTCCTGTATCCCTTGGGTAAATTCCTAGAAGTGCTATTACTGGGTCATGGGGTAGTTCTATTTTTAACTTTTTGAGGAACCTCCACACTGTTTTCCAGAGAGACAGTCCATTTAGTCACTTGAGCGCTAAACATATTCTTCCTTTCTCCATGATGAGGGGGAGAAAGCCAACCTCTTCATAATTGGGGTCATTAGACCTGCCAGTATGATGGTATCTTTCCTTGTGTATTAGTCTCTTAGCATGAGGAGACTGAATGCTCAAGAGACACCCAGGGCTTGGAGTTCAGTGGGGCTTCTACAGTGTTACCAGGTGAAAACATTCCCTCTACAAGAACCAAGACCTCCCGATTCACAGAGCTTAAATATGGGATTATAGGGAATACATATTCTCTGACTAGGTGGATGGTGGGGGGGGGGGGTCACTCCACATTGTACTTTTAGTTATTGAGCAGATGCATTTACTTACAGAAGAACCACCTAAGAGTCATTACTTTAGGATATATGTTCTGTCTTCATGAATGGTACCCCATCTCCAACCAGGAACCTCAATGACATATTTAAGAGGTCAATCCACCACTGTATTATCCCAAGATCTTTGAGGTGGTGTAATATATGGTAGGATAAGTCAGGGATGCCTCTGTGAGTTACCCGCAGTCTATATCTCCAGGAGCTGAGGGATAGATGTGTCCGCCCTGGAGAAGAAACACATGAGGCACGGAGCACTTCAGTGGTTTTGATGCAGGCTCCTTGATCTTGAGTACAGTGTGATTAAAGGGTAATCCTGTGTACGGTCATTATTTTATGGACAAATATTTTACGAAGGACCTACTATGTGAGCTATAAGAGTTCTCCATCAAGCGAGAGGCTAGAGAAAAATGTTCTGAAGTTGGTGCTAAGAAAGATGTCAGAAAGGATCAACATAGGCTGTTGTGAACATTGAATAAGACATCACCTATGAATTTGCCCAAAATGGTACTTTTTAAAACCATTTATTTTGTCTTGTTGAATCTTAAAGTTTAGGGTTACAGTTTTATTAGGGATGGGCAATTATCCCAATAACTTTGATAAATGGATGATTTCTCTGAATTTGGAGATCAACCTGTTTGTTTGAGTGCCCAGCTTATAAAAAGGGCAGAGTTGGGAAAGATCACCAAAAAAAGGGGTTACCTATCTGCCAGTCAATATAATCGAATTAAACCTGGGGTCAGTGAAGAGGTCATTGCAGCACGTGGCTCACCTTCATGGCTAATTTTGTCTGTGTAGAGAAACTGTCTCCTTCTGCAAAGTAGAGAGCAGAGTAATCTCCTGATGGTGGGTAGGTAGAGAGAGTGAGGTAGAGACCCCAAAGAGTGTAATGAGATTGCATACTGGTCCCTGAGGTGATGATAAAGGGAGATGATCAAGGATATGAAATGAATTCAGAGGAGTAGTTTGGTGACTTGGATAAGAGAAACGATGAGCAACCTGAAGGATGTCGGGTAGCTTAGTTGAGGCAGGAAACTTGGTGCATTTCAGATCCTTTTTTTATTTATTTTTATATTTTCTTTTCTTTTCTTTTCTTTTCTTTTCTTTTCTTTTCTTTTCTTTTCTTTTCTTTTTTTAATTTACATCCAAATTAGTTAGCATATAGTGAAAAATGATTCCAGGAGTAGATTCCTTAATGCCCCTTACCCATTTAGCCCATCCCCCCTCCCACAACCCCTCCAGCTACCCTCAGTTTGTTCTCCATATTTATGAGTCTCTTCTGTTTTGTTCCCCTCAGCGTGTTTATATTATTTTTGTTTCCCTTCCCTTATGTTCATCTGTTTTGTGTCTTTTTTTTTAATATGCAATTTATTGTCAAATTGGTTGACACCCAGGGCTCATCCCAACAGGTGCCCTCCTCAATACCCATCACCCGCCCTCTCCTCCCTCCCACCCCCCAAGAACCCTCAGTTTGTTCTGTTTTTAAGAGTATCTTAAAGTCCTCATATGAGTGAAGTCATATAATTTTTACTCGGCAATCAAAAAGAATGAAACCTTGCCATTTGCAACTGGGTGGATGGAACTGGAGGGTATTATGCTAAGTGAAATTAGTCAGTCAGATCCTATTTGATGAAAGTAATTCCCAATCCATTAGGCGGGATACAGCAGCAGACAACTGCATCCTGTATGTCGTGCTCAACTCGGATGAGTACAGCAGTGTGGCTTCATGTGGGCTCTGTGTATGGAAGCCAGAAACAAGGCAATCTCCTGAAAGAGGGGCTAACGAGTCAAATGTTCACAGGGACCGAGGAGACAGGGCAAATGAGTGACTCACGGCAGTTGCAGCAAAGGACAAGTGGCAAGGACAATGATCTCATGAATAGCATGTGCAAAGCCTGTGTGAATGGCTCACAGAAGTCAGCCTCAGCCGAGGGCTTCTGTGAGAAGCAGAAGAGCTTCTGTTGTAAGAGCTCAAACATTTTGCAATGCAGTATGTAACATTCATGTAAATCTATGTGAATTTCTGGTATCTAAATGTTGGAACTAAACACATTTTTAAAATCTGGCTGGGCCAAAGTCTATGAATCTGAAAATCAGAGGTTACCTATAGGCCTCTACACTGAAACTCTGAAATACAAATTTGTCAGAATCTTAATGTAGAGGGTAAAACTTCGGAGAAGGGCTTTGATGGCATTCGGGAGTCCAGGTATAAATCAGAAAACTGAGGAGGCATGTCAGTAATTAGGGTTGGGGTATCTACAAGGGTGAGAAAAAACCTAGAGTTCTGTCGGCAAGCTAGCACCCTAGTATGCACCGTGTATGTCTGAAAGGTTGGTTTGCAATCTCTTCATGAACTTCCAGGACAGAGGGACAGATCTGAGGACAGAGGGCAAGGGAGATATTGAGGAAAGTGACAGACCACTCAAGGTTAGTAGCTGGCAGGTGTAATAACCAAGGGAACTTATACACAAGGCAACAATTAGAGTTGATCTTCTCATCCCTCTACCAAATCTTAAAAGGTGGTATAGAGGTCTTCACTGGGTCAGTCCCATGTACTGTCCAGAAGGCCACAGCACCACATCACTCTGTCAAGGCTGTGTCCCTGGGACAGCCTCTGGGAGAAGGGAGGGCAAGCAGAATCCACATTCCAGAAACAGGGGAGGAGGGAGGAGCCTCTGAGTGCTGGGGTCCAGCTCACAGGTCAATCAGTGGTTACATCCCTTCAATGCCCTCCCCCAACACTCCACCTCTCATCATGACCAGCTTGTACAACCTCACACGTCCCCTTATTCTGCAATGTGATCTGAGCATTCAGCAAGGGGTCTTGCCAGAATGAAGGTGGCTTCTTTGTGGGTATCTGGAGGCATTGGAGGCAGATTCCACAGCAAAAATACAAGCACATGCAAGAGGAAACACGATTAAGACAATGATTTCCAAATTCTGTGATGACTTATTCCACCAAGAGCCTCCTGATCTCAACCATTGATTTTTTTTGAAGTTTCTTTATTTTAGAGAGACAGAAAGAGGGTAAGAGAGGGAGGTGCAGACAGGGAGGAAGAGAGGGAATCCCAAGCAGGCTCCCTGTTGTCAGCACAGAGCCCAACGTAGGGCTTGATCTCAGCCTGATGCAGGACTCAGTCTCACAACTGTGATATCATGACCTGAGCCGAAACCAAGAGTTGGACACTTAACAGACGGAGCCTTATTAAGTCTCCTGGACTTGGGGTTGTCTCACTTAGGACATTCACTTGTGTTCTCATGTGATTAAATAAAGATAATACATTGGGACGCTCATCACGTATGAACACACAACATTCTGTTTGAATAAGGGTATGGATGCCTCCTTGTGAGGTAGTAAGCCTTTGGAGGATAGCCTTTTCTCATTAAAGGCATTTCGGTGTTCACTAAGGACAGGCTTTGTTGGCTATCATTTAACATTTGCTGGGTGATTTTAGTAAAGCCTTGCATGTGTGCTACAATGTCCTCTAAGCCAAAGAAAGAAACAAAGACAGTGGCCAAATGATTGTACCAGAGTGTGCCCACCTGGTCGGAAGGAGAGGGAGATTGGTAGCTTTAGGAACATGGCCTGGTTGTACATACTCTATATGGTGGCTGAGGTGGGCAACACTTTCAAGCATGAGGACAGACTGGGAAGAGGATGTGCTGGGCAAAAACCCTTGCCTTCTCTCTTTTGATGGTGTGTATTACATCCGAGGTATAGTGTATTTCAATAGGTCCAGCTTGCAGCAGGAAAATGGGATTCCAGTGGAGACTGAGTAGTTCTTACCCAAAGTACAAAATAACTCACCCCTCCAGAGGATGTCCTATTGAGAATTCCAGTAGACAACTTCTTCCCCAGGCATGGTGGTGTGTGGTGTTTCAGTAGCACAACACGTTGATTCATGGGGAGGGTTGGGGCAATGGCTGTTTCCAAAGGCTTTCACACCTTCATGGTATTGGGTGCCTTGGTAGGGGTCCCCAATCTAGCATATGGGTTAACGGACTATAGGCTGATAATTCAGGTATATTAAAGCCTGGGACGGCCACAGGTTGATTCACTCGTTAGTAATTTAATCTGCTGCTTTGGCATTTCATGTTTTTCTTTCAACCAACGCTGCTGTTTGCAATTATAAGAGAATGAAACCTCCATTCAATGTCACGTTCTTTTTCCCTCCATTCAATGTTGGAATGTGACGCCCCCCATCATTGTCTAGTCAGTGAAGGTATCCACACATGACACAGCTTCTCTAGTCCCCTACAGGTGGCAACCTAGTTTGCACGGTGACAGGCAATTTTGAATCAGGCCAGACACAATGTCCGCACAAGCAAAGGGACACTTAGAACTCACACTCAGGAGGGAGGAGGCCAATATGATCAATTTGCCAATCCCTTACCAGTTGGGGACTCCCATGGTTGGTCCCAGACTCTTTTGGCAGTTGTACTGGGCACTGTTTAGAATACTCAGTACCTGCTGTTACTGCACTAACCAAGTCACTGTATGTCAGGAGCAAGCCCGGATCCTTGGCAATATGTCCCCTACATGGGTACAATGGGGGCAGCTCCTTCCCTGCACCCAATCTGCTGTGTTTACCGAAGGATCAGTTGTCAGAGTTCAGACCTGAGCTAAGGCATCAGCTTCTTCTTTGCCAGGAGTGTCAGTGTCTTATAAGCTGGGATGTGGAAGAGAGCGTGTACTTCCTCGTGCTCTTGCGGGTTGATGCAAATATCTTTTCACGCATCCTGACCCCACAAGGGCTTATTTGTGATTGCTTACCCCTCAGCTTCCTGTTATCTGAGTCATAGGGTTCATCTCCTTAAAACAGCCCAGCTGTCAGCGCACAGAGTTACTAGCCAGGGCTCATGGATGATCGCCAGTCAAGCCACTCTGAGTTCAGCTGACTGGCTGAACCGTACAGCTGTGTGAGAGGTTCCACTCTAGCCCAGCTAGGACCTGGTGACCTATGGGGGATATATCAAGTTTCTTCCCCCTACCAGACTCTGGGATCAAAATCCTAGGGGTTCTCTCCCCTTCTGTTGTCTCTGCCACAGTGCTTGACCCACACCTTATGAAGTTACGGATACATCTAAGTTAAATGGTGGCCTTGATCGGAAGATACCCAGAGGGTTGATCTGCTTCGCTAATACTTTTTGTCTTCCCAAAGGTAGCTTGTTGCTCTGACCTCCACTCTTACATTTGTCCTTTCTTTACCAGGTAGCATAAGAGATGGAGGCAATGTGCCAGGTGAGGAACAAAAGTCCTTCAAACCCCCAGATCCCTGCAAAGGCAGGCACCGCTTTCTCATTCTTAGGGATTACACAGGTCTGCACCTGATCGCAGCTTGTGGGATAACACATGTTTACCTAGCCGGACAGCTCCCCAAAATGTCATGGCATTGCCTGGGCCTTGAATTTTCTGTGGGTTCACCACCCACCCTCTCCCTGGTAGATATCCGAACCGAGTCTGCAGAGTGTCCTGAAGCAGAATCAAGTCTTCACATGATAACCTCATTCTTTCAACGTAATGGGTCCAGGTTACTGATGTGGAGAAGGAGAACAGGGACAGGTGTCAGGTTACCATCCCATGAGGCATGGTGGGGCTGTGCAGGTAATCGTGTGGAAGCACTTGAAGAGCCCACTGTTGCCCTCGTAGTGAAGTCAAATTGATGTTGTGATTCAGCAGCCAGGGATGTACTGCAAGTGGAAATTTTCTAGGTCTAGTGGAGCATGGCACCTCCTAGAACGTGGCCAAGGTATCTAAGATGGTGGCCATGTTGGGCACGTCTGCATGAATGGGGACTCCGTCTTGTGCTCTCAGTTTTCGACAATCCCTTGCCATGAACAATCTGGCTTTTTTTTTTTTTTTTTTTTACCTGCCGTACAGGACTGCTGAGGACACTATCGGCAGGGCATACAGCACTCACTCGGTTCTTGAACAGGCTCTCCTACCTCCTTATGCGCCCAGGAAATTTATATTGCTTGACTGTCACCACTTTTGGTGCGAGTGGCAGGCTTATTGGTTCCCAGTTGGTGTTTCCCCTTAGCAATAGTTTGATTACTCTAACCCAGAGGCAAACTTCAACAATACAGGTTTGCCAAGTTTGACATTACAGGGTATTAATGCCCAGTATGTTCTCTGGTGTTGGGGAGATAAAGGCTGCATATTCTCAGGGTGAGGGAAGAGGCCAAATTTTCAGTGTCAAAGGACTTTACCGGCCATATCTGTTTGCCTTCTATAACCATCAATGGTGTTGAGGAGGCAAGAAAATTTCTGAGGGCTACCATGTGTCAGAGGACATTTGGCTCAGTATCCACCAGAACCATCACCCTTTGTTTATTTCTGTAGGACAAATAAACAGTGAGCTCAGTATAAGGGTTCTGATTGATCGCCTCCAATGATCCTCCCTTGGAGGCCATCTTGGCCTGCATCCTATCCCCAGGTGTCCTCGAAGACTCTGCTGGAGTAGGCAGGGAATCTGGGATGGAAGGGGCTGATGTGGCAGGTCTGAATTATTATTCAGGCTTCAAGGTTTTCCATAGGCCGACCAACACAAGGTTAGATTGTTGGCCTATCTGTTTAGGGGAGGTCCCCACATCAATGAACTCAAACCACATTTGTTTTCAGATTATTTTTAGGAAACCCTTTACAGCGGATTGGGATACTCTTTTGGCTTTCTCAGCTCCCTTTCTGTCTTGGGTCGTTCTTATAATCCACACCCATTACCGGGATTTGTGTTTCCCCAGATCAGTAATGTATTGCCCAACATTATCAATACCTTGTCCCCTGACTGAGCTTAGCATGGATAGCACCATGCCATAATCAGGTTCTGGTGGTGAACTGGAGAACTTTAGCTTCATTCCTACAGTGAATGTGGTCCACTCATGGCCTTTAAAGATAGGGACACAGGATCCAACTCCCTAACGTTTTGTTGTATGTCTTCTACAGATTTCCAGGGTCTCACTTGCCCAAGAAGATGCCCCTCGTTGAGTCAAACCTTTCTGCAGGCTAGAAGAATACAATCTGTCAATGAGCTAATACCTTGAAGCCCCTGAGTGCCCTATAGGCACTTCCGGAGGACCAAGTGTATGATGATGTTGCTCATTTCTTTCGCCTCCCACCCTGTCAGAGAAAAGCCTGGTTATTTCCCCTGGCCTTTTGCTGCGACTTGACAGCTATATCAATAAGCTCTAGTGGAGCATATTGTCTCATTGGGAATATTTTCTGAAATGGGAGCTTCCCTAGGGCTGGTGTTGCTGATGCTATACTTTGCTTTCCTGTATATTAGGGGTGAGAGGGCAAGGGTGTTTTGTCTGCTTCACTGTCACTCACCACAACATCCTCACCTTTTGCAGAGATTCCCTGTGCCACAGTGTGCTCTGTATAGTTTCCCAAACAAGCACATTAAGGCAGCCAGCATTTTGGGGGTTCCCAGATACTCACATGGCGGTCCACAAGCACCGACATATGGATCATCCCTCCCCATATAAAGGTCTAGGGCCAACTCAGGATTTCCTCCTGGATGCCTCTTTTCCAAGACCCATCTCTTAGGTCTCCTGGATGTCTGCCAATTCCAAACATCTTCTAGAGTGTCCTGGGTGTGATCTGTAACTACCCTGTTTGGGGGGCGTGGAGAGATGGAAGAAAGAGGCTGGCCACTCCAGATGGGTAGGTGGCAGATATAATAAACAAGAGAACATACATATGAGGCTTTTCTTGTACATAATAGACGAGTAGATCTCCACGCTAGCTGGCCGCTCTTAAACATTTATATAGAGGCATTAACTGGGTCCAGTCATGTATTCAGTCCAGGTGAACTGGATAGGAGCTTTCTCTCCCAAAGGTGCATCCTTGGAATGGCTCTGCTTATGCAAATGGTGGGCCACACCCACATTCCAGGACATGGGAAGGGAGTGAGGAACCTTCAGTTGTCTGAGTCCAGCTCATGGGTCAGGCGGAGGTCATGTCCTTTCCATGAGCTCCCCCAACAAGTGGGTGTGCTGTTTAATCTTTCTTAGACTCACTACAAGCATCTGTAATTATGGGTGATGGCACCGCTGACTTCACATAGTTCTCTAGAGGCTTAAATAAGGACCACATCTTTAAGTGGTAGAGAGTTGACTGGCACATCACATGGTCCATGCACTCTAGCATTCCTTTTCTCTCTGCCCTGACCCCTGCATGTTAAAGAAGAGGATGGAGAATGTCGAGTGGAATTCCTGGCATTCATTTCTCTTCCAGCAATATTTTTGGTAAACATATAAACACATTTTTTCTTTGTAAAAGATACCTCTGATGCCTGTAAATTGTGCTCAATAATTTTCATATACCATCTATTACACAATTTGCAACCAGTCCCTTCTCTCTTACAAAATGGAATAAATGAAAAGGCGAATGCAGAACAACTTTGGTAAAAGCTAGGAAAGACTATAGAAATGACATATTAGATAGGGGTATGACCCAGGGACTTTCTTAAAATAATTTAGCATCCAGAACTTTGTCATGACGAGTATAATAAAACCCCTGAAACTACCATCTTGAATTTAGGGAAGGCCAGAGGATAAAAAGAGACAGCATTCACATTTATTTTTAGAAGCTCTCACCTTGACTGTTTTTCCTTTGAAAATGAGCTCAGGCTTGATTTAGAAAAGAACTATAAAGTCACGTTAACTCTTCTTAATATTATTCTGAATGCTGTGCTATAGATTGTTCTCAAAAGCTATAGGACTTTTCTTAGCAAAGAACTTTTAGGTATATAACTAGAACAAGATGAGCCTTGGTGCAAATGTAATGCTTTCCCCTCCTTGACAGACATGTTTTTATGCACTGTAGACAATTTCCTACTTTACTCTTTAAGAAAGGAAACAACAGAATGAAAATTTGTGTAAAGGAACACTAACCCTCAACCCATATGGACATGTGGTCTTGATCCAAAAGGTTGGTTGCTTTGTCCAAAGGGAACCCTGTATGATGATCTTCTAGGAGTGGACGTTTCCACACACATAGGCCATAGGTTAATGCAGATTAAATTCTTTTTATTTATTGAGTAGCAATTTCATTGCAGGAGTTTTTCTAATAGCTACTTCTTAGGGGTAAATGCTATAATCTGAATTTTACATGCAGAAACAAACCCATAGAGGATAAATAACCTAACATACTTCTGACTTTCGTGTGCCTTATGTGACTTTGTGTTTATTCCTCTATTTGTAGTTGTGCATGTGTGATATCTTACCAACTTTTGAGGCTAGTTTGTAGTTGTGTGTGTGTGATATCTTTACTAACTTTTGAGGCTAGTTTGTAGTTGTGCGTGTGTAATAGCTTTACTAACTTTTGATATCAGGGTTATACTGATTTTGAAAAATGAATTTTAAAATGGCTTTCTGTGTTGTAAAAAAAAAATATGTAGCCAGAACATTATATATTTCTAGAAAATGTATAAAGGCTAATCTGTTCAACCACCTGTACTCAGAGGCTTTTTGAGAATAACTTCTGGAAAACTGATAAGCTCATTATTTTTTCCCGAACTTTTAGTCTTTTCAGAATTTCTACTACATTTTCACTTAACTAATTTATATTTCCACCAGAAAATTATCAATATATCATTGATACATTTTCAACGTATTAGCAGAAAGTGTGATGCTCTCATTGTCTTGGTGATTTTACAAATATTTTAATAAGGAATGTTGGAAGGTAAATTGACTTTTGATGGTTAGATTTTTTTGTTTTTAGTAATTTGTTATCTTTTTGTGAGCTTGATATAATGATAAGGGTAGTGACCCCCAAAATATTTTATTAGCAAGAGACAAAAGGATAATTATTTTGTCATTTTATTTATTTATTTTTTATTTTTTTTTACGTTTATTTATTTTTGAGACAGAGAGAGACAGAGCATGAACGGGGGAGGGGCAGAGAGAGAGGGAGACACAGAATCCGAAGCAGGCTCCAGGCTCTGAGCATCAGCCCAGAGCCCGACGCGGGGCTCGAACTCACAGAGGGTGAGATCATGACCTGAGCTGAAGTCGGACGCTTAACCGACTGAGCCACCCAGGCGCCCCTTATTTTGTCATTTTATATTGACATGAAAATCAAAGCCAAAACACTCAGATGAATTTAACACTTGGAAAATTTATTCCACAACTTCAGAAGGAAAAATGTAAATTCCATTCTTAATATGGATGTTTAAGGAAACTACAATTTCAAAATGAGGTAAGTAAAAGAGGGGATGGGGTAGATCGTCATGGAGGTATTTGTGTTGTCCAACAGTCATGAAGAATCACCTTGACTTGTGTTTATAATGCCTCAGAAAGTTGAAAACAGGAATTTTTAACTTACATCCAATCAAAATTGTATAATGAACCGACTATCCATCTAGTTTTGTTACAAAAAAAAAAAATGGAAATGCCAAATGTACCTGCAGCTCTTTACCATATTTCTCATGTGTGCTCATTAATTTCTTTATTCCATTCACATAGTAATGAAGCATCTGGCCAGATTCAGGCACTGAGACAAAGTCATGAATAGGGCAGACAAGTCCCTTAATGGAGGTTGCCCTCTACCAGGGAAGACAAAAATAAACAAGCAAACTGACAAATGACATGATCCCAAATGTTAGCAACGCTATGAAGGACATGGTCAGGGTGATGTGATGGAGAAACAAGGTGGGTCCTCCTTCCGAAGGCTCAAGGGATGGTTTTTCTGAGAAGGTGAAAGGGGCATGAGAAAATAAAGATGAATTCAGCTATGTGAGGTCCTAGAGGAAGAGCACGTCAAGGACGTGGAAGAACAAACACGAGGGTCTTTAGATGAGAGATTGGCACATCCTAGGACTCTTCCCGTGTGTTCCAAGCTTTGGGAGTGGTGGAGAATGCAAGATGGGATGAAGGCGGTGTGAGGGACAGAGTCATGACTACAAGAGCCTTATGTAGCAAACAAAGGGATTTATGTTTTAGCTCTAGTGCAACTGAGAGATCACAGGTGGTAGGGAAAGAGCGAGTGGACAGGAGAGATTAGCATCATTACTATTTGTGACTGTGGTTCTTCATGGTTCTACACTGGGAGGAAGAGGACTGCCAGTTGCAGCCCTTGCTTTTGAAATCGACTCTGTGCCATAAAGTAGAAACCACGCACTCACTCTCCATTTTGAAGGCAGCCGACTTTGCCCTTAGCTGTTCCATGCATTCTTGTTTAGAACTTGCACTTAGCACGATGACAGAATTTGACCTGGGTTTTGTACAAGAGACTCATGGATGGATTTGGTTTGGAGAGTAAGATGACAACTTATCCTTTTTTAGCGGTGTTCAGAAATAATTGCCTGTGTATGTGAGTTTCGCAATGCTGGGAAAGTTGAAATTGAAGTCATCCTGTAATTCTTAAATTAAAGAGGTAGAAATGCACCTGTACTTGAGACATAGAGTTGGAAGCTCTAGTGAAGAAAAAAGATAGAACTTTCTCATAATTGCTGTCTACCATCATTTTCCCAATATTAGAATATTTTCTTTGCCTTGAAAGAAAATGAGAAGGGATGGTAAATGCAAACTGTTTCCATTTTCAGTGGCCTTTGTAAGAAGAGGATTGTTGAGCCATGTCTTTAAGCAGCCTAGTAGGGGGCTTTTAAATATCATTGGTAGGAAAAGAGATGCTTTTAGCAATGGTTCTGAGAAATAATTTTAGCTCCAACCCTGTTGCATTATGATCTGGATTTGCCTACTTGGAAATAGCATTAGAGTTACCTGTCATCTTCCAGCTCTGCATTGGTTTTCTATTGCCGCTGTAACCAATCACCACACACCTAGGGGCTTCAAACAACACCAATGTATTCTTTGATGGTTTGCAAGGGAGAAGTCTGAACTCATTTGTGTGTGTGTAGAGTCAGTATGTTACCATGGCCGGTTCTTTCTGGAGGCTCTGAGAGGGGTGATCTGTTTACCTTCAAATGACTTCAGGTGCTCCTTGGCTGATTGCAATTTCCTCCATCTTCCAAGAGCACCCTTCCTCTTTGCTTCCATCATCACCCCGCCTTCTCTTCTGATCTTGACTCCTCCTGGGTGTCTCCAACGAAGACATCTGTAATTGCATCAGGCCAACCCAGATCACCCAAGATAATTACTCCACTTCCAGATCCTTAGCTTAAACACATCTACAAAGTCCCTGTAGCCACATAAGGCAACATCCCCAGGTTCCAGTGACTAGGACGTGGGTATACTTGAGGGGGCTGGGGAGCACTGTCCAGCCCATCATACTCTGTAAGCCAAGTTCATCCACAGTTTTCTACTCCAGTTCACATACCCTGTCCTCTAAGAGCCTCCCCCGACCCTTGCCCGTTTTCAGGATTTTTTTGTGCTCTTTCCTTCAGACGAACCTTAAAACACCAAAATTCTAGTACGAATCACAACATGATTTTCTTTCCCCCTGAAATATTTGGGATCGCCTTGTTCTTATTAGGGCACTTACCCCAATTCCACAAAAATAGCAAATACTCAATAAAAATATGTTGAATGGCTGAGTTAAATAGATAACGTGTTCCTTAGTCTTCCGTTTGTGCTTTACTTCCAAAGACCTATGTTCCTAGAGGGTGCAGAGAATATAAGCAGAGACTTTTGAAAATCATTAAAATTATAAGATGTATCTCTGACGGTCTTTTTATTATTATTACCAAAAGCAGGCCACACACCAGAATGACCTAAACTTCCTCAAGAAGTTTGAAACAGCCCATGACAACTTAAGTAAGGGTCAGCTACAAGCTGGAAGCTTGGATCAAAGACTGACGTGGTACCACAGTGTGGATTGTGTTTGATATGAATAGTGAGCCCATGAGAGGGGAAATGCACATGTATTTGACCTCTTCTTTTATCTCTGACACTTTGTAAATCTTTGCCATTCACAGTTGGTGACCTTGAGATTTCGAGCAAGCAAAAGTGTGTTTTATCATTTTCATCTATTGACTGGCACTTACCATCGCTTCCATAAAATCACAGTGTAGGCGTCTCTCCTTTTTTTCTCAATAGATTCACTGCTTAGTGGGATCTCATGTACCAGAGGGCTCACTGGGGAAGGACAGGCTGACTTCATGTTGAGTCAAGCTGGGACAGTGAGCAGGGCCAGGAATAGGAGGAGGTGGGGTTCTGCAAGGAAACATAGGTGGCTAAAGGGAGACACCCTTGAATTCCTCAACACAATTTTAGGCAGACAAATAGGGAAAGAAACCCACTTTTTTTTTAAGCTAAAGTAAGAAAGTCTACCGGGAACATGGACAGGAGTTCCGGGTTATTACATGGTCATGATCATTTCTGTTTTTGACTGTGCGAGGTGTCCTGTGACTTTTTTCTCATGTAATGACCATCTCCATCAATGGCCCTGAGACCACTGGGTTTGTAGTCAGAGCCACCAAGGCTCAATGGTTTTTGAGTAATTTGCCGGAGGGCACACAGCTAGTAGGTTGCAGAGTTGAGATTCAACACCACCGATTTAGCAAATCTGGTTCATGTTGTATCTGGAGCCACAGAACTGCGGAGATATGAGCACCGCTCTATCTCCCTCTCATAGTGTACCGCCCAGAAGCTGCACCAGCAACAATGGAGCCATGGTAACTCTATCTAATGACAGAAGCTAGGTTGCCTTCGTAAGGATTAAAATAATCAAGAAAGATACATTATGTTTGGGGATGAATGTGTGTGTGTGTGTGTGTGTGTGTGGTGGAAAAACATTGAGTAGCAATTGCAATTCAGAGACACATGGGTTCTGATCTCAGCTCTGCAAGCTACAACCGTGGGACCTTTTGAAAGATACTTAATCTTTCGAAACCTAAGTCTCCTCATCCATAAAACGGGGGGGGGGGAGATAATAGAATTATAATAAGAGTTAAATTCGTTCCCTCTAATTAGCACTCATTTTCTTAAGCTCAGATTACAGACTCAGAATAAGTGCTCAGAAAATGTCACTGTTTTTATTATTGTCATCACCATCATCATCATCATTATTACTACCGTATATCACTTTTTCAAACCGCAAACCAGAGCTCCTTAAAGTCCTTCAATAGCACGTGTCCTCTCTACTTCCTGTTGTCACTTTTGCAGCATAGGGTCGGTAATCTTGGCTATGAATTTTGTATCCTAAAGGCAAACATTTATGGTCTACAATGGAGCACTTGGCGAAAAAAAAAAAAAAAAAAAAAAAAAATTAAAGTCCTCTGACATGAGAACTGAACTTTCAAAATATGGGCGGAAGCAGACGAAAGAGATCTAAATCATCGCAAAGTTGTGTGAGGAATAGTTGAGAACTGAAGATACTTAGCCTGGAGAAGAAAACTGGTTTAGAATCCTGTCGACACCCAAAGAGTCATCCTAACAGAAGTCTGACTTTTAAACAGCCTCTACAGACATCTATGAGTGATGGGTGATGGTTACAGGGAGATAGTTTGAATTTCGCTATTGGAATGGACTGTCCCATAAGGTAATGAGCTCCCCATTACTAGATTTCTGTAAGGCGACAGGAATACTGAGAGCAAGGACATAGTGGGGGCAACCTTGTCGAAGTTTGTATTTCCTTCTGATTCCGCCTCTTTTCTTTCCTATGTGCTACAAACCCTTGCTTAAGAGTTCTCCTTGTTTGTGTTAGCCACGTGAGATACAAGGGATCAGGAGTTTTACGGAAATATTGGTGCCAATTCGTCGTCACTTTCCAGGCCCAGTCACCTGGCTGGTGGCCCCAACTGGAATTTGAGCCTAAAGTCTCTCCTCTTAAGAGGGTCTGTTTGCTAGGAGTATCAATTCTCTACCTTTGCAAACTAAGAAAGGTGGCAGCAGGAGGTGGACAGGGTTTCAAATGAATTTTTCTGGAGGAATTAACCCAAACTCTTAAGGCTAGCTTACCCTTACTGCCTTGTGCATCTCTTAGCGTCTCCAGTTCTATCCAGTATTTTAAATTGAGAATTTGTCATAAAGTGTATAGTGAATAAGTACATCTTTCTATTGACAGTCCTGTTCTCAAGATATCTTTGAATAATACGAAGCCTACCATTAGTTCCTACTGTCTTAGGAGTACATCTTATTCCTTTGCTCAGCTCTCTGAAGAGAAGGCCAGCGTCCTTCAACATGTAGGTCACTCTCAGCACATAAAACCGTCTGAGATAGGTGACGCTGTAAGCCAAGAGCTTATATGTATCTTTTATGAAACGAGAGACTCATATGTAGATTCCTTTTCTCTGTCCAGTTTGGTATAGATCCAAACTCAGCCTTTCCTGAAAATGCGTACTTCAAGTGCAGAAGCTTCGTGTGAATAATAGATTTTATCTATGTAGGACTCACACCTGATGATCTGTAACTACTGAACTTTGCCACTCATAAAATACGCATCTCGATTAGGGAGTTAGCAGCCCATCAAGTTAATGCCAAAGATATGAAACCTTGAGAACATTCATTGCAACTAATGAAAATATGTTTAGAAATCGCTTCTGCAAATGACTCACTCGCAAGAAATTGGCTTGTTATTATAGACTGTATTTGGTCTTGAAAAATCAATCTTCCCTTCAGCTCTGTCATGGAGCAGCTCATCAGATATTTAAGGCATCAAATGAGCTGTCTGCCTTTAACCATTCTTAGAAATTGGGGCATTTTCACAGTTGATCAAGTGACATTAGGGCCATTATTACACAGATTGAAAACACAGTTACGGCAAACTAAATGAATAAGTGCTACGCTTCTTTAAGTGTAATCGTTCTGCTCACTTTAGTCATCTTTGCCTAAAAAAATCGCTGCCTTTCTTGAAAGGGTACAGATTCCAGGGGAGACATGGGTAAAAATATTAAGCATCGTATATTATTTCAAACATCTGTAAGTGTTTGTATTGCACATTATGAAAAGCCTGGATATAAAATGCCACAATTGAACAGGAAAATATTAAAAATGTCAGCACTATTATATCATTTCTGAAGACCAATTTGCCTTTTTTTTTTTTTGTAAGGTTATAATGAGCCTGGTTCATTTTGCTTCCTATCATTTCTCTTTTCAGTAGTAATGGAAAATTTCCCCCTTAGGCACAGTATGCTATTCTTGTCTTAGACGATTAGGCAGAAATGAAGAAGTTCATAAAGGTGAACGATTTTTCCACAAACAGTATGATGTTCAGTACAGTAGCTTGCACAATTCAGACTGAAGCATTCCAAACGAAGTCAAGGATGATGGTTCTGTGATGTGGCAGGGCCCACAGAAAACAAATAACAAAGCTTCCCTCTCTCACCGCGCTGGGAGGTGTGTGGGAAGGCGAGGTTTAGCCTTTGCCTCTGCCTTTCTTTGAATGCTCAATAAGCTGTCAAACAATATAATTTAACTGGAGAATGAATGTAAAGTGCTGATCTCAAATGCATGGAGGCTAGCCTAACAAGAATGGAATAATTGTAGGGCTATTACATTTAAGCTGATAGAAACATTTTTTTCAGTAATTATTTTTTGTTGTCAAGGATTAGCATTTGTGTATCAGATGTGTCTGAAACAAAGAAGGTTCATTGCCTATTATGCCTCCAGAAGCAAAGGTGTTAATTGTGCTTTTGAGAAAGAACATGGAGAGAGCGTGTGTTTTGGAACAGCCAAAACTGAAAGCGATTTCTGCCTCTGCCTCTCTTTGCTAATGGAAATGTACAGGGGCCATTTAAATCCACTCGTCATATTTCCTTACCTGCAAATGGACTCGTCTATTCATTTGAACCACATGAAGCTGTTATTTGACCGTGTTTTACGAACCAAAATGGCAAAAAGTTCACAGAATTGCTGAGAGAACCAGTGAAAAAGCCAACAAACAACCTCCCTGAGAACATGTGACATCGTAACATCAATGACCTTTCCTCTTAGGTAATGAACGCTCAGAACCTTCCAGATGCTGCCACTGGCACCTGTACCTTGCTGAGAATAAGGAAGCATCTCATGATCCTGAGTATGATTGCACCTGTCAATCAATAACTATGCATAGAACTTTGCATGTTGTATCTCATTTAATTAATCCTTACAGTAGGAGCAGGTCTTATAATTATTTCCACAACATGGATTTGCAACCTGAGATCACATAGTAAGAACCGGACTCAGGAAGGATAAGTGGAGAACCATATAAGACCTTCTGAGAGCTCAGGGATGCATTTTAAATGTTATAAATAGAAATTTCTTGCTTGAGCCTCCTTAGAAGGCCTTAACATTTAATAACGATACATAATCATATGATGCTGAAAATGTATGGATATACAGATTCTCTAATTAGGCTTCCAGAATTCAAGTCCCAGCTCTTTGACGTTTCATTTTGGACAAGTCACAGTTTTTTCTATTTTTATTTTTAAATCATTTTTAACTCATATATATTGATCCCATAGGTAACAGCCACTGTACTAGGCATTGACTCACGTTACCCCCCTTTAATACACATAATAGTCCTGATAGATGACAGATTTCCAGTCTGCAGAGGCGGAAACTTGGACACAGAGAGACAACATAACTTACTCAGGTTCAAATGACCAGAGAGCAGAGGCAGGATCTGTACCCAGTAGCCTGACTCTAGGTCTTACACTCTCAACCATGATGCTAGATTAATCCTTAATTAACCCCTAATTAATCTAATCTAGATTAACCTCTAACCTCTAATCTCTAGCTAGATTAACTGCTAGATTATGTTTATCATCCTCCCCCTAACTAGTTTCTGAATCTGAATTACATGTTTCTCTGTTTCGTATAATATCTGGAAACCTTTCACAAAGTTATAGTTGGCCTTGGAACAAGTTCAAGGAACACAAAGCTGGTTCAAACTCTGACCCAGTTTAGGATCTTTCTGTACATCTGAGGATGATTCTCTACAATGGAAAAGATTTACTACATTTGCATTTCATTTGATTTTTGCTTTTCATTTAAAATATTTGGGTTAAACTCTTGCATACAGGTAGAGGGCACCAGAATGAATAGAAAGACAGTCATCATACATCATATCTCCCCTGTGTTCTAGGAGAGAATAGCCTCGGTTGAAGGAAATTTAATGAATAAGGTCCAGGCTGGCCCTCCAGCCTTGTCATGAACACCTCCAAGGAATAAAGAGCATGCCTTTCATAAGGCAGAGGATTTCACTGCTAGATTGTTCTAATTATTATAAATTATCTTCATTATAATTTCTACACACTGATCCCAGATTAGCCCTCTGGAGCAACATAAAAACTTAGCTTTTTTAAAAAATATATTATTGGTACTATTTTTAATAATGTGCCATCCTTCACATATTTGAAGACAACCAATTTACTCTACTCAAGACTTCTGGTCTCTAGACCCTATATTAAATGAATTCATGTTCCATTATTGGCATATTTTGCAGAATCTTTTTAAAATATCTTCCTTACAGAGACATATGCTAGTTTACCACTAGCATTCACATTTCCCATTTTTAGCTACTCCTAGAGACCATATTTCTATAACATTCACATCCAGCTGTTGGGCAGTCACTCAAAGGTGCACCAAAATGGAACAGAATGCTGTTTCAGAAGAATGAGAGACTTCTTTTGCATTTCCTCCTAAGGTCTCCCTACAAATCAAAGAGTAGATGAGGAAATAGATAGGACTCCCGTTTTTAGTTTTAACTATGATTAAAAGCCCTCCTATGCTGCGATAGTTGCATTCTCTCGTGATTTCCACACCAGCTGGCATTTGTGTCATTCAAGAAATGGGAGCCAGAGAATTGGGGATTACTAAATCACGTTAGGTCCACCCTGGGAAATGAAAAGTCAACACCTATTTTGTTTTGCTTTCCCAACTTACAGAATTACCATAGTTCTTGCCAATATTTGACATTTTAAACTTAAACAAATTACCCATAGGCACAAAGCCACTTCACACAGATTTTCTTATTTAAACAAAATGTCATTGGGAGGAAATCACACTACTGAAAATCACTACTTTTTCAATGACTGAACCTGGTTGAGGTCCTGTTTGATAATCAAAGCAAATCAATTTATCATTGAATATAAGTGAACTCTACCAAATCATATTTTCTACGAGTATCAAAATAGAGCAATAAGAAGCCAATCATAGAATAATTGAAAGGTATTAGACTAATTCACAAAGCACGATAATGAGAGTCTGTTAATCATATTATCAATGTTCCTTTGAAATCAGTGTTTATTTCCCTTTTCCTAAAGAGAGAGTTAAATATACGTTGTGGCATGCAAATCTAACTTGTCGTCTTATGCCTAATCGAGTTCATGACCACTCTACTTGCTGACTGCATGTTGGACAGCTTTCTTTGACTCCTTTTCATTTTATTTGGGATAGAAAAGGGATATGAGACAGAAAATGAAAGGTTGCTTTCATGATTATCTCTCTCCTGGAAGAGTTGAGTAGTAGCTGGTCCAAACTGGTGTCATCGTTTTGACCTACCTGTTGTCTGGTTATTTGGAGGTAAGGCGAAAATGAGTAAATCTATCTCTTCCTTCAGTATAAACATTATGTTTGGTGGGGAGCTCAGCCTGGTTGAATTTGTTAGCTCTCTTGGCTTTTTCATAAATGCATCTGAAACCTCAGGAATCTCAAGAACTTATTCAGACCCCCCAAAAGTTGAAAATCATAGTCGAATAAGACACGAGAGTCCTGGCAGTTAGACGACTGGAAGATACAAGCCGTAAAATCTATGAGATAATTTAGGTTGCTTCTTTTCATAGGAAAAGCAAATATTAAACAATTAAAGACATAAATATATAATAAGGTAAATATTGGAAAGGAAAAGGGAAGTCATAATTTATAAAGGTTGTATAGCCTTGTAACTTTTAAAACGAAATTTCTAGAGAAGGAAGAGAAACCCATTATCCAATAATGCATTTGGAAGCATCAAACATTTATGCCATTGAAAATATAAATAATTATAATATATATATTTCTAAGAGGAAAAGGTACTTACGATATATAATAGTGATTTCTTTGGCCTCTTCACCAGTCTTGGGGTAAAACCATCAAAGCATTAGAAAACTTGGCTTTGATTGGTTTTATTTATTCTGAGTTTTACTTCCGCCATATGCTAAGAATCTAGCAACAATAACAAAAATGAACAGAAAACCTAGCAAACTCGCACCCAAATGAAATCAAACCAAGCGAACAACAACAACAGAACACAAAACTTGACAATACCCTCCCTTATTATTGCACAGTTTGTGTCCAGCGAGCTAATTAACAAAAGCCACACTTTACATTTCAACAATTTGACACCTATGTGAAGAGCCCGTGGTGAGTTATTGTTTCAAACATTTTACATGTACTTCCTCATTTATTCCTTAGAATTACCTCAGAATCCAGATGATATTATTATGCCCATTTTCTGAAAGAAATGGATGCACAGAGAAGTTAAGTATCTGACTTAGGGTCACAGAGCTGGTAGTGGAGAAGCTGGTCTTGACCTTAGCTGTCAGACTCTGGAGCCCTTCTCTTTCACACTTTTGTGTTAAGTGGGGTCTCATGAAATGTTACTCAAGTATTGGAGATCAATTCCTCTATTTCTCCTCTTACTACTTGTTAGAAAAATTTAATCTAATTTAAGTCAATTCTCTCTTTCTATATATACTTTTATCCAGAACCTGGTACATAGTAGTAGTCAATAAATGGGAAGTGTCATTTTTGTTTCTTATTTTTTCTTTTATAATTTTAACTCTGTCCCCAAACGTACCCAGGAAAACCTACTCTCTCACATATTAAATGAGTTTGCTTAACTAGTAAATAGTCCCAATAAATATTATGAAACAAACTTTATAACCTGAATATTTTTAAAATTATTTCTAATGTTTATTTATTTTTGAGACAGAGAGAGACAGAGCATGAACGGGGGAGGGTCAGAGAGAGAGGGAGACACAGAATCCGAAGCAGGCTCCAGGCTCTGAGCTGTCAGCACAGAGCCTGATGTGGGCCTCGAACTCATGGACTGCGAGATCATGACCTGAGCTGAAGTCAGATTCTTAACCGACTGAGCCGCCCAGGCGCCCCATAACCTGAATATTTTAAAGACCAGCATCTGTGGTAGAATATAGAAAATGTGTGAGCCTGATTTTGGCACATGCGACATCAGTTTGGATTTGTGCTTAGTCCCACTAATCCCTATGTCTCCAGAGGTCTCGTCTTGGAAAGAGAGAATTATGGAACACACACTGGGAGAGACTATATACACTGGTCAGCAATAACGCAAACAATACAAGATCCTAACTCTTTGACAGTCCACTCAAAACATTGTCGGATCTAAAGCTTTACCCTCTGAGGCATGGAAACTATAGGCTACAGGCTGCCTCGCCAGAAGACAGCAGGTATAAGAAGCAAAAAATATTAGCAGAGAACAGTACAAGAGACAAGAAAGATAAAGAATCCTGAATATCCACCCAAGAGAGGCTCTAAATGGATTGGGAGGTTTGTACCATATGCTAAACACTGAGTATGACAGTGACCTTCTAAAACTATACGTGTTTTATGAATGACTGAGGATGCCCACGAGGGTAAGCTATCCTCTGGTTCCTGTTTGTCCCTTTCCATAGATCTAGAATAAAGGTGATTGGAAAGCCCTGGTCTCCTTGGAAGCACCTGGAAGCACCACATTTTTAGCCTTCTCACTTGTTGCCCTGACCTGAGGATTAGTTGTCGATGGTAGATTCAATTTGAATGTTGTGGGTTTCCGTTTGCAATGAAGACCATTAAGTAAACCTCATAAGGCTATAGTTGAAATGTTAACAGATAATTGCCCATGTAATTATTCCAAGCCATTTTATTATCACCAGGGGAGGATAAAAGTCAGCTTATATCCTCATAACGTTAAGTTAACATTATTAACTTAACGTTGAGGCCTATGTTTTATAACAACCTGGGAGTTTTCATTTTGTACAGATACAAAGGGAATACTGATCCCAGGTGTAGGAAGCATTTTAGAAGGTGGGAATGTTGTCCCTGGTGCTTATCATTCACCAAGGTTTTTGCCATCTCATTCTCAATAATAGCTCCTAAAAACACTGGCCTTTGCCCCGGGATACCTCCTGCCTCCAGCATACGGGTGAGAGCAAATTGTTCTCTATACCCAATGAGGGGTAGAAGTGACGAAGTCTTCAGTCTATTGTGTTTGGTTCTTGTGTCTCTTCTCAGTCATGGGGCAACTCTCTGGATGCTACTGGGACCTTCCATGAGCTGCCTTCCACTACTCTGACACTTAGCTATTCTCTGTGGATACCTTATTGATTGATTAGTCATTTCACAATTTTCTATACTGGTGTTATTTAACATTATTTTAACCTAAAATCTTAATTTAACTTAAATTTAATTGGCTAATCTCAGTGAGACTGATTTTGTGATTATCACCCAACAGGTTAACAATGTTATCATTACCTTGTTAAAAAGTAACTGAAAATGCATTTTTTTTTTTTTTTAAATGGGGAACTGATCTTGTACTTCAGCAAATAACCAATTTCGACATTACCTTCTTAGGATTTCTATCATTTAGTCCTTCTGATGGCACGCCAATCTTACCCCAGATCCTTCCTTTAAAATCTTCAGAATCTTCCGGAGATTTATTTTTTCCCCCTCCTGTTAACTTATTTAATAAGTCCTTTTTCTAGGTTTGCTATTTTAGCGATTGTTTGAAAAATAGAGATTACATGTAAAAAGTCATGGTTTTCCAATTTAGTGCCCAAAGGGTTGCATTCATAACAGGGGTCAGTAAAATTCAGTTTCAAAAATATAAGTATACTTTTCTTGCTTTATTATGTCATAGACATGTAATATAATATAAATTTAATATTTATATAATATTTTTATATTATATTATACTTTTATTTTATTTTATATTTATAATATAATGTAAATATAAAATTTAGGTTACTGAAGAAAATTCAACACCGGGAAAATCCGAGTTGAAAAATAGAAATATTTAGTCAGTATTTTTTTTCTTCCAGAGTGTATCCATCCTTTGATTTGGAACTAAATCATATTTTCTTTTGCTTCAAGATGTCAGTGTCAGTTCTTGTGTTTGCTGTTTGCTATTGTTGGTTGAGATAGTCAGTACAGAATTCAGCATTGAATTATTTATCTGGGAATGACACGTAGTCTATTCAATGTATAATGAAAAACTACTATCCGCATATAACATGAGTGTTTCTTAATGTAGACACACTGTATAAATGATATTTGATCAATGGTTTATTTAATAGATGAAATAAAAAATCCACATTGTGTAGTCCAAGTGGCCATATTTATCGCATCTGACCATCTTACACTGAAGTTAAATAATTTATTTTAGAACTCCTCATTCTTTGATCACGGTTAACTGGCAAAGGCAAAAGGTAATATTTGTTCAGTTTCATAAAACTGAAGGTAAAAAAAGGCATTTTTGAAAATGAATTTTTAATTTCACAATTTGGGGTATATTACGTGGGCTGCTAATTCGATGTTTAGAAGAAATGACTTAGTGCGCCATATTGCTCTCTCTAGTGAACGTCTGAACCACTCAGTTCCACTAGAAAAGAGTGAAAAATGTACTTTTTTTTAATTATTTCTGAATTCCCTTAAAGATAAGTATGTATTTAAAGAGCTTGTATAGCTGTAATGTCAAACAAAAATGCTTAATTATTTGTTTGACTTTTATTGGTGCACTAAAGTTAGGGCTTTTCCTGACTTGACATGAACAAGCACATTTCTTTCAACAGACCAAAAATTGCCCCAGCATTTTCATTACTCAGCCATCCAGCTATAAAGTATATGACAGATGAAATGTATATCCAATTCATCAAGAAAAGCTTTAACTGTCTATGGATAAAACCATGGGAACAATTCCAGCGCACAGCATTTATTAGCGTGTCCCTATCAGGAACCAGATGAAACTCTTCCGCACAGGAAATTATTGGTAAATAATGCAAGTAATGGTCTTAAATGTGGGGTCTTTTCGAAATTGCCAAACTTGATTGGTTTGTTTGTTTAGTAGGATATCATCAACCATCAGATTCCAAATCAATTCAGATTCGTCCATCTTCACATTTTCAGTGCTGAAGAAGCAGCATTTTAGGACATGTGCTTATCATGTGTACGATATAGAGGAGTCTCGTGGTCACGTATAAATTGTCCTTAATAAAAATAGCTAACATCCTGTGAGTTTTCCTCCAACATGTTGGACAATTGCATTTCCAAATGGATTTATATTTACAAATGTTTGTTTCAGTATAGGGACTATAATTTCTGTAGTGCTCAGAAGAAACTTTCACCCACTTACCTTTGGTAAGTGATTTTGATACTCATGGTTTATTTACTCATTTTTTTCCACTTACATTTTTCATCAGCATTTCTTAAACCATTGTCATTCAAAAGCAAACCTGGATAAAATTTTAGTGTTTTTTTCTTTGGGTTATTAAGTTGTTCTTAATGCAATTACTGCATGTACCAGTCACAGTACCTGAGTACGTTTTATTTATCCATGACAACTTGATTTGTATGTGTTGACATAAACATATTTTGTCTGCATATTAAGCACGTAGATATTTTCATTTCCAGAGGAGGAATACATTTTTTCTGCATTTCAACAAAACTGACACACCTTTAGCTAGAATTCTTTAAAAAAAATTTTTAACATTTGATCATGTTTTGAGAGACAGAGAGAGAGCACAAGCAGGGGAGGGGCAGAGAGAGGAGGAGACACAGAATCCGAAGCAAGCTCCAGGCTCTGAGCTGTCCGCACAGAGCCCGATGCGGGGCTTGAACTCATGAAACACAAGATCGTGACCTGAGCCAAAGTCAGATGCTTAACCGACTAAGCCACCCAGGCGCCCCTAGCTAGAAATCTTTAGACCAAAATTTTTAAAAAGGATGAAAAAGGGGACATTCTTGCCAATCTTAAAATTAAAAAAAAAAGAATTATAAGAGAATACTATGAACAATTATATGCCAACAAATTAGCTAACTTACATGAAAATGACAAATTTTTAAAAAAGATACAAACTACCAAAACTGTCTCAAAAAGAAATAGAAAATATGAATGAACTTATAACAAGACATTGAATTAGTAAACACACACTTTGTGGTATAGAAAACCCTAGGACCAGATGGTTTTATTGGTGAATAAAAACATTAATCAAACATTAAGCATATGAATACCAACCCTTCACAGCTCTTCCAAAAACAGAATAGAAAAGAATACTTCCTAACTTTATTCTATGAGGCCACTTTTCCCCTTGTGCCCAAACCAGCCAAAGACATCATAAGAAAATATTACTACAGAATGTTAATAATATTCTTTATTAATATAAGTTTAAAAAATCCTGAACAGACTACTGGCTAACCAAGTACAGAAACATATACCCAGTGGGTCAAAGTAGGACCAAGTGGGATTCATGACAGTATATAGGTATGTTTAACATACAAAAATAAATAATATTATATACCATAATAATAAAATAATGAGGAAAAAACACATGACAATACCATAGACACAGAAAAGCATTTGACAAAATCCAACATCACACTATCATATCAATGCCCAACAAACTAGGGAGAGCAGAGGATAACCTGAACCTGATAAAGTGTGTTTATAAAAAACACACAGCTAACATCAGGCTCAATGGTGGGAAAGTAAAAGTATTCCCTCTAAGATGATGAACAAGACAAAGTTGTCCATTCTTACCACTTCTGTTCAATACGATATTGGAAGATATCGCTTTGGCATTTACACGATAAAAATAAATAAAAGACATCCAGATTGCAAGAGAAAAAGTCACTGTTACCTACATAAAGGTAAAAATAGCGATCAATGTAATGGAATTAAGAGTCCATAAATAAACCCATGTATCTAGGGTTAAGTGATTTGTGCCTGGGGTGCCAAGACAATAAAACACAGATAGAATTTTTTTTTTTTCAGTAAATGGTGCCAGGACAGTTAGATATACACGTGCAAAAGAATATAATTCTACTCCTACCTCACATCATATACAAAAGCCAGCTCAAATGGATCAAAATCTAAATGTAAGACTTAAGACTAAAAATTTGTTAAAAGAAAACATAGAAGTACATCATGTAACTTCGGATTAGGCAATGCTCTTTTACATGTGACACCAAGAACAAAAGTTAAAAAAGAAAAAAATAATATAAATTAAACTTTATCAAAATAGGAAACTTTTGTTCTGAAAATACAACCAACAGAATGGGGGAAAATAATTGGAAATAATATACCTGAAAAAGAGTTTACATATACAATATATTAACAAAATTATTACACTTTGATAATAAATTATTAAACTAAATGATGGGCAAAGAATTTGGATAGACATTTCCCCAAAGAGGATATATGTACATATATCCAATAAGTACATGAAAATATGCTTGACATCATTCGTCCTTAAGCAAAGCAAATCGAAACCACAATAAGACACCGTTTCATACCCACAAAGATGCTTATGATCAAAAAAGTCAGACGATAACAAGTCTTGGTGAAAATGGGGAGAAATTGGAATGCTTATACACTGTGGGTTTGAGTGTGAAATAGTGTGACAACTTTGGGAAGCAGTTATACAATTTTTCAAAATGTAAAATATTGAATTACCATTTGATTCACTATTTTCACTCCCAGGTGTGTACTCAAGGGGAATGAAAACATAGATCCACACACAAAGACACTTTAAAGTCCACATCAGCATTATTCATTATGGAACTCCAGTTAGTTGATGGGTTCCAAATGCCCATTAGCTTATAAATGATAAGCAATATACATCATATATAAACAATGAGCTATTATTATTTAGCAGTAAGAAGGAACTAAGTGCTGATTCATATTACATCAGTGAACCTCGAAAACATTAAGTTAAAGGAGCCCAATGCATGAGCCCATATGTTTTGATTCCAATTACATGAAATACTCAGAATTGATGAATGCATAGATTAGTGGCCAACGACAGGGTGTGTGGAGAGAGGAGTATGGTTTGACTGCTAATGGTTGTGAGGTATCCTCATGAGGACACGTATAGAATTCCATAAAAATGTTCTAGAATTATATAGTGATGTTGGTTGCACAACTTGGTGAATATAATAAAAAATCACTGAATTGTATTCTCAGAAAAGATGAATATTATGGCTTTAAAAGAGTGAGGTGTATGTGAATTAAAAACAAAACAAAACAAAACTGGGACACCTGGGTGGGTTAGTCTGTTGAACATCCGACTTCGGCTCAGGTCATGATCAAACAGCTCGTGAGTTCGAGCCCCGCATTGGGCACTGTGCTGACAGCTCAGAGCCTGGAGCCTGCTTCGGATTCCATGTTTCCTTCTTTCTCTGTTCCTCCCCCACTCACTCTCGGTCTCTCTCTGTCAAAAATAAATAAACATTAAAAAAAACTACTTGGAGTTTACAGCGCTGAATAATTAATCTCTCAAACTTAACTTTCCTGGAAGCAAGCACACAAAATATACAAAGATGCAAACCTAGCATCCAAGGTAAAAATGCTGACATCGGGCTGAGGGTGGTGTTAGTGGGGATTTGACTTTCATGGTGATCACTATTGGACACTATGTTCCAGAATGTTTCTTTTTTTGTAAGTTTATTTATTTTGAAAGAGAGAGAGAGCATGCAACCATGGATGGGCAGAGAGAGAGAGGGAGACAGAATCCTAAGGAGGCTCTGTGCCGTCAGCACAGAGTCCAACGCAGGGCTCGAACTCACGAAACCATGAGATCATGACCTGAGCCGAAACCAAGAGTCGAACACTCAACCAACTGAGCCATCCAGGCACCCAGTTCCAGAATGTTCCTTAAATGTTTTACTTGCAAGATTTCATTTGAATCCGCATAAAAGTCTGTGAGGATTTATAAAATCTCTGATTTTACTAATGAAAAAACAAAGCTTTAGTGATAAGAAAATAGTACAAAATCCCTCTGTTAGTGTGTGGCCAGATTTGAACAGACAGTTGTCTGACTCCAAAGTCATAATATTCCACTGAAGTATAACCTTTCATTAATTAATTGACTGACTAATTGATTGATAAATTATATCATCCATTCAATAAGTATCTTTTTTTCTTTTTCTTTTCTTTTTTTTTTTTTTTTAAGTTTCTACCATGGGTCACTTTTAAAAGCAGACAATACAATGGTAAGATGTCAAGAAAAATCAATACTCTCCTGGGGATAGCAGTTGCATGGGCATGAGTAAACAACCAGGAAGCAAATTAATTTTGCTGAGAACTCTGAGAATATAAAACATAAGGACATGACAAAGAGAGATGGACTGATCAGCCGAGTCTTTGCAAAGAAGGTGATCTCTAAGCTAAGACCTGAATGATGAAACCAACCAACTCTACAAAAACCTGGAGGGAGAGAATCTGAGACCTTGGGAACAGTGCAAAAACCCCGGGGCATGAACGTGTTTGGGCAGAAAGAAGGCAGATAGTGCTAGAATGTGATGATGGAGGTGGAGTGTCAGGGTGTGAGGTCGGAGAGCCAGGCAGGGGCTAAATTATAGACTTTATAGCCCCGAGTAGTGCCTTGGGAGAGGAAGAGAATGACAGTCATGATGATTTGGATGATGGCGATGATGATGTTTACAAATCTATCAGAAACAAAATCAATGTGTATACGTGAGATATGCCTGCACTTTGCTAAGTGGTTTATATATATCGTTCTTGCTTGTGATTCTCAAAAAAGTTTGGTAAGAGGAGAGTCATCTTAATTTTCCATAAAAGGAACCGAAGTTCAGAGATGGTAGCTACCTATCCCAAGATCACACAGCTAACTCAATGCATGCTGGAGAAGGGGTTCAACTCCGTGGACTTCCTCAACCACAATTTCTAGCCCCCACTGCCTTCCAAGGAAAAACTCTGTGGCAGAAGGCTAAGTACCTTTTTCATTCAACAACATTTTTAGCTGAATAAATTAGAAGCTTATTTTGCCCACCAAATGTTTCTCGTGTGTGTTCTTCTCTCGCTGTGGTTGGTAATAATTCTTCAAGATTCGATGCTCATTATTTATATCACTGGAACGCTAAGAATACCAACGTCGTGATTTCACAAAGAACCCCCATGTCTTGAGTTGTCATACTGGGTCACCACCTTTAAGGATATTTTCGGCGTGCACCTTATGTTCTGGGGACAAAATATCCCAATCTCACTGCAAAAGCCAGCTCGCGCAACTCAAAGGCTACGGCAGGTTTAGACTGTCACTTATTAGGCAGGTCGTTCTAAATAAGCAGGCGAGATCTTGTTATTTTGACACGCAGTTACAGAAAAGAGCTGGCAGTCCCAGGAGCATAAAATGAAATGTCAAAGAGTCCAGGGATATGTCATTGTCTGCGAAAAGCCATCAGCAACTGCCTGGAAAAACATCAGATTTACATTTATTCCACAAAGTCGTAAACACTATTGACAAGTGAAATGTTTCTTGTGTTCTGTCCCCTGGGAGGATTTGAAGAAAGACGAATGATGCCTTTTTTGTGGCTGTTTTTCAAGAGGTTCAAGTATGGGTCAGAGTGGTGGCGGAAAAACCATGGGGCTGCCATGAAATAAGACTCTGCCCTTCCACAGCAACACATCCCATCTCAATGGGATCGGGAGGAAGTGAGAACGGCAGAAATTCTTATTTTCCCTGCCCTCGTATAAAGCTGCAGCTCTGCTCATTATTGATGAGAAACTGAGGCTCAGTAGCAGGGAGCATGCCCAAGACGTCCTTGCTAACTCACAGCAGAACCAGGGTTTTAACCCAGGTAGGCTGCTCCTGGAGCATGCGAACATACTCACCGTGCGAGGAAGGACCCAGACCATACGTACCCCTTTCCGGGAAAGAGAGTGATTCTTCATGCTAGATGGCCTGGTTGAATACGGCATCCGGTGAAATACCTTCTTCCTGAGATCCTTCATTAAAAAAAAAAAAAAAAAAAAAAAAAACAAAACAAAACAAAAAAAAAACAAAAAAAAACAAAAACAAACAAAAAAAACCACCTCGACCTAGAGTGTTTTAAAATATTTTAATGTGCATCGTATCGTATAACAATTGTAAGAATGAATATTTATCTGCCTGTTGCACCCCCTTCCTTCACTAGAACACTACCTCAGGAGATGCCGTGCTTTTTATTTATTTTTTTAATTTCTTAAATGTTTATTTTATTTTGTTAATGTTATTTATTTTAGAGAGGGAGAGGGAGACAGAGACAGAGAGACAGAGAACGAGTGGGGGAGGGGCAGAGAGAGGGAGACACAGAACTTGCAGGCGCCAGGGTCCACCCCTCAGCACAGAGCCGGGCGCGGGGCTCGAACTCACAAACTGCGGAGATCCTGACCTGAGCTGAAGTCACATGATCAACCGACTGAGCCACCCAGGCTCCCCAGGTGTATATTTATTTTTGAAGGAGAGAGAGACAGAGCGCAAGCAGGGGAGGGGCAGAGAGAGAGGGAGACAGAGAATCGGAAGCAGGCTCCAGGCTCGAGCTGTCGGCACAGAGCCCGACGCGGGGCCGAAACTCCCCAACCGCGAGTTCATGACCTGAGCTGAGTTGGACGCTTAACCGACTGAGCCCCCCAGGTGCCCTGATATCTATTTTATGTCCTCCATTTCTAGCTAAGAGACTGCAAAGTAGTAAATAAGTAAGTGATTAAATAAATTAATAACTCAGGCTAGAAATAATCTAGCAAATGATACCTTGGAAGCTTTTGCCAACCTTCACATAGAGTTATGGCTTGGGTGCTCTTTTCAATTCCTTGAGCTAAAATTGTGCCACCTTTCACTTGCCCTAGAGGAAAAGGCAAATCTGACATCATCCATCTTCCAGGTGAGTTCAGAGGTATGTTTCAGGTATTATGATTTATGGTAAAGTTTTCAGCATAATCTGGGAGAGATAGCTACCTCTTTCCCCGATTTTCTAAATAGCTTATTCTAGGGTTGAGGAACGTAAGCGGATAGCATGAAGTCCTATCTGTCCTCCACGGAACAGGTTTACATATTAATTATTTTCCTGGGAGCCTCTGCAGTTTATCTCTGGAGGTGTCCCCATATCTGCAAAGCAACCAGGCGAGGATTTTCAGGAGGATCTTGGCCAGAGGCTGCCGATATGGTGATGGATTAACTTTTCATCTCTTGCCTGATGGGCCAGGGTGTGTGGGAGGGTCACCCTAGACGGGCAGTGCAAGCAAGTCTCAGTCTTGAAATAAAATCGTTTTGTGCCTGAAGAAAGGATTACGATGGGGCGTATCTCTCTTCTGTTAACATCAGCTCTAGCTCCATCATCGTTGCGTGGTGGCCTCAAGCGTCCCAGTGACGTCTGCTCAATCGACCTCCTGCGGTCCTACTGAGGTCCTCATGGGCTGTTGACTGGAACGTTAGCAGAGCAGAGTTGGAATGAACATCAGGTACACATATGAAGCCAGGACCTATACTTTCCAATTATATATTCTGACTTTTACTCAGAGCTCCTAAAATTCAGATCCAGTTGACATACAATGAGTATTGACTCTGTTCCAGGCACCAGCTTAGGCTGTTTAGAGAATTTACTTAACCTTTACCTAAAAGGCAAATAGCATTGCTTCTATTGTTTACAGTGCAGAAATTCGGACTTAGAGATATTAAGTGGTAAAAACAGAGTAGCATTCAGTTTTATCGACATGTATTCGATTGGTCTTTCTATTAGGCTAGAGATGATTAGTACCAGTTGATAGCAATGATCTTTGTCCTGCTAATCATGACATTTTTAATTCTATTACAGTCTGAAGTTGAAGGTGAACTTTTGTCCATAGATCAGTGGATGAACAGCATACACCTGTTTGTGAAAAAGCAGTATGAATATGGTGTTCAATTATGATACTGGCTATGATATTCACAATAGCCTTCAAATCCTTACAGACCACCTTTTTACATATTTCCATCTGGACTGGATTTCCATCACTCTGGTTCAAGCCACCGTCAGTTCTCGATAAGACTACCTCGCTGGGCTTCTCACTAGGCTCTGCTTTTCTCATCATTCCAATACACTTTCTCTTCTATAGCTGGAGGTGACGTTTCGAAAATGGTATTCCAATAATTTCATTGCCTTTAAAATAAAATGACAAAGATTTCACATGCCCCCCAAATCTTTTCTTAACTCTTTAACCTCACCCGAAGCCATTCCCCCTGTGCCGATATTTTATTGGATATATAAAAGGGATCTCAAAGGAAAAAAAAACTGTTCAAAACAGAATGCTTGACAACTGTTTCAGTTATATATTGCTTCATAATGCACCATCCCCAAAGTCAGTTTTAAAAAAATCACATTTATTTTGCCCACAAATATGTACTCTGGACAGGGTTGGGTAGGCACAGCATCTCTCCGCTCCACTGGGTGTCAGCTAAGCAGGTTCAAAGTCATCTGAAGTTTACTCACTTACATGTAGAGTGGCTGATGAGGACTACGGACTGCGACATTAGCTGGGGCTATCAGGCAGAACACCTACAAGTGAGCTCTCCATGAGGTCCAAACCTCTCACAACATAGTAGCTGGGTTTGAAGGGTGAGCATCTCAAGAAACAGAATGCCAGGTGGAAACTGTACTCCCGTTTATGTCCTAGCCTTTGAACTCAGAAATTTTCTTTGTTGAAGCAGCCATAAAGCCCTATATAATTTCAAAACGAGGAGAAGAAGATTCCATTTTTTTTATTAATGAGAGAATGGCGGCATTTTAGGAGAGCATGTGGGACTGGAAATATTTGTGTAGGCTTTTTAGTGGACAGAGTTAAGATACATTTGTGTTTCTCTCTCCCTCGATAGATAGACGATAGATAGATAGATAGATAGATAGATAGATAATAGATGATAGATAGATAGATGATAGATTTTTGATAGATATTTGAGCATGTGTGTGTATATGATAGATGCCTATTTAGATCTATGAGATACCTGCAATCATACACACAGAGCTATATGGAAATTAATAAATGCAAGAATTGACACCAATATTTCTCATCTAATGATTGCTCTCTAACAACATAGGGCTTAGTCTACTTTTTTTCTTTCCATATTTGTAAACTGTTTCTCTGATAGTGAAGCTCTTCCTTTCCTTAATACACATATTTGTCTAGTCAATTTCCATCTAGACCACCAATCTCACATTGCCATTGCTACTGCCTTGCCTGCGTGGACACTTTAACCTGTTCAGCACTTCTGCTCTGCCCAAGGCCACTCATGTGTAGACAGTCTCCTCACCTCATCAGTCTGCACGCTGTGTGGGTACGTCCTTACCTTCCTCAGGCTCTGAATTCCCACACCTGCTATGCCAGCTAGCACTCTGTTCTCACCCTGGTTGGGCTCTGTGTTCCTGAGCTGGTTGGTATGCCCATCCACGTGGATGCCCTCCTCACTCCCCTTGACTCTGGTCCCCCTACACAGGACTTCTCACTCTCCACTACCTCACTCAGCATGGACCCTTCCCTTATCCTACTTGTGCTCCAACACAAGGACATTCGTTCAAGCGGATGCTCTCATTACCCTGCTTGGGTTCTGAAATCCTAAGCTGAGCCATCTGCAGACATGGATGCTCTGCCCACCAGCTGACCAATTCTTCATGATAGCCCATCATGCAGACACCTTCCTCAACATCCTTCACAAGATGCCTTTCTAGGTGCATGACTACCTTTCCTGGCCTTCCTGAGAGCTTTAAGTTTAAACTGTTCAGGAAGTTGAAGAAAAAGGTCTGCAAGTTGGGAGCTTTGGAAAGCTAATGCCGAAATGGAGTTAGGAGCACAAAAGATTCACCGGGGAGGAGCACCTGAGAGGAAATGTGCCTACCTTGCAGGGATGCCCACGTGATGCCAACTTTAGGATGGGAGGTAGACGCAGGTGTCCCACGTCCCAGAAGTTCACCCCATGTGTCTTCTCTTTTACAGAAGCCCGGCATTAGTACCCATTTCTGCGAACTGAAAGAAACTTAAAGAAGATTTTTGTTTTTCAAAAAAAAAAAAAAAAAAAAATGAAAAGAAAACTTCGTGTCCTGCACTGTTTTTGCAGGGAGATGAGCCTTCGTAGAGATGCTGCCTGCATCCCAGAAGCCAGAGTGATGTTGCCCAGCTCCTTCCCCAGGACCAACACTCAGCATCTCTGCCAGAGCTTGGTGGGGGTTTTGCTTCTTCACTTTATGCCATTTCTGCTGAGGGAAGGTTTCAAAGGAGCACTCTGCTTGCAGATAATGGGAAAAACCTGCATCTTGACGTCTTTGCCAGTCCAGTGGAGAGGTCTGGAGCAAAGACTGCTCTTCAGATGAGTGCTGGGTTTGTCCCGGCCCTTGTGTGACAAGCTTGCTCACTCAAGGAAGATGTGACCGGAGCTCGAACTCTAAGGCAGAACTGAAGGAGTTACAGTTGGCAGGTACCAGTGAGGCATCATCCACACAGCCTGTCAACAAGTTTTTTCTTGAAGAGCGATACGAGAAGTACATCTCCGCCTCTGTCACAGACAGGGGATGGGGAAAGAAAGGGAAGGGATTTCTGTTAACTTTTGATATGTGCTAAAGACACACAGACACCAAGTAACTGAATCCTGTGGCCCACAAGAATTCAAAATTGAGATTGTTGGCTCTCAGTCCTCATTGTCTCTCAACATCATTCAGGGCGATTGGCAAAAATATGTCTCTATGTAATAAATTTAGATTTGGAAGCCCTCAGAATGGGTCAAATGGCTTAACAAGTGGCTCAAGCCATTCAAAACATTTTTAACTCTGTCTTCTGATCCCTCATCTACTCAATGAATATTTCTTGTAAGTCTTTTTTTTTTTTATCACCATGGTAGGTTGACTGATCTGGCACTTCAGTCCAGCCCATAACTCTAGAAACGGTAGCTATTGTTTTGCTGAGTGCAACATCTTGTCCTTTTACTGTAAATCTATTTTGCTCTGGGGCACACTTTTATAGGTCAAGATCCCTGCTGTGTTATTGAAAAATGTAGGTTGTGCCGTAAAGAGCAATTGCTTCCTGCAAAGTCACAAAGTTGGGCCTAGCACGATGGATATTCTTGGCATATGCATGCCATAATGTACCTTGAACATGAACGTTATCTGGGTAAGTTTTTTTGTATAAATCTGACCTGCCTTGCCATCATGAAGCATTAGGCATGAGAAACATGTACGAGAGGTACTGTAGGCAAAAGCCAACAGTGTCTGATATTTACTCTGGTGACATTGCAACGAGCCGATTTCATTAACATTCTTCCATGTCGCCTGGTTTTCTTTGACTTGCCGACCCCTTGGTTCTGAACCCTGACTGTGTTTTCTTGTAAGTTTTTCCTTACTTTGGAACATACATCCTCCTCTTCGATCCCAACACTATATTTTTCACCTGACTTAGGTAATTCTCCCTGTCTTACACATAAATACACGAAATTGTTAAATGGTGCCCCCTCTGTCTCCCAGAGCACCACAGGCAATTATTGTAACAGGAAAGCCTTCCTTTCTAAAGTGAGTTGGCAGATGTTTTAGTCTTTTTTCGTAAAATCTTTTCTGCAAATTTTTATCGCTATATAAAGAAACGTCCAAAATGTAGCGGCTTAAAATAATTATAATCGTTTATTTTTCTCATGTGTTTGCAGTTTGGGCAGGGCTTAAAAAGAACAGTCCATCTTTGCTCCTTCGCAGTTAGCCTGGGGAGTTCAAGGCGAAAGATTCCTCTATGGCTGGAAGGCACACACTCATGTGTCTGGTGGTTGATGCTGTTGAACTAGAGCTGTTGGCCAGAGCACCTCTGTATGTGGTTTCCTCTCAGCATAACAGCTGTGTTCTAAGAGTGGGTGCTCCAAAAGCAGAAAGTGGAAACTGACCATTTCCTAAGGCCTGGACCCAAAACTGGCCATTTCCATCATTGATGATCTATTGGTCAGGTCAGAGAGGCCAGATTCCAGGGAAGGGGACAGCGAACTCACATCTCAAAGGGAAGAATGTTAAATGTGAAATATTGTCACACCAAACACATGATAATTAAAATTTTCACTTGTGAGAGTACTAACCCTACATGTAAGATTAATCATCTTCAACAAAGGTGATTCCAAAAAACAAGAGTTCTAGTTTTAGTGGTAACAAATGGGTTGCACTCAAAGCAATATGGGCCTCCATGAGGCAAAGGAAAAGAACAGAGAAAGTGTACCTGATTGATTTCAACCATGTTGTTATACTAGAAATAAGATCTAGCAGAGGGAGAATTTCCTTCAGGTGTTTCTGTGGCAATGGAAGAGGAAGACAGTTACCCATTTTAGTGTGTTAGACATTTCAAAGTACTCACATGATCGATGCCCCATATATTTCTAACAATACCCACCACAGAAATTAGTACTGCTCCCACTGTTTACATTAAAGCAAGGGTAAACTTTGTAACATTAGTGGATATGTTCAGTATTGCATAGCCAGTAAAGAAAGACTGAAATTAAAGCCAATGTTCCCTCAAATCCCATGCCAAGGCAAATGTTGTTAATACACAAAATTTTAAAATTCCAAATTTTTGAAAGATCTGAACTCCAGTTGGCAAAATGAAGAAGGTACATTGTGAAGCACAAAGAATCTTAGTAGTTCTACTTAACTTAAAGTTATAGGACACCTATGGTAACAAGAAAGGAGCTGGGAAACGTGATCCCATTGTGGGGGTTGATCCTGACAATGGGAGTAGGTTCTTCAATTCCAAGTATCCAAAGACTTGTTAAGGTCACAGGTAATTTGCTTGGAAAGACTGTTAGGGGGCACCTTGGTGGTTCAGTCACTTAAATGTCGGACTTCAGCGCAGGTTATGATCTCATGGTTTGTGAGTTCGAGCCTTGCATCATGCTCTGTGCTGACAGTGAGGAGCCTGGTTGGGATTCTCTCTCTCTCTCTCTCTCTCTCTCTCTCCCCGCCCCTCCCCACTCACACTTTTTATCTCTCAAAATAAATAAATAAACTTAATAGAAAAAAGAAAGACTGCTAGAAGTATGGTTCATTCTATCTGGTAGGGTGTGGTAGCAGGGTTACTCTAGCTGACAAGTTATGTTCTAAAACAGGCATGCATTTAGCACAGAAATACCAAGACATGTGTCTGCTTATGAAAGGACAACACCTCTTGGAGCTATGGAATCAAGGAATCAAGTTTTAATCCTATTAGCACACTTCAGCAGCATAGAGAGTCTACTTCAAGGTAATTAAACTTCACAATATGTATCTGGTTCTCAAGAAGAATTTTATAGAAAGCAGATACAAAAGAGGGAAGTTATGAGTATTGCCACTTAAGGAACATTGACATTGTGCTAGGTGTTTCCCACTCTCTTAGGTGGCCACATGATTTCTCCCAAATTCCTTCCTTCCTATCTTCTGCCATTCCATTCATGGGAAGAATGTATGGGATGTATCTGATACAGGTCAAGGATAGAGATAAGTCAATACAGTAGGCTAATGTTCCGGATCAGTGTAGGGGAAGGAGAGAATAGTCCAAAGTTCTGTTCCTCTTCTGAGGTTGTCCTGTCTAACTCAGACTTCTGTGGGAGTTCTGCAGGGCCTGGGAGGTAACTCTGTCTTTGGTAGGTTTCATAGAGTCAGGATAGAGTCAAAAGAAGGGAAATGTGGGATGGACAACATAGATTGAGTTTCATTTAAGATTTCTTGAAAAAGATCTTAAAAAGCCCTTAAGGTTTGTTGATGACATCTCTTAGTTCTCAAGGGTAGACAATTGAGAAAGAACTTTATGGAAGAATATAGTGATAAAGAGAATTTATTTATCTTTAGTTTCGTTTATGTCTAGATCTCTGAGAAGGAGACAGCTAGACTGAAATTTGAGGATTTAGTTTATCATCACTGGCACCCATCCCCTGCTTGGAATTTACTTATAGTATAGGAGATCATTTTATCCCACTAACAATCCTGCAAAGCCATAGAATTAGTTTCTTATGGTTGCTGTAACAAATTGTCATACACTTGGTGGCTTAAAACAATAACACTTCCTCTCTTCCAGTTTTAGAGGTCAGAAGTTCAAAATCAGTTTCGCTGAGTTGAAATGAAGACGTTAGTAGGGCCATGCTCCCTCCTAAGCCTGTAAGGGATAATGTGTATCTTTGTCTTTTCTAGATTCCAGACTGCATTCTTTGCACTTGTTGACTCTTGGCCCTTTCCTCCATCTTTGGAGCCAGCAGTGTAACATCTGGCTTCAGAGATCTCATTGCCTCGTTCCCCTTGTTCTCTTGTAGTAAAATTTATTTCCCTCTTATGTGGATAATTGCAATTAGAATCAAAGACTTCATGGATAATTCATGACAACCTCCCCTCCTTAAGAGTCTTCATCACATCTACAAATTTTATGTTGCCATACAAGATAACATCCACTGGTTCCTGGAATTGGGACCCAGAAATGTTTGGAGGCCATTGTTCAGCTCGCCAAAACCATATTTCCCTGCATTTTAGATAAAGTGACATGAATTTAGATCTTGGGTTGAAACTCAGATCTTCCTTTAGCTCATTTTTTTCTCCATCACTCACAACTGTTCTATTGCCTTCATCGTAGGACATGCACGCACATTCCCACATGCAGGGAATCCTACTATTACCAGGATTCCAGAATGCACAGAGCTCATCAAGGAACGCAAAATACCAGGCTGGAATGTAGCGAATTTAATGACCAGGCCCTTCAAGGCAGGTTCTGAAATGCATCCCCATCATCAATTATACATACAGTGAGAGACAAATTTTAACTCCTCTGAGAGTCACCTTCCTCATCTTCTAAATGGGAAAAATATATGTGCCTGATAACTTCCCAAGGTTACTGGAAAGACCAGAGGTTCAAGAAAGAAGAAACACTACTTAAATTTGTGAGCATTATGGCCAGCTGCAATTTTGGGGGTTTATGAATCTCTATCCAAATAGTAGTGAGGGCAGTGAAATTTTCATTTTTCTGATACAGACACATCACCCCTTGATTCTTCATCTTCTGGGGATTATACGAAATACTTGACTTAAATTTTAACTTTTATCTGAAACTGCAGGCATTATCCACAAACCTTATTACCAGACAGCAAGAAATAAATTTTGGCCTTCTGAGCAATATATCAAAAACATTTTTGCCTTATAAATATTGAAAAAAAATCGAATTAAAAGTCCTTTAGAAAGAACACTGATTTTTTTTTTTTAATGGAACAGCTGGACTATTCCATTGACTACTTTCCAATCTGATTTTATTATCCTGTTTTTTTTTTGGCTCATCTGTGCTAATGTATTGCTTCTTGTATAAGCATAACATAATCCCGCGGACCACAGGAAAATTTCAGTGGCTAAGTGCATTCTGAATAATTGCTAGTCAACTGACATAAAGCTGTTTGCAACTCTAGAATCAGAAAGCAATAGGATGGGAACTGAACCGGGAATTGCCAAGGGGATGTGTGGTAAAATGGAAAGATCACTGAACGGGGCACCTGGAACACCATTTTCTAATCCACCTGACAGTCCTGCTCTTTTTCATTTCTGCTCTGTTGCTGTCACCTCCTTACACATTTTCATTCCCAACATGACCACTGCAAGTAGGTTCTTTGGACATTGGTCATGAGATCTTAGTTAACTGTCAATGATAGAATCTAGCCATGTGCTTCTGAACACTTTACTTTGTTAAGACTCATTACTAAACAGGGGCGCCTGGGTGGCTCAGTCGGTTAAGCGTCCGACTTCGGTTCAGGTCATGATCTCACGGTCCGTGAGTTCAAGCCCCGCGTTGGGCTCTGGGCTGATGGCTCGGAGCCTGGAGCCTGCTTCCCATTCTGTCTCTCCCTCTCTCTGTGATCCTCCCCCATTCATGCTCTGTCTCTCTCTGTCTCAAAAATAAATAAACATTAAAAAAAATTTAAAAAAGACTCATTACTAAACAAACAAACAAAAAAAGGTAGTATCTGTCCATGGGGTTGTTACAGAGCTTAAATAGCTTGTACAAGGTTCTATCACAGTGACTGGAACAGAGTTGGCACCTAAGAAACACTATGCAGATATGGAAGTTATTTGTTTCTTTCTGTCTCAGTCTCAGTTCATATAAAATAGGCCTATAAAATTAATTTAAAAAAATACAGCTCTGATCATGTAACTCCCTTATTCAAAATTCTTCACTGTTTCCTCATTAGCTATCATTTGACTCAACCCATTTCTGATTTCTTATCAGCCTTCCCCAACTCCTCACTCCAACAGCCTGCCATTTTACTTATACTATAATCCTTGTTAGTCTCTAACACCCAATTTGTTGACCATTTTCCCTTATCTGTATTTTTGCCCCACATCATGTCTGTCCAAATGTTAGCAGCCAATAGAATATGGAACAAAAGTGATATGTTATTTCTGGGCCGAGGAAATTAGTAAGTGTGCATATTTTTATTCCCTCTTTCTCTTCAGTCTGCTTGAAACACAGAACTTCTTCAGTCTAATATAAAGTATCCACAAAAAACAAAAACAAGGAGCTCCTGGGTGGCTCAGTCAGTTGAGCGTCCAACTTCAGCTCAGGTCATGATCTCATGGCTTATGGGTTCAAACCCCGGCATCAGGCTCTGTGCTGATAGGTCAGAGCCTGGAGCCTGATTCAGATTCTGTGTCTCCCTCTCTCTCTGCCCCTTCCCTGCTCATGCTCTGTCTCTCTCTCTCTCTCAAAAATAAACATTAAAAAAATAAAAACAAAAACAAACAATAAGCAAGCAAAAATACTGCAGCCAATTTCATAATTATGGGTGAAATTGCTTTGTTATATGGCCAGTTCTACTGGCCAAGCATATGTCATGCTCTTTTACTCATCAATTCTATTCCCAGGTAGATATCCACTGGGATAATGCTCTTACATTTATGGCTATTAGTAATATTGAAGTTCAGTAAATAATAGTAGCTCTGGAAACAACTTAAATACACACCAAAAGTAGAATGTGTAAATAATTGTGGTGTATTCAGGTATTGGAGAACTACAGAGCCACAAAAATGAAGCAAACAAACGAACAGCCAAACCCAAACTCCAATTGAACCTGAGGACTTCGATGAATCTAACCTGAATCTAGCCTGAACATTGACCAAAATCAATGAGACTTTTATACTCCCTTTACATGAACTTAAAAACCAGTCAAAGCTAATCAATGGAGAAGAAGTCAGGAGAATAGTTAATGTTGGGGTGACTGAAAGAGAACATGAAAGGGACTTCTGTGATGCTGGTAATAACTTTTCCTTTTTTCTTTAAGCTAGTTATATGGTTGTTTTTCCTTGTGAGAAAACAATCTCCAAATTAATAAGTTCTATACTTTGTCAAATATGTAATTCAAAACTCTGTTAGCTTGGGTGCCATAACAAAATACCATAGAATGGTGGGCTTAAGCACCAGAAATAAATTTCTTACAGGTCTAGAGACTGGGAAGTCCAAGATCAAGGTGTCAAGATGGGAAGATTCTGGAGGGCTATTCTTTTTTCTTGTAGGTGGCTGCCCTCTTGCTGTGTGGCCCATGACCTGTTCTTGTGTTTTTGTGGGGTGGAGGGTAGTAAGAGACAGAGGAAGCAAGCTCTCTGGTGTCTCTCTTATAAGGACACTAAACCCATCATGGCAGGCCCACCTTCATAGAAGCCTCACCCTAATGGCTGTGTATAAATCTAATTATCTCCCAAAGGCCTATTATACAAATACCATCACACTGGGGGTTAGGGCTTCTACATGTGAATTTTAGAGGGACATACTTCAGTCCATAGTAAATACCATATTATAAAAATAACTGTAAAACTTTAGCCTCTCGGTATCTTCTACTCATACCACCCTAAAAGTAGCCAGTGATTGAATTCTTAGAACGCAACAAAAAAAATGAAGGTTTTTGCAATTCCTCAATACTTCCTTCTCATACAGCATTTGCAAGCCTTTGGTATTGACAGTCAATCTCTGCTAATGCCCTGTGGCACTGGAGATTAGACACACACTCAACTCTGTACTAGCTTCTGAACCCCACCCATGCTACTCTGTGAGCTTACTAACCCACTTTGCCCACTTCACTGACCAATCCTGTCTCACATTTTTGTTGGCAAGCAAGGTCCCTTCTGGAACTGGAATTCTACCCTGAGTTTCTGACAACTTGAGGACATAACTTCCTTCCATGTGAGTTTTACCAATTCTCCAATCCAAACCACACCTTTGTACCCTCCAGCCAGAGACCAGAGCCCCATTCCAAATGAAAGCTTGGGAACCACTGAACAATCAAATCCACATCAAGTCTAGGTAAACAGGAAGTTTGCCCTCCCACCTCCTAGACCTCACAATTTACCTTTTGGGTGATCTTCAAAGTTCAGTCTCTATTCGAGTCTGTTTTCCCAGGCCTTATATTTATTTTGCCAACTCCCTTTTGGCCAGTAGTATTCAGGATCGAGCATGCCAGGAATTCAAGATCACGTGAATTATGACACATTTTGATATTTCCCACGGTTTCTCCTTTTCTGTTTCTTCTCAACTATCTTCTCATTCATTTCTTGTAGCACTTCAAAAGGTAGTTAGAACTTTCGCACTCAGATTTGGACAGGTTATTCTGTCTACCCAGGTTTATAAACTGGGACAGGAAATGATGAAGGTCATAAGCAGATCATTTATGGGAGTTCTCCTGAGTCTTTGAGTCTCTGAATCCAGATGGAAAGGAGGACAGGTACAAATCTCTTGTTTCTTCCGAAGAGAAGAGTTGTAGTAGCTAGACTTGGATGTGCATGTCTTTGGAGCTTGTAACATTAATGGCATTCATCTTCAGATTAATCAGCCCGCTATTATCAAAATAAGTGTTGGGGCGCCTGGGTGACTGATTGTTAGCACCAAACTGTAAGAAGAGACTCTTCTTACAGCGTGGGACTCTTGATTTTGGCTCACGTCACTATCTCGTACTTTGTGAGTTCCAGCCCTACATCCAGCTCTTGCTGGCAGCTGAGAGATCCCAGTGATCCCAAGAATCCCAGCAATGCTTGGGATTCTCTCTCTCTGCCCCTCCTCTCTCTCTCTGCCCCTCCTCTCTCTCTCTGCCCCTCCTCTCTCTCTCTCTCTCTCTCTCTCTCTCTCTCTCTAATAAATAAATAAACTTGAAAAAATAATTGTTAGGTAATAGTTTAGATACTTGGAGAATGAAAGGTATTATTTAAAAATGAAATTGCTTCCTAGGGGGCCTGGGTGGCTCAGTCAGTTAAGCCTCTGACTTCTGCTCACGTCATGATGTCATAGTTCGTGAGTTCCAGCCCAGAGTCTGAGCCCCGAGTGTGAGCCCTGTGTCGAGCTCTGTGCTGACAGCTCGGGGACTGAACCCTGCTTCAGATTCTGTGTCTTCCTCTCTCTCTGTCCCTCCCTTGGTCGTGCTCTCTCTCATTCTCAAAGAATAAATAAGCACTAAAATGTATTTTAATAAGAAATGAAGTAAAAATAAAAAAATAAAAATGAAATTGTTTTCTTAAGTTTTATTTAGTGACATCTTACAGACCAAAGTTATCCTTAAAGAATTCCTTGTATTCCATAGAGAGGTTAATGGATTGCACTATGCAAAGTTTCTAAATGTCGTGGTCATAATAAAATACATTAAAGGGATTATTTAATGACAATTATTTCCTGATAAAAATAATAGGTAAAAGGTAAACTTGTCCCAATGCTTACGAATAATCAATACTCCGTAAGATGGAAGAAAGATAACACAAGACACCTCCTTATTTTATGTATTCTTCTCCTTTTCTCCTACTTTTCCTCTTTCTTTTCCTCCTACTTTGCCTCTCACATAAATCAGACCCATTTTACTACTGATAAAATAAACTAAACACCGATAAATAAAATAAATATGCTATGGTTAGAGTCTTACAGTTTGGTGCTAACAATCTTACATTTAGTTGTAAAATCAGGAAATAATCAGTAAAATTAGTAAATAATCAGTAAAAGAATCGTTAAATCATCATCATTAACATCATCATCGTAACCCTCTTCATCATCATTTTTAATGAGGCAAGGGTGATGTAAAATAAACTGTGGGTGGGAAAATTGGTACGACATTTATGAAAAGCCTTTTAGAGATATGTATTAATAAAGTAATAAAAGCTTATTAAATTTAGACCCAGCAATTACATTTCTGAAATTCTATCTGAAAGAAATAATCTTAAATATGGAAATACCATTACATTCAAAAACATTTAGCATAGTTATTCATAATAGTAACAAATTCGAAACAACTCCAATGACCAACAAAATTGGAATAATTAAACAATTATAGTATATATACTCAATGGAGTGTTGCATAGGATTTCAACTGAATTTCTGTGAAAAGGATGTCATAAATTATAAGCATCTCTCATATTAAGGGGAACTGCAGGATAACTACTATTTATAAAGTGTGATTATAATCATGTTAAAATTGTTCAGAAAAATGAATCTAAATAAATATGTTACCACTGTAGAATTCATACTGTGGGAGAGTTCTCTCCAGCCAACTCATATATTTCTGTTTTACAAATTTTATTTGATGACTCTGAATTGATTTTTTACAGTAAAAAAATAAACACATTTTTGGATGAAGTTATCTTGGAAAGTTTGAAGGCCACTGTTTTTGGGTTTTTTGTTTTAGTTAACCTACATTTACAGATCATTCTGTGAGCAAACAACTCACATGCCAGGCCCTCTGCTATGCACATAGAGAAAACAGAAATGTTGGGGACAATATCCCTCTTCTCAATGACTCAACTCAACATGAAGAGCGGGGTGCAGATGTGAACCCAACTAAATATAAAGTGATGTCAATTCTGAAGGGGTCCACAAGGTAAATGTATACAAAAGAATTTCTTTGAGGGGGACAGAGAAGGAAAATGTTAGGTGTAAGATTAATAAACACAAAAATGGACACAGGACGGAGGAATGGTAGTGAAATCTGAGATAGCGTTTTTATGAGGGGTACCATTTCCACCGACATGATTTGGGAAAAATCAGTTCCGGAGGAAGGTGTTTCACATTCAAAGCCCCGAGCAAGATGTGGGGGTGACCCTCAGGGACAACAGGGTGGGTTGTTCGGGTGGGAAGCATTCTCAGGAAGGATCAGTCTCAGAAACAGCCAGATATTTTGTGCACATGCATACACAACACACACACACACACACACACACACACACACACACACTCACCACCACCACCCCGCCCCCCACATCCTGAGGTAGGAGAAGTGTTAATGTGGGTTAACGACACAAAGAGGTTACTTTAAGGAGAAATGGAACATATAATTTCCATTATATGAAAGAAAGAAAAGGAGTAAAAAAAAAAAAAACCCTTTTCTTTGTAATATACACTACCCATGCTTTGCTCTAAGGTACGTACCTGCACCCTTTAGCTACTTAGAATTTCTCCCCGCTGGAAAGCCTGAGAGATTCAGCAGGAGGAATGGGACACAGCAGCCCTGGAGGGGATTCAGTCCTGGCCAATGAGACATATGCAAATATATTGTGTGGAATTTGCATTAAAGCCATATTTTAGGAAACTGATTTACCTGAGAAGAGGCCCCTTTTGTCTTCTCCCTGACCTCTGTCTTGCTACATGGAATGTGGGCTCTAACATGCACTTGGGACTGTGAAATAATCTTGAGCATGGAAACCTGCCTGAGGATAAATAAAGAAAAGGATCAAAGTGACCACACCAGCCTTAGACTGCCCATCCCTCAGATTTCTTTCATAGAAAAGAAAACATGCCTTTCGGATGCCACTGTTATTTCAGCCTTCCATTTCTTATTTTAAAGTTCATTTATTTTATTTTGAGAGGGAGCATGTGAGCAGAGGAAGAGCGTAAATAGAGGGGCAGAGAGAATCCTGAGCAGACCATGTGCTGTCAGCCTAGACCCTGACACGGGGCTTGAACCCACAAACTCATGAGATTGTGACCTGAGCTGAAACCGAGAGTCAGATGCTTAACTGAAGGTGCCCCGCCTTCCATTTTGTTACATGTAGATAAGATTAATTCTAACTATCGAAACCTTATTTTAAGGGCACCTGGGTGGCTCAGCTGGTTAAGCATCCAACTGCGGCTCAGGTCATGATCTCACGGTTCCTGAGTTCGAGCCCCGCGTCGGGCTCTGTGCTCACAGCTCAGAGCCTGGAGCCTGCTTCAGATTCTGTGTCTCCCTCTCTCTCTGCCCCATCCCTGCTCATGCTCTGTCTCTCTCTGTCTTAAAAGTAAATAAAACATTAAAAACAAAACAAAAACCCACCTTATTTTACTGAGCTATTTTTTTTCCTTTTGGCACAGTTATATATGTGTGTGTGTATATATATATATACATATATACACACACACACAGACATATACACACATATTTATATATGTATATATGTATACATATATAATATGTACATATGTGTACATATATAATATGTATATATGTATACATATATAATATGTATATATGTGTCTGTGTGTGTATATGTATATACATAAATTCTGCCCTTTCATAGAGCAGTAAATAGAGGTTAGAAAGCCTAAATAATGTACTCAAGCTCAAATAGTACATGAGTAATGTGAGCAAAAAGCAAACCCTCATCTTAGGGTTACCTAAGCTATGGTCTTTATGCAACATATATGCTATTTCTAACTTGCACACACGCTATGCATTCTCAATTTTGTATTTCAGATATTTCTAATAATTACCCTTGTTTTAAGGCTCAAGCCACTTTTCTTTCCCCTTTGTAATTAGCTTTTAAGTTTATTTTAATTAAATGATGATAATAATAAAGGAATAAAATATCCTACATTCTAGTGATGCGCTTCTTCTCCCATTTGGTGAAAGCAGGCCTTATGGCTACTTCTAGCTTCAGAAGAGGCAGGAGAGAACAAGTCTTCGGTGTCTGGGAAGAGAGAAGGGAGTGAAGTATTTACCATCAGCCCTAACAACTAGGCAAGACTTTTGATATGGTAGCAAATCGGCTTCACAAACGGTTGTACCATTTGTACCCCAAACGTTAATTTTAGTGAGCATCTTTCCATATATAATATGCAATATATTGAATAGCATAACGTATATTATGAAATATGTTAAATATGCTTATAATTTTGAATTTTACATTTTGAAATTTACATTTTTGTACGTATTTTTATTTCATATGTATAAATTTTTTCCTCTCAATTAGATGTATATATTTTCTCCTTTTAATTAAAATGTTTTCTTAAATGCTTAGTTATTTATTTTTGGGGGCGGGGAGGGGCAGAGAGGTAGGAGAGACAGAATCCCAACCAGGCTCTGTGCTGTCAGTGCGGAACTCGATGGCATGGGGCTTGATCTCACAAACTGCAAGATCATGACCTGAGCTGAAATCAAGAGTCGGACGCTTAACCGACTGAGGCACCCAGGTGCCCCTCTCCTTTTAATTATGTATATTTAATTATACATTCAGGGATGTCTATTTATACAACTATCCTCATATGACAGTGATTTCTTTTACCATTTCATTCACAGAAGTACTGAACAGCTTTTCTAAAGTTTGACTCTATGTTAATATGATTATGACATATTGATGGATTTTTTTTCATATTTTGTTTTTTAATTTTTTTAAATGTTTATTTATTTTTTGAGAGAGACAGAGCGTGAGCAGGGGAGGGGCAGAGAGAGAAAGGGAGACACAGAATCCGAAGCAGGCTCCAGGCTCCGAGCTGTCAGCACAGAGCCCGACGCGGGGCTCGAACTCACAAACCGTGAGATCATGACCTGAGCCAAAGTCGGACGCTCCACCGACTGAGCCACCCAGGCGCCCCATGTTTTTTAATTTTTATCGTGAGCATGTAATAAAGCAAATCTTTATGTACCATTCTATTTTTACCTGAATATCTTAACGAATACTGATGACTCTTCATTTTTTAAAGTTAATTATCTTTGCTTTCTTAGGTAGGCATCATAGCATCTCTAAGATATTTAATTATAACTTTCCTCCTCATTGACACCACTTTGCCTTCCTTATTTTTTCCCCGATACTATTCCAAGAACAATCTGGCCATTCCCAGTGGCATTTTAAATCTTCCATAACCTGGCCTTATTTTGTCAAATCCTTCTATTTCTCTTTCGTTTCTCCGACTCTTATCCTTTGTATCTATTTGTGTGCCTCTTAACGTGCCATCGTGTTAACTCATAAATTAATGCACTCTTTGACTGCCTGAAGAACACGAAGTACATTTTTTCCAACGTTACATCTGTTTTCTTTTTTTTTTTTTTTTTTTCAACGTTTATTTATTTTTGGGACAGAGAGAGACAGAGCATGAACGGGGGAGGGGCAGAGAGAGAGGGAGACACAGAATCGGAAACAGGCTCCAGGCTCTGAGCCATCAGCCCAGAGCCTGACGCGGGGCTCGAACTCACGGACCTCGAGATCGTGACCTGGCTGAAGTCGGACGTTTAACCGACTGCGCCACCCAGGCGCCCCTACATCTGTTTTCTAAACTCAAACTGAAATCAATTTATTTGAATCTAATTGAAGATAGAAGCAGGAAGAAGAAGAATCTCTCTCCTCTGCCGGTCTCCCCGCCACCACCTGCTGTAGAGAAGTCGGAAATGGTGCTTCTGGCTCTTCAGTTATAACCCCTGCTCTATCATCCATGTTTCCACTAAGAAGAATCAGGGGTAATACCAAAGTTTGGCTTGCCCAGGGGTCAGGAAGGCAATTCAGTCCCCCCCTATACTCTAGGGAAAACAAATCAAAGCGGAACATACCTTTCTTCACTTCCATGTCGTAAGTGACCTCGGAAGACTGCATCCCCCTTTTAAGACCTACGTTCCCACCGAAGCCTCACCTTCGTCACTACCTTGGGGTCACCAAGGCTTATCACTTGTCCTTTTCTCAGACCATGTCAGTATTTGCAAGAAGCTCAAGGTACCCGGACATCCCCTTGTCCCTGGAATCTGGACTATATACGGCTCACTGGGGTAGGTCACCTTGTCAACACTCACTTTCCTTACTCCCAATTATTTCCCTTGTCATCACTCACCACCCATTGGGAAGTCATATATTTGACCTATTTGTCTCTCTCCAGTAGACTATGAGCCCCTTTAGGAGAGAGATATTTGTCTATTTGGGTCGTCTCTTTATACCCGTGGCCTAGAAAAGTATCGGGCACGTACTAGATGGTCAACAAATATTGCCAGTTGTTGAATCAATCAATTAATGAATTTATTTCCTGTTTATCCCTTTATACTTTTCGTATGGTTATTGATGTGGTCTAGTTGGTATTTTATTTTCATTTGTTTTTTGATAACATCAGGTTTAATTTGAACTGTTATTAAAATACACTGTGAGTATTTTTCTTTGGGTTTGTTTCATGTTTATCTGAATGGCCGATGAATCCTGTGTTAAATCTAAGGGGATCTGCACTGTGTATCTTGTATTAGTTATACTTTCCATGGTCTTGCTGGACAGGAGAGGGAAATTGCACAATGGTCGGATCCAGCAAGGTGTCTTATTTCGCTCAGTACAGTCTACTTCCATTTACCATTATTGTTGATGTAAATAAAATGGCAACACTAGAGATCTCGAGTCCAACTTCTGGATTTTTGTCCATATTAGTCTTTTTATAGGGACATGTTCTCTGTGTTCTGCATTGTTCCCGGTATACTGAGTGCATAGACGTGTCTAACTCATTGGGAGTTTCTCATCCAATTCAGTATCACTGTAAATGAGAAACTGTGTAAAAGAAGTTCTACTACCTTAGATTTTCTCTTTGGGGTCTCCATGAATGAATGTCCAGACCAAAAAAAGAGGGACACAATTTCACAATTTCATAAATGAAGGTGGAGGGTTCTGCTTTTCTGGTCACTTTCAGTCCAGAGTTTTCAATGCATATACCTACTCGCTCTTTTTTTGACAGGCTTTTAACCTGAGTCTCTGGTTCCCACTGGCCCAGTCCTGGGTAACACAGCAAAATGGGTGAAAACAAACCCCAACAACCTCATGACCTCTGCAGAATGCCAATTAGCCTCTGCAGTGATGTTATTTTGTGTAAGTTAGTCTTTTTAAGCTGATAAAAAAAAATAAATCAAAAGGCAAAGCTTTTAAAATTCATTCTCTTTTGTTTAACTTTCTCTCTAAGCAGAAGTGTGCAATGAGTTAGCTTGCTATAGGAAGAATTCTTTATTCCACAGGAGAATGCCAACTCTACAAATACATTTTTTACATTTTCTTTTCTTTTATGTTGCCTAAAAACACAATAAGGACTAATTCTCTCCCTCTACCCCGTGTGTGTGTGTGTGTGTGTGTGTGTGTGTGTTATGTGTTTATATGTATTATCTCCCCATTTGATGTGACAGATTCTGGTCCCGACTTTTTGAAGGTGCTAAAAGAAACCATGCACCAGACCACTGCTGATAATCACATTCCTTCAAGTTACCTTGGTGATTTGACTTTTTCAAGTGTATTGTTGAAACAATATGCATTCACTGATTTGCATGACAAATAAATTACCAGTTTGAAGTATTGAATGCCCAATGAAATTTAATCACAATGTTTCAGATAAATTATAGTTACCATGTACTTTCTGTTTAAAAAGCAACTCATAATTTCTATTCAGTACAACAGATTTGCTTAGTATTTGCCCTGTGCCCAGCATTTTGCCTTCTGTGGGACACAAAGACGAAGAATAGACATCTCTTTGCCCTAAAAATCCCATGGTTTGGGTAAATTCCCAAGGGATACAAGTGCATAGGGGCACTTGTACCCCAATGTTTATAGCAGCACTTTCAAGCATAGCCAAACTATGGAAAGAGCCTAAATGTCCATCAAGTGATGAATGGGTGAAGAAATTGTGGTTTATATACACAATGGAATACTACTTGGCAATGAGAAAGAATGAAATCTGGCCTTTTGTAGCAACGTGGATGGAACTGGAGAGTGTTATGCCAAGTGAAATAAGTCCTACAGAGAAAGACAGATACCATATGTTTTCACTCTTATGTGGATCCTGAGAAACTTAACAGAAGACCATAGGGGAGGGGAAGGAAAAAAAAAGTTAGAGAGGGAGGGAGCCAAACCATAAGAGACTCCTAAAAGCTGATAATAAATTGAGGGTTGATGGGGAGTGGGAGGGAAGGGAGGGTGAGTGATGGGCTTTGAGGAGGGCACCTGTTGGGATGATCACTGGGTATTGTATGGAAACCAATTTGACAATAAATTTCATAAAAAAAAAATCCCATGGTTTGGTGTATTCAGATGAGCAAGTGATATTAATGGTGTCTTCTTCACTAAAGTGTGTGTCTCAAGTGTCAGAGGAAAGATTCTACAATAAGCATCTTCAGATTATGAGGTTTCTACTGACCTAGACTTCTATCTCCTGATTTGAAGTTTCTTATTCCTACTGGATTTCCCAAGTTTTAGTCTGTCCACCTCATACATCATCAGCCCTACTGTTTGTCCAACCAAGGCATGTGTATATATTTCTGGGCACTGTGCTCGACACTGGAGGTTAATGGTGAGCAACACAGACACATGATCAGCCTTTCTGCAATTAGAGTCTCATTATGGAACATCACGGCTAGAATATGTGATTTCTTGACCCAGACTGATGTGGTGGTGGCAGCTCATTTTACTGGCAGTTAGGTGCTAAAACTAGACTTAGGAAAAAGAGAAATTAAGCTGTTTAATCCATAAAGAGTTAAATTCTGGACAAGAGCCTTGGGCACGGACAGTGTAAATGCAGAAACTCCAAAGGTAATATCAGCATAATTTCATGACTGATGGGGTGTGGGGAAGAAGAGAGAGGAAGGAACAGATGCTTTCTTAAGGGTTTTTGTCTTAATTTCCTTGGTAAATTTGGATTCTCTTAACAAAAGTAGGAAATAAGGAAAAGGTGTGGAAATGGGGTATGATTTAGGGAGAGTATATGCCATTTTAAGCATGTCAAATTTGAGTTTTGAGAGGGTTATTTAAGTGACTATATTAAAGAGAAAATTACATTTAGAAAAGACTAAGTTAACAGGAAATCAGACCTAGAGACGACTAAGTAGACTTCATCTGTATTCGGTTACCAGTTATGTCAAAGAGTGGTTTGAGAGAGTATGCGGAATGCGAACCATTATCATCAGTCCTACTTTTTTCAAATGGGAACTAGCCAGTGGACTGAATGTTTGTGTCTCTCCAAAATTCATGTTGAAGCCTCATCCCCAATGTGACGGCATGTGGTGGCATAGCATTTGGGAGCTCATTAGCTCATGAAGGTTGAGCCCCTGCAAAGAGCTCCTTCATCCTTTCTGCCGTGTGAGGACACAGCAAGAAGATGGCTTCCTATGAACCATGAAGTAGGTCTTCATCAGACACTGAATCTGCTGACACCTTGATCTTGGGCTTTCCAGCCTCCAGAACTGTGGAAAATAATTGTTTAATCTTTAACCCACCCAGTCTATGGTATTTTTGTTATAGCAGGCCAAAAAGATTGAGGCAAAAGTCTTATGACCCAAATAATTAAGTGACTTGAACGTAGTTATGTAGCAAATAAGTACTAGAGTGCAGACCCAGTATTATTATTTTTGCTATATTCCTGCTAATTCTGCAAGAGGACCTGAAAGAGAATCATCATGGTGACGAAGATGATGATGAAGGTGATGGCGATGATAATGAGAATGATGGTGATAGATGGGTCACATTCGCTGAACAATTGCTGTGTGATAGTACGATAATAAAAGTTTTATATGCATTGCTTTATTTTTTATTCACAACAATGTTAGGTGTAAGTCCATTTATTACATACATTTTATGGAAGAAAACATTGACATCTAGAGCAGCTCAGGAATGGATTACCAGGATGCTAACTTCAATTTCTCTAACAGTAAAATTATTATTCTAACCCTCACACCATAGTCTTTTACTTTCATCGGTCTATCCATTTCTCCACCTAATCTATCTACTAATCATCCAAACTTAATGTTGTCAAGTTCATTCTCTCTGTTGGCAATGGTCTCCAAAGAACTGACAAGTGTAGTGTCGAAAACTGAAAAAAAAAAAAAAAAAAGTGAAATTCTTTTGTAGTTGGATAATAAACTATTTCCAAGCACTGATTTGAATGCCCAGGATGGAATGCTTTGCCTGGGAAACATTACTACCTTTATTGTTATCAGCAGTGAAATATCCCTTTTGCAATGAATCATCACGTAAATATGTTAAACAAAAAGGTAAATAGAAACTTATTCTTTACATCATCAGTGATTTTCTTCTATTAGCAGTTTGTTTAACAAGACCTGATACAATGGGCAGATCCTTATGGAAAGGAGGTTTTAAGGAAGGAGTTAATGGTTAAATAGTTGCTTTATTTTGATTTATTTTTGTGTAAAATGAAATAAATATTCACCCTTCTGCTATAGTTACTGTGATTTTCTTACTCAATGAGATGGCTTACCATTAGCCGTGGGTTCTCTGATGCTGAATGTATCCATCTTTCATAGGGGGCCTTCTACTACAAGGTTATGATAATCATTATTTTTCTAAGCATTCTAATGTCCCATCCCTTTCTAGATACTTTCCTCTTGGAAGTATTTCCAGTCTTAAATGGAGAAACCCAAAGTTAGACACTGAATGCTGCTAAAGATCATGGGGCGATAAGGTTAAGACCCAAACTGTCATATTTCTTTTCAGATATTCTAACACCATGTGTAGAAACTTGTACTACAATAGGAAACATGGTCTCCAAACCATTACTCCCAAAGGAATAGAAGAGAAGCCAATGTTAAGAGATGACCAAAATCCTCCAGTGAGAAAAGGTTTGGTGAGTTTCCAGGGGCTATTAGCTTCAGGTTTGGAGTCTGGCCAGAGTTCGATTCAAGATGGAAGGCAAACAGAGAGCAGAATCCCATAGGGAAGGGCTGCAAGAGAGAACCAGGAAGAACAAAGCATAGCTCCAGGGAAAGTTGATCCTATATTATTATGCTACAGCTCAACCTCTTTTGAAAGATTTAGATACCTATTCTCCAGTGAATTCTCTGCCTGATTTTAACGACACAGTGTTCTAAACCAGCTACCTGAATGCGAGTTATTCGTTTCTGTGTCTAGGGTATGATTCTTTTGTGTAGATTTTGACTCAGCAATCAAGACACTAGAATATATTCATCAAAATAAAATGTGCTTTGCTAAGACATCCCCTAGGAGGCAGAGAGAATGCCTGGTTATGTGTGTATTGATTTGTACCATTTATTGAGCACTTACTCTGTCCCAGGTACTTTCTATATATAATTTTATGCGGTCATCACTACAAAATCTGGATAGTAGGTATTATTAGAGTCACTTTACCTTGAAGTCAAGGCTTAGAGCTATCTTAAGCAACTTGCAATGGTCCAAAAATAACAAATGGTGAAGCCAAATTCAAAGTAGGTCTTGCTTTTTATCACCACTATACATCAGAAAACTATTTCCTAGGTCCAAATGCATTTTACAATGCTTTTAGTAAAGCCATATGAGAGACAGTGCTGGCCCCTAAAATAACAAAATCATGCAAGTAAACTAAAAAAATACATTAACTTTCTGGGTGTACTAGAAGTCATATTTCCTTCCTTGAAATCATATTTCCTTTTTTGGTCACTCACCTTATTTATAACATTTGGACAGAGATAACTTCTCATGAAGACTTGAAATTAAAATAAAAATGGAATAAGTCCTCCAAGTTAGTAATTTTTCATTGTAAGAAACGTATCAAAGTATGCTATAGGCCCTAAGAGGATACTCCAAAGTTTTGAGTAATGATAGCATACTTAACCTTGTGCTATTAACACTGTTGATAATAATAACTAATGTCTATTATTAATTTACGGTTTTAAAAGTTTTTCTTTTTTATGGCTTCATAAAATCAAGTAAATTCTCAAGGGTCTACTTTGAAGATGACCCACTTGAACATCTAAATTAGAATAATACATCATCTCAAATGAATTGGGTACATAAATATAAAAATAAATAAGTATGATCTCATATTAAGGAAAATGATGAATCTTAAAGGCTTTTGCAAACTCTGAAGTTCTGCATCAGTGCAGGAATCATTATTAATCTTATAATAAGTCAGATCCTTTCCTAGGGAAAAGACTCATTTAACAATTTCTGGATGGGTAGTATCTTGGCCTCTAGTGTTGGGCAGTCTCCACACCTGATGAAGCAACTCCTTCCTTCTCTCCCAAATAGAGAAAAAAAATTTTTTTACATTAGGTCAAAATCTATTTTGGTATGTGTTTTGGGAAGCCAATCAATATCACCCTTTCTTTCTGGAGTTTGGAACCCAGTAAGAAATAGAAAAAAAATGGAAATAATGCTATTAGTTCTGTGACTGACAAGTAGAATTAGAAAATGCTGCTTGACCCATGGCCACAACTAAATCCCCTAACATGTTTCCCCTTTTAAATAGACCTTGGCCCATGAACTATAATTTCTCAAGCATATGTACCCCACAGATGAGTTGAGAATGTGTCACTTGAGAATGACTCACTCAAAAAGAAAGCAAAAAGGGACAGAACTACAAATGCTGCTCTAACACTGGCCAACCATACCAAGGAGATAAATCAGTTACAAGGGAAGTGGCAAGAGAAGCCTGAAAGAGAAGAAACAAAAGCCTGGTAGACCTCCTGAAGAGCAGACAATTCCTTTGTCCTATGAAAATAGGAGGAAGGAGAGGCAAGTGCTCCTTTATAACTTCTTAATTTCTCAGGTTTTGCTCTGTAAATGGTTGGCCCCACCAATGAATTCTATGTCTCCCCAAGAGAACAGAACAGTAGTTTTTAGGGTAGTCTTTGGTCTACAATTGGAATTTTCTCCCAATTAAAAGTATTGTTTCTTTGTTTTTTTCCTCTGGAACTACTGATAGACAATTTATCTCTTATTCCCTCCACCAAAGGTACCCATTTAATACAGTATTCTCAACATAAAATACCCCAGATTAGCACGTAAACACCTTTTCACTATCAAATCCTCAGAGAAGATGCAATGCTTGAACATCTCATGCTCTTTTTGTTTTAGGTTACATTAATAACCATTCGGTTCCAGTCTTAGTTTGATCCAGCCCGGGTATAGCTGCATCCCAGGGTCCAAAGATCAATTAATTTAACAACTACTCCCTCTTGACCCTCACTTTTAAGAGTTTAGATGTTATTAGGGCATTGTAGATTTCTTCATGGCCAGCCCCATATATTCTGCATTGACCAAACACAATCTAAAACAGAATAATATCCATTCCTAACTCCATTTCATATATTCATTCACTCAGTTCACAAATAGTTATTGAGTGCTTATAATGTGGCACGCACTATGCCAGAAGTTAGGGACACAGCACTGAAGAAAACAGACAGAAATTCCTTACATATGGAACTTATATTCAATTGGGAGAAGAAAAAAAAATACATAAGCAAAATATATGTGGGTTTGATGTTGACCTATGCTAAGAAAAGGAAACCCACAAAGGCAAGAAAAAAATCATAACATATGTTAAGGGTAGGGTGTAGAATGATATTTTAAAGTATTTTTTAATGTTTATTTCTTTTGAGAGAGAGAGAGAACGAGAGAGAGAGAGAGAGAGAGCAGGGGAGGGGCAGAGAGGGAGACACAGAATCTGAAACGGGGTCCGGGCTCTGAGCTGTCAGCACAGGGCCCAATGTGGGGCTCGAACCCATGAACTGTGAGATCATGATCTGAGCTGAAGTCGGAAGCTTAGCCGACTGAGTCACCCAGGGGCCCCTAGAATGATATTTTAAATAAAGTAGCCACTGGGGCTCTTGGGTGGCTAAGTCAGTTAAGCAACGGACTTCAACTCAGATCATGATCTCATGGTTCGTGAGTTAGAGGGCTCTGCACTATCAGAGTTTGGGATTCTCTCTCTCTCTCTCTCTCTCTCTCTCTCTTTCTGTATCCCTTCCCCAACTCTCTCTCTCTCTCCCTCTCTCTCTCTCTCTCAAAATAAGTAGGTAAGCTTAAAAAAATAAAAGAATAAAATTAAAAAAAATAAAGTAGCTGGGGCAAGTCTCCCTACTTCATATTTAAAGGAAAGACCAATATATCACTGGAGGTAGATACTAAATGCATTTTAGTATGTCTGGGGGAGGAGAGAAATAAGAGTGGAGGGCTGGAGCTAAAGAGGAAAGTTAATAGAAATAAAGTAAAAGCAAGAGACTTTCCTGGTACCTACAAAGATAGTGTGACATAAGATAAAAATTATGAATAACTAAACTGTGCGTCTACTATAAAAAAAAAAAGGAAAAATTCTTGGACCCTATGAGAAGTTCTTTTTTTTTAATGCTTATTTATTTTTGAGAGAGAGAGAGAGAGAGAGAGACAGAGTGCAAGTGGGAGAGGGGCAGAAAGAGAGAGACAGAGAGAGAGACACAGAGAGAGAGACAGAGAGAGAGAATCCCAAGCAGGCTCCACACTGTCAGCACAGAGCCTGACACGGAGCTCAAACTCACAAAAACTTCGAGCTCATGACCTGAGCGAAAGTCGGACACTTCACTCACTGAGCCACCCAGGCATCCCTGTGCCAGTCGTCTTAAGTAGAAGTTAAGTCTCAAAATCCAGCGCTGGGGGCAATATAGAGCCACATTACTGATACCACTCAGAAGCCCCCTGGAAACTCAGTATTCAAGGGATGGTGAAAACGGAAGAAAATCTTACTTTCTCTCCCACGAAGACACCAGTCCGTGTGAAGCACTTAGAAAATCGAGCCTATGAACTTACGATCTGCGGAGGGAAACCACTCTCGGGAGGAGGGTAAGTTGCAACTGATACCTCCTCGCATAGGGTGACAACAGGGACATTCCCTGTGTCCTCGCCAAGGTTGTTGGCACCCCCAACCACCACATTTTCTCACTTCCCCTTCACACTTAAACTTTCTGAAGTTAATTTCCCTGCCAACTCTGGAGTTCTGGTGACATAGCTTTGCACTGAGTGCAGGCTTCTTAATGGCCCACACTTGACCTCATGGGCTGCCATTGTTAGCCTCATCTTCTGGTGCCTCCTGCCATGACCTTTTGCCGTGAAGTCTCCCGGGGCTGAGAGAAACTGTCTTCTAGCAACAATGTCCTCCTTGTCGCCGTATTTATTTCTGTTGGAGAAACACTCTCTGCGGGGATGATTCTGATGCCTGCACCCACAGGCACCTACGTACCTAAGTGCCATGTTAATTTCAGTAATTTTTCAGCCTCCCACAGTGACAGTCCACACCTTTGCAGTAAACTCCTCAACACCTGTCTTCCTTCAGTTTTTGAGCATTCCCGGCTTCAAGTTGTGTTTCTGCTACATCTTTTTTTTTTTTTTCAGCAGAATAAGATAAGAGCCTGATGTCCTATTTCCATGTAGTATTCTTTTCCCCCATGCTTCTTTAAGGAAACTTCAGTAGTTTAATCCAGTTTCACCCTTTGCGTTGGTTACCTTCCTTCTCAGGCAAGCTGACATGATTTACTGGATCGGAGCACCTTTCAAAAGAAAGAGAAATGAAAGAAAAGATGGCAGCTGGCCCCCTAGCATCCTCTGTAAGTTTTCGTCATAAAGAGGTACAAAGTAAATGATGTGTGGTTGTGGGGGAAAAAAGCATCCATTGTCCACAACAATCTGGTCCTCTTTTACCTCCCTAAGTAGGATGAATCCACCCTGGTGGCATTCTCCTTTCAGATAAAAATGGAAACCAGGCCTCGTCTTGCGTTTTCATTGTTCTGCTTGGCTCCCTTGGAGTGACATTTGTTTCCTGTGCCTTCCTTACAGTCTCTCAAGCCCCACCAGGCTCACGTATGGCAATGGGGTAGCTGCATCCCTAACTGCAACTAAGCTGCTTATAATACATCCTAAATTGGCTTTCAGTAGCCGGTGTCCTTCTTTTTGATCTTTTCTTCTCGAATCAGTGCTAATTGTGTGCCACATCTTTACACAGCTGTTCTGATCTTTTATGGAAGTTTTCCCTTTTATTATGACATAGCTCTTAAAGGCTTTAGATATGTCTTGTATCCGGCTTCCCTTGGGGGTCTCCCCACTCTTCTCTCTGGAATAAAGCCTTCTTCTTATGTATGACTGGGGGTGGAGACGTCACCCTCTCTGATCTACAAAGACAGCTGCCTGTTTCTTAAACTCCTTTCAAGGACATTCAGCCCAAGTGGATCCCCTTTCCCCCGTCATGTTTGTCCCTCTGGCCTCCACCATCCAACTCTGCCTTATGAAACGACGCCCTCTTCTTCCATAAACACATTGACTTCTCTAAAGTGTTTGCCATTCTCCACTGTTTCTGTTGGGATGGAAAGGCAGAAACATACGTTTTAAATCAATTCAATTTGAGAAAACTCAATTCCTAGGGATGGATTTCATGCTACAGGCACAGGCCTTTTTATGTTTTTTTTTCCCTAATATTTGAGTTACGAATTGTTTCATCGAGTTCCTCTGTTTCTCAACCCAAGAATGTGACATAGCCCCTGTAGAGTAAATAACTTATTCCTTCTTATTTATTCATTAGTAAAATCCACTACCCTTTTGTCCACGAGGCTGCATATTTGTAATCTAAGTCGCTATTATTAGGGTATATGTCCTGGATCTCTATGAATGCAAAAGCTAGACATTATGCTCTGTAGCTTATGCTGAATCTAACTGCAATCGTAGTGGTAAGTTACTGCCTGGAGCTTTTGAAGAAAAAAAAAAAAAACACCCAGATGGGAGCAAAAATCATCTCATCTACTAATGCCTAAAGCATCTCTTCACTGAAGAATCCTAATTGGGCCCAATTCTTTTCCCTATTACCTACTCCCTGACTTAGCCCCACTATGTAAGTCAGGTCAAGGTTAGCTGCCATGGCCTGCCTGCTAGGGCCCCTGGGATGTGCTTAATAAGAACCAAGGGGGCATCACTCAGGCCTCACCTTTTGTAAAAATAGTTCCATGTCTGTAACTAACAGCAACTAAGGGCAGCTCTGATCCACATTCAAAAAGACTTTAGCAATCTGAGCTTACTAAAGCTTAGATCCTAAAGCATTTCATCCTGGCTCAGCCCCAAACCTCAATCTGTCTGAATTTTATGTGCATAATTTTGGTCCCTAATTCTTAAGATTCTGAGCCCAGGTCCCATTTATAATAGCATTCTGCATTGTTCTGTTCAAATTAGGATCCAGTTGTGAGGAATCAGAAAAAAAATAAAAATATATATATATATTACCTTTATTACGAACAAAGCTGATGGAAACACAGTCTTAGACCTGCTACCAACAGGTTTTCAATACACCCTCTACCTGTCACTTAAACTTACCCACCCAGTTCCTAGAAGTGCTGGAAAAATCAGAACCTTACATGCTTGAGATCCTGCCTTTAGAAAGAGAGGATAAAGGGTGCGATTGTTAATTTTATGTGTCTACCTGGCTGGGCCCAGATATTTTGGTCAAATGTTACTCTGGGTGGTTCTGTGAGAGTGTGTTTGGAGGAGACTTATAATAAAATTGACAGATTTTGAGCAAAACAGATGGTCCTATACAATGTGGATGGACCTCATCCAATCAGTTGAAGGCTTTAATAGAACGAAAAGATTGACTGCGTTAAGCGAGAAGGAATAATTCTGCTAGAAGCTGGCCTTGGACTTTATCTACAACAGGGGCTCTTCCTGGTTAACCAGCACACTGTGCCTTTGGACTTGAACTGCATTCCTTCCTGAGTCTCCAGGCTGAGCCTCCACCATCAGATTTTGGGCTCATCAAGCATCCGAGGTCGTGTGAGCCAACTCCTTAAGATAAATCTTTTTTTTTTTTTTAATTTTTATTTTTTTATGTACTCCCATCCTGTTGGTTGTGTTTCTCTGGAGAACCCTAACACAGGGACCCTAGCAGGAATTGCTACTGCACATTCTTATTCCCTTTCCAAACTCACCATCTCATCAGCCTGATGAGTCCTTGGTCCTGTGTCAGCAACCAGAGGACAAAGTGGGGAGATGACACCAGTCAGTGGTAGTTTTCCCATGATTTCCTTCTGGAAGCGTGAGGAGTGAGGAGTGAGGAGAGAGGAACTTCTATCAATTGGGCCTAGATCTTCCTTCTAGAGTGACATAGACCTCGTTTAATCTTTCCTACACACAATAGCCTCATACTTATTTTTGCCAGTTTTGATCTTGATGGAGGTTTACCCACTTTCAGACTAAATGGAGAACTTTCAACATTTTGTTTCTTTTGCGAAAGCTGATTCACTTTGCATCTGAGTTATAGCCCAGGCGCCAGATGTAAGGCAGCAAATACAGACTTCAATTTAAACAAACCTGATTTCAAACCACAGGTGCTCCCGTTGATAAGGTCTTTGGCATTAAGTTGCAGAATCTCTTGACTCACATTTTCCTCTGTCGTATATTTCAAATAATAACACTCTACCTAACAGAATTTTCATACGAATTAAATTAAGTAATAAAGGTGAACATATTTTGCATGGTATCTAGGGCACACTTTTCAGTTACTACTGCATTTTTGAGGTTATCAAGATGCTCCTGGGAAAACAGGATCCAATATTCCCCCAATTCTGCTTCATCAACATGGCCAATGTTCTTCTCTATCAGTTTCCAAGGGAGATGATGACAAAATCCCTTGCCTGACCCAACTTCAGTCAAGCCCTTGAAACTTCTCCAAGGTCCATCTGTGCACCTCTTTGAAAAATCCAGTTTTAGTAAGAACTCAAAGTCAGTTTAGCAAGAATCTCCCACTCTTAGTATCTGATGGTCATGGCCTGACTTCAACAGGAATCCTGTTAGGTTTGTTTTGCAAGAAAAATTGCAGACCCCAAACACTCATGTCTCCTCACAGTAATTTTCCATGTACTTGTCCCTCCCTGCTTCTTGGCTACAAATTCTCCCTGTCCTTGTTGTAGTCAGAATGAAGCCCAGTTCTGTAACAGGGTCTCTTTTTTCCCATGACAATAGTCCTAAATAAAATTTGCCTTCACCATTTTAACTTCCATCCAGCTCTCTTTTGACAACATTCAGAAAGGGAGAAGAGGAAAACAAAAGCAAATTATACCTTGTATTTAGCAAAGCCTTTGCCTAAAATCCCATTGCAGAGTTCTCTGATGACTTGGGCCAAAGGAAGTGCTTAGGTTGCAGACCTCCAGGTATCTCCCTTTCCCTCTCTCTGTCTCTCTGTCTTCCTCTCTCTCCTTATGCCTACAAATCGTAGCATTAGCCTAATTAGTTATAAAACAGTGTGATGGAAGGTATGAAAGCATGAGTGGAGGATAGAAGAAAGAGGGAGAGAGCTCAAGACAGCTGGCATAGATATGCTGCTATCCAGCCTACATGGGACCTTGTCTTAGTAGGTCCCAGTTCTAGGCACAGAGAGGGAGAAGAGTATCCATTTGTTGGTGTGTGTGTGTGTGTGTGTGTGTGTGTGTGTGTATGTGTGTGTGTATGTGTGTGTGTGTGTGTATGTGTTCCATAACCATACTCACTTGAAAGCATGTCCTAGTCAAATGGTTCCAAGCCACTAACTCTTGAAGAATGGAGTATGAGGAGGTGATGTGATGTCCAGCTAAGAAAAGACTGAAAATCTTATATATCTTGTTTATCTTCTCCTTGGAATAGCCACATGGAAGAGGTGCATCAGATCACTATTCTTTTCACTCCTGAAAAGAATATTCCTTACCGAGGTACGCTCAATTCAGCGTTTCACTTAGTGAGGATACAAATCCAGAGCATGGGCATTGTACTAGGTTTTTACTTTAAGTAAGAAAATTAGAATGCCAGTTTAGGAAATTGTAAAACTCCAGGGATTGCGTGGCTTCAGGCACAACCAAATGCAGCTGTCTGCAATGCCATCACACCCTTGTCTTTTATAATATCTCTTAGCTGGGGGTGCCTGGGTGGCTCAGTCGGTTAAGCATTTGACTCTTGATCTCAGCTCAGGTCTTGACCTTAAGTTCTTGAGTTCAAACCCATGTTGAGCTCCATGCTGGGCATGAGGCCTACTTAAAAAATAAAAGATGTTTTAGCTCCATTTCTTCTACATGAGCTCCATCTTTCAGTACTCTTGTCACACGTCCAATTGATGTAAGTCAGCAGGGCAAGGCTGTGTATGGTGTTTATGATTCCTTATCTAAGAGAGTGATTCATCATCTTTCAACATCGATACCACTTCCCCAAGTTTCATTGACCCAATCCGAACCATCTGCGATGACTTGCATCTCTTGTTAGGTCCAGGGAGATGGGACCCTATCCCTGTCATTGGCTAGGGTGGTGAGTGATTGCCATGTTTTATGGGTAACATAATTCTTTGAGGATTCTTCCTCTGTCTCTAAGAATTTCCCAGATAATGAATCCAGCCCCTGCAAGATATTACCGTGAAATCCCCTTTTCCAGCAACCCCCCCTTGCATCCAGAGAATATGCATGAGTACTACACTCACCCCATCAGACTCAACCATGGGAGATTCATTCAGAATAGAGCAATGGAACAGAGCAGGTGTCATTTGGATGTATCCATGGCAAGGGCAGCTGTTGACACACACATCGCAGATTTGTATAGATGCCGTCTTCAAGCTTTATTTCTGGCCATTTATCCTCATGCATGAATAACTCTGACATGTTCAGAGATTCTTTTGCCACCTAATAACAAGAGATTCTTCCCCCACCCCACCCAGCAACAAAATTAGAAAGGGTTGAATCAATTGTTTGCAATTCCTTACTCTGACTATTATAGCTGCCCACCCTGTTGATGGAAAGTAGAGGTCCTACTTTGACAGCATAGCATATTGATGTGGTTTGGGAAAGGGTCAATTCTCCAACAAAACCAGTGTTGGATTATCAAAAAGCCCCAGAAACCCAGCCAGATCTGTAACAATGTACCAGAAATATTCAGTTAGGCAGTGATCCACTGATTTGTTAATTAATGAAAAACTCTCTGGAACATCTTCTGGTGAAAGAGGTGTTTCCTTACTTTCATCTGCCTGGCTAGCCCTTTAGGTGCAATCAACCAGCACAAACACTGTGCTGGGGCAGGCACCTGAAGCTGCCATGATGCCCAGGACCACACCCCTCAACTTCCTTATCTCCCTTCACATTGTAACCCTGAATCCCTGAATACTGGTTCCTTCCATCAATATTTAATTGCTTGCCTTTATTCTCTTCCACTTTTAGGCTAATATACTTCTTTCTTTGGCTTTTTGGGGCGCCTTTTTACTCTGCAATTCAGCATACTTCCAGGGTGTGTACATTTCTCACAGAGGTTCAATAGGCATTCTGCCATCTTGGCCTCGTTACACTTGGTTGGCCAAGCCAATCCTCACTCTCCACCTCATAAGGGAAAGATGGCTCAGACATATGCTAGTGTCACTGTATCCACTATATCTACACTTTAGTTGAGGTGGGGGGACATCCAGGTCCACTCCCTCTCCATTCTCCAAATCCCACCATTGAACAATATATGTCTACTGTTTACGTTTATGGGGGACCGTCTGAAGGAAAATGTCCAGCTGGGATCTTAATAAAATAGACTTTTGAGTTATTAGACTGAGACCTCACTTTTTAAGATCAATTTTCTATGAAATTTCGTCTGGCTTTATGACAGTTTTCAACTCAGCCTCTATAAGCCCAGTTGATGATGTCGCAACTTCCCCTGGGCGTTTACTGGTCCCAGGTGCTCTTGGGTGGCAGCTGTCACAAAGCAGCTGGAAGATGCTGGTCTTGCATAGACAATATAAATCACAAATATATATATATATGAAATAAAATAAGTGTGTTTTATAACAAAGCAAAACTAAATTGCTTGTGAATCAGTGTAGCTCTTTACAATAGGATAATGGGATGCACTGTGATAAAGGAAGCTGCAAAGGAACGGCAGTTGAGAGACCTGAGTTGCAGTTCCAGCCTGCCTCCGTGACCGTGTGACCTTGAGTAGGTCCTGTCATCCATCAGGAGGGCAAACTTTTCATCTGCAAAATGGGAGGTATAGACTAAATCGAGTGCCAGCAAACATTTATTTTATTTTACGGAGGTATAGTTGGCACACAATGTTACACTAAATTCAGGCATACAGTATGGTGACTGGACAACTCTGTATGCCATGCTGTGCTCACCACGAGTGTAGCCACTACCTGTCACCATAAAACATTGATACAACACTGTTGACTATATTCCCTACACTGCACCTTCCATCCTGTGCCTTCTTCGTTCAATAACTGGGGGCCCAGTTCCATCCGTGATGTTGCAAATATTTTCGGCTTTGCGGGCCACATATCCCTCTGGCAACTGCGCAGTTCTACCATTTTAGCATGAAAGTAGCCACAGACATTATGTACGTGAATGGACGCTGTGTTCCGATAAAACTTTATTTATAAAAACAAGCAGTGGGCCCATTTGACCTACGGGACACAGTTTGCGGACCCGTCGACTCAATGATCTCTAAAAGGCCACACGCGTCTGATCTAATATTACCTGATCCCACATACACGTAAGATATCTGGAATAGCAGAACTGCCCAAATAACTTTTATAGATTGTAGTAATCATATTTGATTTACATTAAAGTTATGTTTTATAATATTTTCCATGATACCTTGTTCCTCAATACCACCCCCCTTCAGTTTTCATGGACACACACACACACACAACACATACACGCACTTGCACACCCATGAACATCTTCCTCGCAAGTTCAAACTGACAGACTCTCAAACTGTGGCCATCTGAAAATCAGTGTTCCTAATATGCTCATTACTTATAGGCAATTTTAACAGCTTCTGAAGTAGAGGTTGACCCAGAAAGGTTCTGATTATTTCGTTAACTCAGTAAGTATTTATCAAACACTTATACACTTGTCATTGTGCTTGGAGCAAGGGATAAAATATTGGACAAACCAAGGATGGTCCATATCTTCAAGTTCTAAATAGTCAAGCATAATTGACTTAACATTTTAACATCACCTCTGTTTAATAAGTTTTATTAATTTAGTACTACAAATATATAAGTGTGAATCAAAATACCTATGTTCGTGTCTTAATTTACTACCTGAATGACTTTGATCCGGTTAAGTTTTGTGAGCTTTACTCTTCTTGACTGTAAAAAACCGATAGTTAAATACCTACCTTAAAGTGTATTTGAGGGGCAGGAAAGGGCTCAGTGATGTGAAGTTGTTATTTATAAACGACAAGTTTTTTACATGTAATGCATTGTTGAGTGAAGGCTTTTTATAACCTCATGTTCATTTAGAGTTGTCAGATCTCTGTTCCCAATGACATTTTTCCTTTGGATCTACTTCAGATTTTTTTTTTTTTAAATTTTAGAGAGAGAGAGAGCAGGGGAGAGGAGCAGAGAGAGAGAGAATCTCAAGCAGGCACCACGTGCAGAATGGAGCTGACACAGCTCAATCCCACGACCCTGGGATTATGACCTGAGCCCAAATTAGGAGTTGGACACAACAGACTGAGCCATCCACATGCCCCGAATTCAGAATTTTTTGTTTAGCCACTGGATAATCTGGATAATGTTATCTTTATTTATTAAATGTGTGTGTGTGTGTGTGTGTGTGTGTGTGTAATGAAAGAGAGACCTGAATTTCTTGATAAGTGTATGACCTTTATATTAAAATTGGTGGACTTACCGAATCATCCACACTGTGGTCATCATGGGAAAGTGGGTTTCTTGCGGTTCCCATACGCACTGAAGTTTCCATCACACTCATCCCCCTTCCTGGACCTCCCACCCCCAGATGGAGGTAAATCTTAAACCAGCACTGGTAATGCCAGTGTGTGTAACTTCAAGAACAGGACGTTAAGTTAATCAATTTGGCTGCACAACAAAAATAGCATTGTATTAAATGTTCTTGGCTGACACAGCCACCTTCCTGGGTACCTAACATGTATGACTGCATCTTTTATTTCACAAATACCTTATTTGATATTTCCTCCATTTTAAAACCTGTTCACAGTTAACTAGCAGATGGACCAGGATTCAATCCCAAATTAGTATGACTTTAAAACACCTGCTCATTTCTCAAATTATACAGTGTTCTTTCTTTTTTCTTCCCCGGCTTCAATCTAAATTTAGCTGCCGGAGAGTCTAAAACCATCCTGAAGAGCCATTGAGATAACTTGGTTTTTATTCATATGAAAAGAGTAAACCCTTCGTGACTAAGAACTTATCCTAAGGAAGAGACCAGATGCTGGAATACAGTTAAAATATGACAAACCAGAGGCAGAGGGATGGGATGAACTTGAGAGCATTCCTTTGCTCCTGCGTCTTATCTTAGGGGATAGGGCGGGCATAGTGGGAGAGGCAGTTCAAGAAGATAAAATAACTCTATCAGAGCAAAAACATGGTGAATTCAACACATCAACATCAGATGTGTCCAACCTTCTAGGTCACCAGGGGCACTTTGCCAAGGTCCTGTTCAAGGCACACTAATATTATGTCCTGGGAACAACAGAGCAAGCTCCCTTTGACCTTCACCTCAATAGCATAACTTACACTCCTAAGCCTAGCAACACTTTCGAAAAATGGCAGGTGCACTTTCTACGGGTGCTGCTTCAACTCTGATGCTTCCTATTTTCTTAGAAAGGTTGAATGATTCCAGTTAGCTGAGAGAATAAAGAAGAAATGGATCCAGAAATTTCCAGCAGAAATTTGCTACGGACTTAGATTTCCACAGGACAATTGGTGGTAGAATTCTACAGACACACACACAGACACGTAGGTATGTTACCATGTACATGTATCCACATATATGTACGCACATAATTGCTTCCTGTTTTTACAGTCATAAGTTCTAGAATCCACCTGTAGTCATCATTTTATTTCCTAAGACAATCTTTATTGTATAAGAATAGAAATGACTGTATAGAAGTTCCTGATCATTTCATATTCTTTCACCATCAGGCTCTTTACAATTTCTGTAAAAGAATATAGATTAAAAGTTACCCAGATTACCTGGGTAGACTGCATTCCCATTACCAGCATCCCTGTCGTTTGCTGTGGAACCTTCTAGTCCTTTTGGAAGTTAAGCTCACAGAGTCCCTGCTGCCATGCTCCGAGGACAAGGCGGACTATCAGGAAGGGAAATCACAGTCCTCTTTTATCCTCTTTCTTATGCCTGGAGCCAACCCTGAACATCCAACCTCACGTTCTTCCTCTCAGAAAATGACTCGTGTCTCTTGAGGTCCCTGGATCTAAGAGTTGCCTTCTGCAAATGAAAGGGAATGAGAGAGAACAGACAGAACACTTTATTTTTTCAAATGTTTTATTTATTTTTGGGAATGAGAGAGAGAGAGAGTGTGTGAAAAGGGCAGAGAGACAGGGGGATGGACGATCTCAAGTGGGGTCTGCACTGACAGCAGAGAGCCCAATGAGGGGCAGGAACTCACCTTGAGATCATGATCTGAGCCAAAATCTGACCCCTCACCCAACTGAGCCACCCAGGTGCTCCCAGACAGAACTCTTTAAAGGAATCCACAAAGCCTTTAACCCTTCCCTGCCAACCTAAATGTGCACCCCGTGCCCTTCTCTAGCCAACCTCCTGCTTTAAGCTCAGCTCTTTCAGGAGATGCTCTGAGGAGGGACGGAGTAGTAGACTTGAAGGGAAGAGAAGGGACTTTGGGAAAACCACCATTTAATGGAATTCCATGTCCAGCATCTTTCAGAGACAAGACTTTGGAGAAGTTGCTTACACTTTCTGGCCACGCATTTCTCTTCTCTGAAAGAGGGTTAATAACCCCTACACCTCTCGGCTCCACGAGGACAGGGCTTTGTACTGTTGGCCACCCAGAACCTGCCTGGCAAGGAAAAAAGAAATACTTAATAAAGGAAAAAGGAAGCAAGAAGGAGGGCAAAAACTTTCTGGAAAGTGACTGTGTCTTCATAAGCCCTTCAATTAATGCTATTTCCTGTTCTTTTTCTCTCCCTTCCCATCCCATCCCATGGGGACGTGGCCCCATCTGTCTTCCAATTTCACCCCAGCTTTGCACATCCTTGGTCTTGGATGTCCAACAATAACATTGTTGTAATAAACAGAGCGATGTTCGTGTCCCTTTCTCTTCACATCTCACAGGTGACTGTGACTCATCACATAATGATTGCCACCCATCCATATCTATAGTTATGCTGAGTGATGGGGATTGAGGAGAGCACTTGTGAGGAGCACCTGGGGTTGTATGGAAGTGATGAATGACTATGGTGTATACCTAAAACGAATGTCACACTGTATGTTAGCTAATTGGAATTTAAATAAAAGCTGAAAAATAAAAATAAAATGTTTGAAATAAAACCAGCTGTCTTGCTATCCTCTGTCTCTCCCTTCCTTTTTTCCCACTTTCCTCCCTCTTTCCTCCCTCTCTCCCTCCTTCTTCCCTCTCTCCCTCCTTCTCCCCCCTTTCCACCTTCCCTGACTTCCTTCATTTTTCCCTCTAAGAAAACAATTATTCTATGGAATTCTCTTCTTCACTGGCCAACTGTCTTGTGGTTTTGTTTACGGAATGCATTACATCAAGGGCTGAACGGTATGCCCTACCAAAAATCCATATGTTAACGTTTGAACCCCGGTACCTCAGAACGTGGCCCAATTTGGAAATAGCGTTGTGGCAAATGTAATTCATTAAGATGAGAACATACTGGAGTGGGGCGGGCCTATCTAACATGACTCGTGTCCTCATCAAAAGGGGAAATTTGAACAGAGACACACACATAAGAGACAACATAAAGGCGGAGGTCAGGCCGCTGCCTCCACAAGCCGCAGAACGCACTCATTGCCAGCCAGAAGCCAGGGAAGAGCCTGGAACAGACTCTTTCCTAGCACCTCTGAGACAGCACAGCTTTCCTATTGCCTTGATCTCAAACTTTTGGCCTCTGAACTACGAGACTATAAATATCTGTTGTTGAAGCCACACAGTTTGAGGTACCGTGTTGCAGCAGCCCTAGGAAACCACCACGTGTTAGAAGCGTATCATTCCAGATTCTTCTTTACAGCCAGTTTACTATTATTGATTCATTTCCTTCTTTAAGCATTTATCTTTATAAGATCCCAGGTGAGCTTTAAAGTATTAAATATAATCATCCTTCCTTCAAGCATACCCTGATGGCTTTAAAATACCCTGATGGCTCCCTGTCACCCACTGGAATGAGGCTCATAGGACCCTGTGTGTCCCTCCCTGTCCCACGTCACACCCTTATCTGAGCTGTGACAACACAGGGAGCCTCTCAGATCCTCTGACCCCTTTTCTGGTTCCCACTGCAGATGTGAGTCTGCCATTCTTTGAACTAGACCTGAACGGCACAGAGAGGTCAGCCCTGTTTCCCTAATCATCTGTTCTCTGATTGTCATGCAGGGCACAGCCGATATATTTTTCTACGATTTTAGGATTTTTTTTCCGGCTGAAAAGATAGTTATTTGTATATGTTAAATTCTGCTTGAATCCCCTTAGGCCTCGTATCATAAGCTTCAGCAATAAATCAAGCAAACACATCAAAGAAATAAAACTTTACTGAGCTTCGTTCCTGAAACCACTGCAAAAGTGTCCTTTGGCATCCTGGCAAAAAGCTGCTTTTAGCCTGATGATTTTTCCATTGCATTAATTCCTGATTTGAAAGGCATTAGGTAGGGGGGAAGGTGATAGCTCTTCAGGGTCTCCAAAAATGGGAGGAAATGAGAACACTTAAAATCTCCATTATGCTTGACTGTTCCCCTCCACTTAACTGCGAGCTTGAGGTTTTTCATTATCTTCTTACTAGTAATTAACTTACCTGAGCATAATCAACAAATAAGAAAATGCTGTGGCAGAAGAAGAAATTAGGCTGCAAGCATTCCCTAGAATTATTGAGAAAATCGCAGAAGCAAACAAGGCACTCAAGATGTAGCCATCTTTCTGGAAAACCACACCTTCCCCCATTTCTGATTGGAGCGATTTTCCCAGAGTTCCATTTCTGGGCTCTTATGAAACTCTTTTCTACACCCAGACTTGCCTATGCAATAGGTCTACGGAAACAAAATGCTCTGTTACACTCTAGGAAGGAGGGAGAGGAAACTGTTTGGAATATGAAATGGGTGAGAAGGCTTGAGAGTTTCCCGAAAAGTAATTTCTCCTTGAATCAGACACTGTTAGGATCGAAGCACTGAATGCTGAATCTCTGCTTTGAGGCCTTTCTCTAAGATTTATGGATCCTTTTGATTCCGAGCCAAAAAAAAAAAAAAAAAGTGATGGGATTTTCAGTGTTTCCCATTTACTCCTGTGTTGAATGTGAAAGAAAGACCAAAAAAGAAAAGACGTTATCTTTGATACTCTGAACTAGGTAGGGGTTTGATTACAGGGAAAGTGACTTGGGTTTTAGAAGACGTGGGCTGAAATCGAACCATTCCGGCATCTTAATTCGACAGCCAATTCCACTCTGTGCTGATTAACATGGCGCAGTGTAGCTGACTGAAAGATTAAGGCACTTTCCTGGAAGAACTTCACAAAGTCTAATTTTATGAAGCCTGAAGATGGTATAATGGAGTGCGGGGCTGCAGATTTCGCCAGATTCTTGCAGGCAGTTTGCTCTGGGAGATGGAAGCCTGAGAGGGAATTGAGGAAGGATGCAGGGTGGTTGTCAGGCCCGTGTGAAGGATGCTCCTCCCTTGCCCTGCGTGGCTCACGCTTTCACCCCTCGGTGCCCCGGATAGAGTAGGCGTGGCAGGTGGAGTTGAACTCTGAACGCTCTGCTGGAGGACCTAGACTGTCACTTAGCAGTGGCTTTGAGCAAACCGAGTAGCCTCCTTGACCTTCTGCTCCCTCATTCAAAAAATTGAAATTATAATACCCTCTTGAGAGCTGATGCAATGTATATGAAATATTTTGAAATAATGGTAAGCATATTCCAGTAGTGCTTATCATATGCCAGTCTTGTATAAGTACTTTAAAGGTGTTTTAGCAAATAATAAACTTATAACTGTGAATGGTTATTATCCCTATTATGGGGATGAAAAATAGGCACCAAAATGTGCAGTTTCAAAAATTATACACTCACACAGTGTGCATCTCTTCTTCTTATTACTATCATTACCATTCTTTTCATCTATAATCTCATTACTTTTCAACAGCATTAAGTGCGAAAACAGGATGGAACGAAGGGGAAATATTCAAAGGTACACAACGTAAGTGTGCAACATTTTGGTTCTTTCCCTTTTGTTTGACTACTTTGCTTGTTCTTATATCATTGTGGGCATATTGCAGATCAACAGTTTAGGATTGTATCAGGAAGTGGAACTGGATTTGGGTTTTCCAGTCCCGGCCATCTCTGTTGTCAACTGACCAAGCCACCATCTTGTCCAACCTGTATTAAAGAAACAGGCTCCCCACTGAGCTTCTTGACTAGAGTCTCACTCCCCTCCTGTCTGATCACCACATTCCATGCGATCTTTTTCAACTGCAATTGTTCTATACTTCATGGTTAAAGTTGACCCCAGAGTGAAGTCTAAACCATTCATATTGGCTTACATGGGGACCTTTGACTTCTCAGTTCCCCACCCCATCTACCTCTTCATATTGGGCCACTCCCCATCCATGCCCCACACCACTCTATGCGCTGAAATCCCCTGGACCTCCTTCTATTACAGTCAGTTCTACCAGAATGTGGTATGTGCGTTCCTAAAAACCACACGCTATACAAAATTGCGCAATATAAGCCACGAGGCTGATCGCATCAAGGGCACAGCCGACTCTCAACTTTCATTTGTAACATACACAGGAAGAAGATAGAGACCTAGTACAAATGGGAACACGGTTTTGTTCAGTGGTTAAGACACTCAGAAACGTTACGAGAAAACCAGACCTTAGGGGCGCCTGGGTGGCGCAGTCGGTTAAGCGTCCGACTTCAGCCAGGTCACGATCTCGCGGTCCTTGAGTTCGAGCCCCGCGTCGGGCTCTGGGCTGATGGCTCAGAGCCTGGAGCCTGTTTCCGATTCTGTGTCTCCCTCTCTCTCTGCCCCTCCCCCGTTCATGCTCTGTCTCTCTCTGTCCCAAAAATAAATAAACATTGAGAAAAAAAAAAAATTAAAAAAAAAAAAAAAAAAAAAAAAAGAAAACCAGACCTTGATCTTCAAAAAGACCAAGTGTGTGTTCATGGAAGTAAGAATCAGAAGGGGCCAGATTGCAAGCAATTGCATAGTGGTAGCAGGAAGGCTGCCTTGAATTGGAGGGAAAGCTGTCCCAGGGTTGTGGAACGCTGGGTGGGGCTCGTGGCAAACAGGGCATGAGCAAAGCGCTCCTGGATGTTTGAGGTGCTTCAGGTCTCACTGTGTGTGTTCTTAGCTCGGTTCAGCTAGCTGTGATTTTCCGCATCCATCAGTGTCGGTAAGAGTCACAGATAAGCAAACACAAAATTCACCCGTGCTCAAATCATCCCTTAACATATCCATTAAACTGGAATACACTTACCTTTTCAAAACGAGTGCTGCAGCTGACCGTGTTTTGATGTGCGGTGGTTTATTCTGCTCCTGGACCTGTCCTGCTCTGGGATTTTACACAGAACCCTTACTTGCCCCCCTTCACTTTCGTAACTGCCACTTACCGTTTACATCTAAGCTTCAACACGATTTCTTCCAAGATGGCTTCTTTTAGAACTTCACCATGTGCCAAGTAAGATTTTCCTCAATGAACCCCATCTATTGTCCCCAAAACTGTTCCTAAAGCTAGAGCCATTGACTCCAAACACTGTGAGAACATTCGTTTCTTTATCTCTCCCCTCCCTCAACAAACTCACCCCTCCCTCAGTCTTTCCCATCTCAGTTAATGGCAACTTCACTCTTCTGTAATCAAAACGTCGGCATCCTCCTTAGCTCCCCTCTTTTATACTCATGTTCAATCTGTCAGGAAAGTTTATTGGTTCTGCCTTCACCATGTATTTAAAATCCAACCACTTCTCGCCAACTCGCTGTTGTCCTTGTTCAAGCCACCGCCACCATTTGCCTGGGTGACACTGGTGTTTTCACTCATCTCCTTCCTGCCAATTTGCCCCATGTGGTCTATTTTTAACACAGAAGCAGAGTGATCCTATCAACACTAAATCATGTAACTTCTCTGCCCCAAATGGTATCTGAGGTCCTAAAAATCAACTTAAAAGCACTTAAAGGATCTCAGATCACTCCCTGTCCAACTCCAGCTCATCTCTCTTATTCTCCCTTTCCTCCACCTTCCAACTACCTGACTCCCTGATATTTCTGGAGCACACCAAGCACATCACTTCAGGGCTTAAGACTTGAGGTGTCCTTCATCTGAAACGCTCTGGGCTCAGGTATCAACATAGCTTGATTTCTTACTCTTCAGTCTCCCCAAATATCCCTTTCGTGGTGGGGTTTTCCTGGACCACTGTAAAGTAGCAAAACCAATGTCCCATCATCATTGGCATGCTTGTCCTTATTTACCTACCCTGGTTCACGTTTATCCACAACATTCTGCATTTTTCTTCTTCATTTTGTGATTGTCTAACTCTTTCAGCTAGACCATGAGGACATCAGCTCTTTGTTTATAGCTATATCCTCAGCAGGTAGAACATTGGCATGGAGCAGACTTTCGGTAAGTATCTATTGAGTAAATATTTTGGATACGAGATCATGGCATAAGCTAGAAACTGTTTACAAAAATTACTACAGGAGGGACGCCTGGGTGGCTCAGTCGGTTAAGCGTCCGACTTCGGCTCAGGTCATGATCTCACAGTTCGTGGTTCAAGCCCCACGTCGGGCTCAGAGCCTGGAGCCTGCTTCAGATTCTGTGTCTCCCTCTCTCTCTCCCCCTCCCCTGCTCATTCTCTGTCTCTCTCTGTCTAAAAAATAAATAAAAAACATTTTAAAAATTAAAAAAATTACTACAAGTGTGTAATTTTTGTTTCTAAAATTTGTCATGTTTTCAGAAAGCCACACAGTAACAGCATGATTTTGTTTTTATTGGTGTTCTTGTTGAAAGCGGTTCCATTGGACCTATTCATTTTGGAAGTGGTTCAGTTAGGGGTCTAGTGCATAAGAAAAGCAGATCTACTAGTCTAAGGGAACAGATGTACGAGTTTAGAAACAACAAACACTATGACGCTATTGGTGATAGAGTGTGCATTTCCCAAGAGTGGACATCAAACAGGAAAGTTACTATAATTGTGGCACTTATTACTTGAAAACTTGGACTTCTGGTCTCCCTTTGTTCTTCACTCTGCCTAATCATCGTCTTTTGGAATCGACCAAATAGCCACAATGGTTGAGGTGATATTTAAGATTCAAGGGCTTCCCAGTTAACTTTAGCTGGCTAACTGGGTTATTTTACTGCTCTACTTAGGTATTTATTTGTTCAGTTTGTTTTCTCGTTTGTTTAAAATTTCTGAGATGGCCAAATACGGGTCAAGCCACATACTGCACACCCAACGTTTAGAATGCAAGCTCCAGAGAGGTGGCACGGGCTTGATGTCGGAACTGAGCTTCAGTCTTGGTCTCACCTCTGGTACTCTGTGTGACCTTATAAAAATCACCTAAGAGCATACTTCTGAGGATCTACTCAGAAAGGGCTAGCCACATCAATTAGTGTGCTAATTGGATTTTTCTAAGAGAAGCTGCTCCCCGGCAGTGAAATTCAGTCTCACGTGAAATTCTGTGTGTAAATTTAAGCTGGTTGGCTTGGTTCTTGTGTGATATTTGTGACTGATGAGTTTTTGTATTTCTGTGACAATGTTTCCCTGGGAGAAGGAACCAGCACTGGGGCCAGATTGCTAACAATATCATTATGATTTTATTATTGTCCTGGTTCGGCAGATCCATAACTTGGTTTTCTATTAGCACATTACTCAAGTAAGGCAGTGGGAAAGCAATCACTTCTGGTGTGGAACAGCACAAGCCACCTGGCTTTTGGAAATGCCTATTTGGATGCACTAGAAATGAGAAAACTAAGTGAAGTGACCAGCATAAAAAGAGGCTTTCTTTCATTGTACATCTGTATCCAGTGTGTGAGATGATAACGTCCCTGGAAAGGGAGATGCATAAGACCCATTAATATTTGGAGGATAGATGCGCACTCACCAAGAGGTAAATTTGCCCATTAGGGTAAGAAATTTCATCAGCAATCTTATACAGGAAAACAGGAGCGTTATTAGGCTCGGAAGATCCTAGTGGGACCTGAAATTGATAGGTTTTAATTTAAGAAATATTATAAGAATATAAATAAAAGCCATTGTTGTGATCTTAACAAAATTAAGAAAACTTGGCATGCAAATGTGAACAAAATGCTTATAGCTTTTCTCATTATGGGATCCCAAGGCTGAACACTCAGGAAGATGTAATGAAGAAAACTCACCTTCCACATGACCTATGTGCCATTATCTATTTAGATCTAAGTTAGAGTAAATCATAACCTCGTTATATTAGTTTGCTAGAGCTCTCTAAGTAAGTACCACAGACTGGGCACCTTAAGCAATAGAAATCTGTAATCTTACAGTCTGAAGCATAGAAGTCTAAGATTGGCAGGCTTGCCTTCCTCTACAAACTCTCTCCTTGGTTTCAGATGGCTGTCTTCTCCCTGTGTCCTCATGTGGTTGTCTCTCTGTGTGTGTCTGTGTCCTGATCTCTTCTTATAAGGACACCAGTCAGATTGGATCAGAGCCACTCATATTACCTCATTTAACCTTACCTCTTAAAAGGTCCTGTCTTCAAATACAGTTACATCTGTAGGTAATGGGGTGTTAGTAATCAACATAGGAGTTTTTGTGTGTGTGGAGGGAGGGGGGAAATTTTCAGCCCATAATACTCATCCATGAAAAATTTGAATGGTAGGTCTTCTCAGCCCATCTTCTGGAAGAGAAAAATGGAATTTCTGAAAGGTCAAAAGCGATCTCATTGTAACAGCTAAACAAAGGGAAAGAGATTTAATGAGGAAGCTCTGTCGTTCTTCTCTCCCTCCGAAGTGCCCTTTGCTTCACTTTAGGGGGAATGGACCAGAAAAGGGAAGGAAAAAAAATAATAACCTAAGACCATAATGTTGTTCCTCTAATTTCTGGGAATGCAGAGAAAGCAGCAATGATCACGAAAGCATTGATTTAATTTCTCAAGAAATTGAGAACTGTACTCAGCAACTGAACTTAAAAATCACTGAACATATATTTGGATAAAGTATTTGGATAATTTATGTATCAGTGATTATCTCCCCCATGCATAGCTTAATATAAGAACATTAAGATATTTGAGGAATGGTATAAAAATAAATACATCTTGTTTAAAATATTCACTTAAGTAATCTTGTTTTCCATTTTAGAAGATTGGAGTCTTTTCAATGCAACTTGATTCTTTACGGAATCTTAAGAAAATGTCCTTATTTTAATATGGGATTCAGGCTACTGTAAGTTGGAAGGAATTAATGTTGATATATATTTACCTTGACATTCTATATGCAGTTTCTTCAAGGGAAATATATTAATATTGCTTTGTCCAAATTGCCATACGACACAATCAAAATTTTATCAGAGTCTGTTCGGTGGTTTCATGAGAAGTCATCATTTCTCAATCATTCAGAGTGGCAGAAAGGGGAAACAGGAAGAAAACTAGGCTAGAATTGAGGATACTTGCATTTTATTCCCTCCTCAGCTTCCGTCGTATCTGGTGATATTGGACAAGTTACACAACCCATCCAGGCTTTAGTTTGCTCCTCTGCGAAAGGAGAGTATCAATCCTTAGCATGTAAGTAGCCAATGAGATAACCTGTGTGTAATGTACAAGGATGCATGAATGTAAAAGATTACTGTTTTATTCCATGAGGAGGAGAATCATCTTGTTGTGTTCCAGGCACTTTATAAGCACTTTGAAATCAATGAGAAATAAACACAATCCAGTCTTCAGGAATCTGACAACAGAGCGGAGAGAGAGAGCACTATTTATGATCACAAATTCCAAATGATGCATGCTATAGGATAGACCAGTATGGTATGCTGTGGGAGTAAATTAAAGGAACACAAAACCCTGCCAGGAGTACACAGGCGATGGGTAGGGAGCCAGCAAAAGGTTCCTAGAGATGACGCTGGAACTGATTTGACTATGAGCAGGATACAGCCTGCTCATCAATAGAATAGAATACATTTTTGTACACAATTCTTTCTATGAGCTTTTATACTACAACCAATTAAACCCTTCGCACAGAAGACAAAAGATTTGGCTGTGCTTTGATATAATTGGTGATTTTTAAAATAAATAAAAGATTGACTTCCACAGGGATTTTTAGGGACTTTCTGAAACTCTTCCATCTTTTGTGGATTAGTACCGACACTCCTATGATAACTGTGACAAGGTGTATCTTCCAAAGGTGGTCCCAGTGACACTCTCCATCCTCAAGACTCTTCTGCAATGTGACCCTGCCCCTCCTTTCATTCGGGGATGGGGTCTTTGGCCCCTTCTTTAAATTAGGGGGAGCTTTCGAGTCCTTCAATATGCAGAGAATGCCAGAAATGATGCTTTGTCATTTTGCAGATAGGTCATGAAAGATGATCCGGCTTTGCCTTGTTCACTGGAGTTACTGTATGTAGAGTGGAAGCGACTCACTTCCCGGAGTCAAGGTGCTTTGAGGAGGTCGAACCACGTTGAGGGCAAGCGTAGATGCTCAGATAGCAATGTTGGCCTTTGGTGTTCCTGGGCCGGGCACCAGGCAGGTGAGTGAACAAACCTTCAGATGACACTCTCTGGCTGTGAGTCACCCACCTTCAGCCTTTGAGTCCTTCAGCTCTGGCCCCCAACATCACATACTTTTTAGTGTGGTCAGACCACCGCCCTGTATGATATCTGAATCCCTGACTCCCCAAAATCCACGTACGCAAATTAGGTAAGCTGCTAAGTTTGGGGTCAGATTTTTATGGAGCAAAGAATCAGAATAGAATTTGGTGCTCAAAGTGAAATGCTACCACAACAAAAGCCTAAGACCCATGGCATGGCTATCAACCAGAGAGTGAGCATTGTCTGAAAGGGCCTTGAGGAGACTCGGGGAAGCTGGCGTTCAGGGAGCGAATCTTCACGGAAGGCTGGAAGAAAGGCAATTCTTGTGTGGTCGCATGAAGTTTGGTGACACCGTTCACTGTAGTGATGTGGGAAACGCGGATGTTCTTAACCAGCTGGCACGTTTGCTGGAGATAACTTCCAGGAAGTTGTCTGGTGATTGATCAGTTGTCAGCTGACGTATTTGATCCACATTGGCTAAATTTTCGATAGAAATGGGCTAACAAAAAGCTGCTCAGTTTTCAAGCAAAATGTATGGAATTCTGAGGCAACAGGATTTGTTGAGTTCTAAAAAACACAAACATGCAAAGCAAAACGAAACAAAACAAAATGAACCCAACAAAAATACTAAGCCAAGTGATAAAGGACCCTGGGCAAAAATAAAATAAACAATAGTCTCAGGCTGGATAGGAAGCCAAGGTTGTTATGGCAAAAAATCTTTTGTAGGACTTCAGAAATACCTCGGTTGGAGCTTCGTAGCTCCTTTCAAATAATCTCAAAAGCCTTCTAAATATCTGAAGTGCACTTGCAGATGATCTGTATTTAACTATAAGGCTTCTAGAAGCTTAAAGAAGTCCCAGCAATCTCACAAGGAACCCAAGGAAAGAAGCCCAACCCCCCAGGGATTTGTGGATATGTTTTGTCCCCTAAAATAATTAATTATAAATTGATACACAGGAAACCCAAAAAGTTTTTAAGAGAAAAGCACTACAAGAGCCAGATTGTATTTAAAGACAAAGAGTTCTTTGAAAACCAACATTTTATAGGCAGGAAGCAAGCTGACACATCCGCTCCATTACAGACATGACTCATATCTTATAAAGGTGGAAAATTGATCCGGAAAGCTGGACCAAAACCCAAGAAAGCAGGGCTAACAGCCAAAGACGACAATCAACAAAGAACAGCACAGACCCTGATCAAGAATGGGAGACTTGTGTTTCCCTGGATTTTAGAATTTTTTTTATTGTCTAATAGTTTCCATTTTGAGCCCTTTTTTAATGAAAATGGCTACAGTGATTGTCTTGTGCCTGCCCCACCACTGAATTATGTAAATTTGTGTGTGTGTTTGTGTTTGTGGCAGGGATGAGGGGAGACTATATCCTGTCTCTTTAGATAATTTTGTTTAGCATTTCAGAAGTTTTATTTATTTATTTATACAGGTCTAATAAAGTATAATTAATAAACAAAAACTGCACATATTTAATATATGCAATTTGATGACTCTGGACAGGTGCACATACACATACAATCACCACAATATAGGTAATAAGTATATCTATCACTTCCAAAGTCTCCTTTGGGTTCCTTTGCTCTATGTGTGTGTGTGTGTGTGTGTGTGTGTGTGTGTTAAGAACATCTAACGTCAAACCTACCATCATAACAAAATTTTAAACTCACAACACCATATTGTAAACTATAGGCTCTCTGTTTTACAGCAGATCTCTAAACTCAGTCATCTTCTATAACTGAAACTTTATCCCACTGATTAGTAGATCTTCATTTCTCCCTTTTCCCAGCCTCGGTAAATCACCATTCTATTTTCTGCCTCTGTGAATCTATTTTCAATACCTCCTGTAAGTGGAATTATGCAGTATTTGTCCTTCTGTGACTATCTCATCTCACTTAGCATAATGTCTTCACATTCAAAGATGCAGGTGGCAGAATTTCTTTCTTATTCTTGTAAGGCTGAATAATATTCCATCATACATATATGCACTTTCTTTATTCACCTGTTGATGGTCGTTTGAGTTGTTGCCATATCTTGACTGTCGTAAGAAGAGTTTCAATAAACATGGGAGTTCATGCATCTCTTGTAGAACCTTATGTTCATTCTTTTGGACATATATGCAGAATGGGAGTGCCAGATCATATGATGGACTTATTTTTAATTTTTGAGGGATATCCATATTATTTCCTATGGTACCTGCACTATTTTATATTCCCACCAACAGTGCCCAAGTTCCAGTTTCCCACCAATGCTTGTTATCTCTTGGTTTGATAAATAATAGACATCCTAACAGGCATAAGGTGATATCTCTTTGCAGTTTTAGATTTGCATTTCCCTGATGATCAGTGATGTTAAGCACCCTTCTCACACACCTGTTGACCATTTGCATGTCTTCTTTGGAAAAATGGCATTCGAGTCCATTTTTTAAATTGGGATTCTTTTTGCTACTGAGTTATAGGGGTTCCTTATATGTTTTGGAATTGAACATCTCATCAGATACATGGTTTGCAAACATTTCCTTCCATTCTGTGGATTGACTTTTCCCTCTGTTTCCTTTGCTGTCTAATTTACAGATTTTAAATGGATGGAAACAGTATGAGAACTGTCACACAGATTCATGTGGGCACTCCTGGGTGCTTAGTTGATTGGTTGTCTGGCTCTCGACTTCAGCTCAGATCATGATCTCATGGTTAATGAGATCGAGCCCCATCTCGTGCTCTGTGCTGGTACTGCAGAGCTTGCTTGGGATTCTCTCTCTCCTTCTCCCTCTGCCCCTCCCTCCGTTATTCTCTCTCTCTCTCTCAAAACTAAATAAACCGAATAGAAAAGAGAAGGAAATTCATATGGATATGGGCCTGATTTTGATGATGGGAATCTGAGACTTACAACTGATGCCATACTGGGACAAAATTTTGGGAATCTTAGTGAAAGTCGTAAGTATATTTTCTCTGCTGGAGCGATGTACATTTTTGTGACCAGCAGGCAGGCTGCGGCAAGTTGTATCTACAGAAATGGCCATGACAACATCACACTTGTTCTTTCGCAGTGTAATTCAAGATGTGGGAAGGGTGGCAGGATTTTATGGCTGCTTTGAATACGGCAGAAGTGACACACTGCAATTTTTAAAGCTTAATCCTAAAAGGTGATGGAGTTTTCGCTTTATCCATTGGAACAGTCTTGCTTAAAACCCCAGCTGTTCTTGAGATAGACCAACTGCCCTGAGGCTGCCATTCTGCGGGAGAGCCAAGTGACATGTGAGGTGACATGTACGCGGAAAAGTCAGCCCACCTAGTCCTCAATCTAACTCAACCCAGGCACCAGACATGTCAAATAATTCCAGGCCCCAGCCACCAAGATATCTTTAATTCATTCAGGCCAAAGCCCTGGAGAAGGAACAAGCCATTTCCGCTGTCCAAGTTGCTGACCTTAAAATTTGGGAACATAATACAAAAAGTTGCTTTAAGCCAATAAATTGTGATTAAGTTCGTTATGGACAAAAATAATCAGAACCATACATTTTAGAGGAAAATGTATTAAAGGATACTTCAAACCCACATTTCTATCATGGAATAATCCAAGAAATATCTAAGACTATAAAGACAAAATTTATTTTTAAATGCAAATCAAAGCCTTATTTATTTATTTGTCTATCTATCTATTCATTCATTCATTCATTCATTCACTTATCTGTTTATTTTTGAGACAGAGAGAGACAGAGCATGAGCTGGGGAGGAGCAGAAGAGAGAGGGAGACACAGAGTCTGAAGCAAGTTCCAGGCTCTGAACTGTCAGCACAGAGCCCGATGCAGCTCAAACCCACAAGCCATGAGATCATGACCTAAGCTGAAGTCGGATGCTTAACTGACTGAGCCACCCAAGCATCCCTATAAAGACAAAAATTTCAAAGTCCCTTCACACATCCCCTCAAACCACTCCTCTTAATGTAAGTATCTTCTCTATTAAGCTAGATATGCATCCTCCCAGATGTTTTCGGTATTTATATAGCTAGCATATAAACTACATTGTCTTTTAAAGAATTTGCAGAATACCATTCCTATTGTTTAAGACATTCTTATTGAACTTAACAAGTTACCTTGGAAATCATAACACTGCAACATATATAAATATTTATCATTGCTTTTAACAAATGAATGCAGGGGCGCCTGGGTGGCGCAGTCGGTTAAGCCTCCGACTTCACCAGGTCACGATCTCGCGGTCCGTGAGTTCGAGCCCCGCGTCAGGCTCTGGGCTGATGGCTCGGAGCCTGGAGCCTGTTTCCGATTCTGTGTCTCCCTCTCTCTCTGCCCCTCCCCCGTTCATGCTCTGTCTCTCTCTGTCCCAAAAATAAAATAAACGTTGAAAAAAAAAAAAAAAAAAAAACAACAAATGAATGCAGAGCTTAAGTATGACTTTCAAGGGCTTTCTCAAATTTTGTCTTTCTATGCCCCTATACGTGAAAATAACAACAACAGCAACAACAATAATAATAATCGATAATAATACAATATATTTTGTGACTGTGTTGCTATAAAATGAATATAATCCAATCTGGAATACCTATTATATAATTATTATTACATTTGGTTTTTAATGATTTTCAAAGAAATTAGAATTAAAATATGTGTATGGATGCTCGACACTGTGCCTCCTGATCTGAATGCAGAATTCGGCTCTGGCTAACTAGAGTCTCATACCATGGACATTCACAATTGCTTTAACCATTTTTCTTTTTTAAAATTTTTTTTAACGTTTATTTATTTTTGAGACAGAGAGAGACAAAGCATGAATGGAGGAGGGTCAGAGAGAGGGAGACACAGAATCGGAAACAGGCTCCAGGCTCTGAGCGGTCGGCACAGAGCCCGGCGCGGGGCTCGAACCCACGGACCGCGAGATCGTGACCTGAGCCGAAGTCGGCCGCTTAACCGACTGAGCCACCCAGGCGCCCCACTTTAACCATTTTTCAATGGAATAATTTTTAAGATGCTTCCACTATGAAAACATTTTTCACTATTGAAATGATGCTACAAATTGAGATGGCTGCACTTTTTCTCCTTTTCAGACCCATACATAAGTATTTTTCTTGAACACATACCTAGGATTACAATTTTTAGAGTTAAAATATCTATGTTTATGGATATATGCATTTTTTAAAGAAATTGATAAATACTCCCCAAATTGCCTTCTCAAAAGATGGTAGCAATTGATAATCCTTTCAACACTAGAGGGCTGTTTCCCTTACATAATAGACTGTATTTATAGTATCAGCAATTTATATATAATGTAATATTTTTTGCAAAACTGGTAACAAAAAGCCTCACTGAGCGTGTACATTTGTGTCTTTGTCTCTGATTATATGAGCATAAGAACTGATACATATTGATACTTACAAACTGTTAATGTTGGTTACCTGGATAAAATGGTGGAAAGAGAGTGAGGATAGAAAAACAAACAAATAAAACTTATAAAATTACTTTTAAAATGAATGGTTTAGAACAGAGAGTATAATACACAAGCTTACAAACAATTCTGTAAACCCTTTTCTCTTTATGATATATACCCAGACCTCTAGTGAGGGCAACGTGCTAATTCTGATCTTTAATCAAGTGGTGACTACTGGGTAGGTCAAAATTGGACACCTGACCTCAAAGCATCCAATCCTTAAGCTGTCCAGAAACCCATGAGATTTGAATTCATGGCTGAGAAAAACTAGCATAGAAGATCTATAATCTTCGGCCACAGAAAAAAAACACCAGCAGCCAGTCCTTGGAGTCTTTAACATGGTCTAGCTGTGCATTCGTAAGTGTTAAGTAAAAGCCAACAAACAAAAAGCTTCAAGTCAGGAAGAGCATGATTACATTTCTATGGACAATAAAGTATATGTGTCTCATTTGGTTTTTGTCCATTAATTATCTGCTTCTTTCAATTTTAATGTGTTTTTTATTTTCATTTTAATTTTACCTTTTGTACCTTTTTTTGGTCAAGTGTCTGGTGATTCATATTTCTTTCCTTAAGGAATGGCGCATGTGTTTCTTGTGTTTAGATCTGGAGGGTTCACTCAAGTTGGCGATTACTGACTGTGCGCCTCTAAAAGATGGCACTTAGGGCAAGAATCCCTTCTGGAAAGTAATTAGGAAGCGGAGTGGAGTATAGGAACCTGACCTTTGTACTGATTCACACACCAGGAAAGAATGTCCAGGTGTGTTACACATTGGGCAATTGGTATAATTGTCTTTTTTTTTTTAATGGACATTGTGTAAACTGATATATATCCACAAAAGGGAAATAACCAAGAATCAGTATTTGTGTGTGTGGTAAATATATAAAACAGGTAAAATCAAATTACAGTAACTATTATGTGCTGGAGTTTTTGGTTGAGAAGTCCCTCGTGCAAACAGTCCCTCTAATTTCACCATTTATCTGACTGTGAATCCCCTCATGGACATAGGCCCACATGCCACTTTTAGGCCTAGAACTCTCATTTCCTTCGCCCACCTCTCTGTACCTCCTTCCCCTTCCATCCTCCTTCTTCCAATGAAAAGGGAACAGAATGTCATCTGATAAGTGAGTATAGGCAGTTATAGCTAACGGAGGCATGGTTGGTATACAACTAGGGCTTGCGGTCTTGAGGTAGTTAGTTTGAAGCAAATAGTGCACTTTGTCAGCTGAGATGATTAAGCCAAACACAGTTAACCAATTAGGGAGTCAGGGTAACCCTTTTTATAAAAGATCTTCAGCATATTACTATTTGAGGTCATGTAAACATCTATGTCTAGAAAATGACCACCAGGGATGGAAAATCTGAAACTTAAGTGAAACATCTATTATCATGAAGAATGTCCATGAACTCCAGACCTGCTAAGGATAACAACTGCACAAACTTATGTGGCTCTTAGTAGTAATAATAACAATTAAGAATATTGTTAACTAGCATTAAACTAGTAGCCGTGGTAGTGAGAAAATCCAGAAGTGACATTGAATGCTTACATTTTGGCTGTGCTACATCACTGAGTAGTGATGTAAGGAAGTAGGCTCAGTCTGCCATATTGTGTTTATCATCCCACTAATGATAATCCCTTGCATGTGTTTTGATGGTATTATTTGCTAATTGTGCTTATGGGGGCTTCACAATTCTTTCAACAGTAATAATAAATCTACAACTAAGATGAGTTCCAATCTGCACTTATCACAACCCACATTCGTGAACTTTCAAACATATTGTTTTGTTTGCCCATTGAACATCTCCTATTGGTCTCAAGATCATCTGTAATCAAGAAACACGTATTAAATATTTGTGAAGTTTTTACTGTAATCCAGGTAATTCCATAGTAATAATTTTCAAATATTAACTTAATTTCTTTGTTTTTATGTATTACATCCTTCCCTCTCTTTGGCTTGTTTCTTTCTTTCTTTTCCTTTCTATATCAAAGAAGATATTTGATCTCGTCTTATATCTATTTTATTTAGTTATTTATTGTTTATTTTTAAAGTGTATTTACTTATTTTTGAGAGAGAGAGAGAGAGCACATGAAAGTGAGTGAGGGAGGGGCAAAGAGAGAGAGAGAGAGAGGGAGAGAGAGAGAACCCCAGGCAGGGTCCACACTGTCAGTGTGGAGACTGACGCAGGGCTTGAACCCACAAACCGTGAGATCATGACCTGAGTCAAAGTCAAGAGTCAGACGCATAACTGACTAAGCCATCCAAGCACCCAATCATATCTTATTTTTTAAAAGGGACTATAAACATGGGTAAGGGTTATGTGATATCTCATAATTAAAACATTTATCTCTATATCTAGATAAATAGATGATAGCTGATAGATAGATAGATAGATAGATAGATATCTTGCCTATGAATTTTTTACTGAATAAATATTTGGACTAGAAATAAAAGTTGGGGCAAACTTTATATATTTCACCCAATTCCCCATTTTACATGTGAAAAAAACTAAGATGCAAAGTGGCAAAATTACTTACCCAAGATCCTATGGTAAACAGAGAAGCCAGTTAAAGCACTTAGGTCTTCTACCCTGTGGAAACTTTTCAATACAGCATGGATTTTTCCCATTTATATTCCAAAATTCTACACCTTGTTTTGTGTGTGTGTGTGTGTGTGTGTGTGTGTGTGTTCTCTTGGTTGTATGTCAGCTAAAAGTCAGCTGCTAAATACTCATTGCACCAATTCCAAAATGGCAGTGATGGTAATGGTTATGTGCCTGGACATATAAATGTGATGGACGTGTGACCTTCAGACCTTTTTGTTTTGTGTGCCTACGGAGACTGACCTCAGAATGATTATGGCTTCCTGGGTCCTCCCCGCTTAAAAACTCATCTGTTTTCCTTATAGGAAGCTTTGTCTTTTCTTGCTCTAGCAGAGCCACATTGCTTGAGATTGACAAGTAGCCTCCTTGCAAATGTCACTTCCTAAGAATCAACAGCTCTGCCACATTGCTTCCAATTATGTTTGACAGTGTCCTTATAAAAATCTGTGGACAACCTATTTCAGCTTGTCACATGTGAATTATACTTTCCTCTCCTGATCCTCCCACCCTAGCAACACATATTAGGCCCAAACAAACCACATGGCCATGATGGTAAATTAGTGACTTAAGAGGACTCTCTCCTGTGAGTGATACAAAATCCCTCTGGGATGAAACAAAGTTATCATGGAGATACTGCTGAATAAATTCATTGGAAACCATCAGTTGGGAGTGCCATTGGGTGGGAAGGCTCTGAATGCCATAGTTATAAGAAGTCTGTACTCATACATTAATTTATACAGCGGAGTCAGGAGTCAGATCTCTGGATGCTGAAGGAACCTGCCAATGTGATATCTGAGCAGCAGTCATTTCACTGAGAAATCCTAGAGGGAGGGAGAAATGCCAGGAAGCATAAAGATGAGGAGCTGTCCCAATTTTTTTTTTTAAGGAAAGAACATAATTTATATCAGAAATTACAGATTTGGGGCACTATATGGAATAAGCAATTAAATACATGTTGTGTTTGAATGTTAGAATATGCAATGTCTCTAATATAGCTACTGGAGGAATCTTTAATAATTGAATTGACTCAGATTGAATGGAAGTAACAATTATTGCAAGACCGAATGGACCATTGGAGACCAATTCGTGCCAAAATCCTCCAGTGCTTTTTTTTTTTTTGTAAGAGCAAATAAATATTTTTAATGGATTTAACATGGTGAAATGAGGATAGAATATTATTTTTATTTTATTTGAATCTGGTTCAAGAATAAATAAGAATAATCTAGAGGAATGAGTCAGTGGTCATCCTTAGCTTGGTTCCCTTGAGAATGATATGATTTTGATGACATCATAAAAGAACTATTTAGTGACTCAGAACAAATTTAAGATCTGCATTGACCAGAATGTAAATACCATGAAGTCAGGGAGCCCTGCTGTCTGAGTCACTGATTTCCAATATGTGTTTGCCTAACACACATGCTCAGTATAATTTTGTCAATAAATGCATAAAGTCAGAGAACAGGAAATATGCAGAAAGGATGTTTCACCAGTGGTGCAGAAACTCTGCCCCTCCTTAGGTGTCTCTCACCTGGTCTTAGAGTTTCTAATGAGTTCGTTCAGGTTAATCTGATTCTTGACTGCCCAGTGGTAGCCATGATTTGCTTTCTTTCCTATTCTGTCGAAGTGTGACTGTCTCTGATCAGTACAAATGCCGATCAAAAACACCACTGCCTTGGGGCACCGGGGTGGCTCCGTCCGTTAAGCATCCTACTGTGGACTTGGATCAGGTCAAGATTTCAAGGTTTGGTGAATTCAAGTCCAGCATCCAGCTCTGCACTGTCAGTGCAGAACCTGCTTGGGATTCTCTCTCTCCCTCTCTCTCCGTCCCTCTCTCCTTCGTGCGGTCTCTGTTTTTCTCAAAATAAAGAAACAAACAAATTGAAAAAAACACTCCACTGCCTCTCCTCTGGTACCCACATACCATCTCTAGTGATGATTTCTGAGTTGAAGCCGTCGGTCTCAGAGGCCAAGCAGAAAATGAAAAGGGTAAGGAAGATTCTATGCCCCTTTTACTGCCAACCCTCCATGAAGAGACTGTATATGAGGTTTAAAAATGCTCAAGCATAAGAGCACTGATGTTTGGTCTCAAGGCTAGTTCCCCGATGTAGAAATTACACCCCAATAGTGGAATTACACAGCTCTCCAGTGCAGAGCTGGAATGGAATGACTTAGGGTGATTTTTTTTTTCAGAAAAAAACTCCTGAGTCTGCCCATCATATAGAACATATATGATGTGCATACCCACCAGCAGCCCTCCAAAAACCTGAGACATGTCAAAAACATAGGGGAAAATGAGTCTAAGTTGTATCAAGGGCGGAGGGAGCTCTATTATAAATGCATATACCATGCATCCTTTATCACCACTTCTGTTGCAAACTCAGCTGTTACATGCAATGGCGCCTTCGCTGTCAGTATTTGATTCTTCATTGCAATTCAGAACAGAGGTAACTCAGCATACCTGAGGTTGCTATCCTTAGAAAGAACTTCTTACGAGATTGGCCCTTGACTGGTGTCTGGGAGCTTAGATTTTCTAGCATGCGCAAAGCCGAGAACTAAAACTCAACAGGCCCAAGTTGTTCGCACAGAAACTATGTTTTATGCTGAACGCCTGTTTTCCTTTTGGGGCTCTGTGAGGCAGAGGGCGTGTGCATGGCCAGTCATAGGTAAAAACATTGGTGATGAGTCCGTAATGTATTTTCCTGGTAGACAGCATTTCACAGGTGTTGTCATCGCTCAGCGCTTAAGGAATTGCGAATTGCATGTCCTGTGAGACTCCACTGTGAGAAGACTCTTGGAAAATTGGAAGACTGTACCTGCTTCCCTTTGGGCTTTACTCCGTGCACCTTTTCCCCTTGCTAATTTTGCCTTGTATCCTTTTTGCTGTAAGAAATTATAGTCATGAGTATAATTATACACCGATTTCTGTAAGTTCTCCCGGCAAATCTCTGAGCACGGGGGTGTCCTTGGGGACTCTTGATATGATACAGTTGTCAAGGAAGGGACCATATTAACCACTACAAAGTCTGTCTGACCCTCAAGGTCCCTGGACATTCTCATAATTCAACTCTATTTCAACTTTTTTTTTTTTTTTTTGCTCATTTGAGTTGAAAATCAAGTATGATCCCCTAAGACAAAATGAATAAAATACTAATAAAATGCTAATAAAATAGTAGCCCACAATTTATGGAGCCAATTTACATATTTATTTTTCATTTTAGTGGGGCACTATGATTAGTACTTGGCATGCATTTTCTCATTTAATCTTTACAACATTTCCATGAGGCATGCGACTATAAAATCATAAATTTACAGATAGAGAAACAGACACAGGAGGTCAAATACCTTGTCAAAAGTTCTACAGTTGAAAAAATAGTGGAGTTTTGCAAAACCAGTCTTGTACTCAACACTATGTGAGCTCAATTTTTTCTGTGTTTAGATTTACCTTCTGCTTAGACCCTTACTTGCCCCAAACCAATCATTATGCTCTTTGCAGATCTCTGTTTTAGGGTGATTTTTTTGTCAGAAAAAAACTCCTGAGTATACCCATAATATAGAACATATATGATGTGCATACCCACCAGCAGCCCTCCAAAAACCCGAGACATGCCAGAAACATAGGGAAAAATGAGTCTGAGTTGTAGTAAGGACAAAACCGTCTTCATAAAAGCATCTGAAGCTGTCATTAACTCGCTGTTGCCAAATCCTTGAGAGCAGGAATTCAATTTTAAAATATGTTTGAATCCTTAACAACATGCACTTTTTCTGGCACATATGAGGTACTCAATTTTTTTAAAAATGTGGGTAGTGGATAAATAGATGAGTGTTGAGCAACAGAACTTGTTTGGGGATTTGGTTGTTGTAATGTTGTCCAGATATTTAGTGTTGGGGACACCATTTGGACTGGAGGTTTGAGCTAATTAATAGAAGTATATTCACATTATATTTATAGCTAAATGATGTTATAAATTCATAAAATAACCATGACTCAAAACCACACCAAGGAAAGTTACAATAATAGGAAAGTGGCTGAGTGCATCCATAGGATTGATCCATTAAGATGAATTTGGTACAACTTTTCTATGATGTGTTAAATGAAAGATGCAAGGTTCTGTCCTGGAAGTATGGAGGGATTACCATTTCATTAAAATACATAAACACATTTATGTATATGTATATAAAGATGTGTATATGCACACAGATGAATGTGTTTTTAATGGATACATATCACATTTTATGTTACTTATATATAAAATACATTTTTAAATGTTTATTTATTTGAGATCACAAATGGGAGAGGGGTAGAGTGGGAGAGAGATAGAAAATTCCAAGCAGGCTCCACACACAGTGAGGAGCCCAATGCAGGGCTCAATCTCACAACCATGAAATCATGACCTGATCTGATCAAGAGTCACTTAACTGACTGAGACCTCCAGGTGCCCCAGAAAATACATTCTTTTTTAAAGAGGGATGATCATATCACATCATCAACATAGGTTTACTTCAGGGAGTGGGATGGAATAGGTTTGGGGGAAATTTCAGCTTCTATCATGAATATAAATATTATATACATATTTTTTAAATTTTTAAACGTTTATTTATTTTTGAGAGACAGAGTACGAGGGGGGGAGGGGCAGAGAGAGGGAGAGACACAGAATCTGAAGCAGGCTCCAGGCTCTGAGCCGTCAGCAGAGTCTGACGCGGGCTTGAACCCATGAACTGTGAGATCATGACCTGAGCCCAAGTTGGACATTTAGCCAACTGAGCCACCCAGGTGCCTCTAAATATTATATTTCTAACCATGGTGAGATTATAATTTTTTTTACTGTTTTTAAGCTTGTTTTCATCAATATGCATATAAGTAAATATGAGGATTTTGATTGATAAGTCTTGATGTTGGGTCAAGTGAAGAAATGTAGAATGATAAAAACCTAGTTTCTTTGCTACGACTCTGCATGTGTGTGCATGTGCATTTGTGTGAGTGTGCGTGTGTGTGTACGTTATATGCATATATGTATGTGTGTATTTATTTGGAGGGTGTACTAAACTGCGACTCTCTGAGGAGTTGATTTATGGAGGGCTTTTATTTTCTTATTTTGGTTACTTTATATTTTCTATTTGTTTGCAATGAATTGGATTATTTTATAAAATAAAGAAAAACACACCAGAAAGACAGTATCAGGGCTGGCAAAATGGAACCAATAATTCTGCTTGGATGACTGCTGGGAAGTGAAAACTGTCCTTTTATTTATGGAAGCAAAGGTCTTCTCTAGGTCTTAAGGGATGAAGTGAAATTCAAACTTCTAAGTCTGGCATTCAAAAGGCCCCGCAGTCTGGCCTCAATATAGCATTTTGACCTTAAATCCTATACCTCTCATAAATCCCATTCTATAAAACTGTTTTGCTCATATCCTTAGAATGCACTTTGCAGTGTCCTGCTCCCACAAATATCCTCACATCAAATTTTATTACCTGGAATGACTTTCCATTTCCTCCATACATTTTGTAGACCTCTATTCTATTGTTAGTTGAATTCCTCCTTCTCTTTAAAAGCTATGGCTTTCCTGAGAACTGGCATTGAGTTCCAATCCAACTTTTTGAAGCTAAAGGGATTTTATTCAGCCACAATGTTTGCAAGCATCATAGAAATAGATGATGGGATGTTTTAAGCCAAACTCTAAGAATGAAATTGTTTCCAAAGTTTACGTATCAGTCATGCCCCATTTCAATGTCCCACATAACTGAGTACAAACGAGCAAACAAAAAAAAAAAAACATGACTGTAACATCAACACACTGCGATAACTATTTAAGAACCTTACAGGGGCGCCTGGGTGGTTCAGTCAGTTAGGTGTCCAACTCTTGGTTTCGGCTCAGGTCGTGATCTCACGGTTCATGAGTTCAAGCTCCGCATCGGGCTTTGCGCTGACAGTGTGGAGCCTGATTGGGATTGTCTCTCTCCCCCCTCTCTGCCTCTCTCTCTCTCTCTCTCTCTCAAAATAAATAAATAAACTTAAAAAAAGAACATTACAAAGAGCGAGGGCAAAAAGTAGAGCTGCTTACTTTGCTTTAAGGATACAGTTGTTTCTATTAACATTTTTTAAAAACTAGTGTAAGCTATTAACATATTATGATTTTACAGCTTCTCCCAACTAACCCAGTGAAGTTCTCCAGAAAGAGCAAACTTTTCCCATCCCCTGGGGTAAGCCATATAGATGAAAGATCATGATCAGAGCCCTGGAGTAGGATGACATTCAGAGTTTGGAACTCGGCTTCCCTGCTGATTAGCTGTGTGACTTTGAACAAATTAGCTAACTTCTCTGAATCTCAGTTTCCTCATTTATAAAGTAGGGGTGATAATACTGTGTGCTAGAAGTTATGAAAACTTATCATAGAGCACTGCTTATCATAGAGCAAATATAAAGGTCTTGTCCGGGATAAATTCAATTCCCTTACCATTTCTGGGAATGATAGTCTAACTTTCAGCTGCTGTCACCATCTGTGACCCTCCTGATGGGTTAACTAGTTACTGGAACTTTTTTTTCCTGAAAACAAGCAGGTTGCCTGTCCTCAATAGCCGTCCTCAACTGTGACTATTAAACTGTGACTATTGGGAGACAGCATTTAAATGCCCCAACCCTGTCTCCCTTGGTTAGGATAATTTTTTCTTTTTTGAGTTTATTTATTTATTTTCAGAGAGAGAAAGACAGTTCACAACCAGGGGAGGGGCAAAGAGAGAGAGAGAGAGAGAGAGGGAGAGAGGGAGAGAGAGAGAGAATCCCAAGCAAATTCCACACTGTTAGCGTGGAGCCCAATGTGGGGCTTGAACTCAGGAACCATGAGATCATGACCTGAGCCGAAATCAAGAGTCAGACGCTTAATTGATGGAGCCACCCAGGTGCCCTTTGGTTAGGATAACCTTAAAGTTGGTGCTTTGTATTATCTTCCAGTTTTGCCAGGGAAAGTAGTCCATAGAGTAGTAATTTGCCGACAACATACATTTCGTAGATTTGCGCTCTCTCTCTCTCTCTCTCTGTCTCTCTCAGCCTCAATTTTCTGTTCCCAAAGATATATTTCCTAGAATTATGTCCCAATTAAGTCCTTGTCTCTGGTTCTGCTTCTAGAGGAACCCAAACTAAAAAAACCCACAGGGTATGTATTATGAATGGAATGTTTGCATGCCCCCAAAATTCATATGTTGAAATCTTAACCCCGCCCCCCGATATGATGGTATTTGGAGCTGGGGGTGATTTTGGGGGTGATTAGGTCATGAAGGTGGATGCCTCACCAATGGGATTAGTGCCCACATAAGAGGGCCCCCAGAGAGCTCTCTCACCCTTTTCCCACTATGTGAGGATGCCCAAGAGAAGATGATTGGTTATGAATCAGACAGGGGCTTTCACCAGACTCAAAATCTGCCAGCACCTCGATGTTGGACTTCCCAGAATTTTGAGAAATAAATTTCTGTTGTTTTAGCCACCCAGGCTGGGGTCATTTGTTAGAGCATCCCGAATTGACTGAGACAGTATGTCATATAATAAGTATGTAACAAATACGGTATTGGGTTGTCTGATTACTGTTTCTACACTATTTTTACCAATAATTCATCGTGTATGTTTCACTGTCAGCATCCATACCTCAAAATAAAGTGCGGCTGGAAGTTTAATAAATGTTACATAGAAAAAGAGTAAAAGTGGGGGCATCCAAGTGGCTCTGTGGGTTAAGTGTCCAACTCTTGATTTCAGCTTGGGTCTTGATCTCACAGTTCATGAGTTCGAGCCCTGCCATCAGGCTCTTCACTGACAATGCAAAGACTGCTTGGGGTTCTCTCTCTCTCTCTCTCTCTCCCTCTCTTTAATAATAAATCAACTTTAAAAAAAGAAAATGGGAAAAAATAAAAGCTTACATTTGTAATAACTATGATGTAGTCATCAAAGAGGCATAGAAACTTCCCTGAGGGAATGTGGAACAGCCCTGGAAAGTTACCTGAAGAAAAGAAATGCCCAGGGCACATGGTACACAACATACCAGTATACTTTCATAAGCATTTTCAGTGATTCGCAGCTCATTGCCACTTGTGCGTCCTCCATTGGGAGCCAACCCCAAAATCACCGACTGCATGTCTCTGTTCTGGAATGACATCACATTGCTTTCTCTCTCATTGCCATATATTTGGTATTTATCATGTAATGACTTAATACTGGTTTGCTATTCATTCACAGACACATTAAATCGATCAAACAGTACTTGATGGTCTCTGTAGTGAGTTATAATCATTTTTAAATATCAGACTTACTAGGTATTTTGACATCCATTTTCCCATTACATTCTCCCAACGATGTTAAAAAGAAGTATGAGTTTGTATTACTAGCCTCATAAAGCTGATGAAGAACCTATGATTTAGAGAAAATAAATTATTTACTCAAAGTCACAGCCACAAAGTACCAGTTAAGAGTTGATGGACTTGATGCAGGGCTCTTTAAATTATCTTAGGCGCGCCTTGGTGGCTCAGTCGGCTGAGCGTCCGACTTCGGCTCAGGTCATGATCTCACAGCTCGTGAGTTCGAGCCCCGCGTCATGCTCTGTGCTGACAGCTCGGAGCCTGGAGCCTGCTTCAGATTCTGTGCCTCCCTCTCTCTCTGCCCCAACCCACTCGCATCCTATCTCTGTGCCTCTCAAAAATAAATAAACATTAAAAAAATTTAAATTATCTTAAATTATCTTTTTTTTATTTTAAAACATTAAAAAAGTTTTAGAAGAATTATTAAAAGTTCTGGGTAGCTAATCAATACTGAATAATGACTATAAAGGTATCTGAACGCTTTTATACATGAAAAGATTCAGTTAACTTTCACTCCCATGACCTCGATCCCCAATTTAGGTTAGATACACCTCCCATCCTGTTCCATTACACACAAGTCCACTATCTGAGATTCTATCAAGCTATTTTCTTCTTGTCTGCGACCTTGTGATTATCTACTTCTAGGGGCCGTGTACAGTAAAGGCAGGAACCGTGGTTAGTTTGTACACAGGGGCACCTCAGTTGTCTGGAACGGTGCCTGGTACTGGGGTAGGGACTTTCTAAATATCTGTTGAATGTAGCATAGATTAACCATTCTGGACATGCGCTGTTTTCATGTTTCAATGAATTGATTTATGAATGTGTTTTCCCCCAAACAATGCTCACCTTCCTGGCAGGTATCTACTGGAAAGCCTGCCGCCATTGGAAGGCAAATGAGGTTAAGTTTCAGGGAATCATTTTCTGGGAAGAAACATTATTCCTGGTATTTGTGAGGTCAATGGGACTGCGTAATGTTGTTTTAAAAAAAAAAAGACTCTGTGGCCAGGATACCAGTATAAATGTCCGCTTTGCATTTCCACACCGTGAAACGTTGATAAAGTTGCAAAAGGTTGTGTAATTCAGTTGGGTCTTCCGTACAATGGAAAATACGTTAATTTCTGTGATGGTTGGGATTAGACAAGCACGCATATGAAATGATTTCACAGCAAAAGCATTCAAGAAGTGGGGAGGCCATTCTCTTATCTTGGTGTTTACCTTGCTTATTTGATTTTACTCCATAACAGTTAGGGGATGACGCCCTTATCTATTAATGTTTGCATTGCCTGTCCTCTCCCAGCCAGAATGGAAACTCTATGAGAGCACGGTTGCCGTATGCATTGCTATGTTCCCACTTAGACTGGTATCGGAAGAGGGTAGATGGTCAGTCACCGTATGTCGAAGGAATGAACATCACTACTTTTTAAGTTGATGGCTCTTTCCGGATGCTCGCTTTGCACCAGCATGCATGTCTACAATTTGGAGATGTCATTATGTTTTATCCAGCCACGGGCAGACCATGTGTCATGAAAATTCAGAGGATCTCAGGTTTCTTGCGGAGGAATCAAGATTAATCGCAAAGTGCAAAGCTCATTAACAACAGGAATTGGTTCAAAACCGGCTCCCTTGATTTAAACGTCTGTTTCTCCTACTCTGCCAGGCAAATAACGGTGTATTTAAAAAATACGGGGTGCATCAACCACTAGCATTTCGTGTACTTGGGGATCAGCTTGGATATGACTCTCAGGGTAACTCCTTCTTTCCCACTTTCCCTGTTTTCTCTCCTTTGCTTGGATCAGTATTTGGCTTGTTTATTTTTATCCCTTTGCACATCCCCTAACTTTTCCAGTGCTATCTTAAGTGACAAGTTTTCATTTTTATGAACAATTTTCTCTTCAGCTGAACAGAATATTCTTGATAAACACCCACTCAGCAAAACTAGTAGTTTAGTATAGCATGAAATGGATATTCAAAATCATGCATATCCCATGTGCAAACAAAAATTAAGGTATTTATGATCATGTTTACATGGTTCAGGCATAGACAGGAAAAAGAAGGAACTACAATTTCTCTCTATGACCATGATCAACACATGGAGACACATCTTTGTGATTTGAAAATCGGAATTTTTATTTCTAGAACAGATATCTGAAAAGTGTGTTCTCCTCTAATAAAAGTATTTCCATTCTAAAAGCACCATCTACTTATAAATATTCTATATTTCCTTCTTTAAAGTTACAAGACATTTTTTTACAACATGAAAATCTCATTTCCATGAGAAAAAGGCAGCTGTGTTCTTAATATAGAACAGAAACATAACTGCTTTAAAAGTGGGTCCTGACACGTTAATTCACATTTTTTTTTTTCATCTTCAGTTGTTAGACATCCGGTGAAAAGGCTGTGATGGGCTATAGAAGATGTAAGGAGAACTAAAATTATATTTTTCATCTATACTATTTTCTTAAAAACTAAAAACAAAAAAGCCAAAACAGTGAGACAATTGTCTTGTTATTTTTCCCCTTATCTTTCTTCTAATTTGTATTCTTGCAAAAGCATCTTCACACCCGTTGAGATTTTTATCCTTTTTCATAGCCTTGAATAGGGCCATCTGAACCAAGAACACTTGACAAATTGAATTTCCAAGGTTAAATTTATTATAGACTGAAACCGGACATTCTAATTAAAATGAGGATGTTTCAAGGGGATCATCAATATTTCTCAGGTGATCCATTTCTCGCTGCCTTTATTTCTCTACATTTCTGCTACATATTTCATGGATGCTTTAAAGCAGTAGCTCAGATGAATACATCTCTGCACCCATGCTTGGTGGGGCTAATCATTCCTTAACAGTAAATAATTTGGGAATGTTAGAAATGAAAGGGACAACTTTGAATAAAGCTCATCAATTTTACAAGAGGGGAAACTGAGACCCAGAAGGGATAAAAAAAAATTCATGTGGCACCTCCAACTTTGGAAATTTTAGAGATCTGATGACATTGAGTGTGATGTTGATGATGATGGTAATCAATGAAGAGTACCCAAGCGAATTACTTTATTGATTGGTATACATATCCATCTAGGATCTGTTTAACGGGCAATGCATATGGAGAAAATAATGTGGGAGATAAATTATTTTCTTGCTTTTGTTCATAGTTATTCAAGGATCATTATTAGAAACCAAGATATTTCTAAGTTGTTTTGCAGAATAAATTCTTGGACTGAAAACATATCAATCAAGAAAGTCATGAGTTCAGGGACACCTGCATGTCTCAGGTCACAATCTCACAGTTTGTGGGTTCTCTTTAATGGCTTGGGATTCCCTCCCTCTCTCTCTCTGCCCCCCCCCAAATCACATGCTCTGTCTCTCTCAAAGTAAATAAACTTAAAAAAAGAAAGCCATGAGTTCAAATAATGAAAACGATTTTCCCAAAGGTGTGAAGTAAGTATACAGCAGATTTAAGAGTCTCCAAATCTCCTAATACTGTAAGAACAGTGCTAGATTGACTGCTTGATCTCTTTGGAGAGTCAAAAACTGTTTCCTTTTGTCCCTATAGTATTTTAAAAACATAACACTGAAATATAGACTTTTTTTCTGATTTCAACAGTTTTTCCATTAATGCCCTTTTTTTCTGTTTGATGATTTCATATCGGATCTCGATGGGATTTAGTTACTGTATCTCCCGAGCTTTCTCTACCTGTGACAATTCCTCAGTTTTTCATGACCTTGAGATGTTTTGAAGAGTGCTGGTCAGTTATTTTGTAGAATGTCCCTCGACATGGGTTTGCCTGAAGTTTTCTCATGATCAAGTTGAGGATATACTTTATTGGTCATGTTACCACAGAAAAGATGTCTTTCTCAGAAACGAGTGTTCAAACATCAAATAGTGATACCTGTAGATAAGATCATTAGCAATTTTATGACCGAGTCATTTCTTCCAGCTGCCATTTAAAGATTTTTTTTAAATCATTCTTTGCTTCTCTGAGTGCCTCGCATGTTACCTCTTGCAGGTGCTTGAAGAGATTCATCTCAATTACGTACAAGGAAATCGAAGCCCGAGAAGATGCTATGATGTAGAATCAGGCCACTAATTAGCAGAAGACGCGTGCCTTAAATTTTTGTCCTCGGAGGCTTAGCTCACAGATTTCCCAACAAAGTTCACCGTGAAAAGTCAGGAGCCTCATGACCTCAGGGTGTCTTAAAAAGATTCATGCGAACTCTACCTTTCACTTCACTTCCAGTCATAAGGCGCTAATGAGACATGTCACTTCAGTTTCATATGTAAGTTTCATGAAGGATGTTTCCCCGGAAATTCATCATCAGGGCACTGGACTCCCATCTTCTTTTTTCCTCTATTCCTGGAGTAATTCCATCTCTGCATGGCCATGAGGGAAATAAGCTCTTCGTACTCTCCTAATTGGAGTGAGATATGCCACCGCTCAGAGTTGAGGATTCTTGGTGTGCCTTCGAAATCAATCTGACTCCTGAATAATGATTTGGCTCTGCAGAAACCATTGCCTTGGAACCCTGCTGAGGTGCTGTCATCAAAACAGAAAAAAAAATCAAATTTTACTCTGAATGGAGTCTTAATAACAGTTGGAAGCTTCAGCCTCCTGCCTATAATTTATTTACAAAGAATCTTTTTGAAGGGAACTATCTTGGAGAATTCTGCGTGGCTTTGATGTTTGCGAAAGTAACCCTGTAAAGATAGAAAGATGATAGAAAAAAAAGATAGATAGACCTACAGATAGAAAATAAGATGGATTAAAACAAGAAATCTTGTGTCCAGTACTTCATATGTGAGCTTTGGATTCTTATATTTTTCCAAAGACCAGAATTTCTCCTTGAACCTAGTAATGGTTTTAATCATTTTTGACCAGTGTCTTAGCTTAGTTCTTCCATAAACATCCTTAGAGAAGGTTTTTAGTGAAAAGTGATTTTTTTTTGGGTTGGGGGGGGGATCTTGGAGGTCAGGAGGTGATACAGGGAAGGGAAAACAGTTCTTAATGGGTGAGTTATGGACTGAATAGAGTATCCCCAAATTCATAGGGCAAAGCCCTACTACTGACATGACTATATTTGAAGATAGGGCCTTTAAAGATGTAATTAAGGTTAAATGAAGTTATAAGGGTAGGGCCCTAATCTGATAGGACTGGTGTCTTACAAGAGGAGGAAGAGACACCAGAGATAGATCTCTCTCTCTCTCTCTCTCTCTCTCTCTCTCTTTCTTTCCCTCTCTCTCAATTTGTGCATGCATAGAGGAAGAGCCATGTAAGGACACAGCAAGAAGGTGGCTGTGTGCAATCCAGGGGGAGAAATCTCATCAGAAACCTACCCCACTGGCATCTTGATCTTGGACTTCTTGCCTCCAAAATTGGGGAAAAAAACAAATGACTGTTGTTTAAGTCGGTACATCTGTGATATCTTCTTATGTGAGCCTAAGGTGACTAATAAAAGATGGATCATGAATCCAGTCATCAAGTGGGCCAGTGAAGTGTCATTTGGCTGGGAAACTCTACAAACAATTATTTCTTCTCAAGGGATGAAGAAGCTGCATTATGTGCACATTAACTCATTACTGGCACTGGCTAATGACTGCTCCGATGGGTTATTAATTTCTCCAAACACTCATCTAGATGCAGACTGGCTTCCTCCAATTTAGGGAAAACATGGAGGTCTAAAGAAGGCAGGTAATACCATCAGTTGTAAGTGAGCAAGATTAGAGTGAAAGGGACAGTGAATACAAGTAGGGCACTAACCACGTCTACCACGTCTGAAAAACATGCCCAGTTCATTCCAGAAGAGGTGTTGCTTCTTAGTTTTCCTTACAAGGACACTGTTGCCAGAATCTGTAATGTGTTTGTGCACGTAGGTATATGTGATGGGATGGGATGGGATGGGTGTCCATTATTACTGTTACTAGGCCTGATCAGGCTAGCTACCAGGCCCACCTGTGTAAATGATCTCCAGTCCCAGCAACCTCCCTTCTTGGTACATCCATGGAGTGGGTCACAAATGTTCACCACAGTGTTCTGTCAGTATTACAAGGAAATCAATCATGTTTTTCTTTTCCAGACTTGGTCCCGTTAGTGTCGGAGTTCGACCGAAGTCTGATGCCTTTGAAATTGTGTATAATATACGTACAACAAAGTAAAACAAAACAAAACAAAAAAAACAAAAAACAAAAAACAAAACTGGTCAGTTTCAGGGTAATTTGATCTTTTCAGATTAACATCCACTTCTTCACCTGTATCTTGCTTCCTTCTCTTGACCCTTTTACCTAAGCACAGTCATCTCTCGCTAGGGCGTGTGTTCCTTAACCAAATCACACCAAAACTATAACAGGACATTACTTTGAAAATCAAAGTAAAAAAAAAAAAAAGGCCTCTTTTCTTTTTGTTAAGTTTTAAGCTTACTTTTTACATCTTAGTGGTAGAGAGCAAACAAGAAATCAATATAGGGGCGCCTGAGTGGCTCAGCAGGTTAAGTGTCTGACTTCAGCTCAGGTCGTGATCTTGTGGTCCGGGAGTTCGAGCCCCACATCATGTTCGAGCCCCGCATCATGCTCTGTGCTGACGGCTCAGAGCCTGGAGCCCACTGCAGATTCTGTGTCTCCCTCTCTGTCCCTCCCCCGCTCATGCTCTCTCTCTCTCCCAAAAATAAATAAAGATCTAAAAAAATCAATACAATATGGTATAGTACATAAGGAAGCCTGATATTATAATAAATATAATATATGAATATTAAAAAAGATTATACTAATAATAGTAACAAAGAGATGGGTACCGTCTATGTAAAGAAATATTGATGTGTCTCTTAAGGACACAAAAAATGTTGCAGCAGAATAAAAAGGCACACTGTTTTTGAGTATAAAAACACAGCATCCTAAAGATGTCAGTTCTCATGAAAAATTTCTGTATTTTTGTGCCCTGGTAGGAATACTATCAAGATGTTCACGGAATGAAATAAATCTATCTCTAAGTCCAAATGGCAAAATTAAACAACTATGAATCGTCAGGAAAAAGTGTTTAAGAAGTAATAAGGGAAGGGGGACTGGGTGGCTCAGTCAGTTAAGCGTCCAACTTCCGCTTAGGTCACGATCTCGCGGTTTGTGAGTTCAAGTCCCACACCGGGCTCTGTGTTGACAGCTCAGGGCCTGGAGCCTTCTTCGGATTCTGTGTCTCCCTCTCTCTCTGCCCCTCCCCTGCTCGGACTCTGTCTCTCTTTCTCAAAAAATAAACAAACATTAAAAAATATTTAATAAGAAAAAGAAGTAACGAGGCAGTATCTAGTAATTACAACTTATCATAAAGCTACAGAAATAATAGTGGATTCCTGACAGATGAATAGACACAGATCAATAAAGTGGTAGAAAAAGTCCAGGCACAGATCTGACGCTTACGCAAATTTAGTATATAAGAAGAGTGTCATTTGGACTCAGTGTTGAAAGGGTAGAGTATTCAAAACTTGTTGTCGAGAGAACTGGGTAATCAGGTGAGAAGTTATTAAAATGCATTCATTAGCTCACGCCTCACCAAGCAAGGTTTAAATTAGATAAAAAAAGAAGCCATAAATGTTCTAAAAAGTATTTGATTTCAAAGGTGTATGAAGTGGAAACCATTTCTAACATAAATCCTAAAAGTTGTAAGAGAAAAAACAACTATAACTTAAACTAAACAGAAACTAAAACAGAAAAGTACCCATTTCACACACAAAAAGACGTAAAATATTGAAACTCAAATGACAAACTGAGAAAAGAAAGAACATACAGTCGCTCCTACATAGTTGAGTTTAATTACAGACCAATTTCTTCATTTTTTAAAGATTTTTTTTGCCCAGAAAGAAACAAGTGGTTTCTAAACATGTGAAACATTTTCACCCTCACTCATAAGGAGAACACTGCAGATGTAATTTTCACAATCAGGTTGGTAACATTGAAATATTTGTCATTAATGGTGGTGAGAGTGTTTAGGGACACTGTCGTTGAAGGCACTATAAATTATGAAAACTATTCTAGAAAACTAACCAAAATCCCTTTTCTTGGAACAATTATATTACAGGAATGTATGCTGTAGATACCTACACTCTCGCAACAAGATGGATAGAGAAACAAAGAACTTCAATTGGGAACTACTTAAATAAAATATGACACACATATATGATGTAATATAATGTAGTTTTAAAATAAGGTGGCAACTTTTTTTAAAGTTTAGTTAAGAAAAATCTCTATAATTCTTTCTCAGGTAAGGAAAAGCAAACACCAAACAGAGTAAGAATGCTACCATTTATGCAAATAATATATTTACCATGTATTTGCCCGTGGGTCTCTGGAAAATAGGAATGAGCAAGAGATATACTTTTCAATACATAAATTTGATATGTACCTTGTACCTGTATTACCAGTTCTAATATTTAAAAAGTAACAGTTTTGGCCATGTTGATCTCTATTATATTTTTGTTTGGCATTTAATTACTTTCTGTTGGTTTCCATTTTGTACCTCTTTATGTTTTCACTTTATTTTTATGCCCTTTATTTTTACTTTGTTATACCTTCTTATTTTTAGCTTCTTGAATTTCCCAATTTATGTGGTTACCCTTCCTTTTAAAATTGAGTGGGTTTTTGTTTTTTGTTTTTTGTTTTTGTTTTGTTTTGTTTTTTGTTATTTTTTTCCCTTTCAGATTCAGTTGCCTTTTCCTTTAGGCACATTCTCTAGAAGTGACCTCATTGAGAATCTGAGAAGTTAATGGCTTCTAGCATTTTGCTATTTTTTTTATATTCATAGCTCCTACTTAGAGTGCTTGTTTAATATATATTTGTTTTAACTGGAAGGCGAGTTGGGCACGTGCCCTAATTTTATTTTATTTTTTCATGATTTTATCATGGTGTACTGTTTAAAAGATCGACGTGAAAAGTTTAAGGGTAGACAAAAATAAAATATCAGTGTAATAAATTCCACCCCTGGCATTGTCCACATTCAATCCTTATCAAAGTTTTGAAATATTTTCCTAATCTATTCTTTTCTTCTCTTCTTGTATTTGAAAAGCTAAAATTCAAATCTTGTGTTTTATCCTCTGTACTGAGAATGTATCTTTAAACCGCACGGCCCTTTCTCACATAACCAGAGTGTCGTGAATCACGTCTAATCAAACTAGTTCTTAAAATTCTCTGATATATATGTGTATGTATACATATATCTTTCTTTTTTTCCTGATTGCCTGAAAAATACTTTATAAAGTCATTTTGTGATCTAGCAAGGTACATGCACTGCATTTGATTCACGTTCCCTATATTCCTTTGGAACGTGTTGTTCTTGTAGGTACACATGGGGGCTAATAGGATTAAGCTATTTGCTTTTCATCAGAGCACTTAATTCGTTGATTTTAGTGTCTGTAAGACATATTTGAGTTAAAACTGCCTCTGTCTGTGTTCTAGTTGTCCTGCAAGCTTGTATTGCTTTACTTAAAGTGTACCCATTTTAGACTCAATGATTTTGTTATTCCTTTTCTTTCCTAAACGTATTGGTGTGCTGTCCGTTTCCCTTTAGTGATTACCTGAAAAATTACTACCCGCATCTTCGACTTACTAACGTTTAGTAAAGATACCACTTTGCAAAAGAGACGAAAAACTAGAGTACTTGAACTACTTCATAAACCCCCTGAATCATATGTGCTATCAGCTTTTAATTCTAGTGATTTGGAAGCTCACAGTTGCTATTATTATCATCATTAATTTACTGCGAAGTCCCTATTCATTTACATGTGCACATGTTTCCTCTTTCCCTGTATCCTGTATTTCCCGGCCTCTCCTTCCCCTTAAGGCATTTCGACTCTGGATCCTTTGACTTTTTTTTTTTTTTTTTTTTTTTTTTTCAGTTGAAGCCTGATGGCAACAAATTCTTTCAGTGCCTCTTTGCCTGAAAATATTTTCATTTCATCTTTATCTATTTTTTATATGTTTTCCCTGGAGATAGACTTGAAGTTAGTGGTTATTTATCACCAGCCCCTTATATATAACATGTCATTGTTCTCTGCTTTCTTTGTCTCTGAAGAGTGGTTGCATGCTTACTTTTGTTCCCTTCAAGGTACTATGTCTTTTTAAAGCAGTTTTGTTTTAATTTTTTAATGTTTATTTATTATTGAGAGAGACAGAGAGACAGAGACAGAGACAGAACGTGAGTGGGGAGGGGCAGGGAGAGGGGGAGACAGAATCCGAAGCAGGTTCCAGGCTCTGAGCTGTCAGCACAGAGCCCCATGTGGGGCTTGAACCCACCAACCACAAGATCATGACCTGAGCCAAATCTGGTCGCTTAACCGACTGAGCCACCCAGGCGCCCCATTTTTAAGCAATTTTGCTATGATGTGGTTAAGTGGAGATTTCTTGTTCTTGTGGTATTGGCTTTATTTCAGTATTCTGCTGAGATATTTTGCTACTGCCTCATGAATCTGAGATATTTGATGTCTTTCATCAATTTTAGAAAATTCGGAGGAGAAATTCCTTAATATTGCTTCTTCTCATTCTGTCTCACTCCTCCTTCTGGAAGATGGTATCATATAAGTTAGAAACCACATTCCCCCTTCCGATGTATCTTTTATGATCTTTCCTGTATTTCTTTTCATCTCTGCAATTTAGCCTAGATAATTGTCTTCCGACTTGTATTCCACCCACTGTTATATATTTAACTTCCAACTATGACTCTTTGTGTCTAATCCTTGCCTAATCTGTTAGGAAACTAATTCTTTGCGTTTGTGATTTAGTTTATCAGACTATCGTGTAGGTATGTATGGTCTTTTGACTTTCTTGTTTTTCCGTGCTTTTTCCCCCCTTGTCTCCTCATTCTACTATTATTATCTTTTTAATGTTTATTTCTTTTTGCGAGGGAGAGAGAGAGTGTGAGTGGGGAGAGGCAGAGAGAGAGGGAGACACAGAATTCAGGCTCTGAGCTGCCAACAGATGCCAGGAGCCCGACACCCAGGCTCTGACTCACTGACTATGAGATAATGACCTGAACCGAAGTCAGATTCTCAACCAACTGAGAGCTGCTGTGTGCGTCACTGTTAGTCCTGGGTTGCGGCCTCTCTGGGTCTAAAACCATAGCTCTGAGTATCTCAGCCTCTCTCTGCCTCCTCTGCAGCCATATAGAGCTATCCAAATTTTTGCCTGGCTTCTCAGTGTTTCAGATGCTTTTCCTGGAGTTCACCTGTTGCCATTAGGGAAAGAGGCTATAAAAGCCAGTTTCAGGTTTAGGTTTGCTCCTCCTCATAAATATTCACCCCCTGGTTTTCCTTCAGATGTTGTCAAGCAGACTTTCAGAAATATCTAATCTTTCTTGGTTGTTCATAATTGGTTGGTCCCAATTTCTTATGACCCAGCTATAAGAAGTTGATGCCTTTCGTGTATTCACAAAATTGATGATGGTAAGTATTAAAACCTGCATAATTTTTATTTGTTTTGATACAAGTGACATAATTATTGTAACATATAGGTATTTATCGTTTATCAGAATTGTAATTCTTTGCACAAAACTAGAACATTTAGAATACCACTTGAATTACCAAATACATATATGCCTTAATGGGAATTTTAATCTGGCTTTGAATTAAGGGAACGCTCATTATGTCATCGATACTTCTGTTTTCATTTGAAGGGGAAGGGGTAAATCAGAAGTTTCAAGAACATCCAAATGTCAAATCCAGTGTAAAAAGAAAACCAGACAAATACTTGAAGAAATACTAACATCCCATTTTTTTGTTTGTTTGTTTGTTTAGTTTTGAATGAGCTTCATAGTGTTGGAAATACTGAGTTGTTATATGTGAAAAAATCGGCGAGTCAGGAGTTTATATGTGGTTATCTGGTTATGTTTTGTTGTACATGTTCTTATTTTCCAACAAGGAGAACATTTTTTTTTTTTAAGAAAGAAGACTGGAATCATAGTACAGAATACACAGAAGAAAAAAGATACTTCACATTTAAAACAAGTGGGAAAGTCTCCACGGAAGTGGAAACAAGAGGTGATTTGATTAATATGTTGTATATACGATTTTTCCCCTCATTGGGTTTTAGCAGTCTACTATATAGAACTGGCTGGTGTGTGATCTAAGATATATTTCAAAATGTGTGAATCTCTATTCATGAATCATGACCTATTTATCTGGTAAAAATTAGCACTTTGTTTACTCACATGTTACAGGTTTCACCAGAAACACCTTGAAATAGGGAAATAGATGGAAGTTTTAATTCAGTATATTACCATTGCAACTGTATGTTCAGCATTTGTTTTTAAAATAAATTCCCTCTACTATCGTAAAATGCATGTTGATTGTATAAGGGTCTTCATGGGGCCTTGCAATTTGCTACTGTCTACAATAAAATTAGTAAGGAACATTTAATGGTGAGTGCTTTTAACTTAAACAGTATATTGAATCTATAATGTGCTCACACAGGAATGGAGAGAAAATAAGTTTCTCTCCGTGCCATAACTGGAAGCATTTTCAGGAATAAATAAAGTTGGCAAAGGGCTGATGGACATGGCCTGGAAAAAGTTCAAATCAAAAAATTTCCTAAAATGCTCATAATTTAGAAAATGCAGTAAGACAATTGGGGAAATTAGCCTTAGGGCACCATAAATATCAGCTCTTGATATTTTTATGAACAGGACTTTCTCTAAAGCCAGTTTTGCAAGGTATAAAATTATGCCTCCACTTCAGAGTAACCTGAACAGAAAGCTTCAAGACAGAGAAAATTTTATCTGGACAGGCCTTGAACGATCAGCCCATTCTGTTTCTATTATGTCCAATGACTGCAAAGGAGATTTGTTTTTATATTTTAATATCTCAAATCAAATGTTATAGGAGAGGGGCGCCTGGGTGTCTCAGTAGGTTAAGCGTCCAAATCTTGATTTCAGCTCAGGTCATGATCTCACGGTTTGTAAGACTGAGCCTTGTATCGGGCTCTGTGCTGACAGAGCAGAATCTTCTTGGGATTCTCTCTCTCTCAATCTCTCTTTCTGCCCCTGCCCTGATCTCTCTCTTGCTCTCAAAATAAATAAACATTAAATATACAGTTTATTATATATGTGTGTGTGTATATATATATATATATATATATATACAGTTCAATATTGAGATAGTCTTGCAAATAAAACCCACCATTAGCCCTACCCTTAAGTTCAGCCCTACCTCATACAGTTAAGATGTATGGGAAAGGAAAGACAATGATGGGGACATTCAGGGATAAAAACCAAACAAAAAATAATAATCCTTCCATATTTTGACATGATGGTTCTGACATAAACATAAAATAAATGCACATTGAGACTATCCCATAAAAAATGCTTCCTTCAATTTTTAATGTATCATTAACCACCATAACTAACAGGTAGCAGCCAGTTACTGTGTTAGGGTGGTATATAATACTGTACATTCATTATCTCGTTTAATCTGCATAACGACCTGCATTTCAGATGAGGAAAATGGAACATGAGAAATAAACTCACCAATGTCACACACATGGAATTTAAACCAAGCCTTCCACAGTGATCAGGGTTTGAGAGTGCTTCAGCCTTTGTGCTGTACTTCCTGTGGCTGACCTGCTCCAATATGGCCCCCACAAATGCTAGGCCGTACACGTGCTCTTATGAAATACCCATTTCAATGTGAACTAGATTTCATTGCTTCCTTCTAATCAACAGGGGAGAGCAAAGGTGATGGGATTCACTTTGGTGATTATATTACCTAAGATTGCAACTCCCTCCATGCTAGCAGATTGTCTCTAATGCCTTCTTGGCTTGCGTGCTTGGATGAAGCAAGCTGCCATGTTGGAGAGGCCGGCGAAGGAAGGAACTAGGGTGATCTCCAGCAAATAGTTAATGAAGAATTTGATTTTTCAGTCCATCAGCCCATGAGAAACTTGCTTCAGTCTTACAGTCCAGGAGGAAGTGAATGCTCCCATAAGTCATGTGACTTCTCAAGCAGATTCTCCCTCATTCATGACTTTCTGTGAAAGCCCAGCCCTGAGCAATATGCTAATTATAGCTTTCAGAAAGACCCTGAAGCAGAAGACCCAGCGAAGCCATGTCCATTTTCCTGACCTACGAGATAGTGAGATAATAAACGTGTTGTTTCGAGCCACTGTGTGAAATTGTTGCACAGCAGGTGATTGCTTATACGCTATGTGGGACAATTTTATTTTCTGTGGGTAGTTTCTTCCCTGGATATAATGCTTAGAGTACAGAGTGACATAAATTGGTCCTTCCTTCCTCTTGCCTGTGCTTTCTCAAGGTAAGAAAGAAAAGCCAAGATAGAAGGCTAATGCTGACAAGCTTTTGAGATAAGGACTTTTTGCCTCTATTTCTGGATCTCTGAATATTCAGTTCAGATTTGTCAAACTCTGTGCCACTTAAGGCTAATCCTAATTCAAAGACAGTTTGTTATAGTGAAAAGTGTGTGGACTCTGGAGCCGATTGTGTCCATTTCAGCCCTCTCTCTACCATTTACTTGCCGAGTCTCCATTTCCTTATCTGACAAATAACTATAGCAATACTGGTTTTTATGTGAACTAAAAATAATGTGTGTGTATGTGTGTGTGTGTATGATCATATAATAACATGTTTTGGACTTGCCATAGAGTGGATTCAATTAGTATTAGCTATTATTCACTTTGTACTTATTGTTGCATTAAGGCTACATTCCAATTGATCTTCTGTCCCCACTCCCTTCAAATATCTCATTTCTACTCCTCTGGATGAGATTTCAGCCAGAGATTACATGTGGGTAATTAATTCACCACTCTTTTGAGCCTTCACATATGCCAAGACTTTTCTTCCTTCCTTTTTAAACATCATTAAAAACCTATGACACCACAAATCATTTTTATTGTTAATAACTTCATTTCTTAGAAGAGGAACTTAGGAACTTACATTGTCAATAGCACGGTAAGGATTAGAATCCACATCCCAACTCAGAGTAAAATGTTCTTTGGACTAGTCCACACCTGCATCTATTCACCATTTTGGGGGTGAACTTTCAGAAGTATATACCAAAAACTACATTGTGGCAGGCAGGCTTATAAAGGACCTCCAAAATTTCTTCCTCTGGTACATAGTTTTGAATATTCTCTTGAGAGGGGAAACAGCTAGGAATATGATTAGTGTCCCTCCCGTGATTGGTTACTTTATATGGCAAAGATAAGATGTTCTGCAGATGTGGTTAAGCCTGCTAAACAGTTAATTTTAACAGTTAATTAAATTTTAACAGTTAATTTTTAACCAAAAGGTCTGATATCTTGGGTGAACCTGACCTAATAAGATGAGCCCTGTAAAGGAAGATCAAGTAGTCAGAGGGGTGAAAATTCAGATTTGGAGCAATGTAGATCTTCCCTTGTTGGTTTTGAAGATGAAAAACCAGGGGTGCCTGGGTGGCTCAGTCAGTTAAGCATCTGACTTCGGATCAGGTCACGATCTGGTGGCTCATGAGTTCGAGCCCCATGTCGGACTCTGTGCTGACAGTTCAGAGCCTGGAGCCTGCTTCCGATTCTGTGTCTCCTTCTCGTTCTGTCCCTTCCCTGCTCCCACTCTCTCTCTCTTTCAACAATAAATAATAAACATTAAAAATTAAAAAAAAATAAAGATTAAAAAACCATTCTTCATATTGTGGCGAGGACTATATAGCAGGGAATAGCAATCAGCTTCTGAAAGCTGAGGGCTTCAGTCACGCAGTCAAAAGGAACCGAATTTTGCCAAAAATCATTGAGCCTGCAAGAGCTCCATCCATCCAATACTCTGATTTCAGCCTGGTGGAACACTGAGCGGGGGACGTGCTCTGGGTGCGTACTAGCCTGGCATCTTGACTATGGAAACCACTGAAATCATATATTTGTGGTTTTTTTAATTAAAAAAATATTTTTTTGTTTCTTGAGAGAGTACGAGTGAGGGGTGGGCAGAGAGAGAGGGACAGCGGATCCAAAGTGGGCCCCATGCTGAGAGCAGAGATCTGGACACAGGGCTTCAACTAAGGAACCCTGAGATCATGACCTGAAGCAAAGTCAACAGCCAGATGCTTAACCTACTGAGCCACCCAGGTGCCCCTATATTCGTGTTGTTTTAAGCTGCGAAGTTTGTGGTAAGTTTTATGGAGCAAGAGAAAACTAACGTACACATAGAAAAATATTTAATTTTCCGAGAAAAATGCCTTATGTTATAAATGCTTCTTTCTTTAACAACTTGAGTCATTAAACTTATGTCACTAGCCAGCCCAAAATGTCTCTTGTCACCTAACCCCAATTCTGCGGACTCTACCCGAACCAAACCAAGTAACAAGCATTTGTTCCATCCAGTTCAATTTATGTCCTTATTTGGGGCTGACCCAGTTAAAAACTGGTCAGCAATTAACGGGTAATTTGCCTGAGTCATCATTCTTGAGTGTTCATTTCTGAGAGGAGGCTTTGTCAAAACGTCAATCTTTGTGTTCTGCTGTGCCTATAATCTGGTGGCTTTCCAGTTCTTGCTGAATAAGGAGCTAAATATGCATTTCTATTTTTGCTGCTAATTAAATGTGCATGACATAGTAGAGTTGAGAAGAGGAGAACTTAGCGGTGCTCTTGTTTCCTTTGTGGCTTGTGCTGTAAACCAGAAGTGGACCGAGACAAGCTTCATTCTAAATCCTAACAATATATCCTGGGAATCAAGGAGGGCACCGTGGATTTTCTCTCACACGTGATCTTCACGGGCAAAACAGAAGCTCCCGACACCGTGGGGAAAGGACCTTGTAGCGTCAAGAATAAGGAAGCTTAAGGGGAGTAAGTCATAATTCTTCTAAGACATTTGACCTTGGAAAAGGCATTTAACCCATCTGATCTTTAAACTCCTCCTCTGTACTTTAGAACTCCCTTTGCTTTTTCTATTCGTATCAGAATCCACTTGAATAAATGGTGTCTCTGTTATTCCATGAGAGATCTCTCTCTCCAATCCCATTCACTTTTTCTCCACTTCTTTCTAACTTCTTCTGGCCAAAAGAATTTCATTGGGAGTATTCAAACAGTCTCACTCTCTCCCCTCTTTTATCTTTCCAACGTATCCTTCTCACTGAAGCCAGAAATCTCTCTCCCACATATACTTACGTAGGTGCTGAATCTCCCTTCCTCAAGACCTCCCGTGGTTCTCCGGTTTCCTCGTTTTCTAAAGGATTATCTGGTACAATCCTTTAGCATCCCACACAAGGGGAATGAGTGATGGTGTAGTGTCTGTGCCAGCCCTAATTCCAATGCATCCTACATTCGAGCTACAGGAGACTACTTATAATTTCAAACTAGTTCCTCTTTCCATACCTGCTTTCATTCTGTCTTCCTTTTCCTTTGTCTACTGGAATCCAGTCATCCCTCTAAGATCTACTTAGAATGAATTTCCTTAGGCAAGCCTTCTTCCTCATATGGCAGTTGAAATAAATGGTTCATGGCACTTGACCTATACAAATACCATGGGACACTGTGATTGGTTTTATACACAGCTGCCTCCCATGCTGAATCGGGAGCTCCATGGAAGCCAATAGTTTATTTTACCACTCTTTTCTACTACTAATAATTAAAAATAATAATAATCTTGTCAGATATTTACTACCTGTTGCTGTACTAAGAGCTTTATATGGATTCGGTCATTTGATTCTTATGACAGCCCTTCATATGGCAGATATTATTATGTTCTCTGTATCTAGATAGGTAAATCTAAGTACATTGAAGTAAATATTTCCTCTAAGGTCAAACAGCTAGTAAAAAGAATGGGTTAAGTGAGTATCGTTGGGTTTGCTACATTATCTAAAATGCCTTTATTTTCTTTCATCACCAGAAGGCAAGTATTGCAAGCATTGTAATAGTTGTGTGTTTTAGTACCCTGCAATTTTAAAGGAGGCAATCCTAAATAGTAATTCTCATTGCAGAGCTTTTTAAATGCCAAAAAGTTAGGATATTTGGGGTAAATCAGTAGCTATCGGAAGATGTTTTGAAATAAACGCAGTCTGAATGCAAGACACAAATTCATTTCCTTATATTTTAAGATGTGACAGCCCCATAATAGGGGCTTCTAAAATTATAGAGTCTTTTGGACTTTCATTATAACTTACTACATTTATTATAAATTCTTTCAACATAAAACACAGTAATATTTAACGAATTCGTGCCCATTACTTTCTTGCAAGACTTACTGATTTAGGAGAGTTGAAAGACAGGTATAAATTTTACCATCTAGTGTTTCAGATCAGGTAACACCTTTGTAAAATTGCCCCAAAATTAAAGATTTCAAGTTCAACTAATTGTGTGTGCAGTCATTGAAGATGCTGGATGTCCTGAACCACTTTGTGTCGTCCTGTATATCTGATAGGATGAAGTTTCTTGACATTTGTCAATGAGCCTGGCACATGAGGATTGCTCTTGTGACTCAGTGAGCCACAAGAGCCTGCCATCTCTTTCCCTTTTGGATGCTTCACGCTCAAAAGATAACTAAGAGTGTAGGCCACTGAAATGGAAGGAAGGGACCAGATGGATGTGTGCATGAGCCACACTGACTCTCTTGCCTCCAAGGTACCATATTTTTAACCAGATGAGCTAACTTGTCATGGTTGTTCCTCATTCACAGCCGTCCCTGAAAAATTTGGCATCTGAATTTGCTTCCCTAGGAGTAACTATTTTAGAAATTATGTTCTTCCCATTTTTTTTTGTTTCTTTGAAAGAAAAGAAGAAACAGAGGAAACTAAAAAATAAAAAAATGGGGGAGGGAGGTGAGGTTGGTGGTAGAGAAATTTCTGATGCAGTGGAATCTGAAAGGTAATAACAAAATTGTGTTGGGTTTTTTTGACAATTTTTAACGTGTATTTATTCTTGAGAGAGAGAGAAAGGCAGGAGGACCAGGATAGGGGCAGAGAGAGAGAGGGGACAGAGGATCCAAAGAGGGCTCTGTGTTAACAGCAGAGAGCCCAACGTGGGCTAGAGCTCATGAATCCAGAGATCATGACCTGAGCTGAAGTCAGACACTTAAGCAACTGAGCCACCCAGTCGCCACTCGAAACTGCTTAAAAAAAAATATATATATATATATAGACATACATATACATATATACATATACATTATCTCTCTCTCTCTCTCTCTCTCTATATATATATATATATATAATTTTTCTTTAAGAGGGAAAAAATGTGAGATTGAGGGAAGATGCTATTAAAATGACATTCTTTCCTTATGTTCTGGAATAGCGCCAGAATGGGCACAGCTACCGACGATTATCTCTTAAAAACTGAAACTGCTCGCACGGCGTCTAACCCTGTGTGGAGAGCAGTGAGCTGGCGAGAGAAGTCTTGGCATGTACGATGATTTTCTCAAAAATTCATTACCAGACACTTTTTTGTTCATGGATCATTCAAGCGTCCCTGGGATCCTGGAGCCCCTCAGATGGTTAAGCATCTGGCTTCAGCTCAGGTCATGATCTCATGGTTCGTGAGTTTGAGCTCCACATTAGGCTTTGTGCTGACAGCTCAGAGCCTGCTGGGATTCTCTCTCTCCTTCTCTCTCTCTCTCCCTCTGCCCCTCCCCGCTACCCCCCCTTAAATAAATAAGCATTTTAAAAATCTTTTTAAAAAGAAACATAATGCTGAAGCTTCTAAGTCAAGCAGAAAAACAGAATGAGAAGGTATTGGCAGCTGAGGGAGCAGTGTGGACTCCCCATGTGAGGTGGGAATATACCAGCAGTGTTTCAGAAGAGAATACTGCTAGGGTAATATTGCTGGGAAGACATAAGGGCCAGTTCATGGAAGCCCGGGAAGACCGAGCTCTTCATAAACGCTGATGTGGCAGCCCGAGTAACACGCTAAAATTCATTTGATGCCCACCATGCATTTCACAGGATGATTTACAAAAGGGGTCCTATAACGAAAGGAAAAGATGACACTTTCTTTAGTTACCTTGACATGAATAAACAGCCATTCCCTCCTTGAAGGTAGAATCCATCACAAGCCCACACAGGGCAGAATGCAACATTCTATCTTTGAACGACCCAAGCTACCTCCTTTTAGAACCTAGACAAAGCTTCTGCCCCGGAATGTGTGATGACTTTTAAGGCTCTTAACTTTGGCGGAGAAGTAGAATGATCCACTCAGCTAACACAAACACTTGATTTTGCCCAGTGTTTACCTAAGAAGCACAAAGTGTAAATATAGCGTACTAACACAGCTCAGTGGAACTGAGTGACACATTAAGGGCAAATAAGAACAGTGATTTTTTTTTTTTCAATTGGATTCTAAAAGAGTAAACTCAAAGAGATCGGTTTACCCAACATAAAAAAAAAAAAAAAAAATGATAGTGAAATGGCACTAACTCCCCCCGCCAAAGACATTGGCTTGAATACTCTAGTTAGAGTGAGTTACACTTTCTCTAGTCCAGCCTTCACATTGTTGTGCGAAATGCAACTGCGAGAAAATGTACCGGAACGGAGCAAAGTTACTGTTTTTCCCACAACCCTATCCAGAATTTCTATCCCTGGAACAAACAGAGTTTCTTTCCCACACAACAGCTATCCCTATACACTAGGAGTGGTTTATACTCACCACCACTCGACAGACTCATCGGACAGCTGAACATCACTCCCTCCGGAATTTGTACTTATCGGTGCCCACCGCGTGCTGAATGCTCCCGGGCAAGCTGCCCATGCGCTTCTCCTGCCAGGACGTGAGCTGTAACCCTACCAAGAGCCAAGAGCTTTTATTTCCAAACTTGTTGACATTAAGTGTGCATGTTGGTGCAATTATGTAATTTAATTATTAAGCAGTGTGCAACATCATGCAAAAATAGTGTGGAATTATTTGGAAAGCCTCATAAAAGATAAGCTACTATGAATAAACAGTAGATTCTCTGTGGGTGAAAGAGCTTTACAATAGAAGAACTTCTCGAAGCTCTTGCTCCTCTTAGAGAAAACAAACTGGTGACCACGTGGAGACGTGGCTGGATACAAGACATGGAACGAAACCCCTGGGTTCTCCACACACGATGGCACTGGCCATCTCCGGGGACACTAGACAAGCTCCCCAGTGTGGCATTTGCACTTCCTGGAGGAAAGCCTGCTGCTTCCAGAGCCCTCTTTGCCCACCAGGCTGGGAGGCCAGAAATTCCTTAGGATGAACATCCTCTGGGTACAGTCATCTACAGATGATAGATGAAATAGACGCATAAATACCTCAGTCCATAGCCCCATGGGTGGAACATCTCTCAAGAACGTGTTCCATACTGGCTTCTAGATTTCCCCAGTGGGCTCCAGTTCTCCTCACCCGCATTAGGGCTGTGCCTTATCACTAACATTTTTCTGGCTACCTTGCATTCCTTGTCTACTTTCCTACTGATGTTTCCTTCCCAATAAACCACATATATTCAGACTCTGTTTTCTGCGTCTACTTCCCGTGGTGTCCGAGCTCAGGCTGCCATACACAAACCACCCACTGGGTGACTTAAGCGACAGACATTTATTTCCTCAGAGTTCCAGAAGCTGGAAGTTGTGAGATCAGGGCGCCGTCACGTTTTGGGTCTGTTTGCTCGTTTGTTTGTTGTGTTTTCTTGGTGAAGGGTCTCCTTATGTCCTTCGGAGGGCCACTTTCTGCCCGTGTCTTCATGTGGTAGAGAGCTAGAGGTCTGATTTCTTTTCTTCTTATCATAAGGCCACAAAGCTAATTCCCTCCTAAAGGCTCCATCTCCAAATACCATCACGTCAGGAGTTGGGGCTTCAACACGTGAATTTGGGGGGAGACGCAATTCAGTTTTCAGCAGGGGAGAACCAAAAGTAAGACAAAACGTTATATGGAACTACAGTCAGGAGATATCTATGCAAAAGAAAGGCCATGGTAGTGACGAAAGTGACTGGTAAATAAGGGCGCCTGGGTAGGTCACTGGGTTAAACATCTGACTCTTGGTTTAGGCTCAGGTCAGGATCTAGAGGTTCATGGGGTCAAGCCTTGCACAGGGCTCTGTGCTGACAGTGCAGAGCCTGCTTGGGATTCTCTCTCTCTCCCTCTCTCTCTGCCCCTCCCTTGCTTGCTCTCTCTGTCTCTCTCTCAAAAATAAATAAATACAATTTTAAAAAATGTAAAAGAAAAAGATTGATAAATAACTGAATCTACAAAACTTGTAAGTTAAAATAAATATTAGGATATGCACATAATCTAAATAACATTTTTAATGTTTATTTAGTTTTGAGAGAGAAAGTGTGAGGAGGGGAGGGATAGAGAGAGAGAGAGAGAGAGAGACAGATGATCTGGTGCAGGTTCTGCCCCAACAGCACAGATACCGATGCGGGGCTCGAACTCACAAACCTGATCATGACCTGAGCTGAAGTCGGACATCCAACCAACTTAGCCACCCAGGCATCCCTCTGAATAACTTCTTAAGTTATCTGGCCAACTGTAATCTCCGTTGTGACTTGGAAACAGTCATCGGATGGTGACCCAAGTTTCTGATTCCTTAATGAAAAATAGAGATTTTTTTCTCTAATTTTAGATAGTTTTTTTTTTATTTGACCACTTTTTGAATGCCATTTGATCACTCTGCACTATGACTCGATTTTTCAGAAGTGAAACATCTCAAGCACATAAAAAATATTGAGGTAATACCATGGGAAGAGGCACACCAATAAGGTAAAGCAATTTTGTATTTACTTCGGTATTATTTTTTAATGAATTAAGTATCGCGAATCTACCTAAAGCCTGGCCTCTCATCCTTCCCTTCCCTGCGATTCTCCTGCCATAGGAATCCACCATTCTGAAGTCTACGTACAACATTGCCACGCATGTGTCTGTAGTACTTTTGTCGCACAGATGCAAATGGCGGCCAAGTAGATAATTTGGTGCTCCATTCCGGGCCCAGGCCCCCTTTCCTCGGCCGCTGACATCAGTGCTGCTGGCTCAGAGCTGTGCGCCAGGCTGGGCACTGCTTCCAGCTACGAAGCAGAGTCTTTCCCTGAAGTGGCCATAGGCTGCATGATGCAAATACGTATTCGGTCCCCTTGCGCCTACGTGGAATGATTCTGAAGGACCAACCTAGCTCTGGAACTCCCCGTAGGATGGGCCGAGACCATGGGTTGCAACCATATGGTGACCTGGTTTCTCGCTCTGCCCTGATTCTGCCTCTCTGGCTTCCTGACGCCTCCCCAGGGCAATGTTCTCTAAATCTGCTGCACACAACTCGACATCTCTGAATGGGTTTCCAGGGAACCCAATCGAAGAAAAACCATAAATATATGTGCGGTTGTTTTGTGTGCTTTAAAATTTACATAAATGGGATCATACTGCTTTATTCACTCTTTATAACTTTGAGATATACCCATATTGATACATTTGAATATAAGTCATCTTAACTGCTGTAGAATATGGTTATATGAATAAACCATGATTTATTAATTTCTTCCCCTACTGAAAAACAGCTTACCGCCCTTTGGCTATTACAATCACTGCTTCAATGAAACGTTCTTTTCTTTTGCATGTACGTGAGCGTTTCTCCATAATAGACCTCAGGATCCGTACCCCTCATTGAAAGACAGTATGATGCTACAAGTTGCCAGACGTTTTCTGAAAGCTGCCTAAAGTGGTTGTAACCGTTTTCATTTCCAGCCGTAAAATGAGTTCCCATTTCTCTGTAACCTGGCCAAAACACCTTATTAAAAATATTAACACGTTAAATTTTGCAAATCTTCAAGAGTGAGAAATGAAATATAGTTTAAGATTGGAATTTTTCTGATTGCTAGTGAGAATGAGCATCTTTGCATGGTTTTCTTCATTTTTGTTTGCCATTAAGATTTTCTGCTCTGTAAGTTGCCTATCCTTGTTATTTTTCTGTTAGGATGTTTTTCTTTCATATATTTATACATATGTGTGCATAGATAGATAGATAAATAGATAGAAAACATATATTCTTTATATATATTAGATTCCAGCCTTTGCTGGTTACTTGCCAAATATAGGGTGTGATTTTCCATTGTTTTTATGGTGCCTTTTATTGGGTAATATTTTTAAAATGTAATGTAACCAAATGTATTCATTCTTCCAATTATGCATTTTACTTTACATTTTCTGTTTAAGAAATTATCTCCTATGCCAAGGTTATAAAAATATGTTTTGTGCTAAACGTTTTATAGTTTTCTTTCCACATGTAAGGTTTTAATAAAACTGAGATTGATTCGTGTAAGGAATTAGCAGGGATCTAATTATGTATATTTTTTTCATTAGGGAAAATCTGTTATTCAAGCGCTACTTTTATGGTGGTATATGTTTCCTTGATGATTTGTTTTGTCATTTCTGTCATAGATATGACTCCTTTTATCTTTTTTTTTTTTTTTTTTTTTTTTGCCTTAATCTGATTCTGGACACATGTAAATGTAGCAGAATTTGCATGAAGACATCAATGCAATATTTACATGTAATAAGGCAAGTCTTTCTAAACTCGTTTTATTTCCAAAATTTTATTTTTTTAATGTTTTATCTTTATTTTTGATAGAGAGAGAAACAGAACGTGAGTGAGAGAGGGGCAGAGAGAGAGAGGGAGACACAGAATCCAAAGCAGGCTCCAGGGTCTGAGCTGTCAGCACAGAGCCTGATGTAGGGCTTGAACTCACCAACCACGAGATCATGACCTGAGCCAAAGTTGAACATTTAACCAATTGAGCCACCCAGGCGCCCCTAAACTTGAATTTTTATTTGATTTTGTGTTGATGGGTTAATGATTTATTTATTTACTGATGTTAGCTTATAAATGCATACTAGTCTAGTCTGAGTGTTCTATTTATTCTTGAATCAGGTTTGACGAGATGTTTTTCTAGGTTATTGTCCCTTTGATCTGAATATTCCAAAGCATTGTATCATTATTCATAATGCAACCTTGTCCTTATATTTGTTATAGATTTTTTTGTTTTTTTTTTGTTTTTGTTTGTTTGTTTTGCTGATCAAAACAAACAATTGAAATATTGAATTTTCAAAGAATAGGTCATTAACTTATTGAATCATTTTATTACTTTTTAAATTCTCCATTCATTTTTGCTCATGCTTATTATTTTTTCCTCATACTATCTATATTTGTTTTACTTCTTCTGCTATCTATGGTTTAAGTTGAGCTCTTAGATCATTAGTCTTCAACATTTTCTCTCTTCTAAAATTTGCATCATGACTACAAATTTCCCTGTAAGTAATACTTTACTTCTTATTAGTTAGATATAAACTGCTTTCACTATTATTTAATGCTGAATATTCTATTTTTTATAACAGTATGTAGTCTTTCACCCATTATTATTTTAAGTTTGTGATGTTTTATTTCAAATTTCCGTACTTGACGAATTATGAATTTATTTTGAGTGAATTCAGTGTCTTTGTTGAGATTACTCTCAGAGGAGTGAATATATTCTCTAAGTTTGCTTGGGTTTTGCACAGTGTAGAGTAACATTACCACCATTATCATATCCTTTTATCTACACATCACAAAGTCTTTTCAGATGATCGATTGATCGATCAATATAATGTACTCCTATTTGGCTTCTAACGTATGGGCTAGGTTTTTAGATTTTAGTGCAGTTAGTCTTTCTTTGCTGAGTACTTCCTGTAAGGTATGCAAAATTTTATTTTCCTTTCTTTTTACCTTTGCCACGATTATTTGAAAACTCCTACCTGCCCTCACTCTTTAACTTTTTACCAATGAATTAGAGAATTCATCTTAATTTTAAAATAACTGTAATATTTGGTTGAAGAGCATTTACAGGGGCTAAAATAATCAGCTTAGGTTTATTAGAGAAAAAAAAATCAAATAGTCCTTTAAAATTCAGCTATTTTTAAATGCATCTACCTTGTTGCCTCAGTTAAAACACTAACATATTTGCACACATGGTGTGATCCTTGATAGATACCCCATGAAAACCCTTTTTGGACACACACATGTTTTCACGTTTTACCTTTTCAATCAAAAATAAAACGGAATGATCTAGTTAGCTGCCTGGTGAAGACAATAAGTAGAATTAGAACTCACTCTAAAATATGTTCAGTTGATGTTTGTAATATGCCTGTTCTTAATCCAGGTGTTGTAATTACCAAAATACAAAGATATATTAAACATGGTTCCTTTACATCATTCAACGACTCATGGTAGTGGGGAAAAAGAAAAAAAAAATCAGAAAATAATGTTTCCAGTTCTGGGGTGCTATAAAAATGCAGAAGAGGACAAGTTAGACAGTTTCACAACCCAAGAATGTCTGTCTCAAGGACCTGGAAGCTATCCCTTTGAAATATGATCAGTGTGGAGGTTCCTTAAAAAAATAAAAATAGAATTACCCTAAGACCTAGCAATGGCATTGCTAGAGATTTATTCAAAGGATATTCAAAGGATTTAAAGGGCACATGCAACACTAATGTTATGGAAAGAGCCCAAATGTCCACCGTCTGATGAATGCATTAGATGATGTGGTATAAATATGTGCAGTGGAATACTACTCGGTGATGAAAAAGAATGAAATCTTGCCATTTGCGACAACATGATGGAACTGAAGGGTATTATGTAAGCGAAATAAGTTAGTCAGAGAAAGACAGATATTGTCTGATTTCACTCATATGTGGAATTTGAGAAACGTAACAGATGATCATACCGGAAGGGAAGGAAAAATAAGATAAAGACAGAGAGGGAGACACTGTAAGAGACTCTTAAATACAGAGAACAAACTGAAGGTTGATGGAGGTGGGGAAAATGGGGGGTGGCCATTAAGGTGGGCGCTTGTTGGGATGAGCCCTGGGTGTTATGTGTAAGTGATGAATCACTGGGTTCTACTCCTAAAACCAAGACCACATTGTGTGGTAACTGACTGGAAAATAATTCTTTTAAAAATCCTAATCATAAAGAGATACAGAACCCATATCTCCCCATCATCACTGTAAGAGGGTAGGAACCTAACATCAGTAAGGGACAATTAGCTAATGCGGATGGCCCAGTGACACTGATCCCTGTAGCATTCTCTAATACTTGTCCACTCCCTCACCCAGTGCTTAAAAACATTCTCACCTTTTGTTTCAGTAGACTTGAGTTCAGTTTCTCTCCCCTATTTGCAAGTCTGGACGCCTATGGCACTAGTTGTGCATAAAGGCTTCCTTGCCTATTTAACTTGTTCAGTGCCATTCCTCTTTGATGCCCACCATTGTGGACAAACTAGTCCGAGGGGAGAAGCCCAGCCACGAGCAGAGCTGTTCTCTCCTGCAATGGACGACTCCCAGGGAAGGACTCAGCTGAGATCTGTCAGTGGTCCACACTCACAGCAGTGGGAAATGTATTCCTTTCTCCTGAAGTGTGAGGTCTGGGCAGCAGAGCCTGGCCTCCACTGTGAAAGCATCCTGAGATTTTTAAACCGAAGTCCATTGCCCTAGATTTTACAGAGTGTGCACATTGAAAGAAAGACCCTTAGGAATGCCTTCCTGTAAAATACTTCATATTTTAAAACTCAGTAAGACCTGTGTCTTCTTCTACGGCATTCCCGAGTGTCCACCAAAAGGTGAATGCTCATCTGTGCAATGTATTTCACCTTGAATGTATTCTACGATTGTGCTTCGGAGGCTGTATTCTTCCTATGTCACCTCAAAAGTAATTTGCTACTCCAACCAAGTTCTAAGTCAAACTGCTTGTTAGCTGTCCAATTAAAATTAAAACTCAAACCCAAATATGTGCAGTCAATATTCTTCTTGAGGACAAAGTGCGTTTACAGAAGTGCTATTGCAATATTTAACATTGGTTAAATCCTACATCTTATGGTGAAATCTCAGATCCAACGTAAGATTGCTATTTTGCTGATTCTCCCTCGACTTCAGACTCCATGGACAAGGATTTGGTTGGGGTTAAGCTGTATGAGTTTAATATAAATCCCTAGCTTATTGATGTTTGTATGAACGAGAACCTTAATCCCACCTTGAGAGTCAAGGCCTGCATGATAAGTTTTCAGGTAGCCTGGAAAATAATGGCAAAATAATAAAATAGGAATGTGTAATGAGTGGTTTTCTTCCTTTTGTTAATTTGAATATTTAAGTTTTGAAACCTTTTGAAATAACTCTTATTGAGAAATAACATGCACTGATAAACATCCACAAATCAGAGCTCCATAAAGTACCAAAAAAATGAACATATCCATTTGACATCATACAAGTCCATAAATAGAATAGTACTAACATGTCCAGAAACTGCCTTCTGCCTTGTTCCAATCATTAACTTTATTCTATTCCCGAAATGTCACCACTATTCTGATTTCTCACCCCATAGATTGCTTTACCCATTTCCGAATTTGTATAAGTAGAATTAGGCAGTAGGATATCTATTGTGCCTGACTTCTTTTGCTCAAAATTATGTGTATAGTTCATCCATATTGCTTCAGTTATTTTCAGGAATTCAGTATTTCAGGAATTCAGTTATTTTCATAGGTGTGTATTAACCTTTCATATGAGTCATCATTAATTTACTTATCCATCTGATTGTCGTATTTTGTGGTTGTTTCCAGAATTTAGTTACCACAAATTTTTATGGGTCACGTTGCATTTTTTGGCATATCTGTGTCAATATCCCAGCTGGGTGTACACCTCTGAAAATGATTACTGTATTTCATACAACTGGTGTATTGTAAGTGTTGTATTATCTGCTGGTATGTAGGATTAACTTCAATAAATTCTGCCAGACAGTATGCAAAAGTAGTTATAACAATACCCTCTTGCAGTGTATGAGAATCCCACTCAATCCATATCCTTGCCAATAGTTACCACTCACAGTCTTTTGAATGTTGGCACTTCAGGTACAGTGTAGTGATGCTGATATTTCATTATAGATCTATAGTTTTGACTTGCATTTTCCTTATGATCAAACATTTTTCAAATGTTTTATTTGGACGACCTTTTTTGTGAAGCGCCTGCTCAGCATTTTGCCCATATTTCTACCGTTGTTTGCTTTTTACAAGTCATTTGTAGAAATCCTTACATATTCTCCAAACAAGAACTGTATCAGTTGTTTTTGCTGGAAATTCGTTTTCCCCTTTGGTGGCATGTTTTCTGCTCTCCTTATAGCATATTTTGAAAACTAAAAGTTCCTAATTACAAGCTGCTAAGTTCCCTCACTTTTCCTTCTACACTTAATGGTGCTCTTGATTTTTCGGAGTATTTATTGCTGGTCGATAGGAAAACAATTAGGTCCAGTGTTCTGACTTTAATATTTAGCAATTTTTTTATTGTTTACAATAAATACAATTACAGTTGGCTCGATTTATAGTAGTTCCTTTGGTAGATTAATCTTCGCTTTAAAAAAATCATGCCTGAAAACGGATTTCTTGTTCTCAATATCATCAGTGGTCTCTATCAGTGTTTGTTTACGTCTTTTCTTTTTGTGTGCTTGGTTATCTTGATAATTTCTGCGTGATGACCTGTCCCTCTAGAAAGATTTCAACTTCTGAAAGTAGAGTAGGAAAAAGCATAAGAAACATCAGGTCACACTAATCAGATTAGGAATTGAGATCATTCAGATCTGTGCTTTAATCTCAGTGAAGTCAGGCTCAACTAGTCATAGATGTCAACCTAGGTGTCAGCATAGACATGAGCCTTTACCAGGGCTCTCCTTCTTGGTGAACCCCGAATTCTATTTTTTCTTGCAATTTTGTGGGACTCTCAAAGACCCTGCTAAGTTCTCCTCAGGAATCAGTAATAACTCCATGGGAAAAGCAGACATAAATGTACTCGCTTTTTGCTCAGACTGGCCCTGCAAATTCTCACTGTGGCGGTGGCACCCCACATCCTTAAAACCAACTTTAAAACAAATTACATGAAACTTTTCTTGTCCTTAAGCTTATTTTGTATCTGAGACCAGAAAGAAAAAATCACAGTTTTGTTTGTTGATCTCCAGACTTTCTCTCCCCTTCTCCCCCAAAGTAGTTCTTTAAGAACTAAGAACTTCAAGAACTTCAAGACTTTAAGACTTTAAGGTGAATTGCATGTGTACAAGTACTTAGCACAGCTACAAAACTCAGATAAGGTTTTTCCTCCCCCAAAGAATATCAGTAGCACATAAAATCTCGTCTACTGCTATCAGAACATGCATTTTTCATGTCAAAGACACCCTTTTATTGTTCTAAATGAGGACCAGAGTCAACAGACTTGTTCTCAAAATGTATTCACGACGCATAGCCGATGATGGTCCACTCCGATACAAATCACAATTTGTGGCATATTCCCTTCAACCTCAACACCTGGTCAACTCATCCATTTCCTCTCAGCACGTTTTGCAACCAGATTCTTCTTTTAGGATGACCAGAATATTCTTCGCAATGTCTCGTTTGTTTGTTTACTATGCCACCAGTCTTATTTCAAACTTGTTTTGCCGATGCCTCCTTCCAATATTTGTGCCTGCCTCGGAGTTGACCCAGAACCGATCCCTGAGTGAAATTCTGGACCTGCTCACCTCATGCTGACCCTCAGGAAAATGTGTGGTAACTATTTTTTTCGCACGACATTTTTGTTCATCAGTTTTTATGAGTATGTTGTTCCTACCCTTCACCCAGTTGATTGCCAAAGCATATGGTTCTATATTACAACGATAAAATAGAAGAATATTCAGACTCTATGCTCTTGACAGGCAATATCACCTTGAACTCTTTGCTGCCCTTGCACATCAAAACCTTGGTCGTGGGAAATAATAATCATAAAAACAGATACGCAAGTCATTTATCTGACTGAACAGTTGCCTTATATTTTTGGAGCAAGTAATGCCATGAGTGAGACTACAAAATAGCAGATAAGAATGTGGACTCTGGAGCTGTGACACGTGGGTGAAACTGTGGTGAGGCTGCTCACACACTCGGGGAGAGGGCTACTTAATTTCTCTATACATGTGTTCCATCTTTTTAAAATCACAATAGAGTTGTTTTAAGGAGTAAATTAACTAGTACATATACAACATTTCAAATGACTTCTGGCAGTTTCATAAATTTGGTGGCTCTTACTTTGATTTGTACACTTAAATTCTTAACCAGTCTTGGAACTCTTGTATCGATTGTAACATCCATCAGTGCAAACCCTTATTTGTTTAATGTCATCTCCTTTAACACCCTTCATATAATACATTTTCCATAAATATGTTGAATAGATGAACTTTATTTTGCATGGACACCTGATTTTGCCTTCTTTGCGTGATATAAGCACGTTATAAAAAGGCGGTATGACATTTATTTGAGTCAGTATATCAAGACAAATGTTTGTAAAATTACACTGTAACCACTTTATGAGAGTGCATGGGAGAAATCCTTAATAGATCTCAATTATAGGAAGATACTACCCTTCTTCCCGAGGAGAGCACGAATTAGCTACTGGAGACCCAGAAATGCAGAACTAAACCACACAATCTCTAGCCTGAAGGAGTTCCCAGTATTGTGATTATTGAAGAAATCTATTCAAGGATGGAAAATATATTCCAAATCCGGATATGGAAAGAGAACTGTAAATTTGAGACACTAGTACTGACTGATGGGGAGCACTATAAGGAGACAAAAAGAAAAGTTAAATTTAACACGCAAACACACACACACACACACACACACACACGCACACATCCTCCTGCTTGTGATTCTAATTACATTCTAATTCGTCACTCAGAAAAAAATGAGAAGTTTCATAACTGCCTTTTGCAGTACGACTAGATTATACTTGCTATAAAATCTAGCATCTGCCAAATTCAAATCTGTGATTAATGTTAATGCCAATTGCACATTGTCGGCATACAGTGCACCTGCACACACATTTCCAGTGACAAGCACCATATATTACCTTCAAATCAGCACGGATTGTTTCCAAACTTGGAACCGATTTAACATATATTAACTCCCAGTGTAAGTATGTGCCGCAAGCTAATGCCAAAACATCTTGAAAGGCCACATTTTAAAAACAATACAGGAAACAAATTGCACTTTAACCAAAAAAGTACACAGTCTGTTGCTTGAAGCGTTAAGTAAGATGCTTTGGGTTCTATGATCATGAGGTCCCTGGGATGGGCTATGTATTGCTTTTTCCCATAACCAGTGACTTTTTGATTCTCAGCACTCGAGAGGCCGGAGGGAAAAAAAAAGAGACACATTTAGGAAATTATTAAAGATAGGATCTCTGACCTGCTGAAATATTGATATAAAGAGTGAAAATATTATATCTTAGTTAATATGGATGCAGTCCCTGCATTTTCTAAAAATGTGTCTTACAAAGCTTAACTCATCTTGTACAACATGAAAGTTGTCGTTCTGTCCCCCTTCTTACTGGAAAGTAAACAGAAGGTTTACATAGCTAACGAATACTAACTGGGTAATTGGAGCCTGCTCATCTGTCTTCATCGTGCCCCGTATTTCACAGAGTGGTCTCCTAAGAATACTGCGGATTATATTTTCACTAGAAGATTACAGATTGTTCTTTCTCTGACTGCATGAGTTACCGTATGCATGGCTCACAGTGAGCATCTCTTGGTCATTTGTGGTTTTTGAACTCTTATCAGTGGCGGTGGTGTGGATATCATCACTGTTCTGTGACAAGAGGGCATGTTTCAAGGTCAGAAGTCTTCCTGTCCCCCAATATCAATAAAGAAACCAAATAAAAATAAACAAACAGGCATTGAAGCAGGAGGGCCACCATAGCAGAATTGGAGAACATCTGGTCACCTAAGACTGACACAATTTGTCTCCGTTAACAATAAGTCCAATGTGTACAAAATCTGACCAAGCTGTCTATTTCATAAAAGGCGATTATGCGAAGTGAACTCATCTCTGAGCTCTGCTTTCACACAGCAAATCGATGAAATAAGATTGCTCCAATCAGTTATTTAACTGGTTTATGTCTATGAATCTCCTCCTCGTTTACGAGGCATTGCACACGCAGTAACCCTGTCGGATGTAGGAAAACTAGAATTCTTTTTTAGGATCCCATCTTACTGCAGGGGTCAACATACTACAGCCGATGGGCCAAAGTCAGCCTGCTGTGGGCCAAATAAGGATACATGTGTTTGTCTTCATACTGTCCAAGGTAGCTCTGCTCCAGAACGGCAGTATTAGGTTGTTGTAATAGAGACCACGTGGCCCACAAAAACAAAGAGAGGTGCTATTTGATTGTTTGCAGAAAAAGTTTGTTGACTCAAGAATTAGGTACTCACTCACATCATGCACACGTGCATACATACATACAGAAATATTTATTCATTTATTTATAAAAACAGGGGCGTCTCAATAACCTGTAATCCAACTCTCAGGACCAGCCTAGTGGGACCTTAACTCTAAACATCTGAATATTTATTCTTGCAATTAACACTGTTCAGGGGAGTGCTCTGTAAATCTCTAGCCCTTGGGATTTGCATATGGTAGCCACGAACAGCAGCTAAGGAATATTCTGCAATCCTAAATATTTCATATTCCTCTTACATTTATATATTTGGTGTCTCAGTTTTTTAAGCGACCTACTCTTGATTTCATCTCAGGTTACGATCTTACAGTTCCGGAGATGGAGCCCCGCATTGGACTCTGGGCTGACAGCATGGAGACTGTTTCAGATTCTCTCTCTCTCTTTATGTCTCTATCCCTCTCCCCTCCTCACACTTTCTCTCTCTCTCTCTCAAAATAAATAAATAAACATTAAAAAAAGAAATAAGATATATAAAGGATAATATTAATTGTTTGTTTTGGCAACAAAATGCACAATGAATGCTAGAATTTAAAAGTTCTGTTTAGGGGCACCTGGGTGGCTCAGTCGGTTGCGCGTCCGACTTCAGCTCAGGTCACGATCTCACGGTCCGTGAGTTCGAGCCCCGCGTCGGGCTCTGGGCTGATGGCTCGGAGCCTGGAGCCTGCTTCCGATTCTGTGTCTCCCTCTCTCTCTGCCCCTCCCCCGTTCACGCTCTGTCTCTGTCTCAAAAATAAATAAACGTTAAAAAAATTTAAAAAAAAAATAAAAAATAAAAGTTCTGTTTAAAAAAACTTCACTACCAATGATTTTAAAATTAAAGCAACACTAACTTTATTAGAAAGATTTTGATATACAAATAACCTAAATGATCTCATTGTGCATTTAAGCTTTTAGTTTTGTGGGTCAGTTGGAATATTTTCAAAGAAAAGTATTGTTTAATAATAGATAGGGGCACCTGGATGGCTCAGTCGGCTGAGCGTCTGATTTCAGCTCAGATCATGATCTCACAGCTCGTGAGTTCCAGCCCCGCGTCGGGCTCTGTGCTGACAGCTCAGAGCCTGGAGCCTGCTTCGGATTCTGTGTCTCCCTCTCTCTCTGCCCCTACCCCACTCATGCCATGTCTCAGTCTCTCAAAAATAAATAAACATTAAAAAAATGTTAATAAAAGATATAAAGTAATTGTAATGTTTATATTTTATGCATATTAAAATTCACATTTCAGATGAAAATTTGATAACATTTACTAACCTTTGGATGAATTTACATTTTATTTTTAGTCAGCTAGAAAATTCCGGGCAAAATGAAAAACATGTAAAACTTGTGATTATACAACATGGTAATATTACTGAAATAAAGATAATTTAAGTAAATATGAAATAAATGTATATTAATGTATTAGTTTGTCTTTACGTCATCAGATCATCCGAATATGATCTTTCCATCCATACAATACTGAGACACGAACAATAACAAATACATTTGGTCTTCTTTGATACTGGTGTCCAATTATAAAGACTTCTATTGGTGTCCAATTATAAAGAAACTATACATACGGGTTTTTAAAGATATATCTGTCAGTATAGGAGCATGTAACATAAGTGTTTATTAGCTTTATTTATGATGTTCAACCCTTTAAATGCATGGTGAGTAGTCAAAGGCGTGTTCACGTGCAAGCAATGAGACCCAGGTCAGAATATCTAGCAGCAGCTCTGTGCGCCCCTGGCTGTTTGGGCTCAGATGATTGATCTATCTTTTCTGTACCCTATTTCCTTATCTGTGCGGTTGAGCACCTTCAGCCACATCATAAAGTTTCTGTGGTTATTCGATGAGTCAATATATGGAAGTGGCCAGCACCATGTTTGGCTTATGCTAGTTTCTTCCTCTAAACATACTGTATTGCATGAGCCTCAAAATACTGAAGCTGGTTTTATAATTCGACCTATATTTCTCTTAATAGATGACGAATCTGAGCTTCAGAAAACTTAGTATCTAATGGATGTCACAAAGTTAGTGAATGGAGGATAAGGGGTCATCATGAGTGACATTACAGAATAATGAAATAAAAAAAATGTGTGGTCCTTGCGATCAGAGGTCCAATTTGTTTTTAATCTTAATGTTTATTTGTTTCTGAGAGACAGAGAGAGATAAAGCATGAGTGGATGAGGAACAGAGATAGACACACACACAGAATCTGGAGCAGACTCTAGGCTCTGAGCTGTCATCACAGAGACCGACACGGGGCTCGACTCACGAACCATAAGATCATGACCTGAACTGAAGTTGGATGCTCAACCGACTGAGCCACCCAGGCAACCCCAGAGATCCAATTTTAAATCGCATCCTGACACCTGGCTATGTGACATTGAACAACAGCTGATTGGGGTTGGGGGTAGCTAACTGTATTTATTTATGAGGATTAATTAAAGCAAGCAGCATAAATTATCCCATAGATGTATGTGATTTATATGGCTTCCTACCTTACGTCTCTAACTTTGCTTTTCTTGCATTCAAAACATGCTTTTTAGCAGTGGGGATATTTCTTCTGAATGAAATTCCTTGTGGAACCCAATATTTTTAATACTTAATACTTGAGGCACAGATTTGGATGCCATAGAGCATAGGGCCCCTGTGTTTAGGAATGTGACCTCTTCCCTTTATTTTTCATGGCCACACCAGCTCCTGTGGCACTTCCTTTGAACTTCTGGGCTCTGGGAAACAAGGTGGGAAGTGAATACCCTGAAACCATTCTACCTCTTGCATCACTGCATATATCTACATAAAAATCATCTGCAGCAGTAGCTGCTCTCATGAGGCAGTCCTGACAGCCCAAGTGGAGAAGTAGTTTCCATCCGCCTCTGTTGGCTGATGTTGCCACTTCCGAACATCATGGAAGCATCTCCCCAAAATGCCTCCCACTTGTACTTCCTCTGTCCGTCTTGTTCCAAGCCTGGGCCAACAGAGCTTCAGTCATCACCATGACCTTGACTCGCGTTGACTCAATCTTGAAAGCATTCTGAGACTCTTCCCACGTCAGACTGATAGCCCCAGAAGTGTACCACCAGTCTAAATGCCAGCTGGAGTGACTTGAGTTTGCAAACCCTAGGGTTGCCTTTCACACACCTGCAGTTTCCTTTTAGCTTTTCAGATAAGACTACATTTTGCCAGCACTGGCGTTTTTCAGGAACTGTGTACTTCTCTGACAGTCCCATTGAAAGCAAGTGGAGCTTAACACCTTTCAATTCTGATATTGCCTTTGGCTCTCACACAGATGTCTGTCCTTGTGGCTTCTATTTTGGGGGTTCAGGAAAGCACAGGCCTTAGAAGACTATGCAATGCCAGTCATCAACATAAAGTAGATCATGTCATTCTGCTGCTTAGTACCCCCCCCCCATGGGAATACCAAGACTACCCAATTGGAGTAAGACTCAACACTCTTCCTCCTGCCTTAAGAAACCTACTCGAGTTGATCCCTCCTTAGTCCCATGGTATCTAACAACACCGTTCTCCTCTGTCACTCTGCCCCACCCACAATGACCCACTCTCTGTTCTGTTGCCACCCAGAGCCCATTTCTGCAGCAAAGACTTTGGGCTAACCTTTTCTGTCTAGAGTGTTTCTCCTCCCGACTTCACGAGGTCGTGCCTTCATGTCGTTCAGATTTCAGTGTAAATATCGCCTCCTCAGAGAAAACATTTGCTGACTTCTTAATCCATAAGTTCGCTAATGAGAAACTCTCCGCCACACAAAGTTATGATGATTCTCTGCAAGCATCTAATAAAACCTCTTCAACTTGAAAAAAAAGTTATTACATCAGAGGGTTTTCTGTGTGTTTGTCTCCCATTTTGCAATGAAGATTCCGTGACTTCAGTGAACGCCTTTGCTTTGTTCACCGCCGAATATCCAGCGTAGAAAGCAGAGATCAATAATGTTTTATTTAATTATTGTTCAATTCGCCGCTTTGCCTCCCAAATCTCCGATGACCCTATCCCCGTAAAGTCAGATCTTGTAATTTAATATTACATTGGACAGGGGAGACGCAATGCTATGTGGGTTTGCTCAGTCTCTTTCGATGTTCTTTCCAACTGGCCACACAAAGAAACGACCGATCAGCCCTTTGTAGGTAGGTAGAATGCTATGGCTTGTTCTGGCTAACACAGTGGGAACGGAAAGTGACCGGCATTAATGTGGGTGGAGGCAGAGGTTCCTCACCATCCTTTCTTTACTCTAGGCCTTCACTGGCCCCTGTGTGCCAAGACGGTAGGCATGCATCCCAGAAGTACCCTGTATCTGTGAGTCATCACATGGAGCACTGCCGCGGAGTTCTGCTCTATCCACAGTGGACATTGTATGAGTGAAAAAGGAGCTTTTCTGTGTTAATTTGGTTATTCTAGCACAAGCTTAGCCGACCCTGAGTACTGAGTCAGTGCAGAGTAGAAAGGGCGTAGACTCAAGAGCTACCCAAAATGAAAGCCAGTTTATGTCACTTGATCTCTCTGAGCCTCTCTACAAAATAGAGATAAAATGCCCAATTCACATGAGTGCTATTAGCTTATAGATAATACACATAAGCACGTGAGACATGTAATCTTAGTTTAGGATTACGTTTTCTAGACACAGATATTTGCCTATTCTCCAAGCATACAACACAATGCCTTGCGTCCTAGCGTGGGCAGGATTAAGATGCCCACCCCAAGGACGGTCATCACCCGTCTAATTTAGAGATAGTAATGACCATACTTGTAGGTATTAAGAATTGTTTTAGGAGTAAAATTGTGAACAAAACACCTTTTCCCTCCAAAATAACTCCTACTTCAATAATGATGATGGACATAGATAAATTTCATGAGTTATGAAAAAATAATAAATGTTATGACAAAGGATCCTTCCAAACGGAAGAGGTAAAATTTAAGGTGAATCTAGAAGTGTAAGGAGCAATCTGTGAGAGATTTTGCTGTCTCTGCCTCTGGACAGCAGAGTTAACTCTGGATTAGAGTTAACTTGGATTAACTAATCTAATCTAATTAATCTAATCCAGCTTGAGGCTGCCTTGAGAATCTGTGCACTAGCCTTTCCAAGCCTCATTCTCAAGGCCCATGGACTGTGACAAGTCCTTCCTTCTTGATTAAAAACCAAGCTCAAAACCAATCCCTTTACACCCACTCAATGGCCTGGCCACTCAATTCCCAGACAATAACCTGCTTAGTGTAAATTCCCTCACATTCGCTGTCCCAGTGATACACTCAGAACTTCTCACTCTGGCTGGAAAGACCTATGTGACCTAACTCCTTCTCACCACCTGTATCCACATTCAGTGACTCCGATCTTCCAACATAAGTTCATAGAGAGGATGTGGGCTTTGGAATCAGGTGTACCAGGATCTGATGATGTACATTTGGGTATCATCACAACAAAAATATGCAAAGCAAAACATGTAGGGTAAGAACATTTCCCAAATAAGACTATAGCATGAGAAATGGGTCTCATAGAAACGCTAAGGAAATTCCTCATCTAATATGGAATGAAAGAGAATGAACCAGGAAAGAAGACTGAAGAGCGATTGGCAAATATAGGGAAGAAATCATGTGATTTTAAAGCTAGAGAAAGACGGAGTTCATGAAGGACTGTCTTCTATAGGCTTAAAATCACTGAGATCCCACATTAAGTGGGAAGCAATGAGGGTCCTTTGATCAGCAGCATGGAGATTATTACAGTCTTTGACATTGGAGGTGGAGTAGAGAAGGTAGAAGTCAAGTTTGACTGAAATAAGTAAAAGGGACACCTAGACACAGAAACAGGAGGGTGTGGACAACTTTTAGATGTTCAGAGGCAAAGCAAGAGTTGAGAAAAAAAAGGACCCATGACAGAAATGGCCCAACCATGCCATGACTTGATTTACACCCATTTGACTCTAAAAGGGCATCAGCTTTTTCTTGGTTAGAATTTAATTTCAAAACTCTCTTGCCATTTACCTGAGCAACTTTTTGGAAGTAAAGATAAGCGAATCATAGAGGTCAGTGTAGAACATTTTATCTTCTTCACGTCCAACTTATCCCTTCCTCTCCACTTCCCCCTTCCCCGCTCCCTAGGACAGAGTTCTCTTGTGTTCTTAAAGGTTTCATTTTATTCTTAATCCATTCTGGAACAATTGTTCCTGCTAAGGCCATTGTGGAGTGCAAGAATTTGTGACCAATGAACATTTCAGAATTCAGCACATTGATAAAAAATATTTTATTTCATTCCTAAAAAAAAAAAAAGGCACGTTTCCACAAGTTGTCGTGATCAGATATCAACTCTGACCCCCTAGAGCAAGCTTCTGAGTAAAAATTAGCGAATAAAAACTTTCTTCCAAAATACCAATAAGTATTCATTGGGTAGTTATAGACCCCTGAATTTATTTTTTTTTATTTATTTTTTTTTTTAATTTTTTTTTCAACGTTTATTTATTTTGGGGACAGAGAGAGACAGAGCATGAAAGAGGGAGGGGCAGAGAGAGAGGGAGACACAGAACTGGAAACAGGCTCCAGGCTCTGAGCCGTCAGCCCAGAGCCCGACGCGGGGCTCGAACTCACGGACCGCGAGATCGTGACCTGGCTGAAGTCGGACGCTTAACCGACTGCGCCACCCAGGCGCCCCTATAGACCCCTGAATTTAATATTCCTTATTTTTAGATCTGATTCTGCCACTTTCTTATGGAGAGATTTTGGACAAATCACTCGGTCCTGGGGTCTCATTATCTTTATCTGTAAAGAAAGGGAAGTTAGCCTAAATTATTTTTTTTTCAACTGTAACATTTTACGATGTATTACTGTATACTTCACGGTTCCATAGAAGAGATTCAAAGGCTTTATTGTATGCATCCAATCATGCTGCTTAATAAAATTGAGTTGTCAGACTGAAGAGGGCCACAGGTTTGAGTTACGTGCATCTCCCAAGGAAACTATGAGAGTGAAACAGAGATGCTTGTGACACTAATGAAGTAGCAATGTGCTTTGCTCTGATTCTGAAATGGAAAGAAGCCACGAGTATCCAAAAAAGAAGAGGAGGGAAAAAAAACCTCCCTTCTGAAGGCAGCTATTCTGGGAACCTGGTGAGTTGCACACCAGGCATCTTCCTGACCCGCCAATCAGGAGCTGATTTCAAAGAAGGTAGGTCAGCTACCACCCACCTGACTGCAGTCTCTCAGGAAGTTAGGAGCTGACTCGAGGAGAATGTACTCATGAATGTAATCTGTCGCCACTTTGCAGGAGCCTGAAATGATCACTTCCTGGGAGTGAAGATTACAGAAGAATAGAACCGCATTGACTAGACACGGAGAGAGACAGCTTTTCCAACTTGCCTTGGGACTTGGTGATACTAACAAAAAATAGTACGCATTAATGAAACACATTAGTCCGGTATTGACTCCTATTTTTTAACAACAACGACAAATGGCACTGCTTCACTGTTCTGGTTTGATTCGTCACTGCAATACAAAGAACAGGGCATAACAGAGCCACAGAGGAAAGAGGAAGGGTCTATCACAGAGGGTCAGAGGAAGGCCATCTTGAGTTCAAAGGCAGCCTCCGTATCCAGGGGAGTGGAAAACTGAGGCATTTACCGGTCTCTTGGCACGTTTCCTCTTCTACGGAAGGGACTGTGATAGTAACTGATTTATCAATTATTGCACTCTACATTTGGAATATCTGCCAAAGTCTGCATTCACTTCTGAAATGTGCATTTTGTTTTTTTTTTTAATTTTTTTAATGTTTATTTATTTTTGAGAGAGAAAGAGAGACAGAGTGAGAGTAAGGGAGGGGCAGAGAGAAAGGGAGAGAGAATCAGAAGCAGGCTCCAGGCTCTGAGCTGTCAGCACGGAGCCCGATGAGGGGCTTGAACTCACGAACTGTGAGATCATGACCTGAGCAGAAGTCGGACGCTCAACCGACTGAGCCACCCAGGCGCCCCATGAAATGTGAATTTCTAAAAGGCTGTATGATTTGGAAATAATAAGGGTGTGTTAACGGCTCTATAACATACACCAGCCCCTCAGCTGAAAGGTGATATTGCCATAACTGTAGAGTACTATCGAAGGGGGAGCCACTGAGACAAATATTCCTATTTGTTTTCAACACTGTCTAGCAGAATATCGCATTCTATGACAATAAATAATCCCATGGCAGCAAGTCTGTCCATGTGGCAGAAATAGGCACAGTAATCCACCACATCTCAAACACATCCCATTTTTATTAATTGGCTCTGCTCTGGCTCAATGCTCATTAAGAAAAAAAAAAATTTAATTATAATTTTATTTCTGATATGGACTTTCCAACAGAAGACAAATGCAGTGGCCAGTAAATAGTATTTCATACCCACTTGATACATTACATTTCTCAATATAAATTGGCACATTGGTATTCTGGTTTATATACAAGCTTCTCGTGTATGAAGATAAAAATGAGTTATTCTTCTGAGGCCCACCCATTGCCAGCTGTACTACTGACTTTTTTACCCTATGATGTGGATACTTCGCTAGATATCAATGACATTTCCAGATCACCAGCATCGCTGACAGATCATTCTCATGACTAGCCGTAGTTCTCCAGGCAATATCCTTCTGTAAGAGTCCTTTCAAACTGGAAACAAAAAAGTCTCCAAACATAATGTGTATCAAATAAAAGCTAATGTAGGCAATTGGAGACCCCAATAAAGCTCACTCTAAGGGTTGTGAATATAGTTATTCTTGAAAACAAATGTTATAACTGAACTGAATTCATTCCTTTATACCCTTTCTCCTTCTTCACTCTTCTGAGAGCTTTTCCTTTCTCTAGCTCTATTACAGTTGGGTTTCCATGCGGGGAAACAGACACACAGAACCATGGATGGCTTGAGCTAGAAGGGACCAGAATAATGAGGCCAGATCCCAGCTGTCCTACGCTGATCCTTTTCCTCTCGGGCTTGAGTGGGCATAATCAATGTCAGGATGGACCATGCCTACAGGTCTGGCTTCCCTCCATCTTCCACCCTTTGTTAGTTTTAAGGAGATTTCACTCTGCTGTGAATTCCCCAGTTGAAAAACATCGGGACAAAGAGCAGCTTCCAAATGAAATTACATGGCATCAACCATATTCTAAACTACTCTTTCGGATTCTGAAGGAGCATATGTACTTGTTTGTGTAGTTTGTGTCTGTGTGGGTGCTAGTGTGGAGGGTGTATGTATGAGTTTGGGAGGGTCTGATTAACCATTTCTCTTCTACTAGCATGCATATTATTCCTTTCACAACTATTTTAATCCTATCCTTCTCTGTATCTTCATTTCCTCGTTTATAACATAGTGATGCCAACAGGAATGTCTGTCTAGGTTTTTTGGGACAATTAAGTGAGGTAATACATCTGAACTGCTTAATGCACTGCTTGGCATCTACAAGCATGACCCGAATGCCAGTTTATTAGGTGTATGTCATAACATTTAGGTGCCATGTGTAATTTATTTTCATTATGACATGGTGTTTGATGCATATGTTCCCTCCTTGTCCTTCCCTACTCTCTTTTGCACCATCTACATTTTTCTTGATAGCATTGATTACCCTCTAAAGTGCTTTGCAAGTCACATTTTCATTTCTACTTTCCTACCCACTAGGTTACAGGACCCACTAAGGTAGAACCCTTGGTTTTCTTCGTCAGTGCTGCTCCCAATGCCTAAACCAGTGTCTGACTCATCACATGACTGCAACATGTCATTTGAGTGAATGACAAAAGAGCTTCTCTGCAAGGTGGTGGAGCAGGGTGTATTCTTTCCATTTTGCAGTCCAGAAAGGTGAATCCTTAAGCATTTTTGTCATTTACCCAAAACCACACAGCTCAAAATTCCCAAAGCCACTGTGAGAAACCCGGTGATGTGTTGGAGAAAAGACACTGAAGGAGGGAATCATCCTCGGGTCACCAGGCAGATTCTAAAGGTTGCCAGAATCCAGACTGAAACTGACAAGGGAGAGAGAGAGAGAGAAACAATTTAGTGGGAGAAAATGTACTTGAAAGACGGACATCAGGGCAGGTTTTGGAGAATCTTGTATTTCAGGCTGGAAGGCTTGCCATGTATCAAAGAGGTAGTGGGAGACATTAAGTGTTTCAAGATATTTAATACCATCATCAGGTCAGGCTTTATGATTTCTGTATTAAAATTATTTTATTCTTCCTCTGCCAGTATACTTATAACTTAATATGCTTTGGAGGAAAATGTTTTCGGGTTCTCCAAACACATATTATGTAATGCATACTACTTCCCATCTCTGACCCTCCTCTGCCACAGGATGTACTACAAAGGATGTTTACTTGGGGCTCCTGGGGGGCTCAGGTGGTTAAGCGTCTGATTTCGGCTCAGGTCATCATCTCATGGTCTGTGAGTCAGAGTCCCTCATAGGACTCCCTGCTGTCAGTGCAGCATTTGCTTCAGATCCTCTGTCTCCCTCTCTCTCTGCCCCTCCCCTGCTCACCCTCTCTCTCTCTCTCGCTCGCTCAAAAGTAAGTAAACATTAAAAAAAATGTGTACCTGACATGTGACCTTGGCACAGTAAGCAAGTCTTAGACCCTTCTAGTAGCTGACCATGAGACCATAGAGCAATTTGAAAACTCCAAACTCCCTACCAATAAATGTAAGCTACTTAGGATTTGTCTGTTTCCTCCTTCTGCAGGCTCGTCTATTACTACAAGTGCTTTACTCACATGAACATGTGTCCCCATGCCTGTCAGGGTGAATTAATGACATTTCCTGAGATTCCTAGGCGAACACCCCCTTGCCTTCTTCATGCTTCAATGGATCCAAGAACACACAAAGTATTTAGCATAGTGGTTATCATACACTTATATTATAGACTATCATTTTGACATTATATAAATATTCCTCATTATTATTCCTATCATTCTATTCAACAGTTCCCCTTGGAAAATATATGTACATTTTCAGAAGTCTCTTTTTTTATTGACTGATTTCATGCCTTCATCATCACTGGGCCAGACTCCATCTTGCATAGATTTCAACTACATTACCAGAGATATTTTATTATTTGTTTTCTATGTCTGTGCTTGTCTCCTGCAATGTTTTCTTGCTGAGGACTGGGCTCTATCTTTACCTCTGTTTGTCCAGTCTCTGCCAGCACTCAGCACAGTTAGAATTACACACTGTAGGAATAAGTCTATCCCCTGCTCTAGGTAGGTAAAGGCAAAGCCATGAGGACCTTCTGTCTTTGGAAATGTTCAGACATTTTTTCTGCCATGCTTTCAAACCATGGGGTTTTCTTTAGTTTATTTTTTAATGAATTTTATTATAATTCATTCAAGGGGCCTATTAAAATCTACCCATGAAATATTCCTACTTTTTGAAAAAGCAGAATCAGTTCTGACTCTAAAAATTCTGCCCAGAGATGACAGTCAGAAGTCTTCATCCTTCTGGCCTTGTGGCCAACAGGTAACTTTTTGCCTCCTTCAGAGTTTGGATGGATGCATTCACCACCTGTGGAGGATGCATACTCATCAGACACATTAAAAATGACTCCTTGAATTGTCCCTGAGATTTGTGAATTGTCTTTGAGAAGATTGCTTCTTCTGTGTTGCTCATAAAATCACACGTCCTGAAATTGCTTCCTCAATGTTCACCAGAAATCACTGTATGGATAGCGTCAACCGCATTGTACCTCAGGAGCTGAGCCATTCTTCTGAGCTGCCTGATTCCTTTGAGGTACCTTTCAACTTCCAGAGTCAGTGTGAACTCAGAGCCTCTGAGAAAAAGCAGCGTTCATCAGCCCCTCTCCAGTGAACTCTTAGAACATGTAATATAAAGGTATGAGACGTCATTAAACTGCCTGGCCACACACACACACACACACACACACACACAGAAACACGCTTTGTCGTTCTTTACTGGAAACCATGTTGAAACACGTACTTGCTTCTTGGCTCTTCCTCTTCCTTTCACTCCTTCCATGTGACCTTTCGGTAGGACATGTCTCCTTTAGAGTATACTTAATCCTGTCCTAGTGGAAACTAGAAGACAGATTTTGGCTGTTCATGAATCACACCATTTTGATAACTATAGCTCTAGCTGGCCAAAGATGGGAAGTCAGGTCGGAAGTAAGTCTTTTACAGTCACCTCAACTTTCTACTCCACTACAGGTATAATTCAATTGTCCTCTGCTCATTTTTTTTTGCTATTTCCCTCATTCAGTTGGACCTCCTCCTTCAGCTACTAAAGGAGGGGTGAGAATAAACTGGGATGTTTTCAGCAGCAGCTAATTTCCAGTTAGGTGCTGGTTGTATGTATGCAAAGAAGCAAACACAGGGTCATTTAATAATAAAGAAACTTTCTGAATTAGTATTGTTATAATATCCACGTTTCATATGGGGGAAATGAGGTTCAGAGAAAGAGATTTCCCTGAGCCTAGGACTGATAGTTAGTAACTGGTAGAACTAAATTTACAAGCCCTGAGCTGTATGACTCAGTAGCCTGTCCTCTCACTATACACTTTCCTCCATCCCACCCACGACCCATTTATGCTTATAGCTTCCTCAGTGACCAGCACATGGTGTGCTCTCATTAAATATTCATTTACTGAATTAAATGATACTAAAGATAACTAGCATAAGGGTGACAAACTAAACACCATTGTTCCAATTTTCTGGAGACTGAGTGCTTTCCTGGACTTGGGACTTGCAGCGCCCAAAGCAGGAAAATCCCAGGGATAGTTTGGTTACCTTAATAGCACTGATACAAGTAGAACATGATATGCACTCAAAACGTGTTTGTATCCATTATAGTTCCATCTATGTCCTACTTGACCATGGGTGTGAGGAAAGTAATGAAACATGATAGATTAGTGGATAACAGGTGTTTGCTTTAAAAGTAAGAAGTTCTCGGGGTGCCTGGGTGGCTCAGAGGGTTGAGCGTGCGACTTTGGCTGAGGTCATGATCTCACAGCTCGTGAGTTCGAGCCCCGCGTCGGGCTCTGTGCTGACAGCTCGGAGCCTAGAGCCTGCTTCGGATTCTGTGTCTCCCTCTCTCTCTGCCCTTAACCCACTTGCATTCTGTCTCTGTCTCTCTCAAAAATAAATAAGCATTAAAATAAAATAAAATAAAACAAAACTAAGAAGTTCTAGTGAGGCAATAACAACTTAGAAAATTGTCCCTCTCTATAAATTGGTCTAAAATACAGTATTTGGAATTTAGTTTAAAATACCAATTTGGTTTTAAAATACAGTAAACAGAGGGTGGGTGAAATAGGTGATGGGGATTAAGCAGTACACTTATGATGAGCACCAGGTGTTCTATGAAGTGTTGAATCACTAAATTGGACACTTGAAACTAATATTATACTGTATGCTGACTAACTGGAATTTTGATATAAACTTCAAAAAATTAAAAACATATAATAAACACATCTATCTACCTATCTAGGCATACCTAAAATAGAAGTACATATTTATTTTTAAACTCTGTTCTTTATCATAATCTATGGTAAGAGGAAATAATCTATACTTCCAGAAGCAAAAAAAAAAAAAAATAGTTACAAGCTTCACAAAAGTGATGTGCAATTTCAGACACAAATTACCAACTCTGAGCTGCAACACCAACAATCTCTGACATCAGCTGGTCCCACAACATTGCCTAGAAATTATTTGTGTTTCCCTCATTTTCTCCAAAGTATCTAAATCAACAATTATTTTTTCACTTTGCTGAAGCTTCTGATCCTAGCAATAATACCCTCATTTTCAGATGACCTAACCTAAAAATCCACAAAAGTAGGATAAAATATTGGATGATATCTCTATTGACCTCTTGCCAAGGATCTGGAACAATTGATTCTTCTTTTGGAGTCAGTCCTCTAGTTTTCATTCTATGTCCTCCTTTAAGGGCAGCTGATTCCTTACTATCTCTTTCAGTTCTTTATTTTCTCTCTCCTGGTGCCTTACCTTCTATAATTAACTCATTCAAAATGTTTCAATTTTTTAAATGGCCAAAAGGAACAAACCAACAACATCAGCTCTAACAAGTACAACCCATTCTTCCTCTAGGAATCCACTTTGGGGATTTATTGCACAGTTGTGCAAAATGATTCATGAACAAGGTTACTCGTTGTACCCTTTTGGCAATATAAGAAAATGGAGGGAATTTGAGGGGTCCTTCAACCATTGGTTGAATTATTTAACCATTGGTTAAATAATTGATGGTATGATGAAATACCATCAATGAGGCTGTGTAAAAAACCAGGAAACTCTTTATGATCTGACATTGGAAAGATTTGCAAGATATATTGTGAAGTAAAAAAGGCAAGGAACATAGTTGTATAAATAATAACTTCTGTTTAGAGAAAGGTAAAAAGATCAGAACTTATATTGTGATTTGGTTAGATTTGTGTAAGGAAATTTGTGAGGATATTAAAAAAAAAACAGTGAGCATCAAGGTGGGGTTCAGCTGGGAATTAGGCAGGACTCGAAGGGGCTGTGGACAGAACCATATGGATGCCCTACCTATTTTTAAATTCAATTAAAACACCTTGTTTCCACCTCTTATTCCAGTTACCAAATTCTCCCTACTTTTTCTTTCATATCCAAACTTCTTGAAATCTCCCCACATTGTTGCATGTAGTCTTTGCCTTCCTTTTACTCATTCCTCTATTGTTTTCCAATTTCTGCCCCCATCATGACAATGAATCTGATCTCACCAGCCTTTTATTTGTTAAATCCTACATCCACCTCTCAGTAGATCTAAATTCAACTCTGTGTAGTTAGTTTCAACATCTTTGCCTCTTTAAGATGCTGCCTTTCTTGACTGCATGATGCGATGCTTTCTGGATCCCCTCTTCCTCTCTAGAATGCCTTCTCAGTCTGCTTGGAGCTTTGAGACAGAATTAGCAGCATCTCAAAGGAGCCAGGAGTTCTGGTTATGTCGAGGTTGGCATAAGTGCCTAATGCCTGAGAGATCACACTCAAGATCTTGTCTCTCTTTTGTGTCAGTTCAGACACTCCGTGATTTCCGTGTCCTGTCGTTAGATGCAAGCTTTACGCCAATGACTCATAAATTGATATTGTCAGCTCTAGTCTGTCTCCTGGCATCTAAATTCTTCCATCCAATAGCCCATTTCAGATGTCACTAAGAGCTTCTCAATCTTAACATGTCTCAAAATAAACACTTGATTTCCCCTCCTCATCCACTCTCACTTCATAGTCTCCCTTTCTGGAACATCAGCCCTCCCTCTTTCCTTCCACCTGTCCCAACCAATAACCTTGGGGAGACACTTACATCCTTCTTTTCTTCTTCTTTCTTTGAATGGCCCACATCAAAAGAATCAGCAGTTCCAATCGTCTCTTAAACTCTAAAGTAATCCAACAACATCTGTCTTTCACCAATAGCACCTAATCAAAGCCACCCCCATCTTCCCCCAGACTACTGTGATACCCCCCCCCAACTACTTCCTCAGTTGTCCTGCACGTCTGCAGTCCATTCCATTCCCTTCCAAGTAGCCTGTACTATCTTCTAAAATCAAGGCATGGTCGGCCACATCCCTATGCAAAGCACTTCCCTTCTGTGATCACCTTCTGTATTTGTTTTCTTTTGAGCATAAACAACTACCACAAACACCATCCACGTATTAACTTATTAACTCATAGTTCTGAAACTTACATGACTGGGAATAGCTTAGCTGGGATCTCTAGGTTGGAAGGCTCAGGGGCCTCAATGAAATCTTGGCCAGAGCTGTGGTTCCATCTGAGGCTCAGGGTTCTCTTCTGAGCACATCCAAGTTGTTGGCCAAATTTACTTCCTTATATCTTTAAACACCACCATAGCTTCTGTTCTCCTGCAGGCCAGCAGGGCTATTTTTCTCACTTCAAATCTCAGGTTAGACCCACAGGGGATAATCTCCTTCTCTAAAATCTTCTGTGCTGTATAATGTTACCTATTCATGGTAGTGACTCCCCATCATATTCAGGCCTCACATTCACATTCGAGGGAGGGTCATTGGGGCATCTATAGCAGAGGGTGGGTATCCTGTTATTCTAGGCATCTTCACAAATATCTAACTACCACACTTTCTCACTTAGAGTAAAATCCAAATCCTCACTCTGGCCTTACAAGACATACCCTTTCCTCCAGCTCCATTTGCCACCTCTCTCCCCATTATTAACCAGCTACCCTGGTTTCTTTGTTGCTCCTCAAACATGCCAAGCCTCTCTTATCAAGAGCCTTAGCATTTTCCGTCCTTTCAACCTATAACATTTGGTTATATAGCCTCATAGCTAATTCCTTTGCTCAAATGGCATCTCACAAAGTGATCACCCTATATCAAAGAGCACCCAAATGCAATACCTGTCTCTTATCCAGATTTTCCTTGTCTTCACAGCACATCAGCACCCTCCATTCTGCATATATACTTGTTCAGCATGTGTGTGTGTGCACGCATGTGTGTGTGTGTGTGTGTGTGTGTGTGTGTGTGTTCCAAACAAAAATGTAAATTCCATATGGGCCAGACTTTTGTTCTACATAGACAGGACTTCCCAGTATTTAGAGGGGTGCCTGGCACATAGTTGGCATCAGAAAATACAGATTAAATTAGTAAATGAAACTGTTGACTAAGGAAATGGATCAACGAACAAAGGAATCGTGTCATTGATTTCAGTGTTTGGTTCTGCATCTTTGGTCTGCTTAAGAATCCATAGGTGAGATGCTAAGATCCCATTCCTAGATGCCTTGCATTTGTTCATCTAGAGTAGAATGCCCTAAACATTTCTCTTGTTGTTCCGATGCTGAAATCCACAGACCAATATCCATGGTGTCATTGACATTTTGATTGAAGTCTTAAACACTAGCCCTAGCCACCTACCAAGTCAGGTTTGGATCGATGCCTAGAACCAAGGTCCATGGCTTTCCATCCAGCAACCTTTATTCATTAATTTGATGACACACAATAAACCAAATGGCGATCTTGGCACCAGGTGACAGCTGGGAAAAAGTGAGAGGAAGCCCTTGCCCTCACAGAGCTTATGTTAGCGTGGGAGAGACAGACAGTGGACAAGTGATGAATAGTCATCCTCTAATTCCTATTCAGGCCATCTTCAGCTGGCTTCCTCAGCTTCTATTTTGTGATGGTTGCAAACTACCTGAAAAATTGTGCCGGGGAATTTATTTCAGACATTGATTTCCATTCACTCCGTGATTTTACGTATCCTGTTCTCTGAACAGCCATCTCTCTGGAGAAGGCCTGGATCACCGGTATCTTCCTTCTAGTAAATAATTAAAGGCACTCAGCATAGGACAATTATCAGGCTGCCTTTCCTGGGTCTGGCCTCCTGCCCTCCACAGAACACATGGGCTTCCTTTGACAAATGTCATTGGTCCCCAAAGCATGCTTATTCCTGGTAGCGAGTTTAATGACGTGAGTTTTGCAGATCATGTCCCCTTGTAATGTTAAGCATTTATAGAAACTACCTCCCACATCCTGCAATTAAAGCGCCGTCTGTAAAATAATTAGTCACTAAGAGAGAATGTCAGGCACTTTTAGGGGTTAGCCAGATGACATTAATTTAATCAGTAGTTGTTCAGGAAGACCAGGATCTTTTCAAAAAGCTACTCAAAGAAATAATTTCTATTCTACCAAATTTCGCATGCACATGTTTCATTGTTTCAAAACAGTTAAAGGTAAGTGGCGAGGTGAGTGATATCAAGTAGGTATGCTCAGTAAGAGAAATATGAGAGATAATGCTGTTTTTAAGAAGTAGTCTAGGGGCGCCTGGGTGGCGCAGTCGGTTGGGCGTCCGACTTCAGCCAGGTCACGATCTCGCGGTCCGTGAGTTCGAGCCCCACGTCAGGCTCTGGGCTGATGGCTCAGAGCCTGGAGCCTGTTTCTTTTTTTTTTTTTTTTAATTTTTTTTCAACGTTTATTTATTTTTGGGACAGAGAGAGACAGAGCATGAATGGGCGAGGGGCAGAGAGAGAGGGAGACACAGAATCAGAAACAGGCTCCAGGCTCCGAGCCATCAGCCCAGAGCCCGACGCGGGGCTCGAACTCACGGACCGCGAGATCGTGACCTGGCTAAAGTCGGACGCTCAACCGACTGCGCCACCCAGGCGCCCTGGAGCCTGTTTCTGATTCTGTGTCTCCCTCTCTCTCTGCCCCTCCCCCGTTCATGCTCTGTCTCTCTGTGTCCCAAAAATAAATATAAACGTTGAAAAAAAAAAAAAAAAAAGAAGTAGTCTAGTATAGGGGCGCCTGAGTGGCTCAGTCGGTTAAGCATCTGACCGGCTCAGGTCATGATCTCACAGTTCGTGAGTTTGAGCCCCACGTTGGGCTCTGTGCTGACGGCTCGGAGCCTGGAGCCTACTTCGGATTCTGTCTCCCTCTCTCTCTCTGCCCCACCCCTGCTTGCTCTCTGTCTCTCAAAACTGAATAAACATTAAAAAAAAATTAAAGAAAAAAAAGAAGTAGTCTAGTATAGAGAAGAAATTATCTGCTGAGGTGTCTCTTAGAGCTAGTTAAAAGTGTTCCTTTTGCAGCTTACCTAGTGTGACCTTGACCAGGTAATGTGACCATGCCTACTCATCTATCTGCACTAAAGGAGGGAGTAACACTGACCCCTAGGGTTATTTTTTTTTTTTTTAATTTTTTTTTTCAACGTTTATTTATTTTTGGGACAGAGAGAGACAGAGCATGAACGGGGGAGGGGCAGAGAGAGAGGGAGACACAGAATCGGAAACAGGCTCCAGGCTCTGAGCCATCAGCCCAGAGCCCGACGCGGGGCTCGAACTCACAGACCGCGAGATCGTGACCTGGCTGAAGTCGGACGCCCAACCGACTGCGCCACCCAGGTGCCCCTGACCCCTAGGGTTATTGTTATTAAAAGAGAAGGATGTAAATCCATAGCAGCAACAATGAAGATGTTAAAAAGCAAGTAATCACAGAACATAAGACCTGGGGCAGATCTTAGATACTGGGTGGAAATCCCTTATTTTAGAGATAAAAGACTGAATGTGGTGTTGTCTCAATGTCTTTGGGCCTTACCCAGCAAATCTTGCTGGAAAAACTTTGGAAGTCCCACATGGGGCTCGAACCCACAAACCGCAAGATCATGACCTGAGCCGAAGTCAGACGCCCAACCGACTGAGCCACCAGCCACCCCTATCCCTACATGTTTTTAAAGCACATCTCAAAAGGTTTGTAATTTATTTCATAGGTATTTCCATTTAGGTTGTTTATCATTATGAATCAGCAGGATTTAAAATTAGGCAAAGAATCATTGAAACTCAATTAATAAAGACAATATGTCAATGATAACTTCATTGTAAATATGCATCTAGAAATAAATATATTATAACCTGAGATCAAAGTGGTGAAATTCAGAATCTTCTAAATTTTCCCAGTGCTGCACACTAATAAAAGCCAGGTACATATAGTGGAAGCAATTTTTAGGGGAATTATGCTCAGAATTTTGGTGGCTTTATGCCTATCTTGGATTTTGTTTCTCATAATGGGAGAAGGCTATGTTCCCCCCCTTCGTTTGCTCATCCAAAGTGAAGTCTGTTTGGAAATGGTTAATAAATGCAGCAAAATTCCCCCTCCCCTCGCCCCCCCTGCCTTCGGAATGAGCCAGTTTGGGATAATCAGATTTCCATCCTTTAAGAGGCCAATTTTCCTTTTCTTCTTCATTTGCTTTCCTGCAATATACCTGCCTTACAGTAGTCAGCACAGGGGGGATTTGAATAATAACACTACTTTACAAGTAAATGGAGCATTTCATCCAAGTATCTCAAAGATCTCTGTAAACATTATCCAGCTGAATACAGATTATGAACACCACTTCGAAGCTAAGGAAATGGGTACCATATTGGTAAGTGACTTGCCTAAGGTCACACATGAAGACTGGAGTATTGCTCAAAAGAGGCTCCTGGTCATTTGAGAATTTAATCACTCTGATTTGCCCAGGTAAGGGAATCCATCTGCCTTACAACTCAGAGCTCTTGTATATTCCCACCTGAGTATCATTTACTGTATCTACACAACCCACAATTACAGCCTCTCCATTCCATCAGACATTTCAACCCACAATCCATCTTATGACTTTCTGTCAATGTTGACAATCCATGTCATGTCACATATCACTATAACTCTCCAGGTTAAAGACAGTGTGTATGACTTTCCCTTGTTGAATTTTAACTGCCACGCTTTAAAACCTGGCTCATTGAACATAATGCAGTATGTGAAAGGCATAGTTTAGAATGAAGAGAGAATCCACAATCCTTACTTGCAAATCTAATCTGCAGGATAAACGAAATGCAAAGGTTGATAGTAATGGGACACTGAAGTTGCCAAGAGGAAGATTTTAAAACGTGAGAATGGAAAAGGTATCTCTACCCAGTGGTAGGATACCTGTGGTGTTTATCCTGTCTGACTTAGAGGGGCATGAAGCGAGGCTATCTTTGCTGTAGTATATACAATGGTGAGTAACCCGTTTTAAGAGAAAAATCGCAACTCCTCCATTTCTAAGATGGCAGTTTGTCATTAAAGCATGGACAAAATGCTAAAAAATGTGAACATAAAAAAGGCATCCAGCATACTGTGGAAACGCCATGGGTACTTCCCCCTTCTTTGCTCACTCAGGAGCAGGGCTAATACTCCTACCCAGTCCAAAGTAAGGAACATTCCAGCGCCATCTTGCCTGATGTGCCTTCAGCGTGAAAACGGGAGGTATGTCCTTTGGTTCCCTTAGTGCTGTCAATTCCCTGGGTGGCCTTGGTAGGTCGCTCATCTTCTTTTGAATACAATTTCTGAAACAAAAACAGAAAGCCTTAAATCAGACAACCTCTCAAGTTCCTCCCAGATCTAAAATTTTATGAGTGTTTTATGATCTGGCCATATCGTGATTGACTGTGGGAGTTCTAAACCATGAGACAAACTCTATAATATTAACTGTGTTGTTCCAAATAGCCCTAATTTCCCTCAATGTCTGCCTTTATTACTCTCTATCTCTGCAGTCCAGTAGTGTGTCTGGTCCAACTTGAGAGGTGCTACAGGTATAAAATCCACACCATATTTTAGAGACTTGTTTTAAAAATCATCTAAGATGTCATTGTACTTTTTTATTTTAATTGCAGATTGAAAAGGTATGTTTTAATAAAAAATTAACTTTTTTTCTGTTTTATTTTTCATATGGCTTCTAAAAATTTTAAATTAGGATTTTTATTTCTACTTCTAAATACAGTGCTACCCCAGATAACACGAAACATATCCATGTATGCCGGTTATGTGCACTAATGAGTATGGTACATGTGTAATCAAATTGCAGATTTTCATCTCAATAATTCCTGAATTTGACCCCATTCCCTGGAGGGTCCCCCAGTCACATAATACACATTCCTATTTTATGGATAAGGTTTCAATTAACCAGTGCAATGGCCCCACATCAGAGATCCAGCAAAAGGGGTAGAGTGCCCACAACTCAGGTCTTCTCCTAGGGTATATTTTTTTAAAAGTACAAATTTACTTGGGGCGCCTGGGTGGCGCAGTGGGTTAAGCGTCCGACTTCAGCCAGGTCACGATCTCACGATCTGTGAGTTCGAGCCCCGCGTCAGGCTCTGGGCTGATGGCTCAGAGCCTGCAGCCTGTTTCCGGTTCTGTGTCTCCCTCTCTCTCTGCCCCTCCCCCGTTCATGCTGTGTCTCTCTCTGTCCCAAAAATAAATAAACGTTGAAAAAAAAAAAATAAGAAGTCTTTAAAAAAAAAAAGTACAAATTTACTTTAAAAAAACTACACATCGTAGATTCTTCCATTTTTACTCATTTTGGTAAAGTGATATCTTATGCTTAATTTCTTTCTGTCAATTTTAAAAATTATCCATTGCCTCTCACATTGTTTAATTTGGTTTTGGAAGTTAGTGTCACCTGAAAAATAATGTTGAGATCTGAGGCTGTGCTGTAAATGGCATTACCCTTTATTCTCCAAATTCTGAGCAATTAAGAAATAAGCCAAAGGAATGGCAAAGAGGGGAGAAGGGAAAAATACGCCCTTTATCACCAAGAAGGCCTTGGTTGCTGGACTACTGGACACGGGTTTTTACCAGGGGGCAATTAAACAGAAGAATGGCGGTCACTGCTTCTTGGTGGCCATCTTTCCAGAATCCCTACTCTGTAGTTTACATTTTATCCCCAACAGGCTCTCAAATATGTCAGGCAGGACATTGATTATAGGAGTCCCACTGCCACTTTACATTCCTTCTTCCTTATTCATCCCCTAAATTATTTCCCACCCCAACTTACATCCATCCACATTTTCCAAAACAGTAAATCAACAGTTTTGCCTGGAATGAAATAAAAGTGCTAAGATTCTACAATAAAAAACATAATGAAACTAAGATGATAAAATGGCAAAAAAAGGGTATTTCACAAATCTGAATATAAACTGCCTCTAATTATAACATTCCCAAGGAGAAATTAAAGTTCAGAGATTATTTCCCATTGCACTTTATGTCCAAAGACATTAATGTCGGCAGGTACTAAAGTCCAAAATCAAATTGTCTTGTCCTTATGAGTTAAAAGTAAAAGAAGTTAAAGTCTGAAGTGAATTATCTCCAACTTTGTATTCTTCTCTGTCCCACCTAGAAGGATTGTCAATGCCCAGTAGATCGGGGTTCCTTCAGAAACTACTAACTGGACTCTTTCTCCCTAGAATGACATTCCCAGAGGTTACACTAACCTAATACCAAGCTCTCAGGATCCTTACTTTTAACATGCCGTCAGAATGAAATGAGCACCATGAGTATCAAAGAACTGGCCCCACATTTACTGAATTTAGAGGCTAATACCTAATTCTTAAAACAGCTATCCAAAGAAAATCGTGTACCTAGAATGTCTATTTGGCATTGACAAAGACTGAAGATTAAAACAGCAAGACCTAGGGGTCCCTGGATGGCTTAGTTGGTTTCAACTCTCAGTGGTGGTTCAGGTCATGATCTTATGATTTGCAAGTTCAAGCTCTTCATTGGGCCCTGGGCTGCCAATGCAGATCCTGCTTGGGATTCTCTCTCTCTCTCCCCCTCTTTCTCTGCTCCTAACCCACTTGCATTCTCTCTCTCTCTCTCTCTCTCTCACAACAGATAAACAAACAAACAAACTTTAAAACAGCAAGACCTGTATTTAAAATGATTCTTGCCCTTATGGTTGAACCCACTGTCAATCATAACAGACACTCATGGTGTCTATATAAAGGCAGATAGATGAGAAAATAAAATTAAAAATAAAATATGCCCTCTTTTGTCCTTACCGGGATATGGTCAGTCTATATGTGTTGTCTAAAGTCCACAACAAATACATTTGAAATTAGTTCAGATAAACCCTCAGTCAGTGGTTAGTTTTGACTGTACCCATTTACTGTTTCTCAGGGAAGGAGATGGGTTGGGGAGGGGTCCATATATTCACAACATTTTTAATTCCATTTTCTCTTTTGAGCTTCCTGCTTCTGACACGTCAGCACATAAATGAGCACAAAATCTTTGTAATTCTGTAATATGCCACTCAAATGAGCCCAGACATTTTCAATTTAAATGGAAGTGTCATTTTCTGCCTACCTAATCTGGGCCTAACACTTGAAGCTCTACCTTGATTGGTTCATTGTCATAGGCCTGAATGTGGCAGCATTGAAGTTTAAAACCGCAAGGCCTTTATTTAAAAAGATTCTCATCTCTATGGTCAAATCATTGCCCTTTCCATGTTGCTTAGGAAAAATTCTTTCTGTATAGTATGCCTTAACCCTATAAGACCTTATGGGGTCCCTTCCAATCTTGCTGACCTCTTAAGTTTGTTGAAAACCCCACTGCCTGTCCCTATAAGCTAAATGTAGCTCATAGCCACAATAGGGTGAACACTTCCATCATCCTTTCTGAGACATTGACATCTTTGCTGAGGCTAGAGTGCCAGTACTTATTATCTGGGATGGCTGTGTCTGCTGGGGCCAATTATGAAGCCTGTGGAATGTTATTGAGACCCAAGCATCCCCATATCCAGCCCTAGCCCTAAAGAAATAGCCATTTCCTTCGGACACAACTACCTAAAGTGACAGCCATCCCAGAAAAGGTGTGTTTTCCCTTTTTCATTTCATGACTTTCCTGGCCCATCTACCCAATGCAGGGTCTTTAGGTACAATTTGTAATACCTGATTTCTCTGCACAGGTGATGAAAAAAAAATTTTTTTTTAAGGAACCAGGGCACCTAGGTGCCTCAGTTGGTTAAGCTTCTGACTCTTGATATAGGCTCAGGTCATGATCTCATGGTTTGTGCAGTTGGGTTGTGTTCTCTTAACACAGAACCTCCTCAGGATTCTCTTTCTCTACCTCTCCCCTGCTCACTCTCTTTCTCTCTCTCTCTCTCTCTCTCAAAATAAATAAACATTTAATTTTTGTAATTAAAAAATAAAATATAAGGAAGAAATGGGAGATAGAGGCAACAATATCATTTTCACTATTGATAAAAGCTAGACGGAAAACGTGATTTATGGTGGACATATCTGTAAGCTAGTCACTCTATACTCGGTAGAGCCTAGAAGTAGCTGGACTCATTCTTCTAGTCAAAGGCAATGATGGATGAGACACACCTCCTTAGGTAGGATGCCAGCTCACATAAAAGTGGAGGATGGACAATTTTTTTTTTTTGCTAGGGTCTTCTTGTGGGGAATAAGCTTAGGAATTCCCTGAGCTTGCACCAATGGGTTAACAAAGCATAAAGAATTAGAAAAGCCATAAGGGTGTACACACCTAAGTTTGGGTAAACAAGATTGGGTAAATAAAATGAGGTAAACAGGGCAATACAGTCCCCCAATATAGGACAAAGGTATAGGAATAGGAAATATCAAGATGAAAACATCCAAGATGAGGTAAACAAGATTAGGTGTTCAGGGAAGAAATGTCCCCCAACTGAGTACAATAGCAGAAAGTTGCTTTCACCGGAAGGAAGGACCAAAACAGGTAAGTAGGAAAACAGGACTTTAGACCAAGTGGAGTTAATTAGCAAAAGAAGGGTGCCTTGTTGACCCTGAGGTAGCATGCTCTTTCTTGTACCCTAGACCAGTTCAGATAAACAGAGGCGGTGCCTCATGTTTGCTGTAAACAACCTTCCACCCAGCACCTGAATTTTGTTTTGTATTGACCCAAACCCCTAGCACCACATATCTTCAAAACCCCCTTTTCCATGAGTTAATGTTCATGGTTTCATTGTCTCTTTGTGTATGTCCATCACTTGTAAGCCTTCTGATCTTAATAAAAGTGGAGCAAGTACCCTTACTCAGGGCTCTTGGCTCCTCCCAGACATTAGCCTCTCTCACATTTCAATCCTGCATCCCACTCTCTTTCGGGACAAGAGAGAACTCCAGACCCAGAGTCTGTGACACTGTCTCACTTCCAAAAAGAAGAGAAGAGGTATAGTAGCACCCCCTTATCCGTGGAGGATACTTTCCAAGACCCCCTAGTGGATGCATGAGATGAGGGATAATGCTGAACCGTACATATACTATGATTTTTCCTCAACATACACACTGATGATAAAGTTTAATTTACAAATTAAACACAGTTAAGATATCCACAACAATTACTACTAGAAAATAGAACAATTGTAACAATATACTGTGATAGAAGTCACATGAATGTCATCCCCCTCTCTCTCTCACAAACTAAGGTGCATTGTCCTCACCCTTCTCGTGATGATAAAGATGATAAAATGCCTACATGTGAGATGAAGGGAGGTGAATGATGTAGGTGTGTGATGTGGTGTTGCCCTACTATTGACCTTCTAACTCTACATCAGAAGGGGGATCATCTTCTTCACCTCCATGATTGGCTGCAAATGGAAAACTGTGGATAAGGGGGACTACTGAACTTGGTGGAGTATAGTCAGTTATTCTCAAACTACCGATCACATGAGTCACTCCGTCTCCATTTCGAAGGAGTTCAGATGCAGAGAGAAGCTGAGAGACTTGTACTAATGGAATTCTGTACAACATGAAGAAGTATGTACCCTGAAAATCTCAGGGTACAAAAGAAGCATCACACCCAATCCTAATTTTCACAAAATTATAATCATACATTCATCCAAATGTTATCTTTCAGCCCCACATTCTTACCTTGTATGACTGTATCTAAATTGATACCTTTGAACACAGGTCAAATTGCTTGGCTTCGTCTTCCCAGCTCTTCACATATATGGAAAAACAAACTTTTTCCCAAGCTCCTACCACAATCCACATAGTATCCTAGACTTCACTTCTATTGATCCACCAAAATTTTTCTTAACATACTCTGTACTGTGAAACCTGCCTGCTCATATTCACATTGCCCCATCAGTCAGAAATATCAGTTTTCAATCTCTACTTGAATCATACCAACTCTACAATGCCCAGCTAAAATCTTATTTATTTTAGTGAACATTTTTAGGGGCAACTGGGTGGCTCAGTCGATTGTCTCACTTCAGCTCAGGTCATGATCTCGCAGCTCCTGGGTTTGAGCCCCACATTGGCCTCTGTGCTGACAGCTCTGAGCCTGGAGCCTTCTTCAGATTCTGTGTCTCCCTCTCTCTCTTTGCCTCCCTCACTTGCACTCGATCTCTCTCACGGTCTCAAAAAAATGAATGAACATTAAAAAAATTAAACATGGAAACATTTAAAAAAATGTGGAATATCCAATAGAATGCCTTATCCTATCTGGTTCATGGCATTTTGAATGACTACTATAGAACTTACTGTACTTTGCCTTATATTATTGATGTTTGTCTCCATATTTGTCTGTCTTCTGGAAACCAGTTTTCAGGTTTCTAAACAGCAGGGGTCATGCTATCCATCACCTCTGAATCTTCATAGTGCCTCTGTGACTCATCATTCTGCATTGTTTGACTGTAATAATGCATTTTGGGTTAAATTAATTGCCTCAAACATTGAAGCTTATAGAAAAAAAAAAAGATGGCGGAGTGCCCAGGAAATGAGCTTAGCAATTGTTACTAACCAGATACTTCAGGTCCACGGGAAGGGACTCAGCTCAAATTGGTTTAAGCAAAAGAGGAATGTTGACTTATAAAAGTTGGAAGCTTTGGGTTAAAGACAGTTTCAAATACAATTGTATTCATGTTTTCAATTGCTAACATGAAGCTGCCATCTTTCTTTCCTTTTCTTGACTCCATTTGTTTTTGCCTTCTTTTCAGATAGTTGTTTTTATTGCGAATCATGACAAGAGAGCCTTACTCAGCTCCAAGCCCACCTTAAGCTTATAGCTCTTAATTCCAGAGAAAATGCAGGCACTTTCCCCTGATGATCCAGCAGAGGACTCCAATTCACTGGGTTTCCTTCACGTGCTTCACCTTGAGCCAGACACTATGACCAGGACGCTGAAACATTTCTTCCAGAGCAGAGAGGTCGGAATGAACTCCACCTGGGCTTTTCTGAACCAACGTTGTCCCTAACAATGGAGCAGAAAATGTTTGCTCAAAGGAGGGCGTGCTGTGTACACAAAATAGCACAAGCCCATTAAAGAATTAGACAGAACTAAGCTCAATCTTCGTACTGCTGCGTACTAGCTATTTGAACTCACACTGGGTATTAATCCTCTTTTAAACTGTGAGATTATTTTTTGAGGATTAAATGAGACACTAAATAAAACACCTAAAATACATAACACATTCAGTAAATGTTAATACCCTGAAGACACTTCCTGTACATATTTCTTAATGTCATACATATTTGAAATAAAACGGTACCTGAAAAAAAAATGAATAGAAAATAGACGAAGCAGGAAAAGGTGATGGATGGATGTAGAAAAGCCTACTGAAACACAATATAAACCTGTTGTACAATTCCAACTGTCTTTATGATAACAGTTTCCAAGCTACTTTTTCTGATTCCTATTACTAATCGAGCTGATTATTAAATTTGCGGAAACTTCACAGCCTCTTATTAAACACAAGCTCCGTTAAATACGAAATTATACACAATTACAATTAAATCCATTAAATTAAAAACACAATTAGTATTTTTATAAAACTCATAAGTTCCTAATTATTTTAATTTGTTGATGGCACTGTACCAAGATCCGGAGATGGAAGAGGAATAATACACAGTCTCTGCCCTGAAAACGTCCACTGTCCAGAGACTAGACATGTTTATCAAGCCATGGTTTGGTGGCCACACTAAAATGCCACATATTAATAAATGACAAAGCAGGAATGGATTCTATGGTCAAGTAGATTTGGGGATCCCTGAATTATCCAAAAGTAAAAAACATTTTGTCAACGTAGGACTTTTCTGGAAATTTATATGCTAATGTGCTTTCAACAGCTCAAAAGGAAGTGAAATAATCAGTATTTTCAGAAGGACTCAAGTAAAGGAACAATTTTTAGAAGGCTATGTTTTCCAAAACTAAAGTTCCACAGGGCATGAGTTTGAGAAACAGTGCTCTAATGGAAGAACATTCATATTCTCTTTGAGGACCCAACTTTACTTTCCAATTTCATGCTCTATAACATCTGCTGAGAGACCAAGATACTCCTGCCCATCCTTCCCACCCCTCCTCTTGGTCAAGCTAGCTCCCTGCTAATAGAAGAAAATTGTGCAGTTTCCAAAATGGCATGCATGAGTCAACCCACCAGCAGAGCAAAGACCTCCAGAAGTAGAGAAATGTTTAAAATATGCTCTTGTAAAGTAACCGTCCAACACTTAATTGTGAGGCAACTATTCATTCTCCTAAGTTATTTCTTGTAGCAATGCATGTCTGCCCAGAATTTAACATTGTTTAAAAGGACAGGGTGAGTCATGAAAAAGAGTAATTCCATATAAATCAACTCGGGACCAAATTAGGGTGATGGGCTTAGCAGAACAAGAGGCTGGCAAGTTGTAAATCCTGAGTCGTCTCTTGTGCTATGAGCTTCTGTTGAGACTTGCCCTGAAAAACATACTGCCGACCATCACCGTTATCTGTGGATGTCTGAGGCACACTTTATCACTCGAGGAGACACTTTAAAGCTTGGAAGGAAATTCAGTGGGCAGCTTTACATATCAGGCTTTTGGTAAAGTCGTGTTTCAGCTTCTGGGGGAAACCAATTCAGATATAATACAAACCACTGATATCATACAATGTTACTTATTACACTGAATGCTAGGTTCTTTCTAGTGTCACACACACACACACACACACACACACACGAATGCACCAGGATTTATGTGTGTGACAGAACCGAATTTCAATCTTTTACGAAGGAAACTTGATAAAATTAACAAATTTCCTTCTTCTTCTTCGATACATTCTCTTGCGGAGAACTAACATAAGTTTTGCAGAATTCATCATTTTGTTAATGTAATGATTAGAAAAAAAAAGTCTTTCTGTTGTTGTTGGTGGTGGTGGTTTTGGGTGTTTTGTTGTGTTTTGTTTTGTTTGTTTGGTTTTTGTTCTTGGGTGTGTGTGTTATTCCCCATCCCTCAGCCTTCTCCTAAGTTCTTGGACTGCATATCCAGCTCCCCCTGGGTAATTCGTCAGTAACTCAAACACAACGTGCCTCAAATGAGACTCATTCATCTTCTTCTTTTTTTCTAAAATAATCCTATTTTTGTGTTTAACATTTACTACGAAGACATAATTTTTCATCCTTCTTCCACCCAGCCATTCCAGCACACACAGAAAAAAAAAGCCTTTTTTCTTTGCTTTTCGTATTTCTTAGACTGTTAGATGCTATGTTCATGATCCCTGCGGGCAAGGATGCGGAGAAAGGGGAAGACTGTTGCACCTGTTGCTGGGAATGCAAACTGGTGCAGCCACTCTGGAAAACAGTATGGAGGTTCTTCAAAAAATTAAAAATAAATTGTTTGAGGGAATGGTGCTAAGCGAAATAAGTCAGAGAAAGACGGATATCATATGATTTCACTCATGTAGAATTTGAGAAACTCAACAAACAAATATAGGGAAAGAGAAGGAAAAGTAGGATAAGAACAGGGAAGGAGGCAAACCATAAGAGACTCTTAAATACAGAGAACAAACTGAGGGAGGCTGGAGGGGTGGTGGGTGGGAGGATGGGCTAAGTGGGCGATGGGCATGAAGGAGGGCACTTGTTGGGATGAGCCCAGGGTGTCATATGGATGAATCACTGGGTTCTACTCCTGAAACCAATATTACACTTTTTTTTTAACTAACTTGAATTTAAATAAATAAATGAAAACAACAATAACAGCAAAAAAAAACCAACTCATGAACAAACATAAATTTGATGTAAGAAAACAAAGATTTGAATCTTTATTTTGACACAGGCGTATCATCTAATGAACATTTTTCGAGTACTACTGTGAGCCATGCAAACTAGCTGCATGACGATGGGAAAGTCATACAACTTTTCTGTACTTCACTTTCATGAAGGGAAAAAAATCAAACCTCAAAAGGCTATTTGGAGGACGCAAGGAAATAATGTACAGGTGCTTGCTTTGCAAATCGTAAAGCCATTAAAAAAAGCAAACAATTCAGCCATTTCTGTTCTGTAACTTCACTAATACCACCGTCGTTCAAATCCTGATGATCTTCCTTCTAAAAGAGCATTAAAGGTTTAACAAGTTTTCCGACCGAGCTCTGGTGGGTACAGATCGATCCAAAGCATTCATTTATTCTTTCTCTCACTCACTCACTCACTTATTCACTTAACTAGCATGTAATAAAGACTACAAAGAATTCAACATAGCCTTGAAATTCAGATATAACCTGAGACTTATCATCTGAAAAAAACAGTGATCGCACTTGTTACAGAGTTAACACGAGTTAATGGGTGAGTCTCCCAGCACAGTGCCTTGACATCGTGTAGTAGGTGTTTGCTAACTGTTGGCTACTGTCCTTTTATTAGTGTTAATGGTTGAGGCCCACATTTCCTGGCTCCCTGCCCAGTTTTCTCTAGCTATAAAACACGGTCTTCCTTATACAAACACTTTTTTTTCTCCCTAAACAGCTAAATCTCCACGATACATGCTCATAGGTAGAAATGTATATTGTGTCCCCATGGATTTCAACATTGAATGAATAAACATTTAATGAATAAAACTTCCTCAATATTATATTGATGTGAAAATAAATCCTTTTAAAGCTCTTTAAAAGCCCTTAAGGCAGTAGGCTATCAGGATACAAAGAGGCACCTGGCATTCATATCAACACCCATAAAATAGAATAATGGTCCTTCCACCTTTTTTCTTTCCCCAGCACTTAAATTTTTCCAGCCACTCATTTGCATTTCCTTTGAATCCTCAAGCGGTTTTCAAAAATAGCTCTTTTATAGAAAGTAAATTAATCAACAGACATGCAGTTCTCACTGGAAGCAACATCACAAGGAACTCTGGCACTCATGAGCTCAGCAATGCAGTAACCTCAGTTTCTCTCTCTCTCTCTCTCTTTCTCCTGCTCTCTCCCTCCTCCCTCCCTCCCTCTTGTCTCTATGTCTCTCTGTCTCTTTCCCTCTCCTTTCCTCCTTCCTTCCTTCTGTCACTCTGTCTCTCTGTCTCTCTCTCTCTCTCTCTCTCTCTCTCACACACACACACACACACACATACACACACACACACACACACACACACACACACACTGGTTTTTTATGTCCCCCTATCTATGTATCTACCAAAACTGACTGTAGGGAGTCACTCTGCAACTGCAATACAAAGTTACTACTTGGTTCAAGGATTCTTGCTCCCTTCTCCTTTGATTAACTCAAACCCACTTCTGTGGTTCCCCATAGGTGTTTCTAGAAATATGTGCCAGGATAACAGTAATACTAGTCATAATTTACAATAATCTGCTCCATGAACCCCAGTAGGTACCTCATGCATAAGAATCAACATTTGAACTTGCTGATAGCCTTTTTTGATGTAGAAAAACAGCAGTTTCTATCACCTAAAAGAGCACATTCCTTGACCTTAACCCTGTTTTCCCACCACTAGACTGAATGCCCTTTTAGAGTAGAGCTTTGTCTTAATTTGTTTGTTTGTTTGTTTTGTTTTGGATGCAAGGCTCTTGTCATGATGCTTGGCACCCAATAGGTGCTCACAAGTATTTGTAGATAGAAAATAACTCTCTTTTAGAGAGTAATCACGTGCAATATTGCTGGATGTTGGACACGACACTTTTCAGCGTAGACTGGGCAGGGGCTATCAACAAGGAGAACTGAGTTGCTGAAGAGACACATCTTGGCTCAGCAGACCAGCTTTAAAATCCAGGCCCTGCACATAGTCAGTTCTAATGTCTAAGCAACTTCATGTACTCTCATCATCACATCACACCAGCTTAATGAGTAAGAGGTTAGAGTTCATTCTGGAAATTTTACAGGATCAAGCTGGAGTCCAAGGCCATCTAGATAATAAATAGTGGAACTGGGTTTTAGTGGTGCTTATTCAGTTTCGAAATCAGATGTCCCACCGCTTCATCGCGATTTTCTTCCCAAGACCCACCTGGCAAAATAGAGATGAGACTCCAGTAAAATGAATAATGCTCAAATACTTTAAGACCTGACAACAGTAACCATTTGTTGTACCCCTATGTCCATGCTCTGTATTAGGCATTTTATATATTTTGTCTTACTCATTCTTCAAAAACAGATTTTGAAATTGGCCTTATTTTTTACTCTTTAATGAATAAAGTGAGGTTCAGAAAGAAATAACTGCCCATCGTCACCAGCTTGTACACAACCGTCTTAAAATCTCAGATAAATCTCAATAACTTAAATGCAAATAGAATAAAGTTAAAAACAATCAAAAAAATTGAACTGAAACCTTAATATCATCTTTATCTGAAGAATGTGGAATATGGAAACCCGCAGATAGGTATTCAAAGTGTGACCCTACTATCACAGACAGATGGCTTTATTTGTTTAGTCCTTAAATTTTCTCGACTATAAAGTAGAAATAATAATAGCTCTGTAATTGTGAGAATAGGATATTGTATTTGAGAAGCTTTATATATCGTGTATATGATATTCAGGAGAAGCTATTTTCTGACCCTCCCCATGATTCTCTTTGTTAGGGTTTCCCATCAGCTAGGAGGCATATTGGCAGAGCTTCCTTAGTTGGAAGAGTATGTATTTAAATAAATCCTCTTGAGAAACAAACATCTTTAGATAACAGTGGGGATGAAGGAAAGACCATGTGTTTACCAGTGATATTGGGCCCAGGACCCAGTTTTACTTGGTTACAGAATGAAACTCCAAGCTGAATTTATTGAAGAGTATTTGAAACATACGGAGTTGGAAGATTGAACTCAACTGTCTGCTTGGGAATTTGTGAATTTGGAAGTACCTGCCCTGAATTTCATTGCTAAAGATATAAGGAGAGTATGGGTAACAATGCACACTTTGGGGGCACCAATACTGCATACAGGGGTACAAATGCAAGGCACCAAAGCATTGTCATCAGTCCTTTCTCTGGCCGTATGTTAAGGGGACTTTATTGCCTCCTAGGCTTCATAACTTAATCTCTGTGCTGTCTTGATGAATTATGGGTTTGCACTCTGTCTCTGTGCCCTTCATTCTCATTTGTTGGAAGGAAACTCGTGTCCAAATGTTCTCTCTTGGGTCACTTCACCTTTTCTATCTGGGAAACTTTGTACATCCAAGTGTTTGGATAAAACAATCCTCCCTAGTTGGACAAGACGTTATGTTGTAGATCATGCAGAGAACTTATCCTGGCAGCTGCTTACTACTGTTGACAACTCCTGCTGTTCTTTGTGGAAGGTCCCCGGTCTTCCCTGGTCCTCCTATATTCACTTACCTCTCCTATGGGCCCTACATGTGCTTCCACTGATGCCCTACTCCCCCCATATGTTCCAATAATCTGGATTTGTTCTCTAATTTCCCCACTTTCTATGTATACCAGATGGGTGGTCACAAATCTGCCTTCTCTACTATTGTGTCTTTAGATCCT